>NC_135700.1:21411564-22723374 GCF_964276395.1 Gasterosteus aculeatus | reverse complement strand
AACGGACCATTGACTGAGCACGCGGTCCACTTTCCCGTGTAATTATTATTAATATTATAATTTTATTATTATTATTATTATTAGATTAGAACCTAAATGCAACTGTCATTTCTGGAATCCAGTGTTTCACAACTAAATGTTTTCATCTTGATTTTTATTTTTGTGGCAAATTAAAATGGGCGAAAGGGGATCAATGCGATTACCTGTTTCATTTTACATGTCAATAACTTCTATATGTGCTGGTTTTACCCTCCAGAGGTTCTGTTCTAACAACCTGTAAATTATACTCAAAGGGTTAATGTTAAACCTTTGACCTGCCCACGGATGGCAGGTCAAAGGCTTTGTTTGACGTGTCCTTGTGTCAGTGGGCTCAAAGTATCAAGTGGAGAACGTCACACTGTACTACCTCTTTTTCAGGCCCAAAACGATCACGAGAAACACGTCTCCTTGTTTGCGAGTCGCGCCGCCACAACTCGACTTCCTGACGTCCTCCTCGGCTCCTCGTAAATACCGACAGCTCGCTTCAGAGCAACCGCGAGAGGTTCCGTACGTTTCGTCCACAGCAGACCTCAAAGACCCGAAAAGCACAAACACGAAGGGGCGCTTTGTAATTATGGAGCACGTGCAGTCGCAGCGCTCCCCCCTGGGGAGTCCGGGCTTCTTCCCCACGAGAAATGCTTCAATGTGGCCTTTACCTGGGAGGCGACTAGAGGAGCTGAATGACGAACAAACACAAAACTATTCTTCAAACACAAACTGTTTATTTAAGAAGACAAAACACAACCCGGCGAGTGCTGCCTGCAGTCTTATCCGTCAAAGATTTTACAACTCGCCGCATATCTTTAAAAAAAAGTTGAATGTATATATGCGGCTCTATTTCATAACTTTACTTAAACAATGAATATATATTTATATATATATATATGTGTGTTTTTTTTATAAAGATATTGGCACTCACAGTATTTGCTTACTTCTTATATCACACTGTACATTTTCAAAGATTATACTTCCTGTGCGGAATCGAGTAAACACGTCAAACAACCTTTAGCGCCGTAAAGAATTGTCCTGCTGGCGGATGAAGCAGACAAAAGGAAATACCATCGGTGTCCACATGTAAACACTCTTGGATATTCTCTGAAACGTCGTCACGGTTACCACACAAAGCCGACCCTCAATGCGACGCGAAACTCATTCGTCCTACTTTTGGGGCCCGGAAAATAAACCACCAACACGCATTCTCTCACCGCTGAACACGGACGCCGACACACCGGCGGTGCAAATGTGTCCAAAGTGTCCCCAGAGGTCCCTCGTCACTCGGCGCGTTCGGTCACAGAGGACTGAACGGGTTGTGGAGAAAGGCCCCTGTTCTCGCCCTGATGATCTGCTGGCTGGAAGGCTTCCTTTAGATTACCATCAACTCAATTCTCACCATTAGCAGTTCATACAGAGGTCGTTTTGGTTTTATAAACCCAGGTTTTTTTTGTTAATAGTATCCCTTACAGAAATGAAAGCCATTAATCCGTCCAAGAACATTTATGGAGTTTTCATCCATTTTTTTTTTTGGTCTTCTGTTGACCTCATGAGTATAAAACCGACTACAGCGATAAAAGGTATGCAACAGATTCTGTTGCATAAGACTTCTGCGAAACACGGCGGGGCGCCCAGGTTATAATGCCAGAACCAAGTAGTAAATCACCAGATTACCAGAACACAGTTCAAGAGCAGTGAATATAGGGGGCTTTTTTGGGGAGGGGGCCCTTGGGGAAGCTGCCTTCTTTCCACTTTTTGCACATGACCTGGACATATTAAGCCAAAGGTTATCTGAGGTTACACGCCTAAAACACGCCACCGTGCTCCGATTGTTTGACAGAGAAAAAAAACAAAAAAACAAAGCAAAGATGAGAGAAAAGCAAGAACTAAATACCAGTGAAGTAAAATGTAAGATGTTTGGACTGGTTATTTTTTTTCAAATCAAAGAACTGGATGCTTTATCGGTATTTCAGCTGAACTGGCCCTTTAAACGTGTGTTTCCATCCCTGATGCTTCTTCTTCTTCTTCTTCTTCTTCTTCTTCTTCTTCTTCTTCTTCTTCTTCTTCTTCTTCTTCTCCTCCATCCACTCCTCTCCCTCACAGCTTCATGTACTCGTTCTTCAGTCTGCTCAGCCGGGTGCCGTGGCTGCGGATGACCAGGGACAGCAGCTCGTGCTTGTCCCTCAGTCCCGCGGAGACGTCCAGCGTGTCCCCCAGGGCGTCCCGCGTGTGCACCACCATGCTGAGGAAGTCGTCGTTGAGCCGGTGCTCCTCCTTCAGCTCGCTCTCCTGGCTCTGGCGGAACTTCACCTCCAGCTCCAGCAGCGACTTCTCCGAGTTGGCGAAGGCCTCGCCGATCTGCGTGGTCTCCCGGCGCAGGTACCGCCCGTAGCTGTCCTCCCCGTCCAGGTCGTAGGAGATGCTCCTCCCGATGCCCTCCAGCACGCGGGCCGCGTCCTCGACGTGCCTCCTGAGGATGGAGAAGTCGTCCCGGATCACCTCGTCGCGGTCCTCGTCCAGGACGCACTTTCGCTCGTCGGTCATCTTGAAGAGCATCTGGCACTTCTCCGGGTCGTCGTTGTCCTCGTAGTCGCCGTCCGGCACGAAGTAGTGGTGGAAGGTGCCGTTGGACATCTCCGGCTGGAGAGGTCCGCGGAAGAAGGCTGCGCACGGGGCCAGCGAGAGCACGCCGGCGCACAGGAGCCAGCGGAGCGGGGCCATGGTGCCGCTTTGTCCCCCGACCACCTCCGGCTGTACCGACGGCAAAAAAAAGGTGACCCGTTTGATCCCCGACGCGCTTTAAACGTCAATATCCTCTTCGTCCGAATTGTAAAAAAAAAAAAAAGAAAGAATGGAAATTACAACCAAAAAGTATTTTCCTTCTTTTCCTAAACAGGGTGACTTGTTCCCGTTAACCGAGCCGGCCGCTTCATCCCCGCCCGGGGAGACACGCTGGGATCTGATTGTAGCTCCGCGCCGCGAACGCAACATCTGGACGTCTCTTCTCTTCAGGCTAATAATACCCCTCCTCTCAAATTACAGCCCCTCCGTCACTTTAAGAAGGGGGGAGGAGGGGGGAGTGGGGGGCTTCGGTCCCGAGCAGCACCGCCTCACGGAGCCTCTGAAGACCGGTGTGGATTCGCGTAAAGTTTATTTTAGAATATGTGAGAATGGGCTTTTTTTTTTTTTTTTAAACGGAGAAATCAACAACGTGGTCGCGCGAACACCACTTGAAAGGCAAGAGAAGCACAAGGCTCTGTAATCTCTTTTATAACACACGACTTCAGAACGACATCTTAGACTTTTATATTAGGCAACGGGTCTGTGAATTATACTGGTTAAAGGGACACGATGTGAGACTTGTGATGCTTAGTTAAAGCATTAGTTAACTGCACGTGTGTTATTACCATATTTACGGTAAAATGTCTGAATACTTCTTGCTCCACGGCCGAAATGTAACCTGCAGAAAATGAGGCAATATCAGTTATTTTCTGTAAGAAATATTCACTCTTTCCTCTCGTGCATCGGTAAAAACACACCAGCTAAAACCACTTTAACTGGATTTAATTGCATTTTTTTTGACTCTGCAATTGACCTTTGTTTTATTTAACGTCATAAAAGAGCGCAACTCGCGTTGTAAAGCTAAGTCTGGCCTTCGGAGGAGACATGAGGACACGTCCACTGAGGAGACACGAGGACACGTCCACTGGGCTCCCTTTCAACGCGCCGAGCAGCTGTTATTTAGTCGGCTTAAATTACAGGTTGAGAGGAAGTAGAAACACACGTGACGGTCACCTGTTGGGTAATTGCCATTTACTCTTTGTCCAGATTTTCCCTTTGCTGCACTGATTATAGTTTTAACTTTTTAGGAAGTGCAAAACAAATGGAATATTTTCCAGTATTGAAATAGAATCCCAACACAGTGTTAAAAGGCAGAAGAGACATTTTTAATACGTCGAGCCAAGAAATGCCATTCACTGCTTTTTCCAGTGCGCTTAAGCCGCTTCAGTCACGAAAAAAAGCGCTTGCCGCGGGGAGCGAATGTGATCTTATATCTCCAGCGCTGACATGCCGAGCCGTGATCTAATTTGCCAAAGACCACAATTCCACTCCGCGTGCATGCGCACAATCTTTCCAGTGGAAACGGCAAGACGTTGCACCATCGACTTCCTCCGAGGAGTCGTGCTCTCGCTTTTTCCACCGCGTGAGCGACCAGTCAGGGTTTGTGACCTGCAGGAATGAATCTGGAGCAGAGCAAAACGGTTTTAAAGAGCTCAACTTGTCGGGGGGTTACATGTACGAATAATTCATTAAACATCTCGCCCAATTCCTCTTGAATAAGTCAGTTTGATTCTGATCAAGTAAAATACAAAAACAGAGTAACTATGTTACATAAGTCTTACATAAAACCAGTGTCTGCGATGCTTTATCATCCGATTCATCGTGTGGCGAAATGCTCTGCTGCTCGTATAATCTCTGAATCTAAACTCAATTATAAGAATAATTGAAAGAGCACTTTTCTTCTGCCTCAGTGTGGCTTTTGCTCGCACCGTTTCACATTTTACTTCTCTGCTCCAACACTGATACGCATCAGCATGAGTGCAGCTCCACTTTTAATAAAACACCAAAAAATGAAACCAAGAGAGAGAATCTGAGGCTGAATAAAGAATTTCAATGTGGTGACGGACCAAAAAAATAAAGGGGAAATGAAGTCATGTCGGTTTTTAGGGTGAGTCCCTTTTCTTTAGGTAGTTACATTTACATGGAATCATTTCGAAGAGGAGAACTAAAGTCTAAATTGACTTTTTCAAGTCCTGCTGCTGCAGTATTGCTTTGGATATTAAAGGGAATCCTGAACAATCCATAACTACATTTTCAACTTCCAACCGTGAGTTGAATGGACCGATCTGGGATCGGATCCTAGTTTGTCAAAGCATCCGCTTCCCCAAACTGAGCTGGACTCAGAGGTTCCTGCTTCCTGTGATAAATAAAAGAGTTTATTGGAGTTTACGACTCGTTGTCACGCTTCTGGTGTCTGTGTGTCGGAAAGCAGAGAACAGGCTAAATAAAAGCCAACCCTTTGAAATACGCTCAGAGCAGAAGGCAAAAGTCCAAATGGGAGCAGACGGGAGGAATAGAAACAAACAAACAAGCAGGCGGAAAGAGAGAAGGGTAAACGCGGCGGAGGGATGCATGTTCCAGGCTAATAATAAATAAAACACATCAACGTGCTCCGTTCTAACTTAAGAGTTTGTGTCCTTGTCTTTGGAAAACTCAAAACATTCAGTAGCCCAATTTCACATCATCAAAAAATCTCCAATGAACATTTTCTTTGTCACGTTTCATAGAACATTTATCCGGACGGCACACTTTGCACCACGCTCCCTAAATCCTGCGAGCCGCGAAAGCAAACAGAAGACCCGGCGTGCAGTGACATCATAAATCACACAGACTTTTAGGAGCGTTTGTTCAGCATCCCAGACTGACACAAAGAGACCTTCCAATATTCATTCTTATCCTTTTCCATTAGCAGTTGTTCCTCCTGCTCGGCCGGGTCATTTGTATCTCCAGGCGGATTGTGGGCCGGGAGCTATTACATCCGCTGGAGAAACTATGCATCAGTAAAACCATCAGCAGTGGACTTTCGTTTGGTGTGTCTAACAGTGTCTCCTCCAGCTGAGAGGTTCTCCCTTCCTGCAGCTGTCCGGTCGCGTCTTTCATGTTTCGACCCGGCAGAACCGTTCCAGCCTTCAGGCAAAGCTTACACACAAACGAACGCTGCAGGACAAATCATCTCCCATGTTGCCATACGAGCAGACGTGTTGCATCGTTCCTTTGGATCTGTCGAGGTCTTTTAGGACCATTCAGCTGTAGGTGTGGGTGGACGTCTCAGACAGGCAGCCGTTCATACACAACGGAGTCCTTCCAGCAATCTTTCACTCAGAGGAAATGTCCTTTCCACTGCAACCAAAGAGCTTGTTTAACAATGTCAACTCCAGTCCAGCTACAGTTTACTCAACTTCTGTTCTTCCCAGTGGCCACCAGGGGGCGACTCTTCTTCCTGGAAAAAGAATCCTGACCCAATAGACGTCTATGAGAAAACAACTCCACTTTGTTCTACACATCTACATATGGGGCGCCGTTTGTAAAATGTTGCACGTTCTAAAATCCTGCGCATTTTTTCCACATTTAGCATTATCATATGAACAAAAAAGCACGACAATATTCACATGTCACTTTTTCAAACATTTAGAGAGAAATTCATGTACATTCATGCAATAACTTTTCCAAGGATAATGTTTGGCAGTAACAAAGTTGTTAAATAATATAAATGTTAAATCTAAATCTAAATGTTAAATGTTATATGTAAATGTTAAATCTAAATGTTATATGTAAATGTTAAATCTAAATGTAAATGTTAAATCTAAATGTTAAATCTAAATGTTAAATCTAAATCTAAATGTTAAATCTATATCTAAATGTTAAATCTAAATGTTAATGTTATATCTAAATGTTAAATCTAAATGTTAAATCTAAATGTAAATGTTAGATCTAAATGTTAAATCTAAATGTTAAATGTAGAGTCTACATTTAGCTCTACATTTACGTCTTGATGACTGAACGTTACAATTATTACGGTTATTCACATATCTACACAGTGATTGACAGGTTGCTACAGATACCACGGATATCACTGTTCTGCTGACCAAATAGAGTCAAAAAAAAGCTGTGTGCGAACCAACGGGGGACTACAGACACTTGTTGAATGTCGGTGTCCAGAATGTCCAGAAGTCCAGAATGAAATATCTCAACAACTACTGAGTGGATTGACGTTCAGTTTGACTTATGTGACTTATTTCAGATTCCCTACTCCCTTATTTTGTATTGTGATATTTATATTTATTCCATGAGCCGGGTTAGGACCGTCATGTATCTTTGTCAGGCTTATAGGCTGTAATCTACGTAGCAGGCAACTTTGATGACACTGAGGCCACACAGAATTTGACCTTTGCCATCTAACGCCACAGTGGGAAAATATATGCAAATATGGAAATTCTGAGTAGCACACAAAGAGCTTTATAATGATGTATAACATGAATAAATAATAATTGGGGGGCCCAGGCCGTGGACAATTACTGAATATTTCTTGTAGGATTTAATTATTAATTTTAGATTTTTGCGGTTCCAATAACGTTTTACTCTTTGTGTTAAGTTTGCTTCTGCCAAATTTATTCCGTTCGCTTTCCTTCTTCTCTCCTTGTGTCGTTCTCCTTCTGCTCCAGCAGCCCAGCTAATGAAGTTATTTCCTTTCAGCCTGAAATAATGACAAACAAAGAACAAACGTCTTCGCCTGCACAATGTTCGTGTCATTACAAAAGACAGTAACGGGTGGTACTTCAGTACAACATATCTAGTATTTTTTTCCCGCTGTGTGTGAACTCCGGTTCTGACTTGATTTAAAAGGAGATGTTACATTGAAGGGTAAATTCACAGTTAAAACAGGTTGTTTAAGCTGTAAACTACAAAACACTCAATCCTTTTCTCCCATTTATTCCCACATAAGTGTTTAAATCAGCCCTTATCTTGAAAGTCAAAGCCTGAGATTGTTTGGTAGAAATCTGCGTCGTGAAACACGTGGGACTTTAACGCCGTCTGATCGTCTCCCGTCTTTGTCCATCGTCTTTCTCCTCCAGTAGCCGCTGTGCAGCATCACGTCTCCTTTCTCAGCCGTCGGCACGTCGCGACGCCGAATCCGCGTTAGCGATCATCTGCTGCGCTTCCCTCCGCTGACTCACACGGAATCCATCCAATAACAAGACTCCGCCATGTTGTCCCTTTTCCAAGCCACTGATATCTGTCGACGCCGCGCCAGAGGTTGTGTCACACGGTGTCATCGCTCGCCCCCCCAAAGGAATCCAGGTTTTGTTTTTACAAAAATGTGTTGTTGCCCTAAATAATCCTGTTGTGAAAACGCTGTTTCTCGCTGACTAAAGCACTCAGGACATCTGCAGAGTTTGTTGGTTGGGGGCAGAAATAGTAACGCGGTGACACCAGCGCATCTGCACATTTTACTTCCAATCCGTTTAATTGTTCTGACGCTCCAGCGTCTGGATCGACTGAAATGTTCGACCTTTGGTCCAAAAGCCTTTCTCAAGGTTTAACATCTGGGGCATCTTGTTTTCTCACAAACGTTTTTTCTCTGGACTTCTCTGGAATTTGAAATCCTAAAAAAAGCCTGGTCCGCGAGGGCTGTCGAGTCCTCGGAAGTCTCCCAAGCCCTCGTGTGTCTGGGGTCGCGGCCTCCTTCCCGGCGGCCGCTGGCGGGCTGCTGCTCCACGTCCCCCCGGGTGGAGGAGGCAGACAGTGTTGACTGATGGACGGAGCAGCTTGATCGATCCTCCCCCCGCCGCCAAACCCGGCGTCCCGCCAGGAAAGATCTGGATTTCAGGACGGAGGTTTTTTTTTTTTTTTTTTTTCCCAGCCTTATTTACGAGGAGACCTGTGAGAGATGAACGGCATTCGCATTTCAACGTTTTTCAGAGAAAAATTGAGGTTTCTGTCTGTGCCGCTGTCTTAACCAGAGGAGCAAATCCCCCGAAGCCAAATATGATTCATCCCGTTTAAAACAACACGCAGTCGCTGGACGTCTGTTATTTTCTCGACATCTGCCTTTAACACACAGTTGCACGTTTAGTTCTGTAACAACTGGTTTTGGCATCACAGCGAAGGACATTTTTTCATCTCCCCTGGACTTGATTGAAGTTGTCTTCATCGGATACAGAGATAAAAAAACGCACTTGTATCAACTACTATTAGTCCAGATCGGGACTATTTCTTTGCTCTCAGCAGTTTTATCTGCGTGTCACATTGGGTTGTTTTTCCAATGATGTCACATTTAATTATAACCCAAATGATTATTACTTGTGAGCAGACTAAATGAGAACCGGATGCATGTTAAACATCTCCAGTTGTGCACAACTAATTCAGGAGGACAACTGCGTCTTAAAAAGACAAATTGACTCAATTAACGGAGCTATGGGAGCAACAACGCTCCCAATCCAAACCGCTCTGTTTGGACGTTTGGACGCTCGGCTGCAGGGGAAGAAGTCCTGCGTCACTCGTCTTCCTCGGGTGATCAGAGATGTCATTGGGCCAGTACTCTGTGTGCCGGATCCTTGAAGAGTCCCTGGTACGACATCAGTCGTCTGGTAATCTAATGGGTCTCGTTGCTCCACAGGGAACAATATGTGCGCTGGAAGTCTTCCTTGGAAATATAAATCAGAAAATTGGCAAATTTCTTTTCCAAGACTAAAAGCAGGCGGTGCAGAATGAGGATCTGGTCTGGAGGGAGAGAACAGCAGGCATTAGTGATAGAACCTTCCCCCCGGGGGGCGCCGTGGGGACCGGAGGTGTGTTTGTAACATCAGGAGAACAACAAGCACTCAATGATAATGCTTCTCACATGCGGTCCAGGCCTGCGTCACTCGTTCAGCAGATAATGACTTCGGGGACTTGGCGGTAGTCAAACTCGGGAAGCATGAATAATGCACTGCTGCGGGAAAGCTGGAAAAAGATAAACATACACGGCATGCGAGTTAATTCTGCACCGCGCAACTTTTATGATGCAGTTCTGATGGAAACCGTCACCGAGCCAACGCGGAGAGCCAAATCTGCTGATTGCGGCTCTTGCGCAGCAGCGGGAGTCGAACTCTGCAGAGATCCGGAGGGCGGCGCGTTTATCGCGTCATTGTCAGCGTTGCTTTGCACGCTTGCCGCCCCCCCCCCCCCCCCCCCGGAGGCGGCGTGTGATCGGTTTGCCTGTTTGTTGTTGACTCACCGGTCTGGATCCCCTCGAGATGCTCACATTTATCCGCGTGGCTTTCAAGGTGAAAGAGATTAGTAGAGATGGTTTTTATTATTTGGGAATCTACAGGCAAAGGAATTATCTTCAAGGTCCTGTTGCCATGTGGAGTATGACATCATCGTACGCTGCATCTGGTCCTGAATAAACTGCAGTAAAAGCAGCTGTATTTCCATTCCAATGAATGAAACCATGATCAGCTGGTACTAAAACTGACAGGGCACCAAATACCAATGAGGGAGGAGGAGGAATCTCTCCAACCCAAATAAAAACCAGAGCATAACAGTTCAAAGGGAACGCAACCTGTTGGATGGAGGTTTAAAAAGCAGTATAACAAACATCCAAACGAAATGGAGCTTTCGCTTTCTCCAGCGACACAATTTAGGGCCCTTTGTCCTGGTAGAAAGCCGTTCGGCTTTTTGGGGGTTTTACGAGGAACCCGTTGAATCCCCAAATCCCAACGACATCTGGAATCAGCCACCTGGCTCTGTGGAACGCTACAATCAGACAGAAACAGGCCCGAAGAAAGACCCGAAAGACCCCGAAGTCAGCAGAGACTTTACTTATTCATCAAACGTTTCATTTTGTCCTCGAACGAGTCAATCGATCAATCTCTGGCCTCGTAGGGCGGGAGAGCCTGGAAGACGTTCAGTGAGTAGAAAGCATGAATAAAATGTCACAGTAGCAGGAAACGTCAACCACAGAGGACGGCGTCTCCATGAATGAGGCTACAACAAAAGGACCACAACACTCGTTGATCCCGGCAGTAATTCATCCCGGTGGAAAACGGGACGCCACCTGCGCCGGGAGTTTAGGAGCTTAACGGGAAATCGAACCTTTGAACCAACTCAATTGTTTCCGGCGCTGCCCGGTGCGGCGGACGCCCGACCCGGATCCGAGAGCACCGGGTTCACCGGCCGTCAATTGGTTTCTGGTGATATTGTGAATTGCAAATCAGTGTGACGCCCACCGAAGGGCCTTCAGGGTGGTTCCTGCATTATGACCCAACGGTCCTCATTGACCCTCGTTTCATTTTGTACCTAAACGGTTGACATTTATATTGACTGAAGTTACAGCAATTTAAACAATGCACTGTGAATAATTTGGTACTAGATAAAACAAACTGGTACAAAAGACAACTTTGTGCGGCAGTTCGTTGTTGCCCAGCTTCAGATTGCTTTTCTAGATTGTGCAAGGACGCGAGAAGAGGGGAAAACTGGGACCATTTCCAGAATTGGGAGAGAAGAAAACCACACGGAAGCGATTCTCCTCTTTTAAACCATCGCTTTCGGGATGTTTAGGATCCGCATTGCTGTGGACGCTAAGACAAACAAAGCCCCGTAGGTATGACGTATGAAACGACGAACGCAAGAGACGGAGCGGCGACTCAGGGTGAAATCAACCCCACCGGATCCAAACACTCATTAGTGCCCGAGACGCTGTTGGCTGAACGCGAACGTTTTGGAACGACACGCAACGGCCTCTGCAAACAGTTTAGAACAGTTTTCCACGACGCATCAGGTGAAAAAAAGGACGGAATGAGTTGGAATCTTCAGGAGAATGAAACACGAGTAGGTTTGAACCGGGAGATGATTCACTCCACCACAGCGTGTCGGCAGAGCTGATGTGAATGTGTGAATGTGTGGAAAGCCCCAAAGCCACACAGTATACGTTCAGCTCAGTGGATCAAATCCAAGCCAGACCGCTTTTATTGAGTCGGACGGCCGTGACCGCGGCAAGAGACGCTCGGCTGATGTGCGACACAAGGGGGACACATCTGTATTCCCCATCTCTCCTGCAGCTCTCCGCTTGGGTCTTGTTGCTGGGCACACGGGGACCGTCGCCACGGCAACCAGAGCAGACAGGTTGATGAGGTCTCAGGCAAGAAAGTGGACAGAACCGTGAGCTCTAAAATGATTCATTTGGATCGTAAAAAATAGGATTTTAAAGCCATCAGAAGGTGAAGTGTTACACAATGAGAGAAAAACAAAGAGGTCCTTGTTTTTAACTGCTGCCATTAAATGAACGGTTTTGAATAGGGTTATTGTGGCTTTTTGTTATTTTTATTGTCTTGATTTTTAAGTTTGTTTGTGTTTTTATGTGCTACTTGTGTGTAACCTTTACGCAACCACGTGTTTATTTGCTGGAAACAAAAGGTTACGTAACAAACGTGTTAAAAAAAGAAAAGATTTGCGTCAGTTTGCTTTTACAGCGTCTCGTCTGCAAAACGCAGTACACGAAAGCCTTTTTTCGGGAGCAAAAATCATTTCCAGCACAAAAGTCCAATAGCAGCGCTCCACATGAATGAGACTGAGCCGACTGCCCCATCGCTGCCCAAACGCTCCACGGGGGGGGGGGGGGGGGGGGGGGCGGATTGCCTGAGTGAGATAACGAGAGCTTCTGTCCGCTCAGAGAGGCTCCCCGTTCACTGGAGTCTCGACCTGCTGCGTTCCTACTGGGATCTGTCTCCTTCGCCTCAGCGGATGACCTCGCCGAGCAGACGCACCATCTAGCTTTCAGCTGCTGTGTGTCGACGTGCAGACAGATGACTGTAAAACACACCACGAGGTGCAACCTGATCTGGAGCTTTCAAACACATAAAACAGCTGCGAGATGCGAGAGGTAAATTCATTAAAAGTCTAAACTTTTTAACAAAACAGGAAATGAGCCTCGCTCATCGATCATCCTCACACTCAAACAAACAGTGATTTAAAAGGATTAATCGCTAAAGTACAGTGGGATAGCTGTTCTGTTGCTAAAGGGAAAAGGCTTCGGTCCAAGTTTACGTCCCGACAGCCACTTCATCAAACCTGCAACAGGAAACACAAAGAGGCCCATTTAGTTTGTTGGTTGGACTTTGACTAGCAGGCCAGGAGGGAGTGGAAAGAGGCCAGATAAACGTCTGCAGGGCCCGGCGAGGGAACGCGGGAACGTTTGTGCCTTCTGTGTGACGCAGTCAGGTGATGATTAAAAAGTCAGAGGACGTCCGGTGAAAAGTATCAACGAAGGAGCTTTGAGAATAAAGAGAGGAGGGAAGAACAAATTCTATGGATGAGGGATTATGGGATGTGATTGAAAGGTCTTGTTTTAAAAGTCATTTAGGTGACTTCAAGAAAGCTGCGTAATTTGCCCACACAATTTAAACTTTCACTTTGTAACAGCAGTCCATAAAAGTGATCCATCAATCTAAAATCAGAGAACGCTTCTTTATTCAGTTTCAAAACATACAGAGATCCTTTTGTTATGAATCCAGGTCGTACTATAAAGGAAGGAGCAACTTTGGTGGTTCTCGGATTATTGCTCATTCATCTTTTTGAATTGTCCTGTAAACATTATGAATGATTTTGCCTGCACAATACCCCCCCCCCCCCCCCCCAACGCCCCCTCCCTCACTGAGGAAATGTGATCCCAACAGACTCTTGAAGTCGGGCGACGTTACGCACATCTCTCGGCCCCCTGTATCGGATCGTACAAAGACCCCCCCCCCCCCCCCGACAGCGACAACAACTATCGGTTCGGTGCGGCTCATTATATTTCCACGTCTGCTGGCACACGGAATTACCTCTTGGCAAAGGAAGCGGGACCCTTTGCTCTCCCTCGGGAATCACTGTCTAAAGCCGGCGTTTTAAAGAGAGAGGGGGGGGGGCGCATTAAATTAAGGCGCTGAAGGTCCTGGAATAAGCCTCGGCTGCCCTTTAATGAGAGCTGGTGGGTTTTCATTGTCGCGGCGCAGGGGTCCGCGGGACGTAATTACACAGGAACACTTATCAGGCTCGCGGGAAAGGTCACGGGTGGCGGGAGTCGGCGTGCAGAGCTTTAACTTAACAGTTAAACACTTAACTTCCGCCTGATGGATGGTAATTGAGATAACTCCCGGATTTACAACCCCCAAAATCTCCTGCAAGGTGTCTGTCTGGAAGAGCACCAAGGAGAATTTCATGAACAACTCCCCGTTGATTAGCCGCTGCTTTCCGCCGAACCCGTCGCCTCTCTCGTGCACCACTTATATAAGTGGAACGACACTGGTCGGGCCTGCGACGGGTCGCGGCGCAGTGGAGCGGTTCATGCGCTCATCCCGGGCCGCTGCGCGCGCATGCTTTTCCGCGCGCTGTAAGCAATTTGTTTGGAAGTTGGCAGCGCGGTAACCTTTGGATCTGCATGAACGGCGGGGCGGGGGGGGGGCCGGGGGCTCCGTCAGTGCCCACATTGTCTGCCCGGGCGCCGAGCCCGCGGGAGTGGGCCCATCCTCGTCCAACGTCTGTGCCGTTAATGTCCACATTGTGCTGGACGAGGAGGGACGTCCTCACTCTTTTTGCTCATATTGTTTGGCCTTTTAGGGGGATGGACTGTGGGAGTGTTTCTGATGGTAAACTGGATACTGGAGCCTGATAAAACTGCTCTAAGTAGGTTTTCAACTTTGCATTTGTAGATTTTGCCGACTGAAATGAATGAATTATTGTTTTATCTACTTAATTAACAAGTTTATTTTGGATTATTCCAACGGAAGAATACAAGGCGCAGGGAACTTTGAGGTGCGTAAACGCCACTTAGAGGTGCGTAAACGCTATTTATAGGTGCGTAAACGCTATTTCCAAAATTCCAGAGGTGCGTAAACGGCGTTTACGTGCGTTTACCCTCCACTACAGCCCTGTGTATGTCTGTTAGTTGACTGGTTAGCCGGACACGCTAACATTTACAGTTCATGTTACTGCAGATAAACACACGGTCGAATCAGTTCTCCCATCGTTGTTGTTGTTGTTTTTAGGGGCTCAAAAAGACAAACTCTTTAAATAATAGGTGAACATAATCCAAACTGCACAGGCGCGCTGTGTAAAGGTCAAAGGGGTCAACGAAGCATTCACTTCTTTTCCCTCCTATAGTTGCATGAGACAGGGTGAAAAAAGAGCCGCCCCTGAACAGCTGTGACCCTGTGACACATTCAGTGGGATTCGGCTCCATCTGGACTTTAAATGTTAAACACTTGAGTACAACATCTTTGTTGAACCCTTCAGAATGTGGAGCCATCCATCTAATTAATGGCCATGATTTCAGAGGTAACCGTAAAGAGGAACATATGAGGTAAATATTGTGGTTTTTCCATCTCTCTTCTCCCACAGTGAAGAGGTGCTGACGAAGCAACTCCTTCCAATTCTTACCAAATGACTGCAGGTTCTCAGAAGAAATCGAGCCTTAGAGACGTTTCCTGGACACGTTGGGTCGTGGCTGCTTCTCAAGAGAACATTTATGGCCAATGATCTCATCAGTGGGCAGATATTCCTGAAAGTGAACATTGAGGCATTGTCGAGGTAGATCAAAGATCCCCGGCGAGGTTCGCCAGTGGCCTTTCTCTTCCTCATTGCAGTAAATCTACAAAAACAGGCCAGAGCTTTCATCCCGCCGGCCTTCTTCTCGGTATTAAATGCTAAATTATCGGCTGAAACTTCATGAAGATCTAACGGCGGTTACTGGAGACAAGCGATGGATTTCCCCCCGATGCCCAAAGCAGTAAATCTCCCTGTGAATGAGCTGAACCTCAACGTTGTCATAGTGTTACTGGCTTATTTTAATAAACATCTCCTTCCTTTTATCGTTACCCTGGTTGGAGAGCTGTTTGTTTGGTGTGGAGGTCATTTCGCTCGGACGGTCATTGCTTTCGCCGCAGCGCCTTCCGTCAACATCTGCAGGAGAAACGATCCCGGTCGACGTTGAATCAACCTTTCTTTTTTTTTAATTGCAGCCCAAACAAATGCGACGTGCCTGGAAATGGATCACGAGAACGGCTTCAGCGTCTCATGTTCCCTGCTGCATAAAGCGCGGTGGAATTAGCTCGCTAGCTAACTAGCCCACTCCGCGGAGGTCAAAGTGCGTCTACCTCACTCCAGTAAGCTAACCAGCCAGCCGCGGCCACCAAAACGACAACAACAACAACTATGACAAACAAAGTGCATCTTCAGCAGCACAATTTATGGACCCAGTGATCAAATTATCTTTGCATCCGTTTAGCAAGTGCAGCTTCCTTCTGTTCTCTTTTATAAAATGTTGCACAAAGAGAAAACCAGACGTCTTTGGAGGCCGAGGATGAAATCAGTCAGCAAAACAAGGATTGATATTCAAATCGAAATCCTGGTCTCTTCATGTTCATCTCACGCCGGACCGCGAGTGTTGAGCATTTAAAGGGTTAAATAAAGGCGCCGGCTACCAGCCAATTATCCTCCATGACCCCACTGTTGTGAAAACAAGGGGGGGATTATTATGGAGCCACATGAGATATTGCATGCTGCGCAATCATTAGAAATACACCTCAGCAGCTGTTGGTATCCGTTGTTAACAAAGACCCACGTTAGCAATTACAATTTAATTAAATTAAATTAAATAACTGTTTATTGTCAGTGTTCTTTTGCTTTCTCCAGCCGCTGTGCCTCCGTGGCAGCGTGTTACACGTCTACTTGGATAATTGCTGCGTTGCACTTCTTCTGAGCGTCACTGGCTCATTGTTTTCACCTCGTGAGCCACCAAAGCAGAACGTTGTGCTCGGGAACCCCGCTGTGCTCCCCCCCCCCCCCCCCCCCCTCGAGCCCGGCCAACTCGTCCCTGCTTCGGTAAAGCTTCCATTCCTTTTCATCAGCGTAGATTTATGCTCCTCTTTTTCCCCTTCATGGAAAGCGATAGATCTCAAAGTGTGTTTGCGGCCGGCAGGGAAGTGGTTGCAATCAGTAAAAGGAAATCTCACACAACAGCAGCCGCGTGCATTCAGACTGGACTCCACCTGTGGGCCCCCGAGACGGGCCACATGTTGTCCCTGTGATCTCTGCTGCTCCTCCTAAAGGGTCCGTGCAGTGCGCGGCGTCACCTCGGGGGGCCTCGCGGCGTGCAGCCAGCAGGCAGCGCTCGCAGGTGGAGGCGTTGGCTGATGCTGACATCTAGTGGCGGTAGATGCATCTCATCGCCGCCGGAATGAATCAAGACTCCCGGGGAGAATCAAACGAGCCGTAAAGCTGTGATTCACTGTGTCTTCCTCCTCCACCTCGAACGGGCCCTTCAGTCGCTTGCGATGTTCTTTAAAAAATTCTGCCACCTTTTGCTTGTTCGTCCCCTTCGGGCGCAGAGGGCGACGCGTTGCATTATTCATAAGTCATTCAGTTACTGCGACAGTTTGTCGAGCAAATTCTTCATAATCGACCTGACGTTTGTGTGCCTTTGACTCCTGATGCGAAGCCACCGGTGGCCTAATTAACTCATCTTTTAATAAATGGGATTACTCATCAAAATCAAAATAAATAAACATGTCATCCTGAAAGGTAATTATAATATTGTAGCTCCTGTAAGAGATGTCGGTTGACCTTTAGCCTGCATCACGTTTTGATTACGTAAATGCGGAATGCAGCGCGGACGCCGAGTTCTCTGGTTTTTGTGCAACGATGCAAAATAACTCGCTCGCTTTGTCAAACTCTCATTCCTGACGTTCAAATTTAAAAGCAAAATGCAATTCCTCGTTCCAGTTATCCAGAACAAACAAAACACGCTCACAGGCGCATATTGTGTCAGGCGATATTACAGCCTTTCTTCTGTCACATGAACGCCGTTAACGGGACAGAACACTTCATTTCATGGCGTCTGGCGGATGTCTGCTTGATAGTTCATCTTTTTGAGTCATGACACAGGAAGTGTTTCTTTGCCGTCAGTCTAAAAAAAGTATTTTGGGGGAAGAATCCAGATAAATGGACTGTTTGGCACAATAATTCAAAGCCACCGTGTTTGCTGTTGATTTTTGTCCCAAAGGAAAACAAAAATGATTAAAAAAAAGAAAAAACCCTCCACACAATAACAGAGTGTTGTTTTTGTATCCCTGTCACTCACAGCCGGAGATGATTCACGACGCAAACACCGGCCGAAGGCGTGTTTGGTGAGAAGAACCCTTTAGTCATCGACCTGCTCGTCCATGGTGATCACGTGACGCGCCTCGGCCGCAGCCACTCCGATGTCGGCACCTTTCACACAGTGGCTCGGTGCAAAAAGTCACTGCACGCTTCTTGTTGGCTTTGTTCCGACCTCTTAATTTACCCCCCCGACGGCGAGATTGTGTTTCTGGTTTTTGTTCGTTTGTCTGGATTATCGCTGCACTCGGCGGGAAGGTGAGCCGCCGGCCAAAGGAAGGAGCCGTGGCATTTGGGAGTGGATCCGCATCACTGGGCCGGTACCTGGACTTTGCAGAACTGCAGGATTAGCGAACAATAAAAGGATGTTTTATTTGAATAAATAAGAGGCTTTTCCTTCGTATTTATGTTCACATAGTTATTCACACGTCGATTTGACATCACTGCGGGTTTCTTTTCTTGGGAAAAGACAAAACAAAGAGGAAATCCTGTCTTGGATCCGAGTGGATTAAACGAGCTGCTCAACAATTACAGCAGCTTTAACGATTATGAATTGAATGTGAGAAAAGGACGCGGCTAAAATGAGGTGTTTGCACAATGATTTCTGTTGTATTATTAGCTTGCATAATTAAAGGTCACACCAACGCGTCCCCCGGCTCCCCGCAGAGGATGACCTTTCTATTGGCGGCGCTCCAGCGCTGTTTACCTCAACCTTCGTCGCGCTGGGAACGAGTCTCTCGGCCTCCGTTAATGAAGCGGGTTATTCTGTGCCGACATCGGAGGGGGATGAAGCCGCTTTTCTGGTTTGCAATTTCAACGAATGATGAATGTAAGAGCGGTGAGACGCCTCTGTGTCACGGTGACTCAGCATCTCCACCGGCATCGGTTAAGGACCGGATGAAAAATCGCCGCGGTTCAAGCAACGTTTTTCAGAGGAACCTCGTGAGCTGCTTCTCTGGTGTTTGCTGGAATAACATCATGATTGCTCATCGTGAGAGCTTTCTGCCTTTTGAGCGTGGGTCCCTCATGATGAAGGCCTTCTAGACTATGCCAGAGTGCATGTCTGACCTGCTGCTTCCGGTGTATTTTACTGCTATAATGCAAGCAGCGTAAACAGTTACAGGATCCTCACTTAAAATGCGAGAAGCAGCAGCAGATGCAGAGTCTGTGCACTCGCCCAGATTTCAGATTACACCTGAAAGCCTTCAGGCTGCTTCGTTCCCGGGGACACGCGTCCAGCGCGTCACGTACTGACGCCGTCATGCCGCCGGTTCTTCTTGAAGAGACAACATTTTGGGCTGTTTAGCAATTCATTCGATTACATTCTCACGGCTGTGAAACCTCGACACGCATCGCCGAGCTGCACCTCGCGTTCCGCCTTGAGGTCCCGAGCTGTGAGTTGATGAACATCACTTTCCACGTTGAGACTTTAGACCCCGCTGTCTCCTCCCTGTTATGTTGTAACGGCGGCAGGTTAAGTGTTATGACGTGTCGGTTTGAAAATATATCTAAAAGGTAAGATTGTGCACATTGTGCGTCTAAGATTTAAAAATATTCCCTGCTGCATTCTGGGTCTCAACGGCTCTGTGGCACAAACCTGAAGGAGATAATTCAGCTGTGACAGTGAAGCATCCTCCCCGGACACGCAGGAAACACATGCGTGTGTGTGTGTGTGTGTCACGGAGGCTTCATGATGGACTCACAGACAGACTGTAATGAAAGTCTGAGCACTCGTAGTTCGGCAATAAAGCCACAAGCCTGAAGAACCGCTGCCCACCCGGAGCGACGGTCTCTGCCCGAAAACACGGAGCTTTTCAAATCTAAACTGACGCACGTTTGATGGATGGAATCTTTCCCGAGAGCCGAATGGAAGCGCGGATGTGCCGGGGTCAAATGTCACCGGCGTGTTATCGAACACAGACCCCCCCCTCCCCCCTCCCCTCGAGTGTGATTACATGTTGATCCCGGAGCTGAATGTGCTTTTCCTGCTGCTGAATTTCATTTTCACTTACTGAGCGAAAAACCCATTAAAACCTCCAGAGTAAAGCACGCATTGGATTTGACTCAACAACAGAGGAAGTAAAGTGAGAGCAGGCGCAGTGTGAGATTCATCATCGTGCCTCTCCAAAGATTTTCAGAGTGATTCTGTTCGGCGTGAGCCAAGCAAACAGGGGAAACACTTTGCTGTTTATCTCCAGCATCTGAGAGCCTCATTTAGGGGAAATTACTGAAAAAAGGGAAATCATGAAACTTTAACTCAACATCAAAATTGTGTAATTGCAGATTCAATTAAAACAGCTGTGAACTGATGCAGAGATCATCAAAAAGCTTTTTTTTTTCTTCTCAGACACACAAACGCTCGCAGAGCGACAAGCCTTTCCACCCGTCTGCATCTGAACAGACGGAATTAACCTCGAGTACAAACAGAAGATTCGCGCTCTCAGTGCACCTCCCGTTACAGCATTAAGGCTCCTGCATCTTCCCTCTCGCGGCCAATTCCCAAATTAAGTCTGTCTGATAATCGCAGCTGCCTCAGATCCGTGAAAAAGCTCCTTTACGTCGACGTCGTGAAGCGGTTCTTGAAACAGGAGCAAAGAAACGCGCTGATCGCAGCCAACGGTGCAAACGTGTCTAACAGTGCAAATATTTCTACCAGTATAAATATTGTGTGTGCAAACATTGTTCTGTGTTTGTTAGCAAAATAATCAAGAAGAGGAAGTATGAATACTGTAAAAGTGTTGATTCGTGATACAATTAGTTATTTTAACTCCAAATAGCGTGTTTTCTGTAGTAACGTAGTAGTTCTGTTGCCTAATCGGACTGCGTTGTTTCCCGTTTGCTTGTAACAAACCGGATAAATGCAACAGAGAGAATAATACAAATTTGTGTATGAGAACAGATTGTTTTATACCAGATGAGTATTATCAATGTGGCAATAGAGATAATGACTGAAACTGATGTAATCCATGTTTCCACATCATGCTGATTGATCGTTACTGTGTAAATCTACTGCCACGCGGGAGCGATGCTGCGCGTTAGCATAAGAGCTGCACGTTGCTATTCAACTTCGGATGTAACTTTTCAAAAAACATTTATGCACGGATGAATGAGATAATTCAGGGTCTCATGTGCGTGAATGAGTAATACATATGAAAGAGCAAATGAATAAAACCAGATTTATTTAAAGGGCAAACCCTATTTCCACCCTCATTATTCACTCTGCCACGAGTCAACAAACCAGGCTCGGGATTTATTTACACGCGCGCATCAACGGTACGCGGCGCTCGTTAAATCCTCCACATGAAGAGGAGCAACGCTTCCTTTCATTCATCCCAAAAACACATCATCCTCAAGGAAAAAAGAGACGTCTGATGATTCAATGCTTCTTCTTCCAATCTGAAAAGAGCACACTTCAATCTGCGTTCTGCGTGTTGCTGCGATCTGATTAATAGCTTCTCCGTTTTAAGGGCCACACAAACAACTAAAACAGAAAGCGCTCCGCAAACGCTTCATTCTACACGTCTTGATGCCTCTCGTGCCCACAATGCTGTATTGTTTTTGTGCATCCTAATTTGTGTCCCCGTGAAAATTTCTGATTTCTGAGTTCTGACTCTAGATCCGCCGACACTGAAACTCGCAACGAATCAGGCCTCATAAAAGTGCTGCTCCGCTGTTGCGAAGCGCCTCATAATGCATTTACCTTTTTACTTTTTCATGGCTTTTGAAGACTTTTGTTTCACACTCAAGTCTGAGGCCTGTTTATCCTCCGTACAAGATTTCCGACGCTTCCATTATTCACGTCCCCGATGAGGCCTGCGTGAACCCATTAGCTGCTGTGAACGCCGGCGACGGGCCCGCGCGAGAGGAACTCCGTGTGCTCCAGTGGCGCTGAGCCTCGTTTAAGGCGCCCCGCCGCAGCTCCGTTTTGGGATCAACGTCACTCGCTCACGACGACGGGGGGGGAACGCGGGACCTGAACGGGGAGGCTTCTGCTCCTGCAGCAGATTTGAAGTCAGAGCGTACAGCGAGGATGCTGAGATTGTTTTAGAAAAAGTAAGAAAAATCCAAATTATTTTAAAAGATAATCGGGTTTCCGGTAGAAATGCAGGGGGGGCGAAGTGCCGATATTTTAGATATTTAAGGGGACCAATGACTTTAGTATTTCGAGTTGTTTGGGACATTTTTTCATGTCAAGAAAAAAAATGAATGGTGGGTTGATTTCCGTATGAGGCCGACTGTCACATCCGACCACAACGAGGCCCCTCTTAGTGTTATTAGTGACACCTGGTAAAAAAAAAAAAAGGCCCGCACTCAAATCTACTGAATGTTGAAGTTCCACTTGAGGGAATGTGAACTTTCCGACTGATTAACATAACAAGTACAACCACTCCTTGCTGTTAACTCACAGAAGCACATCGGCTTTGAGTGCCTCTCCATCCGCGGCTCGGATTAAGCGGCTGCGTGACTCGGTTAGCAGAGGAATGATGAGAAAACGCAAAACAAAAAAGACCCGACCGGGCTCATCTGACGCACGCCGCCGCGGGTTCGCTGGCTCGCGCGTCACTCGGTAGCCTGATATAGGCCGAGAGACAAAAGGCGTGGATGAAACCCGAGTTTCCTTTCTGTCGCCATGACGACAGCAGCCGCTTTTCACAACAAAGAAATCCGAAAACGGAGCTCAGAGGAACCCCCCGAGGCTCCGCCCACCGGGGGGGGGAGTTAACGGATCTGACCCCGGTGACCCCGCTCTCACATAATCAAGACGCGAGACATGAGACGAACACCCCCCCCCCCCCTGCTGGCCACATATTCCTTCCCGTCCGGGACGCGTGTGCGGGCCTTTTCACAGCGACTGCACCTGGATGCGGTTCAGGGCGTGTTGCTGCTGCAGGCAGGTGTACAGGCAGGTTGAGCAGGTTATTCCCTGAATGCCACTCTGTTGAGCCCTCCTCCTCTTCCTCCTCCTCCTCTTCCTCCTCCTGCTGCTGCTGCTCCTCTCCCTCCTCACCTGGTCTCCACGGGCAAACGGCTGACTCATTCTCGCGTGTTGGCCGCTCTGAAGAGAGATCTGGTTGCACCTCATCTGATATTGACTGAGAACAAGGTAAGGATTTACAGAGAAAAGGATTTAATTATGTTCCTCGTCTGTGATTTTTTTTTCGGGGCCTCGTTTGGTTTGATGAGATTTGAGTCGCTGTTCTATTTCTTAGCTGGCTAAAAAAAAAAAAATTTTTATTGTGAAGTCAAGTGTTTGTAAGGTTACATTAATACTTAGATAATTTACCTCACCATAGAAGAAGAAACGTAAAAGGCCTAAATTAATTTAAGTAAAGTACGCGTGTTGTATTAGCAACAAAAAAAAGACCCTGTCAGTATTTCTTTGGTCAAAATGGAGCTAATTTTAAGTTAGTTGGAATAAAGGTATAAAATGGGAAAAGTACCTTTAGTCACACCCAGATACCCAAGTTGACAGTATGGGGATAAAAACACAGGTGAACTTTAAACAAATCGAGTGATTTGTAACATAAATGTCGGGTAATTCACAGTCGCGTGTGTGTGCGTCTTTGACTCGGAGGCTCTTTGGCGGAACGATGACATGACGTGAGGAATGTTTTTGACAGGAAACGAGTTTGAGACAAAAACAAAACAAAAGCAGTGGTTTGAGGTACATTACGTCACACAAACAGGTCCCGCTGACGCGTAGGATGAAAACAGGTCACCAGCGACATCCGCTTTAGATGAACGCGCGTCGATTGTTGTGCGATCTCGTTCGCACCGTGCGGATCAAAACAAACCAGTGCACCAGTCGTATCCGTGGTTACTACCGGTTTGTCCTTTACACCCGAGCGTGTGTCAGCGTGTGTCAGTATGCAAATGTTCAAATGATCCGACACACACCAGAAACTAAAAGTGAACTAATGCACATTCAGACGTCTTTAGAAATGTAATCTTTAGTGCAAGTTGAGGACAAAAACGGGAAAAAAGGAAAAGTCAACTTGTCGCCTGGGTGAGGCTCATCAAGCCGGTTTGTTTCTTCCAGTCACCTTGTATAATTCCATCTTCGTAATTGTATCTCAGGGATTATTCATGTGCTCTCCGAGTCACGATACCTCCAACCCTAACCCGATTCCCAGGGCGTCGAACGACGAAGCTTTTGTCACCGCCACCTCGCTGGGTCTGATCCCCGGAGCACCGGTTTTCCTGTAGAGGCTTCCATGTAACTACGACGTGACGCCCGTCGGCATCATTAGAGGGAGAGAACGCTCAGGGAGGCTTTAATGGCGGAGGATGAAGAGAACGGAGAACAGAGGGTGGACGGTGAAGCGCTCAATGGGCGGGCGACGAACAAACAGGAACCCGCCTGTCAATGGCGTGATGGCATGTTTTGGGATTCTCATTCAAGAGGGGGAGTTGTGTCTTTTGGCAGTTTGCAGTTGGTGAGATCTTGTATGTAAAAGATGACGTGTTTTTTTTTAAACGCACACAAAAGAGATGAACAAATCCATTTTGGGTACTCGGGTAAGATTGGGCCCATTTTCATTGAGCGCTACTCTGGTTTGACGCGTTAAAATATGTCGTGACAGGTGAAACCAGGCATTTAAAATCCACAGCTTGGCGTGTTCTCACCGCTGGCTCCACTGGACACAAAAGCCTGGTTCACCTGCTTAGAACGAAGACGCCAATCCAACACAATCAGACAATCGGATTCTTCTCGCGCGACCTTCGTCGAGGCAGAACGTCTCCTCCGAACCTGCGAGCGATCCGATGGGATGCGTTTGGACCAGATATCAGCAGCAGGGCAGAAGGCACGGAATGAGGGAATGTGTGAGGGAAGCAGCTGAAAGCGGCGGCGGGGCAGAGTGAAGCGTGGTTCATGGTCGCCACCTTGAAGCCCGACCAGAAAAGTCCCGTCGCCAGGACCCGACTCCCGAGGCTCTGCGAGCGGCGCCTGCTTGTGCACCGCCCAATTTGATCCCACTTGGTCCCCAATGGTTCTCTGGTAAAAAGCCCTGGTTACATGTCCAGGAACCGGGGAAGCACTCATTCAGCTCGGCGCTTTCACACTCAGTAAACTCAGCAATTCAAGAGTCACATTTTAATTTTGGGCGTGGGTCCGACTTTTTCCATTTCCTGTGTTGAATTTGTGAGATAAAAACAGAGCAGAAAAAAACATGTGTACTTTTATTGAAGTTATTTAGACATGAATGTATGTATTTACTGTATGGTTGAACTCAATATAACGTTGATAATAACATAAATAATCAGGATTTATTCCTGTAAAAGTGTTTATTAGGACTTGGTAGACAACAACAAAAAAAGTAAATCATTAATAAATTGAAACATTTAAAAAAATCTACAAACTCTGGCACTTTATCATCAAGACAATTGACAATGTTTTATCTTCTCTTCTGAGTTTCAGAGTGAAGCCAAAGGGGAAAATGGGACACTACTTGAGAATCGCAGCAGGCCTCCTTCTGCTCGTGCAGACTTTTCGCCTGGCGTCGCTCCAAGACTCAACCGACTCTCCGCGGCCGCCGATTCCTCAAAGCTGGCTGCGCGAATTCGTCCCATCTGTGAGTCAAACCACAGCAGTTTCCGAGGAGGAGGCGGATAATAACGCCGACGGAATCCCGTCCGGCTCCATGATGGTAACCACTGCCGAAGAGGAGAATGTGTCCGGCCGAGACGCGGGTACGACGCCTCCTTCATTCCCCACGACTCTCCCGACGGAACAACCAGACGCCACCGGATCCCCAAGCGCCCCGACCACGGTGCTCACAGACGAGACCCAAACAGGGGAAGATGTTCGCAACGCGACGACCTCCCCGATGTCCACGACCCAACGGAGCGAACAAACCTCCGCCATCTTCCCGGGTGACTCCACCGGCGCCGGGTTCCAGACGGCGTCGACGGCGGCGACCTCGGCTCCGGAGCTCAACGCCACGCAGGAGCCGACCACCGAACGGGACGAGGCGACGCAGTCGACCAACGGCGTGGGACCTGCCGCCGCCGGGACGACCGCGATGACCACAGCGTCGCAAGGGGCTAACGAGACGTCCACCACGTCTGCGTCCACGTCGGCGTCCGCAGGCACGAGCCCCGCGCCCACAACGCCCGAGCCTACGACCTTCAAACCTACGACCCCCGAACCTACGACCCCCAAACCTACGACCCCCAAACCTACGACCCCCAAACCTACGACCCCCGAACCTACGACCCCCGAACCTAGGACCTCCGCACCTACAACCACCGCCGCTCCGGTCAAACCCGCCATCGGCAACAGGACGGGCGTGGATGTGCCCTCGGGGAGCAGCTCGGAGAGAGGTAGCGTGTCTTCTCACCAGCGTTCCCTCACTTTTCAGTCAGATACCAGCGAAACATTATTTTTTATTGTCGTTGTTGCATTTGCGTCGGCAGCTGCAGAGGCACGAGATCCCCGTTACGCGTCGCCTTCAGAAAGCTCTGGTAACGCGATGCCAAATCACGCGTTTTCCCGCCCTTTCCCCCCCGCCCACATTGGCCCGCGTCTACTTTCCCACTGGCCGAGTACAAGCGGCCGTTCATGCAGAGGCAAAGGTGGGATTGGGTTCCAGGTGCTATCGATGTGGCGGCTCTGAGCGGAGGGGTCCGTTACAATCCCACTTTTCAGCAGGACAATGAACCACTGTTTTAGCATCAAACCCCCCTTAGAGAGGCGGGCAGGGACCGAGGTCAAAGGACGCCTCCCCGCGGCAGCGCGGGACCCGTTGGCCACGAGAAGACGGGATTGGAGAAAGGCCGATTTTTCACATCCGCGGTGTGAATGTGTGTTTTTTTTTTTATTTTTAGCAAGCAACATTCCCCGCAAAGTGTTGTACGCAGGCGAGAACTAGCGACGGCGTGTCGAAAGAGGAAGACGATAACGGTGAAATAAAACTTCACACGGACAGATGTGACAGCAGGAGATAACAGAGAGATGATGGCAATAAACAGATGGGAAATAGTTGTGGGCAACATAAAAAAAAACCCCGCACCTCCACGGTTGCACGCGAGCACAGACGGTTTGGGCACAGATCATCTTCATGGTCTGTAAATATGAGCAGAGGAAACGTTGCCAATGCAGAAGAAATATCCGCTCATTCCAGCTGTTGAGAAAAACGGCGTCATTGTGAACTATATACAATTATATAAACATATATGCCTGATGGGATTTGGACATAAACCAAACTAACCAAAATCATCCCGTTCACATTTCTATCTCAGCTTAAAGCAACATGACGTGAAGTGAAAATCATCCAACTGAACATAATTCAACAAAGTCAGGAGGATTTACCCTCCGGGGAATGTGGATATATCTTCCAATTATATAGAATAGTTATAAGGCAATATCAGACCAAAGCGAGCAGGCGCATTCTCATGAATGTGTATGATGTTCCCAGGAGAAAGAAATATGTTTTAAAAGCCAACTTGGGGTAAGATTAGTAGAAGGTATGAAGAACAAACCTCCCGCTCATATTTTATCATGTTGATTTTCAAATGAAGGGAAAACGGCACTGCCTGAAAAAAACCGGCCTCCTGGTTCAACTTGCCCCAGGTTAAGGATAAATTGATCCCAGCAAAGGCGTAAATTGAGCTATTTGTGAATAAGCGGAGCTTCCTGAATTATTCATGTGCAAGTCCTGATAAAACACAAACTATTTTTTTGGCAAAGGATATGGAAAACAATTATGTCGCTTTCAGAAACAGCCTCTTTTTTCCCCCCCCTGAACTGAAACAGTGTAACAGAAGAGCAGAAACAGAATCACACGCGAGTCAGAGGTTTTGACTTGTTAGAATAGAGCGTGCAAGAAAATTCACACCTGTACAGCTGTGAGAAAACAGATGTTCACATAAGCAGGTAATAATTAGCCTTGTGCATAAATACATGTAAAGAAATGATATATTTATTTCTAGAACGTACGGAATCTGTCAAGTGCTGCGATGGGAACTAATGTTCAGTCCCATTTAACCTCAGATTGCCGTCTTTAAATATTCAAATGTATTCCAGAGATTGAACCGATTTCAGCTCGTTAATTGCATTCATTATTGCAGCGTAAATAAGACAAATCTGTACAGATGACTAATTGGGATGTGTTACTGCTGCAGACTCACTTTCCAATAAACATTCCGGCTGTAATTATCCGCCAATTAACCCTCAGAGACGGCAGTTGATGCGAGTCATTTCGTTGTTGACACATTATTTGTTATTTCTCTCCCACCCTCTCGACCCCCCCCTCGTTCCTCTAATGCAAACGTTGAGAAGAAGACGCCAGCAGGAGCGGAAGAAGGGGAGCGTGGGGCGCCGTACTGGGCACGGCCGTGGCCGTGGCGGTCGTCGGACTGGTGGCCTACGTCATCCTGAAGAGGAAGCACCAGAAGGGCTTCTCTCACAGCAAACTGGTGGAGGAGCATCCCTCGGACCCAGGTGTGTCCTGACTCGCCCCTCATGTGCTCAGCCCTAATGGTATCTGGAAGGAAAGTTATTACTGGGAAGGGTCGGAGACTCGACCAGACTGAGACTCAAAATACGTTCACACTGTCAAGTAGCTCAGCCTTTTTTTTAGAGGGTCACATTCTCACGCTGCATCTTTCCTACAAAGAGAAAACAGATGTGAGACTTAAACGTACATGGAAAGGACTAAGCCCCGCCCCCTTTGCTGCTAATCTCTCGCGCTGTCGGCGCGGCGTTACCATGGCGCCCAGCGAGTAGAAGCTACAATTCACGGCGTGTCAACGTCCGTGTGTTTCCTGTTTAACTTCCTTCTAAACCACTCAGTCCGAAATCCACAAAACAAGAGTCTATGCTGCATTTGATCAAACCCTGTTCAGCCGGTTTTAGCTGGCGAATATATGCTAAGCTAACACACACACATACACAGTAAGCGGACAATGCAAAATAGGATCATGTTCTTCTTCAGTGTGGCGGTTTGCCACAACGGGACGATTATTCCAGGAACAAGAAAGGGTTTTTCTTGTCACTCCCTAAAGCCTAATCGTCCCGTTGAGGTGTGTTTTGTGTCGTGTGTGAGGATTCTAACGAAGGCCAACACCCTGCCACCGCTGCGTCACAATGTGAACCACAGGCGCACAAAAGGCCGGATAAGGATCAGATCGTTTCCACCCGCGGTACGCATTCAAAACAAGTTGCGTTCAAAACACACAAATTCGCCCAGACTTTGACCTCGTTATTACATATATATATTTACAGTAACATCAGCCGGTTTCTTTTTCCAAAAGATTTTTTTCAGCATCTTTCTGTCAAATAATCTGCTGGGATTCATTATTTTCCCGTGTGTACGTTGAGGCCCTTCGTCTCGGTGCTGCGGTGGTTATTTGGCAGTTTGGAGTAGTTCACTGCTCTGGTGTACCCGCTTACCTTCAATCCGCCGTGTTTACCGCCAAGCCAGGCGCCCTGATTTACACCGTTTCCCCCTTAAATGACTTTGAAAATGCTGGCCTGGCCTGGTTTGATTGATCCGTTTGAATGTTTGTTAAAAAAAAGACGGAGGCTCTGCAAGTTTTTTTTTTTCTTCCACGGTAAAAAATACTTACAATACAACGCAGCGTTTCTACGGTGGATTAATGAACTTGTCTCCCAGTCCTCAGATTAGACAACAGCGCCCCTTTGGACCTGGACTTCGGAATCGGTCGCTCGGCCTACTACAACCCGGCGCTCCAAGGGGACAGGATCCAGATGGAGAACCTCCCGGGACGCCGCTGACCCCAGAGGCCAAGGTCACGACCTCCTGTGAGAGGAAGGCGGCCCGTTGCGTGGACCTTTTGTGAAGAGGAGCGCGTGGCGTTTGTTGGACGCGAAGGTCACGCGCCCGCGTTAAGTAGATTTATTGCGCTGAAATAGAGCGAGCAGCAAAGGCAACCTACACAGCCATTTATATCGCCAAAGGGTATCAAATGAAGTCTTTCCTAATCAAGAATAGGCCTCGCAGTAGATGAAGAATGTATATTTGTACTGGCTTTTGGTTTCCTTTTAAATATGCGTATATTCTTTTTGTGAAATAATGTCCAAGACAAGCAAAACATAATAATCAGATCGAACCAGAACGCCCCCTCCCCCCAAACCAGGCGATCAGTCTCGTTGATCAGCAGCGACGACCACGTGGTCACGACACCCTGCTTCAGTCACCCGACCTCCGGCCGTCCGGGCCGACGCACGTTTGACTTTGAATGGAAACAACGGCGATCAGGGCGGGATCAACTACGCGCTTTCGTAAAGATTTCACACATTTTGTCCATCTCTCAACCTTCCTGCTCTTCCGCCGCGTATAAATAAACCCCCGTTCATTCCGCTCTCTCGTCCGCTCTCTCGTCATTACGCGAGATCTCGGCAGGCGTTGTTGTTGGACGGCGCCAGGTGCACTTGGTCTGATGGAGGGAGGAGCTTTTTGAGTCCCACTGTCAGAGAACGGCAGGGATTGCTGCAGGAACCATGCAGGACGGATGAGAAACGGGGGGGGGGGGGGGATCCAGAACATCATTTTGGCTTTCTTTCATACATCACAGGAACTCGCTCTGTGGGAGACAGTAGCTGCTTGAATTAAACACGATCATTTACGAATTAGTTTTTTTTGGCAGCGTGCTAAAATCGATTAACTGATGCCGAGCTCGCTAAACAATGTACATGTCTTTTTCGGGGGGGGGGTGGGGGGGGTGGAGTATGTGCAGGTTAATTTACACTTCCAGCCGAGCCAAATTGATTCAAATGAAATTAAACAGTCGCTGTCTTAATTGGGTGTCGAATTCCTTATTGTCTAAATTTGAATTCATTTTAGCGAACTCACTGGAAATGAGTTTAACCCAAGAAGTCTCGTCGGTTGTAACCACCCAGATCGCTGTCTCCTCGTGCGATGAGTCGACGGTGCTTAACGCTGAAACGGAGGCCCAGCGAGGGGAGGACTCCTTAAAATAACCATCAAACTTCTCATGAAATGAGTTCATCTGGCCACGGAAGAATGACAGCATGCCGATGTAGAAATAGCAATTAGTTAGTAGAAAACTGTGAGCGAGCGCCTGAAAGACACACTTGGCTGACGTCCCTGGAGGGTATTCACCAAAATGTGAAATGCTTTGACACCAGTGGCACGTGGGGCTCCTTGAAAAGGGAAATATTTTGTGATAAAAAAATGGCTCCAGTCAGTTGACGGCTGGTCTCTTAGCAACACAGACCCTCGATTGTCAGTCAGCGGTCGCCGTGGGAAACGCCCCCAGAGACGGTTCCCCAAATATGTCCAAAAAAGTGTAACATCCTTCCAACTTCAATACCGCCAGAGCTCATGCGCCCTCATTTAAAAAGTGAGGAGAATTCATATTTCAGTTTGATTATAATGTCTGCAGCGATGTTGTGGAAGGATTTTATCTTTGGAATGAAAAGAGCCTCTGACAGGAACAAAGATCAAAGAGATTTGTTTCAGTTAGTTCCTTTCTTCTCATTGATAAGCCACATCGAACCTAACGAACAACTCGTGGTGGAAAACGTATTTGGAATAAATCACGGGCATGATCTTACGGCCCTACAGCCTTCCCATTATTAACTGGTGAGCGACGGTGAGAAAGTGGTGGTTTGTGATGCACACAGAGACTAACAACGCAAATAAAACACCTGAAAAGAATTCAAAACGTCCAAATTAAAGCACCTGAATAACTGAAATGTCACGTGTCACCTTCAGTCTATTTACCTTTACATTCTTCTGACGTTCTCCTCATACTTTTGTACTTTTGTACATCAGCTGCTGCTTACGTTACAGACGGGACTTTCAAGCCAGCCCAAATGTTCTTTGTACCGTGTGTTGTTTACGCCAAAACAAGGGAACGTAGAACCACAGCGTTTCTTGTTTGTGCCTTAAAACTAAATGATCGAACGACTGTTGCACTGAATTCCATTTCAAGCATAAAGTTAACGGCAGCGACTTGGACAGTAGATTCCAGTAATTGTTTGCAATATGTCTTTTGTCAGCAAACGTTAACTTAGAATGAAATTAAATAACGTGTAGAAACATGAATACATTTTGAAAAGCTTTTAATTACTTGGGCCAATAACAGATTTTCTGCACAATTTAGTTCACTGTTCGTTTCAGTTGATCGTATTAAAACATCTCTGGAAATAACGAGATTCTAATTCATGCTTTTGCTTACAAATCTATTGATTAAATGAACAAATGGGTCTTAACACGGATGAGACTTTCTCCGGTCCGGTAAACCCACGACAACAACGACGATTGAACAGTTGATTGAGGAAACTATTTGCAAATGAGGAACAAAACTTGTCTGTCGGTTCGGGTCAGCTCAGAAAAATCCAGACTGCATTAATCGATCAAACTAAATAATGGGCGAGTATATTCTTCCCACCGGCGTGTGTGTGTGTGTGTGTGTGTGTGGTGGAAAGGTGGTGTTTTGCATTTGAACGGTACGCGCTTGTGGAGGTTAAAGGAGCTTCCTGCGGTGTGTTTGAAAGTGAACCTCGACAGGACGTGACGGAGAGCGAGAGGGAGAAACGAGGCCGAGCAGAAGGTCAACGCGCGTGTCCCTCTGTCACCGATCTCTCCACCGCGGTTGCTTCTGCCGGTCGGGTCACCGGGGCGGATCGGAAAAGGTCGGCGCCGACTCCTCCGACAGCGTCCTCCCTGAGATAAACAAACACCTAAAAGGTTTCCCAATACACGCATGGGACGGGGGGGGACGGGCGGCGGCCAGCAGCTTGTTGTTGTTGTTTTTTTTACGATCAGTTATGCAGACTTTGGACACTCGTGCGGCCGCGGAACAAAGCAGAGGTATTCAAAGCACGCTGGGTCTCTGCACAACGTGCAGCGTATCGCCGAGGCGCAGCTGGCAGGTAAAGATGGGTTCGACTTTCACTCGGCCTCCACCGCGCAAAGCCCCGGTGACATTAAGCTTCACTCAACGGGTGTCTAAATACACACCAAAGAGTACGATCACCGGGAATACAGAACACGTCAAATGAAATGATCCTTTCACACTCTTGACATTTTTGTCACGGATCAATTTAGTCTTTATTTAAGGTAAAATGGCATTTTATTTACCCTATTTCCACAATCTTTAATGGATCACTATATGGGAGGATTTCAATAAACCGTCCCAGCTCAGTGAATTGTTCTTCAGGTTAAGTTGAACTACGAAAGAAACTAAACATTAAGCCAACTCATTTATTTAACTCATTTTTGAGTAGACCAGAACTAAATCGGGCCGTTCGGTTTAGGGACAAATTAAAAAGATCCCACGTTAATGTTGTTCAACGTTAGCGTTAGCTTAGTCGCTAAAGTTGGGTAGTGTTAGCTTACCAACGACATCACTAACGTATATGAATCTATGTGGCCTTTTGTAAATGAAGTGGATACGCTTACGAATACAACGTTGGGTTCAAAGTCAAACGAACGCTGTCTGGTTCCAAGTAATAATAATAATAATTGGTTTTATATAGCGCTTTTCTAAATGTCTCAAAGACGCTTTAACATAGTACCACTTTTATTAGACGCCTGTTAAGTTGGATGCTGCAACCGACTGGAACTTGTGAAGGACAACAAGGGACACCAACGCAAAGAACCAACATCTTCAGTAATATTACATTGCTCCGTGGCCAATATAGCCAACCGAATGCTACACACGGTACACTTAAACATGGAGAGGTTTATTTTGGGGCGTTTAAACACTTTGACTGTTTGAAGGGAAGGTCGCTGGGCCTTTCTGCCAAAGCCAAGAAAACATAAATGAACGGCACGAGAAGATAAATAAAAGAGCTTAGTATAAAATCCCTGAGGAATCTTCCCTCTGAGCTTCCTCCCATCTTCTAAGTGATCTGCATCCAGTAGGGGTGTGACGATTCATTTTAACAACGATTCGATTCGAATCGCGATTCATGGTTTGCCGATTCGATTCATGGACGATCTGGGTTCATTTAGAACGATTCGATTCAGTGACTTGAAATCGATTCAGTGACTTTACTGGACAGTGCAGGCAAAGTTTCTGAGATCCCTGTTGTTTCTTGTAAGAAAATCAGATTTAAATTAATTATGGATGTTTTAAACAAGCAAACAACAATTAATGGCAAATGTATTAACCTTTTATTTGAATCAAGTGCCATTTTCAATGTAAACATTAGACAATAATTACAATGTTTGGATCAATTTACAGAACCCCGGAATTTCAACCACATTGTAGGGTCGCATGTCTTTACAGATAAACTTGTTGCTGTGATGTTGGGTTTGGTGCTGGAGGCCTGAGGCGTCTGCAGACCTGAGTTACCTGCTGCTGCTGCAGCGGTGACGCTGCAAGAGGTCCTGACTGTCGGCGTTGTTTAATCCCGCGGCGCCTTAGTAGACGGCCGGAAAGATTCCTCGTGTTTCCGTGTTTTTTATTTGTCTTCTACATATTCTACAAACAGCGAGCAACTTATTTAGAACACCTCCGTGTTTGCAAAAGCCAAAATGTTTCCACGCGCTGGATCGATGAGTTGGTTTGTAAATGTCTCGCTCGCAGTCGTCTCCTCCACGCTGTGTTTTGTTGTTGTTCTGAGTTTTGCGTGGCTGCCGCTGCGTACTGATGACGTCACAGACAGGCAGACTGATCCAGTAACGTTTAACGCGTCAAAAGTGCTAAAAAACAAACAAACAAACACACATCCACACCGTTGCTGTACTTAAATCCAATGTGCAGTTTCCAAGTATCGATACAATCGATTATGTAGCATTTCAATCGATTTGTAATCGATACTTGTCGTCCGAAGTGCCGATTTGCGCAGCACAGATCGATTCAGTTGGCTCGCGAGAATATAAATCGATTAATCGATACACCCCTAGTATCCGGCAATTCTAAGTAACTGTGCAGCGAGAGACAATTGTTTCATACTAACTATGCGGAGACTGCAAGGGCAAATAGATAACGGGAACACATCCTGTGAATGAGGCATTAAGCAGACGGACAAGTATAATTCCAAAGATGTGACAGAGACGGGGCCAAAAAGGGACTTACAAAGAAAGCTGCACCGCTGGTTTGTTCTACAAGGAGAGCGTGTCTGCCAACTCCTGCATGAAGGCACAGTGATAAGTAGGCTTTCAATCCAGTAAAAAGCTATAAGGCCCCGTAAAAGAGACGATAGCAGCCAAAGATGGCGACTCGATGCGTTCATCAAACCTTTATAATCAGTCAGGCATAAAGAGAGACGGTAATGGGGATAACGGGGAAAAATGGCTCTTTTCCTCAACGTGCCGGTGTGAACATTTCGTTAGTTTTACCTGCTTTCGGGACGAGTTGGACGGAGCTTCGCACCACTAGAATTTCAACAAGGTCGAAGGCTGGAATAAAGCATTTTTCATACCAAAATATTTAAGGCGCTTGCCAGCCTGTTTGGCGACTCCATCGCTTCGGCTGGACTCCTGGCGCGGGGAACACAAAGGGGCTCGCGATCGCTTCGAGCGCCTTAAGCCTCACGTGTTCATCGGCGGCGTTGAGTCGTACGCGCAGTAACGTGAGACAGAGACGACCGCCGGGAGGTCGAGCAGGGATCCAACATGAAGCCAATTGGACATTAAACAATGTTAAATCAGAGTGAGAACAACACATGAAATCTTTCCTTTATTTATTTTAAAGCGCTTTGAGGGGGGGGATCTCTTGTGAGAGTTTATGTTGTATAATCAGTACAAACAATTGGCTTATAAAAGGTTCTAACAAGTTGTTTTCATATTTTTGATCGTTTAAAAGCAGGCCGAATATCGTCCAACAACCTGTTCAACATAATCCAAGCGTTACGCAGACGGATGTTTGTAAGGAAACATGACTTGCGAGCAGCAGTTCTTTGTTTTGGTTAAATTAAACATGTTAAAAGCTTATGTATGAAACATATAATCACTGCGGATGCTGACAGATCGAGAAATAATGATACCAAACACCTTAGATGTGTAGTAAGGTAATAGAACATTTATTACCACCAGAAGAAACTCAAGACTCAATTTGAAGAAAAGTGCCTGTGAGCATCTGTGAAATCACAAGCGATAAGAAGGTAACCCGATGATAGGCGACAGGGATATGGATGATTAAATAACCAATAATCAATATCGGTGTTTCACAACAACCCTGGAATGATGAATAGAACCTTAAATAGGAGATGAAAGCGTCCTTCTTCATTTGAGTGTCCAGACCAGCTGACTTACAGCCTGACGTGAATCACTGTGAGGAGTGTGTTGACTCGCTGCTGCTCGCCGCTTCTGCACTTTTTCTATTTTCCTTCATTGTCGTCCTGCCGAACAATGTTTGTGGGTTTGGCGGATAAACAATACGGAATAAAACCGTCCAAAACCTGTGACAGTGCTGGTATTTCACTGCTCTCACACACACACACACACACACACACACACACACACACACACACACACACACACACACACACAGAAGATCTGAGGGATGAGAACTGCAAGGCGGGCACAAAATCTGCCTCTGGTCTCTTCATCTTGGCTGCTCTCCACAGCCTCACGTCCCGGATCCACATCTGGGCAGCTGTAAGGACACAAAGGTTTTTTTTTTTAATGCTTCTTTATATTTGAGGACAATTCATCTCGGAGAAAAATATTCGGATCAGCGGGCGATCGTGAGTCTCTTCATTGTGTTTAAAACGAGGTCAATGTGTGTCCATCATTTCCCAAGTAAAACACGGCTTCAAATGTATTCATATTTATACATTTTGCTATTTTTTAATTGCTCTCAAAAAAACAACTCGTCCCTCATGAGCACGTCTGCATGCGGCTTTAATTGACGGCGCTGGAAGGTTGGCCCGGCGGGGGAGAATGCGCCCTCGTACCCCCCCTCCTCCCCCTCCTCCCTCCCGACCAGATGTGATGGATGGAAGCAGCGTACCTCAGCATCTCGTGAACAGCTCAATGAGGAACGCCGAGGAGAGTCGTGCAGAGCCTGAACCCAGCGGGTCGGGGGGAGTGTGAGTGTGGGGGGAGGGTGAGGGGGGGGTAATGCTAGAGTAATCAATTATGGGAACCCCTGCCATCCCGCCCCGCCCTCCATGATCATTTGAGGGAATTAGCTATTGATCAGTGAGACCAGCCAGCTTCCTCCCCCTCAGCCGGGACTCCATGTGCTTTTTTTTAATATGATAAAACGAGAAATGTTCACAGAGAAACTCAGAAACAATGTGCGGGAGGAGAGAGCAGTGAGACTGCACATCATCACTCCCGAGCACACGGGAGCCTTTGGGTGTCGTGTGAATAATGTTTTGCAGGAAATTACTTTTAGCCTGAAACGTTCCTGACAAGCAGCCACTGCTTTCTTGTTTTACAATTATTCTCTCAAACGTTCTGACGTTAAAGATGATTACACTGATACCGCATGAAATGACTTTGCTCGTGAACAAACTACACGTAATATTTTTTAAGTTAGGAATAAAATCCTAAATAAAAAGTAACGAGCTTCATGAGTAACTCGTCTCCCCGAGCATTTAACGCATTTAATAAAGAAAACGCGTCAACTTTCCCGCCCGTTTCACGTGAGCAGTTGCTGGATTTTGACACACAGAGCTCAAATTTAAACGGATAAAGTGCAACAACGAACGCGATTACATCTCCTCCTCCTCCTAGGCGGTCAGCGGCTCGGTGAGCGCAGACGAATACCCACCGCCGCCAAACAGCGGTGTGAGGGTCCACGCCGCCATTGATAATGGATGTCGTGCACTATTAGCCCCGCTCACCGCCTCTGAGGGCCCCCGAGGACGCCTCGCAGGGGGACGGCGAGTGCGACGCGCCCCTCCCTCCCCTCTTTTGTCCTATCACCTCCTCGGCTGGCGACTCTTCGCACTCTTCGTCTTCACGCCACTGTGGCGAGAGAGGGAGGAAGTGTCTTTGCGAGACCTCAAAGCGGCCGACGGAGGTGTCTGCTGCTGCTCCGGAGGGACGAAGGTATCCGGACTCGCCGGCGCATGTTTCTCTGCAGACGGGACGTGATGGCACGCCGCGTTACGATGCAGCTCGTTACTGCTCATGACAAATTAATTACACGCCTGTCAGCTGAACTAAATGAAAACCCCGGGTTGCTCGTGATACTCAACAGAAAGACGGATGGGAAAGGCTCCGTTTAGGTGACGCAGGGTGTGAAACCCACAGAAACAAGCCGAAGGAAAAGGGAAAAAGTTTCTGTTTTCAGAACTTTTTAGAAAGTTTCCCCTCAATACGGTTTGGGCAGAGCGCTGCATCTTTTCCCAATTAGTTTCTTACATAAATCAGTGTTAATCATATTCATATATTCACTTATTTGGTGTGCCGTTTTATGGAGGCTCAATGAAGGCCTCAAGCAACCTCAAGTTGACTGAAGCCCACGGACCAGGTCCACTCTTTGAACACAGCTCACCTTTAAAAGAATACTATATATATATATATATTACATACATACAAATGTCTTCAGTCAGCTCAGGCTGTGCACCCTTGTGACATAACATCCATTAAAGCAACGCACAGACTCATTCATCACCTCCAATGTCAATATGCTGCATGTAGCCCGGGTCAATAAATCTGCACTGTGGGAATAGTTCAGTAGGACTACAATACAAACACAATAATGTGCCTAACAAGGTGCACATTCTGGTGGCAGTTTACTCTAAATTAGGCTCGTAACACTTTTATGGCACGAGGAAAAGCTTCACAGCGGCCGCATTAATGTCTCATGAATACTCATGAATTATTTGCGGCTCCCCCCGCAGGACTGTGGGCCAGTTTCAGCAAAAATACGGAAAAAAGGAGTGCTGCTAATTGCCATTTTAACTTTGAAAAACAGGTCCTTAATATGGCTTTCATTAACGGTTGGGAAGATTTCCCAACTTTGTGAGAAGCTGCTGAAGGTCCTGAACACTTCAGTCGTCTTAAGTCTCGTAATCGGGTTCAACGCCCGAGCCTCTAATTCTCTGCTCTAACGAGCTTATCGATAATTACACTGCTCTTTGATAGCTTCATATTTTATTACAATAAATGCGCTATATGAATACAAGGCCTTGACCTCTTTAAATTGGAAATAGTTACTTCAAAAAGTCCTGGTGTGTCAACTTGTTAAGTGAAGTACTTCATGTTAAGAGATTCAATAAAGTACTTGTTTGCACGTCTGTAACAACAGTTTTGAGGTTTTGTTCCTTCAAATCCATCGTCAGCGGCCGTTGCCCTGAGCTTCATCTCCTGCGTTGGTTCTCCTCTGAGGAGCTCGCTTTGCGTGCCGGGCGCAGCGGAAGCGTGAAGGCCTTTCCCGTTCCGTAAAAGCCGCACGGAGCTCTTTCGCGCGTGCTCTGCTAACCCGGGGCCCGGTCTGTCAGGACGGACAGCCCGTTGCCTCGCCGGATTGCACGCGTCCCGACATTCCCGACGTGCCATCTTCGTTTCCATGGCAACCAGCGCGTCAGATTCGGTCTGCGGAGGAGCAAAGCGTGAAGACGTATAGCCGGCGAATAGAGAGACAAACGCCAATCTGAAGATTCAAGCGGCGGCGCGCAGACTGTTAGTCATCAATAAGTCGCCGGAGAGCTTCTGCTCATCTAGTGAAGCATGATTCCTTTAGAGTGTAATAACACACAGCATCACTTGTGTGTATTCCAAACACGGCGACCCGTCAGCTTCATTTCCGCACCGTGTGATCTGTGTTCCTAGAATAAGGGTGCAGGTGCAAAAGGATTTTGCTTCACCAACAAGTGCACGTTCAAATATAAATAATCATTCGAGGACGCTGCCTTGGGTCTGTATTCATGTAGATACCAGGCGGCAGCAAGTTTAAACTATTCAGCAACCCCCGCTGTTGTGTCCTGCTTCAAATACCCTCGTTCCACAGCAAACACATCAAACAGCGGTGCTGCCCGACGGCGGCGAAGAAAGAGAGACGCGTTATTGTGACTTCAGCACATCAGCCCCTCCGGCTTGCTCTTGCTGCCGCATCCCTGACAAGGACTCATTTGTAAGATGGATTTTGGCCATGTCAGTACCAGCAAACATGCTCTGCTTACATGGATTTAAATTGGTCCGTCTTGGGTGGATTGTACGAACCTCCAGGAGGGACGTGAGGCTGAAAATCTTGTTTGACGAGTTGGGGGGAAAACCCTGTTATCTGCAGCCCCCCCCCCCCCCCGACTCCCCCGTGGAGCTACGCAGTGCATCGTGCAAATAATTACAAATTCCCCACGAGACCGGAGCGGAATCTGAAAATGAATAAGAAACAGTAAATCTGTCCACCACATTCAATTTTCATCGTGTTCATGCGCTGATAAGGAATGAATGCACATATACTGTACATATATATATATATATATATATATATATACATATATATATATATATATATATATATACATATATATATATATATACATATACATATACATATATATATATATATATATATATATACATATATATATATATATATATATATGTATATTTGTATGTATATGCATCTATGCATATATGTGCATTCATTCATTCACTGTTGAAACATAAAAAATTAAACCAGAGAAAGTAGAGAACTTTGTAGTTTTGCAGGGAAACCATTGATTTTCCTCGTCCCGTCCTCACGTCACGCTTTAGCGATGGACAAATACACACGGCGCCGATTCCATCACACCTGTCGGACGCCAGACAGGGAGCCGAGTGACGCGGCACTGAAAGCAGCGTCCTGTGAGCTCATGTCCTGCTTCTCGTTTCTCTTTGAGTTTATTGAATTGATTATTCGCGATTCCCGTCTGTGCGGTTTGATCTGCTGCTTTCACTCCCTCCTTTGTTTGTCCAGCTTTAAATGCTCGGCTTGTTCTGAGAGTTGCTCTCCTGTACTTATGGATAGTTGCCATTTTACTTTTATCGTCGCGTTAATAATTCATCTACTTTAAAGCACTCGGGCTGCACTGCCATTGAATCAAATGAGTCACTCACGCAGGGCGTGGCGTCAATTTCATTGTTTTCTTCTTCTTGAGGAGAGAAATATGGTGCTGTTTCCCCTCCGAGGTAAATATTAAGGTTACAGGCACAATAATAAAGTTTACCGTTCATTTTATGTGTTTTTTATGGTCAGTCGTTAAGGAGAAGGTCTTTGTGGAGTATAACTTTCTTTTGGTGTATGGATTTAGTATTAAAATTCCAGTAGTTTTTATTCCATTTGCATTTTGTTGTTTAATTCCCTGATTGGTGAAAGACTGATTCTGAGACGGTCACGAAACGAATGGACGCTTCTGTCAACGTGGAAAAACACGACGGAAGAAAATCAAAAGAAAGCTAAAAAAAAGGTTCACAAGGTTCACTTTCATTGCAGAGAAGAAACACATGAAAGCCCTGAACGTGCTGAATAAAAGAAGAAGACCCTCAAGCAGCAGATGGACTACAGGTGTGTGGATAAGAGCTAAGAGGACGGCAGAAATAACACAAGCAACACACGAGGAGGCCGTGAAAACAGGAACCAGCATGTAACATCAGGGTGCACGTGACTGTGTGTGACTCTGGTCCCCCTTTTAAAAACAGCACTGCTCACCGTGTTGGACCGCACGCGTTCCAGCCCCACAGTGACACAACTGACTCAATCAGGGAACTGATTGCATTTGTTTCTTGTGTCATCAAACACGTTGATCTTTGATCGAGAGATCAAGAGACAAACGCTCCACTGAAAAGTGCCTGAAAAATCATCCGAGAGATCTTCTTAATTACCAGATACCTTCGGACCACCGGCGGCCGTCAGACCCTCAGCTTCAGTCAACGTGAACCTTTTCACTGAGGGGGGAACGAGACCCCTCGGCCGCTCAAAGAGATGACAGCGTGTCTGAAGTATGGAGGGAGTGTGCAGAGAGTCACGATCGGCCCGAGACAGCAGGCCCACGTCTCCCCAGGACCCCCCCCCCCCGCCGCCCCGTCTGTCGTTCCAAACTGTAAAAAAAAATAAGCTCAAAGTCGGCAGCAGATGGCAAAGCATGAGATAAAACCACCACTGGCGGTGCGGACGGATGACTGCGGAGCAGGGCGGGTGGGGGCGGGTGGGGGCGAGGATGGGCAGCTTGGGGCTGAAGGCCGGCGCCTGCTTCTGCGTCGACGCACTCGTTTCGATTCATGGTTCTAAAAAGTCTCGCGTGTGTTGCAGAGCGGTTCACCTCCAGAACAACAGGCGGCGTGACGTGTTTCTGTGGAAGACGACCTGCAGAGTCACGTCTTTGTGCGTGGAAGTCGTTGGTTGCTTTATTTATTTATCATAGACTTTATTGCCCCGTGCATCCACACTGCTGCTTTTCATCGCGGACACATCTGTCCCGTATTTTCCTCCACAACAAACTGGCGTTTGTGGAGATCTCCCTCCGTGAATCAGAGGCCCGTCGTTATCGTCCGCCAATGACGGCTTGTAGGTCATTTTTACGTATTTCTTCAGAAAAAAGCTCTTCAATCTGATCCGTTATCTCGTAAACAGTCTTGGTTTTAATAACGGCGGTATCGTGGTGAACGTGAGACTCCGTAAACGACGTAGTTAGCGGACCAGTCGCAGCCCGGTGCGCCCGCGGGAGGCCCGGAAAAATGGGTTCGACGCACGCGAGGACCCCGTCGCTCTGAAAACGCAGAAGCATAAACTGGGCTTTTAGCCGCAGCACAAAAGTGCTTCTCCCAACGCGGCTCATCTGAACAACAAACGCGCTCCTGATTCTGCCGCTCGCAGGGGGAACATTTCCATCCATCCCGAGTGACGCTCGGCCATTTCAGCGCGCCAACCTCGTTCATCGATAGCGGCATCAAACGTGGCGGCCATAGATTCAACAGAAGGTTGACTCCCCCGCAGTCACCTCGCTTCGCTCTTTGGCGCCTCGAGCGCATCGTTGAATCCGTCGGCTTTCGGGCCGTTTAGGCTGCGAGTTAATATTACAAACACGTTATCTATTGGAAATCTCTTTCACACGCTTCCCCCCGTTGTAATAAAAACGGCGTGAGGGAACAGAGTCCGGCGGGACGAAGGGCGAGGAGAGATTACTGGAGCTGCTTGTGGAATTTTAAAGATCCATTGTCTCAAACTGACCTGATTTAATAAGCGCGAGGGGACGCTGGAGTATTAAATCCACCCACGAAAAATTCACCTAAATGATGTCTCCTTCCACTGAAAGGCCTCCTCCGTTTCCACGGGCACGGCTTGAGCAGCTCAAAGTAAATCAGTCAGCGCCGTGAGACGTTTGCACATCTGAGAAATGGAAAAAGGAGGCCGCTTCTCTTCGCTGAGTCAGCGGAGTCGACGGCGGGATGATTTTATAAGGATGCATCTTTCCGTAGGCCTGTGTCAGCAGAGGTGGAGACCATCAAATAATTGCTCCAATCTTTTACCCTCGTCTGCGGGGAATCTTTATTTCTATATTTTGCGTTGACAAACTGCACGTCTTCTGCTTTTAAATCACACACCAGTCAAACGGGGTCGTCCTTTACGCAAATAAACCGTCACGTTCAGAAGAAACGCGACACTTTGAGTTGCAGCCGTTTATCATTTCACAACACTTTTCTGCTTCTTGTCACTTTTAAATGCAACCTGGCAGTTTTGCTATCACGATCATGGAGGCTGAGGGACGTCACGTTATTCCTTAAAATATTGTCTTTTAAAAAGAAATGTATACTTTTTTTTTTTATACACTTTGGATCATTGCACCGTAACAACATCCCACTGAGTTTTCAAAGTAAAAGACATTCAAAGCATGAAAGCGTCTCACTGGCTGATGTTTCATCTGCCCAATAAGCGGCGAGTGACTCCATCCGTTGGCGCTTTTAGTGGAGAAGGACGGTGCAGCCGCTGATGAACATGCAACATGTTTCATCCGGGTGGTGTCCATAGTAACAGTTATTCACGGCGCAGCGTTTAAAATGAACAGACCGCGGGGGGTTTTTCAACAGCTGTGATGTTATTTGGCTGCTTTGTGATTGCTTTGACTCGCTGAAGTGCCCTTAAATCATCTGCACTCCTGATAGAGGTGAGTCCCCCCCCCCCCCCCCCCCCGAGGAATAAATCAGCAGGAAAAGGGCCGTGTTCTCTGGTAGCGGATGAGAAAGTTGCTCCTCGTCAGCGCGCAACTGTCACATCTTTTGCAAAGCTAATTAAAGTTGGATAATTTAAGAATTGATGAGAGAATAAACTAAAAAGTAACTGAATTGTTTGGGACCAGACGCGTGTAATCGTGAAATGAACAGGGAAATAAAAAGGAATACAAAGCGCCCTCGCGGGCCGGAAAGTGCTGCTGTGGACAAACGTGGAAATTTCTCAATCCAATTTTATACATAACAACCGTTTGTCATCAAACTCTTACGGGAGCCGGTGGGCAGAAGTGTAAATGTGTTTAGTTCTTGTCCCTGCTGACCTTCCTCATGGGCCTGTGGGGGGGGGTCATGACCCCGAGCAGCTGCCGATTAGCTCCACCAGGTGGGCAAAGAACTACCCCCCCCCCCCCCCCCGTCGTTAGTACAGAACAAGTCAAAAGATGTAAAAGAAGCGGCGCAGGTGAGTGTACAGTGGAGTAATGAGCTGAGAGCCATGCGGAACATTCCGGGGATCTAAACTTGCTTTAACGACGAGGAAAATTCACACGAGAGGCTCCCCGCCGAGCGGCACAACAACGGCAACTGTATCCTAGCAACGGCTCACGGCCAACGACATAAAGGACTGCTTTGTATATATTGTCAGTGGTATCAGACGCCTGTTGCCTAGCAACAAGACCAAATTAGGAATAGAGGGGGGGGGGGGGGGGTCCGGGAGCCGGATTCTGAAGAAAGGTTTCAAATAAAGAAGCACAATTCACCAATTTATGATGTTTTATTCACGTGAAAGGGAACTGGGAGGATTGAAAATAGAAACATCCAGTGGAATAAATGGAGCTTTTCTCACTTAATGTTACGTCTGCCGAGTCAACAGAGATTATTATTCCTCTGCTTTTGTTCTTTCATTTGGAGAAGTTCCCTCTTGGAGTGTGTGTCGTCCACATATTCACGTCACTGACATTAGATTTCAAGTCAGAATATCTTCATTGGACAAAAAAAGCGATGAGAGACGGCAGCAGCTGCAGAGCTTGTTTTACGGTCTATTTTACACAAAATGGGCCACAAACTGACTCGATGAACATGGTGCTGTATCGAAGGAGACTTGAATCATGTTCACGATGTTTACTGAGGTAACAAATCAAGTGAGATCATTTTCCCATCAATATCCACAGAACCAGTTGTCTTTGGTCCCTGACGGACCTTAGAAAGAATTCAGCCTCACTCCGATCCCCCTCCAGCATCATCTTCTTCTTCTTCTGTTTTTGTTGCATGCATGTGCTGCAGACATTGTGAGCTCATGATACCAGACGCTCATTGGCTGAAAGTGTTGCAGTAATGAAAGCAGCACAGCGGCGTCAGCGTATAATTAGTTTGGGGGGTTAATTGAGCGTATCTGCCTCACATTCGGCTGTTGTTAGCGTGGAGTTTGGCATGTGGGAGGAATGTGCCGCGGTTCAGCCCGCACGTGGAACAAAACGGACTGAAGCACGATTGTCCTTTCTTGGCGCAAATATGCATCGGAACATTATTCTGAGTTCAAGGTGAACCTTTGTCCTTTTGAAAAATTGGAGAGAAGCGTTCACAACGAGCACATTGTTCTGATAATTGCAGGTTCAGTGCAACGTGGAGGCTGATATAAAAAGCCAGAGTCCGTTCTTTTTGTTTTACTGCAAAAAAAGAAGATGAATGCGTTCATTTGTTCTTATTTATACATCTGCGTATGTTTGATTTTATCCAGATTTGGCCAAATGTGGGTTCAGATCAGAAGAATTCTTCCTCCTCAAAGTGCCGAGGGCTCATGAGCATGTAAGTAAAACGCGGTGAAAGGTTCAGTCAGGTGTACAAAATGTTACTCCTTATTAAAACATAAACCAGTTTCTCCTAAACGTGGAGGAATACCAGCCATCTTCATCTCTCATAAATGATTACATCATCGGTCTCCACCAGCTCTCTTTTCATGCGGAACAGTCTGAAAATCAAGCTCAATCGTGGGATCCCCCCCCAGGACAGTTTGACGTGATCCTCTGTAGATCCTCATGGACACGTCCCCAGTTCTAAAGGGACGCCTGCACCTTTGCAGACGTCCCGTGATGAAACACGGCTATAACTTTTGGATTTGTGGAACAAGGGCCTCAAAAAGCTTTTTTTCGGGTGCGGACGTCATGAATGAAGTCGCTGCAGCTGGAGAACAAGCATCAAACATGCAGGTCGTCCCGCTGTGAGTCCTCTGGTAAATATGTCTCTTCTACATTGCAGGAGATGAGGGCTGCTGTGATCCAGTCCAAGGAAACCGCGCAAAACCTCCAGATGTATATTATCACGTGGTCTCTTCAGATTCACCGTCCAGCAGCGCCGGTAAACGTTCACAGGCGCATAATTAAATACCTGGCTGACACTAAAAGCCCGACTCTGACGCTCGCCGGGGCGGAAACAGCCTCCGCGTTCACCTTTTTAATGGACTTTCCGAGCGGTGACCAAAACAATCCGCCCGGATATGGTCGGGAGTCACGGAGGATTAGGTCTCCGCGTTGAGGAGGACAGTGAAGACGGAATCCCAGGCAGGACGTCGAAGCAATTTCTCTCTCTTCTCTCACAAAGATTTGCTCCATCATAGATTAATTAAATCCCCTGACAGATATTAACAGTGTGTTAATATCTAAACTCAATCGAGGAATATCGCAAAGACAATTCGATACAACGTGGGATTCTCTTTACAGGGTCACCTGCAGAGGTCACGTGACAAAACCCATGGATTTCAATTGTGTTTAACCAGACAAGTCAATTGGGGACCACTTCTCATTCATGGAGTGAAGGCTGGCTGTCAATCAAAAGTCCATCTGAAAAGAAACTCGCTAATCCATTCGATCGCAAGTTGTCAATTTATACGACGTTCACGCATCCAAAGGAGACCCGAGGTGGTATTAACGTAACGTTAGAGGGGAAACTAACAGGAAGTGACTTCCCAGTTCTGGTAACGTGGAGGTTATTAATCATGCACGAGCAACATCAAATTGCAGTTTGTGCTCTCGTGTTATCCATGTTTAAATGGCCAAAAGACGGAACAGACTGTAGTTTATGAATGAATAATGTCTGGAAAAGTGATATTTTGCCCTCGGGATGCGCACACGGAACAAGACTTACAAAATATCAAAACCATAAAACATGGAAAAGAGTTCAGAAAGTTTTAGGCCACATTGGATTTAGCTATTTTTTGTTTAATAATGGAACACATCTTTTCAGTGGAACATGTTTTAAATATGCAAGATCTTCAATTACATGGAAGAGTTTCTTGGAAAATAGTCGAAAACAACTGCTCATGGGACTAAAGCGTTGACCCTGCGTGTCAAAACCGAAACAAGTGGAGTGAAATGAGGGAGAATCCAGAAATGCTCACTTTGAAAAACGACAGCATCGCTTCTCCTTCTCGTGAGGTACGAATGGAAAAGATGTAATATGATCACATTCAAACTCATGGGTGACGAAGGTTTGAACTCTACGTGGATCAATATCGATTGAATGTCGATATCTTTTCGTGAACACAGCTGCCCAAAAATTGAAGATGGCTGCTCTTCATCAGCTTCCTCGCAAATAATTCACCGAGAAACCCTCTTGACTCAACTGCCCGATGCTTCTGACGATGCAGTCATTGCCGCTAACGGCTCACAGCACACGGGGGCGTGCTGACGACGGAGCGGCGAATGAATTATTAAGTCGGAAGGCTCTTCGTTGGAGACGTACGCACGTCTGCAGAACGACTCGCGTCTGCAGCCGCTGTGATCAAAGCATCCGCTTCTCCGTTTCGGTCTCCTCGCCTCCGCCAAGAACGAATTTCTCTGCATGTCCTCCGTCAAAATGAGCAAAAGTCAAATTCAAGTCCAATGGAGATCATTCCGTCCGCTGGCCTGCAGCCAAACTCTTTGTTTCTTTTTGCTTTCAATATCAATAAATAAGAGATGGCGCATTAAAAGCCCCACGCAGACACGGAGCTTGGAAAGGCCTCGTTTTCACCGGCATGACAACGCACGTTAGAATTTATGCGATGAGCTTTGAAAGGGTTCAAGCAGCTGGAGAGTCGCGACGGACAAACTCACCCGAGGCTTCAATTGAAAACATGAAAATCCACTTTTAAAAAAAAAAAGAGGAGGCAGGCGGGCGGTTTTCACACAGCGGCGCAGCTTGAAAATGGATTCCTGACTCATTGATATCACCTCATCTTTCATTAAATTTCCCGAAATGAAAGCAAGCCGCTGCCTTTTCAGGCCGGCAGATGATTGTTAATAGGAATTAACGGTGAGAGGCAGCGCTTCGAAAACTGCCAGAGACGCTTTGCGTCTCCCGGAGTTCACGCATGAACGGACCATCGGGAGGAGGAAGTGACGCGACGCGACAGAATCCCAAACGGGGGCTGATTGCTTCACCTGCACCAGACTTCATCTGCCTACACGTTCAATTCCAATCACGCAAAGAGGGTCGACGCTCCGGGTTCCGCAACAGATTCTCCCCCGACGTCTCCCATCCAGACAACGTCCCATCGATGGCTGAGGACCATCCCGCTTTGGTTGCTGGTTGCACAGACTGTTGATGGGGAACTACGATAGAAACATTTGTATCAAGGTTTATGAAAGCAGGTTCATATTTTCATGCATAATGCAAAACCAGGAAAAAAAAGTGAGCAGAAAAACAGGGTTTCTATGGATCGCACACGTTGAACCCAGGACCTCCTCCAACGGACATTCTGGCCGCAGCAGCAGGTCATTAAGCTCTCCGTTTAAATCATTACTTCCCCATTAAATGCAAATTCATATTCGTTTTACCGCCGCTAATGACTCCCGTTTGAGGACGTTCAGATTTTATTAACACTTCAGTGAAGAGATGCATTCTAAATGTGAGTCCCTGCATGAGGTGAGGCCCGAATCTGTTCGTCACTTATGCTGTTTCACAGGTCTTTGTCACACACACACACACACGGATGCCATCAAAACAAGCGCTCCCTCTCTTTCGTTCTCTACATTTACTGTCAATGAGATTTTCCAAGTAAATCACTCCTTAAAACATCGTGACGCATCAGATTGAGTCGAGTTTGTGATCCGGGAGCGAACAGCACAGACGGTGGCGCTCGGCGACGCAGCGCCTGCTAACAGCTACGCGCTAACGACCAATGCACCGGAGCGTCGGCGGATGACAGGCGCTTCGCAGGGGGTGAAAATCCCGTCTCACTCTGGGGATCAGCGGCGGATTCCCTTCGCGTCCAACTCCGTGCTTTGTGTTTCCTTCTGATCGGAGTGCAGGTTGACGGGGTATTTATATCCGAGGGGCCTGAACGGAGTTCGTGCTCGCCTGGCGGCGGGTTAACTCGACGCGCCTCTAAAACCCATCCAGCCCTTTTGTGTTTGACGTCTAATAAGCCCCGACTTAAATTAAAAGCCCGTTTAATGCCACCTAATCGGGCTTTGCCGCGCTCTCCCCGCCGAGCCCCCCAACCCCACTTCCTCCGGGTGAGGGGGGGATTACACCTTCAGCGCTGCTCGCTCCAATGAAGAAGTCCCGGGACAGGACCGGAAGGATAAACACGGGACGCTGCTCTGGTGGAAAGCCACGAAGACAAAAGACGCAGAGCAAATTACTTGTTATCTTCTAATTAACCATTTTAAAATGGGCCCGTTTGGAAGAGGCCCAATCTGATTGGCCGCCGAGAGCCGCTCATCCAAACGACGGACGGCGTCCCCCCCCAAGAGGAGCCCGCCAGCCAACTGGGGGTCCCCTCTCAATTCACGGTAATATACTGTTAAAAAATATGCAGCTGAAGATCTCAGGGGTTCACGCTCAGCAGTTTCCTGCTGGCGGCGAGTGGGGGGGGAAAAGATGGAGTGTGCTGAGAAAAGTGAAGGAAAGGATGACGGACGATCCTCACGACGGTTTTTCACCGTTCGACAAGTTGGGAGAATAATTGTGTGACCGCGTTGCACGACGACGACGACAACAACAACAACAGACCCACCCGGGGGTGGATGTCATACACTCAAAGCTCCAAGGACTCTTAACTCTTGATTCGACAGGAGAGCGCGGCGCTCATGCCTGCAGGTTAATCGGATTGAGGTATCTTGAAACCTAATAACGGGGAAGAAATGCAGTTGTCGATTGTTCCCCATCGCGGCCTTCCTGAGCCGAGCGGAGGAGTTTGCCTTGTGGTCGAGGCAGCGACGACAAAGTGTCCCTTTCCCTGAGAGAGGGGATTCATTCTTTGTGGTGCATCTCATTCATCGATGCCCCGCTGGCTCGCGTTTGTCACACACCAGAAGCCGCGTGATTGGATCCCGTCATTGGGAGTCAGTAGTTCTTAGTCGGCCCGTTTTTTTTTTTGGAATCAATTTCTCGGGCCGCAGTCAAAAGCAAAGCTTTTGGATTCTTTTCAGTGCTCCACGGGTCTCGGTATCTCTGCCAGTTAAAGAGAAGATATCCCATCTAAGTCAGGTGAACAGGAAGAATTGCTGCGATAGATCACTGACAGCCCCCCTTCCTCCCTCCTCCCTCCCCGGTGCTCCGCTCCCGGCTCGGTATCGAGTCTCCTTTCCCCCCCGTCAAAGAGAGGAAGAGCGAGCTGATCTCTACGCAAACTCAGCTTTTCAAATGATCGCAGCACGACGACCGTGAGCTCACAAAGCCGCGTGTGTGTGTGTGTGTGTTTCAGGGTGTTTCTGCCACAGTTGTGCACTGAAACAAAGAGCTTTTCATTCTAACGTTGTCCCGCATCAACGCGGCCTTCAAACCTTGAAGATGCAACAAATAATGATGTGATTTTGTACAAAGGGGTGAAAACATTATGCATCATGTGCTGGGTTTCGATTAAGCCCGTGTTTTATAATTGCAGCATTTAATGAGCGTTCCACTCGCACTCAAAGTATTGGGAGGGTCAGTATTTGGTTTTTGATTCCCATATTTGGATTTTTTTCAAAATGAAGATAAACTTTTACTAATGAAAGTCTCACGTGACTAAAGCTGCACGTCGCACCTGGTATGAAAGTGTATGAATCCACAGGACATGATGACACGAGACACTTCTGTTCTCTTTATTTATCACGGCTGCTAGGAACCGTTTTTTGGAGAGAAGAATTCGACCGCGGCCGTCTCTGAGGATGGTCCACCGGACCTGTTGTTTGCAGGCGAGGGCTGGAAGAACCACAGCGCTCTGCTCGTAGAAGCATGAATTCTGGATGCGACGTAGTCGCCAATGTTTTTTTGTTTTTTTTGTCTTTTCTTTTGCTTGAAAAATCCACTTTGAAATCCAACTCGAGCTCCCAAGTGCGTCCCGAATGCATTCAGACCTTTCTCTCCCCTCCAACGCGGCAAAGACGGCGACCCGCTCGGCTCCTCTTCGCGCGACGCTCGGGGCTCGCAAATAAGTGCAGCGTTGACGTAGTTACCGGTGCTTCCAACGTGCTCGTTTTGATCGTAGTGATTCACAGAAATCCCCCATAACGGAACCACATAATCATCTCTTATGTGTTCACAGCCGGTGTGCTGCTCCAGAGCTCAACGCATCTTCACCGCTGGAAATTTCCCTGGGAATCCCAACTTAGACGGAAGAAACAGGCGCTCCGGCACGGCGCCGTGGTTCTTAACGCCAACCTGCTGCAGCGGCGCCACTTACTCGTCTTACACCTCCGGAATGTAAAGCAGAAGCTGGCTGGCCTGATTCCCCGGAGAGGAGAGCTGCTTCCCGTCAACACAAACCAGACGGGAGGCCGAGCCTGACCCCCCCAAATCCCACCCAAACCCCCCCGAGGCCGCGTCGGAGCCGACCGGCGTGCGGGGTTTTTTTAACCACGAGGCCCGTTACTGCGCAGAAACAGCTCTATCTGTTTAATTATCCTCCGCTGAGGCCTCGGTGCATCTCACCCCCCCCACACCGCTCGTGAATTAATGATGCACATCTCCGGTTGTTATTAGCGAGCGGCGTTGGGAAACAGACAGGTCGAAGCTTCTAAAGAATAAAAAACCTAGAGGTGGTTGTTGTTGTTGTTTTCTGCCATAGCGCTGCTTAAAAAAAAACCCCTCCGAATAACCTCCTTCATTTGTTTGGAGATGTGGGGCCCTTCGGCGCCCGCGGCGCAGCCGGTGGAAACGAGGCCAGCTGGCAGCGAGCGCGGTGCCGGATACACATGTAGCGCGAACGGAACCTTAATTAATAACGCCATTTAAGCATCGGGCTCCCGGTTGAATTGAGGGTTGGTTCTTTTCCGTGAGGTTGCGCCTGCACGTTGCTCGACTGTGGGTCAGAGTTCAATGTTGGTGTTTTTGCACACTGCACTCGGGTCCCACGGAGCATCGAGCATTGAAACGCAGGGTATTTGTGCATTTTCTCCATCAGCAGGAAAGTCACTCAAACACCAAATGAGACTTCCTTTAGTGAGGCGGCGGCGGCGGCGTGCGTCCGCCGTGACAAATGAACGGAGGAATATTCCGCTCTGGACTGCACGGAGCTCGAAGAAAAGCTTGAGTGACTTCGCCCTTTTCCCCGACTATCAATTCCTCCTTGTTACTGTCGGGAGACTCAGCCGGGGAGGGAAAAAGGCCAAATTCACTCAGGCCTATCTATACTTCTGTGTGCGCCAAATACATTACAATTCATGGCGCCTGCACCGCTGATCACGTATCCGTTAAAGTACCCCGCAGACGCCGATCCGACGTGTTCACAAGCTGCACTTGGACATTAAAAACACGGTGACTTTCCGCTTTCCCCCCCGGGTCTCTTTAGACGTCTCCCATTGATATGTTCCCACTTCCTGTTTCGGGGCTCTCCTTTAATCCACGAACAACATGAGACATTTCTACACGTGCGAGTTAACACACGCGACCTTTTCGTCGGCAAGTCTCCCGGATGCAGATCATCCGGAGACGGACTCTTCCTGGCGATACGGCGAGATGATGGAAGCAAAGGTCAGAGCTTATATCTTAAACTAGTGAAACTCACCACTCTTCTAAGGAAGGAGGTCGGGGGGCAAGAGGGGGGGGAGGGTGGATCCTGTTGATCAAGAGAGTTTTCACAGCACATTTCAGTAAATTAGCGGCGCCTCGGGGCATCGCAGGGAAAGCAGCAGATGAGTGCGGTGAATATAAGCGTTTGGACACAAACACGAGACCGCAGCGCTTCAAGGCCCGCGTCTCGTCCCCCCCCCCGCCGCCTGACGGACGGCACCATTCCGTGTTCTCAGGGTTCAGAATGAAGGGTTTTCCGCCACATCCCCACTGCAAACGGATTAAATCAGCTGTTGATTTGTGCGTGCGGCCGCTGTGTTCCGAACACGGCGAGCCGGGGGGGTTAAAAAGGCGACGCGTCGTTGGGGGTCCGGAGGGGAACGCGATGATGCGTAATCGCCGACGGAGACTTGGACATTTTCTGCCCGGTGGGAAGAACACGAACAAGCCCACGGGCTAAATACCAAGTTATTCTCAGTACATCAATTACAGCGAGGCGATTAATCACGTTGGAGGGCGGGCCGAGGTCACGCGTGTGTTCATCGGCTGATAATTAATCAAAGAAAAGAACAGCCGTTTGAGTGGAAAAGCTTCACCTGCAGTCACGAAACAGCCAAACCGGGGTTCAAACGTGTCTCTCTCAAATTCTGACGGTAAAATCCCCAAATGCGCTCGCTTAAATCAGGGGTTTGAGGCTGCATTTAATTGGTGCACTGGTGATTACACAGTTTGTAATTCCGCCGCCTTGGCGGCGGGAACACCTGTCGGGCCGTGATTGCAAAGTGATGAGCAGAAGCGTGAAACGAATCCCACCGCCCCCCTCCCCCCCAAAATGAAATAATAATCACCCAGTCCAGAGTAGCTGATTGTTGATTGTTTCCTGGATGGAGGGATAATATGCACAGCTGGGCGGATTCATTACCAGATCCATTGTGGGGGAGACGGCCGCGTTTACAAGAACTAAAACCAGCTGCTCCCCTGAAGAGGTTAGACGCGAATTTGGCAAATGGTTTGATGTTAAATCACATTTATTTATGATTTGAGCAATACAGGCATGAAGCAAAGTTTATTTCTTAGCAGAGTTTAAGTAGGACGGCGTTGCGTTGGATAGATGGGTCAACAAAATGGGTTTCACGGTCTGTTACAGACATTGTGTGAAGACTTTAATGTTGCATGTTAGTCGATTCGTAGATGCAAAGGACCAACTTCCAGAATTCCATTGAGCCGGAGCGGCTCGCCAGGTACTTTTAGGACGCGCAGCTTTTATTCTGAAAGGTCAGATTGGAAGCACTGAGCCTGGTATGTGCTGCATTTGCGAAATTGAAAAGGAACGATCAAAAGCTCAGAACAATCCACGTTTGTGCCACAAAAAAAAAATCCTTTCAAAAAAAGGTGAATAAGCATCTATGAATGTTATGTGTAAAGTTAAAGGTGGTCTTCTCATCCTCACGTGACTCACTCGTTTTAAACATGAGGTATGTTTCTTATTTCACTCAGCGTGCACAACAAAGGATGGGAAATACTAAAATTCCGTGACTTTTACTCTTTTCATGACTCAGCAGTATTTCTCTGCAGGGTCTTGTGTGTTCTGCCCGTCTTGCAATTCAAAAGGAAATTGTGTGCACAATTTTTTTTTTTTTAAACATGTCTTACGTATTATTTTTCTAATATTTTCCCTTCATGGAACTTCTTTTCTTTCCTGATTCTTCATTACGTGTTTTTTAACATGTTATTGGCGACACTCCCTTTTACACGCCTGCTTATCCTCAGACCTTCCACGAGCAACGTCACTCTCCATTTGCATTGGGAAGGCGAGCAAAAAACGCACGCGCACACGCTCGTAACCGCAACGGCATCCTAATGACATCATTTAGAACTAAACATCTACCGACGGTCCAGGATCCGTCACTGAAAAGTGACCCAACCCGGTGTCGTCCTCCTCATGCTCCTTGGAGTGTGATCACCCCTCGTTTCCTCCCCACAATACTTCTCTTTTCTGTCCTCGGGTGATTTTACTGCCAGCCCCGAGAACATCACCCCCCCCCCCCCCCCCCTAACCAACAAAGTCGGGAAGAGCTCTTATTGCTTTCAAACGCCCTTCCCTTAAATAACGCCCTCAGAACACTTCAAGGTCCCGTCTCATCTGTCCCGCCGTCTCGTGTCCCTGAAAGCTTTTTCTCTCAACTCAAAAGTGGCCAAAAATACCGTCTTCCTAAAGTCTCTGTCCTCCTGTGAACTTTCTGACCTCTGGTGAAATCGTCACCCGTTACGTCACCGTCTCTCTAAATGATGGACTGCTCATTTAAAAAAAACATTTTGCCAGAATTGTTTAGTTGTCAGGTTCATTTTTCCCCACTGAAAGTAGCGCTGCAGCAGCAGACTGTGTGACCACGATCACTGCAGGCTGAGACGCGTCATGAAACCTCTCAGTAAGGGTTGACATCATAAATTACAACTATGGAGCTTGTTTGTTATTTCTATTCACAAGCACGCTAGTGCTTAAAGAAAGGTTACAGATACTCAGTCAGGAGAAGCTACTAATTGTTAGAATGGGGAAATAACAACAGTACTGGTATCTGTAGAGGGGATGTTGAAGCACACAGCAGGACACAAAGGTCCCTCTTCAGCTTCTTCAATTACAGTTGGATTAGAGCTCTAATCTTCTAGAGAAAAGCGAGACTACTAGAAAGAGAAAAAACCTTCAGCTGTCCAAAGAGCCGCATGAATGCTGCACTGAGACAAAGCCGATCTAACTTCCACTACACTCCACCTTCTGCTCGAGGCAGTTCTGTTTTGTCCCCCCCCCCCCTCTGGGAAAGGCTCTAAAAAGCTGCTGGGGAGCAACACTGGAGCCCCAATCGGAAACCCGGCTGCACGAGCGGCGGCGTTCCCGCTTTACCTGCCGAGTACGGCCGCCCTCGGCTCTGCCACGTGCCTCGAATGTCCGCCACGCGCCTGGGATGCTGCCACGGAGGCCAATGGGCCCCCCCCTCCCTCCCTTTTCTTATGTGCCTTGACTATTCTATATGGATTTTAAATGTATCAAGGAAAAAACTGATGGTGCACTATTTCCTACGTTATCGGTAAAAAGCAGCACTCAGCATTTCCGTCGTAGGAGGTCGATTAACAACTTAAGTGATGAACTCTACTCGATTTTCCAACATCGGAGCCATTATTTCGCCCCACAGCGAAAAAGCTTGTGGTTTACTCAACTGTGATCCGGGGTATGAATGTGTGAGGGATTCTTCTAACATTAGTTGTTGCTGCCGAGGGACCGTGCAACAAATAATAATAACAGCGGCAAAAGATTACTGCAGGGAAAAGACCCCAACGGAGGATGTAATGGGCTCGCAAACCCAAGGGAGTCGTATTCAGGGCGGCTTCCCCGTGCTGCTCTCAGTAAATCCCCTTAAAAACTACAAAAAGTTACAACAGAAGACTCGGGGATGACTTACGTCCTCATTTCAACCTCTGCGTGTGCTCATGCAGCGAACTGCCTAAGCTCCTCCGCGACAACACTAATGCAGGAGAGGAATCCTCGAGTGGATTAAGAAACCCTCTCGAGATCAGAAATAGAGACCCTGGGCTGGAGAGCAGCAGGTGGTCTTCATGTTTTTAACAGTAGACACGATATCATCTGGATGTACAGCTCGTCGCGGGGGAACAAATACGAATGCACATGCAGGAAATCTACACTTTCAGATTACTGCCGTCCCCACAGTGACGCTTTGGTTTTAACCGAAGGACAAAAAATGCATTTGTGCAGCGACCCGCTGCAGTCCGATCTGATGAAAACGTCAAGATTGCAACTTTGTCCCGGAGATCCGAAGGCTGCGACCGCTACGCCAAATGCTTCAATATCATTTCCTGAAGCTAAGTAAGGTGACATCGGGTGGAGAATGTGAGCACGGAACACACAGACAAGGAACTGCTGTAGACGAGTACTGTTTCAAAAGAGGGTAAACTGCATCGGAGGCCAGTGGCACAAAGCGAACACAACTGTGCACACAAATGCCAAAGTGTTGTTTCATGGGGGGGTCAAAGAAGGGAAAGACCAGCGGGAAGAGTAGAACGGCCTCGGGCTGCTGACAGAGGGAACGTTGGAGCAGAGCGGATGAGACGGAGCGCGTCGAAGGACGCCAGTCAGTGTGCGACTGGCCAGCGGAACCGGGAGGACTTCACAGAAAACCAAAAAGGGCGACCAAACCAAAGGGGTGAGAGAGAGAGAGAGAGAGAGACCTCTGAGAGGTTTCGGTTGGGGAAGATCCGCCCGATGAGTAATAAGGAAACAATGGAATCGTTTGATATCTCTGACCAGAGTCTTTTTTAGCTTCTAACTGCCTCCTGGATCATTACAAAGTCCACACGGAGTGTGTGATTCAGTGCATTACTCTTCATAGATAAGGCCAGAATAGAAAAGTTCTCCAGGCCGACTCCCTCGAGCTGCTTCGCCGCGGCGTCCTCACTGCTTCTCTGACCCTCTGTTCTCTGGGTCCTCCTCTTACTTTCATCTGCCGGATCCATCAGCAGTGTAATTCTTTGCGCATGTTTCTCAACTTCAAAAAGTTCAGTGTGTAGTATGTAGTGTGTAGTAATACTAGGTGCTATTCACGCTGGTGAATGCAGAGTCAAAGGCCATTTAAATGCACCCAAACCTCTGAATGACCTCGGTTTTCATGTGGATTAGTGGAACCAGAGGTTTAATAACAATTCAGGATTTTAATAGAAACTCACTAACTTGTGACTAACAAATGTGATGGTTGCTCTGTAAATGTCTTTTGCAGGTACGAGCACTTTTGAACCACCTCTTCCCATCTGGGCACAATTGATTTCAATGCAGTTTACTAATTCCAGACAGGTGCAGTCAAGATAATAATAAAAGAAAAAAAAACGCCTGACGAATATCTCAGTTGAGCGGCATGAATCCCGGTTGTGCATCGCTACAAAAACAGCCCGGCGAGTCAGCGTCCAACCAATCAGAGGTGACGATTGTTTTTCCTCCCGCAGGAGAGACACACGAGCTCACCGGTGAGCTCGTGTGTCTCTCGTGCAGCAGGTGTGTGAAACGTGCAGCAGGCCACCGCAGGAAGATCGTGTTTAAGGTTCGGGTTGCAGATCGACTGCTTTCCACGTAATACATCTTAATGCCACTTTTGGGGGAACAGAGGAGTTATGGGCCGGGGGGAGGGTTGTGGCAGAAATGTAAGAAGATGGAGTGTGAATGTGGAGTTTCCGTCTGGACGTGAACCTGGACCTCTGTTGGCTCTGCAGGTGGCTGATGAGCGAGTCCTGGAGCAGCTGTGGCGCCGTCGTGTTGCTGGGTTACGTGAGTCCTTCCCGCGGCCCCATCCATCGATGAGGGGTGGAACAGACGTGCCCGTTCAAATCAAGCTAACACCGCTATTGCTGTGAGCTACGGTCTGGTTCAATTGATTTGGTGATTACCCTCGGTGTGTTTCCCTGGATTTAGGAAGTTCGGGTTACATTAACGCAATAATCTATGCCAGCGGTTCCCAAACGAGCTTTGGCATGTTTTGCAGAGCGCCTTGAGCGCCGTGTACAACCAGTATGGATCAACCGATTAACCAATTGATCCATATATATATATATATATATATATATATATATATATATATATATATATATATATATAAATAAGGCGCTCCGGATTATAAGGCACTGTCGTTTTTTGAGGAAATTGAAGCCTTTTAAGTGCGCCTTAGAGTGCGGAAAATGCGGTATATTTACTTTAAAACCACAAGAGGGCGCCCGTTTGTTGATCAGCGACACGCGGACAAGAGCAGCCGTTTGGAGCGAGAGCCTCTTTGTTTTATTAATCTGTCCGTTTAAATTGTTTGTGCTTCATCAACTAATGTTTCACATAACTAATGTGCCGCATCATACATATTTTTATATTAATTTCAAACTTTTAAAAATTGCAAATTAAAAAACTATTTATTTATTGTAAACCGGCAGTACCTTCCCACACTTTGGGAATCGCTGATCTATGCGTTTAAAGTGGCCCAGATTACCGCAACAAAATATTTTAACGTAGTTAACGCTTGTTTGTTTACTTCCGGTTTATTTCCGGTCCGGAAGTAAACCGGAAGTTGGCCGCGGAAACGAAGCGGCCGATAGCTGCAGTCAGTTACGTCGAGACGGAGGAAGCTAGCATTGGAAGTTAAATAAACCGTGGTGCGACATAAGGCGGAGAACTGGGCAGAGGGATTACTCCACGTGTCAAACAGAAGACGGGTGAGTGACGAACGGAGCACTTAACACTCCGCTATGTTAAGCTAGCTGCTAGGCTAAGCTAACTGCTAGGCTACTTCCATGTCAACATCTAACGTCACCCCTAGAGGACTTCTTGTAACTGCAATGGGAAGCAGCCGGTCCGACTCCGGCGTTCCAGCCACGAATCCGTGAAGTCAACCGGCTCGGCTCCACTTGCCTGCCAAAGCTTTTTTTTTTTTTTTTGTACTAAACTTAAAAGTTCTTTAGCAGGCACTTTGCCTCAAATGTCTTCAAGATCCTCGAGATTCTCTTTTCCCATCTTAAAGAATTAGACCGTCCTCTGAGGGCAACTGTTTTAAAAAATTGAAATTTGCCGAAGCATTTTCTGATAAGGAAGAAATAGATAATAGCGAGAATACATTTTCAGCCGATAGCAGGAGCTAATCCAGTCGGCTGCTCTGAAAACAAAGTGCACACGGCTCTAACCGGTCCGTGCCGGGGAATTGCTTGGCGGTGAACGTAAAACGGCCTCCTCGGTCGCATCGCTCACAGGCCGCTCGGCGTCGTATCAGAGGAGAGGCCCGTTCGTCATGCTGTGCGTCTGACAGGGGACCGACTTCCTGAGCTGAGGTTTGCAGCTGGAAAAGCATCAGATTACCGAAGGAAAAAAAGATCTTCTTCGTCTTCATTCTCGCCACGAATGCAGAATCTATCTACATTCATCTACTTCTATCAGCTTGCAGTATTGTTCTTGAGCTTCACGTTATTTTGAAATTAAGGCGTCAATCCTTATTTACACACTCTATATTACTATACAGGCCATAAATCTCCCACTGATTCCACTTCGCCCTCATGCTGACTCTGCATCTCAGCTGTTGTCTCACACACACACACACACACACACAGTAATACGGCTCAACTCTCAACGCGTTAAAACGCAAAAAGAGTTTTGGCTCCGCAGCGCTTTTATCGATATTCGACACACACACGTGAGGTCAGCTCAAGTTCTCCATCTTCCCGATTGAAACGGACGGCGGTTAAACTTTGCCCGTCTCTCGTCGACCCAAAAGAACACTTTCCTACCTGTTCGGTTTCTTTTCACCTTCAGCTCGCCAAGTACTGAACATTAAACCAAAAAGCCACGGACCCAGAAGCGACTCACGGGGCCGCAGCTAATCGCAGATTACAGCTTCTCAGTAGAAAATTGCCACCAAATTGGTACATGTGGCTCTGTGAGGAGAGTGTTGAGAAATTCGTCTTTTTTTCGTCGTGGCTGGAAGCTTTTCCTGAAAAGGCTGAACTGGTGCATCTCAACTTCTAAAACGATTACGTGGTGATTACAGAGGTAATCAAGATTCATTCAAATGCCTAAAACAATGCTGATGCACTTCAAACTCGTGCAATATGTTGATGCAGCAATTTCTCCATTTTTAATATCCTGTTGTGAAGAATAAGAGCATCAAGTCCTCTCTTTGCAGCAATGATCTGCGCACGTAATGATAACACAAAGAAACTCATTGCCAGCATCTATGCAGACGTGGTTCAGTGAACCAGGCTCGGGGGCCGTAAATTAAAAATAGTCAACAAAAGATGCTCCGAGGCGACGCGTTTATGTGTAATTATCATGCTCAGGACTTTTAAAACGTTACGGCGACGTGACAGTGATCGTCCTACAATAGCAAACCCCCAGAGCACAGAAGAAACTACTGTGATTAGCGTTGCTGTGTCTAAATCTGGAAGTCCCATTAAGGCTTCTTCTGCAGCCCACTTTATTGCGTAGACGGCGACCTCAGACAAGCACGTCTGATGGAGCACTCGCTCCTTGTTTATTCACATTGCAGTGAGTTCGATTCGTCTTTGTTACTGTCAATCACGCCGTTACAGCTGATCGCAGGAATCCACACGGTCTTTAACCACAGAGGCACAAATAATAATAACTAAGCAGTGAAAAAGGGTGGATTGTGCTACAGAGGTTCGCTAAAAGTTAAAATATCTGGTATTCGAAAACCATGAGGCGTAGTCTCGTATCGATATTCTAACTCTCATTTTTAAATTATTTTAAAGAAATTATTAAAAAGCCATGTATTCAATCATTGTGCTAAGCTAAGTCAACCGCATTTACTGTGAATGTGGCAGTGTTTCAGCTCTATCAGTATAGTACAGTAAATAATTTAATCCACATAATAATAATAATAATTTCACCAAAGTGCTTGACAGAGAAAAAACCAACATAAAGTATGTGCATAGATGAGTACAGACATGTTTAAACCCAATTTAAATCAAGGAAATGAGATTAGAGTAAAGATAACGCTACACTGTAAACACAACAAAGTCCTTTCCTGCAGAAGCGGGTTTGTGTTTGAGCCAAACTGCAGAAACTACTGCAGTGTAATAGACGATTCCCACTGACTCACAGCAGCGCTTTAATAGTCGACAGGAACTGTGTTACACTAATTGAGTGGACACCTGCCAGCCAATCAAACGCCTTCTGCGAGAGGAGTAACGAGCGGAGAGGGGAAGAGCGGAACGTGTTGCAGCTGATTGCACGTCGAGCTCGCGCACATCTCTGGCAACAGAAAGCAGCAGAGGACATAATGCGCCGATTCCCACCTCCTCCCGGATCGCTGCAGGCCCTTCTCCACACACAGACACACACACACACATGCACACGCACACACACACATGCACAGTGGCGTGTGCACCCATCAAAACCCAAACTGTTAACACACGCTCACGTTGCACGTACCCCACCCTGTCTGGCGTCCCCCTAATTTGTCACTTGGCCTTTTCGAATAATGGCCCACGTGGACGGAGGGACGAGCGAATGGATCGAAATGTCCCAGATGTCCCAGATGTTTGGGGGTTGGGACAATGAATATGCAGTGGAGGGAGGGAGCCTTCCTTGCATCCGTCCCGTGTAGAAACACTTAAAAATATCCAGAGGCGAAGAAGCAGCGGGGGAAGCGGACTCTCTGCGGGCGCCGCTGACGCCGGGACGCGCAGGTGAGACGGCTCAGTGGATGAGGGACACACCTCGAATACGTCTTCTTCCATTATAACTTCTTTTTGTTCCACCGTCAAGCACTCAATTGACCAGCAGGCGTCTCTCCCCCCCCGCCGGTGCTCCTCCACTCTTGTCCCACAGCCCCCGCGTCCTCGCCATTGAAACCCCTCTGCAGCGTCCGAGTCCCCGGAGGAAAGTGTCCGTCTGATTGCCTCCTGCTTCCTCCCTCCCGGGTGTTCGCAGTCGGTTCTCCTCCCGTCCCTCCAGGAACAGACAGTTCTCCGGTGTCTCTGTAGGAGCGTGAGCTGCTTCCTGGGGTCATCTTGTTAAGATCCACACTTCCAGCCCGCCTCCCTCCCTGCAGAGACGGCCTGTTTCATCCTTCGCCCCCGCCGCTTGAAGAACCTCTCCCACTCAACGTCGCGTTGCCTTTCAGCCGCATGACGAACTGCTAGCTGCTGAAGTCCCGCCGCTCCCCGTCCCGGTGCGACGCGGATCCCGCTGAGCTTTCTGCCACCTTCACTTTAAAGGCGGATCTCCAGAAAGCTTCACAGACGAGGCACCAACGTGGTTCCAAGTAGTGCGTTCGACTCATTTCTCATCTACCAGTGTCAATCACATCTCATTAAAAGCCTGGACAGGATCACATCGCCGCGTACGATAGAAATAAATCAATCGATGGCACAAAAAGAAGCTCAGCCAGCAGACTCCTCACGCGTCGCTGTCCATTCAGGAGAAAGACGGATGGATTTGTGTGTATTTGTTGTCACAAACGTGGAGTTTGACTGCAGTTTCTCCCGTGTGGCCGGGATGGATTTCATTGGTCTAAGTGTGTGTGTGTGGGCGTCTGCTCACTAAATAATGTGTGTAGCCGGATGGATTTCACGAGCTGCTGGGTGGAGGTCGGGACGCCGTCGGGACGCCGTCGGGGCTCCAGCCCTCCGTCCCAAAGCTGTGATCGATGGCAGCTTCATCTTTTATAGGAAGTAGAGCAAATGTTTTGCTGTTTACTGCCGTGATATGGTTGAGGAGCATAGTAATAGAGGTTGACTGCAGGGGGACTTCTAATGTCTTTATTTAATTGCATTGTTATTTTAGGACACATGAATGCATTTGATACATTTTAGTTGGGCAGCTTATGGGATTAGTCGATGTCTGAGTGGGTTTTCAGACAGACTTGAATAAATGTAATTGAAGCGTCAAACTCATTTTTTTGTCCGTTTTTTGATGAGCATTTGAAATACTGGCTTTCGAGTAAATATTTAATTTATTCTTTAAATGTTTATGAACATTTTCAAATGACGCCGTGCTCAAAACTGTCCTGGAGCCACCACTGACCTAAATTATCTCAAAGTTGCAGATAAAATTTTTAAGGACAGGATTTTCTCTTCATAAAAACGGTGTTCTTCTCGCTTCCTTTGGCATCAAAGCATGAATATGGAGCGACAAATGCAACACTCCTCTATTGAAGATGGGTTGAAATGAGTTTTTTGAAATGAGGTGAAAAGCAAACAGACATCCAGTTCTCTGCTCCGTTGAAGAAGAGTGTCGATTTTTAAAACCTTTTTCCAAGTGAAGCACAACCAATGTACCTCACAGTCACTTCTCTGCAGCCTGCAAGAGGAATTCCACTCAAAATATTCTGCGCTCAGTTTATCACCAACCACCTGCGTAACGCGTCGCTCTGTTGAAGTAGAAAAAGACGTGACCTCCACGCCGTCCCCATCAGTCTTCGGTCTGCGAAACACTGTTTGTCTCCCTGACACGTTGACGGCCCCCCCGCGGGACGATAGCCGTCCCCATCTCCTCTGTGACCCGAGCGCGACCTCCAGCGGGTCGTGTTCAAAAGCTGCAACGTCGTTGGTGATGAAGCCAATAAAGTCAAAAACGCACAGACAGACACGTGGTGTATCATCCTGAAAAGGGATGATGTGTAAAAAGGTGTCTTCTTCTTCTTTTTCTTCGAGAATATTGCTGTTTTTAAATGCTACGTGTACAAGCACCAGCCGGCAATATGATGATGATGATATAAAATAAATATCAGTATTACATGTGAAAATGTGTGTAAATTAAAAGTGTTTAGCGCAGCGTAACCAACCAACTAATTCAAAGACTTCCGATGCAAATAAATGAATAACATCGGACTTCATTCTACATCCAGACGAGTCGCCCCCTGGTGGCCGTCGAAGAGAATGCAATTGAAAAAACATTCACCTCTGCGTTGCCTCTACTTCTCAGACCTGGAGGTTTCTGCCCCCTCGCGACGAGAAACGTGAGCATTTTGTTCTGTGAGAAATGAGTTCAGTCAGGGAACATTTACGACTGTTTACAAGACAACGGAATGAACATGAAAGCACGTTGAGAAGCAAAGTGAAACGGATGAATCGGCCCTGACGGCGAACATGACTCCAAATACCTGAAATCCTCATTCAAGAAAAGATGCAAAACTGAGACAGAGGCTTTTCGGTGTGCGTGAATCTATTCTGTATCATTAGCATGCGTTATTACTCACTGTGGTAACGGCATGCATAACGTACACTCTCATGTTCTGATACAAATCTAACTGGGCTTTGAGATGAAGATCAAAGATCCCGCATCTCGTCTGACGTTCTGAGGGCCTCGCACATGGGGAACCATTGCAGGAAGGGCCTTAAACGCCAACTGATGCAATCCATCTGACACATCCCTTCAATAGGTGTGATTGGAGAATTCACTCCTTTCCTTTTCTTCCCTTCCCGTTTGAAGCCTGGCGCTCGCGGCCTCTTCCCTCCTCTGCCGGCGACGAGGCCGCAGCGAGCATTAAAGCAGCTGCTTTTGAAAGAAAGGATTCGATATGAAAAGGAATGGGATATTAGGCGCCGTGGCGGCGGCGGCTCTCCCTCCCTTGAAGCGGTCGGATAATTAGATAAAGGTAGACGCTGCGAGTCCCATCGCCCGCTGAGAATATACCTCGACCCGCGGGGGTCGGGATGGGACAGCGGCGGGGGTGGGGGGGGGGGCGCAAGATGGTGTACCTTCCGTGTGTCAAGGTGACATCACCTCCCAACAATGAGCGAGAGGATGGGGAAGAGGAGAAGAGGAGGATTTGATATTAAAAAAAAGGGGGCGGTGGGGGAGACGAGGACGTGTCTGTGAGGTAAAAGCAGAAGCGGTGAAGCGGTCACGCTCTTCCATTCCGACGAGGAAGTCGGGGGGCCACGCCGCCCACGATGGCACGCCGGTTCTTTTCTCAGCCTCTCCTAACAATGAGGTCTGAAGTCACTCGTCAGAGGCGTGTGTGGGGGGGGCGACGCGACGGAGCCGCTGTTCTCAGTCGGTGAAATATCCTCATCTCGAGATCTCAGGAGGCAAATGTGCTCCACGCTTCAAGTCAGACGCCCCCGTGCGGCGCGATCGGAATCCCGCCCTGGCGTGCTTTTAATGAGCGCAGGTGCACGTTTCTCCACTTTCAAATCCTTCGCCTCGTTCTGACCCAGTTTCCGTCAGCGGCGGGGGGGCTGACAGGCGGGCCTCTCGACGAAAACTGCTCGGAGACTCGCACAATGGCGAGGGGCCCCTCTGGGCGACGCCGGCTTCGCTTTGGAGGAGTCACGTGCGATCCCCCGGGGTCTTTCGGAGCGGCGAACCTCGTGGGAGAGAACACACACGGCTGAAATCTCCACAAAGCGCCGCCCTTCATATCGCTTTTTTTTTTTTTCGGTTGGAATGTGAACTTGAGCAGCAAGAAAAGCGAGAAGAGAGGAGAGATGAAAAAACGTGATTCAAGGTGTTTCAAAGGGCGGCTTCGCTGAACTGTGTGGGAGGCTGAATCTGTGAAATGATGCTTAACTCCTTCACAGCGCTGAACAACTCATCCACATCCCCAAGAAAGAAGATGAGTCATAAGATAAAAAAAATCTCTTATTTATTGCTGTTTTATTTAACAATGTTCTCTCGCTAATAATTAATCACTGAACATACATTATATATAAAACGTCTAATGATCTGAAATATTTCAGACAACATCCAACAGCTGTGCAGGATAATAACACTGCAGAGAAATGTGCAATATGTCTGTTTCTTTCTTTCAATTTGATTTCCATGTTGAAGTTTTAACAAAAAAACCTCAAGTGGTTAAAGTGTAACAAAGTAAAAATATCCAAAATTAAAAACACCATTTCCCTCTTTTCAATCACGAGAGGCTCCTTCTTAAAGCTGACGACGTCAAACCAGGTGGGAGATCCCTCTAATTCGCGTGTCACATGACCTCCTTCACGGGAACCGGCGGCCCGCTGACGGCAGTCGGATTGATTCCTCTCGATTAAAGTACTCGTCGCCTTCTTTTCCGTATGCGATGTTTGTTGGCGAGGAAGGAGGTTGCTGGGAGGTTGGTGGGTGAATGATTTTACGGGCGGAACCGTTGTATAATTCTCTCATGAAATTCTCATATCCTTATTAAAAGGAAACTCATCTTTATTTATGCACGCTGCCTCTGTGGATGGAATGCAATTGCCTTTCCATTGGGGATTCCATGTGGGGTTGTAAACAAACGCGATCTTTCAGTTGAGACGGAATTGTGATTAACAAGAAAACAGCAATTCTTATGTTTTTTTGTTTGTGGCGAACAATAACGATTTTCGTGTTGCAGTCGGAGGAAAGTGAGGAGTCTTCTGGGACGTTTGGACCCCGTGGTGAAGCTGAAGGTTACCCGATGCGAAGCACTCTTGACCCGGACGAGGTTCACGATGGAAGAGACGAGAAAAGTATTAAAACTGATGTTTAACCAACTGTCAGTCAGGTGACATTTGTGGATGGGAAGTGTGATCAGGGCTTTTGATTAAGTCAATCTTCACTTGTGACTTATAAATGTGCCACATTTGATCCTTATATCAATGAAAGCACACGTGGAAATTATAACATTTGCTATTTAGCACTGGAAGTGATCCACCTTCATGGTTACTTACTTTTATCTGTGGTTGTTACTTGTGTTTTACTGTGAAAAGGTCCAATGGTACAAACCAAGAAAAAATAAAAGGAAGTCTTCAGACAATCGGGTGCTACTGTACCTTTGATGCTTAGTTTTTTTTAATGATGATCAAAAGCAGACTTTTAAGATTTCTCACACGAGGGAATGAGAACTTCTCCCACTAAACTCACTGATCTTCCCTCTTTTGTTCTGGAAAGTTTTCCAGCCTCACGCTGCACACGGAAAACAGAACGCTGAAACACAAGCGCGCCGCGCTTCCTGCTGCTTCAGGGCGGAAACCTTGTTCAGGTTTCAAGGACGACCCGCTTCACCTCTGAGCCGGTCAGCGCCATGAAGGGATCTTTTTTTTTGTGTTGCATATCACCTATAAGGGACACAGCATTGTGTCCACTGCAGCTTCGCTAAGCGACGTCACACCATTTCTTGCCTTCGGAGTTGAACAGAAACTTAAAGGCTGACTTTTTTGCTCAGTGAAGATCAACTTAATCTAGAAAACATTGTGTTGTATGACCTTTGCAAACCTTTACACAGGGTGAGAGGGTGTAAGTTATTTTAAATATTAACCGGCAAAGGAATACTAGCCTGCTTTATTATTAGAAGCATATCTGAAAATGCTTAACAAAATGTCATTTACTAAGAAGAAACTTGCAGGTCCGCTGTGCGTGCTCCACTAATGGAAAACGCTCATATAAGAGACCCGCAAGCTGAGATGCAGCTGTTGCTCTACCTTGAGTATGATTGCTATAATCCCCTTGTCGATATTTGGCGCTGCGCCCCCCCCCCCCCCATCCTGCCCCGTCCACCCACAGTCACCGTGTACTCGGTAAGCCAGACATCGGTGGTGTGTCAAGCCTGCCTCCCTCTTGTGTTCTCCTGGAAAAAAAAAGAAATCCATCTAATATGAACTAAGACAGATGCTTCAATTCAGCGGTTGAAGGTCGCCAAAGCCGAGTACGGCGGCCGCGGGTCCCGCTGTGCGCATTAGTTTTGCATAATTGGAGCCATTGTTTGCCGATACAACGCGGTGGACTGAACGCTGAACGGGTTGTTTTAAGGCAGCAGGTTCGGCGGTTCCATTAGGGCTTGCGAGCCGGTACAATGCGCCTTGTTACGGAGATTGATCGTTGCATTTGGACGTTGTTTTCCTGGAGTGGGGGGGCGAGGCGTGACTGTGTGTTTGATACTGGGACAAATAAAGAGAACTATTCCTGCGGTGGGACCTGAAAGTTGAAACGTTTTCATTTATTGGAAAGGAATTGTGTGATTAGGTCAACATTCAAAGTGCCCAGTCGGGAAAATGGACCCAAATACAAAACGCAGGACCACAAAGGTTTCTCTCAATCCAACAGGTGAATTTATTTTCTTCAGCAGTCGATTTGTGAGTGGCTGAAAAAAGAAGACGATCCCCCGGAAGGGTGATCTTTGCCGCTGCGTGACTGGGCGGCAGGCAGGCAGGCAGGGAGGCTCGACACAGGAGCTGGTGGACGCACAGCTGATGCCCGTGGAACCAGCGGGCGACCTCTTGGGCCAGGTGAATATCCGAGGTTCGTCGCTGCACGGCGAGAGTGGAAGAAACCAGCGGGTGAACCAGCCGAATCGACGTGACTCACGGGAGCCGAGACAACCGGGGTGCTTTAACGGACGGACTGACAGCCGGGGGGCGAGGAAAGCTGGCTGGGGTAACGGGAAGATGACATCAACATGAGGAGAGAATATGAAGGAAACGGGGAAAGAACACCAGGGTTGGACAGGCCTCTGATTAAAAGAATACATTCCATCAGTGGAAGACTTCCTAAACGAGGATTCAAAATAAAAACAACTAACATTGACAAGCCGCGAGGCCCGTTACGTCCTCTCCCCACCACGCTGCCGCGGGCCGCTGAGGACTGATCGCGGTCACTTATGTTGGCCGGATGGTCACTGCGTATCCGATCAACCATTGGGATGAAAATCACACTCGGTGGTTGTCCAGTCGGATACTCGCATAAAGAACAAAAGTCCGTTGTCATTCTAAAGAATCTGATGACATCAGCTGATCACAGCCGGAGAGACTTCTGTACACATGATCACTGCGCTGATAATACATCATGGATATTAGATTCTGAGGTATTTATACTGTGGAACGTATTTCGGGGAAAGGTCTTTGGAATTATTTTGCATCTTATGCTTTTCTATTTCGATTGAAACGCTTTTATTAAATAACCCAGAATGTGATTGTGGTTTCTCTTCAACCCTGGAACAGTTTATTAGGCTCCGTTTCCGGGGAAAATTGAGACGACGTAACTCATCAAACCCAAATTAGACATTCAGCCTCACGAGACGGAATGGAAATAATGATTAAATATGTAAAAGTAATTCTCTCACTGCAATGGTACCAACGTCAAAACGAAATCGTGGGAAATATCAGATCTAGAAAAGACTATTCTTTCCAACAAATAAATAGTTGTTTGCCGTCCTTTCATTCTTAAAACCAACGTTGAGCATTTATTTAAGCAAGCAGAAGAGGAAAAGACTTGGGATCCACCCAGTGACCCAGTGATCCATTCAGGTGCAGGAATAAGATCACGGTTTGGGTTGAACTGGTGTTGTTTGGAAAGGGAAAGTCTTCCTTTTGTTTTACACACACACACACACACACACACACACACTGGCGTCTGGTGAGAACTCTGGTTTGCGTTGGAAGTGAAGTCGAAGCAGAAGAAGAAGATGTTCATAAACCATCTGATTCACGCAGCGGGTGATGAAAGTCAGAGAGGGAGACTCGAGGATGTGAACTCAATGAAAAGATGTGTTTGTGTTAAAGTGACAGAACCAGTAAGATTCACTCAAACAGCAGCAGATTTACTGCGCCTCCCCTGGAGCCGCCTGGAGCCCCCGTGGGGGAGGAGGGGGGCGGGGGGGGGGTCCCGCCTCCCGCTGTCTGAACCTCTCAGTCACACGGCGGGCTGCCAAAGACGTGCATTCAGTTGGCCTTGTAGGCAATGAGCGCAAAATCAGCACTTTGGGGATGAATTGATTTTCAGAGGTGTCAAGTAACGAAGTACAAATACTTTGTTACTGTACTTAATTAGAAATTTTGGGTATCTATACTTTACTGGAGTATTTATTTTGACTTTTTACTTCTACTTACATTTTAAAAACAGTCTCGTTACTTCCGGCTTCTCCAGATAAACGGCGCTATGCGGACAGAGTGAACGTGATTTTGGTTGGATGAGAAGTATAAACATTGAGCATCCAGACACACGATTGGTTTTCTCCGCGATGCGCCGCCAGATCGGAGCGACACCGGGTGGGAAAAGTGGTCGGTGGAAAGTTGGTATTTGGCGACACGGATCCTCCTCCTCTTCCTCCTCCTCCTCTTCCTCACGCAGAGTCCATGTAACGTTAGATGAGTATCTTCATGACCGTGGGTTTGTCCTAAATGTTTGATTGAGAGTCTGACACAACACAGCGACTTTCTTACATTACTTTTGTACTTTTATACTTTAAGTAGTTTTGAAACCAGTACTTTTATACTTTTACTTAAGTAAAAGTACTTTACTTAAGTAAAGAGCTTGAGTCGATACTTCAACTTCTACAGAAGTCTTTTTAAACCCTAGTATCTGTACTTCTACTTGAGTAATGAATGTGAATACTTTTGACACCTCTGTTGATTTTTCATTTTTGGGTGATTTTCTTAACTTCCGCCTTAAATTGAATTAGGCGTCCTCCCCATCGTCCACGTTGCGGGGATGCAGGACGCTTGAGTGGTCAACAGATTATCATCCGACACAGATTACACATAAATGAAGTGGAAACAGTCAGTAAATTACTTTTTATACGCTTTGATCAAAACATTTTAAGACTTAATGTAGTGGCTAAAGTTCCCTTCTTACCTTCGCCAGTTGCTTCTTCAGTTCTTCATTCATTTACTCCAAAACGGAAAGAACGAGTCTACGCGTCTTTAATGTGTTGAACAGCGGTAGAAAACAGTGTGTTCGCTCCGTTCGCTTTACTGAAAGATCTGACAGAGGAAAATTACACAGCGTTTTCTCGCTCCGTCAAAGCACGGGTGCCTTACGTCATAAGTCACTCCTATGTATCAAGCCAAGCATGTAGACTAAACATGTATTAACTAACATGCAAATTATAGGTACAATTATGTAATCATAGCGTAATCATACTTATGATATAATAAATCATCATTAAACATGAATCAAAATAATATCAATCTAATCTAAATTACGACATGGAAAATGGCACTAACACTTACGATACTTTTCACTCCCCGGACAGGATTTTACAACTTTTTTTATCATAAAGTCAAGTTTTTACTTCCAAAACAAGGCTTGCAGGAAGTTTTTGTGAAAAGTAACTCGCAGAGAGAATGATGGTGCGAACTGTTCACCGTGTTAATAGAACCTTTTAGGGGCCATCCAAGTATGAAGCCTGAAAGTATATATATTATATATGAAAAGTGCCCTAAGTGATTTCTAGAGGGTCTGAAATGCAACCAGGAAACAATTGTAATTCATTATTACTAAAGATTATAATTAGCATTACATAAATGCATTTCCAAACGAACTGGACGATGATGATGCTCTGCCTTTTTTTTTTGGGCATTCCTCGTATTATTGTTTTCCCCAAAAAAGGATTAACTTCCCCGTCGGAATCCTTTCTGATTAAGCGCATTTGGGCTTCGGACCCAGTTGGGTTTTCTTTGCACCGGCTTGTTCCGGGACTAACCCTTCTTGTAGAAGACCTTTTGTGTTAACGCTCCCTTTGTGTGGTCCTTTCAGACATCAAAGGATTAAGCGGTTGTGGAGGCGGTTGTCCGCGGAATGCAAACGCTTCCTTTGGGGGAAAACCGGCATGTAATCTGCCATTCAAGGATTTATCTTCACGCTGCGTCGTTTCTAGCACAACCATCTGCGCCCCTGGAGCTCCGCGGGTCGCTGTCTGCTGTGAGGCTGCAGCACTTTGGCTACAAACGGCAGGGTCCTTGTTTCCATGGTAACCCTGCACGCGAGCCAGCGAGGCGGAGGGCCGCCGCGGCCATGACGCTCGAGGTGAGCGCGTGACGCAAAACCCGCGTGACCAGGTAGCTTCCTGCCGGGCCGCTTCCCTCCCCCCGCCCGCCGTAGGCCTCTGCGACGGATGTGAGGCGGGGGGGACTGACGTGTCTGATGAGGATGTCTCCCCCCCCCCCCCCCCCGCTGCCTCATTATTTCAGAAAGCCGAAGCGCTTTGATCTGTGCGAAAAGCTCCAGAGAGCCCGCAAAGTGCACGTGTGATGCATAATGTATTTAAACTTACTGTAGCTTCTAAATCTCCAAAGACTTCGCCAGCAACTCTTATTTTCCTACGACCTCCATAAAACCAACATGCTTGTTCCGCAGTTCAGCACAAACAGCTGAAAGTAAAAAGATGTTTGAAAACATGTGCAGAGATGTTTTCCAGCCGGTGGGAAGTGATTTCTGGAACTTAATACAATCAGTTAGTTGATCAGGAGGACAAATGACGTCGTCTCAGCAAAGGTTCCATGGCGGCTGTAGCACACTGATCCCTTTTCCTCTAAACTTGTAAAAAAAAAAATGAAAGAAATCACAGTTTTAACAGCTTCAGTTGTTGTTAGGGCTCACGTGCTGAAAATCCACTGGAGATTTACCCTCATGCCAATCAGCCGTCAAACACCAACGGCGCTGAAGTGCCGCTGACTAATCCATCTGGCCGTAGGAGAATAATCTGGCCTTCCCTCGGCTTTTGAGTTACAGCTCGGTGAATTAAACAGCGCTGCGGGTTTTCGTGTCCACGGCTGCAGAGCCGACGTTGCTTTCTAGACATTAACGGGCGGCTTGATGTACAATCAACAGGCTGCGCGGATGGAGTTGTTTCAAAAAGCTTCTGGACTTTCTGCAGGGGGGGAAAAGGACCAAAGTACCTCAAGGGTCCACATGGAGGCAGGTGGTGATGTTTGGCGGTGCCATTTACATTTAAAATGCTTTTAGGCCAGAGTCCGCCCTCATTGCTTTCTATATAATTCAGCTCTTGTTCTGAGTCTGAAAAGCTAAGATGGAAAACCTCCATGTGCAAAAGAAAGTCGGCCCAGTGAAACGTTACACGGAAAAGGGAAGTAGACCAAAGGGACAAACGCACACTTTAGTTTCTTCCATCTTTGGCCGTTCTATTCGTTCCTGCTTGCACACGCTCCCACCCACTCCCGTTACAATGCGTGTGCGTGTGCGTGTGTTGCTGTTGATGTTCACTGAACTAGCTGCCGGCCACGTAGCGCCGAAATCCCCCGCCAACGCAGGAACCCTCCTCTGAGAGGTTCCCACTGAGGCGCGCCCGGCGGGCCGTTGATCGGGCGGCGGTGGGACTAAACCCTCGGAAACCCACATCTCTGGAATATTCAGAGAAGCATTACGGATCTTGGAGGAGGATTTAATTACTTGCGTGGCCAACGGCCGCCGTCTTCCTGAGCTGGAACCAAACACTTCACTCCCGCTGGCTGGTGTGAAGAGGCGACTCCTTGCTGGCCTCACTGTGGAACAAGCGCCGCTCCAAAGTGCCTCCCAGACGGATGCGACGTGACGCCCCTGATGGATCCACGCGGAGCGCCGTCGGCCTCGGCCTCCATCGCAGCAAAACGGCAGAGATTTTAAGTTTTCGGTTTCCTCTGCCTCGGCGGGAGATGAACAAAGCGTTTGATTTTAAATCTCTGCCAGGAGGTAAACACCCCCCCCCTTTTTGATTCTCACCGTGTCGTTTGTCTGATTACAAAACGCCGTGCTGCTCATGCCAACACAAGCAGATGATTATCACAACGACGGAATGCAAATAGCGGCGCTTTTTTCGTTGCAATTTCAACAATGAACCTTTGTCACGACGTCCCAGTTTTCACGACAGACATCGCTGTCTCGTGACCAACGGGAACGCTCGTTCAGCTCGGCTTCGCTGGCGTGACTCGAATTAAAAAAAACACTGATGCATCTCAACATGCTGGTTTCATTAAGATCAACTCATCAAGTTCGACATCCTGTTTGGTCTAAAACAACATTAATCGTGCAAGGAAATGCACATCTTACTCTACTTTATTACACATTAATGTAGGGGAGACAGACCCCCCCCTTGGTGGAGGTCTCCACCTGTCCAACCCAGTGAGCAACCAGTTTTTAGCTCCAAGATGTTCAGCTTCTTGAAGGGAAGAGGGTCACCTTCATTGATTGGTCTCTCTGCGGGTTGGAGTAGGCCGGCGTTGCACAGACACATCAGCGGGCTTCGAGCATGTTCCTGTCCTTGCCCCCCCCCCCTCGTCGGAATAAATGGAATCCATTGTTGGATTTTACATTTTGAGACGTTTGATCTGGTTTCAGGTGATTGTAACCAGTGTTTTCCTGTTGTGATACTGGGAGTTGAACACATAAGAATTAAATGATACATTTCTGTATATTAAGAGTTCTTTTTTTATGTAGCTAATTAGATAGAAACTAAAAGTTAGCACTTGGGGAACGGCCAAATCGATACCTGTCTCTGAAGTCACCAGTCTGCTTCAGAGGTGGAAAAAAAGCTTCTCCTGCAAATCAAACACCCTTAAAAATTAAAGTGCACGCAAATGAGAGAACTTGAGTGATCTTGAATCTTCAGAAGACTATTTGTGAAATGAAGAGTTTCCGGTGTTGAAGAGGCGGAAGTAACGACACACGCAGGACCTCCGGGTGCACCAAGGCTTCATTTTACCAATCTGCTTCTGTCTAACAAAGAGCTTTTACAGCAAAACATGCATGAAACCAAAGCTTACATGTTAAATAGTCTCACTGTATTTATCTTAACACACAACTCAACACAAAGATGTTCATTTTCTACAACGTTAAAACATCCTGACCGAATTACAAAGGCAGAAGCACAGAAAGGTGTTTCAGTGAGAATCGCGTGGGCCGTCGCTGCCTCGGTTTCACAATATTCACGTCGCCTCTGAAGAGCGAAGGCAGATCTGAGGTTTTGCTGATTACAAGGTGTCGGTTTTCAATGGCTTGAGTCATCGGTGAATAACGGAGACACTGCGCTGATGGAAGTAATTTCGCACAATGTCCTCCTCGTTCTCTGAGCTGAGAGGGTAAAAGATAATTTTCACCACATTACCAAACCACCTTTTTCTCTTCCTACACACGTGTATGTATTTACCTCAACTCTGACTACCAATCTGGTACGAGTCCCCCTAAACGTCGACCCCGCTGTGTGGCACCACCACATCTCCGTCCTAAAGGCACCAGTCGAGTCCATCCTCTGCTCCTCCATCACCGTCTGGTACGCTGCAGCCACAGCCAAGGACAAGGGCAGGCTGCAGCGTGTTATCCACTCTGCAGAGAGGGTGATCGGCTGCAATCTGCCGTCCCTGCAGGACTTGTTCGCTTCCAGGTCTCTGAAGCAGCTAAAAAGATGGTAGCCGACCCCTCCCACCCCGGACAAAACCTGTTTGTGCCCCTTCCATCTGGCAGGAGGCTGAGGTCCATCAGGACTAATACCTCCCGCCACACGAACAGTTTCTTCCCGTCGGCAGTCGGGCTCATCAACAGAGCCGGTCCCCCACTGACTGACTATAACACTCCACCGGTCACTCCCCCTCACACTCCACATGCCACTTTAACTGTCATTTATCACTTTGTCGTCACTCGTCACTTTGTCACTTGTTCGCCAGTGCACTTTATGCTTAATATTTTTTAACTATTTTAAATTTTTAACTTTAACTTTATTCTCTTGTTTTATACTAACCCATAGCCTTATTCTACTAACCCATTGCATTAGCATTTCATTCTACTTTATTTTATTACTTGTGCACTGTTGTCTTGTCTGTCTACTGTCGCGCACCAACCGCCAAGACAAATTCCTTGTATGTTTGACATATTTTGGTAATAAATGTTAGGAGGCGGTTTTAAATGAGAACCTGGACGAGCTAAAAGTTCTGCTGTCGGTTCTCCAAAAGTTACGCAGTGAGCGACCGTGGAAAACGGCAGCGTCTGTTTGACACACAAACACCTTCTGCCACTCGGTGGAGCACGAGACACTGACGGCAGAGACAGCGAGGCTCCGTCTCACTTCTGGCACACTGAGGACGCCCGTTCTCACAAATAAAACTAAAATAAAAAGTAATATCGTCGATGCCATAATGACTTTTCTAATAAAAGGTTATTAACTGAGAGCAAATGGCTGAGCTGACGCGTTTTACTGATTTTGGCCCTTTTTGTGTTGCATCTCTCAACAGACTATTTTATAAAGACTATATTCATAAACTCCTCTCGATATCCGTCTCCGTGAGGGAACGAATGTAAACCGATTTTAATGAAACGTTCACAAAGCAAAAGGTATTTATTGGGAACATAATATTACATTCCCTCGTCAAACAGAAAGCCAACTTGTGATGCAATAAATAATAATAATATCAACCTGTTCACATGTCTTGTTGGGATCACCGTTCTACAGGGGAGTATTCGTTACCGTTAACCTTTCAAGTAGCGTGTGCAAGTCATGAAGTTCCTTTTTGAACTGCAGCAGACTGAAGAAATGCTTTTGATTAAAGTCATTAATCAATTACTTATGGTGGAACATTTGAATCTCTTTAATCACAGAAAAGCAGCCCCCGAAATTAACAAACTAAATTGTCTTGGTGTGATTCAAAATTAAAAGTATTCTAGGATGTTTTAGAATGAGCAATGTGTATCGTGCACACCGGCGCTCTAAATAGACATGTGGGGGGGTCCTGAGCAGCTGGTCTGAGCCAAGTGAATGAGACTCAGGTGATGCAGAAGAGACATAAATGTCCTTTTCACAATGCAACATGTACAGATGAAGTGACTGGGCCGTCTGTGCTGGGGGGCACTTTCATTGGGGGACGAGATCTTGTCTTTGTGTGTTTTTAGCATTGCTAAAGAAACCACGGTTCCTGTTGCTGATCTGATGGCTGAGGATTGAACGAGACAAACTCATTTATTCCTGCAGCAGGAAACAGAATATCCGGATCCAGATGTGTGGTAGAGATGTGGGGAACAACCCGACGCCCTTTATTACTTTTGAATAACAGCGACTGTGACGGTAACGGTGTCGTTCCTCGTGTTTACTCTGTTCATTCGCTAAAACTGGGATGCAAAGAGAAAAGTGATCTCCTGCTTCTCCTTCACTCCGTATCCTCTGAAATGGCCGGATTTCGTCTCTTGGTTTCACCACCCAAAGGTCTCCAGAAGAGAAGTTCTAGCATATGGAGGTGACGTAGGCTGCTGCCCACGGAGCGATTCTGCACTTACGTTCTGCATTAATCGTACTGTGAACTCACTTTTCAGTGGAAACTAATGTGGTTCACTCTGTGGAAAACTAATTCTACAGTCTGTTGCTTCAAACAAACAATGAATTCAGATGAACAAATTAAAATGGGAGAATTATCGCTCTTGTGCACTCAAGGTCATTTAATTCAATGCTGCAAATTTGTGCTTTGTTTTTCCAGTAAAAGTTTACCGCTGAACCGCACAGAGGCTTCATTTAAATAAACATCATGATAAAACCAGCAGGTCATAATCGCAGAGTTCCAGAGCCGGCGTCCTCGTACTCCAACACAACAGCAGGTGCGTGTCGACAGCTGTCAGCAGCGCACAACCAACAGGTTGCAGCCTCGAGTGCTTCAGTAAGTCCAATCCATGGCTACACGGACCATTTCTTCTTTATTTGGGTGACAGAAGGACCCTCGGGTGACGCGCCGTTAAGAGCGCTTCGTCCTGCAAACTGCTGACTGTTAGAAATGACAGGCTGTCCTTTATAGATCCTCAAAATGAGCACTTCAAATACCACCTGTGGGCCAAGAGGCGAGGCCTCGGACGGGATTATTAGGACCTCCCAGTTCAGAGCCATGGATTTCTGCAAAATAAACCGGACTGAAATACGTTGCTGGTACGTCGCTTCCTAAATAGAGCATATAAACCTAATATATAGTTATTTCATGTCATGCAACCACTCCGAGACTCGTCCTGCCCCCCCCCACCCACCCCCCCTGTAATCCTGTCCTCTGAAAGCTCACCCATCGACCCGGGGAGTTTGAGGTGCAGCTAACAGACGTCTGGCTCCTCTCGCCTGTCTGCTCCCACATCAGATAGGGGAGATTATGGAGGAGAGGAGTCCTCCACCTGCAGCGACCTCTCTGTAGTGAAGCCCCCCCCCCACAGATGGGTATCCGGGGATTAACAAGCCACGGCCCGCTGTGATGAGAATATGAGGTGACCGCCCCTCCGTCACTGAGACACGTCTCAGGTCTCTGGCTTTCAACCTCAATTATTACAATACTTAAAATGGTCCATAAAGTCCCAGAAATGCTTCCTGGTGCCTCCTGACGTGCAACCAGTTTTTAAGACTTTGAGTTATCAGAAGTGTAGAAGTCAGTGGCTTTTGAGCAGAGAGAGAGAAACAACATCTACTTTTTCTGTCTTGTCGTTCCTGTTTGTAGATTTCTTCTAATTTTACCAAAGGTCACTACTTAGTGGCAACACGTACGTATTTGTTCGTTTATTGGTGATATCTCGTAGTTATCATTGTACTCTACTCACCTGTAGTGTAAATGTCATTTTACAAAATGTGTTTTCAAACCACCGTCTGTAAACCATTTACTTTTTTCATTTTGAGCCCAAAATCTGCCTCCAGTAGTTCTTATAAGAACCCAAATGCAACATCTACGTTCTAAAAGTCTTCAATGGAATACTTTGTTTCATTTGTCTTAATGCAAGTAATGAAGTGCAGAAGCTGATTCACCTGCATGGTGTTCTCTCAGATAACGGTAGTTATGGGGCATTGAAAAATCAAAGTGAATCTCTCACACAACTTATAATGAACCTTTTTAACAGTCAAAGTCACATCTGCTGCTAATTACCCCTTTACATATTTAATATATTAAATGAATGTTGAATTTCAAACAAAGCCTTTACAAAGACGAGCTGGAATGAATGTCGACGATCATCTTCCTCCCGCGGTGAAGGGCGCCGTTTGTTTTGTGAATTGCTGAGTAACATCGATTTCAACGAGGATTAATCCATCACAACGAACACTAAAACACACGGTCCAACGGGGCCTTCAGAAGTTCTCCTCCAGCCGAGAGATGGAAACACAAGCACGTCTCTTCTTCGATCATCGGAACGAGCAACATGGACGTTCGACTTTCCACGGAGGCTTTCTGAAGAAGAAGAAGAAGCCGTTATATCATCAAATGCGTGCAAACTTGCTCCTGCAGATCATCTGCACATTGAAGGAAGTCGGATAACCAGCGACGGGGTCTTCATCCGGACCTGACTTCCCTGTTCCACAGAACACCAGGTGGACATTATCGTGCATATATAATACAGATATAACAGATAAGGCAGCATGAATACAGCCTTCTTTTAAGAAACAATTATCTTTGCGCGCTCAGACAGTTTTCTCTCCAACCTGCTTTTCTTTGCTGTCAAATCGCTTTTTTACGATCCTGCAAAAACATGCAAATTCCTCTGAATCGTGAAGAATGAGCAGCACACAACAATCCTTTCTGGGACGAATCCAACATTAAAATGATTGATATTTCGTTCATTCTGTGACTGAATGTGGTTATTTAAGGACCTTGGTGTTGCATGCGTAGGAATTGAACCCGGTGCTGTTGCTCTCTGTCATTTTCTGTCCGTATTCTCAGGATCGCTTTGATTGAGATGATAAAATCAGGGTGTAGAACTTCAGCGAGGGGCTTAATTTGGTCCGTATCCTTTGCTTTGCGAAGCCTGGCTGTGACTGAAGCACGGTGTTCTTGCAAACTTTAACGAAGCCCTGTTGTTTACTGGAGATGTTCCACCTGCTCTCAGCGGAGCCTGATGGTTGAACCCTTTTTACTGAGCGGAGCGCTCTCTGTCTGAAGCTTCTTTCTGCAGGAATTCCATCAGCATCTGATGTCAGACTGGCTTTAAGTTTGTCAGAGGGCCAATTAGAAAGAAGCGGAAGCGTCACGTGACCGTAGTTCCGTGGCGCTCAGGGCGGTTTTAGTGATGAATAATTGAAATCTTCTTTTCAAGCCAAAAAAAACAACTCAACAACTCCAGATTGCAACTCAAAGCGTTTTCTGTCACATTCTGGTGAACTTCATGTCTCATGGGGGGAATTTCTTCAAATTTGCTGTTTAGACAGTAAAAGGTCACAAGCTCACACAACTAGTTTTCAGCCATATTTCACATGGAAATTGTGACAATGACATAAATATAGAATGGATAAACCGACAGAATAATGTGTTTGTTGTCTAACAATCGCGTGAAAATGTTTAATAAAAAAAAATAGTAATAAATGTCATCATGTTTGTTGTCTTTATAAGACGTTGCTAAGGACCCATCGCTGCCCTTTTAGCAGCATCTGTGAATAATGGTGTCAACCCGAGAGTTTAGTTTAGGTTCCAACTGTGTAAAGACCGGAAAATGAGTTTTGTAAGCTTGAAATCCAAGCGGTCTTATTGGTATTGATCAACAACCCCCCGTCCCCCCCGGGGCAGAAATACTAAGGTCATCCTCTGCTGCGAGGCACTCAAACTTTGAAAAAGATCATTTGATATATAAGCTGTGCCAGATACCGGCGTTATTGCCACGGCTGACACTTCCCTCCCACCATGTCGGACGACGGGGCGGATGGGCGAGGATCCGCCGGGGCCCCAAATCGGACCGCAGGGCGCCGTCCTCGGAAGAGTCGCCTGCACACACTCGGCTGACAGCGACGGTCGAACCACGGTTACAAAATGACCCCCCCCCGGGCCGTCACGCGCTGCGTGTTAATGCTTTTAAAACAGTGTGAGAGTGGTTATTATTACAGATCATTTCTCCCTTTCACAGCTCTAAAAGGACACTTTACTCCACGACGGCCATCTGCACTCACTGAGCTCATCAGTGGAAGCCTCAGAATTTCTCAAAAAGTGGGAAATGATTTTCTTCACAATGCCAGTTCTTGCTTTTTGGTCTGCTTTGAAATGACAGCTTTTATAACCAAATCATGGTGCAATTATAGAGTAATTAAAATCATGCAAAGGGACAGGCAGATGTGTGCTTTTTAAAAATAGAACACCCAAAGTTGTTTGTTTTTGCAATGAGCGTCTCTTATCCGTAGTAACGTTTTGGCACGTTGTGGTTGTATGTATTTCATCGTTTGGGCCCATCAGAGGCTCCTGGTGTCTCATTAGGGGAACGCACGTATTTGTGGAACAAAGGTCTCACAAAAAAGGGCTGCATGTGCAAGAGAAGAACCTTCAGCGCTTGACCTCAAAAAAAGTCTTTGCCGTATGGCTTGGCGGATGTTTCGAGGTGGGGTTAACCGCCAGCGACGTCACGCTGATTGGATGGGCTTTGGTAACTTTAGTCTTATCAGACACTAGACCAGCTCTACTCACCCTCTTTGGTTTGGGTTTTTGACTCCGATTGTCACGACCGGACAATGGCCCTGAACCCAAACGCACGACTCGTAGGCAAAGTTCAAAAGTTTATTAAGAAACTAAAAATCGCCCGTGGTCGAGGAAAAAACACCGTTCACAAAACCTAAGAAGCCGAGCTTGATAAAGTAGACGATGCACACGTACCCTGGTTACCTGGCACAGGACAAAGGGAGACGCAGACAATATATACACACAGGGAAAGAATCAGGGGCAGGGCAGACAATCAGACCAGCACACGGGAGGAAGGGGCGAGTTACCTGAAGCGAGAGGGAGGTTAAGTTTCAAAATAAAACAGGAAATCACAGGACATGAGACAAGTTTTCCTAACGCCGTTTTCCTGGGCATGACACCGGTTTACCTTCAAACCTTTTAGAAATGTAATCTTCTATTACTTTAGAGATGAGCGGCAGTGGTTTCTATTTCAATATGTCTGACTTTTACCACAACAAAAGCCCATCAACCTAAAACACAAACAAAATAAGCAAACTCGTGTCATTTAGACACCTTAATTGTTATAATAATGGAATAAAATAGACGTGTAGGCAGACACATTAATACTGGGTCTGATGAAAGGGGAAGGAACGTTTTTCTGCAGATGCTTTGCACAACAATGGTTGAGTTTCCATAAGAGCAGACATCTCATGCAGCCACATTCAGGAGAAAGGACTTCTTGTTCTTATCTTGAAAGCCTGCAATGTCCAACAGTAGCAACGATTTTGCCTAATTGGCTTCAGCCCTTGATAAATTGAGGAAATTAACACATTTCGACCCCCTTTGGCTACAAGGAGGAACAAGAATGTGTGTATTTGTACATTTAATGAGGTACCAAGTGGATGGTGCTTCCCGTAAATGGGACTTCTGGAACTAACAAGGGGTCGACAATCATACAGTCGGAGAATGTAAAAAGTCAATGCTAGTGTGTGACGGAGGTCTCGTGTGCTGCTTATGCCTCTTTATTCTCGGCACAGCGGCCGCAAAAGTGCAAAAAAATAACGTATCTGCACCCACTGTTTGACCCCCGTCTGCTTCCCGCCGCTGAGGATTAATGGCGGTGCAAAGCCGCTCTTCCATCAACGGAAATCATTTACTCTCTCAGTGCATTAGCAAGCGGAGCTTCAAAAGCTGTGGATGAAGGGCCGGATGAAGGACACCATCTCCAACACACTTGCGCGCTCCGCTCCACTGTGTATGATTTTTGCTTCATTGTGTACACAAAACTACACAAAAAACGTGCAGTTGTCCTTCGGCTACAGGAGACAGTTCAATGTCTGTTTTATTCCTCTTCTATGTCTTCGATAGCTCTTGTTAATTAGTGACACCAAGTGCTTTTCTTACTATGACAAGTGGAGATATCTACTTGGAAAAATGCATCACTGGACTAGTGGAATACAATTTAATGCAACTTTATATTGGACAGCTGGAAACATTCGCACAGGGGTTTTAATGATTATATAATAATAACAACAACTGTATTTGTGTCCGAGTCTGTGTGTATTTGTAAGACATTCTAATCAAGAACTCACTATTCATGCACTGAAATTAATTTAAATGAAAGCCACTAATTCTACATTGAACTATGTTTCAGCAATAAGTAATTTGTGGCGAGTCCAACATTTGCCTCCACCAGTGGTATCGTGATGAGTCCTGTGCCTTCTATGTTTTTAAAATGCATTTTTCAAAAGATGCCTGATGCAAATATTGAAAACCCTGGTTTAAAGCTATAGTTCTTCATCTGAAATCACTGGTAGGATTTGAGTTTGTCTGGAAGAAAGAAAGGCGTGTGGATATGGAACGAGAGGGACAGCAGAGAGAATCACCAACCCGACAAAAGCCAAGACGCACTTTGGCGTCAAATTACTCACAGTTCCTGTTGATTAGCGACAGCTGACCTTCAGCCGGTGACATTTGTCATTTTAGCCTGAAAAAGGAGCTGCTCCCTGAACGCTTTGAGGGCTGCTCTTTGCGAATTTGGAATAGTGAGCAGAGATAACAGATTTTGTTGTGGAACAAAAGCATTTTCCTCCTCACGAAACACACTGGAGTTCTGCAAAGAAGAGTTTTCATCCGCTCGGCTTCCAGCATTTGCTCGCGCATTGAATCATGCAGCGACACGGGCCGTCAGGATCAACAGTAGCTTCCACACATCACTTCTCAGGTAATGTGATGTTGTGCGTATCCACTCCATCCTCCTGCTTTGTGTTGTTGTTGTTGTATTGTGACCCGTTGAATTCAGTAACGGATCAGACTGAACCCTAACGGCATCCCCTGCTGTGCACATTCAAAGAATTAAGATTGAGTGCTCAATTTTTTTTGTTGACTCTCCAAGTGAGCGTACAATGATTCTACCTCCGATTTTGTTGTGATCCTGTTTACATGCTGAATATTTGTTAGCGGAGTAAAAATAAAGCAGAGGACTCTGACACTTTGTCAGCAGACATTTGTTCTCTTTGGTTGAGTGTGCAGCTCCGCTAGAAATGATGACTGATTCATTGTCCTTGAAATTTAAATAATTTGCACAAGCTGATAATGGGAGACAGTCAAATGAAGGTGGCTTTCAAAAACCACCTTGTCACTTTGATTAAATCCAAGCCTGTTCACTCACTGGCAACCTTGACCATCTCTCTCCTCCCCCGCCGGCGCAAACCCCCGGCAGCTCCGAGGTTTAATGGCAGCACTTGCAAGGCCCCGGCGAAAATCCTGGCGGCGGGCCGCTCCGTTTGCTCTCAGCAAGACGTGGAGCCGACCTCGAGGAGGCTCTCAAACTGGCGAAAGAGATGCGTCACGGGCCTTGAAATAGAGCTGCGCAGCTGTCGCCCAACATTGTCCATCATGGACGCTCTTTTTACTCTGTGGCACCAAAATGTCCCACGAAGGGGAAGCTGGGACCACGCGGCCCATAGGAACCGCCGGAAGCCCTCAGAGGCCGATGAGGAGACGGAGAAGTTTGCCACAAACAACTGGAAATGCCAAATCCTTGAGCGTGACGGCGTGCGTCATTTAGGAGACCTTGTGAAGGGGTGACGTTACCAAGTTGAACTTTAATGGTGGTAAACCGTCCACATGGAGACTGATGGTTGTTTGGCTGATAGCAACAAGTCTACAACAATATGTTGTATTGGTGTAACTCTGTACAAGAAATGGACATAGTCACTGTGACACCCCCCTTTTGTTTGTGGAGTTTTGCCTTGTTTCCTTCTGTCTCTGCTTCATCCAGCTTCTTGCATTTCACCTCCTGCTAGACGAGCGTGCAGGGAAGTGGTCCAGCTTCGACACAAGCACAGATGTTTTGATGATCTGAAACCATTTCCACTCACGCGCTCTCGTCTTTGCCTCAGCTCGCGCCCCACAGGGATCATTTGCATCCACTTTGCGTTGTTAGAAGGCAATCAGGCCGGCTGCAGAACCTGCACACCTTTGGAGTTTTATCTGTGGCCGTGATCCCACAACGCTCGAGCATGTCTCAGGTGGTTCGCTGATTTCTCTGTAAAATGGACCTGGCAATGGATGTGTGCTGAACAAATGTCGACCACATTTTAGTGATACTTATTTGTTCACAATTACAGCCCACAAAGTTGATTAACCGTAGAGTTGCAATGATTTGTCAGATATGACCCATGAAAATTGAAAACTAGTTAATTAAGCAATTCGATTGTTGTGTCATGATGTGCAAATTTGTTGTTACCAGCTCCTCAAAAGTGAGAACTTCTTAATCCATTTTCATACATGATAGTAAATTGAACTTTTGGTAGGAAAATAACTGACATTTACTGGCATAAAATCCGGCATTTTGATATCTTTGGGATTTTTCTTTCTACAATTGATTTAATAAAAAAAAAAAGAAAGCAGCAAATTAGATGATAATAAAAAAGTGGTTTAACAGATTAAGCTCTTCTAACAATAACTTCTTGCGACCAAAATACTTACTGATTTTGTATCAGTCTGGTCCCAACCTTCTTTAGTAAAGTACTGTACAAAAGTAGCAATTAGATTTTCAGTAATCAAAATATACTTTCTAAACTACTTTTTCTACATCTTTACAACTCACGCATCGAGATCTGCAGTCATGCATCAGGACTTAAATGTATTTGCATTTTGGACGGCGAAGACAACATAGTTCAAGCTCTTGAGATTCCTTGTTTGTCTCAGACAATTATTCCAATCACAGACGTCTCAGCGCCTCTTCTTTCAGTATTGTTTGACAGCTAATTAACATTCACAAGGCGTACGTCTCGCTGATTGCTCTCTGTGCCGCGCAACCACTTTCCTCTGTTGATCACAAACTCACTCACTCACTCGTTTCTTTCCCACGAATAACCATTTATTCTTCACACATTTACTGAAAATTACAGTTTATTGAAAGGACACCGAAAGGTCAGATAACACAGATACATGTAGCTAGGAGTTACTACTCAGTGCATGGCACATTCTCAGGGAGACGACCCATTGTGAGTCTTTGGCTCTTTGCCTCTTGAGTGTTGAAGGCAGAAAGAGTGCTGAAATATTAAATGTTGAACAGTTGGCCAGCCAACTTGAGCCTCTATATTTCAAAAATGTGGAGGAGTAAATTAACCTTGGCTACAATGAGTGACAAACAATATTCTAAGTTGGGTAGTAGTAGTAATAGTAGTAACTTTTATTTGTCAATAGATATACTTATATCACAGGATACAGTGTCAGACCTCACCAGTGCAAAAGGATTTTTCTAGAAAGATCACACATTTAGAAAGCAGTGTCCTCACTCGGAATAAAACTCAGATATTAAACAACAAATAAACAATCATGAAACAAGTTACCAGTGCCATTGCTACCTTTTTTAAAAAGAATTTCTAGAATGCATGCCATTTTACTATGGAGGTTTGCAGATGACAGTCAGGAGATTTGTTGACGGATCCAGTGTCTCAGCTTTTGCAAACAGTGCTGATACGCGTGTGCGACTGTTTGTGTGTGTGTGTGTGTGTGTGTGGGCGCACATGTGTTTTTTTTTTGTGACAGTGCGCAAGCGTGTGCTCTTATAAAGATCCAACGCAGCGGCGCTGCATTCGGGATGGTTTGCCGCCCGCTCAGTTGTATTCGTGTGGCTTTGTCTTTGCCTCCTCGCCGCCGTCTGAGAGCTTCCTGTCCGATTTCCCCGTCTGCGCTTGGCTCTTTTGCTGTTACGGTTCAGATAAAGATAAAGATGCATGATGAGAACGACACAATTGTACCCCGCGGCGGACATCTGAGCAGAAAATGCTCCTAAATGTATCTGTGGGATGCAAAAAAAAAGTTATTTCAAGGTAACCTTGCAGAAGAGAGCAAGTGATTGGTTTGGGCCGGTCCTAAGTGGGAGGGACCAGTCAGCGTTATGGTACTAGGTTCTGCACCCGTGAACTGGGACGCAGCTACAGACTCCTTCTGGTTTTTAGTTATTAAGAGCAATCGTTCAGGGTGTGTGAAGACCAAAACGACAGCGGTCCACTTTGGGACCCAATGCAAACATTTTAAGTGGGCTGCAATGCATTTCATTAATGGAATGCAGCTTTTAGTGGTATTTTGAATAATTCAAGTCAGTTTGGGCAATGACACGTTGAAGCGCAGCTCATAAACATTAGAAACCAATTCCCCGAGCGAAGCATCTGCTCTGTGTTTACCAATGTCAGTTTGCAGAACGCCTTCAGGCTTTCTGGCTGCTCCTATCATCGAGCGTAATTATCGGGCTACACATCACTCTGCATGGCAGCGGGTTATAACTCCGTCACCTGGCTCGGAGCGAAACGGACCAAAAGAAGCCACACACACACCTGTGCACTCATCCGATCGCTCGCAGAGGAGCTTGAAAGTAAACTTTAAATTTGACCACACTGTGTCTTGGCAGCAGTCACACAACACAAAGTAGCACATTTGTAACTATTTTTTGTGATTCAGTGACTGCGACTGGCTACAAATGGATCTCCTCTGCAGGCCAACGACTTCTCACTTAATCCGCTCCCGTGGCTTCTTGCCAACTTCAGTTGCCTTCCACTTCGATGCGGGTTTGGGATTTTGCTCTTTATTTGTCAGAGCGTTACTGTAGAAGCAAAAAGCTTTTCGCTACGTAAAAAGGCGCGCTGTAATCCGAGCATCTAAGCTAACGTGAGGGTTCCCCTGCCGGCTCCCTCAGAGCGCCGTTCTGCCCCACGCTTAGACAACGGTAACCCGGGAGCCCGTTAGCTCCGTCGTCGCCGCTGTTGCTGCCGTTAGCCGCTAGCTGTGCGCTCATGCTAAGAGGTGTCACGGCGAGGCCGTATGGTGTGGTGGGGCCCTGGCTCTAGTCTTTTGTCGGGGGCTACGATCGACGGGGTGGCGCGGACGCTACGGGGGGGGGGCTAACCAACGTGGCTCGGACCGGAGTCCAATTTCTTGCCGTGAGAAATTGGATGTGTGGCGGGAGTGCGTGACTAGAGACCGAAATGCGTTACTGTCACGCTCAATGCGCGACACTTGAGAGCCCACTTGAGAGCCCTGTTCCCTGATGAGAAGTCACCTCACCTGCTCAGGTAACCAAGCTGCCTTCAATAAACAAATCACCCTGCGGTATATCTACCCCAGTTCTTCATCCACTCATCGGCGGATCCTTGTCCAACCTAGCTGGTCCTTTTCAGTTTTACGCCCTCGCGGTTCCACAGTCGGTGTGCCGCTCCCTGCCTGGATTCCCCTGCCATTCCCCACTGTCTCCAGAGCTGTGACCCTGGCAATAAACCAGTTCCCCCTGTACCTCCTAGTCTCTGCATTTGGGTCCTCCACCACATACCGTAACAAGAGCGGTGTGCTGGCAATAGATACGCTTGGATTTTGCACGTTGAATTGCTTTCTAAACGTTTCATTCTATCCAGGCCTGTAGAAATCACCGCAACAATCTGAGTCATAATGAATGTATAAATGTATGAATCAGCTCTAGTGCTGCCATTGGTAGGTCTGCCACTTAAAAGCTGGGGCAAATTTATCCTAAAGACTGAACAAATTCTGAAAACCCTAAAATATGTAAATTCAAGTGAGACAGGCCAATTCATTGCTTTTATAATTATTTTTAATAACAAAGAATTGATTAGGAACATCTGCATAGTTGGCACAGTTTTCCTTTTTTCCCTCACATTCACTCTTGACTTCTATTACCCAGCTCACAAACAAATAACCCTGATTCCACTGTGCATTAAAGATGTGATCTATTGTTTTAAGGATGCCAGGGTTTGCTGAGTCAAACAAAATACCACAAACATTAGTATGAACTGCCTACAGTAGATTGCCCACTGTGGCCTTGGAGCCCATAAAGTAGATCAACCAAGCCAGAACAAAGGTACCCCCCCTCCCCCGTGTTGCTGGTGGGCACGGCACTGGTCTAGCCGGCTCGTCGATGTGCGGCCACATGGATGTGAGCCTCTTGGTCCAATCATTACTCCACGGGATTTAAACCCGTCTTTGTTTCGTGCGAAAACACAAAATGTGCAAGAGCACCAGAATAGTGATGGCTCCTCGGTCAAAGAAATGGAACATGAAGGGACATAATGGAGGTGGAGTAATGATAGGAAAAGGACGCGCTTTAGTGCAGATCGATCCGCAGACAGCAGAATGCAAAGCTTTACTAATCAAATTGTTTACTACTCCATGAATCTCAGTAGCGGGAGACGCCGACCGACGCCAGTGAATTGTTGATTCATGGCTGCAACAAGATGGGAAAAATTCCCGATTTACGCGACGAACAAAAACCCTGCGCAGTGTGACACGGCAGTTTGTATTGGCTTCTTGTGATGAACTAGAATCCTTCCAGGTTTTTTGGGACGACATTACGTCACACAGTGAATTGCAGAAAGCCCAACTTTCAAACACGTGTGGTTTAGAGTCCCGTGTTGGTGTTGGTTCGGCCCATGCTGCTCCGTTCCCCCCCACCACGAGGGGCCTCGTCGGTACTCAATGCTTGAGGGGGCGAGCCATCTGCGTGGCTGTGAATAACAGATGAAGTCACTTTAATGACATCTCACATGATATAATGAGCTATTTCAACATTACGTGGAGGGTCATTATCTTGTACTCCTTTTGTTCCGGTGACACAGTCCACTCGCAGGAGAAACGCAATCGTGTCCAGATTCCACCATCGAATGTCTCTCCGGACAAACCACTGAAGGCAAATCCGCCCATTTGTTAAAATGTTCTCGTGTCTAAAAGCGGACCGCTGGCACTCGGAATGCCAGACAGTCGCTCAGTTACACAGTATTGCGCAGCATGGAAATGAGACGCATTGTTTTTTGTCGTACCATCTGCCACTGCCAAACAGGTGTGACTCAATTCAATAATATGATGAGGGGGGGAAGCTACGCGTAGGCCTTGGCACGGCGTTGCATGTCACACACCACGGGTGACGTTGGCACACTGAATATTAGGTTTTGGGAGATTGTTTGCCATCTTTCAGGATTGTGTGGTGGGCGTTGTGTATCATCCGCTCTACTGTGTTCCACTTGTGTCGTACTTTATTGCACGCTAGGTTTAATCATTTCAGGGTGTGAGTTGCCAGTCACTGGATCACACTAAGCTGGTTTCATCTGCTTGACTTCTTCTCTTTCCATTTTTAAAGTATCCTTGTCATGTTACCTGCTCCAAAACTGCAAAGGAGTTTGAATTACAAACAAATATTTTGCTTTGTAGCCTATTCGTCTGCGCCATAGACCTCCATCGTTGTCAACACACATTAAAAACCCATCAATCAGCCACAAAGTTGCACTGGCAACATTGTGGCAACACTTTATCCAGCCTGATCTCCAAAACCTGTAAAAATGTATACGAAAATTTATACGAAAATCTTTAAAATACAAATTCGTAGTGATACATACGAAATAAATACGGACTGCAACTGATGACGTCACCCTATTCAAAGTGAACGGGGAGCTGCGCCCCGTAAACACACTTTGTGAAGTCTAACAATGTGAAATAAACGTGTTATGATTGCATTTTTAACGAGAAATTAATGTTAACTTGTAAGAATAGAATACTAACCCTAACCCCCTCAAAAAATCCAACATGGCGGAGAGACGTTCACTCAAGAATCCGACAGGGTCCGCCATGTTGTCCACTCAAGGGGCCGTGGTTAACCACCGCCAGTTCCTATGTATTGTTACCAATTTGTATGTTCAAGATTTTCGTACACATTTTTACGAACAGGTTTTGGAGATCACGTTGCTTTATCTTGAGCAAATGACTCATCAAATGTAGTCTGAATATACACCCCAACAAAGGCACAACTTAGTCCTGGCAGAGTCACGTTTGTTCAAAACTACGATTACAAGCTGGGAAATGATTCAGACTTTTTAAAGAATATCGTCTAAGGGCCACAGAAAGGAAGGGAAATCGTAACGTATTTTCCCCACTGTTCAATTTAGCTTTTTTTGTTGGATTTCTTGACGACAAGAAAACCGTAGAAGAACATCGTGCTCCTAATGGTTTCCTGTGCTCAAGACCAACGTCCGTCTGGCTCACCTGCTGCGGCTCCGGTAGCGTTTTACTGTCGGGGGCCGATTCCTCCGTCTGATTCCGGGAGCAGGCGCCGCCGGGCTGAGGAGGCGGGAGGGGGAACATGTGAGTGCGGCGTAGAAAGAACACGCTACGACATCCCAACTGTGTGTTCAAAAACAAATCTAAAAGTCAAAGGTTGCAAAAGCCTCTTCTGTCTGAAGATGACCTGGGTAGTTATTCCAAAACCTGCTCTGGTGTTTTGATATCAGACAAAGTGTCGATATTTGTCGTCCCTCGAATGAGAACCAGAGTGCTGGATGGTCTTTTGGGTTTGTGGAAAAAATCAAAACAAGCAATTTGAAGACGTCAGAACTTCCGATCGGCATGTCTTCTGTATTTTCTGACATTTTACAGACTAAAACAATCAATCCTGAAATAATCAATACAGAAAAGTATCATTAGCAGGAGCCCAACCAGGCTTTTTTGTGTTTGTTTTTTTAACAGCATTACCCATGAGGCTAAAAGCCGTGTCAATCATCTCCCTGCGCTGCACTTGGAGGCAGTTTGCTCCCGTGGGAATACTTTTGCTTTCATGTATGATTGCTGCAAATTGTTCTGACCAAAACAAAAAGCTTTCCAGAGGATGGACACTGAGCTCGGGTGAGTCCGCTGCACACAAAACAATTTCAGAGCGCCAAAGCCGGTGAAGGTGAGGAACGAATGTTACATACAACGATGAGACAACCGCTGGTCTAATGCATTTCTCAAGTATATATATATATTTCAACGACTTAAGTGTGACATCTGTCAATGAAAATCATTTGTTGGAGTGCAGCGAACCACCCATTTTCAAACCGAAAGATATACCTGCTAATACAAACTGTCACTCCTCATTTCCTCCCGGGTGGTGGGGGGGGTCCTTTCTTCACAAGTCACTTTTTCAAATATGTCTGTTCTTATCTGTATCAGAATTCCTGGAGGCTTCCTACACCGCTGCCAAAACGATGCAATCAACAGTACTGGGGAACATTGTTTTTGGCGCGATGCCGTGATGGAACAATGAATTTGACGCGGGTGCCAGAGAGGGTGATTTCCTTCCCCGGGTGGATTCCCTCCGTAGTGCCTTGGCCTTCTGTGGTCACCAGTGGTGTTCGTCTCCTGATAGCTGAATGCTAACAGCCTCTGTCTGAGAAATCCAAGTCCTCATAGACCACAAAGGAGAAGTAGGAACTGATTGAATGAAATAATACGTGTCAAAGATGGATCGTAGAAACCAATGACTGTATCGCCGGGCTGGGACTCGTTGCAGGTCTCACCGGAGGACAGTCTTGATCTCTGATGAGGGACTCCAGCATGAATTGGGTGAACATTCGGTGGAGAAAGGCCCTCAGGTCACTTAGGCCATTATCGCTTATTACTCTAAAGGCTCACCTTTTCCATTTGGCAGGCTTTAACTGCGCCGTCCTCTCCCCTCGTTACGCCGATGTTCACGGGTGATTTACTCGCTGTGACAATTCTCTGAACTTTGGAGATATCCTGTCGGGGGGAAAAAAAGAACATTTCATGTAGGAAATGGCTTGTTGATGATTCAGCAGTGGCTTTGGGGTTGCTGCAGAGTAAACAATTCCGACGCAAAAGTCCATAAATGTTTACATCATACTTTCACGAGTAATTTAGCTTGAAACGGACAAAGTGGCGGAAAGCAGACGAGCAGCTAGAGAAGGAAAGGTTCTGGAGCATGGAGGGCGATCTTCATCTGTATTCATAAAAACTCGTTAAACCAGGACTTTTTCCTGTTTCAAAATTGACAATCGACACAACAGTTTGTGTTTTATTTGCCTGCAGGTTTCCTGACACTTTAGTTGTTGTCAGTAACCGAGTGTGTTGGAGAATGTCCTCTGCTCGAGGCCCTGACTACAGCGAGTATCTTCTGACCTTCTTGCACAGGGAACATTGACTTCATCGGCGTGCAGCTCACAGCACAGGCCAATAGTTGGATTGGAACCGTTCTGCTGATCTATTGGCTCAAAGATGCATTGAGACTTATTGTGAAATATGTCGACATTAAAAGCAGTGCAGGACATATAAATCTTTTACTTTCTTTTGCCCGTTTTAACAGTATCCTCATTGATATTCTGCTTCAGATAAAGTGTTTTTTGAGACTCTCGACCACAAATTGCCCGGCTGCCAGAGTCAAAGATGAACTGAGTTTGTCTGTCTCCTGCACCGGGCTGGTACATAGTCCTCTCCTTAACTGGGTCAGAAGTGGCCTCCTGAGAGCATGGAACACGACGGTGGCGAGATGAACACAGGCAGTTCCAACTTGTCACTGTCAAACTACATTCTCACTGTGTCAGCTCAAACTACATGTTTTTGGGGCAGGTTCAGTGGAGTTGGCTTCACCCGCGGAAGATCTGTGCAATATTTCCTCTCTTTTGACGGCCTTCGACTGCGTATTGGATGGATGGACACTTTATTGATCCCAAACTGGGAAACACATTGTTTTCAAGCAGGATATCCACCTCTGAAGGATGGTGCCACTGTTATCCCGCCACCCAAATCCTCCTGATAAATATCCTCAAGCCAGCTTTTGTTTGTTTTTTTGCAGTTTTTGAGGTAGTAAATATCCCGTCCATTAATATGGACGAGAAAACGACCGTTAAAGTAAAGAGTGCTGAGAGCAGGGCAAAGAAATGCCTGATTCCTCTTCCGGCACATCGAGCATCTGAGACATCATCTCCCATTACTTTGATGAAAATTGCTTGCTATCGGACCACAAGACTTGGCTCCTTCCCTGAGCCCGTTAAATATGAAGCAACTTCCACTCCAATCTCACTGATCTCTGCATCCTCGCGCTAATGAATCTTTCACCAGCAAGGAGAGCTTTGTGTGTCTGTGTGTGTGTGTGTGTGTGAGGGGTGAGGCCTGGGAGAGTCTTATCAGTGGCTTCTACCAGAGCTTAAGGCCCATTATGTTAACTCAAACTACGAGCGTGAAGCTCAAAGTGGCGTCAGCGAGTGCTCGAGCGAACATCCCTCTCACCCACTTTGCGTTTCAAAAACACAAAGCGGCTTTTATGAAGTGCGCTCGTGTTTCATTGTGCCGTTATTGGATAAATGCTCTGGAGCATTGTCACCGTTTCTCCGGCGGTGGTGGTAGCTAACGTACCCCTGCTGTTTATGAGCGCCAACAATAATTGGCGTGTAGCTAACCGCGACTTTTCAGAAATAACCCGTCCACAACGCTGCTGGGTGCTTCAGTGCTGTCAACGTATAGGTGTTAATCTGCGCGATTAACTGGGCCGAGATCAAACATATTTGAAGGTAGTTAACATACCACCGGTACCAGAAGTAGACCGGAGGTTGACCGCGGGAGACGAAACGGCCGCTAGCTGCAGTCAGTTACATCGCGATGGAGAAGCATTTTAGCATTGGAAGTTAAACCAACCGAGACGCGACTTACGGCGGAGAACTGTGAGGAGGAATTACTCCACGTGTCAAACAGAAGGCCGGTGACCACTTCGAAGCACCGCTATGCTAATGCTAGCTGCTAGGCTACTTCCACCTCGACGCCTAGCGTTACCCTGCGCGGCACACGGGCTGCACAGGACTGTGTGGTTCGAAAACGTGCCGCTTAATGTGATCGTTGACACTTCAAACACCGATTTTTCTCCATACTAATCTGAGATACATGAATGAGACCTGAGCCACGTCCGCCACGGACCGATGGAAGAACCCCGGTGGTCTTTACCGTGAAGGAGCAGCGGCGAGAGGAGACGCTGCTATCCGTACGCTAATAAAAAGGGACAATGCACACTGTGAGCGTCCTCTGCTTGTCTTCCATTGGGCTCACAGTAATGGAGGCAAGACACACTCTCACTTATGATGGGATGGTCATGTTTTGGCCGCAAACGCCAATGAGAGTTTAATTGCGTGCGGGGAAAGTGTCACCTGGAGATTATTGTGTCGTGCGACGGAGGGACGCCGCTGACGGCGTACGAGTGCTGACGCATGAGGAGCAATAAATAAAACAAAAATAAATCCACAGAGGCGCGTCAAAAGAGACGCAGAGTACACTGTGGCGGCCCGGAGGGGAGAGAAGCCTCTTAAAGGCGGAATCGCTCACAGGATTCATGGCAGATAAGGTCGACTTGATGGTTTCGAAGAGACTTGCTCTTCAGAAATCAGGACCAACCCAATCTCGGAAAAAAACGTGACGCGTTTATTCTCCTACACTTCAATTCCAGCTCTTTTCCAGTCACAGAAATACTGAGTAAAGCACTTTGGGCTCGAGTCCTAAAACGAAAACAAGAAGGAATATCTACGCTGACACTATTTTATTTCTTTATACTCATAAAAGCGATTAGTTACGGAGCGATTGGTTGTGTCTCCTGTGACCTTGACTTCAAGCAAAGCCTCAGAGTGAGTTAATCATTTCACACAGAACAGATTTTGTATCAAATCAAAACTCCGATAATGCCCTCAGTGATTTTAACCTCTAAAAGCAGCACCAAGGAACACAAAAAAAACCTGGAGAAATGGCCGCTGCGTGATTCAGATGTGTTATTATTAGAATCGTGTTTGCGCAAATGTTATATTGGTATTTACTTCTCGGGCTATATTTCTTTCTGCAGAGGGAAGCTCAGGGCATCGGATTGACGAATAGACACTTCAAAATGAGGTAATAATCGACTAACACTTAAATTCTCACCGCACGCAGAGCACCACGTGCGCTCCGGTGTGCGGTGAGGTGGATATTTTGCCAGCGAGATGTCACCGAGCTGTGAGTTACAGCATGGGAGGAATTTTAACTTGAAGGTGTTTAGAGGAGCCGCAAACCGCTGAAGTCGGCTTTATTTTATCTGGAATGTCAGAGGGGAAATTAAGCTGCAAATCCCCAAATCCACCATCTCATTGTTTACCTTATAAAACAAACGTATTCCTTATAAAACAAACTTATTCAACTGCTGTAGAAGAACTCAGGTGCAATTAATAATTTTAATGAGGTCCGGACAACTTTTCAGCTCCATCGTATTAATATTTTTTCTTCTGGACTCCTGATACAAACTAAATGGGACAGCAGCGTCATTAACGGCAATAATAATGACACCTCTGCGTTACCGGCTGCGGCAAATGGAAATGTCTCCTGTGAAAAGGCCAATTGATCATCTTTCAGGTAACATCAAGAGGACGTGGAAATGTATATTGCCTTCAGGCGTTAATGTTCATTCAAGGCCTCCGTGAATGAAGCCGCGTTGGAAATAATTCGCCGTTCCAGCTGTGAAATCAACAATGATTAGCGCAGTGACACGTATCCAAACGTGATTAGATGGGGAGTGGGATTGCCGCATCGATTTAATTATTATTCTTTGAAAAATATGGGAGGTCACAAGAAATAGAAACAACACGAGTAGTTTTTGAACAGTTGCTGAATGAAACTCGCTTTCAAAGTCAAGAAAAGACGAGCAGACATCGTTATGGTTACTTGTTATTATCATAACTATTGTTGGGATTTATTCCTTCATGATTATCGACCTTTTAAAAATATAAATGCTTATCTCTGTGACATCGTTGGTGAGACGGTAGATTCAAGGACAGACCGGATCAATGCGTGATTAAGTATTAGAAGGGGCTCCATTTTGCTGATAACGCAGGCGGCCTTTTGGATAAACCGAATATAAAGTCGGCGGAACGTTACCTTGGCGTGTGGCTGCTGGAAGGTGACTCTGGAGCTGTTGATGAGCGATGCGTATCGGAACAAGTGGGCGGGGGAGGCGGGGAATCGGTGGCCGCTGCCGGGCTGGTTGTTCAGGACGGCCGAGAAGCAGATGTGAACCGTGTCCTTCAGCGCCTTCAGCTGCGACTCCTACACACACACACACACACACACACACACACAGAAGCAGATCGGTGAATCCCGCTGTACCTCCTCCTCCTCCGCGTCCGTCCACGCGACAAATGAACATCGGCGCTCAAAGCCTTCGACGGTGCTTTGAAGTGGCTTTAACAGGCCGCCAGGCGTCTTTAGCACAGACGCATTATAGCACATTAATCAGAGCTCCTGCACGCTTTCTACCTGAAATGAGCATTTTGAAGGCACGTCCTCCGTAATGAGATCGGTAATCATGAAAGTGTATGCATTTATATTTTTTGTAAGCTTTTCATTTTTCTTCCATCCTCAGAGAGATTTATGCAAAAAGACATAAATATCAAAGACATATTAAACATATACTGGGTTTGAAGGTACCTACAAATACAGAAACGTTACACGCGCATCACAGATTGCAGCAGAAAAAAAAAACATTATTTATTTTCCAGTTGATTCACCTTATCCAGTGCAGTCCTCTCCAGTTGCTCCTTGGCTACAGTTAACTTGTGCTCCAGGTCCATCAGCTGCTGCCCCTGTTAGAGACTCGGTTAGTTATTGGCACACAAAGCGTGCCCCCCCCCCCCCCCCCCCTCAGTAACACAGACACACAAAGCACTCAACTACATGTACATTGAATGCCTGAAGCACTCGCTGAATCCCTTCTGCCTTTAATGGGGAGGCTGCAGGAGACGTTCGTGGTTTGAAGTGAGCACTAGAATGTCACATAATAATTATGGTCTATTTTCCCTGAAAAGTGGAGTCTCCGGTATAAAAGGAAAATGTTAACAGTTAAAAGCTCGAACTCCTTTAGACGGAAGAAAAGTTCCTGCAGGGAAAACTGCATTTAGCAACGGAAAAAACCATCAAAATGTACAGTTTTAATTCATTTTTTTACTGAAAGACGCTTATCAACATACGTGGGGGGGGGGAGACAAGGCTACTGGCAGGCTTTTTATTTACGGAGTATAGTGAACTACAATGATCTTAGTCCATTAATAATGATGTATAATCACATTATAAACCGACTCATGTGGCTCCTCGGACTCATTTCATGTAGATTTCTACTAGTGGTCTTATTATTGACCAACACAAAAGCCTCTTCCAGCAGAGAGGACGCACACGTTTCCCCCGGGAGATGAGTCATGCAGTGACGGTCAAGGACGAGGCAAACATTCACACAGTGGGATTTGACAGTAGCACGAAAAAAAAAAATCAAATCTTTCTCTCAGATCTCTTGTTTTTTCTCATATTCAGAGACCTCGGGACAATCACACAGCCGTTTGCGGCTGTTGGGCTGTGAGGGAATCCAAAGGTAATGCAGGTTTGAGGAGCAGTACTTCAATCCAACACAGGGGACTGCACATCTCATTGTGGCTAATGGCCAACGAAAGGCACGAGTATTCACTGATACACGTTTGGATTATTTTCAGCAAAATGGAATCTTGGAGGTTACTTGGGGAAAAAAGAAAGTGCCATTTCAGTTCGATTTCGACTTAGAACATATCGTCGAGGTTTTTGCCATTACAGTACTGGCAGTTGACAGACTGTACTCATTTCCAGGCGCCATCAGCATCTGCAGGAGACGGCTTCCTCGTAACCACGGCGTAAAGGCATCGGCCTCATTAGCGGCGCCTCACAGTAAATGCGCCTGCTGTTAAGAACCAACCCTCCCACCGAGGTGAGGAGGGAGGCGAGGGGAATGGGAGACGGGCCTTTCCAGTGAATTTACGGTCGGTGACGTATTTTACGTACTATGGTGACGTGGTTTTCCTTTGACTAAATGTACTTGTTCTAAGTCGACCCATTTTCAGCAAAGACACCGATGTGGAATATGCCCTGAGGTAGAATGTAAGATCGGTCCCGTGCCGTTAAAGTGGGTTTTCTGTCATAATTTGATTTGTTTAAATGAACAAAGCACCAGAGACAATATTCACAAAAAATCTCTATAAATCTACAACAAAACATCTAGCGGAAATCATGTGTGAGAACTGGCCGGCCAGGAAGAGGACAGAAGCCCGCAGTGATGAAGTTTGATGAGGGAAGTATTTGGCCTCCTGTGTGTGAAAATGCTTACTGATACAAAATGCCGATGCGACGCCCCCCCCCCCCCCCCGGTCTCACACTACATTCTACTCCATCTGCACCGAGTGTGTAATGAGGAGCCGGTTGTGTTTATAGTGCAGTGTTTTGCGAGCCTGCTGCATACGGACAGTAAGGAGCCGCCGAGCTGGCGGCCGTGTGTGACACGTCGGGAGGGAGGATGGATCGCTTGTGGAGTGATAAAAAAACAAAATAAAAAGGAGTCCACGCTGGCCTCACGAGCAGCGGGAGAAAAGCTCCTCTGAGGGATGAGTTCAGGAGCTGCTGTTTGCGTGTGCACGCATGCAGAGGTGCAGCATTACGCCGGCGTGCCATGACCCTCCATTACACAGAGCAGCATCAGCAGATAGCGCCGCGAGAACCGCGGGCGCACGGCCGCTGAAGTGGAAGTGCTGACTTTCAGGGTTAGTGCCTCCGAGTCCAACTCTCTTTGTGCGCTGAATCTATTATGGAGGTTTTGGGGGCCAGCGGGGCGAGAGCCACTCTCGGCAGACAAAGGCACGCATCTGCGTCGAGCCATCGTCTTTCTTTTCTGTCTTTCTTTTTTAAGCTGGGAGGAGAAAACGGGCTTCGTGGGAGTGAATTTTCAAAAAAATGTACCTTCAGGAGTGGAGATGTGGGTGTGGGGGCTGGAAGACGGCGGCCAACAATTCTGTCTCTTGGGGAAAACGTGGCAGAAGGCGCCGGCCAAGAGAGAGTGAAGTGAGCGGTCACTCACTTTGGATCCAACTTGAGTTGCGTCTCGTTATCGCTCGTCTTTAAAAATCGGAGGATTATCCACAGCAATCCACTGAACAAGGCACCTTCCTCTTCCTGGTACTACAGGTGTGTCTTCATCCTTATCTTGTGAATCCCAAAGCAACTTCGAAATATTTACTTTGGACATCCGTCCCCGGGTTTGTTTCACCCTCCTGCAGCCTATGTCCTGAGCGTCTTCTCATGCCTGCAGGGTTTACGTTGTCTTTTTGAAAGGCCGTCGCGTGGGCCGCTTGAGAGGAGCGACGAAGCCTCGGCGAACATTATTGCTCCTCGTCAAGACGGCGTCATCTTCTCGGCCATTTGTGGAAAATAACAGGTTCGGGTCATTTCTGAACATCTGAATCGTTCTCAGGGTAGAAATAATTTGTTTCTTTGATGTTTTTCTTTACTTGGTCTTGTGAGATGGTTTCCTCCCATGTGAACCGTGATGGCTCGCTCCAAAATGCGGTTTGATGTGGTGCAACGGCCGTCGCAACCAATTCCGCTCGGTCAAGGTGCCTTAACTGACATCCCCCCCCTGTGAAGCTGATGACATTTCCCAATGTCCCATTGTCCCCCTCCGGGATTCTGATCCACAGCATATGTGGAATATGGAAGACCAGCAGGGGGGGGGTCACAGATACATGATTCATTTCCCTCTGACCTTCTCACCAGGAAAGAAAAGCAGGCTGTCACCCCCCCACAAAGATGGCTGGTTTTAAGAGAAAGAGTGAGAAGAAATGAGCCTTATCCATCCAAACCATCAAATCACCACGGAACATAATGTTCTGGAGGTCCACGGGGGTCTGTCCGACCTTCAGCGACACGGTTGCGTTGTGTGGGGCACTGACGCAATTTACAGACAGCGATTTACGAGCGGTGACACCAAGCGAAAGAGTCAACGCATCCATCCTTCGTGCGATGGAAACAGAACAAGTAGCGGGACGCCCAGGGACAATTTATTCAGGCGTTGGGCTCCAAGCGTGAAATTCTGAGCCCCTTTTATTCATTTATGTCTGACAGAACTCGAGGAAAACGATGGCTCTGAAGACAAAAAAGCATTCGTTTAAGGAATGACGTGGTTCTAGGCGGAAATGTCGACCGATACATTAACGCGGCAAACAAGGCCCCGAAAGGTCATTCCATGTTTCAGTAAATGCCAATAAATAATTCCTCGTCGCAATTCCACTCGCAGTGGTCTGTGTGTGTGTGTGTGTGTGTGTGTGTGTGTGAGGGGAGACACTTTTCTCAGTAATGTGGGACTCGTGAAATGTGACCGCTGAAAGACGCTCGCCATATTCACAGGAACAACAAAGTCTCGCCACCAAATGAAAAAAAATACCGTTGCTTTGTCAGTGCTGAATGGCGTCCGATAAAGATAAAGACCCAACTGACTCCAGAAGAAGAAACTAGAACTAGAAGCTAAGGACGTGGGTTTATTGTGAAGAAGGGAGGGAACCAGCATTCGGATTGGACTAAAACGATCCGCAGGGTAACAAACACAGCGGCAGTAACATGTAACCTCACCGCAGGTCTCTTCATACGCTTAAACACCAAACTACACGGTGCTCGCTGGTATGGAGCTACCCGCGAGACCTCCTTGCTTTTGAATATTCTTATAGGCCTTAGTGTGAGGAAATGGGGAAGGTGGCGGCGTGTGGACTAAGCGCTCGCCGGGTTGGCTTTCCGCGCTGCTGACAGGGGGGGACTTTTGTAATTGCAGAGTGAATTAATTGGAGTAGCTCCGGTGATGGGATCGTCCTTTTCCGAGGTAGTCTGAAGTACCCATTTACCCCTGGTCTGTAAAGCCGGCCCGCCTTCAGTTTGAACTCACCTTAAAAATCAAATCCTTCTTCCCGTACCGCAGTTCTTTCAGTTGAGCCTGGATTTTTTTCGACTGCAAGGGAAAGATAAGGAAATGAGTGTTAGCTCATTCAAATAGCAAAATTGGTTTGAGATCACGTAGCAGGATTCTGCCAGCTGCAGCTTTTGTGAGTGTTCCCCCCCCCGGGGAGAGCGCTGGTTTTAAAGGAAGAAAATATCAAATCCTCCGTTCACTGAACTGTATAGTCCACACAATGATGCAGTGATGCACTGGCTTCTGGCCCACTGTCCGGACCTGCATTCCCACTCCCACTACTCCCACACACCAGCGCACACAGGATAACAGAGCTGATCCCCAAAAACAGACACGGCGACCGGCTGCGCCTGACCGGCGCTCGGCCCTCGGGACGCAGAGGACGCCACCTCGGTGATGCACAGCCGTCCTCAAAGTGGCTCGTGATGTGAGCGCACCCATTCTGACTGCAGCAGATCAGGGGGGGCGCTGTGCGACCCGGTGAGGATGCAGCGCCGTAACTGTGGTTACTCGGTATGCAAATGAAATTGCCCCCCGAATCCATTTGAATCTCAGGACATTTTGAGCTCCAAAGGGAAATATCGATCCTCTGGGCTTCATATGTGAATCGTTATTGGGGTTCATTGGAGCTCAAGTAAAAAACCTATTTTCATTTTTTCTCTCTTTCAGTATATTTATCTTGGTTGAGGGAAGATTCCACTGGTTTTGTGTTCATTTTGCGCATCGAAAAACATTTACGGTGGTTTAGTGGAAAAATGTATTGATGGAAAACGAAATGTGAAATGGGAATCAGCGGTGTCTTCCCCTCCGTGCCTTCTTCTCTGCGCGGTGTGATTGAATACGGCAACAACCGCTGACAACGCCCGTGGCGTCCTTCTCAGGTCAACGCTCTGCACTGTTGCCGCTATTGGCGCTGTTGGCAACGTCAGCAGCAAACCGCCACGTGGAGGAGAAGCCTGAAGAATATTCCTTAATCACAGATTTCGGCATGAGCTCTCTAATTCATTCAATGATGAATGAATCATAAACGAAAAGAAATGGGGTTTCCTGGAATGTCAGTAAAAGTTTGCACTACATTTTGTAAGGAAACACGACTCATATCTTCTTCTTTCTGGCCACCATCCCTCTGTATTATCTCCGTCTTATCTGTCTTTCTATTGATCTGCTTTATATCTCTTCCTTTCCATCCCACTGTCTGTCTCTATAAACCTCACACCCTCCCTCCCGTCTATCTTTATACTTTCTTCACACGGGTAGTAAAAACTTGACATACGGTCTGATCTTTCACTAAAGCACACGGAGCACAACCCTGAAGGACAAATTCACTTCAAAGGGCTCCTGCACTTGACAAGGACCTGTACCTTTACTTATTGTAGGAGTCTTTATCTTGTTATTCCTCTTCCCGGGGTACTTCCACGTCCCCAGACGCCCATCTCCTGTCATGCGTAGCTGGATTCAAAAATTGCATCCCGGGGCTTCTCATAAAACAAATTGTGGTTAAATAAAACGCTAACTTTAAAAGCGGCAGTTTGCAGAAGGCGAGCCACATGTCGGATAAGTTTCTCTGTGGCCCGCGTCGTAAAACAGAAAGCTAACAAATGAACTTCATTTGTACCAGTTAAGTGGCGCCTTTTTAAGATACTCCAAGGGAATGGAATGAATCTTAAAGGGCTACAGCATCACGCGCTGCGGCGTGTTGACTGCTAAATGCAAATAGCCAGATCTGTAAACGCGCTGCGCTGTCAGACCTTCTGAAGTGTTGCTGTGTTGTTATTAATTAGGAGTAGAATCTCCTCGGCACAAGCGCATCCCAGAAGCATCTCGGCCCTTTGTTGTTCCTGCTGGTTGGAATCCTGCAGCGGCGGGACGCGCATTCCAAGTGGTTAAGAGCAAAACAAAACGCAGTCAAAATATGACACTGGTGTTTTGGCTGTGAGTCGTCGTCCTTGTGAGAATGTTGAAGTGACTTCTAAATTCATGCAGTCCGTCCCGAGGACAGAAGCGTCCAAGGGTGTGCAGCGGAAGCAATTTTCTGGAAGCATTTGGTCTTTTGAGATATAATATACCAGGCGTGATGGTTTTTGGATTTATTCGCTCCTGCTTTGTGTCACTCAGTGTTGTGCTGCCATATCGTCGTTTTATGTTCCTTAGCTTATCTTTCGTCCATCTTAGGGACAAACAGCTGAACATGTTGGCGACCAGAAGACTGTTTTAATATTAGCATTCAATTGCGATCATGTTGGTGACCTGTCGGATGAATTCTTCGCTTAGCGTCGGTCTCTTTAGCGCCGAAATGCAGCACTGATTACGACTGTCTCTCAGATGAGCAAAAAAGCAACCTCACATGGAAATGTCCCTGAGTGGATTTGTTTTAGTTTATCAGTCCAATTATGCGTTTTGTATACCGAGCGTCCAACAGACCGGCCTGTTGGCAGAACAGGCACTCACAGCGTGTGAGAGCATCTTGAATTGGAAACATGGACACGATCAAATTAAAAATGTTACACATGTATGATGCGCTTGTCCTCTGAAACTTCAGTGCTGAAGTTTCGTGGGATATGGTTGAACCTTTTGGCTGAAACAACCACTGAATGGATCGTTTAGCACTTCCGTTATGCCATTTTAGATGAACGTAATCGTACACAGATGAAACCAGTTCACGTGTTATTGAAGCACCGTGAGCTGCGGGTTAACGTGTTACCCGCCGTGACTCTTGAGCCGTCTGACATGGATTTAGAGCTAAAGTAGCCCGACGTGTTTGGCGGCCAGCAGGCTGGAGAGCACCGGACCAGCTGAGCTTCCTCTCCGACGGACGTGGCGCGCTGGTTTTTCAGAAGGATCGGTGAGGCGGTCAAAGAGCCGGCCGGCTGAGTCGGGACCACCGGCTGCGAGCCACTGAGTCTCCGGACTGAACTTCAGCTTGACACTACAATTTCCCCCCGTGACCTGTTCCCATTCGTGCAGTCATGTTTGAACAAGGAAAGTAACGCTATTGTTTTTGTCAAACGAAATTTTGCACGGACAAGTGCTTCCATCCGGCCTACTGTGAAATCTCTCTGGATCTACAAAAAGGAACCATTCTTAATCATTTGAAATCATTTTACTGAATTGTCTTTAATGAAGCAGAGGCAGATGGAATAATGAAGGCATGTCCACACTGCTCCGTATGCCCAAAGGATTAAATTAGTTTGAACCAAAGGACCGGATGACTCCGAAACTGCACAGCGTCAGTGGGACTAATGAGGTCAAATAATAACCAGAATTAGTATTATAAAGCAGCACAACAATAACCAAATACTCTAAACATGGATTGTGAAAGTTAATGCGTTAATCAATGCGAATAATGAGCCCGAGATTAATGCAATAAAATATTTAAATGCAGTTAACGCAGCTTTGTTGTCCCCGAAAACTCCACGAGAACAGCAGGAACCAGGTGGAATTCTGCCTGCGAGATGATCTAATTGTGTAGTTTTGTGCTTAAAAAATACAATTTATCAACTATGTTTAAAATGAGCTTTTCTACAGTGATTACCTGTTAATTTATAGGATTGCGTCTCTACTTATTTACAAACTTACTTTCAAATGTTATTAATTGCGATTAAAGAATTTCAAAATGTACAATTAATTAGTACACTTTTAATGCTACTGACAGCCCTGATATGTATTTCTTTTGTGTAGTTACCACACAACACGTATTAAGACCACAACGCTTAAACCTCCAGCTCACACAGCACGATAACAAACAATTACTCCACCAAATCAAATGCATTTCCAATATTTAACACAGGAATTCCCAAAGCCAATTTGCACAAAATGGGAACGCAAATCACAACTGAAGAAAAGTGTTTGTTTGCGCATACAAAGTCTTGAAATGCATTATGAAGAAAAAAAACAGCTTAAGCTTAGAAGGTTTATCCAAGGTCAGCTTCAACAATAAAGAGGAAGTTGAAATTTAAAAAAATGTTGTTAAGGCTTAATCTTGGTTCAACAGTGAACAGTAGATCAATAACAAACACTCATCCTGAGTATTTCCATACAGATGGAGGAGACACTGTAATCTAAACCTCATGAACAAAACGAATGTCTAAGTGAGCAGCGCTCACTTCTTCATCATTAGACAAACTTGCAATGGAACGAAGTTGTTTGTAATTACCTGCACAGGCGCGATTGCTTTGCAGCTTTCGTATCCGTCTCATGTCAGTGTGATTACAGGTCCACTCTTTAAGCACACCTTTTTAACCATAAATAACAGTCCATGTAAGAATGCTCCTCTTTATGATTTACTTTCATTCAGAGTCTACCGAGGGAATTGAATTCAGTGACCTCCGGAGATGTACCTGTGTTCAAGGAAATCCTATTTCTTCCCTCAAAGGAACTCAAAGTCTCCTCGCCTCGATAACAGCGCTGCAGAGATAATCAGTCAGAGAAAGAACCACCAGACAAGCACACATACTGCGCGTGTCACACGATCATCTTCAAGCACAAAGCCAACAGTTTTATCACTAGTTGGATCCCATTTGCTCCCGTTGCTTCCCTTTGTCGTCGCCAGGAATATTCTGGCGCTGTAAGCCGACACCATCAATCAGGACGCTTCATGGCCGTAACTAACTTTTTTCCATATAATCAGGCCTCGCTGCACAGTCAGATTGCCATCACCCGCTTGGAGTTTGTATATGAGATGATGACTTGGAGGAGATAATGTTGAGATGTCGATGTGGAGGATTTGCAGAGGGGGAAAGAAGCCCGTCATTTTCAACAGAAACGTCTTGTGTCTCAAAAGGGACTAAAGAATGACATCAGTGCTCGAGCAGACTTCAGGGTCGATGAAGCGCTCTTCAACATGAAAAGCTCTCAAGCACAAAACTGTCTGTGTGGAACTTTTGGCTCCGGCATGTAATTTTAGTCCATCGTTCCCGATGCCGATGATGCAGGACCGGTAGCATTATGGAAAAGGGTCGACCGTTCGCCAGCCCGGACGATCATTATTGGACGAGAGCGCTTATGATTACCAGATTTGTTGCACGACCAACAGCCATTTTCGATGGGTGGAGTCACGTTGCCCGTTGATGTCTTGCTTCTTTTCAACTGGGAGTGAAACCAAATAGGTTATAATTAAGTTTTCATGACGGGAAAACCTATTACGGTTAAAGTACAAGCACTTTAGAAAGGCGCCCGTCAGAAAGACGGCAAAATCAGCAGTTCAAAGCCCAGCTCCAGGCTTCAATGGGGACGTGAACATGGTGGACACCGGTGACTGTAACAGGCGGCAGCAAAGCCCAAATAGGAAGAGGATAAAAGTGTGTGACAGCATATGTGCCACAGACTGAAGGTATTCCAAGCTGCCTTCACTGCAGCCCGAGTTCCTGACATCGTTCTGTACAGCGATCAAAGTGCTCACCGTTAAGAGACGAGTTGTCCTGAGATTCACTGCACAGCCAAAACCAAGCACTTTGTAAGGTAGTGTGTGTGTGAGAGCGACAGGATTAACAGTTAAATGAATTGAATCTAGGATGAAGAAAACATTTGCTTTGTTTGAGTTAAGCGGTAGAATTTTGTTCACTTTCTCAAAAGAGAGCTAAATTAATCAGCAATATTTATCACAGCAAACTCCTATTCAATGAACAATAAAGTAGCTGCAGCTGAGAAGCAATTATTAGGGTTGTCAACATTAATCGCGTTAATCGATGCGATTAATGTGGCCGAGATTGATGCGTTAAAATGTTTTAACGCAGTTAACGCGACTTTGTTTACTTCTGGTCTTCTGCCGTGCCGGAAGTAAACAAAGTTGATCCCGGAAACAAACCCCCCCCCCCCCGCTAGCTGCAGTCAGTTAGATCGGCAGGAGCTGAAGATGGAGAGCGGCATACAGAACTGTGCAGGGGAACTCCATCATGTACCACCAACGGACCACTTAGAGCACCGCTATGCTAAGCTAGCTGCTAGGCTAAGCTAGCCAACATCTACCCTGCCCACAGCCCGCAGAGGACCACCACTGTGTCCCCAGTTGGACAGTGTCCTGGCTAAATGTGCACGAGGACAACAGGAACAGTCGCTATTTCAACGTGTTCCACCCGCTGGAATTCTGCCTCCAAGACGACGTGTGCAGTTTAGTGTTTAAAATAACACTAACAATTAAACAACAGAGTCTAAAATACTCTCCATCTAAAGTAATACTGATTACTTGGAAGATTTATTTTTAAGATGAAAAGCAAACATTTAACGTGATTAATCATTTTCAAAATGTTCGATTTAATTAGTCAATTATTTTTAATCGAAAAAGCTCTCGTAATTATGTATGCAATTAATCAAAATGTACTGAAACCCTTACCTCTTCAGCATAGGCGTCACAAAGTTTGTGTCCCGAAAGCAGTTTTGTTTTCAAGCTCTTGTTCTGAAAAAGAGAATAGAAAGAGGTTTTAGACGCCATCAGACTGCCCTTTTTTTCTACCCTCCATGTTCCATTTATACTGTCGATGCTTTATAACAAAGTCGTATTTATCCAGCAGGCTTCTGTTCCCGCGGCAACGCACCACGCCGTTGAGCGTCTCTGAGAGAGAAAACTGACTGAGGAGCTGAGCGCGCAGTCCGGCTCACAGGCAACCAAAAGGTCACCATTGTATTCTGAGGTCACGACCCCCCACGGAGCTTTAAATCAGTAAAGCCTTGAAATCATTTGACTGGCGGCCAGTGGACAGATGCCAACGTGGGGGCCAAGCGTTCTTGTTGTTTTGGTGACAACTGTATATCTGCTGTATATAATTATTTATAATACCCCAAGAGTTCAAAGAGACACAGTAGAGTGGAATACAGGACAATACCACAACCCCTGGGTTTGTGAAGTGCTGAGTTGCTGAGAAAATCACAACACCTCCCGGACCCAACGCTGCTTATTATGTGTAGGTGGGGATGGGGCCACACAGACGGGGCCCGACAAACAAGACAAATAAATAAACAGCAACAGAAGTAAAGGAATAAGTCTACGGCTGCTTAAACATTACACGTTTATTTGAAATGGTTTTATTTGGCACATGAATTCTTGGGTCATGGCGGTAATGGAGGTCACAGTGACCTTTTGACCACCACGTACTTGTCAGTTCAACCTCGAGGAATTAACAGTGACGTTGACTTTTCCATCCATCCATCCATTGTCAAACCGCTTATCCTGCACACAGGGTCGCGGGGGGGCTGGAGTCCATCCCAGCCAACTTCGGGCGATAGACAGGGCACACCCTGGATTGGTCGCCAGCCAATCGCAGGGCCACACAGAGACATACAACCATTCACACTCACATTCACACAACTACGGGCAATTTAAAGTCCCCAATGAACCTGATCCCCAGAGCATGTCTTTGGACTATGGGAGGAAGCCGGAGAACCCGGAGAGAACCCACGCAGACACGGGGAGAACATGCAGACTCCACACAGAAAGGCCACTGGGCGGAATCGAACCCAGGACCTTCTTGCTGTGAGGGAACAGTGCTAACCACCACGCCACCGTGTCGCCCGACGTTGACTTTTGACCATCAAAATGAATCAGTTCATCCTTGAGTGCAGAAAACAGGCGGACGCTTGAATCCAGGTGATCCAAGTTCAAGACAACGCAAGCGGCGGCCGACGGACGGCCGCCGCTTGCCTTGTGGAGGTCATCGCAGGAAATTGCCAGCCTTCGAAATCTGCACTAATCTGATTACCAGATAATATATAAAAGAAAAAACACCCATTAATAACCATTTTCCCAATTTCAGATTCTACTTGGATTGAAATATCTATAGTGCAGTTTTGGTGTTAGACGCCACAATTCCCAAATACTTCTGTCTGAATTAAGTTTCAGTGTTATATAACCAAAAGTAAGCCAGCCAATGACACGGCCAAGTGGGAGGATGTAATGAAGAGAATGGGACTCCAGGGTGATTACAGCATTTGAAGGGAAGGCTTTTCCCTTTTTAATTGACAATAATCTGTTCTCAGAATAAACCCCAAGCGCCCATCCAGATCTCCAGATGACGCAAAGATGACAAAAGGCTTCACGCGGGTCTGAAAGACAGTGTTAACCACTGTGAAAAGGAAAACTACTTGGTAAAAACACAAGCGTGCGGTGGAGAGAACATATGTATAGGTGATCTCCTCTGGTATTTTATTGGCCTACATACCGTACATCATTTCACTGGCGTGTGCTGAAGCAGGTCTTAGGCTTGCAGCATCTTTGAACTGCTACTTAGAGAAGTCCTGTGTGGATACTTCAACCCCAAAATGATCGTTTGTATGTTCAATTGATGTTTTGAAGTAAATGGTAATACAAGATATACGCCGACAACACTGTTGTGTAACTAAGCTCGTTGCACCTCGGCTTTATCTGAAGAAACCAATGCGGCCTCGTCATAGCGAGCTGCGGGCATCTATTAACGCTTTTCATTGACTCAACAACACACTTAAAACTCTTAATGAGTTTATCAATGAGCCAAAGTGGAGGGTCTATTCTTCAAACACATCCTGCGGAACTTAAGTGGGAGCCACGGATATTCATTCACCCACTTTAGTTCACGGGGAAAGAAAGTCAATGACCAAAACGAAGCACGGCCCCGGCCCTCCTCGCGCACCGCACGCTGCATGCGACGATGCAGCAGCACGGCTTCTTTTTCACACTCGTTCTGCATGTGAACGGATTAGAGGGCGTGTGGGCTTATAGACTGGGATCAAACCGACTTTGAAACGGCGTGGCGGTGCGTGCCGGGAGGGTGGTCCCGAGCATCGACCAAGACTGTGGTGTAACTGGGCTCCACAGAGGCAGTAATCTCCCGACTGCACGACGAATGGGCCGGAAAGCCTCCTGACAATGGGCGCCGTGTGGGAGGCGGCCCATGTCAGACCTACATGGGAGATGACCGGTGGTTCGGGGCTTAAACATCCCCGAATGACTGTGGGTTTAACGGAAGAAAAGCACGTTACAACTGGAAGGACGCTGCACAGTGCCGCTCGCCGCCCGGGCCGCGTCCGCAGAGACCACGGCTCTTCTGATTGAATGTGTACAACACGAGTCGCCATCTCCCCGTCTGCGCCGTAATGCCTCGTAGATTACACTGCATCCAAACTAAAAAACACGCAGGGATGTATCCGGCTATTCATACGGTCTCGCCAAAATAAAAATGAAGCTCAACGCGCTGTCCGCCAGCACAGCGCAGCAGCAGCAGCAGCAGCAGCTGTGGATGACTGGCAGCGGCCTGCGTTCCGGGTCCTGTTCGCCTTTAGCCGAACACACTGTTGGAAATAATGAAAGCGTGCAATCAGTTCCCCCTCCCCCTTCAGTGGACGTTCAGCAGCAGATTAAAACACATTCTGCGAGTCCTTCAGCATGCAGCCATTACCGCTCGCCAGCAGATTGCGGGATCGGCTGTGTGACACAAACGCACGCAACCCGCGCAACGTATGCACAATGCGCTATACCAACGAATGCCAACGGGGTCCGCCTCCTTTTTAATTATTTATATACATTTTATTTTTAATTGCACCCGGTTTGGCAAGTCTGCGTTTTTGCCCAGTCGGTGGTTTTCTTGCTCCAGAGAAAGCGAGGAGGCTTCGGTTTGCCACCTCCAACATAGCAACAGGCCTTTTAGAAAATAGGACAATATATTACGGCTAATTATGTATTATCGGTGGTGTTCTACCCGCCTAGATGAAATGACGATACATCTGTCTATGATGCGGCTGTGCTGGTGATGGATCTGCCGCTCGATGTTGGAGACAGCTGAACGTTATTAGGTGAAGACTTGGCTGTGAGCGACGGGCACAGTTGGGATGCAGGGCGGCAGTGAGCATCCACCAGCTGGCCCCTCGACAGGTCCTCGTCCACGACGTGGCCACCTGCGCAGCCCTCCCCTCCGTGTCGCCGAGCGTTCTGATGGCATCCACAATGGTGCAGAACAAGGCTGCATCTGCATCGCAAATAATCAGTGGGCTTTACTTTTGGTTCCCGACTGAAATATCTGAAGTGTTCTAGGAATGTGACATTGGGGGGGGGGGATCAGTTTTACGGACGTACGGCATCCCCTGACTTGGGTTGCGGCTGACATTCATCTCCGGCCCTGTGGAGGCGCATTCTTGGCACTTCGATCAGCTCCTCACTCCCACAGGCATGTGCAGGGCGCCGCGTGTCCTCAGGCGCACACGAGGAGAGCTAATGAGCAGAGGTTCCTTCAGTTCCTCACCTACTCCCCCCCACCGCCCCCCCACAGACCACCGCACCAGGACATGTTGGAACGGGCAGCTGTCACGAAATGCCACGTGGTCCGGCCCCCCGGGAAACGCTCACGAGAGAGAACGAGATGCCCGGCAGCCGCCGCGTCGCAGCGCATTATGTAAATCCTGATTCTCTGAGCCCCTGTGCGTCGTTTGGTATTATTCCCGCTGCGCCGTCACTCTGCCGGCCTGGAAATAGAGGAACATTATTATTTTTATTTTTTTACATTTACATATTGCTCATATTTAGTGTTTAGACAAGTATCAAAGTCAGTCGGCCGCGGGGGGTTTTATCGCTGATCCACGACTGCTGCGGAGTCCCAACTACAAATCACCCGACTGGAGCGCCGGCCGGCGGCGCCTCTGCCAAGGAGGTCATTGGTTCTGTGGGGTTCGTTTGTCTTTTCCTCAGCAGAAACGATGAAACGACGTCACCTGTCGGAAGGACACATCAGGTGGAGGGTGCGGCAGCCAATCACAGGACGGACGCTCACATTGTTTTTTCCCTTACGGAAACCTGTGCGCTCTGTGGACGCTGGTCCACTTGTGTGATTTCAGAAGCAGAATCATATTTGCGTTTTTGTTTTGCCTGAAGATTCCGGTGGGTTGGAGATTTTAGGAGTTATGTATTCCAAATACAACAATGATGAATATACAGCAGTCGTTTTCACACGTTATTAGTGGTGACATTTATCGCCCATCTAGGGCAACTCTCACACTAAAACAACCCTTTCCAGCAACACTTTTCTCATTATTGTCATATTTAATCTCCATCAAGCTTCACCCACATTAACAGAGTGTTTATGTAATGCACAACTCTGCCATAATATATGTATTTAACATTTTATCTCCCCCAATTGTCCCCCACACAGACACACTCACGCTCCTGCACGGAGACCTGACCCTCCGGTGACAGAAAAGTTTGAATAAATAATGGAAAGTGTGACTAAGGCAGAGTTACCATTTTCATTTTCTCCGAGTGGAGTCTCTCCAGCAGCGGCGCGCACATCGCCTGACACTCAACTGTTGTCACAACACATTCCGTCTTGAAAAGGTCACTAAGCTTCCTTGTGATAACAAAGGAAAGCGAAATGACGAGATGTTTCCATCGCGCCTCTGCTTTACGTGAAAATACGAGTTCATTATTTGTGTCAATTAAAGTGCAGAATGCATCGTGCCAACACACCCGCTGTTTCCCCCGGAGGCCAAGAAAGCGAAATACTTCTAAATACTAAAGATTTGTCTTCTGCAAAATGCCAAGTATAGAAGTGCTTCATTAAGGGGAGAGCATCATGAATGAAGACAAAGAGCACAAACTGAAACGATGCCGTGGGTGAGAAGCTTCATCGGAATCTCACCGCACCTCATTTAAGAGGTTAGATTACTCTTTGAGTTTGTTGATTTCATGAATATATTCAGCTCTAACAATTTGATATAGCTCTCCTATAAACTCGTCCTCCCCTGTTAGTTCAGCCTGCAGGCGGAAATCTGCATTTTGTGAGACCTTGAGAGCTCCACACTTTGTAGAAACTGGAGTGAGAAACGAAAGCGTCATCCACTGCGTTTGGGTGGGAGTCATGTTTGATGTTACGGAAAAGAGTTGTTATTTCAGAATGGTTCTGAAAATGTGCGCCGCTCAACTATTTCCCTTTTGTGAGTTCTTACATAATCTGTGTTAAACAGGCAGAACATTTAGGAATATCCTTAGCAAATTAATCTCTTATTCCAGTGATTTCTTTTCCCCGGGTCTTGGTTTGCCATTTAAATTATGGATGCATTCAGATAATATCGTAATAACACATTCTACGGCGTATCTCTTTGACGTCCTCTATCACATGTTAACGAGCAGAGTCCACACATGAAGAACTCAAATACATTTTCTGCACAGTCTGACAGGCTTCTCTGCTTTCCTGGAGCTTTTACTCACTTTTCCAGAAAATTGTGATGAGGCTTCCGCACTTATGTAGCTGTCGATCCCACCTAATAATAATTTATTCATATATATATATATATATATATATATATATATATACTGTTTCACCGTTATGACACAGGAAGCCTTTGCAAACCTGGTGGTGTGACTTGTTACGCGTTCATATCCAGCACCTTCTCGGACCCAAATGAAAGGACCTCAGACCAGGTGGCTGAAAAACTAAATGTGTATTTTCTACACAAAAAAATGGATGCAGCATTAATCAGAGTTGGAGATGGAGATGTGGTAAAGAATGTAAATGCTGGTGACATTTTGATACTGTTTGCACCTGCAGGCAATGAGTGATGAAGCCGGTGCCACTTTATGAACAGCATCTGCGGTTTGTATGTGTGTGTGTTTTGGAAACGTTGTGGCTAAACTGTACATGAAGCCAAGTTATTCTTTGCATTTCCTCTTGTGACTTTTAAGGCTCGGCCTTTCAGCCGTTTAAAGTTGACATTTCCCAAGTCAACAAACGCAGACACACGCTGTTAACTTCCACAGATGACACACATTATTAAACATGTTATTTTCCTATCCTTCGTTTAGGGAGATGACTTTTAGAAACCTTGACAACAGACCAAGGTGCATTTGAAAAGCTCCAAGGATGAACATAAAAAATGTATTTGTCACGGCGCTTCATTCAATGGGGAACAAACCAGCTAACTTGCATATTCCTCATTATTCATGGCAGGCTCAGGGCCGCAGGTCTCTCGGAGGGCATCGTCTAGCATCCTCAAACAGCCACTTCCCTCGGCGTGTGCGATCTGAGGGACCCGATGGTTCCCTCGCTGACCCGTCGTCCCTGTCCGAGGACAACAGACAAGGCTGCTCGCGCTGCAGACGGCTCCCACGTCCATTTGTATGCCGACGACACCGTCCTGTACACATGGAGCTCCTCCATGAACCCCGGCCTGACCTGACCGGCATCCGGCGTCTCCAAGCTTCACCTCCACCTGGCCTACAGCAGACACAACCACAACCCGTCTGCCCTCGCAATGTCCTCGCCGGACGGACCACGGCTCCAATACGTGGATTCCTGTGAGGACTCGGGGACAGTTCGCTCACCTTTAACATGCTCATAATCAAGAATTGTTTTTTTCTTTTGCACCCTAACAAACTCTGACCCCATTTGAAATGAAAGTCATCGCTGAATGTCACGCGCTTCCTTACTGCGCTCTTTACTGGATCCTGGCCTTCACGCCACGTGAATCCGTCTATCGCTAAAACTCTCATTGGTGAAACGCCGGCCGCATGTCTCCGCTCGCTGCTCATCATCTCCTCGTGACAACCTCATTCCAAAAAGCGCCTTCGGTTCTTTCTCGTTCGCGTTTGATGCTCCCGGCAACTGGAACTAAACAGCCTCATTCTGTGACCCTCCTTCAATAACACATTACTAATGACATTTTATTCATGAGTTCTCCTTTACATACAAACATCATATCTAATATGATGTTATACATTTCCGTACGAGACTGAGATGTTCCTTTGTTTCTAATGAGTAATCACTTGATTGGAAGATGATTGGATTAAATTAGTTAGTGGAAAGTTAGTTATAAAGTATGAATAAGTAGCGTAACATCTACATGGGGGAACTTCTCAGAATTGTGAGTAATTTTGGTGCCAAAAACAAACGTTATGTGTTTTTACTCAGTGGAAGACTGTCGTATTCTTCTATTCAGCATAATTTCTACTTTGAACGAAGTGAAAAGAACTGCGTACTTCCTGCACAACGCGTATTAGAGCTGGCAGTCTTTCTCAGAAGGTTTTAAATGTATTTATTTTTAGCATTGTGAGTTTTCTTGGATGGAAACCACGTCTGTTCCCTCATTCGACCCGACCACGAGCTTCTGTTCCGTCTTTCCTGCCTGATATTCCTGCTGGAATAGATGTTTGGGCGAGTAGATGTGAAAGATGCTTGACAAGGCCTGGGGCTATTTGAAGAAAAGAGATTAGATGGACTCTATTGATGGTGAAAGGCTCGGCATCTCCGAGAGGAGCTGAAACGTTCCGTGAGAAGTAGTCCCAACTACTGTCAGCATATTAAAAGAGCTGAGGCCCAAAGCCTCAGTAGCCCCCCCGCCCCCCCACCACCTGAACACCGACCTTTTCCCGGCTTTTCATTCATTGTCATTCTTCGTATTTGCTCAAGCTGACTACAAAACGTCTGAAAAATACGACGAATCAGGCGTAAATTATGAAGGCCTCAAATGCTGGGAGTGAATTATCTAAAAGAAATTGAGACCTAAATCAGTAAAATATGAAAAATGCAGAGTTGATATCACTTCAGATTGAGTAAATCAGGTTTGGATATACAGGCACTGCTGTCCTCTCTGGAAAGGAAACACGTCACTGTTCTTTTAAATTGATCTTTTGTCTGCAGCTCTCATAGTTTTGACAGATTCTTTTGACTTGACACCGTGTTCTTAGTTAGTCTCAATAAATACAACTTCCCTTAATAACCCGTCACACCAGCCGGGGCGGCGCCTAAACGCCCACTTCTATATGACGAAGAACCTGGACGCACCGTCGACAAATATGACAGCTGATATATGCACGCAAAGTGATGACTTGCTCACTTCTTCCATCCACAATTCTACTGCGGATGGTTCCACATGTCTCATGTGGTTGGTAGGCAGATTAAGTCGTTCTTGAACTGCTCCCAACGTGTATCTGTGAGCACGAAGTTGGAGCCCGCGTGGCCGTTTTAAAGTGTCCCCAAACAATCAATAAGCTGCGGATGTGAGAATCAATGGTGCTTAATTGCGTTTTAAATAATCTTCTTCCATGATGCCACAAGGAGCCATTCTGTTCTAACCCGTTGGTTTGTTCCAGTAAGAGAAACCGTCTTCGTACCTCATATAACATCCGGAGGTGGAAACGCTGCTCAATGGCTGCTGTCAGTATGAACGCACAATACTTTCTAAATTGTAATTGTCCAACGCACACGCGTGTCACGGTACATGTACAGTGAACCTATTTAATTCAGCAGGATGTCGTTCTGGAGCTGTTTCAATTATGCAAATTGTGTTGCAGCTCAGTGAGAAGCACGCCGTTTGTTTTTGAGTCACAATAAAACATTTGCAAGGAGGAAAAACAAGGATGAAAGTCGACTCTACACACTTTAGGCCTGATGGGAACATAAATCCACTGTGTTGGCGAGCAAAGTGTTAAAAACAATAATTACGAGGTCTGTGAAGGCGAACCTCCATCTACTAGAGTTACTCCCGAACTCTAACTGCTCTCTGCCCAACGTCGTCTCCGGGGGTCCAGACAGAGTTTGTTATGAAAAGTGAAGCAAAAAGAAAATGTAATTTTGAGAACATGTCAAAGAAATGTCACAGCCACAGCTTTCATCGCTCTTGAAGCGCTTGGATGTATTTCTCTAAAAAAAAAAATAATAATAATAAAAAAGAAATAGAGCGTCCACTTTATGATGTCACAGCTGAAACAGCACAGAGAAACGGGTCACCGGTCTGCGAGCCGAGAGCCAGGAACCAATACCCGTGGCGGGCGGCGAGGAATAAAGCAACGGCGCTAAGTGGCAGCCGGCGGCGTGGCTGTGTACGCGTGCGGCTTTCTGCCGTCATTGTGGAGTTGAGGGTCTTTTTGATTCCCTGCTTTTCTGACGGCTCCCAGAATGCAACGTACACACACACACACACACACACACACACACACCTCACCACATCATCAAAAGCTGCAGTCACACGACTCCGAGGCTGCAGCCGTGCAGGCACCGAATTGCTGATTTGAAGGTCAAAAGATCCTATGCTGCGGATGTAACGTGTAACACCCTAAAGCTTCGTTTGAACCCAGCGGTCTGCAGCCGGTTGCCAAATCAGCAAAGTTTCAAAAGAAGAATGCTTTATTAACTATTTCAAAGACGGTAACTGTAATTTGTCAGGAGGAAAAAACGCCGTCCTGTTCGTGAAAAACAACGAACCAACACATTGTGCTCTCAGGTTTATCGGCGACTGCAGAATGAATTACACACGAGCTCTGGCTGGATTACTGCACTTCATGATGAATGGCACATTTTACAAAACTACAAAACGACGTGATCTTAGTCCACACATATGGATTTAATAAAGCCTAATTATGTTTGCCAATCCTTAAGCTCCGGGTTCTCACTCCTGATACCGAACACAAACTAAAAACACATCATTACAAAACTGAATGGGGAACAGTCACTGGCTCCTTTACGATGGTAACAAATCAACAGCAAACGTCTCCAGGACAGCAGCCTCCGCTGAAGAAGACGCATTTGTTTTTGCAGATGATGAAAACACCGAAATCCACGGCAGGTTTGATCCAAGGCGCTCACGGCATCCGAATCCCGGACCTTCATGAACCCGCCCCAGCGAAGGAAAACAGTGAATGCCGAGTACAGGACGAAAACAAAAAGGTCCCATCGGTCCCCCGTGGCCCAAGGAGACCACAACTCACCACAGCTACAGTTGGTTGTCGGGGAAGGGCGATGCTGCCCGGGAGCATAAAACAACTCCAGCGAGAGAGTTTCCCCGTGATGCGCACGGAGCGGCGAGGCCGCCGGGCGTGCTCGGCGTGCATTAGCGGAGCGTTATGTGCACTTATTTACTCCTGGAGAGGCGTCTGACACTGACTGAGAAGAAGAGATGTGTCCAGACTCTGTTAACCGACCGGCTCACCCCGAGCCACATCGGATAGAGCAGAAAGCTGTCTGATGAATGGAATTGTGTGTGTGTGTGTGTGTGTGTGTGTGTTTCTAAGGCTGGAATTCACTGTCACGCTTTCCAGGTTTCCCCTCCTGAACTCCGAGGAGTGAAAATCAATGCTGCGGGTGGACGTTGCTGTGGAGATCCCAGCTGTGGAGATGAGACGTGAGCGCGATGTCAGGAGATGGAGGTACTCGCTCGCTGCATGAGAGCGCTGTATTGGTCCAATCCCGAGATCCTATTTGCATCCAAATGAAGGGATCGTGCATCGAGACGTTCACGAGAAAAGTCAGACTGAAACTGTGGTGACGTTGTTTTGACATTGTGGAGAGGAAACAATTTCCCCGCCTCTTTTCTTGTTAGATCTCCAGCTCACGTCAGTCAAGCCGCCGAGAGGGAAAATGACGATCATCAACTTTGCACAATAATGTAGTGGCGGTTTGCTGCACAGATTCCTCTCCCACGTGCCGAATGTGTTCACGTGAAGGGAAAAAAAATGACCACAAAAATAATGAGCATAAATTAGCCGTAGCTTTGATTGAGTGACACATTCGCAACCTTCTTGGGGGTCACGAAGGCATTGAGAGCGTAGGCGCTAAAATACAACAGCCTCTATGATTCTTTATGAAAATATTATTATTATTTCATGCGTTCTCAGGCAACGTGGGTCAATTTCCACTCGTTTTGACCCACCCGTCCCACCCCCACGCCAACGCTCTTATTTATGCTCCAGTATTCACGCAATTATATAGATCACAAACAAGCAGAGTCTGTTCTTTTACATGAAAAATGTAAAAGAACAGACTGGTCTGTTGGCGTTACCCTGCTTGTCAATCCCTGGAGGATTTGAGGCCGTCATGCCTGTGAAACGTTGGCCCCTCTAACCCCACAAGCAGGGGCAGCTAATGGACCCCGCTTTGTTTTAAGGGGCGAAAATGGGAACCAGTCACTGCGCAGCATCCCGTGGTGGAATAGTGGGGCTGGGTCACTTCTGACTACAGCAGTTGTCATTTTAAACCATCTAAACCTGTTTTTTATTGAGCGCGGCCCCTCGCGCTGGATGGCGTCGATCAGGCCGCGCTTCACCCGGCCCGTTGAATGCACAGAAACGGCGCGGCACGCCATCAGCCGTCGCGCTCCGTTTGACGCGCCTCTGCACGCTTTTACCCTCTCGGTGCACGTCAGGGATGGTGTGTGTGGAGTCTTCCAGTGTGAAGGAACTGGCTTTTCAGAAGGTGGCCGATGTAGCGGTGAACGCACAAGACCGCTCAGTCACGGATGGAAGGGGAGATGAAACCCAGCGTTCTGATTGGTTGCCAGTGAGTGTGCGTTATTCAGCGATGACGCACAGCCGCTGTTCACGTCGACCCCAGCGTTCCGCATCACGACGCGATTTTGCGCGACATTTTGGCTTTTAGCTCGGTGGCGATCGCCGAGAAAAAGCCCAAAAATCCCACGAATAATCATTTAAGCAATGAAAGCTTTCACAGCCAGACCAATTCATGGATGATGTGAATGAATGAGATGGTAGGAGATCTTGCAAGGAGACCCGATGCTGTTTACGTGAACGTATGGCGACTAGGCTACTGAAATGAGATACACAACGTTTGCTGGCTGATACTATTTGGAGCTGAAAGGCAGCTATTTACTCACTATTTATAATTTCGTGGGTAACGTATTATAAAAGCAACAAGGTACTTTATTGCTTAATTAGAGTACGTCTGGCAATTTTCTCTTTTTATTTGAGCTTCAATTTAAATAACAGTAAAAGTGATCATTTTGGGATTCATCCTTTTAACGTTTGCGTTTTAGCACTTTCTGAAGAACATAAACAAGTAACTTTATATCGAATCCACAATAATTCCAACAAAAGAAACTTGACTTTGAGATAATAAACGACCATCATCTTCAGCGGTTTTCATCTCTTTTGCATTCGTCCCGTTCTTCACACCCAACGACACGCTTTGCTTTCTTTAGTTTCTTCTCTCACTCAGCGTCACGGAGAGATCCACTAAATGCCCCCACGCATGATATTTTTCTGCCATTTAGCGGGTGAAATCAAATCAGCAAGGCGCAAGACAACGGCGGGAAGCCATTTTGGACGGAAGATGAGTGTCTGGCGCGGCCGTCTGTCACGACGCTGACGAATCCCACAGCGGGATGCGAGTCAGTCCGTAAATCATCCTCCATCAAAATACTCGTAATCAGCCCTGAAAGCAAATCATTGATAATGACTTCACGGTGGATTGCAGCCATGGAGCCTCCCGGCTGACACGGCGGCCTGCAAATGAAAAACACACTGGAGGACGGCGGCGTGAACAAAGGGGATGCTCAGCCTTTACGAAGGGTTCCTTCCACTCAATCGGCTTGTTTTGTACGCGTCGCATGGCCGCATTGTCCATATTCAGGGCACTGCAGGTTCAGCTGTTTATTAGATAAAGTTTTTACCGATACAAAGCATTAAATACATACATGCAAACTGCAGCGTCTCAAGGAAATCAAACCAACTCTCTTAAATGATGCAAAAAAGTGATGTCACCGTGCAAGGGTTTGGTCAGTCGGCTCCTTTTCTGAGGCAGCGAGCGGACGATAACGCTTAAAACTCCTTTTGACCTTTCTCGTTCCGGCACGCAAGAAATGTTCTATTACTCACGAGCGCAATAGACGCACGGGAAAGATTCCAGTGAGTCACTGCGTGGAGCCGGGGCTTAAATGTCAGACCGTCACAGATGTCAGAAAGACTTCTCTTGACCACCGATGACCCACGTGGGATTATTTTTCACGAAAGGCCCCCCCCCCCCGAGACCGAGACGGTCCAACAGAGGGCGATCCGGAGTGGAGCTCTGGTCCCTTTTGCGTCTGCAACCTCCAACGCTTCGCTGAGTCTGAGGCGGATTCATGGATGTAGCAGGAAAACAAACAAACATCGGAGCAAAGACGGTTTCCGCGCCGGCGGTTTGTCAGCGTCTTGTTCTATTTCCGAATATGATGTTGTTTAAAAACTAAAGGAATCCCTAAACTGTTAATTAGAAAGTTAATTTAGTCACTTTGAGCGCTCTGCCTCGCCGCAAAACCAACACGTGCCACTTATTGTAAAGGTGAAAATGACTTGATTGACTGTGGAAAAGTCTCCACATTTACCTCTGATTACACAGTTAAGTTCACCCACTTTCAGATCGATCAACTCACTGCTAGACATCACTGTTGATGCAATGAAAGATGTTTCCATCTATTACCGATGTATTTCTGTCGGTCGGTCACGGGAAGAGTGAGTGGATGTGACGGATTCATATTTTACTTCCGCAGCTAAATGAGGTCCCAGAGAAAAAAAGCAGCAAGATCGGCAAGGGGACTTTTTTTTAACGAACTACTCAACGCGACATAAGGTGTGTGTGTGTGTGTGTGTCCTTGAGGTGTGATTAACACATCTTATGTTGAATCTGTTTTCTTTACGGCTCCACTTTGATCACAGTCAATTGATTTTGTTGAAGCATCATCTGCTTCTTCATTTGGGAAACGTCACGTTAGCAAAGTCTGGTCACGTTTGGCCTCAAACGACCCTGAACATCTGGAAGAGAGGCTTTCAGTATCAGTCATCATCATATATATATATATATATACACTAAATAATCTTAATAACTACGGATATGTGTATACAGCTATTTGAAAAACAGAAAAACAAGTGTTTTGCTGCGTCATGAAGGTTCCAGGTGACCAGTTGATCAAAGCTCATTGACTTGATGAACAAAAGTAAAAGGTCTTCCTCATCCGTAGAACTCAGTTAAATCATTTAAATGTGGATGATTTCCTTTCCTCTGTCAGAGTATTTCACCCTTTCAAAGCCACCAAAGGGAAAATCATACTGAAAGGATTTTTTTTTTTTTGGTGCTATATTTTATTCCTTTTGTTATATTCCTACAGCCTACGAGGCAGATGGAAGATATTGCGGCGTGACATATTCTCAGTAAACCTACAGTAACTCCCCCCCCCCCCCCCCCCACCGGCTGTCTAAGGCATCCGCACTAAATGTCACACTTTTGTTTCAGAGAAATAAAGCAGATAAAACAGATACATTCATGCCGCCTTCCTTTGAAAATCAACCATCGGCCGAGTCGCCGTCCAAAAGGATCCTGGCAAACACGCAGAGTCATTAAACCAAATGGAAGCAGGCAGAGCAGCAGGAGTGGGCTCTCGGTCAGTAAATTAAGCGTAAATGCTTAATTTATGGTCCCATATTACACTATGAAGCCATAAACTGAGAGCAGCCTGGTGGGAAACTTTGATGACTCACCTCTTGCTGTAAATCCTTGATGATTTTGGTTTTTTTCTCCATCTCCACTTTCAGAAATTTAATCTGAAGACACAAAACACACAAAGGAAACTTGATGACGTGGTTTGTTTGTGGCGTACGAGCGAAGGAAGGAGCATCCTACTGCCCCACACAGCCCTTTTTTTAATTAGTTATAGAGTGGAATGATGTGATTGAATCGCCCTCAGTCAATTAGTTTAGTATATTGAACGCTTGCGATTGCATCACTGCGAGCACCTGATTTATTATCTTTCGTTTAGCCGGTGTGACTCGGTGAGTTCAGACTGAGGCGCCGCACCGATGGCTCCGTCCATAAAGCACCACCTTATAAACTGACCGAGGCCGCCGTGACATTTTAATCCGCAGCGTTCAGCCGGCCACCCGGGGAGATTTAAAGAGCTTCTCGCCCTGATTGGAGAAACCATCTGTCGCGTCTTACGTTCCTCTCGCCTCGCCCCAAAGTCAGCGCAGCGTCCAGAAACCTTTCAACCCGAGCTTCTTTGGGCGCGGCGAAAAATGATACGCGGAGGCATTTCCTTCCTGCGGCGAGCGATGCAGCTCCTTTTCCTCGGCGTCTAAATCGCGTCGCAGCCATGTCTTTGTTTATCGCGTCTTGCCGGCGGAGGCCCGTGGCTCGTGTTCGGCAGCCGGGCAGGTTCAAACGGCGGCAGCAGATGGCAAACCGCCGCCATTGGCTTCCACCAACCCTCGCCAGGCGGGCGGGCGGGGGGGGGGGGACAGAGAGAGAGAGACAGGCCGAGGTTTGGTTTTTACACCCGTTTATTTCCACTCCGAAGAGTCATCAAGATGGAGCAGAAAAACAATAAGGGGAGGGAGAGACTGACGGGGCTGTTGGGCTCATGATGGAGATGAGCGAACTGTGAAGTGAGCCTCATCAGTTCGTGTTTAACGATAAAGGTTAAAGGTTAATGTCTGCGCCGCCGCGCAAGCTCCAATCATCAGTTAGCTTTGACTCGAGGTGGATTTTTATTTTTATTTTTACTTGACTTTATACATAAAGGAATCGACACAAGGGGAAAATCAATTCATGTTATTTGATTCCAATTTCACAACAATCCAGATTAGATACATAATATTATATAAAGATATTTTGTTCTAGAAACTTTTTCCCATATTCTGTTGTTGCGCTGCCCCTCGTGCTTCTGCGCTGCTCACTTCTCATCTTTCTTTGCAAAAGCTTTGGGGGGTTTTTGACGGTTGACGCCACGAAGCAAGCGGTGAAACATCAAAATAACATTTTTCAAAGCAGAATATAAACCAAGAAGTTGGAGAGGCCCCCTGCTTGCATAAAGGAAAATATTTACCACGGAATCTACCGAGCAGACATCAACAAACGCACAATCAGGGGCGAAGGATCGTCCTCATGAAGGATGCTGTCTGAAAATAAGCTGGAATCTCCTTGCTCATAAAGCGCCGTGTTCTGGTCTTTTGCTTCATGTGGACCTTTGGGGATTTTACACATCAGAGGCCGCGATGCATATTTAATAAAAAAAAAAAAACATTTTTGCGAGCCTGGTGCTTGAAAGCTCCGTTTTCCTGCTCAATTGTAAGTGGACACGAGGCCTTTAAAGGAGATGCATCGCAGTGGCCATTGAAACGCCGCAGAAGGGTTCTTTTTAATCTTCGATCTCAGCAGCCGGGGGGGGGGGCAGATAAATACTCCATAAACAGAAGATAAATGTCAACACACACTATGAAAGCCAGTGACTGATCACCGGCATCACGTTACTGTCCAACGATATTCCCCTCGTGGTGAGGATTGTTTGATCGTTACGACGGCGGCCTCATTAAACCGAGAGGAAAAGCTTCCCAACGTGATCCTCTCCTCTACTTTCAAATTGGATTTAATTTGCAGCAGACTGCGCGGATTGAACAGAAGTCATCAATTAATTATTCTTGTCATTAGAGCGAGCAAAGGTGTCTTTTCTGCTTTCGTTGAATGACTCTTTCCATTTTCTCTTTAATACCGTCAGTATCCTGTGAAAAAAAGCTCAGTTAGAGATGAAAGTAATTAACTTGAATCATTTTTTGCCTCGGTCGGGTCTCTATAATCACCGTATGAGCAGAGCATCATCTGCATATATGGTTAATTAAAACGAAAGCCTCGCTTTTGTTCCATTTTTGATAATGTAATTACTGCAGCTCAAATGATTAGTTGATGCATTCAGTTGGTAATCAACACAAAATGAATCAATAATGGGAAAATCATCGTGGTCACCAAGTTGTAACGGCAAAATAGATCTTCTTCCAGCGCCTGTGTTCCAGTTCATTTGTGTGTAAATGAGTCCAGCAGGAAGCAAACATGTGACATGTGCACGATCGCAGTGCACTTATGATCATTATAAGAACACATCACCGTGGACTTTGGGGAATGGGGATGCAAATGTTTATTCCCCCCGTGTTCACATGCACAGAATTTAATCTGCCAAGATAGTGTCTAAGATACCTGGGTGGCGTTTAATTAAAAGCAGGGTGGCACTCCGTTGGACTGCAGATGCTGCAGATGGAGAGATGCCTCGATAAGGACGTTATTACGTATTTGGCTCTTATTAATATCCGAGTTGGGGTGTGGACACAAAGCCTCTCCCTCACAAATTGCCCGGAGTTTCAATTAAGCGGCGTGGCGAGGAGATGAGAGAGCGGGCTGCTGGGTAATGAGGCCGTCTCGCTGTGTGACAGGTGGCTGGAGGCCGACGGTCGGGTCGGCGCTGTCTTACCGCGGCCTGCTGCTTCTCGGCGCGCTCGTTCGCCTCATCCAGCTGCTTCTGCAGGGCGGCCTGGAGGGACTTCATCTCCTCTCTGGTGAGGTGGGAGGGACAGCGGGTTAGCTCATCCTACGCACGCGCTCAAATATAGCACCGTCGACAGGCATTCCGCACGGAGAGTAATGTTATCGCATCGGACGTTGCAAAAAGAGAAGCTGCCTGAATTGATCCGAAAGTGATGTTTGAACGAGTGACATTTCTGGATTTATTTCAGGCTTTATTATTTCACTACAGGGATAAACGAGCACAATGAGCAGCTTATTGACAGTGCTGCTCGGAGGGGAAAGACAAGGCATTCCCAAACTGGCTAACAATGCATTGCTTTTCACAAAGAGATTCAAACATTTCTCTTAGATTTCTTCTAAGAAATTGCAAATTGCAAATATGAAAAAGGGACGGAAATTAGGTAACATTTTTTATAAGAACAGGACACATTTAAAGGCATTTTGTAGGATTTTCTCAGCTTTTGTGTCGCTGACTTCCTGCCTGCTGCATGACGCCGGTGCTGCAGTCTCAACATCAATGTTTAGCATTGGTGTGCGGCGGGTATTTCAGTAGCGTTTGATGCCCCCCACGCACAGATAGCAGCAGTGCCCATGAATTATAAATCAAGAGGCCAAGTGATATGGGTCAGTGGTTCCAAAAATGCTTCTTAAAACCACATCACAAGGCAGCGCGGAGAGATTAGAGGCAGCATTCTATTTAGCGTTTGCCGGCGAGGCCGTGAGTGTAAACGTACACGACGCGGTCGCACTCTGCGGAGGAAGGATCTCGCCGCTCAGCAGCTACACAATATTTGATTTGGCATTTCATTTATATTCTCATCTCCTGTATCGGAGCCTTGCAAATGTTTTGTACAAACAGGATCAGAAGTGATCACAACCGAGGGAGAAGGTCACAGGAAACGCTATGTTGACATAACGGAAGGGTAACATGGGGAACGTGGCTGCAAATATCTTGGCAGCAGGTTAAATCCCAGTCAAATGAATTATAACCACTTGAAAAGCTTCACATTTTGACCGTCTCCATCTGGTCTGCGGGTGAACATTTCCGTCGGATGCAAAATCATTTTCAGAAACCAATCCTACCGCCGTTAAAAGTTGTCAAAAATAAATGACTCGCAATGAATCACCTGTCTGCGCCCACCGTGATGGAGACGCCCAGTAATCGCACTTGGCAGCTTTGGAACTCCAAAGTTGGATTAATAACACTTTGAGAAAATTGCAGCTCGCGAATGCCACGTCGGCAACCCGGAGCCGAGCTTTATGGTTTTTTTCAGCTGGATGGCAGGAGAGGGCCGCCGCTGACTGGTGATTGGCTATTGATTGGCTATCAAGATGCGGCCCGCAGAAGGCGGGACTTCAATCAGGCTGACATTCCAGAGAGCATGAAGCCCACAAATAACTCCTAATCATTAAAAGTCTCATTACACGCCGCATTAATCAGACAATCCTAACTGGTGAAGCACTTTAGGTAAACACTTTTCCAGCCCTCTCGCAAAAAGATAAACCATAAATCACGGACGCTTTTCCACCCGGAGCAGACAGGCCTGTTCCTTTTTGGGATTTTCGACTGGGTTACGTCGTATCCTGCGTTTCGGGCCACGTAGGAGCAAACAGGGCAACGCCAGTAAGAGCAGGTGGGCCGATATCCAACAGGGACGCAGTGTTTTCTACCAGAAGAAGAACAGTCACGTCATGTTAGTACGACGACCTTTGGAAAATATTCTGCATTATCGTTTTTTCTTTGGGGTCCAATCCTCATAACGGCGGAAGAAGCTCTGCAGTTACACAAAGCTAAACGTTTAGCCGGTTCATTGATTTGCTTCTTAGCCAAATGTTTGGAAGTCATAGCTCTGAATACTTCACATACGCTGGAAAACTTTGGCTTTTTATTAAAGAACGAGATATTTTCAAAAGCAGCAATAGTTCAGACCCCCTCGAGGTGAAAGTTTCCCAACGTCATCGATGGAGACGACGGATCAGACATTGACTTTCTGATAAGAACGATTGCACAGGCTTTTTACTACGTTATTACTTTTAATTAGCACTTAATTAAGGGGGGATTTGTTGGCATCACTTGTCGTATTCTTTACCTCTGTTTGTGGCTGAGCTCCAGGATCCTCTGCACATCCTTCTTGGCCACTGAGTCATCGTTCCTTAGCGACTGAAAGGGAGCAGAAGAAAGTGAAGATGAGAATTATTTCAAAGCCCCGACAGCAGACGGAGGAAAACCAACAGACTGAACACTCTTCCCTTCAACCGTACGATTCAAAATGGCCCCGGGGTCTCCAAGGTTACAAGTTCCCTCCGGCAACAGTCGAACATCAGTGTTAACTTCACACGCTAGAAGTTTGGAATGTCGGCAGAATCAAAAAGATAATTCCAGTGAATATTTTTGTATGATGCAAAATGGAGTTGATGCTCCCCAAAAAGCTGATTAATGTCGTCTTAAAATCCTAACGAGGGTGCAGCTCGGGTTCCACTGGCATCCAACCACCTGCCTGCTGGGTAATTATGGATCCGTTAGGCCTCTGATTGCTTTGCAAGATATTTTTAATTTGTCACGAGCAGAAACAGAAATGTTCAGACTTCTTAGTCAATACGGACTCAAAGGGAGAGAAAGCGTCCCTTTAAAAAGGTTCTTGAAGGGGAAATCTGTGACAATTAACGTTGCGTTCATGAAAATACACTCGAAGCCCTTCAATTCTCTTAATGTTAATTTATGTTGAAGAGAAAGGCCACTAAAAGCTCTCTTCACGTACTCCAACTGCGAAATGAAAAAAAGGAATTCAGCATAATTACACCAATTCAGTTCCCTGTCTCTTGTCATTTCCCCTTGAAATAAATAATTGTTTTATATGTCATGCCACGAGTCAGACGACCCACTTCTGCTCCTTCCTACGTAACTCTCCAAAATAGAAGACAGGATAATAAAAGTTCCATCTGAAAAGAGGCTGAACATTTGGACGGACTCCCATTTCATCTTTAGGAGACCAGAAATCATCAAATGGACATTCTGGCCATGTTTGTATAAAATTGGGGGGTATACAGTAAAGGTACGGATACATTTGTGATTGGATTTTCGTTGGGCCATAAAACATCCCAGTTGCCCGCTTTGTAAAAATGCAAAATAAAAGCCTCTGTAGTTAAACAGCATTAAAGTGAATACGTGAGGATTTCCTACATTAGCATTATGTTCACTGGATCTGTCCTGTTGTTATGATTCCGTTTCTTATTGTTAGACGTAACCAGTGCAGAAGTAGTGGGTCTACAACACTTTTTTTTTCAAAGTAAAATCCACATAGTCGCCTAAGACCCCAGTGAGGTAGGCTGAATAATGAGTGATGCCACTCTCCACCTGGTGGGGGACTCGTTGAAACCGTAAACACTTGCTCCATCCAATATTTCCAGAAATACTAACAGCTTCTCCCTTAATCCTCTTTTTAAAAGCTGATGATTTATTTGTATGTAGATGATGTTTTTCCCCCTGAAGATTAGATTTGTTCCACAGCACACTTTTCCAAATCTAACCCGGGGAGCCGGATAGATGCCAACCTTGCTGGCCTGGAGAGAGCAGACATCAAAGCCCGGCCCTGGGACGCTGATAGTCCTCCCCAGCGGTTTACCCAGACACATGGGACACATCTTGCACACAAGCAGTAAAAAAGAATATGTGCATAAGCTTTTCCTTTTTTTCTTTCTTCGATTTTCTTTACATTTCTATTGGCCCCCAAAAATGGCCAGAAGCCCGACGACCTCCGACACCTTGCAAAGGAGAAACCATCACTCAGACGGAAGGTTTTGGGGCGAAAAGCCCCGGGGTCTAAATGGAAGAGGCGGGGCTGTTTGTCGATACTGGAGTTTAGAAACGCACACTTTGCTGCGTTCGCGCCCAGCGTCGGCTCTGCTGTGCCGTTCCGAAGCGCCTGTAAGGGAGGAGTTTAGCGTGGGCCGCTCTTCTGTAGCCCGTGGACGACTCGGCATCGACGTTCTCCCGAGGTTGGGGTTTAATTTCCCTTCGGTGTGACTCTTCGTTCCATTTTACTGTCATTTACGTTCAGTTTCTCTGGCAATGTGAGCGGCTCCGCTTCAACAAGGACAACAAACGCTGGCGGGCTTTCAACCGCGGTGTTGTTCTGTCACTTCAACCGAATAAGAGTGAGATCTTCACCAGAGGCACCCCGTGGCCGAGTTGCTGTGTTAACAACCGTACTTTGGTAGACAGCAGCACACTTATAGTGCACTGAGGAAGCAACTGTGTGTGTTTTTTCTAAGGTCATGTAGTGAGATACGGGTTTTAAAAAGATGCCGCTTTGTCTTTTTTGTCAGGCTCATATTCATGATGAAAGGAAGGCAGATGCAGTAATACCGAAGGACTGAGGACACACTGTGCATACAGAAGTATTGTTCATCCGAGCCTTTGAAAGATGCATCGTTATCTAAACTCATTTTGAGGATGATGAAGATTCACACAGTTAAATGTCCAAGAGGGAGTTACATTTTGCAAGATCATTGTTGCGAACACTAATGCAACTGAAACATCATGAATGATTCAAATGTCTGTATGTATAATTGAGTTTCCTTTAATCGCCAAGAGCCATGATGAAGTTGACCTAAACTGGCTGGCAGCGATGAGCACTATTTATTTTACATCAAGGTAAATGATTTGTGAAATGTTCATAGAATTATATATTATATAAATAATTAAAAACAGAACATTTCTCAATAAACGGCCCAAATACCTCCCGTTGCAAAAAAATAATTGTATTCTTATATTCTGCAAAATCAGCCTTGCTTTAGGAGTCGGGGTAAACTTAATTAGGGCAACCTGAAGTTACAAAAGACCAGCAGTCATATGCATGCAAAGTGGGGCAATTGGGGGGGACTATTCAGATAGATATAAATGTTTTTTATTTCTAAAAATCTTGTTGGAGCCCTTTTTCATGCTGTGGATTAATAACGAGGAAGTCTAGTTAAAGAGGTTCCGTAGCTCCGGCCATGTGCTGCTGACACTGTTTTCAGGAAAGACCCGTTTTGTTTGGCTCACCTGAGCATTATGCCAACAGCTCTATTATGAACAACTCTAAAGCCGTATGACTTACACAATGTTACAGGTTCACAGAGGGGAGGGATTCTGTAAGAGTGAACAATGAAACCTTCGCTACGCCACTAACAACATGCTAGTATTTCTCAAAATACTTTACGACAGATCGAAGAGGTCCAAGATATCTGAAGGGAGACAAACTGATTCAGTTTGGGAAAGTTGAATACTAACAAAGATAAATGCTAACAAACATGAATGCTAAAGCTCCTGGATATCGAGACAGACGACTGTTCCTGAATACGTTCAGTAGCTACTAGCTAGCACAACGATATGGCCTCAGCTGTCCACCCTGGGCAGGGCTGTTCTGTGCTTCTCTGCGATTGGCTGGTCTGTGCACCAGGGACAGCACCAGGGACAGCACCACGGACAGCACCAGGGACAGCACCACGGACAGCACCAGGGACAGCACCACACACAGCACCAGGGACAGCACCAGACAGCCCCACGGACAGCACCACGGACAGCACCAGGGACAGCACCACGGACAGCACCACGGACAGCACCAGGAACAGCACCACGGACAGCACCACGGACAGCACCAGGGACAGCACCAATGACAGCACCAGGGACAGCACCAATGACAGCACCAGGGACAGCACCACAGACCGCACCAGGAACAGCACCAGGGACAGCACCAATGACAGCAACACGGACAGCAACAGGGACAGCACCACGGACAGCACCACAGACCGCACCACGGACAGCACCACGGACAGCACCACAGACAGCACCAGGGACACCACCACGAACAGCACCAGGGACACCACCACGGACAGCTGGTATTTAAGAACCACGGTCCGGCCCACAGAAGAGAACTCACACAAACCTGACAGACGAGTCCTTAATCATCAAATTGATCAAAGACATGCACATCCGCCCCAACATATTAACACATTATTTTGACCAATATAGAGACGGAACATTGAAAATGATTCCCAGGTTGCGATGAACTGTAGACTTGCTTTAAGTATTGACGGTCACAGTTAAGTGCATGAGAATTGGATGGAGCAACGTTTGCATCTCTGTGAATTGATCTCCTGTCAATCTTCTCCTAAACTAAACTGTCGTTAGCGCTTTAGAGAAATTCCCTGGCCAGTGGATCTGCTTTTCCGTCTCATAACGCTTACTCAGCACCTGCGTTTCCCAGTGAGGCATCATAACAATTGGCCGGCTCACCAAATTGAATAAGAACATTTGCACATTAACATTTAATAGCGGCGAGTTGCTGTACAACAGAGTGACGGAAAATGACAAGAGCCGTGGGTTTCCAGGTCACCGTGCGGTTGAGGATTACGTCGGGCTCAAACCCCAACTAAGCCTTCCAATATTGCTGTATCTTCCACAAAGAAACAATACATTTCCAACCTTGAGGTTGCCTTTAATGCTGTCCAGCTCCTTTGATGTTTTGGAGAGCTGGTGCAGGATGCTGCTCCGTTCACTGAAGACCTCCTTTAGCCTCTTTTCCAGCCCATCGTAGCTTTGTCTGTTGAGAGAAGGAGAGAGGGAGATTTCACTTTTAAATGTCTGCCTGCTGGTCGGGAGAATTACTTCTTTAAAAAGGCACCTGTGGGGATGGGAGGTGTTTTAAACTGGGGTTAAAAGCACTATTGTTAAAGGGAAGATGATCAAAAAAAAAAAAAGCTTTCACTTCAATCAACCAAATTTAGTCAAGGTTCGCTTTAGAGAAATAGGTCTTTAGACCAGACGTATGCTTCCGTATCTCCAATTTAAATATTCAAGGTCGAAATTATACCGGGAACATTTTTCTCTTGCTTTTCTCTTTGCAAACCTGGACTCCATTGAAAGGGACCAGTGGGGGTGTTCTCATCATTTATTACTGAGCTTCCAGAGGCAAAAATATCACTTGACAGAATTTCTTCATGAACTGTGATGACAGTAAATGTTTTATTTTTTCATTGCAGGTGACAAAGTGTTTCCCCCATTCGAGTCTCTGGGCACAAATAGGTAGAAAGAGGACATTAAAGGCCCGGTGGACAGACTCAGACCAAACGAAAGCTTGGGAGCTAAAGGGTGACCTACGTGGCTACATGGTAGACAACTTAATTGACTTTTAATCCCTTTGATCGTCTTGATCTAAAATGAGAGTTGCGAGTCACCACGGGCTGCGTTTGACTCCCTGACCCCAATCTAAAAACTGAAGAATGAATCTTTATGTAGTCTAACGTCCTTGTTTACTGACTCGAGGACGCCCTTCTGGGAAGCTTTTTAAATAAAGTGTCTCTCAATGTGATACCCTGCTTAGAAAATTGACGCAAGGCCAAACATTTCCCTTTATGCCCATACGTTTCATTCATTTGAATAACGCTTGACTTTTCTAATAGCTCATAATCGATAATTAATTCCACCTACGACCTTCCCCTGCGTGGAAAGTAGGGAGCAGATCCGAGAAAAAAAGAAAAGAAAAGAATAACATGTTACATTGATAATCGAAGGATTCTTTTGGTATTTTAATGCCAGGAAAGGTGTGAAATTGCGCTGCCTTGCTACTGTGTGCGTTGCCTTGCCACTAGGCAACACAAGTGATTCAACAACAACAACAACATTGTACACGGGGACTGTCAGAATAAACAACCACCGAGAGTAATGCAGAGAATAAACCAATTTCACTCTTCAACAGGCACTATTATATGAGAGCTAATTTCAGACGGATGTATTGAGGTTAATGGGCTACACAAAACCACTTGCAAAATACTTGTATGTGATGCAGTAAATCCAAAGTTTCATTTGAACGAATAATGAATGTGTCCACTGAGAAGTTTTTCAGACTTCATCTGATACAGCTGAATAATTCTTTGCTAAATACTGGCGGTTAGTCACTAAATATCCCCCCCCTAAACGAACCCGGTAAACGCTCCTGGACGGAGCCAATAGAGCCGCCAACATTGTTCGGAATTCGCGGCTTCCGAGAAGCCGGCGCAAACCTCTGTCCCGGATCCCAGCAGCAGATCAGACACAATAACAGATAAATCGCTAATGGAAAAGCAACACCTGGGAAATAAATAAATAAATAAGGCGGCATAGCGATTCCCACACATGACTCGCCGCCATATGGCACCGACGGGGGATTTATTGCAGGATCGGTGGAAGATGGTGTGAGAGATTCCCTCCTGTCTGCACTGTTGTTCAATACCCAGCGGGAAAAAGGCCCTGTGGTACCCGTGAAACAAACGAGACCCATAACTTGAGGCTAACCGACACAGAAACGTGGGCATCACGGGGTTCAGAGAAAACGTCTGGATTATTTCCCCCACCGGATCACTTATGAACCGCTGATTATAACAAACAGCTGCATCACGGCCTCCTGAGAGCCCCGCTGTTCCAGCAGCCTCCTCCCACACAAAGACGCCCCTTTTTTTCGTCTGAGCAGTGTGATGAAGCAGAATACCCGACGAACAGGCGTGTGATCAGAAATGGCAGCGCCATGAAGCAGCGGCGGAGAGATGATGGAATCTTTCGTTTTAGACATGTGCAGTTTTTTTTTATCAGTCCCTGGCTGTCTTCAAGAAACTCGTCAAATTCCCGAGACTGGTGGGGGGGGGGGGCATCGGTGATTGGATCGGATTATTGAGGTCAAACATGCCTTTACCCTTGAAAGGCGGTGACGCTGACCCATAGTCCTCTGTCACAAAGGGAAGATGTTCCAGCACTGATCACATGCTGCACCTCAGAGCAGAGAGGACACACGGAGTAAAACCTTCCCCGACATGCCAGACTACAAAAACTGGTATGGATTTTTAAGCACAAACAATGCATCATAAGTATGGAGGACGCGTCACAGTGGGTGACAGGAACATCGGTCTTCTGGTTGAAAGCCCTGCGTTTGTTTGACCCCCTCGAAGCCGTTGCGGGATTCTTGCTGTCTTATTAATGGATCATCATCCCACTTTTTCTCCGTCCGTCCATATTAGACTTCCGGGGACCGCAGAGCCCTAATTGGATGTACCGTATTGTGTTCCCGAGCCTCCTCTCCATCCTTCTATTGGGCTTTGTTATATTTGATATACACTGGAGGAATCTGTCCATTTTATTTGCTCTGTTGATACTAAAAATTATTGTGGCTGTTCAGGGTTCAAGCCCTTTATCCAGAAGGAAGCAGCTCAATTGCAAAATCAGCCGCTGGCGACACGAAGCAGAGAAAGTGCCTCCGTTCTAAATAGGAAGTCCGACCACGATTTTGTATTTTAATGAAAATATTTGCAGCCCGTTACACACTGAAAGCCCCAACTTTAGATTTGTGTTTCAACAGTAAACTATCCAACAAGCTCGGTGGCATTTGGACCAACATGTAATAATTCATGTGTTTCAACCATATAAAACATAAAACGTATTCTGCAAGATTTAACTATCGACAACTGTCGTAAAAAGTCAATAATGGTCCAATAATGATCCACAGATTTTTGGCTTGGTGGAAATCTATTCTGTCTTCGTAAACAGCGTGAGGGGTGTGGTCTTCTCTGACCAATGATGACATCACCACCATGTGGACAGTTTGAGTCACATTTCTGAGTAAACACTCGCAGATAATTCTCAGTTATTGGGCCGAGTCTCGTGGTTTAAGTTCCTGTTTCACGTTTTCCAGCTCACCGGATTTTGAGGGAACCAATAATAACAAACCGAAACAAACTGAAAGGGGTTCAGGCCCCTCAGAGCTTAAACCACAACGAAACTGAGTTGATATCGTTAAAAACCGGGCTCGGCGTTTGCAAAGAGCTAAAAGTTAATACAAGGACAATGCGGATAGTATCCATCTTCTACTTAGCAATTAGCTCCAGTAGAATAATCACGGAGGAACACAGCGTGTTAGCAGGATGAGTAATCTCATGTCTCCCCCTCCCTTACATTTACTCTTATTGCTATTTTTGGAAAATATGCAGGAGACAGCCGGCGGTTCAGACAAGGACAAATTAAAGGATTCCCCTGGGCTCGGTGTCTCTGGGGGCTCCTCCAATACCAGACCTTTTATTCTAATACCCACCCAGAGCGGAGATCTGAGCGCCATCAATCATTCATTCCACACGTCACCTAATCCAGTTAACGGGACACACAGCCAAGAACGCGTCCCTTTGGCCCCCCGCCGTTCTTGTAAATTAAACATCCACGGCGAGACCCCGTTTATCAGTCTTATTAATACTAATGCTGATTTATTATATCATCCATGACAACAACACAGACGTTACCAAAACCCAGAAGCAAAGAGGCCACCGAGCTGTTTTTTGGTTTAACCTGTGATGATTAGACGGGCGGCCCGTGTGTCTACGGACCTGTCTGCCTGCACGTATTCAAGCTGCTGGCTTCGCAGCTGAGCACAGCAGACATCTTACTCGTCTTCATCGTGACATTTATCGGCCCGCGGGCCGGACGGGATGAGCTGTCGTCGTGTCGTCCCACTTGCAAAAGCTGCGGATGGTCGTGCTGAACGATTTGGACCGGAAGCAGAATCCTTTGTTGGGATGCTTTTTTTTTTTTTTTTCATTCAGCAAGTGTCCCACTGAGGATGATGTCACAGCCAATTTCACGTGCTGTCGCTACGGCGATCAGTGAATACTCCCACCCACGCTGCAGCGGCGCTACAGCAAGAAAAGACGTGGAACCAAATGGAGCAGAGACGAACCGGCGCGGCGGAGACTCTCACACAATATGTTCCTGTTACATAAACATCTGAAGACGGGAGGTGCACGGATTGAGCGCCGCCTCCAGCTCTTGGACCAGAAGAGATAACGATAAAAGTTAAATATGTATTATTTTACAAAGCATCAATCACAGGAACCTACCGCTCAAGCATGGAAGGCGATTCATCTGCCGTCATGCAGATTACGGGCAGACAGCGGTTTATATGCTACTTCCAATTCCAGGCGGGATTAATTGTGCCATTAAGAGGGGACAAATAAATAGTTTTAATAAGACCGCCTAAGGCCTGCTGGAGAATTCATATATTCCTCTAGCAGAGCGTGACAACGAGGCAACATCTGCAACTAAAGTCAGTCATGTTCACCAACTGTTGAAACAACTGAAGACGGCAGGGAATGTTAATTGCATCCATGTCAGCGGACGTCTGGCGGCGCGTCGTTTTAATTGTTTTATTGTGGGGACACGGGTAAAACATTTGGGGGTGACAAAAAAGGCACAATATATCCGGAGTATCTATTAAAAATGTTCACTTAATAAAATCTATCACCAATCCTATAATCCAAATATAATGAATAATGTATAATACTGCCGTTAATGTGAGTTACGTCTTCATGTTTAATTGGTAATGCTACAAATTGTAGGTACGCTGAAGGGAAAAACGATTCTTTGTCTTATTAATAGTTATGTGGCGCCGCCTTTGTTCTTTGTTCCTCACCAGCAGAATACGGCACGATGCCCTCTCGGCTGTTACTGCAGTGCTGTCGTGGCATAAAAACACTTTCAGCATGTCAGTGACACTCCGAGTGATGAGGAATAGTTTTGTTAATAAATGTGCAAACTGTTGTTTTTTAAACATTTTACCGAACAACATATTATTTTTACTTTTTTAACAATTTAACAGAATAACTGATGCATCTTGATAATGTTGATATGCAAAATAATAAGTAAGGGTTCCTAATTTCTTTTAATTAAAATGCCAATCTGATTATAAACAGTAACAAGACCCATCCATCAATGAGAAAATGGATGCATCAGCAAAATAGTGAACTGGACATCAATCTCCAAGTAAGTGCTTTATCATTTAGATGATGAAATTAAAGTAGTGTAAAGCAATTTCACACATGACCAATAAATGCAGATATTCTGCCTTTTCCAATTTTTCTTTAATAATGCATTCGGAAATTAAGCAGACGGAAAAATAATTGATTTCTACCTTCTGGTGTGTTTGTGTGAGAATCGCTGATCTATTGTCAGTCATTATGATCATTACAGAAAAGGAAAGATCAAGAAAATCACTTATGAAATGTTCCACCAAGGAAGGCTTCAGCTATTGAAATTGAAATACTTAACATATTAGGATGAATAATTCAATGATTACTCACAGGCAGCTTCATGCTGAAGTGGATGCCAATTATTTATTCCCTCGACATTTAACTCTCTATTATTCTCTGCGTTCACTTTGAAACATTTCTATTTCTAGACGGGGAGGTAAAAACTGGCAAATCAGAGGATGAAGCAATATGAAAAATACCTTCCTTTCAATACTTATTTTTAACTGGAACACCAAATCCCCTCAGTGAATATAATTAAATAATTAAAAAGGAGATGCGATGGATCAAGAGAGAAATGGAGAAACTGTTTCGTGGAGAATAAAGTAACTTTTCCCTTTGTTGTCGCGCGCAAATCCAAGATCATATTTTCAGTGACGAAAAAAAAACTGCACGACTAGAAAAGCTGCGTTTTGAGTTAAAAAAAAAGAACCCGGCCGAAGCAGAATCCATTCTTCATATTCTCACACAGGGTATTTTACATAATACTTACATTTGGCCTCAATGGGACGCAGACATTCAGCTTCTACTGTACGTCTTTCTTCGATGCGTCGAAGTGACTCACTCCGCCTTCGGATGGACGGAATCTCTCATCTAAAGACCCACCGTACATCACACAAAATTACGCCTTTAAGAAGCATCGCAAGAACCTCGTGCGCCTGCCAGCTTCAAATTTAAATCCGGGATTCTACTCTTATCTAATTCCATTCCGCCCCGGCTGTGCTTCTTAAAGCCGCGCAGCGCCGTTTGCAGCTCCGGCCTCTGCGCTGCTACGATCGAGGCGGACGCTGGCAGACAGCAGCGCTCGCTGCTATCGTGAAGTGGAGAGCGATTCTCCTTACGTGGGAGACGCTCACCTCTACAATCAACATCTGTTTCACACCAGAGGCTCCGTCCTCTGGACACGAGCGCTACAAGCAAAGTGCTCCGCGGTTACTCCTTCGTTTCCTCGGGCAAGACCAACAAAGAGATACTTCATGAGACAAACAAATGTCTGAATGAAACCAGTTATTTTCGGGTTATGGCTACAACATCTGTTTTTTCTGTTGGTACCCCTCGTGTCTTGTTGTCTTGGATGCATTGATGTAGTTATTGTGCGAATGGTCACTGGCTCTCTTGACAACATATGGAAGAAATGAAAAGTTGTTGTTTGTCTAGAGGAGAAAACTTGAGCAACATCATTACAATTGAGTAATTATAAGGATTGAAATCTTTGTTTACTACAGCTAACCTTTCAACAAATTCACTACTTTTTTCTGATTATTTATTTTTGTTTGCGTCCCAGAGTCAAATCACATCTTCCCACTGCTAACAATGAACAATGGCCTCAAACGAATGGCAGGAAGTGGTATTAATCAATCCGCACACTGGGTAACAGCTGAAGTCCTCCTACATGTTCTCTTACTTCAAGCACATTTGAGTTAAGACATTAAAGACAGAGAGTTGCTGAGCGAGGCCCCTGTATGGAAACTTAAACGTCGATATAATGCGTTGCTGTAAGTCCAGGAATGAGACGATTGGAGCACTTAAGAGGACATTCTCACAAAAGGACAGAGACGCTCCGGCTGGTGTTAAACGCGCTTGCAGGGTTTCTCCCAGGTGATTGGTCAGTAGAGGCGGTAAGTGCTTAATGGAGGATTTCAGCCACAAAGCACTTGTTGTGATCACACACGTCCAGATGGTCAACGTGAACCTTAAGCCAAATTCAACACAACGTGCACACTAATAAAAAGGTGTGCACGGCTGTTAATTACCAAAGTGACTGCAGCCGCGCGTTTGATCTCACGCACACGGCTGTGAACCGCACAGCTGTTTGTTTCAGCTCGTCGTTACCGTGGTTACAAACTCATCACGTACTGCCGCTCGGTCGCGTGAAGCCCGGAGCTTCAAACTGTGGCTTTCCACTAAACACGTGGTTCACATTTTCAATTCAAACACAAGCACCAAGCTGGTTTTAGGTAAAACACCATGAAAATAACCGCCGTAAGTAAATAAAATGTAAATAACGCATCATCTGTATACAGGTGACCAGTGGTCTAATATCTGGGACACTTTCATAACTGGTCCTATACTTATCTTATCCCGTCGCATTTTCTATTGATGACCCTTTTTGCATTACAATAAACTGCCTATAGACCCTGATACTGTCGAAAGGTGGACGATTTTCTGTTCATAACAATATTGGACAGAGATCCGTCCTCTACTTGCAGCTTTTGGTCTCTGTCCTGTTTGCCTGAGCGAGGCCCGGGGAGTTGGGCAGTTGCATCTAATTCACACATCAAGGGCAATCAGTGGAGCCTCTCCCCAACTTCCAAGCGCCACTCAGGAAAAACACACGAGGACGAGGTGAACCCGGCAGAGGGGACGGAGGAAGTGGGGGGGGGGGGGACCCTGAATTGGATGACGGATGTGACTTGATTACTGGTTAACTAGCCTGCTGGTGCACCACTCCGCCGCGGATGAGAAACCCGCCGGCGGCCGGATTATCAATTTGGAGTGAGCGAGACTCCATTTGAATCTATTGTTCCGTTCCAGGCGGGCTGACAGTTACAGGGCCTTTGTCTTTTCCACTGATCTCAGGAGGCGGCTTTCCGGCGCTTACTTGCGTCGGTGATTTGCGACCTCGCCAAGTCTTTAATAAAATCTCCTATCAAGCTTTTTATCCGATTTATTGGTGTTGTGTTGGTTCATATTGGAGCACCTGCCAGGTCGGCGTGATGAAGCCCAAAGGAAAGTCAAACAAGCGGAGGTCACCCCCCCCCCACACACACCGAACAAAAGAAGACAGCTGCAAAGAATATGAGCACTGACAAGAGCCTGAAAGTCATTATTCTGCCGACCAGATGTATATGTGTTATACAGCTGTTTAACTAGGATATCTAAGGGATCACAGAGGACTTATCTTAAGGGTTATAACTATACATGTGAACCTAATTAAATACAGGGCGACACTCAACAACACTCGGACAAATGCGTCCTACGTAACTCATTTGATCAGGGATGTGACTTTGGAATTTATTACCTTCTAGTGACATTTTAAACCAACCAAACTAACCAATGGAGCACAGCCCCCGTGTGTTCTCCTCCGCTCGCCCTGATCCCCCCCCGTTGTTGTATGCCAGGTGTGATGTTCTCCTGCCGGGCCTCCAGACGCCTCCCAAGGCCACTCCACCTCCTGTTGTTTTCCACTCCTCCTCTCCTCCAAACGTAGTTAAATGGGCCTTTGTTGTGCGGAGGAAAAGCTGCGGTGTCTCTGGTGGATTTTTGTTTGGGCGCGTTGCTTCCGATGTTGCGGCTGATTTTTCACAAATGGTCCTCGGGCAAAGAAACAAACCTCCACACACAAGCTGCGCAGCGCTTTGTCCGACCTCAACAGTAGATTCTAACAATGCTTTAGCGGGTAGTTGAGCCCTCTGAGTTTACAGGCGCACTCGGATATTGCTTTTTTTCATTTTCCATAACAATGTATTTTTTATTATTGTTCCTAACCTTGAGGAGAGCAAATTATTCTACTTTGTAAGTATCGACAGCAAGTAGAAGATCCTGCAAGGTTTACCACATGAGTAATAAGCAGGTACAATAACATGATCATTTATAAATGTATATATATTATAATATATAAATAAGTAGCCCAAAATGACTCTGAGCCTCCAAGCTGAACCATCTCTTTCAGACAGTAATTAGGCCGTAAACTGTGTCACAGGATCAGGGAGATCTCAGGTGATGACAGGGTTTTCTGAGCCTTTGAAGTGTCTCTTCAATGCACAGTTGTGTGTCTGCGGTGGAGGGGGGGGGACACACACACGCTCACACATCTTAACACAAGCAGGGCTGCATATGTGTCGCTGTAAATAGGAGAAACTTGCGCGTCTCTAATGCCTTAATTGGAGTGAAACAACCTGTTTATTAACAGCTCGTGTCCTCAACCTGTGATGTCGAGTCATATCACGGATGTTCTAATTAATACTGTGTCATTGCCGCCGCTGCGGTTTTACTTGTAGTCGGAATGTTTCCTCATTACATGAATAACTTACGTCATGTGCACTGCTTTCATCAGACTTTGGTTCAGGAGAGCAGCGTTAAGTGTGCTGTATTTTTGCTAACCTGAGGTGTTTGGTACGACCACCAAAACGAGTAGTGACTCAGGCCTTTCTGCTGCTCCGGGCAGACAACCGAACCAAGCAGGTGACCAATACCTCGGCCAATGCTGCCGTCTGGCTGCTGTGCGTCTCGCCAAGAAGAGCATGGCATTGAGGATGACGCTGGTTTGAAGCCCGTCGTCTGAAGTGATGTTTTTTATGTGTGTGTGTGTGTGTGTGTCATCGTTGCTTGACGGACACACATTGAGCACTTGTCTCTTGCACCGAACCGACCAGGTGACCAATATCTCGGCCAACCCGAACCAACCAGGTGACCAATACCTTGGCCAACCCGAACCAACCAGGTGACCAATACCTCAGCCAACCGAACCAACCAGGTGACCAATACCTCAGCCAACCGAACCAACCAGGTGACCAATACCTCGGCCAAACGAACCAACCAGGTGACCAATACCTTGGCCAACCCGAACTAACGAGGTGACCAATACCTCGGCCGAGCCAACCAGGTGACCAATACCTTGGCCAACCCGAACCAACGAGGTGACCAATACCTCGGCCGAGCCAACCAGGTGACCAATACCTCGGCCAACCCGAATCAACCAGGTGACCAATACCTCGTCCAACCGAACCAACCAGGTGACCAATACCTCGGCCAAACGAACCAACCAGGTGACCAATACCTCGACCAATGCTGCCGTCTGGCTGTTGTGCGTCTCGCTAAGAAGAGCATGGCATTGATGATGACGCTGGTTTGAAGCCCGTCGTTTGAAGTGATGGTTTTTATGTGTGTGTGTGTCATCGTTGCTTGACGGACACACATTGAGCACTTGTCTCTTGCACGGGGCTCCGGGGAGTTTTAGAAAACACAAATGTCACTAAATCTGCCTTTCGCTCGACGCCCGACTCTTCAGAACTCCACGTAAACTGACATAATTGGACATTTACATGGACGAGGCAAAGATCCTTGAATTTGTGATTATACTTATTAGCATATTGAGTGTAAAAATCAACTCTAATCCGCGGGTCATTTAGATGGCTTCTCCTGAACTATGACACACGGAAATTATCTCTCGTGTCTTCATAAACCACCAATCAGAAGAAAAAGACCAAAAGGTTAATAGAGGTCTTCACCCTCGAAAAATAAATAAAAGTGGCCACCAGCGGCCTCGCTGAAGAGCGAAGGGAAAACCTTTTGAAAATGGGATTTTAGTTCCTGCTTAGATAATTAAGCAGCCATCTGAAGTGTTCCTGCATGAGATGTTGCCACCAGCAGCGCGAGCTGGATGCTGATGCCTGAATCCTGGAACCCAAACCACTATTTACACTAAGAAGGGAAAATAAGGGCTCTCTGACTCGATTATGTGATAAGCAGACGGAGAAGCAGAACATGGCACCACCTGTTTGAGTAGCTCCTGACAGTATGGTTTCACAAAATAAGCTTGAAACATAGAGGCATGTCTTTTTTTAAATTGAGCCAAACATTGTAACTAAATTAAAATAGGGGATTTTGGTTGTGTACAATTGGGTCGACTAGTAAATACATGCACACTATTAAGCTTTATGTTTGTGTGAATGTCTCCTGCTCATCAAAGTTTGGGTTTCAGTCATTTCTTAGATTTACAGACTTTCAGGAACGCCACTGAAGTGAAGCTTCTTTTGGAAGTTTTCTTAAATTGCTTGTCTGAAGAATAAACTACCACTTGATTATTTTTGTTGGGGAGGGGCGGAAGCCACTTTGCCCCGAGGCAGGGGACATTTTGAAATGGGCTCATCGTTCATTTCCCAAATCTCCCATAATGGCCCCACTTGGCCATAAATATTAATAGCATAAAAAAAAATAAACGCTGATGAAAATGCAATTTTAGTGGTCATAGGCATAACAGTGAGGTAAGATATGGGCGTCACGTGCCGTCTCTATACAGCCATGAAAATGGATTAAACAGATTTATTTCTAAATGGAAAGATTATGGTGACACATATTTTCTGGATTAGATTTAACAGTAAAACCCTGTAATATACATTCCGCATAATTCTACTCTATATTGAGTTCCTGCCTTCAACAACAAAGCAAAGGCTCAGCTGCATGTTGTATTTTACACTGAAATGAAACCTCCTCCGGCACTTTTCCACATAAAATACTAGTGAATTTTGCACTTTCATTGTTATCATTGTCATTTGTTACATGCACACATGTTAGCTACTCTTCTTCTTCTCTATGTATCTCGCAGCGGTTTTATTTTTCCTCGTGTTCCTGGGTTAACTTCACTTCCTCCCCTGGTGTGTTTTCTTCTTTTTCTTTATTATATATACTTCTTTTTGCGTTTGGCTCCTACCTTCCTTTGAAAACCTGACAATAAAAGCATTAACAGGCTTTCCAGGAGTGTTTCCAGGGAAGCAGTGTAAAAGCTGCTCGGCAGCGGGCGGACACAGGTGGACGCAACCCCGTGGATCCAGTGGCTAAAGAGACAGCTTTGTCCTTCGGGGGTGCAGACCACAGACACCAAAAACAGAGGCTTGAATTTGGACTTTATGTCTTCAATGAGGTGCCACTGGCGGCTACAAAGAACACTGTTTGGAAGAATTGGTGCGTTGATGTAGCTCTGTTTGTGGCAGAGATCCCTCCGGGCAGCTCCTTGGCTCCATGTACAATGACAACATTTGGCAGCTCTGATGTTTTAGTTGGACCATCTTGTGCATCAATCATTTCAGTCCAGAACAGGCTGTGAGATCAGCATTGATAAAAGAGGCTGGGTCGCAGGATTTAAACCACGCGGTGGCAGTGATTGTCTTGTGTATCAAGTGGCTGTGTGTGTGCTCGCGGGCATTCACTTTAGAGGGCACTGGAGATGTTTTGTTCCATGAACGTAGACCTCCGGGGTTCTGCACAGGGGGCATGGGTGACGCCAGGTGAAGCGGCCCCTACTCGATCGCTTCTGCAGATCATCGCCCCGAAAGTGGCGTCCACACACATGCTATACAGTCTTTCAAGACCTTTCAAGCAGTACAGGCCCTGTGTCTCCAATCGTTCTGCCCCACTACGCTGAAAACAGTGTAAAAAAGCAGAAATACCATAATCATTCTTTACAAATTTTTGAGACGTGCTAGCAAGACCTTTTCTGGCAGCATGCAGATGTCTTTGAAATTAATTACAAGGACTTGTTATCAACAAAAAGGTGCAGGTATCAAACGAGTTAAAGTTCCGCACCACATTCAAGCGCCAAATAGGACCCTACCATCTGATTTGGTGTCCTTCAACGTCTTCTTGTCCCGAATTCCTCCTAATAGTTTCCTCTGCACACGCCAGATGAAGAAGGAAAGCTAGTTTCCTTCCACTGAATGGAGAGATGAAACAGTTCGTGTGCCCTTTAAAAGGCTCACCTCTCACTAATGTAAGCTCTTGAAGTAATATGCAACGAGTTTGAATGGGCTCTATAGTGGCACCGGTTTAACGGTTCCTCGCTTCTTTTGAGTGCAACTGTATCCTAATAGCGCTGCGAGCTATCGACGTCAGCAATGCTGCCTCGGAAAGCTCTCAATACACGGCTAAGGACGACTAACCTGTATACGAGGAGCTTCAGAAACGGAAGGTCGACCGGGCGACATTTACAAGCCGTATTAGTTCTGTGCAGGTAAACGACCAATATTAAAGGAGACCAAAGCAAAAGCTGAATGGTTTTCACTGACAAATACTCAAACAAAACGGAATGAACCAAAAATACGAATCAGCAAGTTTGCAGTAAGCTGAACTACCAGAAAAGTACCTGCAGCGGGACTGAGGAGAGGTGGGCTGACTTTTTGCACCTGGAACCGTGGGTTTTTTTCTTCTACCTTTGACCTTTTAGCAGGTAGTAGTTGCGCGTCAAACGAGGAGCTTGTTAAACACCTCCGGCCACCAGGGGGCGATCACAGTGTTTTGGGCCTCCTGTCTGAGGCGCTGCCTGGCTGCTCCGTGCCCACCAGAAAACAGCAGCCTGTGAAAATTAATCCCAATTATCTTTTTTCCATAATCATGCAGCCCCCCTGTAATGAGCATAATTACGTGGTCTATTATCTGCTGATTACAAACTGCTGTTAGCGCCCGCTACCTCGGTATCGGTACCCGGTAAATGTTTACCCCACTCTGACCATGCGCGTACAACGGAAGCCACTCGAGCTAATTACAAGCCTCCGAAACGACCTTTTTAAGAAAGACTCCTCTTCATCTGTGAAAAACAACAACAAGTGTCAACAGCACTCGACGGCGACGTCACCGACTCACCCGTCCTCTTCAGTGACACTAATTAACTGAGCGTGGACGGGCAGCAGCTAATCCTTGGCACTTGGAGAGTGAACGAGTTCCAAGAAGAAAATGAGACACGCGATACCGGATGTTTTTTAAAAGGGGCTCGTGGTGCATCTGAGAGCGAGGAAGACGACGTGCAAAATACCAGATTGATTTGTTATTTGTAAGGAAGCAACGAGACAAGAGAAATTTTGACACTGAGCGCTGATCTCAGGCTTTTGATTTCAGTTTAACGTTCCTCAACGGTGGCACAATTTGACTCGCAGGGCAACACCCATGAACGCCACGTTCCTCCGCCGCCCCCGAAGGGAGAGAGTTGTCCGAATCAAGTGCTGTGAGACATTTACGGTTTGAAGAAGTCTTCAAGTCTAAATGAAATGCTGCTTGATCTTAGCACGGCACATTGGGAAGTCTGATCGTTTTAAGCTCTAGAGTTTTCATTTCAAAAGGTTGCCATTTGGTGCCGGTTTTAAACATGATGAATGCCACTTGTGTCTTCACAAGAATTGTAAATTTGCATAGTTGGCGCCGCAATAGCGCCATACAAGTGTCCGGCCCAATGTCTTCTGCACGGACCTCAAATTCTACACTCAAAAGGGTGTTTGTTTCCAAAATAGGAGAAGAACTGGTGAGTGCGACAATTTCTCCTAAATCCCCCGCACGAGCCAATTAGAAGTGTGTTGGTACGAGTTGTTCTTACACGGGCACAGAATGCCGGCTGTCGCTGCCAATCACAGACAAAGGCTTCTGTCGGCGTGGAATTGATTCCAACTGTCATCTCACTCTGGAGATGGAACAATGTGCTTCCGCGGCGAACAGTAACAGATGTGACGTATGCCTGATGAGTCCCATTGCTCCTCCCGAATTGGACAAATGGGGGGACGGATTACACGCTGGGCACGCGAGACATTTTCATCACAGACGAGTCCCTAACGATGTCTCGTATGCATTTTTTCTATTTATGAGCAGCCAGAAATAGGTCCGCGGGCGAGCTTTTTGGGAATGAGTCCCGTTAAATGGAAGCAGCGAGACAATCACTCATCCAAAACCTACGTGGCCATTGTACCAATGTCTCATTTATATCTGTATCAAGATCCCTATTCTTAATGAAATGATCATTTCCTGTTGAACTCACTTGAATACGATCAGAAGGAATTTGTTCATTTTTTTTATTCCGGGTTATCATAATGGTGTTTTTTTGGATTTGAGTTTTTGTTTAGATGGGAGTTCCAACACATAATAACCACCGTAGGATATTTAACCATTTAAATCCTAATGATAGAGGTCAAGGAATGAATCAAGAAGCAGATCCACAAAAAGAAGAGTAATAAATGATCAGGCAACATACCTACTGTTGCTAAGTTGCTCAGTTTTATAATCACTAACATTTTGGGCATAATTCAAACATTGAATGAATATGAATAATACTTTAATAATGTAATGTTCCCTGTAAATGTCATCACATGTCGGTCAAGATGTGAAAGTAAAACTAATCCCCCCCCGAATCATTTTAATTGCTATAATATGATATTACAGTCTAATTATACAAATGAATGCTTCCTCAAATTAAAAAATGGTTCCAAGGACTCTGCTTGTTCTGCTGCTTCCTGTAAATAAAACACATGCTGTTTTGTTGTGTACATTAAACACACACGTTTACTATTTGCTATTTGAGCACATCGTGTACATTAAACATTTGGTGGCTCCTGAAAGTGTCTCTCAGCTTCCTCACTGAGGCGGAGCAGGTCCCCCCCCCCCCCCCCCCGTCCCCCTCCCTCGGCCCCCCTCGGCCCCCCTCGTGTCTCTTTGTGTGAGTGTCAAAGCCGGGAGAATATCGTATCCTTGTTGCTTTGGGTCGTCTCTTCATTCATGACCTTTAAGATTAAAGATAAGCCACAAAGAGTTAGCTTCAGTTTGCCGGTTTCCTTTTTTCCTCCTTTTCGTTCCACTGGATGATCTTTGAAATATTCATAAAAGCATTAAAGGGAGCTTCAAAGTGTGCAAATCCCACAGTACGGGCCAATAAATCGATCCTGAGAAATAAAGTGGGGCGGGGGGGGGGGATTGCAGAGGCAGGAAGCAAATTTGAAGGATAAAAAAAAACAGTGTGCTACTTGTTAATGCATAAAATAACCAAGGATATATTAAAAAAATCCTTCACCGGGCTAAAATACAAATATGTGAAGAACGCTGATGCCCACAGTGAAAATAACAGGAATTCATCTCATAGTTATTTAATGGCGTGACTATTGTTAAGAAGCCTTTCTATTATTTAATGGTGTATTGTGAAAGAAACTGAAATTATTCAGTCATTTTTTGTATTTGACGGGATTCAAAAAGAAACTGTATTTGCAGTGGAAAGATTAAAAAAAAGGAATTAGGTGACATTTTTGGGGTAATTGAGCATAAATGTGTCATTCGAACAGAGATCACATAGTGTCATCAGCCAATATCCAATATTCAACTCCTTATTGAGCATCAGAGGCTTGAACAAAAAAGTAATCATGGTCTGCAAATGTTTCATAAACATAAACAAAATGTAACATTTAGGAATCCCAACTTAAGTTTACAACATGGACAAGAAATGAAATGAAATCGTCACCATGTCGCTGTGGAGTGAAGGTCGGAGGCTTTTTGTGTGGACTCAATTGGTTCAGCTTGTCAGCTCCAGTAATGTCCCCAAACCCCGTAACGGACGAGCAGGATCTCAGCTTGTCAATAAGTGTTTCTCCACTCGCGAGGTCGTCCTCCTCATTTGCCTGCAGCCCCTGCAGCTTGAGCCTGAGACGACACATTAAACGTCTTTCAATATCAGCTGCGTTACGGAGATGACGGCGGATGAAGCCGTCAGAGAAGCAGGATGTATCGAGTTCTGTCTCCTCGTTGACCGGGAGGCCTCGGTGAGAGCTTCTGAACACAACGTGCTGCGACTGCTCAAGTAAACAGAACATAAGAAGCAGTTACCATTATTCAAATGAATGTAGAAGTAGAACATTCTGTACCCTTGTAAAAAACAACAACTAATCAAACAAATAATTAAGAATAATAATTACAAATAAGCGCAGCCGGGAATGCTGCATTTATTGGGATTTGCATTTATTTCACTATATATAAAGTTGACAAAACAAGGGTTAGACAAAGTGTTTTGGAATGGAAAATGTAAAAAGATAGAGGAAGTTTCTCATTATTCTTCAGAGTAACAATGGAATGGAAAAGTCTAAGTGTAGTGAGCTCACCTCTCTTCACTTATTGTAAAACTAATATTACACTTGGACACGACATATTTAGGAATCTGCTGCATGTGGACGTGTAGTGCCTCTGATCTGTTCCGATGTCACCTGCCTTCATCCGTCCAACGACCACGAACACTTGAGAATAAACAAGGCAGCCGTGTGCGTCTTCGTATTTGACCCCGGAGGGCCTCGGGGTCGACGCTGATACTGACAATAGCCACAGAACGTTGATGTCACATAGACAAGGCAATTCGCTTTTATGGCCCTGATACACGTAAAGTGGAGACCTTTTCCAACCGAGGGGGCGTGTGACAATCGACTTCCCTTCACGGCGGCGTGTTGCCCCCCCCCCCCCCCCCCCGCCCAACGCCGCAATTTGTTAAGGGGTCTCAGCGGAGGGCGGCAAATAGAAAGAGAGAGACCGAAACAACTTTCTCGATGAATACTTATTTAAGATGACATTGCCGGGTTCAGCTGGGAGTAGTGTTTACCACAGGGGGAGCGGGCGGCGGCGGCGGCGGCGGAGAGGGTGGGGTCACCGAATATAGTCATTTAAAGCCTTCAGACGCTGCACTCCGCAAGTCATCAGCCTTTATCTCCACCGTCTGATGGCAGAGTGGGAGCTCCCACCCGCTGCACCCGTCATCTCCACCCGAAAGGCTCAGCGGCAAAACGAGGAGGGCGTAACAACACCAAGCGACATCACCGGAGGGCCCGAGTGTGGTCACCGGTGTAAAAGACCTCACGCTACGAAGGCGCTCAACCGGAACCTCACCTCAGCAGTTATTATACCGCGTGCACCTGGAAAGTAAGCCAGGACCAGGGTGCTTCTATTAATAGCTAGTGTCGAGTGTGGGGGGAGGGGAGGCGGGGGCGTAAATCATCCATCTTGAGCAAATGTTTAAGAGGAAATGACCCTGATTCTTCCTTGATGTGTAAAAATGTGTCTATTGGCGTCAGTTTGTCTATAAAGTAAAGTAGGGTCACATTTGGATTGAACTGAGGTTTAATCTTTGATTGACAGGTCCACACAGGTCCCGTCCTGGTGTTGTCGTCTCACAACTTTAACCTTTTCTCGGTGAATTTTCAGTTTGTGAAGTTAACCATGGCAATTTAACAATTGCCAAAATGCCGATGGCAGAAATACTGAAGTTGAGGCTGCAAAACGGCAGTTTAAGAATGAATAAGTGACAGCTTGATTAGGTCCACTTCTCATATACGCTCCATACCTGCCAGTAGAACCTGCTTTCATTGTTAGTTAACAATAAAATCTGTTGATATACTGAAATATCTGCTCACGGGTTTAAAATAAGCATGTTTATTGAGTCTGAATCCTTCAGTTTGTTTTATTAGAACAAATGTTAAATCTCCTAAATCATTCTCACTGGTTTAATTAGCTAATTCTTCACCAATACCAGCATCCATGGACCAGGCCCCATGGACCAGCCCCATGGATCAGACCCCATGGATTAGACTCTATGGACCAGACCCCATGGACCAGACCCCATGGACCAGCCCCATGGACCAGACCCCATGAACCAGACCCCATGGATTAGACTCCATGGACCAGACCCCATGGACCAGACTCCATGGACCAGCCCCATGGATCAGACCCCATGGATTAGACTCCATGGACCAGACCCCATGGACCAGACCCCATGGACCAGACCCCATGAACCAGACCCCATGGATCAGACCCCATGGACCAGACGGCTGGGTGTCAATGCAGCCGACCTGTATGGAATTACTGGTGAAACACGTTGGTGACAACACGGCGTCGGGGCCCATCGATCGCTCGTGACATGCGCTTTTCTTGTTGCGTCGCGCCCCGTAGTAACACGCTGGACATTCTCATCACCTGCTCGGCAGGACGGATGTCTAACCTCAGCTCCTAATGGAAACCAAGGTGACCCGCCCGCCACTGGAGGACACACAGAGCTCTTCTGTCCACAATGATGCTTCCACGATCAGCTTTTACATGGAGGACAAATGGATCTCAGGTTTCAAACTACCTCTGTAGTCATCACCAAAAAAAAAAAAACATGTTGTTCCCGGCAGCATTTTAAGTGATAGTTGTTTGAATTTCACTCTGCAGCAACAGGACTCCCGCTGATATCCAGCTCCGTGTTGAATCTCTCACAGTACGGATGACGTGCTTTATGACGAGGTATTTCTTTGACGTGAAGTTATGCGGCATCGAACGCTGTGACATTGCGTGCAGCGGTGTTGTGAGGAGAAGGAGCTTTCGGAGCACAAAAGACTTTTGTCTAAAATAGTTGTGCACGTCGATGGTCAGCGTCCCCCGATGGGACGTTGCTTTAGTGAGTGCTTTCTGTTGTTGCGTTGCTTTTTACGCAGGCCTGCAAAGCAGCTCACAAACCACCAAAGAAGAACGAACGAGTTGCAAAGATGATCAAAATAAGATTAGAAAAAAAACTCAAAAGCGAGGCGCCAAAAAGCAGCGTGCTCACAGAGTGGCGCCCTTCACATGCTAATTCAGTCGACTCTGCAACTAATGAATGCTCGCACAGGTGTTCACGTCCATTACATGAATTAGATACCAGACGTCCGAACAATGTAGCAGCGCCCCCCCCCCCCTCGACACGGCTGTCTGCTGGACTATTACAGTACATTTGCTCTCCGGTGGATTCCAGGTGATACACAATCAGCGACCTTGTGGTTGTCCTTCCTTTGACATCCCCCCCCCCCTTCTACACATCGCTCGACCGTTTCATTTGGCCTCCATCTTCCACACAAATCTACCTTATTGAGTATTCTGTTTCCATTTGCTAATCACCTGTGCAAATGTGCATTGCGTCTTATCTGGGCCTGACAGGAGGGGGGGATTATGTGTCATTGCTCTGAACCGAGTGCCCGTCGAGAACCATCTTAACGAGGGACAGTCGCTGAAGGAGGAATTCATCTGTTCATCCCCAGTGAATTTAGGACGAGATCGTGGAAATCGGATTTCACGGCTAATTCCGGGGACAGGCCTCATATGTGTCACGCTCACGGGCTGAATCTTAATGTGAGTGTACAATATGTCTAACGTGATCACTGAGCGGGGCAGCCGAGCCAAAAAGACCTTCTTCAGAGAGATTATCAGATTCCATTACAAATTAAAATCCCGAAATGACAGCTTTAGGTGGAAAAATGACAAAAGTATCTGCAGGACCTGTAGTACATACGTGTATACTGGGGGGGTGGGGGGGGCTGCCTGGAACGTGCATGTCATTTATTATTTTAATGAACTACAATGTGCACAGCATGCAGTCATGCACATTTTTAACCTTCAAGGGAGCTAAACAGGTTTCCATTGTAACCCGAGGCAAGCTTCTCCGAGTCGGGGAGATTTTTTGAAATTGCTCATGTAAAATGGCTTTTCGTTTAATACCAAAACTTGGTCTCTAGGCCATATTTTGCTGCAGCAGTGACACACTGCCCTTGAAGCAAATGTATTAATCTAAACCATAAAGCGCATGAATATGTGTCCGCCGCTCCGTCTGCCTGTCTGACTAAGTCTGTGCGTCCTTCGTATGTCCAGATAACCGCTCGTCCAATCCAGCCCTCACCTGGTGGGGGCGCTGCTGAGGAACCGCTCGAGGGATTTGCCCAACTTGGTGCCATTTTGACTTTCCCCGCTTTCATTATTTAGAATGTTTGAATAAATTACAAGCAGCAGCCTGTTGCAGCTCTATTAAAGGTGGCAAAATACATTTATATTGTACTTCTGACTAAATATGTCACGTTCTGAACGTCTTTGGCAGGATGTTATTGGGGGCTCAGATGAAACAATGTGATGTTTTTCTTAGAATAAGCGTGAATTAATAGTCGTAATATTTTTTTTCTCTTTCCTCCTCCCTCCAGTGTAAATCTCATTGTGTTTAAATAGGTGAGCCAGTGAGACAGTTTTCATCTCCCATTAATAAGTGAACCGGGTGATCCACACACACACACACACACACACACACACACACAGCGTCATGGAGGGGGCAGAGGTGTTTCATCCAGGCATGAAGACCATCGCGATTCCTCAAAGGACGTGAGTCAGTAACTTTGTATTTAGTCAAATTAGTTATTATTCGGTATCAAGATATAGTTATAGTTTGAGAACAAGTTGGTTCTAATTTGTATTTGTGATTTAGGATATTTTTACAGTGCTGTCAGACCTCCATTTTCAATGACTCCGATCAACCAGAATGAGGCTATTGATCCAAAGCTAATATGAATTAGTCCACGTACATCAGTTAATTAAAAAACAAATGTAATACCTACTACCAATAGAGAAATACAACTCAAAGCAGGGTCAGTATGGAGATGGTTCCGTTGTCTTCACTAACAAGATGATTGTGTCCCTGCCAACGTCAACTCAGATTACTTAGACATTTTATTATGTTCTGGAAATTCATTGAGGTGAAAAGGTTCTACTGATTTTTTTTTTTTATCTTAGTAGATTTCTACTAAATGAATCTTGAATCAGAACCAAAATACAGTATTTGTGGCAAAAAGCTGGTTTATCTTTGATCTTTGGAAATTAACTTTAATCATTTAAGAAATAAAAAAACTGAATATCTGTCTATCACTGTGTCATTTTTGGTTTTGCCCTGGCTAGTTAACGTGTCACATTAATATTAGTTATTTTCAGATACCAAGGAGCTCCACTGTGTCCTTACAAGATCAAACTGGTCAAATCTGCTGGTTTCCTGCCTGTCAGCTGTGTGCATTCCAGTGGTCAACGCAGTCCTTCCTGGATTGAAACACTTTCCATATCGAGATCGCACGAACGCGTCCGGGAACAATATCACAAGTAGGATCCCACATAAATGCCGTGACCCGGTTCAGATGGGTGACATTTCACTCTGCCCCCGAAGGTCAACATGCAAAGAGCGAGGAGGCAGATTTTACCCCCATTTCACTTACAGTGTATGTCACTTAAATAAAATGTATTATATAAGTGCATTTTACCTTGAAGAAAAGGGCGCCATGCATTTCAGATAATACTAATGCATGACAGGATACGTCTCTCTTAGAACATCATGGCAACTTAAATTCATTATTTTTGGGATTAGTAAATGATTCTGTAGCTGTGATAGAGCCGCCCCGCGGGTTCCTGGACAGATGCACACACACTCGAGCTTGACGGTTTACAATGCTTTTCTTTGTTTGCGCCACAGTTTCTCCGGTTCCCCCGAGCGTTTGGTCGAGTCTTTCTCCCTCCAAGTCCTGCTCGCTGTTTTTATGGGGAGATAATCAGACAGAATCGGTTTCCCGCTCCCTCCCTCTGCAGCTGAGCTAACCACAGCCCGCCACCACTTATCAGAGACCATGGGTCCCGCATGTGTCCAATTTCATAGCATCCGAGGTGGCATTTGCGTGTGTTTTGTTTGAAAGACAAAAAATCCCAAACAACAAGTTTCATACGATAGAATACAAAGGAAACCAGCATACTTTCATGTTTAAGAACCTAAACCTAGGAAATACCCGTCTATATGAAAATGACCTCAACCTGCAGGTTGGTTGATGGATTAAACTCTCAAAGAGAAGAAAGTCAAAATGAATCTAACAGGTAAGGATGCTGTTTTTTTCTAAAAATGATCGCGCATTGCTAGAAATCGGGCCTGCTGCTCTTACTTTTCTTGCTTGCTTTGCGTCTCTAAACTCCAGACATGCTGGGTTGTGCATCCTCTTTGCATAATACTGACAAGTAGAAAAATAAGAGGTCTAGGCAGGAGGTCTTTCTGTTCTGGTCTCATTACCGTTCTTATTACCGAACAGAGTAAAAAAATAATGCAGTGTTTTTTGTTTTTTTATTCAGAATCACAATCAAATTGGTGTCCTCCTGTGAAATCCTGCTAGTCTGCTCAGGGCGCGTCGTCAGACACTCATTTCCCTCCTCTTAGACGTCAAAAAACAACCCCGGAGATGAAGCACCGATTTGGTTAGTTCCTCGGTTCCTCTCTCTGACGGAGTCCACGCAGGAGAAGAAAGGTGAGATGGAGAAACACTGTGTTGGCATTTGATCAGGCCCACCCGGATACAAATAATGCACCAACCCGGCAACACGTCCACGCGTCCCTCCGGTCCACTTCTGATCCAACGTTCATTGCTCAGCTCGGTTTCAACTTTTCAGCCAACATGAGAAGAGAACAATTGGTGATGGACATTGTTGGGAACTTGTTTTTCTTTTTTCAAATATTTTAAAAAGGTGACGACTCAACTACACGGCAATTTGTGGCAAGTGTTTGTGTTGCTTTTGTATTATGTTGAGTTTATTCATATTTGTGTGATCCTGTTTTTACTGTGTCTCTGCGTGCTGAAGGAGGACAATCAACCATTGATTAACCGGTCGATCGGCAGGGCTAACGGAACAAGGTAAAGCTAACGGGAAACTAATGCTAATGCTAAATACCGCTCCTTGCTCGCTGACGGACGCATTTTATGTCATTCAAAAGCAACCCTGGCTGACTCCAACCAGTGCGAGTCATCAGTAAGGTAATGACCAGGAAAGTCGGGAATGGTTGAGATGGTTCCCTTCTGACGGACGAGAGGCTCGTTGGTTTTATATTGATTTGTTTTGCGCTGGCGGTATGCTGCGTTGTTGTTCTGTTTGGTTACTACTACTACTACTACTACTACTACACGTCTGCCCAATCCTCCCCCCTCCGGCCGACAGAGGAGGGGGGAGGATTGGCATGACTTGGTCAGTCGAGAAGTGGCTTGCGACCCGAAAAGAGTGGGTACCCGATGTAGATCTGAATCACCTCTAGCACAGCGATGCTTTATCGGCAGGTTGACAATGATGACATGCTCACAATTTATGTTGATGGAAAAATGGGGGCTGGGGGCTGGGGGCTGGGGGCTGGGGGCTGGGGGCTGGGGCAAATCCTGCAGGGTGAACGACAGTAGTCCTGGCACGTAACGATCCGGCAGGGACTGGAACACCGGGCGGCTCTTAAATACCCCCCCGGATCTCGAACTGGAGCCAGGTGTGTAATTGGCAGCAGCTGAGCGTCCTCAAGGTCCACGGCCCGTTGTCATGACTACCGGAAAAACATCAACAGACGGCCACGCACACCCACGACCTGATCACGGCGTGGCCGTCGTCACACGTTGTTTTTCATCGTTCATCCTGATGCTGCTGATTCAACATTTGAGAATTGATATATATATATATATTTATTTCCTGCACAAATCTCCTAAAGCAGAACTTAAACATGCACCATGTAGAGCAGGATCGCAGACCACATACGGTGTAATCGGAGCGTTAATCATGCATTTTCATCAGGGGCGCTTATTCTTGCATTCAGCGATTTGCACGGGCACGTTTGGGATGTTTCCCTGTAATGCGGTGGACACTTCTCCTGACAGGCGGCAGGTTATCCGTGGCAGTATGAATACGTCCACGGCGCACTGTGCATGGACGCCGCTCCGGCTCCGCGCCGGTTTCTTTCCTCGCTTGGAAGCCGCCGGCCAGAGAGCCGGTCGGCTTGTTTTAGCGCGGCCGATTGGAAAGCGGAAGCTTTCATCCTGAGATGAGGAGTCAGGGCGGCGGGAATGAAGGGAGGACCTGAGGTGGGAATCTGTCGGCTTTCATCAAACAATAAAAACACTGATGAGAAAGGACGGAAATCTATTGAGCTGCTTCTACCTTCAAATGATAAATCCGCCCGATGAAGCGGTGGTTCCTCTGCCTCGCCGTCGCTCAGTCTTTGTTAAATGTGTATGAATCACCGAGGAAGCTTAGCCGTAACGATATAATTTTAATTAGACTGCCAGTTCTTCTATAAAATGTCAAATGGGGAGATTTGCGCATCACAATTCGCAAATCTGAAAGTGACGTCTGATGTGTTCTTCTAACGGTTCAGGAACTAAATGTTCAATTCACGAGATGACTCCATTTGCAGGAAATATCGATCTGTCGGCAATTAGATTTTTCTTAAACACGGTGTCCATTTTTAATTAATGGTTTAAAGTCTAGTTAAACTGGAGAAACCAAAAGGTCAGCTCTTCATTAAGGCTTATCTTTACACTGCATTTAAAATACATTAAATACATCTGCTTTAAAGATACAAGGTTATACCAAACTGAAGAAGTACTTGTAGCCAGTGGCGTGAATTACTGGTACTAGTAGCAGTACTTTTAGACATTGGTGCGGCAGGCGGGTAAGGCGGCTTTGCCAGGTATAAAGTGGAAATCCATGCAAATTAAACTCTAGTTGGCTCCAGTGTGATATATATATATATTATTTATTGCTATGAGATATTATGATGCTTGACCGGATTGCTGCCAATTTAACCATCACAAGATAGATTACACTGTGAAATTGAATTAAATGAGTAAAATCCCACAGAAGTGAAAATATGAATTACTTTACGTTTGCATTAGAGGGGAAGTTACTGTGTGAGTCCCTCGTTCTGCCTCTTCTGTCTTCGGCTTGTTGTGGACTGACTTATTAAAGTCATGCATTATACATTCCTCTCAGCCGTATCACTGATCCAGCTTTTTCCACCTATTTCTGTTTTTGTCGGTCTGCTGCTACGGTTGCATCCGGCTCCTTGTTAGCAGAGACTACAGAGCTGCCTGACCCAACACCTGCTGCTGATTCCTCTCTCTCATTACGCCGACTATGATTCATGCACGCCCCCCCCGACAGCCTCGTCACGAGGTCCTGTCAGAGTGCAAAGCACCCACAAAAGGAGGGGGCAATAAAATGGGTGACGTGTTTATGTCTTCAGGTAAGCTATCGGACCGCTGCGATGCCTCAACGCAATCAGGGTGATGCAAGGAACCGTGCGTTCGAACTCGTTTCTATTACTGTAATGCAACAAATGCACGCGTTTCTTCCACCTGCCGGATGCCCCATTAGCCCAATGAGTGCAAAGTGCAAAGTACATTTTCATGTCACCGACAGCTCTGTCACATTTCAATAAATTAGATCCTGGAGCAAGTTCGGGTCCTTCAGAAGACAGCCAACCCCGCTGGACGCTCCGGATCCAGGAGGACACCGTATTTGCTGGTCTGTTGTCATCTTTTCTAACAGCCGTGTGACATTGCAGGAGCCCCTCCCCCCCCCCCCCTCCAATCCCCGCCCCCCTCCTGTCAAAGTGATTTGCAATTAACCTTGAAATGGTGAGTAACTTTAGAGTAGACGTCCCGCTTCACGCTTGATGAGAAAGCAAATGACCGGGGGTCTGATATGTGTTAGCATGCAGGAACCGATGTTAGATGTGAGGCGAGCACGGATCTGAATATGAGGTCAAAGAAAACTTCTTTGATGATGATGAACAACCCGGCATTGTTAAGCAGGACTGAAACTCATACTGCAGATTTCATCATTAAGCTTGAGTTCACCTGCCATATATACGGTGACTAGCAATGGCCGCCATTGGGTAGACTGCTTTTACACGTCAGTGTTGAGCCCTGAGCTCCCAAAATATTAGATTCTTCATTAATCCTGAGCTGCTTTTCCCTTTTTGCTCCAAAAAGGCTTTCTGTTACAAAATAGTGTCTGTGATGACATTGTCAGGGTCGTTCTTCTCCGAGCTCCTTTGGGAGCCGGAGAGGACATTAAACAACTGTTTTCTGGGGATGTATATTACTCTTTCTGACAAGCAAACTGATCTTCCTCCGCAGTGACTGCTTCATATTCCTCCCCCGTTTCCAAAAAGGAGGATTTATTTTTAACGAAAGTCGAAACGAGAACATCTAATATCCAGAAACATCAATTCCAGAAAAGGACGGTCTTCAAATGGAATGAGGCGAGCGCCTGCTTCTCTGAAGGTCAGCCTCTGCGTGTCAAGTGATGGTCGGACCTTCGCGGTTGCTGCAGAATCAATAGAGAAATCTAATCAAGGGATGTTATCCGGGGTTCAAAACCAAATTATGCCAGAAGGAAGGGGCTGGGATTTGTGGCAAACCTGTTAAATCGGGGCAGAATGTTAAATATAATTTCATTATTTGGCCGGCAGATCTATGTTTGCTTCATCTGTTATACATTAGGAGAACATTTGGGGCCTGCCGGATGTTCTTGGTTGCTAATCATCTTCCAGTGAAGCTTGCAGGGAATCTTAAAAAGAACACACTTTTGAATTAACCATTGCTCTTACTTTTACACGCAAATTTCACAAAGGTGTTTCAGATGCGCGCCTGCAAAGGCTCATCTGGCATTCGTGGCGGGCGGCGCGGCGTTTGTTAATCAAGCCGCCCGTCGTGTACTCCAGCGGAGCCCCTCGGCTCCGAGCACCATCGCTCACGTCCATCCTGTCGTAAACATCACGTCCTGTCGCCGGCCTGCGATTTATATCCTACGCGAGTAACTTCAGAATCCAGGGACGGAGGCCGGACGTGAGGGTGTAAAATGTAACAACGTCGTTGGTTTATTAAAAAGCAATTTCACATTTTTGTGATTTTATTTTTTCAGTCATTTTTGATCTCACAGTAGAAATACTACGAAAGAGAAAAAAAGAACCCAACTGAGAGAAGATTTGTATGTAAGCAGCTCGACGGCATCGTCTCCAAAAGTTAAACGTTTCATAGTGCAGAAGGAGTCGATCTTAATCCAGTTAAATAATTTCACTCGAGTGATCCGTTAATATGCCAATCTAGACTCCGTTTTTCTATTCCATTATCTGATTGCTTCCATTTGCTCTTTGCTTTTGGATTTAGGTGTTTTTTTAGAAGATGGCAAAAGCTTAAACACTCAAAGTGTTCAGACCATTTTAATGCAGTTACAACAACAAACTTGAAATTGCCCTGTTTGAAACTCTTTGTGCTTTGCTTGTCAATGAAGTGACCGCTGACCTGTGAGGTGAACAGTGGCGTCCCGGGTGAAAGTCCTGGATTATAAACAAACAAACCGTATCCGCCAAGAAACGAAAATATGCTTCCAATCAAAACCGTTCTGCTCACAAAGCCGTTTGGTTTTAAGGGGTTGTTATGTTACAGAATACTTCAGGAAAGAAAAATGAATATTGCAGTGAGCAGTGTGATATTAAGCCATTACATGTGTGTATCTCGAGAGCAAATCATCAAATGAAAATGAAAGCGAAAATATCTGCAAAACAGCAGTTGAATAAAAGCATTAAGCTAACGGGCTCCACTGCATTATTGAATGTCGGTAGCAGCACCCCCCCCCCGTGTGAAAACCCCTTTGCCTCGCCTGAGGCCGATTGATTGGAGGGATTGGTTAGGCCTCTCACCTCGGTAATGCACTTCTGAGGGGCGAGCGTTTGGCTCCGTCGCGGATCGGACTTGGTATTCACGGCGCGCCCCCCCCCCCGTCCCCGCGCGCGACCACGTTGTGGGCGCGCGCCAGTTACGGACCGTGACGCGGCGCTCATTCAAGACCCCCGCTCGGCTTACAGCGTTCCAATCTTCACAGGAACCGGCCTGCGAGCGGGAGGGGGGGGGGGGACTTGGTATGAGGGTCACATTTCTCATCAGTTTTCCAAAGCAGCCACTCTGTCAAGTGTCTCCTTTTTCAGCACCTCTCCAGCTCCTCGAACAGGACTCCTCTATTAAGAGATCGTCACTCCGGGGTTCTTAACCAGGCTGAAGCATGTGATTTCATTGGCGCCCGGGAGACGGCCGTCGCACAATCAAATAGTCAATACACATTTCGAGCCGGGCCGAGCGTCGGATCGCGGTTATCCGAGGTGCTCGGCATCAAAAGCTCGGCTGGGAGCCGGGGGAGAGAACTCTTCCACTGAGGGGAGAGCGGTGCTTTTTAAATCAAAATAGCAATTAAATGCCAAGCAGTTTTTCATTTTTCGCAGCTTGGGTGCTGGATGTAGTTATGCTGTATTTCATCGGTACACCGGGGGTCCGAGGTTGGTGCCACAAGGTACAGAAGGGTTTTCTCTTGCCACAACCTGCTATTACCTCTTGTTTTGCTGCCTTCTGACTTATTTTGTTGTTTCTTGAACCACGTGGTTTGTTGAGCCGAAGTAAAAGGTCGATAGGGTCAAGCTGTCTGCAGCTAAAGGCTTTACAGGAGAGAAACTAAAACAAAGAATAACACTAACCATGTAGACACATTTCAATAATATTAAAATTAAATGAAATACTTTACAAACAAAGCGTGTTAATTGCGTTGCTTGACTGAGTCCAAAAAGATTGTCAATGTTGTGACAGAATGAGCGATGCAAAGAGGTCTGCTCGGGCTCTGGGAATCCGATGGGACATTTCTCCCCGTTTTTAGACAGTCTACACACCGAGCTATACATCAAAGATGAAATGAATCATGAGCGCAGCCCTATATATTACCAGGCTTTCTCTTTCAGCGAGTCCTCTTACTCCCTTAGTGGGATTTAAAGATACGCTCAGTCTACTTGAAGCTGTGCTCAGCCGCCACCTTGGACGAGTCACAGGAAGCTGCAGGTAGGAAGGTGAATAAATCCCAAGTCCTTCTGATGAAGGTGATTACTGTCTGCACTTCATGCTCATACAGAGCTGGCAGCAATTAGGATTTTGGGGGGGCCTCCCTGCATGGAGACAAATGGCATCAATCACGGAGGTATTCTTCACGGATTTGTTTCAGATGAGCATGTTGGACACATTTCAACAGATACAACAGCATCGGACACCTTCATATCTTCACCAATAATACAGAGCCAGCACTTCAAAACAAGCTAATGTTTCAGCTGAAAGTTCTGTTTAGTTGGTAGAGTGTTGTATCGCGTCATTTGGTCCTACCAACACTACCATGAACAACGTTATGAACAGAACTTCGGTCTGGCTTTGGCTCGCCATGAAAGTGTGTCCACAAATCCTGGTACAATCCTCGCCAATGAGTTCTTCCTTTTGCCAAGATATCCGCCCGACAGGCGTACTGGCGCCCTGACTGAACGGCGTGATTAGTGCACACTTGTGCCCTGGCCTGGTCGGAATAAAATGCCACTCTTGGCTTCCCCCGAACGATGGGCTCGATACGGCCGTTTGTTTGGTCCCACGGGATTCAGCACTTTTCCAACGTGCCAGACTCAATTTGGTTGCGATGACGGACTGCGGTCAGCTCGCGGTGCTGCTGAGGATGACGAGCACGCAGATGAGCTTCGGCGCTGTTTGGCTCCTGACAGTTTGTGCAGAAACGATTGGAGCGGTTGCATCGCTCTCTGGGTGGCTGGTTTAAGACTTCAGGACGTGGGCCGGTGGGGTCGCACGCTCGGCCGTCCGTTGGATGTTGTTGGAAAATACATTGGAGGCCGGTTGCCGCGTTAGAGAAATCCAATTCAAATGTCTTTTATTGAAGAAGAACGTTGACCGTTGATACGTTTTGTGCGTTTGATCGGGGTGAGATCTGTTTTTAACCAACATATGTTTAGCCTAACATCAGAAAATGCCTCTTGAGTGCAGCGCAGGAATAAGAATTGCATCAAACAAGGAAGTTGTAGCCCCGTTAAATATTAATGAGTCATTTCAATTTTTAGAGTGATTCATTTTCAGGAGTAAAGAGAGACAAATGGTTCTGATTTCAGAAGGCTCGAATGCATCTACAAGCTTTGCTTTATGAAGTCCTGCCATTTCAAACAAGCCTGTTGGGGATTGCTCAAAGATCTGTCATCTACAATATAAAATGGGTTGTCAGTTCCGGAATTAAATACAATTCGTCCCAAGAGAAACAATCCGACGATGCGTTTATGTGTTCATGTCATCAAAAGCTAAAAAAAAGCCCACATGGTTTGGGTGTTTTCAGGCTTTTGCATGTACATTGGGGATACCTAGTGGAATATGTCTAATTTCAGTCACATATAGGCATCACAAGGAAGACCTTCTTTGAGGTAACTGTACTTCTTGTCTTCACTAAGGGTCCATAGTTGGTGTTACAGGCTACAACATGTTTTTCTTACAATGCTTCTGCTTTGTTGTGTTTACTTGTGTTTTATATTGATGAATATTTCTTGAATCATCTGGTTTGGTGAGTACAGTTTCATCCGGGGAGGCTTTGTCCTGAAACGTCAGCTCTGGAGCCCCGAAGGTGTGAAGGCGACACAAACAAATACGAGCAGAAACAAATCTAATAAGGAAAGACGTAGTTGACTGTGAAGTCATTGCTTACTGTGTTGTGTGCTGCACCATTCCGCCCAAATATTACAATAAGAAGGACAAACACACGGAGAGCAAAGGAACCTACACACTTTGCTATCAAATTTAAAACAAACCCAAAAGAAAACACCAACAAGGCTTTATAATGACATTGGATGAATCAGTCTTGCTATAATGGTCTGACACGTTACGCAATGGGAAACTGTGATGGGACATTTTAACCTTTCTACTCCATTAATCTGCAACGCGATAGATGATGGAATGAATCAAAAATCTCAGTCCTCAACGTGTAATAATTCAATCATGTTTTTTATGTCGATGTGATTTCTTTCTTTCTCACTGATGGTTTGTGTTTTTCATGTATAGTTATTTGATAGTAATCTTATACTTTCCTTTTCCTTATTTTTATGTCGCCTTCAAACCAAATACGCTGCAACCCGGAAATCAGGCAAAACGATTCAGACTATTCATAGTTTGATTAAACTGGACCCGTCGTGTGCCCATTTTACCACACGTTGATGTGGCTCCTTGGGGCCTTTATGAAATGTCTGTAACATACTTGGGTGAAAATACCACAAGGATCATTTAAAATAGCACCATTTTTTACCCTGTCTGGAACAGCCCCCCACAGAATGTTCCTTTAAATGCTAATGAGCCTAAAAAAGGGAATTTTCATAATATGTCCGACACACTTTCTCATGCTAATCGTGGATTTTAAGTGTGTGCAAAAACTCCGAACCCAGTTGGTAATGTCAATGTACATAATGGGAACGCAGCCCGTTCTATTAGTGTCTAAAATGTCAGACGTCCTGCCAGGAAAAGAACAATACAACTCAAAAGTTAGACATCCTACTTTTAAACTACACCCCAACTTTGTGAAAAAATGGGCAGTTTTCTGACATCACATGTTGTCAGCTGGTAAACCATCGGATCAGAGCTCAGTGTTCTGGACCATTCCAGCCAGACGTGGCTCTGGTAGCAGGCTGTCCGTCACAAGGTAGCCCCGCCCTAAAGCGCCTAAATGGGGCCATGATCTACTAAGTGATTGAGACTATATGGTCTGAAACTAATGCTTAGAATGCTTATTACCGAGGGAATAAACCATGTGAAAAGCGGAGTGATTTTATCATTGACTTGCATGGTCTGCTGGTCAGCGGAGAGAATAAAAGCTGAAGCTCACGTTACCCAAATAAAAGGAGACTTAAAGTAGACATAATGCAGAATATCCAGTGAAATTTCCTCTGCATGTAAACGGTAAAATAAATCACCTGCTTATGGTAAACAAGCTTTTGAAAGTTATCTGCTCGGCACAAAATTTATTCGGGAAACATTTTCCAAAAGCAGAAAGTGTGCAAACAAACGTTTTCTCTCAAGGTCAGCCGAGTCTGTTTATCTCACGTTTTTGGGAGCTTACATGTGGAACACATTCCTCTCATCCTGTAACTCTATTTTTTTTAAAACAAACCCAGAGAAGATGAGCTTTTTGGTGAAACCCTGAAGGAATCGAAATGAAAAAACTGCCATCCGAACTTGTCCCTTTCCAATTAGCTGTGCGCCATCCCAGTGAACGCTGACAGCTGGAAATCATGATGGATGCTCGTGGTTTCTCCATCCTCGATCCATATCCATCAATCGGGTGCCTGATTCTGCGACTCTGCTCCCACGTCCCCGCTCTTCAGCCCACTGCCATATTTTATTTTTTGCAGGATTCCGAGTCAAACTGAAGCGCCTCTCTTGGGAGGTTTGCATGAAGTGCCCAGTGAAGGCTGGGGGATAATTAGCTCAGCTTTCCAATTAGGACAAAGCAATCCGCTGAGGATACAAGGCGGGAGAGCATAAACACTCCGTCATCAGTATGGGAGGAGGATAAATAATGAGGCTAATGATAAGCTCCTAATCAAATGCCTCGAAATGTGATTGATGCCGCGTTTCTATTCCGGCGTAAACTGAATTGAATTACATTTTGTAAAATTTGTCAAGGACGCGCAGAGTTTGTTCCCTTTGTGTTCCACCCGTGGTTTCACGAGAGAGAAATGTGACCAACGTCATGTTGCACAACGTGGACGGACGAGGATCCCAGCTGGTGATATTTCACCGGTAAGTCTGAATCCCAGCTGGAATCCGACCAAAGCGTTGTGGCTCAGCTCCACTAAACAGACTCTGTGGACCAAAGGATGTAAACGTTGGTCCTGGCGCAGCCCAGGAGTGTTATTCACAGTATGTACCATTTACGTGAATGACTATATATGGCCTTGAGAAAAACATGCTCTTTGTTTCTGTTATAAAAGTGAGTTAAATAAAACTGTCCTTTGGGTCGGGGCTTGTATCGCAGTTACTAATGGAATTGTTAAAGGAGTTGCTTCTATTTGCCTCTCGATAGATCACATGACTTCACTGAGAGAATACTTTTGGGAGCGCGGCGTTTCAAAATGGACATTTTGCCGTAACAACTATGCATCATGAAGCCCCGTGTGTTGTAGTTTTAAGAGACGAGCCTCACGGCGTCTGTTGTGTTCATTTAATCGGCTGACAATGATTCATTAGTTGGTGGGTATTTATCATCATATCTGTCTAGTGACAATGGCCGAGGGCAGATGTGTAAGAGTTATGAATATAAATTAATTTGAGCATTTCACACTCAGAAGTTAAAGTCAACTCCGACGCTAAATGAGGCTCTGGCATCCTAAATTAGAATTACGGCCCAGTGTTTATTTCTTTTAGTTGACATGTATGAATGGAAGTGCTGTTGCGTGTGTTGATTGGTTCTGACACGGAGGGAACCCCGTGGAGATACTTTATTATTATCTCCAGAAATACAGATGAAAGAAACGGGGAGCCGGGGATGAATTAGTCATTTGCAGCAAGTCACTGACATCCGCTCACGATATGATGAAAATCTGCCAAAAGAAGGTGAAAGACACAGAAGCAGCACGTTGGGGTTGCGTGGTTTCACCGACCTCTGAAGCCGGAAGTTTCGCCGTTAGCCGCTAGTCATTGGGGAGTCCAGTGACTTGTTATTCAGTCAAACAAATGACACCCGCATGCTCCACGGAGCACTTTTAAGAATAACTCATCGCTATTTACGTATGAATGCTCTCCAACGTGATTGCATCAAATGACCCTTGAGGAGCAGGAGAGCCGACGACGAGAGGCGTGTTCGTGTGACGGGGGGGTGGGGGGGGCAGACAGAGACAGAAGGCTGCCACGCGACAGCTGGAGAACAGGAGTCAAAATCCGCCCGAGGGTTTCGGCTCCGTGACGACCTGCCAGTGTCTTTTGAGCTCCACGTGCGTGCTCGACAAGAGCCAATCAGCCCGGACTCGCGCCGTCGGCCCGCCGTTGGAAGAGAGGGCGTAATTCTGAAAAACACATCGGATGTGAGAAGCGTCGCAGTGGGGGGGCAGAGAGAGAGAGAGGTGTATGCACGGCTACGAACGCAGGGCCGTCAAGTCTATTAATGTCTTAAGAGGTCCGAGTGCCAAAAGTGTCCCTGGCAACTGCCGTGTGGAGCTTAATTAAATCATATTAAAGTTTTGTCTGCTAACAGAGCGGATGACATTTGAATTCCGGTTCTCCACAACGTTCATTATATTTCCTGCAGAGAGAACGAACAAACAATTTATTACCAGCAACAATGTTTCTTTTCTTTCACAGTTCATATGCAGATATCTGACTTTCAATAACAAAACCGACCACGCTGTTCTCAGTCCAAGGCCGCCGAGTCTGACGCCCTGCAGCGCCCTGCGTATTGTTGTGCGATGTGATCTCTTTTTACTCTGGAACTTTCCCAGGAACCCGTGACACTGTGAGATTTATTTGCACCAGTAGTGATTCCTGTGCTGCAGTGAAGAAGCCCTGCAAAACGTTCCCAGCGGTCTGAGCGACGCGGCGAACGTTCATGTATGTTTCACTGCAAAACAGAACAGCATGAACATATGATTACCATTAGTGTAACACTCTGAACTTCTGACAAAATCAGAAGATATTTGAGGGGTTGCCATAGTGATGGTGATCTTCAGACACAGGTGTGAAATCCCAGACACGAATCCCACAACAACCCCACCGAGGGATCAGCGGTAACATCAGCTTCACGCCATCTAATGCTTTTATTAATGACGTTAAGGTGGAATTTAATTTGTCAGGTTGGTATGGTTCTGTGTGTGTGGAATGAACTTTGGCGTGTTGTTGTCATGACGGCGGTTAAGCGCTTACTGCTCGAAGACCCAGGACTCCGCGGTAGTCCCGTCACTGAGAAGCAGCCGTTTCATGGCGAACCATTAGGAGGCGGGCGACGTGTCTGCTGAAGAGCGCCCGCAGTGACAGGAGGGCGTGGGCGTTTGAAATGGCGAGATTAAAAATTAAGAAAGAGCAGCGTGGTTTAAATTGCAACGGTTACTTGACTCATGGCGAAGAAGTCAGCGGATCACCGATTTCATGCATTTATCTTCATAACGCTGAGATCTGACTTTGGAGATTTGACAGGCAGGGAATTGGGCGTCAAACATACAGGATTCCCTGAGCTTACCTGTGACCTTTTGTTTTCAATCCCTGAGGCCTTTTCAAGTGACACGAGAAGCCGATTTATTGTCAAAGCCTCGCCGGTACGGAGCCACACCAATACAGGGAGAATGTGTCTTCCCAAAATGGACTTTCTTTTGTTACCGTCCGTTATGGGACATCAAACGGATTCACCTCCACTTCACATAATACGTCCATCCCTTTTTTAGATTCACTCACCCTCCAACGCCTCCAGTGAGGCCACTTCTCAGAACAACCGTCTTGCGTTCGACATTGCGGAGCTCGACCGTGAGTGACGCCGCCGTAAATGTCTAGTTGGCCTTTTCGTTAAGGACACTTGTGACGAATATGTATGTAGCCCTTAGTCCCATTGCGGCGTGGCCTCAACGCGAGTTCTGGCCGCGTGAAGGGCGAGGAGGTCGCCGCCCATCGATCCGCGGAGGTTAGAAATGTTCTTTGTCGAGGGGCCGCGTTTTGTTTAGGTCGCTGCGGCTGAAACACACACACACACACACACACGCACGCACACGGTGTAAACATCACAGCGGGACGAGCCCTGACCGCAGTGGCGAGAAGGAAAAAAGCAAAAAGACGTCCCGTCTTCTGGGAGGAATTCTCTTTTAGCCCTGAAGCCGCACAGCCGTGCAACAAAGGCCGTATAAATGAACTGCAGGCGTCCCGGAGAACAGACGTTGTCGTCGGAGGCGCCTGCAACGAGGCGCCATATGTGCTCGCTGAGATAAAGCGGAAGGAACGAGCCCCCCCCCCCGTAGGTGAATACTCATCAGACCAGAGTATTGGCTGCTGTGTTTCCAGATTATTCCATCATTCTCTGGCAGTGCCAGGCGCCGTCCTGCAGCCCCTGATATCCTCGGACGGGTTTGGACAGGAAACTGGCTCAAAGGAAATCCTTCCGCTTCCCTGGAACGGGCGCATATGTTTTATTTTCCGGCTACGTGGCCATTTAATTGTTTCGTCTTGTTTTGTGGACCTGCCAGGACGACACCAGCGCCATCTTTTCAATGCCGGTCTTAGTTATTACGGCACTGGATTTCGTTCATTTTACATTTGGGCCCCCTCCGTAATATTTCCAGCCTGTCTTTTTGTGTATGTGTGCACGGCCCCTTCCACGTCTGCTTTTAAAGACCTGGCGCAGTCGGGCGTCTGAAGAGATTCCCCCCATGTGGGACGTTGTGTGTAGATCAAAATAAGAAGCTGCACTGAGAAGTGCCGCAGATCAGCCGTCAGCCAGGCATGCAGTATTCATGGACCTGGTGTTTTCTATCTGCATGCTGGGACGCACAGGCAGCCATGCTGTTCATGCTGAAAAATGAAATTAGAAGCGATCCCCAAAAGTCCTCCACGTGGCACATTGGAAGGTCCAATGGACTCCAACGCAGCCACGTAGCACATCTATTGATGCCCAGGTGGAGATTTAATAAAAGCCATTCGATAACAGTCTTTGGTTTTGTCGCCTCAGAGATAAGTACTCTGCTTGGAGATGGAGGAAGGCGAGATCATGTGCACAGGATACAGGCCCTTTACGACTGATGGGATTATGTTGTCAGCTGCTGCTATGTGTTACGCTGTTTATTTCACAACATTTTTATTTCCAGGAAAGACCCGCGCTGGACAACAACAGCAGAATTCTCAACAATAACACGCAGGATCGTATTAGTGACAGCCGTAGATTATACACAAAGAATAACGCGGAGGAATTAATTCACCAGCTGCACTCTGTTTGTCAGAGTCCTCGCGTCTGTGAACTCAACAACGGAAATACAATCTTAACACATTCCGGTTGGTCATTTATTTTCATATTCACAGCGCTTTGTCTAAATTAATAACACAAGTCAACCTTAACTCAAACTGCCGTAATCTGATAAATCTTGATTGTACGCACAAATTATTCAGTGTGTAGTTGCAAATATATTTGTAATGATTCGGAAAACATGGCGTATACATCCTGTGATGTATATTGTCATGGAAATATAAAAATGATCCGTGTATGGATTGGAGGGGGGGGGTTGGCACATCGCCCAGCTCTGCTTTTACATTTATACAATATCTTAAAACTGAGCTTTTAAAATATGATGATGTATCACCAAGAATTATATCATGCACCACTAAATATACGTCTTAATGTGTTCTGCTGCCGATGGCCGAAAGTCTGTTATATTAAAACAGAAATTAAGAGAAAAAATGAACTCACACAAAGGTTATCTCCAAAGCGGCACATCTAATGAGTGTCATGGCGACAGCGGAGCTGACAGAGACCTCATCTCAATGATGGGAAACCCCAATTAGTGGCACCGCGCCAGGAACAGGAGACATCAACACTCCGTCACAGACGTGACCCTGCTGCAGGTGCCCCGGGGGGGCAAATGTGGACGTATCGTTTAAAAGGAACCACGCAATCCTCTCATTCCATACGCCATCCTCTCATTCCATACCTCATCCTCTCATTCCATACGCCATCCTCTCATTCCATACCTCATCCTCTCATTCCATACGCCACCCTCTCATTCCATACCTCATCCTCTCATTCCATACGCCATCCTCTCATTCCATACCTCATCCTCTCATTCCATACGCCACCCTCTCATTCCATACCTCATCCTCTCATTCCATACGCCACCCTCTCATTCCGTACCTCATCCTCTCATTCCATACGCCACCCTCTCATTACATATGCCATCTTCTCATTCCATACCTCATCCTCTCATTCCATACCTCATCCTCTCATTCCATACGCCATCCTCTCATTCCATACACCATCCTCTCATTACATATGCCATCTTCTCATTCCATAACTCATCCTCTCATTCCATACGCCATCCTCTCATTCCATACGCCATCCTCTCATTCCATACACCATCCTCTCATTACATATGCCATCTTCTCATTCCATAACTCATCCTCTCATTCCATACGCCATCCTCTCATTCCATACGCCATCTTCTTATTCCATACCTCATCTACTCATTCCATACGCCATCTTCTCATTCCATACCTCATCCTCTCATTCCATACGCCACCCTCTCATTCCATACCTCATCCTCTCATTCCATACGCCACCCTCTCATTCCGTACCTCATCCTCTCATTCCATACGCTATCCTCTCATTCCATACGCCATCTTCTTATTCCATACCTCATCTACTCATTCCATACGCCATCCTCTCATTCCATACCTCATCCTCTCATTCCATACGCCATCTTCTCATTCCATACCTCATCCTCTCATTCCATACGCCATCTTCTTATTCCATACCCTTATCCTCTCATTCCATACCTCATCCTCTCATTCCATACGCCATCCTCTCATTCCATACCTCATCCTCTCATTCTATACGCCACGGCCATCAGGTTTCACTTAAAGCGCCTTCAGTTGAGTTATTTAGTTGGTTATGTGTCTTTGATTTGATGTGTTCTACACAAATCCAAGAGAACCAGAGAATAAGGAAAATTCATTCCGGTCCTTCAGACCGCCCTGTGCTTTGCGGCAGATGAATCTTTGATAGACTTAAAACCACTCTCTCTCTCGTTTATTTCCATCTCCTTGTTTTCATGCTTCAGGTGCTCGTCTCTCTCCCTCAAAACGTCTCTCCGTCCTCTTTGAGTTACCGAATGTCGGCTCTGCACCATTGTTTGCAGTACTTTGTTTTAATCTCATTCATCAATTAAAAAGGCCTAATATATCCTGCTTCTGTTTAATTTCTGAAATTAAGAAATGAAGGAACGTTCTAACTTCAGATGTACCTACCAAGCATATTGGCGGAGGTATAATGATTAAGGACATTAATGATTAAGTCCCCAATTGGAGATTGAAAAGTGACAGGATGCATAAGGATTATAGAATTGAACCTTATACGAAAATAAAAAATCTATCCATTTATTTATCCACATTATTTTATATGTTGATTACTGCAATGATAAATTATGATAAATGATGGTAACAAAAAATGTTTTTAGTTTTCGTTCATGTATACCATTCAATAGTTTGAAATTGCAGGATGAATTTGTGAGAAATGTTTAAGGCAGTATTTCAGTCCGAGCCAGTAAGAAGCCAGTTGGCTTCTAAATTGTTGGTTTCGTCAATTCACTATTTAAGAGAACAATCCATGTCCTCTACTATCTTTGTTTTTGGTGAAGCCACACTTCTCTAGTGGACACTAACCACCTGCTGATGCTGCCGTGCATCCGTTCCATTTTAACGGAGATGTTTTGATAAGACAGCATGAAATTAACAGTGAGGGGACATCTTGAGGAGTTGTTTCAGTTGCAATACACAGATCCGCCAGTCGACCTTTGCACCGCCGTAGAGCTCCCCCCCATTAGCTGAAACCTGAAGGACAGGGAGTGATTAGGTCACTCTCTAACCGCAATTACTGCACTTCATGCTCAAGGTGTCGCTCCATCTGCCCTAACTGTTGGCCCAGGTGGTGTCGTGACTGGAATGCCACATAGGTATCCCTGCAGCGAGAATCCCACAGTTGGGATCCTGCAGTGCAAACAGAACCACCTTCACCTGTCAAAAAGAACTTGTGCGCGCTGTCGCGGCATATCGCCGTCGACGGCTGTGCGAGCTCCCACTTATTAACTAACACAGAGGATCTGATGTAACCGCCGGGTGTGCTGTGAAACCAGGCTTAGAGGCAATGCAATGTGCAGCGCGGCTTGCGGGTGTCGGCAATGGGTGGGGTGTCGCTGGTGTTACAAAGTGGAGGAACTCTGCCAGAGGTTCCGTTAAATTAGCCCCACGATACCCCCAGAAGCCCCTCGAGTGACTTACAACATGTCTGGATTATCTATTTCCACATCTGCATGCACATCATGTCTCTATTGCCCCTGGACGTGTGGTGTGGGCGTAAGTAGCGTATACGAGTGTAACTACTGTGAATTCTGAAAACTGCTTATTGTGAGATCAAATTCTTCCCAGTCTAATTAACTGGTTCCACTTTTGCTTTCCTTCAAAATCCAGCTTGTCAAAAGCCTTATGATGGGAATCTTCCTGAACTAAAGCTGCCCTCTTCCAAGTGCTCCTGTGTTTATCACTACTGGAGCCGTTGTTGCTGAGAGTTGAAGGCGAGCTCCTTTTTTTAAACACATAATCAGTGCGGAGGATCTTTCCGCCGACTCAGCGGCGATGCTGACGGCTTCTTTTGTTTTCTCTGAGCCCTCTGCTGAAGGACTCGCCTGTGGATCAACTGCATTACATTCCCACCACAGCCCCATAGTGGGGCTCCAAGCGCCAGTCAGCAAGTCATCCAGATCCTCATTTAAGGCCCCTGTTCCTCTCATTGCCTTCTTCCGCAAAGGGGATTGACCCACATGTGTCTTTGACTCTGACCACAACAACCTAGCCCCCAAAATGAAAGAAGAATCTGCCAGCGTCACCCAGGAAGACAGCATCGACGTTGCGGCTTTATCCTTTCTTTTAATATCTGGCAACCCCTTGGCACGAGGGTAATTGATCATTCCGGTCCCATTAAAATACCAAACACCTCTGCTGGGACCTCCACCGAGGCCGCGCACCGGGAGCGGCTCTGGGTCGGCCATCTAAAGCCCGGGGAGGAAGTGTCTCGCCGCTTTATCGGTGCGGCTACATTTTTCCCGCTCGCCATGACCTCGCCGCCGGCCCGCGGACGTGGACGTAGTTCTCTTTGTGGCCGGCTGACCCGCCCGTTGAGACACACGGCCGATTCAGTGAGTCCGACTCCGTTTCTTTCGTCTGCGTTTTCCGCGTCGGTCTACAACGTGCTCGTATTTGCCCTTTTCTTGGCGTTCCCTCGCCGAGCCGACCTGCACTCGGTGAGGCGCAGCAGGAACGCAACTAAACACAGGTCGACCTTTTCCACCGCCTTGTTTGTCCAGCGCGCATTTATGATCGCTCCTCAAATCCACAAAATACAGAGCAGCAGACGGGAACTTGCGTATGTGGAGGAGGTGTTCGTATTGGGAAGGCGGCTCAGACCCTCAAGAGCACGAGATCATTGCTAATCCGGTTAGGTTGGAAGTAATATTTTATTATTAGTCCCTTCCAGTTAAGTAATGGGATTGTGCTCGCTGTGTATTAGACTCAGCAGAACCTGTTGTCATGTCAGGTGGCGAAGGTGTTGGATTAATGTAAATTTCTATGAGACGTTACACGAGCTCCGAGAGGATGAGCGGTGGGAGATACGATACACCCAAAGAGACTGAAAACTACGGTTCTTCCGATGCCTGTGGACTTGGGGAAAACGGACTGCAATCATTCCTGAGAACTGAAAGTGTCTGTGGAGACAAAGCGGATTTACAGATGTGTCAAGTGTATTTATAATCTGTGGGCACCTTGGATCGTATCTGTGAGCGACACCTGAATGCGTCGAGGGGGCTGCAGGATTAAGCTGCACGTCAACACCTTCCGACTGTTCACGTCGTGACCATTTTTGCGCGACTAAAAGTTAAAGAAGCTGCTTTTTTTTTGCTTTTCACGAGACACGGTTGATTTTTTTTTCCAGAGCTTTCTTTCTTTCTATCCACAAGTAACGACGTGACGTTGTTTGGAAATGACATTCTAACGCACATTAACTCAGAGCCTTTGTAGTTCAAATGAACAAGGCAAACATTATTACTCCTTTCATCCCCGACCCACTTATGGTCTTACCTTTCACAATAAAAGCCCTAGTCGTATGCACCTGTGTACTGGACTGAAAACAAATTCACTCAGAGAAATTGGCTAAAAGCAAACTCAATAAAAAATGAAGGCATAGTTATCAGTATTTTGCAATTTTTGGTTTTGGTCACGCACGCTTAACGGCCTTAAAAAACCCATAATTATAATTATAATTTTTCTGAACCGCAAGATTTTTATTTACTCCAAAGTTCCATGTGCCAAACAACGCCAACGTGGTTGTACAATTTGGAACTCGCACAAAACAAGCATGCATAATTCACTCGCCGGAATGAAGACATTAAACCGTTTCTAGCAACAGATGGGAATTATTCATGATGCCTGCGGGGGGGCAGACACAATGAGCTTTGTAGTGCAGATTCACACCGACTACAGGTCGTGGTGTCCAAACCCACGTGACGTTGTGCTGAGTCGGATTTCTAGGGGAAAGACTTCCTGAACGTCGCACAACACTCGCCGAGTGAATTTGTATTGTTTGTTGAGACGTTTTTTCCAGAGATTCTCATCACACGCCGCGCGGGACTTGGACTCAGGAATCTTTCCTGTTGAATATCATCTTAAAACCTATTCTCTGGCCAATCTGAGCATTAAGAAAAAGTGACGATTATGAAGATTGAAGGGCAGATGTTCAGATCTAAATATTTAATGGTTTGAATGTGTGACTGGTCTTTACATATGGTGCATTTTTTATATCCAGAGCCACTGGTATTTAAACCTAAACTAGTCATGCAGACTGTACGACGCGGCGATGTGACAGCACAGCTTTGTGCTGTCACATCGCCGCATTAGAAGAGACGTTCATTTGTGAGCCTGATCTTAATATACAGATGAATGTGCCTTTTCGGTTATTATTTTCTTCAAGGTATAATTTCAATACTTGTGTGTTAACCAGGGAGGACTGTCGTGCAGATGACAACATTGGCACATTTCGATAGAAATGTCGATTTCTATCGAAATGTGCCAAATGTGCCAAATCCTGGAAGAATAATCTCAAACCCCTGCACACTGTTTCACGAAGCTGAATAAATCAGTGGTAATCCACACACCCGCCATCAAATGCTCATCTTGCTAAAACACGTCACGGTGGTTCTTTGGTGAGTGCGGCTCCGGACGCACAAGGCCGTTAAAAAACGAGAGCGCCGGGCGTCTCGGATTCAGGTTGAGATCAGGACCAAACGTCCCCAACAACCTCCACTTCCGTCCGTGTTTATTCAGTATTCCAATAGGGCTGCAGTGTAACCGTGCCCCTATTAGACAGATTATAAGATTAGAGACCCATTAGAACGGATCTCTCCTCCCGGCGGGTCGGGTCGGGACGGCGAGCGAGCCGAGGGAAGGCTCCGTCTGAACCCCGGCGACACCGATCCGCAACGTAGACGCACGCGCGCGCCATCACTTTTGTCATTGCGATGAAGCGTCAAGGAGCCTTTTAATGGTGCCCCCCCCCCCCCCCCCCCCCCACCCCCCATCGGCGCGAGCTGATCGTAGCTGCTCGTACAAGAGAGACACCTTGGTAGCCACGTAGTTTTTATATAAATATTCAAACCTTTTACATAACCCGCGGCTCTCTCCTTTGGTGTTTCGGGGTGTTGGAGTGTGTGTGTGTGTGGGGGGGGGGGTGAATTGACATTCGCTGGAGGGTGCCTCCCTCCTGTCATTTTGTCAACACCATCACTGTGTGGAGCTCGGCCAAGCGGGACGTCTGACAGACAGGCAAATGGGGAGCGGTGGACTCGAGCAACACAACACCCTCTGGCTGGCCTCTCTGTGGCCGCCGGCCGGGTTCAGTGCACACGCCTGCACACGCCTGCACACGCCTGCACACGCCTGCACACGCGGAGACGACGGAGGACCACATTCTGGGGACTCGGGCGTCCTCCTCTTTTCTTCTCTGCTAGTTTGCAGTTGAGATAAAAAAAAAAAAAGATTTCAGGGCGACGGATTGATCGGAGAGATGGAATCAGCAAGAGGTTGAGCCGCATGAACGCGTTTCCATCTGTTGCCAAATAGTAAACCTGACACTAAAAATTGATTGGCAAGCGACAATACCTCTTTGATTCAGATGCTCCGCTGGAAAAGACTCCTTTCAGGGGGCAGAATTACGACTCTTGTGTGTCATAGGATGGGTTTTTTTTTGCAAGGAGTCTGTTTGGAGAATTGACAAGCGGTTAAAAATGGCACACTGCTAATGAGAAGCCACGAATGCGGTTGAATAGAAATCCCAACAAGGCGGAAAATATAGTTCTAATTTAAACCTGCCCGTAGTTTCATGGAGGGCCACAAATCAGCGCGGTTCGCATTTCCCCTTTTTCCTTTCGCGGCGAATGAGTCTGTAAAGTGCCACCCGGCGCTGCGGTCCGCAGGTCATGAAACCCTCCCTCGAAACGGCAAAACAAAAGCAGCCACGGGGAGGACTGCCAACGCGTCGCTAAACGCCGCCTCCTCCTGACACGCGCACACTTATCAGTCGGGTGTCACGGCGAAACACTGGAGGAACACGGGGCGATAGGGGACTGGAATGGAACCGGCACTTGTCAGGACAGGATGGATCCTGACACCGGAATGTGCTCAGGAAATGATTAGATAGACGTTACGGAATCCGCTCGGGCGTCTTCGAGGAGGTGTGCTGGCGGCTGATAAAGGAGTCAGATTTATGTAGCCTTCACCCAAAGAAGGAGATATTATGTTTCTTGGAAAAGGGTACACGGGAGCCGGGGCCGTGATGTACAGTATAGTCAGCAGAGAGCAACAGACAAGGGGAGGATGGGGGGAGATGGGGGGGTCATAAAAAGGCAGGAAATGAAAAACGGCGCTAGTTCGGCAGGTCTTCGCGTCGTCTTCGGCAATCAATTTCAGCTCTTGAACATTAGTTTGCTTTGTTGTTCTTTGAGTATTGACAGCGCGTCGCCCCCCCCCCCCCCCCAAAGTGCGCCACATCCCACCGCTGCCTTGGCGGCTGCTGCGGCTGAGCTGTATATTTGAGGAAGGAGCTTAGTAACTCGTTTTGGCCAATTGCGCTTAAAGTCCACTGACGGCCGCGCAGTGAATTCTGGCCACTCAGACACTCGGCCCGGGGGGGGGGGCGGCGGCGCTCTCGGCGCTGACCGGGCCGCAGTAACTCAACCACGTGGCGCCTGCGGGAAGGCTCGCCCTCGACGACGTCATCCTCAGCTACGATAACCCGTCCTGGCGTCCGGGGGTGTTGCCACTAGCACCAATGTGGACCCCCAGCGGATCAGGAACCAAACCACAGCAGGGATCCGGTGCAGTGCGGAGAGCTCGCAAAACCGCCTGTTCGGCAATAATTTCCAGAGGGGGCGAGGGACACGGATCCCCCCCCCCCCAGAATGCCGCGGGAAAGCGAATCCCCGCCCCTCGCCGCACCCGTCTACCGCGTGGCTCCGTCGTTAGTGCACAGAAGACAGGAAGCATCCGTATCGGCCTTCAAATGGCTGGAAATGCGATGACGCTGCTAAATCACACCACAAACGCACACAAGGGAAACGTTTGCAAAGTTCATTGTTTACTTGAGGGGGAACTGGGGGGGGGGCGACACTTGTGGGACCCCTGGGCTGCCTCGACGGGGAGTTCTCTGCCTACTGAGCACAGACACACTGCGTGTAAACCTGCATTCAAATCTTATGGTTGTAATCATATTACACCATTTTTATATTGATTGATCCTTATTCTCATTGCATGCACATGTCAGGCTTTATTTACAGGGTTTCTTTTTTTTCCTTTTAGTGCGTGAAATTGTTCCGAAAGGTGAAATATATATTTATAAATAATATATTTGGTAATATACGAAGACAAACGCTGCGAATCAATAGGTGCATTGATTCAAAAGGAACAACCGCTGAGGACATCAAAGTATGGCGAGTAAACCTGCATTATGTATGATCCTCTTCTCCCGTTCAATCCAAATCCAATAATTTCAAATCCTCTGATCCTTCTAACGTTCCGCGAGCGACCGTCCCTGAGAACTGGGACGTTCCACAGTGAGCCAATTAAAACTGCAGCAAGGAACCAAATGGGCAAATGGGTGGATCGCTGGCGGTTAGAGAAGCAGTCGGTGACGGAGAGCTGAATCCCAACAAAACTGAAGGCTGAAAAAAGGTGTACATCAACCCCCCCCCCCCGACCCCCCATTCAAGCCCCCGAGCACCACAGTGACTGCTTCAGTGGAGCTGTTCAACGGGAAGCCATGTGATCTGTGGAGGGCAGCTCCCCGGTGGGAAGGTGTGACTGTGTCCATGTGGAACACGGTGTCGCTGGGGAGGACCGTGTCTCCGATAAATAAAGCAAAGAGAAAAATCACATGTTCACGTCCCTCAGTCGGAAACGCGGCGCATGGCTGACGTTCTGCTGAGGCTTTTGCAATCAGTGGATCGGCAAGGTTTGCTGCCATGATAAAGAAGATTCCTAAAGGAGGTTTATCTGTTCATCATTAATACGCAAGATTCTAATGTCAAAAGAGGGGCCAAACATACCTCTTTTTTATTCATTTTATTTGCAAAATATATTCCAGTACACATTATACAACATATTTGCAAAAATCTTCTTTTAAAAAACCTGGAAATAAAATGTTTCATTCAGTAATTTGACTGCAATCTTCGGTGTCGTCTGAATCATTTCATTTCGATGACATGAAAACGTTGCCTAAATGAGTCAGCACTGGAGAAAAACACCCTAATGGGATACGAAAATAGTGTCAAGTAGGAGCATTGTTCACGTGTCTGCTTTCTGTAGATAATTAGTACAATTAGTCATAATCATGCTGTTGTGAATTCGGTCCAGGGTGAAACCCAAAAGGCCTCGTTGACATGTACGTCAAATTGTCATAATAATTCTTTTGACCAAACGCTTGTTTCGTGAGGCCGCGGTGACCTTTGATGCGCAAACGCGTGACCTCGATCGTGAGCGGGCGTCGCTTTGGGCCTCGTGAAACACAAGGTCACGGTGACCAAATTCACGACAATTCAAAGGAATTCCTCAGAGGTTTTTCCCTGCGAAATTCCGTTTGGACGGTGACCCCAAAAATATGACGACTCATCGTATAACAAAAGGTGGACTATTCATAAGGTGCCAGCTTTAAGTCCTGGTCCTCCGACTGTCGGTGGAGACGTCTGGTTAAGCTTTAACTGCAAGGATTGATTGGTTGAACAAATCCAAAAACAACCTCATCCAAGCAGTTATCAGTTCATCGTCACTTCTCCAAGAAAAATCCAAAACATTTTACGGGATCCTCAAAAGGCCCGAGGAGCAAACCAGGTGGTTTTTCTTTCACTTTATAAACCAAGCGATTAATCAATCAATAATCACCTTATTTATCTGTGATGAAAATAATTCGTTGCAGCTCTAAAGGTAATCGGCCTGAGAGACAATCAATAACTTCACGTTTAAACTTTACATCAAACTGCACTGACACAGAAACAGGAGGAAAGTCAAACCCAAGTTGACCTGAATCTAAATGCCAGGATGGAAATCTGCACCAAAGAACGTTCGTAAAACGCCCCCGAACGTCCGTCCGCGCGAGCAGATGTCCGACGCGTCCTCCCTCCGCCTCGAAGGAAAAGCCGCAAGGCAAAGAACCCGCAGGGGCCTTCGTGGCTTCTGCCCGTTACGTTTAGACGTCTCTCGCTTCACTGTGAAACAAAGAGAAAAGCCTTCCAGCAGTGACTCACCGCTGACAGAACAGGAGCGTCATGTTTACAGCGACCGAGCAATTAAGTGGGCGCCAATTACTCACGGAGACGGCGACGACTCGCCGATATCAATACCGATGGGTGAAGAGACATTTTTGCATTAAAACTTTTGCTTGCGTGAAGGAAAAGGGGCTCGCGAGTAGAAAGCACTCGTTTGAATGAGAGCAGAAAGGGTCTCACGGGATAATCGCACAATTCTTTGTTTCATATTAACGATGAATCAGATAATGTGGTGTAAGTGGCGATAAGCCCACAGATCGTTATTAGCCCATTATTTCATTATTTCAGCTCTTTTGTTTTTAGGCTCGCTAGATGGCAAACTCAGCTCTCCGCCTTGTCCCCCCTCGGGGGGGCATCGAACAGCTGTTTTCAGGGCGACCGGCCTAGCAGCCAATTTGCAAGTGAACATTGAGCGAGCTAAAGCGCTAAATATGTCCTTAAATAACAGGAGACCGAAGCGCAGACTTCATAACGTATTCTGAGACGTCTGAGGCGTGATGACGCACCTCCGCCAGGTCACCCGGGACCTGCTCCCCCCCCCTTCCACACCGCGCAGGTATTCAGTCTGCCGTGCGGCCCAGTTACAAGACGAGTGACCGATGCAAACCGCCATCCGCCGCACGCGGGAAACTAAACGCTGCTGGAGCTTCCAACGTTCTTCGCAGACGCCGCCACTCGCTGATGCATTTAATTACTTCCCCCATCGGTAGGAGACACCCAAGGTCCTGTTCATTGCGGCCCACTTCGTCGCCGGCGTGCGCGCTCGGCGCCGGGTTGCCACGGTGTGACCATTATGCCGTGTCCTCCGAATTTCAAACAATCATCCAGACACATCCAGACGTCACCGGGCTGCAAAATGTAATTAGAGGAGGCCAAACACTGGTATTTATAGAGATGTCTCCGCTTTGCTGCAGATGTCACTCGACGTGGCGTGGAACGCGGTGCGGATGTGACATTTTCGTTTGTCATTTCAATGACACAGATCACTGCTGCTGCTGCTGCTGCTGCACATCAAAAGGTCACTCAGAGGTCGCCCTTGATTAAAGACACGCCCTTCCTCTTAAGGCGGCCCCCGTCACTCCGGGCCGGACACTTTAACGCCAAACGGCCGCTCTGCAAAATGCACTAATGTTTCCTCAAGGGTCAGAGGCGCTGCTACGGCGTCTCCGGGTGTAAACAAGAACCAGTTCATTTAGACAACGACGGAGGCCTCCGCTCGACAGCAAGCGGCCACGCAGCCCGAATTAAAGGGGGAGATTGAGGAGAGCTTCAGGACGCCGAGGGACGCCAGGCGGATTATCTGTATTTGGTCATTACCCCGCTGACCATTTGCACTCCATCAGCGAATAGATTGGCGTTGCCATTTTCTCCGTCCCTGGTCAATAGTTAGGTCTAATTCCTCATCAGTCCCCCCCCCCTCGACCTCTAGTCGATTCCCAGATTCCAAACGCCGGAGACGATGTAGCGCAAAGCCAAGTCGAATCCAGGCGGGGGAGCTCAAACTCGCAAAACACGTGACCTCCCACCCTGCTGTGGGGAATGAATGGGCGGCCGAGCGGCCTTTCAGCGGGCGCGGAGATGACACGACGGCGATGACACGACGGTGTCGCGTTTGGTGGGGCTGCCGAAGGTGTCGTGGGGCGATGAAAGGACGTCGTGGCAGAATGCAGAATAATTCTGTCTGCGTTGGTAATTGTTACATCTCACGGACAATCTTCCTTCTTCTCGTGTCCGACCCGTTAAGGAGAATTTAGATTCCTAATATGCTCGTATCTACAGGCAGATATTAAGATGTGCACGATGCAGGGCCCTCGATATTCCTTTTAATTGCCGTCCAAAATACTCATAAATACCTGATGTTGCGGAGATCCCACCAGATATCACAGCCAAGCTAAGGTAAGAGACATCAAAGCCCAAAAGTCGAGGAAACGTGTCATACGTGTTCCCAGGAAACCGCCCAAAGGGGGATGTTTGCTGTTTGATCTGCACGGAGTAAACAAGCCAAACGTAGAGCAGCAGCGTTACTGGAGGAGACCCGCCCACCCGCCCCCAACCCGACCCAGAGGGGGCCGGTCCTCCCCCCATGGGACCAGCTTCATGGCCCATTGGTTCCCCTTCGCCGATTAGGGTTAGTTGGTTACAGTCCGTCGTCGCACGGATCGGGTACAGGCGGCTTTCGGGTTTTCGGGAGGCGGTGAAGCTGAATTAAGGCCAAAGCAATCAGAAGTCGAGCGGCGACTCTTTTGGGGGAGTGGGGGGGGGTCACACAGTGGAGGTTGCGGTAAATGTAGGAAATGGATTCGCTCACGCGAACAACACCGATGTGGTGATAGTGGAGTGGAGCCGAGCGAGGCGGAGCGGCCGCGAGTCGTCTTCCCGCCCCGCGGGTGCACCCGGCGGCCATTACAGCCAGAGATGAGGGTGTCACAAATGATAAAAAAACCCGCGACCTCCAGGATAACAAACAGAGATGTGACAGCAGTTTGAGGAGCCCGTCGGCGGGAGGAGAGGATATTAGGGCGGCTGGAAAGTCGCCCGGCTTCGCTCGCGCTTTTTGATGACTGGAAAAATAAAATAAAAAGGGGAATATGTCTGAAATCATTTCAGTTTGAAATAAGATACCTTTCGAAAAAAGACGAGAATCTAGAATTCTGTGAACGCTTCTAATAGTCTGACAACAATAAAACCAGCTTCAAATGCATCACGGCCAACTGGTGTTTCCCCCCCTGGTCAAAGGACAACAGGCGGGAAAACGCCGTCGCTAATTACCGATTGGATATTAGAAGCAGACCCACCTCTGGATCATCGGTGGGGGGGGGCAGCAGTGGAACGACGATGGAGCGGACGAGCGATCAGCTAGTTTGACCTTTTGTCGAATTCAATCCTGGACGTGATGAAATTGCATTCAGCCGTCCTCGTAGGGGCCAAAGTCTTTTAATTAAAACGAGGGATCCACCCGCGCTTTGGGCACTGGACAGTAACGAGAACCGATCGGATATCAGGTGGTTAATCAATGAGGTCGGGCCCGACCCAGACGGCGCGTTCCTGTACAATGACAATGGCCGTTTGGCTGCAGGCACAAGAAGGACTTTTATGAATATAATATACTGTTTTTGTTTTTGTCTTTTCCTGTTTTGGGGGTCACAGAGGTTCTCAGTGGACCCCCGATGCCCCTCAACAAAACACAAACAGGAAGAAGCCCCACCCCCCCTCCAGAGGAAGCACTACATCTGTGATGACCTGCCAAATTACCTTCCCAATTAGCCCCCCCCCCCCCGAAAGACCCCCGACGAGGCCGTACTCCACCCGGCGCTTCCTCAGATGGAACAAACAAAGGCGCCGGAGCCTGCAGCTCCTCCACGTATCTGCTGTGTGTGGAGGGTGGAGGTGTGTTAAAGGGCGCTGCTGCCGCCGCCGCCGCCGCCGCCGCTTGGTCGCTAACCACCGACTGCTTAGGCGCCACGCGTCCCCGCGGCCCCTCGTTGTAGGACCCTCGCGTCTCCACGTCTCCACCGGCCGCTTACAAATCACTCACAGAGCAGCATGCGAGTGTTCAGAAGCATCGAGCATCAGAAATGCTTAGGGTGGTCTTTTGGGGGGGGGGTCCACTGAGGCAAGTTTTCTAAAGCAGCCCCCCCCCCACTGATTTTATCAATGGTTCAATTAATCATCATACTCCCCTTCTCCGAGCTCATCACACACACACACACACACACACACCTGCTCGTTTTCAAGACACTGCAACACAAGTATCCTTGTCCCCCCCCCCACACACACACACACACACAACTTGCCCCCCCGCAGAGCAGCGGGCAGGAAAAGTCCCCAAAAAGCAGCGTCACCACAATTCAGCAGGCATCGCATGTAAAAGGACAAGTGTCCCCCCGGCGCGCGCGCGCACAACTACCAGAGACAGCAGCCTGCGGGGGAGACAGAGAGGACACCGGAAGGTGCTGGAGGACTGGACGGTCCCCCCCCCCCCCCCCCCCCCCCCCCCCCCCCCCCCCCGGCATGCTGAACCAGGGCTCCGGCGCGTGCAGGACGGAACAGACCCTTCCGATTAGTGATCGGAGATTTCCAACAGCGCGCACCGACCCCCCCCCCACAAAGACCCCCCCCCCACAAAGACCCCCCCCCCCTCACCAACGACCCCCCGCGTCTCTCACCTGGTGTTGAGGCTCAAAGCTGGACAGAGAAGCAGTAAACAAACAGCGCGGATGAATTTCATAGCTGTCTCACACTCCCGTTCCGTCTCCCTTCTCAGACGCCTTTTGCTTCTCCCCCCGTCTCCGACTCTCTCCCTCCCTCCCTCCCTCTCTCTCTCTCCCCCTCCCTTTTATTTAGCGCACTCTCCTCCACGCGCAAGCGGCGAAGAAGAAAAAGCAGCAACGCGGGGATCTCTGTCTCTAGACAACACGGGGGGGGCACGCTGGCTGAAGGGGGGGGGGGGGGGGGGGGGGGATGATGTCAGCGGACGCGCACATATTAGTGAGATGCATTCTTGTCATTGTTTAGTAGCCGGTAGTCTGATGCAGCACCACACTCAGCCCAGTGTGTGTGTGTGTGTGTGTGTGGGGGGGGTCTTCAGGGTTTATCAGGTCATGTTCTGCAAGGTCACCATCGAGTGAAGGTACCCCACAGACAGATGGATGGAGATGTGTAATTCACACTGATAAAGAGCAGCAGACCTTCAGTCGATCAGATGTGGGAAATGTCTTGTTGTGTTTGGATGGAAATACTTAAGGAACCTTTTCATAAAGCGAAACACAAACTAATAAAGCAAGACGTGATTCTACAAAGAGGTCGGCTTAAACAATGCAGAATAAATAGAACTCGCAGGCCATTTCATTTAACAATATTTTAATGCCGTTGACATTTCAGAAATTAATTTGAGAACTGTCCATGGATAAAATATTTTAATAAGAAAAAAATAATAAGAAATAATTGCAAATGCCTTTTTTTTTAAACATATCAAGAACCCCCATCGTTTGATGCAGAAATACTTCACTCCAACATTATTATCACCCATATCTTATGTATTGCTAATATCACCCACAGTGGACGTGTGTCTAATACGTGGCTGATGCATCGGGTGCATTCATCTGCACACAAACCTTACAGCATGAAGGCGATGCAGGCGAAAAGACCCACTCCCGCTCTAAAAAGAATATTTTCTCCAGTGAGCCCAAGATGTTAATGAAATTCATAACATAAAATCAATTTGTTGATGGAAAGAGATGATGTGGATCTTTTCTCACATTATGGCATAATATGTTTGCAGGAGGGAGGGGGGGGGGGGGGGGGGGGGGTATTAATGTGAGACATGGGGAAACGTGCACGCCGTGACTCGACCTCCCCCCCCCACCCGAATCGCTCAGAAAATCAAGGTCCACCTCACGAAAGTAAGAACAGCTGGAGAACAAAGTGTGGAGGAATATTAAGCAGTCCGTGCAAAAAGGTGGAGGTCACTCAGCATAGGCCTGATAAATGATCCCATTACAGCTTTAATAGAGTATTGGACCCCGGCAGCGTCCCCGTTTCCGACACCCAAAACGTTCCCACCCTTTCATTGGGTCCAGTTAGGAGTTCACGCACGGGGGGAGGAGCCGCCCTGACCGCTCCTAATGAGTCCGCTGGACCGCCGCCGCCGCCGCCGACCTCCTCGATCCGTCTCAATCACGCGTGGTCACGCCAGCCGGACACGCTCGGAGTGCGGCCCCGGTGACCCGACCTGCTGGCCGCCTTATTCTAATGAAGAATAATTAAGAGAAGAAGAAGAAGAAAAATAAACGTGAGTTGCTGGTATAATGTGAGACGACGTCCGGATAAACGCCATAATGTCGCATCCATTGATTTACGTATTTCGTTTACGGATGCGTCACTCTGACCCTTGACCCCCTCCCATCGCTGGCTGTTGGGTTCCGGGTGGGATGGACCGGGTTCTTCTCGGCTTGCCACAGCTTGGCACTTTGCATTGTATGTTCTCAGTCTTGCCAGCAGAATGGATCCCACTGCTCTGTGCCAGTTGAACATCGGACGCACCTATGCCGTTATTTTCTTCAAAACCGCTACAGCTTCCCCACAAGTTACACAAAGAAAATGTAAAAAGCTGCTGTGTGGCTCCATAAGGCCAGAGATGTTAGCGTGTTTTTAACATCTCTGAGTGAACGTGCCCTCAGTGACGCCACTGATATCTTGCGCTGGCCATTTTCCCAAAAACTAAATTGGCCACGTAGTAAAAGTGTTGAAAGTTGAAATCTCAGCTCTTTATTTTATTCCCACCGTGGTCACTGAGGGAGACGTGATGAGAGTTGAAGATTAGGCGGCACGAGTGGGCTTCGGGTGAAATACGATCTGACAGAACTGCAGATAAATTGTCTGAAGAAGTGACGATGATTCACTGGCTTTTGGGGCCCTGGTTGAACCGCTAATTGCGCTACTTGTCATAATAAAGTTTAGCTGATGACAGGACGCGTAGAAGTTTGTATTTGCCGGCCCTTTAAGAGAAGTGTTAAAAGGAAAAGGCGACGCTTGCCCACCAGCTGTCCACCCCCAGTACGCACCCCCCCCCCCCCCCCCCCAGTATGCAGGCCGACGGGTCTTTGAAGTCGTACAACGTTCCTCTTTCCGCTTTAAACGCGTTATCTATCCATGAAGCTTTTTTTTAAACTGTAGATGCTCACATTTAAAGCACATTCAACAACGGGGCCCACAAACATGATCCAATATGCCCCACTGTGGCTCCACGGGGCAAACTGGGATAAGTGCCTTGCCAAAGAGCCCGAGATATTGGTTCTGGACGGATTGCACATCGTGACTCAACGTTCCCTCGTCCAGAAACTTCTTTTTTTAGCTCTTTGATGAGAAGCCCTGGTCTTTACCTTCAGGCCCCTGCAGCCCCTGCAGGCCACTCGTCTGCAGAAACATGCCCAAAGTGATACCGGCCCACAGTTGCCGGCGTAGATCCAGATATCCCGAGATAATGGCGTGCATTTTAATCTTGAGAGAATAAGTTAGCATGTGATGAGATCTCCGTAGTGGTTTATGTGTGTTTGCACTGGGACAGACAAGAAAAACGTTCCCTCGCATCAATTTCCGTTCTGAAAGTTTACACTCAGCGTGGTCACATGGATTCGAATAACTGGCTTAGTCGGACTGAAATCGAATGATCCGTTTCATGTAAACACCTTTGTCCGACTACGTGCGGCCCGACTACGATCCGACCAACACCCCTGGATAACTCCATCCGATCCAGTTGATAGTTGGACTATTGCGGCATGTGACGGTGAATCGGATGAGGAACTGGACTTTGCGTCTTTGCGCATGCTCGAGATTCCGACGACGTCTTCTCTCCGTTATCAAATCAGCCGATAGCGCCATTCGCATCCGCTGTGCTCCTATTAGCATCATGCACAGATAGTAGAGGGATGTAGCTTCACCTTGCTCTCCGCTCGCCATCTTTCTCCTAATGTTGTTGTTGTTGTTGGTAGTGGTGAAGCGGTCAAGTGGAAATGGCTGCATCACAACTAGTTGTAATGAAAACAGCGCCACCTATCGTATCGGATATGACGACATGCTTTCGGCCAATGACTCGATTTATTCACTGCCATGTGTATTGGGATAATAGCACCTCCCCCCGAAAGACAGCACAGTCCGACTAAGCAAAGATTAGAATTATACCATCATGTAAACACACTGAGTGGCCTTGGACATTTCATGTGCAGGAGAGAAGGAAACACAAAGAGAAGCAGCCTGGCAGCTCAAGCTGAAGCTCAGTCCTTGTGAAGGAGAACGGAACCTCTGCTTTCACAGAACGGTTTAGGCTGTTGATGAAGAAGAGCTGGGAACACATGTGCAACATCTGTTTAGATGTAGAGCAACAACCGGTGTTTGCAGCTTTCAAATGCACGCACGATAAACATCAAGAGGATCCAAATCCTCTTGATAAAACAAGAGGATGGTTAAAAGCAGGAAATGGACACACAGTGAGCAATGAATCAGGTATTTAACGCGTATACTGTTGAACGTCATGTTGGAGAATCTATTTAACATCTTCTTGATCACAGAGAAACTGAGATACAAAATAAATGGAGGAGAAAAATGTGCACATTTTTGGATTTCTAGACAATGTAGGATATTTTTTATGATATTTCAGCTAAAATAAGATCCCTGAAGAATAGATATAATTCAATGTCATTTTGAATATTTCCAGACAAATGCATGAAAACCTCCAAATATTGAGCACATTTAACACTTGCCTTCACAGTAGGCCTGATTATTTAGTATTTAGATTAAAGACGTATAATCTACATCTATCAAATGCATTTTCCATTTCAGATTGCTCAGCGGGAAGTTGAGTACTCGTAATGTGGTTTAACCACAGCACTCACCATTTACAATTCACATGACGCTAAACAGGAGAAATATGGATTAAGGAGATTTAATCATCACTGGGAGATATTGCAACAATGCTGGTGGTATTTACACGGGGAACCGGTGCAAATTTGATCCACGTCACACGCCTTTTAACTGTGAGGCGTCAGCGGCGATGACTGCACATCTGAACCACGCAGCCATCTGACCGAAAGAACCCGAGCCAAAAGTCAGTAGCAGGACGCCCACGTTACAAATGCCTGGCAAAACACCCACGTTGCGCCGCGGAAAGGATGCCAGGACGCCCACCCCCCGGCGGTAAGGCGTCCATCATGGAATGAAAAGACAAACAAACAGCAGCAGTCCAAGCATGTGAGGACAAACTCGGTCACTGTAGCCGCGCAGCTTTTGTTTGCTGGACGCTTTGTGATGTTCCAGCACGAACCCCCCCCCCCCCCCCCCCCCCCCGGAGCAGAGCCTTGGCCTCGCACGGCGGTGACGCCGCCACCGGAGACGGGCTGCGCCTCGGTTTGTTGTCTAGCACAGTGAGCTGCTTACCCGCAGGCCGCTGGGGGAGGGAGGAAACTGCTCAGCGGCTCATCATTCCTGCAAATTACCCACCCGTGTGATTGCTATAAGAAGACCATTATTAATTGGGTTCATTATTTGTAATCAAGTCTAATTCAGAGCTGATTATACTTTACATTTTCTAAGGGCAACTCACAGCAGAATAAACTCTCAGCCTCATTGAAAATGAATTACATTTCTTTTTTTTTATTACAAATATTCTGGATATTTAGGAATGATCATTTTCGGCGAGAATGGCCAGATAAGGACACAGAAAACATCATATTTACCCTGCATGTGGACGTGTTCTCACCAGCGTAGGAGGAGGGATACATAGGGGACTAGAAAAGATCATATAGATCAACAGTACTCATGTTTCTGTTCCCTTGCAAGACTACCAATCAGTGTGTTACAGGCCGGACGGAGCTCATTTCAGACGAGCTCGGGGCTGCAAATTAGTCGAATTTCAGTCCTGACCACGATTTGGGCTTCTTGTACTTAGAGTGGAACTTCACTCCCACCACTGAGCCAACATCCACCACAGACAAAAAAGGAAGCTGGCAGAGGCGTTGAGAAATGAAACCAAGATCACTTCTGTTTGATGAAGGCCTCCACACAGCAAGCAAAGACTTGTTTATTCTCCGAATTTGATGCAAAGATTAGCTGAAGTCCATTAGCTGTAATGAAGGCAGTGCTTTGTGCAATGAAATGTACAGTTCCATTTATTAATCTAGCAAAATGATCTGCATCTCAATTTTGATCGAAATAATCCCGATTATCACGTCGGCTTTCGTTGTGGAGAACCAAGGTCCAAACGTGTTTGCTTCATGCTGCCTCACTTCAACGTCGAGACCAAGAAAAGCCTGAATGTTATCTGGGCGGCCGTGATGTGGGCGCACTGTTCCACTGAGGCACACAGACTGGCAGCTCTCCAATCGCGCGTCCTACTTCACGCCTTCTGGCCGCGATGAGCAGACAAAGATCGCACTGTGACTTGACAGTCCCGGCGCTGCAAGTGTGTCGCAGGCAAATGATCTATTTGTTTGCAGATCTATACGCATAGATTTTGTAGTTTGTGCAACGTCAGCAGCTTTTCCACGTGGTCACCCCCAGGTCTCATGCTCGGACCCTTGAGTGTCCCGCAATGGCCGTTTCCTGAGACAGGATGAGTCCATATATGTGTGTATATATATATATATACAGTTCTGTCATAAGAGCCCAATCATTGTATTTCCTGCTCATTGTATTTTCCTGCTTCCTGAGGTGAAGGATGAACAATGCTCAGGCTCACCGGTGGATTTGTACTTCCATCTTCAGGTCGCTCCTGGAATTGCAAACATCTCACAAAAAAAAACAAAAAAAAACTGACGCAGCAGAGCTCGGATTCGGGGTAAAGAGATGATTCGTTTTAAATTAAAAAGTCTCCAAAAATGTTCTTAGTGCAACATTTTATTGAGGTTGATGCTTTTTTTTTTTTCCACGAGTGAGGCTTCTTTAAAATCTGAGCGGGTTGCTTCTGTTGCACTGCTGCGGCATGACCTGGATAAACAGAATGCTGCAGAGACAGCGGTTCCAACAGCGCGCTGCTGTTGTTATTCTGGATGCACCACCTGCAGGGACACAGGCTTCATAATACGAAGCAAAGGGAATTGGGATTTGTTTTAAGTATATTTCTTTATTTTTTTAGAAATGTTTGTATTTGTTAGTTTGTATTCAAGTTCGACATCCATTATTGAGAGTATTTTCTGCATTTTTCCAACCATATCCACTTGAAATAAAGCAATGCAGTCCATCCAGATAGGGACATTAACCCATAATGAATGTATTTGAAAAAAATATTATTTCACTGATCAAAGCAAACATTTGTTTCATAAAAATAGGTTATAAATGTGATTGTAGGATTTCAAATATGGGAAACAACATATCAGATATTAGTCTACTAGTGAAGGACTTGTTTGGATGAAACTTTCCAGATGATAAATCAAATCAAAGCTACTATTGAACAGTAAGAACAACAAAAAAAACTACCCGATCGGCTGCTGTCCGGACCGGAGGGGAATCAGGAAGCACATCATTAATACTGCAGAGCTCAGACATCCAGTCAGACACGTTCACCCGCCAATCTCTGCGCCAAACGATGAAGAATAAACATGCGGCGGGTGACCGGCCAGTCGGGCAGATGGAGGCCGCGTCCGCGCTGCAGCCGGCAGAACCAGAGTGAGACGTTGTTTGGTCTGGTTCCCGTTGGCGATGACGCGGCACAGAGGGACCTCTGCGCGTCTGAAGCTCACTTCAAAGACGGGCTGAACGGAACAAACCGGCCCTGGGACCGAGGAGGTCCATTTCTGACTCAGCATTCCCACAACCTGGCCTCCAGGTCAATATCGCCATTACACACCGGCGGGTGGGGGGGGGGGGGGGGGGGGGGGGCACGATAACGCCAAAGAAAGGCGATCCTACCTCCAAAAATACAACAAGCCAAGCCTATCCAAGTGGAACTTTGCTGCAAACCAAACGCGTTCACATCCGGGCGCCGTTCCAATGCCTCATTGTTGTTGTGGGTGTTTAGTGGTTAGCCGCTAATGCTAATGGTTGTGAATCAGTGGGGCTAACGTGTGAATGACCTTCCCGGTGAACTGTCATTGCAGCGTGCGATGCACTCTGCCGAGCACTGAGCTGAAGGACGACTCAGATCAGCACTTTGTACGCTTTTAATTGTGACGCAACCGGTCCGTTCCACTCCCACCCGTCACCTCCATGTAACGATGTGGATACGAGGTTACTACGCAGATCAGACAATCAAATACGATGAACAAATACATCAAGTTGTTGGACTCAGTTCCATCTGGACCAGTGACAGAGGGAAATACTCTGCCTGTGAGTTCGAACATCCGTGTCTTTGTGAAGGAAACCACGTTGATGACGTAGCTTCAAAACCACTTCCACAGATTTCCGAGGTACTTTTATACAACTATTATTCAAGTATTGCCATAACTATCTGTAATGAAAGCTCATGAAAGTGCAGTCAGCAAATGAAAAATATGAACCAAAGCAATCCGTTCAATCCATGCTGACCGATGACAGCAAAACAAATGTGTGTGTGTGTGTGTGTGTGTTTCCAAGTTGCTCCTTGACATTGTGACTAAACAATGCACGTTGAGCTGAAAGATGAAAAAAAAAGAAGGTGCCAGCGTGTTGCCGCGTCACAATCCCACCATTTACTTCCAATTCGCCAATTTGGGCTCGGCCCTCCAGGGTCCCACATGGCCGACCTGTTCTGAAGGGAGGCAGCTCCCTCGCGGGGGGGGCTCCCTGGAGCCCATGCGGGGGCCGAGAAATACCGACAGCAAGCTGTGACTCCGCCGGCTTCCAAAAGAAATGGTAGTGTGTGAGCTTCGCGTCAGCCGCCACACCGGCCGTGCCAGTGACGGAGGCCTCGCCGGGGCTCTTTGTCCCCACCAGGGAGGGAAAGAAAGAGAAAAGGTCCTGACCGATTCATCCAAACGTTCTGCGCTCAGCTCCTCGTACAGCGGGTTCGTAGGGAGAGTTGATCAGGCCATTTCTCCGTCCCTCGCACATTTAATCCTTCATGTACTTACCAGGCTCTCGGTAAAGACACCGGCGCTGTGTTTTCTTTACATATACACACACATTGATCTCTATGGACGAACTCTGACATTTAAATGACAAAAAAATCGCTGCTCAGTTCGTCAAATAGGTGGAAGTAAATGATCCGCTGTGATGAACTGAAATGAAGAAGAAGAACGTGTAAAATAAAACACAAACCAGTGTGTTTGCCACCGTCATGATTGAATTACAGCAAAACCCGATCAAGAAAGAGAAAAATAAACACCTCAATATCACCATTTTAAATTCCCCTTCCCATCTTCTGTGCCTCGCAGCTTCATAAAATGTGCAATATTCTCACTGTTTTGGAATTCTTCCACATAAAAAGATCCCACACGAGCTTTGAAGATTGGCGTGAGTTCCCCCTCAGCAACAAGACCCCCCTGTGTGCTTGAATATTACCAGGGAGCTTAAATTATTCACGGACTCGTACATTGTCTGCGGAGTCCTGAATGTCAAACGATGTGACTTTGAAAAGCAGTTTGTTGGTGTGTTTGCCGTCCTCGAGGCCCCCCGCGCTGATTAAGGCATTCGCTTATTAACAATACAGATACAGGACAATGCGCGATGATCCGGTGTGTCTCCTCTCCGCTCCCGTTTCTGTAATGTCCTGCCGGCCTTCGACTCAGAAAAGCACTAATCCGTAATTGTGCCCCATTGAAAAAGTGATCACGCAGTCGGGGTGACTAATGAGGGATGTTAGATCTCTGATTCCACCGCGGGGTCGTCCAATAACCGAAGAACAAAGGCCGTGTTCACCGAGCGGAGGAACCTCTGCTCGCTCACTGCGAGGACGGAGCCTCGCCAACGCCGACCAGCGCAACGCAACGTGCTAATGACAGATAGTGAACGATGAAAAATGTCTCCGCCATGGAGATCATTAGTGTTGCTCCACGGCTGGATGAAAAACCCACGCCTGTAATTTACCCCCCCGGGTTCCAAACCACCAGTTGGGCAAGAAGGAAACATCAGTCACAGGTGAAGCAACTTTCACCTGGTTGCCGCGTCGTGAGGGAAACTGAGGAGGTGACCTTCGACCCGGACTCGGCCGGCGGCCACAGTCCGGTAATCATTCACATCTGCTTTCTTCTTCTCTGTGTGAGTCTAGAAAACCACTTGTGTGAATGCACGATGTACAAACGATGCAAACAACGGCCGTACGTCTTTTCCGTCCCAATAACACGAAGAAGAAGATCAGTTGAAAGACTGAACGGTAGAAAGACAGAAGCTGTGCTTAGTTTGGAGAAACCGTCAGAAAAAACAACCATAAAAAACAAAAAGAGGTTTTTTTGTGTCACAGGGACCTGGAACATGGATTCAAAGCCGCCCACACACACACACACACACACACACACACACACACACACACACACACACACACACACACACACACACACAGCCCACACACACACACACACACACACACACACACACACAGCCCACACACACACACACACACACACACAGCACACACACACACACACACACACAGAACACACACACACACACACAGAACACACACACAGAACACACACACACACACACACAGAACACACACACAGGACACACACACACACACACACACAGAACACACACACACACACACACACAGAACACACACACAGGACACACTCACACACACACACACACACACACAGGACACACTCACACACACACACAGAACACACACACACACAGGACACACTCACACACACACACACACACACACACACACAGAACACACACACACGCACAGAACACACACACACACACAGGACACACTCACACACACACACACACACACACACAGGACACACTCACACACACACACACACACACACACACACACACGCACAGAACACACACACACACACACACAGAACACACACACACGCACAGAACACACACACACACACAGGACACACTCACACACACACACACACAGAACACACACACACACACACACAGGACACACTCACACACACACACACACAGAACACACACACACACACACTCACACACACAGAGATTCTGCCTCATTTTAGGTGACAGCTGTTCTCTGTCACTCGGTCACAGCAGTAATAATACGTATTTCTAATAGAGAAATAGTGGTTATATTCTACAGTTGCGCTGTGATCCACACGGTGGCGATCTTTTATAACATTTGGGCAACAGAAGAGCTGCTCATGAGTTCTGCAAACAAATGTTCCCACTTAATTACATGTTTGAGCGATTTAATTACAGCTCTGCTAATATTCATTCATTCATCTCACAGCAAAACACATTGAAGTGTTGAACAGCTGTCAGTGCTTCTACATATTTAAAGCAGCATTCTTCGGACGTGGATCTTCTTGCACAAGCGGCTTTGGATTTTGCATTTGATTTAGAACCTGTAGCGATGACTGAAAGTAGATACACGGCACTGTGCATTTCATTTGGACAAATTAATCCGTGGCTCCTCTGATACACAGTATGCATGAGTCACATTCTAATTAATATGACTCAGTGAATCACAGTATATTCTATTATGAGTCAATGAGTCACAATATATTTGATTATGGTAATGAATTGAAGATAAGCGAAAACATGAAAGCAAAATGATGGGAACTGATTTAACAGGGAAAAAGAATGTGTGTTTGGGTGTTTTAGGAGTCTAGTCGTGGCTCTCAGGCTTTTATGGCCCATCAAATATTACTAATTAAGATTATCTGTACGGATCCCGATTGAACTTCCATCCGTTACACCCATAGACTGTTCATAAGTGCACACAATGATATGACGTCACCCATTGGTTTGTGCTTTTGAAGCCTGACTCCACCACTAATCCCTTGGACCTTTATCTGGCTAAATCCTCATTTCAATTCAGTGAGGCTTTCGTTGTTCTGCCATTAGATGCATTTAGATACAAACGCAACGAGCTTTGCCAATTACCACGACCTTTCATGTGTTCGCTTGATCGAACCATCCGCCGGTTCCTCGACATCCGATGAGTCGGACCCCAACGCTCCACCGTGACCCAACACTATCAGGCCACGACACAATCCTCCTGAGTCATGAACTAAGCCAATGAAAAGGTCTCGCCCAGGTCTTCAATCAAATACACAAATCTCGCAGTTCTTTGGGGATCAAATGGATCCGTCTATGCGCACAAACTGCATTTACAAGGAAGACACAGACATGCTGAAGGTTTAATTGAAACATGAATACTTGTACTACCCAATACTTCAGTGATGCACTCTCACAATCAATGCCTGGTGCGAGAGTCTCGAGATGCCGAGTACTGGATGCATATCTGGCTGCCAATCATCCACCGCATCGTTGCCATTGTTCACACATTTTTAGTCACCATCTGTCAGAAGCTAAATTATTGAACGTCATCTAGCCCTGATAACCATTTGCTTTACCTGAACACATACAAGTGCTTTCCTTGTGTGGGTTTTTTTTTTCCCCCTGTGCTCCGAAATCATTCATCAACCACAAGAGAAAAGGAGACCTGCATGTTTGGGATGGATGAAAGATTGTATACAGCTTCGCATCTCCCTCCCCCATTGCATTTCTCCTGGATTTGCACTAATCAGACAGCAGGTTGGGCCTAAGAGTGAAAACTTGTGACTTAATGAATCAGGTCGACCTGTGAAGAGACCGGCGACGGAGACCATAAACCCGTCTTTGCGGTTTTTAATGGGGTGATAAAGTGGGTGGGACATAGGGGCCTCTTCTCATCGCCCTCCACGCAATCACACCTCTTTTTGCAAGGAGAGGAGACACCCCCACTGCCAGAAATGCTGGTGAAGTAGTGAAGTGAGAAGTTACTACAGAGATTGGCATGTTTTTAATGATGGATGCTTGTGATGGAGGACGGGAGGCCAAATAGGACAAAACTCAGCAGTCTTTGATGTTTCAAAAACTAAACCCCCCCGCAGCCCCCTAAGTGCAAATCTCTTGATATCTTTTTTTAGAGATGCGTCTTAGGTAATAATTGGTCGTTTTTTTCCTCTGGATTCAGGCAAACAAAAAAAACTGATTTGTAGCTGTGAAAATATACTTTTTGTGCATTTCTAAAGTGCTGCCAGTGACGTCCTGGGGAGGCTGCCGTGTCTCTATATGGTAAAGCCCCCCCCCCACACATGTTAGAAATACAACACCAGCTGTGGCTGGTGTGAAAGCGTGAAACGCACACTGATCGGCCTTAATTCTACCGTAAAAACTAAGCATCGGTTTCCATGTCTCTTGACATCTCACTTATGTGGCTGCAGAATAACTTATGGTACGTTGACCTATTTACAGCGATTTAGTGTAAAAGTTTTAAACTTGCTCAGCAGTTACTGTCAGTAACACTAACATCTGGTGACAGGGAAATACTGTAAAAACACTTTTATTTAAGGTTGAGATGTTTACAAGGTATTCCCAGCTACGTGTTACAGCCACTACGAGGTGACGTCGAACGGAGCCAACAGGGAACTGGGTGAAAATATCTGTAAATCAGGAAGCATAAGTGTGTCCTCCAGCTACGAGGCGTTTTGGAGGAAGTGGCTGAGAGGTGAATGGAGCCTTCCAAGTTGTAGCTTCGCAGTGCCCCCGGAGGTTTTGCACTTAACAGATCATGAATTTATAATCTGCGGCGCTGGCAAGGGGCCACATGTAAAGATCGAGACGGTGGTGATTGTTCCTATTCCGAGCGCATTAGTAAGAGCACATACTTACATGTGCAGCATTTGTATTTATTCGGCTGCTCCTACGTTTTGAGGTGGAGCTCTGAGAGCAAACAAACTCGTTTTTTACAAAAATGTGTTAACTTTTATTAAGGGCAGAAAGAGCGACAGTCGAATAAGAATACAGGAAAAAACTAGAAGCTTCACATCCAAATGCAGATTTAAGACTGAGTTCCTGTCTCGGCATAAAGTGCACAATAATGACTTGCTGGAACATTATCAGGTGTGTTGCTTTTGCAAAGCTGCTCTTAAAAAGTCACAATAGAAGCCTGGAGTTGAAGAGTTGGGTCGGCGCCATAACAATACTGGATCACAGGATGTCAACTGAACATAACACAAAGTGACTAATCACCGTTCAAATCTATTCACTCCAACCACCGAGCAGACGGCACAGCGCCCGAAAGAAAAACACCCACCAAATCAATTTAGGGACCCGGCTGAGAGCCGCGTTGTGGTTCCGTGATGATCGACGGTCGCCAGCGCTTGAAAGATAAATGCATGAAAATACAGGTAGGACGGCATTCTCCCATCATGCAACGCTGCGGGGAATCTTTCCCCTTTGAGGATTCTCCATAAAAAAACATGCATTTGCTCATTTATACTTTCTGCTAATGGTAAAGAGGACAGTAGTCATATAGCATGTGAGAGCAAACAGCTTCTCTGTACACACACACAATTCTGTTCTGCAACCCTGTCGGATACCTTTTACAAATAAAAGCTCCTTGTGGAGGTTTTAGCGTTTAACTATAAGCAATTTACTGTACTGGGGGTCATTTTAGAACGTTATTAAAGTAAGAGCTGTAGAGTGAGTAGAAAATCCATATGGTTCAAACACTGCTTGGCCGACCAGGAGAAGTCGGGTTGCTGAGTGCTTGGTTTGGCTTTCTCCATGTTTGTGTATTAAAAGCATTAAAAGCCTTTCTCCGTGTTTTAAAGTTATATCTTCTTTTTCAGCCTTAAGAACGGAAAGCACATGTAAAGAAATGTGCCATCGTGAACATTCTCTCTTTGCGAAACCCTCTCAAGCCCCTTGAGTTGCAACGCAGCGATCCGAGGCTCGGCCCGAGGTACGACGTCAGCGACATTCTCCCTCTGGAGCGCTGCAGGTCTCCCGTCTGAGCCGCGAGGAGGTGCAGCACGCGGCGCTTGCAATCGAAAAACTTGCAAAATTGAACTTTTTTTTCCCCCAATGTTGCAAAAAAAAAGACAAACCTTCCTCAGCTTTAAGTGCACAAGAAAGAGCCTAGAACGAGTCTGGTGAGGAAACATAAAAGACCCCTGAGAGTTAATCTGAAGAGCCAAATTGATGGTTGCCAGCTAAAAAACACAAAGAATACACATGAATATTTAAAAAACTTGCCTTTCGCTGAAAAAAACAGACACATTTTTACTTTAAAAACTATTGTCAACTCCGATATATAATCTGCATATAAATGAAAAGCCAGCAGTCAGTCAGAGGTTTTCACCACGAGGAGAAGTATTTCTTGGAAAGCAGCACGGAGGTTTCGCTTTGGATCAATTGTTGCCACAGAAAGACTCCTCGTGCACGTTGAAGTCAGCGACATTTTGGGCGTGAGAAGCTTTTAGGAGGAGGAACGGGCCTCCAACTCCCCCCCCGGCCTCCCGTCAGACGGTAACTCACGGCCCCCGAGCCCGTTGCTATTCTGAAATCTGCATCTTCATGGAAACTTATCGCCCCGCGTGCGGGATATCAGTTATTTGAACGGACTGCTTGCATTTTAATAGAGCGAGAGAGAGCCCTCAAATACCCGTGCAGATTGCTATTGAGTTATGTCTCATCACAATGCAAACCGGCGCTTTTCTGTCCAGGGGCTTCGGGGTCACGTGGTCTCCCATCTGCTGACAGGGGAATGGTGAAATTCATGGCGCCATTGAACGTAAATGAAAATGTCATGAATCAGCTGTCTCAATCTCTTCTAAGTGGCCATCGTGGGGACGCCGGCGTTCCGAACCATGAAAGAGGTGGAGAAAAGAAATGAAATTCATCTTGGTCTGTGTCAGGGCGGTCCTTGTCCTTGCCGTCATCCGTTCGAATCTCACTCGCATTTCATCTTGTTTTATATCTCGCACACCGCAGGCATGAGTCGCCCCTCTCTGATTAGCCTCCGGTGGGGAAATGAGCCATGAATATATTTAACGTGGTATTGCTGTGGAGCGCTTTGCCCCTTTTTTTTAATCCCGACAGCCCGAACGAGTCTGTTCCCCCTCTGTGTGTTTTACTGTCCGGCAGGGACCTCGTCAGCGCTGCTGCTTGTCCTGCAGCTTTAGCACGACAACACGCGGGTACAGGAGGTGCACGTCGAGCGGGATCACATTAGAGGGGATCACGATGAAATAAAGAACACGAGTCTCTTCGATAAAGACAAACGAATGGGATCCAATGCGTAGCAGGAGATGTTCTTTTCCAAGCCTCAGATTTGTGACGAGGGGGGGGGGTTCATTCCGTGGCCAGCGGCCCCCTTTGTGTCCCCCCCCCCCCCCTGCTGCTCCACTAAGACCTCAAGCCCCCCCCCCTAATCTCCCACAAACACCCCCTGACGGTGGAGCTTGTGTGGCTTTGCCAGCATGCCTGGGCCAGCCCCACACATACTCATTGGCACCTTAACACCCCCCCCCCCCCCCCCACCACCACCACCACCACCACCCCTCACCTCACGCTTCTCACTGCAAAGGTGAGTTCTCGTGATGGGGCGGGGGGTGTTAATCCTCATACTGGCTAGAACCCTCCTTATTCAACCATCAGACATTGAATGTCGCTCCATACATCCTTGTAGTGCCCCCCTCCTCCTGCCCCCCCCCCCCCCCCCTACTTTCTTTCATTGTCCACGCGCACTAATTGTTTCCCCAGCCTGCCGAACCGGATCATCCCGGTGCCCCCATGAATAGAAGGAGGAGAACTACAGTCAACAAGGATGCGAGGAGCCCCCCCAACCCACACTGCAGCTCCTCCTCCCCCCTCCCTCCCTCCCGTGCCGCCCCTCCCTCCCTCCCTCCCCCTCTCTCTCTCTCTCCATCCTCCCCGCTAGGTGCAGCGTGCATGTGAGCGCGTGTGCGAGCAGAGCCGCGCGGGCGCGCGTCGTCCCGCACGTCAGCCTATCGGCGCGCGCGCATTTAGAGCATCTGGAGAGGACGCAGGCATTTCTTTAAATGCCCCACGGACGAGAGGGGACTCACGCCGCCCGCGCGCGTCCCTCCGTGCCCGCTCCCCGCTTCGACCCGGTCCCGCACCCGCGCGTCCCCATGCTTTCGGAGGCGTTTTGAATTTCCGTGGCAACATGGAGCTGCCCGAATTAGAATTCTCTGCATGACAGTCCGGGTAAGTGCGCGCGCGGCGCGGAGCCGCCGGGTCCCATTTATGATTTGATTCTGGTGCAGCGGGATCACCGGGGAGCACATTCATGTCACCATGCCAATTGTGCGTCGTGGGCAACTGGATGGGACGGAGAGGGGTGGGAAAGGAGGGTGGTGGTGGGGGGGGGGGTCTCATTTGTGCTTTGTCATCCAGATGGTTTCATCTGGATGTGCGCGGTGCCGTCCGGGGTTCGGTGATGTGCGGCACGCGGCTCCGGTGTTTGCTTCTTGGTGTTTGGGGATCATTGCATTGTGTGATTGGACGCCTGGCTTATATGCATTTATATAAATGTGTATCCCAGCTGAAAGTGAGAGGCTGAGAGTGTTGTGGGGTCCCCCCCCCTCCCCCCCCCCCCCCCCCCTCTTGTCGTTCCATCCCTAATCTGCCCTCTGTAACATTCGCGTTCATTCCAATGCCAGCCAACTCATCTCGACTCGCACTCCTCCTCAGTCGTTTTCGCTGCTCTTGTTGTTGTTGTTATTTATTTTCCCTCTTTTCCCCGGTGCCCGTGCCGGGGCTTTTGCATCTGCCAACAGGTTAGATGGTTAAACGTGTCAGCGTTGATGCTGACGGGTGGTCGTTGGGGGGGAAGGATGCCCGATGGTGATGGTGCATGCCGCCTGGATGAATAATCTCCCACTGTTTGATTTCTAAAGCTGGAGTTTTCATAATCATGGCTGCGACGCTTCAGCCCACAGAACAGCAACCAGCGAAGGGTCTGCTGCTCTCCACGTGGGGGCTTCGTGAGCGAGACTAAGCTCTTAATTGGGGCCCTGAAATCAAGGTTATGACAGCTTATTGCCATCTTTCTTTTCTCCTCTCGGTAGTTATTAATGCGTGCCACTGCTTGAGCACATCTGCTGCTCAGAAGCACTCAAGGCAATTTTGCGACACACTGAAACGAGCTTTTCCAAACAGAATTTCACCAATTTACATCTGTTGTGGAGACACGCGTTGACTGATAGATAGATAGATACTTTATTGATCTCTCAAGAGGGAAATTTGGGTATCACAGCAGCATGTACAGGGAAGAAAATAGAATAAAAAGATACACATTATATACAATATAATAAGATAGAAATATTAAATTAAATAAAATAAATAATTTAATATTTCTATCTTATTATATTGTATATAAACGAGTGACTGAAGCCACTTTACACGGGAAAACGGTTTATACTTCTGCATAACAAGACCCAACAATATAAGATACACAAATATGTAAACATGTGTTACGTTTAAATCTGTTTGAGTTTCACGGAAATGTTCAGTTTTTTTGCAGTTAGCTAATGAAATTGAATGAAAACAGTCAAATCACAAAACAGACCCATTCAGCGGTCGTATTTTAATGCCCCCTGATGAACATATTCATACAATTCTAGCTCTGTTTAGCCCTTAAACAGGCCAATCTGCCTGCAGTAGCATTTAGCTGCTGAAGCTAAATGCTACTTTATGTTCACCAGCTGGACACAAACCAGTCAGTTGTTTTCTCTTAACTGGCAGCAGCTGCCTGCAGAGGCGGTGGAGGTAAAGTCGACATCTCCCACGTACACAATGCAATCGCTTGTGATTGTGCACAGAAACTGACAGTAGATGACAGCTGCATACAGGTGGTGCCCAACGGGTGAAGCGGCAGCGCGCCTGTTGTTTAAGGGGCGTGCGCGCGCAGTTCTGAGGCTGCTCCGAGGGCTTGACGGAATGCGACTGATGTGAAGTTGTGTCTGCGCGCCCCAGTTAGCGTTGATCTATTTAAATAGTCTGCAGACGGCGACGCAGAGTGAAGGGGATCCGGAGACGTTCTGGTGCCCCGTTCAGGCGGTGTACGCAAGGGTGAACTCGCCGACGCCTCGGGGGGGGAGATTTGGCTCAAAGGGTTCTGTTTGTGCGCTCGTAAGTCTTGATCCATTCGACTGATCCAATGTGGATGATTGTTTTATTAATGATTTATTTAATTATTAATGCTAGTTAAATATTAAGGAAGGACAACACAAACACGTGCGAACCCGCGGAGCCTTCCATTACAAACCAAAGCGGGTTGTCGACACGCTTTATGTCCACTGGACCGCTCTCCCTAACAGTAGGTAGTCGAGGTAACGTGTTTGCAGAAGCCGGTTCAGATGGAATGACGGCAAATGGGACAAATGACGGGAAGTTTCAACGAGCGTCGTTTTGTTGGAGGAAAAAAAAGCAATAAGTGCTTTGACATGAGAGCGGCGTGTTTCGTTCCAGGGTTCGCTGTGCCCAATGGGCGAGCAACAATAGCCGTGTTTCCTTATCAAGCGTGAAGCCAATTTCATCAGAAGCTGCTGCTACGGGCAACTAATACCAGCAGTCGGTTTGCCCATTTGGTTCATATAGCAAAAGAAAGACGGATGAGACACCTCCGTGTGTCCAGGGAGGCAATCTGATCAGTCATGTGACTGAAATTCAACAGTCATCTGATCAGTCATGTGAACTTAAACGTTCGCTACATCAGGATTTCTTTGATTTGTTACGGAAACCGCCTCGCCGACCGAAGGCGTCGACTAAAAAGGACAAGAATCTGCCATTGGTGAACCCTTATTAAATGAGGCCGTTGTGCTGTTCTCATGCGGCACCTCAGAATATGTGAAACGGCGACCAGGCTGAAGGCAGAATGAAGGATGACCTCCGTCTGGAGTCTTTCTAGGGTCTCCTATGGTGCATTTGTCAGCTGTTTGATTGCGGCCTGTAATGGCGGTTATTTTGGGGCCGCAGCCGGAGCGCTCCGACCAACACAGCAGTTCACTTGCGACGCTCCTGAAAAAAGGAGCCCAGAGATCATCCAGGGCGCCACTGTTTATCTGTCCTCCAGAGCCGGGTCCGTCTGCGACCCTGATGGATACTGACATTTGGGCTTCTTCAAACGCACCCTGGAAGGTCACAGTCCTCCTCATTTCCATGTGATAATAACGGCTTCATGCTAGATTTGAGGCACAGTCAGGGGGGGCGGCAGGACGGCAGGACGGAGGTCGCCTGTACGATGCAAACTAACCCCAGAGGAGACCTGGCGAAGAGCCCCTTCCCCTCCCCTCAGTTTACCCATCATGTCGTCTGGCGGGTGTTTAAAATAAACCCGCCGCTGTGCTTTAGCTTCAGGGATCTATGTGTCATTTTTGTTCCTTCATCATCACCTGGGCTGATGCATTCTTTCGAAAAGAAGAAGCCGAGGTAAACAATTTGGAAGGAATCAATTTAACAGACAACGAATGGATTACTTTCCTCGCATCGGTGAAAGAAATGCAGAGGCACTTTGGTCTTCATGTTTGCACCGAAGCTTCGGTGAAGTGATTTGGTGCGAAACGCTCGGAGAAAGTCGGGAGAGGCTCGTTTCAGGTCAGACTCCCTTTAGCGTTTCATTCAACCCCTCTTTGCTCGTCTCCAGTCCAACACATTGTCTAATCCCTGCTGGCAAGTAGGGAATCATTTCCAGCTGATCCTACTTGACTTTCAAGAGGAATGGGTGTTAGTGAAGACAGGAGCCTCTTTTCCAGCACCGAGAAGACTTTGTCAATGAACATAGGAGCAGATCTGCATAGTGGGACCGTATAACAGGTTAAATATCATCCATTCCCGGTTCTTCCAACGTTGGAATGAGGATCGGGAGCATTTAGCCGCTTGAACATCCCTGTGAGGGATCCCATCCTGTTGAGGAGTCCATCAGGAGGAAATAAAACTCAACGTTAATTACATCTTGATATATATTACTATTTAATGCAATGTAAAATGCAACTTTGGCTGGCAAACATCGCGCGCCGCTTTCTGTATCCACACCGAGCCGGATGAATGATGAAGAGCTCAGCCTGAGCACCACTGAGCAGCTTTCTGCCGCTTCCAGTTCATTGTTCGGGTCCACCAGAGCCGGACTGGTCGGGTCTCTCTGGCTCAAGCCGACCTCCCAAAGTCAAAGCGCGGGCAGCTGCTCGCGGCTCAGGAGCCCCCCCCGCGCTGGTCGTGTGCTGCCGGGCCCCCGCGCGCGTTTGTCCAGTACAAGGAGTCGCCCGGACGTCGAGTGGCTGGCAAAGGCCGCCGAACGCCCGGTACCCCAAAGAGACCTCGCTCTTTAAGGATTCGTAAGACCCGGGAACGTTTGTAATGAACGTCAGTGATTCACAGTGCTTCATTGGAAGCTTTGGCTTTGTTTGAAGGTTTACTTTACATTCAGCTTTAATGTCGATTGCAAAACTATCAGATCACGCATGCTGTTTATTTGTTGTTCCAGGGACGCTCGAAAACATACAATTTGTTCATGTTTTGTCACCCCCCCCCCTTAGGTGGGATCATGAAAATCCAGATTCTCCTGATTACACTGCTGAGAAACAACATTCAAACACATTTCCATTCAACATCTCCACCATACGTCACTCTGAACCTGCACTCATTTTTATTTCGATCAAATCCAGACGTATTATACCAAGACATCTAAGGTGAAATAGTTCACTCACCCTCAGCTCAGGTCATTATGTGCAGTAAGCAAGACCACCGCAAACATGAGCTCCAAGGCTGAAACGCGACAAAAGGTAGATGCTGATCATAGCGTTGACGTGCACGCGACGTACAATGAAGGCCAGAGTTGGGATTGTAGTAAAAGGTGTTTCATGCAGGCGCCCACGCGCCGCGGCAGGGGTCTTCTTCAGGGCGGATCCGTAGGTGTGGGCTCACAGCTCGCCGGTGCTTCAGAGATCCCTTCCGCGCCTCCAGCCATCGACTCCAAACAGCAGCGTGGTTTGCCGAGCGAGAGGTTATTCATTCTTTTTTTTTTTTTTTTTTTTTTTTGTTCTTGTTTCATTTCTGAGATGCTAACTTTATTGATCGAAAACACAAAGACCATAAGGAATACACATATTAAAATTCATGGATTAAGAGTCTTCTTCTGCACCGCCGGTCCGTCCAAATCAAAACACAGAATTCGACCACCATCGCTATTCCACCTTGGCTTTGACGTGCCGCAAACTCTGAACGTATCTCTTAAGTCAGTGTTTTTCAACCTTTTTTGCGTCAAGGCACCAAAAAAAATATCCCGGCACACCAACAACCGGAGATGATATGAAAATCAATCCCAAACATAGTTTCAGCGTGAGCATAATATACTCTGAGAAATCAGGGAAACGCGTGTTCCATTTGTTGTGTTTTATTAAACTTAACATCATCCTGATGCCAAGATGGCACCGGCTTTATGCCCAGGTGTCTCTAAAGCCTGGTTTATGCTTCTACGTTGTCCCTTGCGTCGCTTTTCACGTCTCCTCGAGTCCTTGCGCGTGTCGAGACATTTTTCTAGGCGACGCAAGCCTGCGATCGGTCCGCTAACTGCGTCCTTTACGGAGTCTCACGTTTCCGCTTTCGCAGCCCGACGCCGCCATTATTAAAACGAAGGATGTCTACGAGAGAAACGGATCAGATTTAAGAACTTCTGTCGGAAGAAATGCGTAAATATGAGCGTTTCTACGAGCCGTCATTGGCGGGTTGTAGAAGCGGGTTGGATTCACGGAGGGAGATCGCCGCAGACGCCGGTTTGCCGGTCGAGAGGCGCACAAAGTTGTGGAGGAAAATACGGGACAAATGTGACCGCGATGAAAAGCAGCAGTGTGGATGCACGGGGCAATAAAGTCTATGATACATAAATAAATAGACGTGACTCTCTGGGTCGTCTTCGACAAAAACACGTCACTCCGCCTGTTGTTCTGGCGGTGAATCGCTCTGCAACACGCGCAGACCCACGAATTGAAACGAGTGCGTCGACGCAGACGCAGAAACATGCGCCGGCCTTAATCTTAATCTCACTTTTTTTAAATTGTCGCCTCAGCAAATCTGCCTGTTAATTACGCTGCGTAGCGCCACCCACAGGCAGAGGGGAGTATTGAGCCTTCACACCACCAACAGCGCGACGACACACACAAACACACAAGTTGGCTCTTTTTTTTTTCACCTAGCAAGTGACCGTATGTAAAAAATGATATTTTTTTTTCACGGCACACTGGTTGAAAAACACCGTCTTAAAGAAACAACGTTGCGGCCAAGGTGAGCTGGGCATAAAAAAAAAAACGGCTCCGTCTCGCCCACTGACCTCACGGGAGACGAGAGGTCTCCTCTGATCTCAACGCTGGTTATTTCCGGATCAGCGGTGCGGAGGAAGAACACGTGAGGAGGAAGCAATTCCTCCCGACTTTGCCGTTGGCCCGGCACCCCCCCGGGACACCTCCCAACGCGCAGCTGGTCCCGCGGAGGTGTGCCGCTCCGTCTGAGGAAGCGTGCGCTGCATGACCGATCGGATCACACATGCGATATTCTCTGGGAAACAACATTTCCTGTGTGTTTTTCACACGATGGCACGCATAGTTTCTTTGATTTGACTAGTTTTGAGATTTAAGTGTTGCATTAGTTGCTTGGCTGGTGTCCGCCTGGCGTTGACCACAGTCTAGTTTAAGTAGTTTAGGTGGAGAACGGGCTTCTCTGATCAGCGCGTCCCAGAGCGTCTTAGCAAGCGTTAATCTTCAGTGTCACCGGTCAAACCGAGAAGCTTTGGGAGAGAATGGCCAAGTTCTGATACCCGACTTAGATGATGGGATAAGTGGTCCATGGGATTCATTTTCCTCTCACGCACTTCTGCTTGGAAGGGCAAATCTTCTCATGTGTGCTATCTATTTAAAATTTTCCAACTTAACTTAAAACTTGTTTTCACAAGAGCATTTTTGGGTTGAAAAGACGTTGAAAAGACGTCTATGTTTAGACCACATTTCAACGTGATTTCTTTGAATACGGTAATATTTCGTCCTCTCTTGTGCGCCATATCAATATTTTAGAGGTTTAAAAAGAAGCCACGTCCACATTTGTAAGTTTACCACCGATATTATGAATCGCGTTGATTGTTTGGCTCTGGCGGTTCTTCTTGTCGGTAATCCTTGTGTGTAAAATACTTTGGTTTGGGTGATGGTTAAAGAACACAACATAGTCAAACACTGCAGGAAGCTGTTTTTAATTATAAGGCACTTTGAATACTAGTAAAGCACAATCATATGAGCTATGATACAACCATTGGACAGGTAATTCCACATAGTCTACCAATGAACAATTAACCGCTCTGTGGAATTAGGATCGATCCTCCGAAGTAAGTGCAGGTTGTGTTGAGCGCTTAGAATACGCCGGAGAGCATTGCTGCCTCTGGTGAGTCACGTTGAGCCGTGCGCGGCGACGCTTGGCGCCACGCTGCGTCGTCTCGGGCCTGCAGGGGTTGTTACCTTTATCTACGGAGGATTTGTTTTTCATGGGGTTTTCTTGGTATCTCGCCTCTGGCTCCTCTGCAGGATACAGATTAGCCGTCGGTGTGGCTCTTACGTGTCTCTATATTCAACCTGCGAGTGTTTGATCATCTTGGCGGGTCGCCGGGGTTCGTTGTAACGTCGCAGCTGTTGGTGTGTGTTAAAGCTGTCGCGTGTGCAGATATGTGGCTTCCGTCGACATCGTCCCATGAGAATCTGGAGGCTGGATGTAAAATGGTTTGCAGATACAATGTTGATGATTAAAGTATAAAGCAAAGAGCACTGAAAACATCAGCTGCTTAGACGCGCATTCCGCACTAGTCTCCTAAAAGAGACTCGTCCCAGATACATCAGCACTTTTATCTGCTGACGTCGAGGTTTTCTCGTTTGTTTGCTTCAGGATTTTAAAATGTTTGCCTGTAATTTGTCAGGTGAACACAAACATTTCATCTTTTTGCTTGCCGGCTGTAGCTCTTTGTTTTTGGTGTCATATTCTATTCTCTAAACGTTGCATGTTTGCCAACATGAGTCCACGTGTAAGAGAGGAGATAATGAGCAGAATTCTTTCATCCGGGATTCTGTTCAGTAAAAACGAGTATTGGCCAAATGTCCCAATGTGTTCAATTCAATGTGAGAGAAACTTTCAGACTACAGTATTACGTAGATCACAACCATCTCCGAGCAGACTAATACATATTCATTCCAAGAGGCGTTCAACATTAAACAACACGCAACCTTTTAAAATAGGATAGTTATTATTTACCATTAGCGAAGTGAGGGGACAACAGTTATCGCTCCTGAAGGTTCACGCTTACGTCACGACGTGTGAAATCATTCGTCTCACTGCTGTGAAGCTGCTCAAATAAACCAGAACAACAGAGTGAAAACTGAAATCGGCCAGAAGGACTCGCCGTTGATCCGCGTCCCCGCAGACCGCCCACAACACGGGACGGGTCGTCGCCGAACGCTATTCATCACCCCTCGCTTCCCTTCCTTTGACTCCAAACCCTCTGTGATCCATTTCTGCCCATTGATTAGATGAGTCTTCATTGCTCCCCGGGGGGACAGGGGGGCATCGTCAACTATCATGTGTGGGGTGCAAAAAATGTGGTAGGGGCACATAGTCGAATGTAAAAAAACTAAACATTGCCGTCATTTTTCATACTTGAATACTTTAATTTTCTGTTGTTTAATTAAGAACCCTGGTGTATAAGATAATTTAACTTTTGACTGTGCTTGTTTGGTTAACAGATTTTTGTATTACAATATTGTAATTTATGATTTCATAACAATGTATTATCATATGAAAAAAAGGACCTTAACTCTGATGTAATTTAATTACAAACAATGCAAATAAGGATATATTTCGGGATGGTGATAAGTAGTATCTGTCAGCTATAACAAAAAAAAAAAATAGAAATCACATCACCAGTTTCCAAAACCTGCCCACACATTCTGGAAAACAAAATGCTAAATTATTTAATATACCAGGGGAAATGCTCTAAGAACTCAAGCTGCATTGATGATTCAAGGCGGCTGTCACAGGTTGGAAGTATCCGACAGGAACATGGTTCACAAATACGCCACAGATTCCACCTTATAATGTAGATATCCCCGACCAGAAGGACACATGCATACATATATATATATATATATATATATATATATATATATATATATATGCACTGATGCCTGCAGAGATCCTTTGACCCGTTAGCGGCGCACACCTCTCCTCGGTTTTCTCCTGGATCAGACCACGAGGCCATGTGGGAGGCGATGCAGGGATCCCAGGCAACAGGAGCCTCGTGGAGAACACAGACATGCTTTTGAGAGGCCTGCGGAGAAAACGCAGCCAGGGACACTCCTTTTCTTCCGTCTCAGGAAAGCATTTCAATTATATTTCAGGTCTTTGTTTTCCTTGTGAAAGCGTTTGAGGAAATTATGCATCACGAGCGCATGGAGCTCGGTGAGTGCTTCAAACTGCTTAGTAGAGAGAGCTTGGTTACCTTCAGTGAGTTATGACTTGCATGAGTCAGTTGAGATGAGACTGTGACAGGGTGAGAGGTCCGCGGAGAAAATGCAAGGGCAGAAAGAAAAGACAAAAGGCTTCTATGCTCATGTGCCTCCAATGCACGAAAATCTTTAGGAAAAGAAATGGAAAGAATCAGGCGGAGGGGGACAAAGAGGGCAACGGATGGAGTGCTAGAATGGATTCTTTTTCAATTCTTTTTTTCAGACCCCAATGCAAGAGTAAGAACGGTATGTGTGCACACAACGTAATAACTGAGAGGCAGCTCTCCGTTTCAGAATCTCAGCTCGAGTTCCACGCAAAGTGGCGATACAGCGAGCCGCGAGGCCCCACTACACTGATAGTCCCGCTGCCCTTACTACTCTCTGAATCATAAATCATGCATGCCACTCTGGTAAGCAGATCGCCGACCGCATTTGAGGGTTTTTTTTCTGATTCGCAAGGACATCAGCGAGCTTTGGTTTGAATCACAGGGCCGACGCGAGGAGATGGAATGAAATCACACTGCGATGAACATGCAACCCGTGTGCTGCTTTCACATTAACATTCTAGAACATATTTTGCAATCCCCATTGCACGAGTCATGCAAAATGCAGTTGCGTGCAAGACAGATTGGAGTGTTGGTTAGCAAAGCAACCACAGGTTCCTAAGCTTTTCACTATTATTTTTCCCCCCCGACGCTCTACGCGAGGCCCCCGAACAGTCCGTCACATGCAGCCTGCAGAACACTCGCGGAGGAAGTGAAAATGGACGCCGCAATTACCGCTGCCGTTGGAACTCCTCCGACCACAATCCCAACTGCTCGAGCCCCCGCGGCTCTAATTCACCCGAGAGTGATTCTTAATGTTTGTCTGCGCAATGAAAGAATCAGTCGGCGCTACGACGTCAAGCCTAATTTATTCCTCGGACGCTGGAGGAGCGAGGTAAGACGCTCACAGGAGGTTTCTAAATGGCACCACAGCGATAACGCGAAGCTCTCCCACCGAAACACTTTTCCCGGCGAATGAGTTGCAGACAGAACACGCGGTGCCTGTTCGACGCCCACGTGTGAAAGCATGATAAATACTCTGACAGACTGCATTATATTCTCATAATGGGATTTCCTCTTTGAAATCGAAAAGACACATTTTCCTTACGTCACGGTTTATTGTTTAATGACATCACAATAATGTGGAATTTAATTACTCCTCCTAAGCAAAGCAACGCGCTACTTCTTCATTACATCCCACCAATTTTTTGCTTCAGCGTTCACCTGCTTTTGCTCAGCAAAAAAATGCCGAAAATATGCACAAACCAGGGCCTGATTTCTCTGTTCCTCCAGCTCCAACTGAAGACGCGTGATTGATGTGCGAAGCTGAGCTTGAAGGTTTTAGCAGGTTAAAGTTCCCCTGAGTCGAAATCAAATAGGGGTTTAAAGTCCTCTGACAACCGCCTTCTCTCTCATTTGTCAGCGCTGGGCAGAAATCTCTGTTTCAGGTCAGCGGGAGGTCAGGCGCTCGGCAGCGGCACGGGAACTGTTAAGTTTGCAAATATTTCAGGGAGCTCGTTACAGCCTTTTTAAAGGCTTGGAAGGTACAGGCTTTAATGCGAGCGAGCGCTAGATTTGTTTAGCGCAAAAAGGTGAAAGAAAACTGGCAATAGCCAGCGTAGGTTAGTAACCGTGACATTTATTGACCATCGAGTTACCCAACAAAAAACGAAGCGAGGACATGAGGGTCTCAAGAGGCCAAAACAATAAACAAAACTCCCCCCCCCCACTAACTGGAAACTAGAGTTCGGCTAACCTTTCGAAATAAGGACAAACAGTACTGACCTCGCTACTCTGGTATTTAGCTGGGCTGCATGAGGCGCAGCAAACAAAAAGGGCCTTTTCACGAGGACACGAGGAGGAGTTTATGTGGAGCGTTCCTGCGACGCGTCGCAGGTTTGCTCGTCGGGGACCCGAGAGGGCCGTGGCGGCCCTGAAACACACACACACACACACAGAGTGCATGCTGCATCACGTCAGGGGGACGTAACAGAGCCATTCAAAGATGTACTGCGGCATTTTCTTGGATGCTAATTAAAAAACGGTCTGTATGAGCGGAGACAATGTGTCCCTGATATTGGCAGTAATTGTTTTCAGCGTGCTCAGAAGTCAGAAGCACAGCAGGGTGGTTATATAGTGTGACCAAGTCCTTTTAATGATTGGCTGATTTCATTGCTTGTGAGGGAAATTACCATAATGAAATGTTATGCAGGGGAAAAGACTTGCAGCATTTTAAAAGGTGTGCAGATAAAAGCCGAATTGTGTTTTTTCACTGACTTTGCAAAAGTTCTAGATTCTTTTATGGTGTGACGAATACATTCAGCTCATCTTGTAGATTACGTTGGGGAAATGGCAAAGCAACAGGTCATCAAACTGCCACGGCGTTTTTATAAACTAAAAACCATTTTAATGACGTTTGAGAGAACTAAATGTAAGGAAAGCGTTTCAGTAAACTCATTATTGGACCATAAAATACAACATATCCTTGTTATTTGGTTGTACGGTTAATACTTAAATAAATGGAAACTGTGTCAGTGAATAGACTCACGGTCGCTTTTGCTTGCCGGAAGCCTTCAGGAGTGTGTTCATTTTGTATGAAGGACACGCACTATTGACGACATAATGTGATCATGGGCTGAATAGGGGCCACTTTCTAATCTTACAGACCTTCGACGATCTGTTTAAAAGAAATGAAATGGAATTTTTTTTTTTTTACGTCCACTCCTCTTTCTCCATGTCTCTGCAGGTAAGCAGCAGGATGGTGTTGGGCGAGGCAGGGGGGCACAGCTACTTGGTGGCATGCTGGCAGCCCATCCTGATCCTCATGCTTGGCACCGTTCTTTCCGGATCCACCACTGGCTGCCCCTCCCGCTGCGACTGCAACGGCCAGGAGCGCTCCGTCGTGTGCCACCGACGGCGACTGGCAGCCCTCCCCGAGGGCATACCCACCGAAACCAGGGTGCTCGACCTGAGCAAGAACCGCCTGAAAACGGTGGGAACCGAGGAGTTCATCGATTACCCTCAGCTGGAGGAGCTGCAGCTCAACGAGAACACTATTTCGTCCATCGAGCCCGGGGCCTTTGTCAACCTTATGAACCTTCGGACTCTTGGCTTGCGCAACAACCAGCTCAAGCTCATTCAGCTGGGGGTGTTCACAGGCCTGACCAACCTCACTCAACTGGATATAAGCGAAAACAAAATTGTCATCCTCCTTGATTATATGTTCCAGGAGCTGTACAACCTGAAGGCGCTGGAGGTCGGTGACAACGACCTAGTATTCATCTCGCCTCGATCATTTCACGGCCTAAGCAACCTTGAAAGCCTCAACATTGAGGGATGCAATCTGGCCTCAGTGCCCACTGACGCCCTCAGCCATCTTCATAACCTGCTCTCGCTGCGACTACGCTATCTCAACGTCACCGTCATAAAGGATTACTCCTTCAAGAGGCTGTATCGGCTCAGAGTGCTCGAGATTTCCCAAATGCCCGCTCTGGAGACCATGACCGGAAAATGCTTGTTTGGGCTGAACCTCACATCATTGTCCGTCACAAATTGCAGTCTTACCGGCATCCCCTACCAAGCCATCAGCCACGTCAGATACCTCCGCTTTTTGAATCTGTCTTTCAATCCCATTCGTACCGTGGAAGGGAACAAACTGTTCAATCTCCAGAAGCTTCAGGCTTTTCATTTGGCGGGTGGGCATTTGGATGCCATTGAGCCCTACTCGTTCCGGGGACTCAACCACCTCCGTGTGCTCAACGTATCCAGCAATAGCCTGAGCACCCTGGAGGAGTCCGTCTTCCACTCCGTGGGGAACCTGGAGACTCTGGCTTTGTACGAAAACCCGTTGGCGTGCGACTGCCGCTTGCTCTGGGTCTTCCGCCGGCGGTGGAGGCTCAACTTCAACAGACAACAGCCGATGTGCGCTTCACCAGAGGTTGTTCAAGGAAAAGAGTTCAAGGACTTCCCGGACATTCTCCCTCCTGACTATTTCACCTGCCAGAAATCAAAGATTATGGATTACAAGGTCCAAGAAAGCCATGTGGATGACGGAACAACGGTACATTTCACTTGCCAAGCTGAGGGCGATCCAGTCCCTGTGATAATGTGGCTATCCCCCAAGAAGGACTACATCACCACCAAAACTGCGGGGTCAAGACTTTCTGTGTCCAATGAGGGCACATTGGAGGTTCGCTACGCCCAGATCCAAGACAACGGTACCTACTTGTGCATCGCGAGCAACGCAGCAGGCAACGACACCAAAGCCGCTCACCTTTTTGTGCATAGCTACTCCCCCAACTGGCCCCACCAGCCAAACAAGACGTTCGCCTTCATTTCAAACCAGCCCAGCGACGAAGGTGGAAATGTGACCAGGGCCTCAGTTCCATTTCCATTTGATATAAAGACCCTCATTATCGCAACCACCATGGGATTTATCTCTTTCCTCGGAGTCGTCCTCTTCTGTCTTGTGATATTATTCCTCTGGAGTCGAGGGAAACAAAATAGAACAACAAGTATAGAGGTTGAGTACGTGCCGCCTAAAGACGAGCCAGAGGAGCCCAGTCCGACCGAGGCGGCCATACAATTCAACATGAAAATCATGTGAACTTTGAATGGATGCAATCTTACAAACTGCGGTTGGGATGCATACTATCTTCGCTTCAAACGTGTACTCAAGTTGATGAGCGATAGAAATGGCAGCGCAGCAAAAGCATCTTGACGATATACACTTGACTTTTAATTTGTTTTTTTACTTGGGGTGTCGAGTCTTTAAAAATAAATGTTGAAATGAAAATTTCTGTAAATTTGTATTGGCAATACTCAATCAGTATGTTAACATGCACACAACAACCCACTTATTCCGTTTAACCAAATTGAGGTGAAGGTTGAAATAAAGCACATGGGTCACAGCTGCTGGATTTACAAAAATGAACGTGAAAGGCGGGTCGATGTCTGGAAGGGTGTCAGTGCACAGATACAATCTCTCCATTAGCACCAGTTAAGACAAATATCTTGTCGTGATTTTAATGTTGTCTCTTGCTTTGATTGATGTTCAAAGCACGATAACCCACGTTCTGTTTTCTTGAATGATGTATAATGTCGCAACGAGCCACGATTCAGTCTTATGACGCGAGTGATATTGGGTAAATTAAAAAATATATGTAAAGAATATAGGTATATTTTAAGAAAATAAAGAAGTGTTTGAAATAAAAATGTATACATAGAACGTTGGGAGAGGAAAATAACAGTATTATAAGTGTTAAGTAACAGTTTGGGGGAACAGTTCTTACTATTTAGAGAAAGGTGTAAGATTATAACAAAATGTCATGTTCTTAAAATATTTATGGATTGTGATTTTACATGTTTTTATAGTTTTCTATTAACAATCATTTGGAGGCCTTGATGTTTTACATGGAAGAAAACTCAAAAACTCGTACCTCCGTTACTTATCACGGATCAAACACACTGTCCACTGGGCTTCATCTTAAAGACATATCAGTTGCATCATTTATTAACCTGGTAACAGTCCATTTGAGAATCTGTGCATGTTAACACACTGAGTAAAAGAACAATGAGCCATTTCTACAGTATGTGCTCCATTCTGCCAACAAAGGAGCTGTGTCATTAAATGTATTAACATGTTCAGCTATACATATTCTTTCTGTATTTTATTCGTTCCCTGTACATTATGCTATGGCACAATAGTGACGCTTTTAATGGCTGTGAGTTTTGGAAATATTACGATCTAAAGAGCAGATTCTGCTTGAGTTAGTGTTTTTGATGTGACTAAACTAAAAAAAGAGACTACTCTAGAAAGTTATCGGATTGACAATTTGTCATTAAGTGGAAAAAAAAAGGTTGTTTGCCCACTTGGCAGGTCGGCGGGTGCGAGCACTCGGTCCTGAGGTGATTTTGTCACTGGTTGATCAGAAAAACGCTGACGTTACTCATTTTTTGCCTTAAGTAACCCATTTTCCAGCTTTTAGCTGAGCACTACCCGATATTTATGCATTAAATGGAGTTTTGTGCCATAGGGACTTTATGTTGTCTAATTAATTTCACAGTCAAGGTCTGCTCTGAAGATAATATGTTCATTAACTCTTTAAATACTTGTTTAAATGGGATGGGCAGATGGAAATTCTATTAAAATAAAAAACATTTTATACTACTGGCTGCTTATTTCATAATCTAATTCACGATAGAATGAATGAATTTGAAGACACGCTGCTGAGAGGGGCTCTACTGTCTTGAATTTAGTCCACAGAGCTCCTTGCTTTCCTTACGAGGCACAAAGTGAATCACACTTCTCTGAATACCTCACTTGTTTTAATGTTGGTATCATCGGGATCACACAATGTCATACAGGGGGACTCGGGGACTGGATGTAATGTTAGACGTCCCGAACACACTTGTCCGAATGGCGTGGATCTACGGTGTTGTGCAAATGTGTAGAGATCTCGTCAGATTTTACGCGTGTAAATAGCCACACCTGGTTCGACTCGCATCCGTCTTGGCTTCATAGCGTAACCAGTCGGCTGCCCTTTGACCTCAACAGAAAACAGCACCGTGAGCAGCTTTTGCAATTTAGAAGTTGTGTCAGCAGTTGTGATGAGAAATGTACTAAAAGGGTTAAGACGCCCGTGAGAGTCAATAAAATTCAGACATACGTTTGCACTTACGGCCAAATGCCGCTTTAAACCACGAGTGATGCAATCTGATCGAGGCATCGTAACACCAACTAGCCAGGCGCTTTTTTTTTTTAATTAATAATGTAAGATGCTCTTTGTCTGTGCAATCTTAATTAGGATAACAAGGCCACGTGGATCCCGTCAGGCATTTCATTTCTTTCTATTACGCCTTTTCTCTAAAAAGGAGAGAGACCGCCCGGCCCATTGGACACGCCAGGTCTAGACCCAGTAGGACTAAGAGACAGGAAAAAACGGGAACAACACAAACGATGCGGAGACGGAATCCAGCTCAAAGTAGAACCGGCTCATTGGGCCACTGATCTCCGCCAGGTGTTTCTGACTGCGTGAGTGATGAATACAACCCACATTTAACCCCCCGCCGAGACCACCAGTGTGTCAGACGGCTTTATTACTGGCGCGTCTCACACCATCACGCCCCCCCTCGTTTCAAATCAACACGGACGTCCACACTGCCCGTCTCCGATCCGTCCCCCGATCGCCTCCGATCCGTCCCCTAATAACACCATACAATTATTGAAGTCTATTTTTTCCTACAACACATGGGAATGTTTACGTCAATAAAAAGGAACGGCATAACTGTGTCTCAATATTCACGATTATTTTCAATCGGTGGGTCATGATTAGATTTTTAACGATTTCCATCAAATGTGTTTCTAAATTCTTAGTGGAATAACGTTATATCGACTGATTGCAGTAACGCGGAGTCCTAACTATTAGGACTAAACCGGCACAAAGAGAGGTTTGGAGAACGTGGACACACCCAAACATGATGGAGTGGACTGCAGCAGAATGTGAGATCTGCTGTGGACGGACACAGAGACGCACAATCGATCATGGATGCACTCACACAAGCAATCGCATGATCTAATAATAACTTCACACACTCGCACAACGCAAGACAGCCTGAGGGCAAAAGGCAAAATGATTGACAACAGCGAGACAGAGCACAACTTATTTTAGGATACTGGTTTTTATACAAGAGAAAAAAAAACCTTACTCTTTCCTCTCGTGGTGGTCTTTTCCCTGCGGGACTGTTGAACACTATAAAGCAAGCCGTTTTATTTATTCCTACTGGGCTGCCACCATAACCGGCCACATGTGCTGATTGATGAAGATTTCTGTTTCATTTCCACGCCTCACTGCAGCTGCACTCGAGACATGTCCAGAAAGCTGGTGGAGTCCAGTGCAGGGAGCCGCTTGGTAGGAACGTGGAAGGGATGTGATATTATTCATACCGTGGTTTTCGTCCTGCAGGCCACGCGATCGCAGCTGCGCTCTGAGCTCACGGAGAGAGACAAGCAGCCAGGAATTACTGAGTCATGTAATCACCGGTTTCCCTTCGAGAAGAAGACAAAAAGATGCTGCTACGGAGGAATGATGAGTGTTTATTCATTATTACGAAAATAAGCAACTCACTGCCAGCTGAAACGCACTCGCGGCCACGGCTTTGCGAGGACAGACAGCAAATCATTTAAGAATTAAAAATGAGTCAGCTTCACCTATTGAATATTCCAAATTTGATTAATTAACGCTCCGGTTTATAATTTGAGTCAGGACATTTTGAATTAATGCGGGTGAACTCGATGTACAACTTGCGGGCTGTGTAACCAATTTGTTGATAAATATATTGAAACCATCGAGGAGGGCCATCGTTATGTGGAAGAGAAATGTTGACTGTTTCCACCGCGGCTTTTAGGGGATTGGATTATGATTTATAACACAGCCGAGAAATAACCAAAGGGGAGAGAACTAAAAAGGCACCGCCAGTAAATAATGAAGCAGGAAGAAATGTACACGCCCAAGGACTTCATATTTCCTCTTTGACAGGTAGCTGCATCTGGGGGTTCTCATGCGCTGTCAACAATTTAGAAATCAATTCCAAGGAGTGCATTGGTGATATAAGGCCTAGAAGAACTGCTAAAAGAGACGTATTGTGATCAATTAGATCCTTACAAGTAAATGAACGATTTCCATCAGATGAAGAATGAATCAGTCAACCGCACATGCGTTGATTGAGATATTGGCACAGGCGCAACACAAACAAATGGATCACTCTGCATTGCCTCGATGCACAGAAAAACACCAGATAAAGAAAACCAGCACGGGATCCCGTGTAAAAAGTGGGCTCCATCCCGCCATCGAGTCAGAGCGAGGTGAAGTCCTACGCGAGGTCCATTTCCAGTGGACTCAGCAACGTCATCGCGGGAAATGCAGGCGCAGAAATCTATAGGAACCCGAGAATGTGAAAGAGGATCCTTAACAACACAATCCATTCCTACAAATATTTTCCTGTGAAGATCTGACTTCTGAGAAGACATTATGCATGTAACATGATTCAGAGTGTAGACACATTGGAGTGAGACTGTGCTGGATATTAACGTGAAAACACACAGATTTGTGTTGGATGTTGAAAAGCTCGGGTTCGGTAACACTGGAGAAAACAGCGACAGCAAGACAGTTATTCAGAATTGAGTGGGTGAGGGTAGGTGGTCCGCCAGTAAACCCAGTTGGACTGAACGAAACGATTGGATAGCAATTTCATTTAGTGATCGCTGACGCGATATGAAGATAGTTTAAACATATTCATAATACGGCGTTTTGACTGGTTCAGAGTGGGTACATTATTGAGCGGTGACGTGCAGGTGCTGTTCACATTGACCCGAGCGTTCCGTATCACTGCGCACTCTAAGTAGCAGGTTAGATTTGGCATTTCACCTTTTACCTCTGTGACGATCGCCGTAAAAAAAAACCTGTAAATCCCACAAATGATCGGTTTGGGGCAATGCGAGCTTTGCCAACCGGACAATTGAGGTGGACGTCATCCGCCGTGTGAATGAACGAGATGGTGCGGGACCTGATGCTGTTTACATGCACGTACAGGAACTATTTGTTCTCCAGACTATTGAAATGAGATACACAACGTTTGGTGGCTACAACTATTTTGTGCTGAAAGGCAGCTATTTACTTAAAAGCAACAAGGTATAATAAGGCAATAAGGTAGCAGTACTTGAAGCAGTACTTTATCTTTAATAACGTAACAGTTCGTGGATTGTCGGGCCTAAAAAGACTCCCGAACTGTTGCATTACTGGACCTCTCGTACCTTATTGCTTTAATACACACCGAACGCACAATGAGAAGGGCATTGTTTACATGTCATCCTGTTATCACAAGGTTGGACAGTTCGACCCCCGGCCCGTTGACACGGGGGAAATGTTTGCCAAAAACTAAGGATGTCTGTGAATACTGTTTGTTTCATTATCCTTCAACGTTGTCACAAGGTCGTGGCTCTAGTGTCACTTCTACGCCATACGACGATGTATCGACCACCGTGTGAAGTAAACACAAACTACCTGCCACACCAATCCACCTCAAATTGTTCTTTATTGCAGGTATACTGCCGCTCGCTCTCTATTTATTCACATTATTTTATATATTCACATTTCTGAAATGTCTTTCGTCACTCATACTCGGTAATAAGCACAATAAGTTTTCACCTTCAAGGGAGAACGCGTTTAAAGTAACTGCCATTTCTATCTACAACTCTCTGTCTATGCTGGAATGTTTTGACAGAATTAGGTCATACAACAAAGTAAAACGATGGCAGTAATTTTGAAGTTCCTCCAAAACATGAAAGCATTCACGGGGGTTTTTCGGGAAGCGTCGCGAAAAAAAAGAACGGAACATTGTGACGATGCACTCACGACAAGACGACAGTCGCGGCTCTTTGCGACCGTTGTTTTGTCTCGTTAAAAGGGGCGACTGAAGAAGTGGCATTTCATTACACTCGGGGAGGGTTCTGTTGCTTCCATAAGGGCACAGCCACTTCCCTCAGGCAGAGTGAGCGGATGATGTAAGACGAGTTCGATCACATTGTTGCAGCAGAGCTGCTTACAGATCATCAACATGTTCGGGCAATTTGTTGGTGAGGATCAGGATGGCTGCTGTTTTCTGTGGTGTGAGGATGAGAAATAAAAGGTTGCTTGAATGTATTCTTATAAAAGCGGGAAGACAAAAACACACATAAAATGTCCAACCCAATAAAAGTGGGCAGGAATATCGACACAAAGGTATAGTTTGTAACACTGCAAATGCGAGCGCCACGCGATCTGTCTGGCCTCCAATTTCACCCAAAATGCGTCGTCTTGGTTGGTTCGATCGAAGGAAACAAAAAGCCGAGCCCCAAAAAAAACAGCTTACACCTGGACGAATGATGTTTTTAGAAGACTGAATATTCTTAAAAGTAATGTTCAGGTTGAGGTTTTTAGTATTCCCATCACACAAATCCATTGGATTTAAAAAAAAACAAAAAAGACAGGGGGATAAAGACGAGATGTGAGAGCGGCACCGTGTGTGGGTGTTGGAGGAGGTTGGATGGTGGGCGGACTAATCTGTTGTGACATATCTGGTTACTTTTCTCTGGATGAAGCACAGTATTTTGGCATCGCGGTGAGATTTCAATGCTTTACGGTTGGCTGCTGAGATGTGCATCTATTTACGGACCGATATTCTGGCAAAGCGGTTTAACTTAATGGATCCTCGTAAAAAAATAAAAACTAATTTGACAGGACAGATCTTGTTCTTGAGAGCAAAGGTACTGTAGAGTCTTTATTTATCTTCATCTCACTTTATCAAAGATGCAATTTCTCTTCGTTATCTGCCGACTGCTGATTCATTGTTAAGCAAAGTCTTTCATTTTTCACTCAGCGAATCATTTAATATCAATTCCCTCTTTATTAAATGATCACAGTTTGCAGTGAGAGACGTGTTTGCAATCAGTCAACGTTTACAAATTTGCACTGCACAGCTGTGTTTAGCAGGGAGCTACTTCATGATGCATTCAAGCCCAATCCTTTCAAATGTGATCCATTACGCTGTAAACAAAGATTTATATACAGTAAAGTACGCGTCAAACGTCTAGTCACAAATTCTCATTGAATGACAAAGTGTGTCCAGACTTTTGACTGGTACTGCAAATTATCTTAATTTTTATTCCGCTAATAACCACTATAAATGAACAAAGAATCAAAAATCAGAACCATCTGAAGCGGCGGTATGTTTTAATCACACTGTTTGAAGCCTGATTCCACAAAAGAAAATTCTAGTTTATTTTAAAAGGATTGAATACATGTGCAACGGAAAACACATCAGATAAAAAATATCAACCAGAAAAACTTTAAAGGAGGACAAAAAAACAAACCCGAGGAAAAAGATCTGACATATCAAGAGTTTGATCAGTGATGTTTTTTTAGGTTTTGCATTATGCACAGTGTGTATTTCATGTTATCCAAGGACAAATCTGAAACACATCAGATCACCACCTAATTAACATTCAACCGCAGTACAGTGGCCTCATAACTGCGTCTGACATTTCTGCAGGGCAGTGATACTTCAGTGTTTCCGACTTCTTAACACAGTTTTAAGTCTATCAAGGGTTTCTCACTGGCACTGAACCAACTGTGTGTTTTTATCAAAGTGAGATTCACAAGACTATTTCGCTTATTTTTAAATAAAATAATTAAGATAACGGGAGCACTGGCAACATGGGGGAAAAAAAGGCTTTTCTTTTTCACACTTTACAAGAAATCAGTGGTTGATCTATTGTGATCCCTTTGGATCAAAGGGATCGCAATGATGTATTTTGTTTTACACCTGGTGGGTTTGTTAGCCAGACGGTGGCGTAGCTTTCACGGGTTTCATTCAGAGTTGACTTTATCTTTATACTTTACATTTCCTAGCAGACTTGATGACATGATGATCATGTCACTTTAAATCCAAAGGTGGGCAGTCTCTCGAAATACTGCATTGTTAACAAACTGTTGAAAATGACTGGAGTTAGTAGCTAACGGCTAACGAACCGAGGTTCCATTCAATTGCTTTCTAATGAGTATTAGCTAACGGTAAATTATAACGTTAGCTCCTCAGTGAACCTTGAGTTTAATCATCCGCAGCAACAACACTGTTTGTATGCCCCAATGGCGCAAATCAATACCAAAAAAAATCATTTAAATCTCCGGCATGCAGTAGTTTAATCAAAGCACTTACGCCAGAAATATATATAATTCTATCCCAGTAGTTAGTGAACTCAACCGAACTGAGTTCAACCACATCAAGCGTTTTTTCCTTTGTTTTGCTGTTGCGGCATGCAGCTTCCAGCATGTTTATGTATGAAGTATAATTCTGCAGCGAGATGAACAGCCGGATGGACCACCGTCCCTTAGGACACTCGTGGAATTCATTAATCATTAGCAGCGGGCATCTGACCCACAAGCAATATTCCTGCCGTGAGGCCCGTTAAACTGAGCCACTCAGCTAGCGCCTTCACACGGAGCATCGGGTTGCACAAATATGGATCTCCCAGGAGGAACGAAGTGGCGTGAACGGGGCCTCGTCTCTGCGAGACCCGCCCATATGCCGTTCCAACGGGCCAACGCGCTCCCACTTGGCCCAACGATAATATGCAGCAGCACAGCGTGCAAGAGGGAGCCGAGGATTTTAAAATGGAACTAAGTCGCCCCGAAGCAGACCTCATAATTGAGAGTGATAAGAAATTATACGTCTCACACATTCAAGTGAAAAATAATGTTTTTTTTTTTTTTTTAAACCGCGTGACATTTCGTTGCGTGCCGTGTGATGCAAACAATAAGCCGTTGCAAGGAGTTCTGGGTTTGCCGTGCTGCAGAAGAGAGACGGAGGAACAAAAGGTCCCCCAGAGTTATCGGCGCCGCGAAGCGACATTCAAGATGAAAGAGCGGATCCCACGGACAAGCGCCGGGTGGTGTAGACAATGGTGGTGTTTGAGACGACTACGGGAATGCGGGACTTGGGGGGGGGAAGAAGGAGATAAAGAGAAAAAAAAAGGGACATGCAATTTGTGCCTTATGACGACAATAGAGCTGCGGGCGTTTGGCAAAGTTGTTCATCCACCAGGTGCTCAAACTTTGCTTAGATGCTGCAGCTTCTAGCTGGAGAAAGGAAAAAAAGGGAAGATCTCCTTTTGTTGTTCATGCTCTGGCAGGTAATCACAAGATGTATCTTGATCCGATAACCACGCTTCAAATCAACCACACTCATTCTGAGTGCGTAATAATTGTAAAAGAAGAAACAAGGTACTCAAGGTCACAGTGGAGCTGCAGGACATCTCCGTAGTATGAGAGCGCCGTTTATTTATCTGGACCAAGGGAATGATGTTATTTATCTGTCCTATTCCAGATTGAGAATTACAAACATGGCATTTTTAAAAGAAAGCTTGACTAATTTACTAAAACATCTGGTTAGTTTAATGAGCAAACATCACTCAAGGCGCGCACAACCACACCCCATCAAATTGCAGTCCTGAAGGTAACACTTTAAAGTTTCTTTAACGTTCCTTTAAACATCCAAGACACCTCTTCCACACGTGTGTTAGAGATAGATACTCACATCGGGATTTAAACGAGTTAGACCCTAAAGCACTTTTTTCTCAGATTTATGACTGGTTTGCCTGTGACGACTAATACATTTCCAGAACCCCTGGGGCCAAATGTCAGGAGTAGAGTTTCCATTAAAACAAAATGATGACTGGTGCGTTAACAGCAGTACAGCACACATATTGCCTCCTAAGTGATATGAGCGGGTGCCGGGGCTTTAACCTGCCAGCACTCATCACTTCCAACAAACCTACTGTTGGTAGAAATATCTCCACCGTGACAGATAGTAGTAAGAAATACTTTAAAATGTTTTTTTTTTCCATCTATTGAATGTATTTAATATGCAATTAATATGTCGAGCAACATAGTGCATAGTGCTCGCTTCCTTGGTAACATGTAACCGGTCTAAATCACCCGATCTTCTTCTCGGCACTTAAAACCCTCCCTCACGTCCCGCTGTCTGTTAACGGTTTCAAGGTCGAGAGTAAGTGCTATGTTAACCGTCTCCACACCGGAACACACGCAAAGGTAAGAAGTGACAAACATCCAGAGGAAATGGAACGTCTATATAGTCAGTTTGCAGATACTCGGTGGATCAAGGTTAGGGATACAGCAATTACACCTTTTATTCAGACCAAGTACAAGAGCTTACGCTTGAATGCCTGCACAACTACTCAATAAATGCAATACAATTTAAGAATAACAGTTTTTTCCTCAGCTTTTTGAATGCAACGCATTATTATTATACCTCGCTTTCAAAACAAAGAACCTGCTTTAAAGCAATAGAGAGTCATTGCAACCTTTGACCACAAGTCCCCGGGTATTCTTATTAAGGTTCGGGCAGGAGGCAGGAGGCTAATAAGGCAACTTCTTTGAATTAACGGTCTACCCCTAACCTCCAGATCTCTGGAGCCCCGCGGCTGTGAAAAGCTCTGAGAGCAGCAAAGAGTCAACATGATAAATCGGCTCTCGGGCTTCTGAATTCTTACTCGCAGACAATACAAGCAAAGGATTTATTCAGCAGCATTACCATTATGACTTCAACAAGACAAGAAACCGCAGTGAGGACATTAATGATGCCTGAGTAACATACTGCGGTTTCTATTTTCATGCAAATAGATTATTTTTGAGTTAAGAGCACCTTGGGTACAGGATGAAAGAATATTGCTCTCCTCACACAGAAACATTTGCACGCTCTGCAGACTTGACGATTGTTTGGCAGAGATTTAATGTCCCCGGTTGATGGCCAGCTTTCCAATTTCAGTGGAGTTCTTCCAATAGTTATAAACTCAGAATCAAGTTACGCTCATCGGAGATTAGATTATCCTCGCAATCATGTGAGATCTCTTTACAGTCAGAGCTGCACTAACAGGAAAATACACTTTTATATGGTTGGGTCATATTCCTGTGAGTACTACTGAAATTTAACTGATCGGTATGTCTGTTAATTAAATCTGAAATAGACACGGTTTTAAAATAACTGCAACGGAAAAACCAACACAACTTTTGACTCAAACACAGAATCCCTTTGTCTCACTAATGAAAGTAAAGGAAAAAATGTTTGATGGCATTTACAAAGAAATGATCCATTAAAATGAGATTTTGAGTGAAAACCGCCTTTGAGGACAAATAGGCCTCTGCGTGTAACCATAGCAACCTTCCCCTGTCAAACGTCCAATCAGAAAACACCTCTGGGCTCAACTTGTGTTACTTGATCAAACTGAATTAGTGTGAACAATGACCTCGTGTCATGAATTTGTCACGTCACTGCACAATAATATCCCTTTAGAATTATGGATAAGAGAACTTTGCTTTTGAATACATTTCAATTGAATACAAAATTGCAATGTAATCCAAATTGCATTGAAGAAGAGCTTAAAACAAGTGAATGGCTGCAACATGACGGTGGTCACAGTAAAACAGTCACATCGTGGGGGCAGCTAAACAACAAGCCCGGAGGATTTCATATTGTGAATGTTCTCATTTCAACTCTCACAAAACAACTACTTGCCTGTATTGTTATGGATGAATGAAAGGGTTGCAGAATCAGGGCAGCTGGGAGGAGACCTCTGGTCAAGAAAATGCATCAGCAGGGAGGATCAATGGCATGACTGTGCATTATGTGATCAATCGTTGAACCGGAGAGCACATGGGAGGCGTGACATGCATTGGGTTACTGCATACATCTGAAGGGATCGCTGAACAAAGCGCTCCTTGTACATTTACGGAGATGTGCTTGAATGGCCAATGAGAGCGCTTTGGCGGCCCGTAGGGGAGATTTAAAGAGGCCGTGCCGCTTCCATGACGTGTGTGTTACTAGTAAAAGCCCAGTGCCTTCCTTCGGCTGAATTTAAAGAGTATCGTATTGCTCATTATCATTTAAATTGAAGCTCTCTCTCATTGGAAATCAAATATTTAATCAGGCATCGGGCTGTTAGGTTCCAAATGTATGATAATGCACTTACGATAGTTACATCTAATCACACCCTCTTAAGCTAATGTTTAATGCATTATGTGAACTTCTGGTAAAGGCCACACAAATACTAAAATGAATATGTGAATTGACTGTACTAGAGAATCAAAACATTTTAATGTGTGGAAAAAGAGATGGTCATCAAGAGAGAAGCGTTTTCACGATATGATGTAGCGCACCATTAGCCATGGACGCTCATGAGCAGATCAGGGGTCCAGAAGACGGCTCAGATGTTCTTAAGTTCTTCCTTACACAAACAGTGGGGCTCTCTATATAAGATAATGACTGCTGTTGTCAGCAATGCTCAAAACATCACTGTCACTGTGAATGGCTGCTACCTCTACAAAATGTCTGGTCTGGAAGCACTTTGAAATGTGCTGTATAAATATTGCCTTGCCTTGAAACAGAAGGTTCTTCTGCACTTCAAGGCATCTGTAGCTCGTGCGCTCCTAAATGCAGGATCCATCAAAAAAGACCAAGTGCTACCCAGCCTCTTTGAAGACCAGAGCAGAGTCCAAGGCCCGCTCGAGATCGGGTTTGGTTCTGGAAACCACTGGAAACCGCTGGAAACCCCCGGCTCACTGAGGCACAAAATGCCAACGCCATGACGCTGCATTCACACAAAGAACCAAGTACATCAGCAATGCAGTGACTTTGTGCCCTGGGTTAGGGTAGGAAATATCATTTAGGGGGCAAATAAATCTACTTATTTGGGCTTACTGTATATGCAATTGTCATCAAACAGCAGTAATAACACTATTAGGCGGTAGGCTGCATATAGTAGTAGATTCAGTAGGAGTGTTTTCTTAGATTTTAACCAAAAACAGAAAACATAAGTCAGACTCATTCCATTTTATTCCTTTGTGTTTCGCAATATGTTGAGCTATCAAACAGCGTGACCATTTTTGAGCTGATCACGTCATGCTCCTGTAAAAACAAAGAACAAAACGTTTAAACCAGGGCTCTCAAGTTTATCAAGAAAACTTGGGAGTGAAATTTTGTCGGGGGTGGACGCTACGGCTGACGGGGGTCGGACCTCCTCGTAGGGGTCGTCTGGTGACGGAAGGACATGTATTTAATGTTTTCGCTCCCCTTAATTAAGTCAGCAGAAGAATTTGCGGTGCTGGTTGACAATGACGCTGGCGTTGTCGGCAAGTTAAAAGTGCCTCGAGTGCTTTTTATAAAATGCAGGTGGTTCTCTTGTCGTCTTCCTCCATCCAAAACTAATCTATCTTACATTTTTCAATGGTCGATGGGTGCGTGGATCCTTTCTTTTAAGAACGTTTAATTCTTGACGCACACGCAACATCAGCCAAGGTGAGAATCTAAAACATTGTATGGAAACTGGACTAGATCATTAACGCTACGATGTTTGACAAGTTTACTCAATTATTGTTAGAGGAAATTATGGGGGCATTTATTCTTCTCTCCCAGTGATATTGGGTGCAAAATTATGTTTCTTGCGGGCAATTTTGCCCTTGTGTATTTCCGACGTTGCCTGCGTGCTTTGCCATGTTCTTTGTGTTCACATATATTCTTTTATAGCTTTCGTATCTTCATATATTATTTTATTGATTTGTTTCGTTGAAGACATGTTTCTTCAGGTGAAAGCCCAAACGGATGCCATCTATCCACCTGAATGCACATGTAAAAATCTTTTTGAAAAAAAATGGATCAAAAAATCAAAGGGTTGTATAAAATGATCAAGGAAATAAGTGGAGGGTCCATCAATAATGGAAAAAGAAGCAGCTGAAGGAGATGCCTTTTTCAGACTGATAGCCAGCTGGTTGCTGGGACAACGGGCTCCTTCGCCGCGTGCTGCCGGTAACAGTAACACCGTGACTCGCCTCTGCTCAGGGCGCTCCTGCTGCTACAGCGCCGCAAAAAATGTCACATACATGTCAGGCTCCCCTTCAGGACAAAGTCTCCAATTATCCTGAGCGCTGAAAACCCTAGAGTGCACCCTGAAATGTGAGGAGGCCGATCTGATCCCCTTCAGGCCCGTAGACGCACTCGGTTTTTCCACCTTCTTTATCAAGAAAAGAAAAAAAGAGCCAGCTGAGGTCTCTTAATTAGGTATACTTAATAATTATTCATTTTGTCAGCTCTTCCGAGCAGAAAATCCCTGAACACATCACACACACGACATTAAATGCAGACGTTGTCATCGTGAAAGGATTGTCAGCCGAGTCAAGGTACAAGATAAGTAAGCGTTTTTTCGTCTGTGGTGCCGCATCTGGGCTTCTGCTCTCAGCCCGTGAGACTTCAACCTCTCCCCTACGATAATGTTTCTATTTATGGTTCTGTTCATACTTTAGGAGAGAATGCGTCATTAGCCACGAAAACAACTTGTCAAAGGCGACGTCACAGGTTGGATGGCCGAACTATTTCGAGCTGTACACGCCAAAAAGGAAAAAAAGGTTCACAAATAACAGCTCAGGACAACTGATCAAAAGGGCTTCTCTGAACGCTCCACTCATCGGACCTTGAGGCAGAGTGCCAATTTAAGTCGAGAAAAACGCTGTGCTCCTTTTCTGTTAGACAAGAGCAAGAAAATATGTTACAACAAGCCTCCGTTTCAAATGGGGAGGCTAGTCTGAAATGTCCAGGCTAATTGATTTGTTCCAGGTAGAAGGTACTTGCGGCTTGACTACAGGAAGTCATTTAAAAAAATTCAACTCCATACATCTTTCAGGCAATTGAGAGGGATCCCAGTCGTCAGGTGTAGTTTTTACGCAATCAAGTGGCAAAAAAAAAGGCTGTTTGAGGCCAAAAGTTTAGTATGGAAGAAAATTGGTCACATGTTTAGAGGGATTTCTGAGATATTTCTTGTTAATGTTACCTCTGCAAATGGGGAGAATTAATCACAAGAGTGATTTTATGGTGTTTCCTCAGTAAATTTACTAGAATAGATCTACATTTACAACATAGACCAGAGATCACTTAACTGGCGGACAGACGTACCACATCAACACACCTGCAAATGGGGAGAAACTATCACAACTATCAGGAAGGGGGGAATGCAGGACTCAAACGTAGAGTTTTTCAAAAACAAAAAGTCAAAAGCAAAGCAGGCCAAGGGGAAAAAACGGAGACAGGAACCAGGAACACTCTGACTAGAACTTCCGGACATGGAACAACGACGTGACAAGAGACACACATGGCTTAAATACACGAGGGAGGTGCAGGTGATTGGACACAGGTGGAAACAATCATGACACAACAGACAATCACAGGGGATGACAGGACAAGGCAGGAAGTGAAGTTACCCGGGGACACGAGTGGCAGAAAACTACAAAATAAAACAGGACGTGAACCCAAACCGTGACAACAACAGTGGTTTTACTTAGTTTAGTTTCCACGTATTTACCAGAATAAGAAACCTGTGAATTCCCAGAATATGCAGACATGATAAAAAGACATGATTAAAAATGATGAAACAATGGAGCTAGAAACCTCGAAGGAACTTGATGGATAATAGCTGTTCTTTACCAGACTGTAGCCATGTTTATTTCAGTTTTTTTAATGCTGGTCATTTCAGCATGGAAGTCAACGGAGATTGATCCGCTTTGTCTCAAAGCTGGAGGTTAATGGACTCAACCAACCACTACATATCTTTCATCCATTCCAAGCCGTTCATCCAATGATTGCAGGGGCTGCCTTGCAAGTCGGCCGCCACTATCGGCTCATTCATAACCGTTCATGCATCCCGGATCTGGGGTTCATCGACATGATCACTTAGCCACGACTTCTACACCAATCAATGGACCAACACTTGGGGCTTAAAAAATGACCAAGAACCGTAAACCAATTAGCAATGTGGATCAAACCAGGAAAGAGGCCAATTCTTCCTCGGGGTGTAAAGAAGGAAGGGGGGGGGGGGGACCATTTGCTCAGTCCACGACCTCATTCCATCTCGACCTTCATATCGACACACTGGCGGCTACAAAGTCACTTTCTTTGGTAGTTCTCGAAACAGGCGTCGGCTACAGCACCACGTTTTTCCACGAGGACGCCAGCAGACCCAGAATTGTCACAACAATAACAACAATAGCAACATAATCAACACCTCACATACAGTGTTTCAAATAGCATACAACATCCATCTTTGTGAGGCTAGGATGTATCGCAGGCTTCTTGCTCAATAATGGAGTGCATTAGTTTAAGCTACATGTTTCAGCTTGTTAATATTGTCTATTTTCTTTGCGGTTTTATTACAACTCTTTTCTTGATGTTTCGGGCAAAGTGCTTTGAATTGGAATTTTGCTGAAATTTGCTGTACAGATAAGCCTGCCTTACCTAGTAACCTGGCAACTGTTTGTACGCTCATTATCAAACATTTCAACAAAGAAAATTACATGAAATGTCATTTTGCAAAAACTAGTTTGATACCTGGCTGTCCACAACATCACCACTGCCTCTATATTACATTTGTTTTGCTTATTCACACTTCAAAAAGGGAACAATTTGTCGGCACTGTCGTCTTTCCTTTGAACACCACAGTCGAACCCCAGAAGTGCCGGCGATGATTACCGTGAGCACGCGTCACTCTTTAGGCATGGTTGTGATGGGAGAAAGATCACAAGGATAAGGGACCCTTCCTCTAAAAGCCGCCCCCCCTGGCCACACCGCCTCCTCGTTAGAGTCCCATTACACTTCTACTGTTCAGGCTCATTAGCTGCTCTGTGAGGGGGATTCCTGTTGAAGCGCACTGTACAGGCAACAGCCCTAATGAATTAGTCGTGATCCGGGAGGGGAAAAAAAAAAAACTGCTCTCCTTCTGCAGAGTTGAAAGAGGAATAATTTCGGGGGAAACGCCAAACAGCCCCTGTGTAAGCCCCGCGGCACGTCATCAAGCTGAAATCTAAGCGTGCCCTTTTCATCAGAATGTCTTTGTGTTTGTGAACACAGAATAAATATTTTAATAAATGAATGTTACACAGCATGGATCGTGTTCTTGGCCTTAACTCTTATGTGTACAGGAGAATTGCTTTCTCTATCGACACTCTCCCTGTTATTGCGGCAGCTTAAGTCTCGTCAGCTTACACGACAGCTGCTCGTTTCTACAGAGCGGCAATACGGCACGTAGATATAAGTGAAATATCTCAGCCTTCTGTCATTTCCCACTTTCATTTCTGTCTCTTATGCCTCCTTTCAAAAAGGACTTATTGCATTGCTTTTAATGCAAGAATGCAGCTAATATTTATTTTAGATTATGATCAATCCTTTGTGTTAGTGCTATAAATGATCTATAAAAAAGCTGCTCTATAAAACCTTCCTATCTCTCAATCAAACTTTATTTTTATAGGACCTTTCAGTCGGGTTTGTACGGCTTAAAGCGCTTCTACAAATCCAACATGCACACCAAAACCAACGACAAGTTGACTTCCTCTCTGGGGCTCGGCACTAAACCCATTAGTGCCTGAAGATCAGAAACATAGAGAACGTGGTCTCTAAGGTCTGAATCCAGATGCAAGCGGGTTGCCTTTTTCGGACCTTCCTTGACGATGAACACATACATTAGAGGAATAAATAAGAGAAAAAGGTAAAAGAATCACTTCTACTGATGCACGCAGGTATCAGTATGTAATGTTGTGCTGTTGCAAGAATCAATCAAATGATGTGATGAAATATATACATTATTAAATAATAGATTAACGCCATAGTAGTAAAGCTGTGTGAAAAATAAATTATATATATACATATTTGTATTTTATATATTTATTATTTTTAAGTCATATATATCTATATCAACTCAAATACAATTAAAAATATATATTAATTACAAAATTATAAGAAACAAAAAAAACTAATTGAACATTTTAATTGAAAATGTATATATTCATGTAAATCTATAACAGCCAATACAATATTTTACTCAAATCCTTGCAGATAAAATGAGTAATGCCCATGTCCCATGTAATAAATCACTCAGGAAGCATCACAATGTTTCTGGACTCGCTGTGGTTTCAGGAGAAGAAATATTTGGACTTGGCAGCATGAGCGCCGCCCGATGAAAATAAAGTACTTCAAGCCGGTGCCAGCGCCGGGCTGTCAGGCGTTTCCGGCTCCAATCGGCCCTGTCCCCGTACCTGTCAGAGGTTTCCTCTCACACCTCATATATATATATATATATATATATATATATATATATATATATATATATATATTGATCATCTCCTGTCATGGTACTCGGGATGCTGGAGTCAACTGAGAGCAGGGCAGCGCAATCCTCTCCGACTTAGGCGCCCCCACAGGACATTGTCACATCAGATTTAGCTGCAGAGTAGCACGTAGCTAATCAGATCATCAAAATTGTAGCTTCAAGTGTCCTCCTACAAAAGGACGCAACGCAGATGTTCCCTATTCTGCCTCACTCATTTCTGGGATGGTTGAATGAGGAGAGTTGCTCAAGAGAGCGAATGTGTTTCCACCACATAGCAAACTAAGCTTGTCCAATCAATCGATATAGCATGTGCAATCCAGTCATTAGTGGAACATCTGCAGTTATCAATACTATCTTTCTCCAATTTATTGGAGTTGGGCCTTTTACTGATTGCTTGTTCGTTCATTTGGTTATTTACTCTCCCCAGAATTCCCAATTTCATCACTAAAAATGAATCCCGCATGGCCGACCACTTCTAAAAACATTGTTCCGGTTTCATTTTAACACAAACTCACAAAAAAACAACCACTGCAGGTCTCAATATCAAATAATTCACCAAATGTCTCCATCTATGAATCCCACCGACTGATTCTTCACTCTTTTCTAAGAAATATTGTGAACATGTTGTGCTTCTAAAGTCATTACTTGACTCTGAACACTAATGGCAGTCAGTACAAGTTTGAATCAAACTGATGAATATTCATGAGTTTTACTGCTGTTCCATCACCCGCGGCCTCCATTTACAGCTAACGTAACGGTGTCCTGACCCGGGCAGCGAAAGCTAGCATTGCCCTAACCCGGACACACGCAATTTGACGCTGTTTTCCGGTATTTCTTTTGTCAATCAGCATGAAAACGTTAGAAATGTTAATTCATACATGTCAACAAATCTACGTGTCAAGTCTCAAGAACAAATATAAATATTTACTTGTCTAGCTACTGCAGGAAAGTTACTTTGATGAGAGAAAGTTGTAAGAACATGACTGTCGGGCAATGCTGGGGCCATGATGAAAGAGCTTTTATTGTGCTATTTGGAGGCGTTGAAGCGGGATATTTTAATTATAAAAGGTTAGAATCGGAGGTCTGTCCGGATTAGGACAATACCAGAGCACGGCTAATTCACCGGCGTTAGCGTCCTTTTTCCGACTGGTTAATACAATTTTAATTTTCAGAATTAAACTAGTATTTGGCTTGAAAGGTAAGGAGTTAACTATGTAATGACCTGTATGTATGTAATCACCTGAATACATCATACAATAATTGTAAGCAATCGTTTTACTGGATAGTTAGCTAAAAACTGCCTGGGTTAGAACACCGTTACGTCAACGTTAATGAGGAAAACACAAACACAACTTGGCATTACTTCAGTCAACCGGCTCACTCAATGGATTGGTGTGACTGAGAACCCAGTTGGGTTTTTCTTTGGCATCCCGTCCGACGTCGTCACTTCCCAAAGAGCAAAGCCCAGAGTGCAGACTGAGAGGTGGTGCTAATAACAAAAAAAAAAACGCCTGACCGTCGCTGGGAGCATGTAGCACCCCGGTGAGGCGAGAAGGACCGATCTGTGCGGGCCTCAAACCCCACCTGACACATGCAGCACGCCGACAAACACCAGCTCTGCACCGGATTATTATTCACTTGAGCGTGTCAAAACTGACACAAAGTCATGAGAGCGGTAAGCCGCTCCACGTGACGTGCTTTGGCGTTGTTTGATAAGCGGCGAATGACCATCAGTACACGGATTTAAGCTCCAGGTTGACTGAGGGAGCCGCTGAGCCAAGAGCAAAGGGCTCAGCGGTGTAGATGTAATTATGATAGTGCGAACAGTGCGAAAGCAAGCTGTCAAATAAAAGCTTTTGTTTTCACTTTAAACATGTCTTCCAAAATGAAGCTTAATATGAAGTGCGTGTGGAGAAAATGTGAATTGAAATGTAGTGTGTGTGTGTGTGTGTGTTTGTGTGACAAAAAACATGGGGAAACAAGAGCTATGTGGCGGACAACAGTTATACCCCCTAGGCCCGATATTTCACCACAACACGGGCGCACACAATGAGAGCATCGGTGCCAAAACACACACAAAGATACACAAAGCCTGAATTCCCAATCTGTGCCACTGCAGAGTTAATGTAACAGCAGGTTCATTAGCAGCCAGCATTCACAGTGTGGCATTAAAACAGCAGTAGTAGCAGATAACACTAATAGGAATAATAATAAAGACCCGAGCACCCACATTATGGAATAATTGAAATATATATATAATACAACACATTCACTTTCCAAGTTATACAGCACATCTTTGATAACATCTCCCTTCTGTCTTTTCAAAACGAACACGATTTTAAGTGATAAGAAGCCTCGCATCTTAATTTATTCAAATGGAATCTCTTTGTCTGCCTCCGCCATTCACACCTCACATATATCCTACATTGTGAGCAGAGGAATACTGTGGATTTCAGAACAACGCCCAGACAACAGAATAGGAAATGTGAACAAAAATAATTAAGCGCCTGGAAAGAAGAATTTAATGGTGAAAGGCAGTGCGAAGGCACTGCACTGATTTACATCCCTCCTGTTCTGTTGATTTGTCACTGTGCTAATCCACGAACAAAATGAGAACACAGTGAAGTAAAATGAGTGCAGATTATCCCCCAAAGACGGTCCCACGGAGGACAGAACCAACAGAAGTGATACGCCTTTATTTCACAAAGAATTTGAATTTACATTTACTGACCTTTGCGCGTCAAAAGGAGAGACACTTCCAAAAGAACTTTCCGAAATAGCCAGTGACAGCTGACAAAAGAAATGGCTGCCCGTAATCCTCCCGGAGATCCCGCATGTTTAAATGTCAACTCGTGACCCTTCGTTATGTGGACAAAGGCAGTTTTTTGGGGGGGTGGGAGGGCACTGTCTGCAAATTGGGATTTTTTTAATACAGAGCAGCTTCAAATATATTCCAAAGGGGAATGTTGAGATATTTAAGATACAGACTTGAATTTGCTCATGCCATCACATGCCATTTATTTTTCCAGAGAGCCTATCGGTGTCACGTAGAGTGAAAAGATCAATTCAGGAGCACAAATGTTTACATTCAGCTGTTGAAGGTTATTCAATCACTCATCTTATTCTTTATGCATCGGTGCAATAGAAGTGCCCAGTTTATTATTTACAAGAGGAAGTAGACACAAAAGACATCTGTTATTATTTGCACAAATATGTGTATTCCACCGGTCACTTTCTTTCTTTCATTCTGCACATGTCACTTTACTGTCATTTTTCACTTGTTCGCTAATGCACTTTATTTTTTAAATATTTTAATTTTTAACTTTATTCTCTTATTTTAAACTAACCCATAGCCTTATTCTACTAACCCATAGCATTTCATTTTATTTTATTTCATTACTTGTGCACTGCTGTCTTTGTCACAGGGGTCTCGAGGTGAGGACTCGGACGCAGAGTTAAGGTTCAGTAGAAGCTTTTATTGTCCATCAAAGAACGCAGGGACGACCCTGGAAACGTGAAACTTCTCCAAAGAGAGAAAAATGGAAAATGCTCCAGCAAAACTGAGCGAGCGGATCAGGAAACGAAAGAAAAAGGCCAAACTCTCGCTTATCAAGGAAATAATAACCAGTCAGTCTATTGAAGGCACTTAACAAACGTGAGGAGCTGTAGAACCATAAAAGGCTCATGATCCTCTATGGGGATCTCAAGGTGGCTCAGCAAGAGCATAAAACTGTGACCTGGGCATGAATCCTTCGTGGGGCGGGTGTGCACGGCAAAAGGACATAACACACTGGCACAGGACAAGGGGAGACGCAGACTATAAGTGCACATGAGGGACGTGTGGGAACAGGTGGACACGATCAGGGAAGACAATCAGACTGGTGACACACGAGGAGGGGCCCGGAACCTGAAACGAGAGGAGGGTTGATTATCAAAATAAAACAGGAAGTCACAAAACAACCATTGAGACGGGACAGAAGCCCAACTTGACCTGCAGGTGTGACAGTCTTGTTGTCTTGTTGTTTCACTGTCTAATTCAAAGTCAAATTCCTTGTATGTTTGACATATTTTGGCAATAAATGTTTCCTGATTCCTGATTTAGATACTAGATCCTGCTCTGTAGGCCGAGCTGTGAGCCTCGGCTGAACCTTCTCAGCCGTGCTTCCCTCTTGCTTGGTTTCAATAAGTAAAAGATAAACAACTCTCCTTCTCCAAAATATAAACACGGAGGTGGCACTTCTCCGACATTCGTTGAAACCAAAAGTAAATTAGTCGGCATCATCCCTCCCCACCTCTTTATTTAATTGCACCACGTCCCGGCAGTCCTCTCGGGGCCCCGTTGCCTTCAGCCCTCATGAGTGGGACTGATTTGTTTCTTCTCGGGTGGTTGGGTCACATTTTAAATGAAGCCTCAAAATTGAACGCTGTTATGTGGGGATGAATAATACGAGCATTGAGCATTGGGATTCCTGGATGCTGGACACTATATCGTCACAGCGGCGCCTCGGATTACCGGAGATTTCTTCAAGGTTTGTCTTGTGATCCGCTTACAGACTTGATCCAATTCCTTCAGCAGTTTGGGACAAAGGGACCTCCACGACAACGCGGCGACCCACTTCAGTCGCGCCGCTTCTTCCTGCCTCCGCCGTCGTTTTTTGCACGTTTTCCTGCACGTTCCGTAGCTGCCCTCGACCTGCTCCAAACCTGCCTTGGATCTCCAGCAGCCCTCCCGCCCCGCTGTGTGCAAGATCACCTCCCCGACTTGGATCGGAGCCTCGCCTCTTGTTCCCCGCCTGCCATGTTTTTCTCCCTGACCTGGTTCCAGTTCCCCCCCCCCCGCCCGCCGCCTGCCGAGCTCGCCCTCGCTGACTGATTACCTGTTGCCTCACTGCTTTGAACTCCGACCAACTCGACAGCGTGATTGCTTTCTGCCGCCCCGGCCTCTTCGCCCCGCTTGTGGGTCCACGTCTCTGCGTTGGGAGCTTCAAGAGTCGCCTGTATTTCTCCCCCGTTGCCATCTCACGCAAACACTCGCCGCCCCTCGCCTCCTCCCTGTCATCCCTCTTCAAAAAAAACCCTCGGTTCAATTTTTGTTGTGTTCTATTTCTTTGTCATTTAGCGCTATTCATTATACATCAACTTCTGCATTTCTTTGCTGTGGTCCTGCTCCTCTTCTCCCCCCCCCACGGCTGGAGGCTCGTCTCCCGTGTGATGTCTGGTGAAAATAACAGAAGAGCAGACTTGTGCTCCGTGGCACCGGCGAGACAAAAGGCCACAGAATGCATTTCCCAGAGTGCTGAGGCGAGCTTACGCGAGGGCCACGGGTCTCGCACATTTCTCGGCGAGGCGGTTGAGGCGTTGCTCCCCTCATTTTCAGTGCTGCAAAGCACGAGAGGCGACGTGACGCCTGTAAACTGGTTTTCTATGAGAAATATCTTAGTTCTTATGAAATCATCACGTACGTGCACGGTGAAGTAACCCCCCCCCCTGGAAACACGGTGCATCATTGCATGGAAAATACATACAACTAAAAGCTCCGAATGCCGTGTACTTTACATTTAATGTGTACAGCATTTATTGTCCCAAGGGGATCTATATTCATACACACAAAAGAAGTAGGAAATCTTTCCTATTCAACAAATGGGGAATAATTCTGTCGAGCCGATGTTCAAAGTGCACAAAAATCCATATTTTGTCTGATGATTGTGCCTTCAACTTCTGCCACACTGGCCAACACACTGAAAGGCAAATACAGAGGCAGATCGCTGTATCATCCCGGAAAACTGGCAACAATTAGATTAGGTGTGTCTTTTAAAGACAAAGGCTAATGCTTTAATGTCATTTTAAGCTGATTTAATCTTAGCTGCTCCCCAGCAAGTAGGTAATGCAATCCTGGTATTATTACTGATAATAACTGCTTGTCAGGTTCAGATTTGATTTATATATTTGACTGATCACTCCTACGGCTTGAACAGCTGTGGCTCTTATATCTTCCATACAGGTTATTCTTTCTCTACTTGAGCTCGTGCCTTGATTCCCCAGACAGTGTTTTGTTTGCTATTTGGATGAAGACACAACATGTAACACACATAAAACACTAGATGGATGCTCAGGTGAAATCTTAGTGACAATCATAAAAAATCAACGGTACGTAGGCCCATTATTTCCCTTTGATACGATACAATGGAAAAATAATGTTCCATGAAGCTAAGAGCTTCCATCTAACCCTTTGTATCTCTCCTGTTTACAACATTTCTTTTGGTCCTGATTGCATGAAACCGTATTTCAAAACAGAAGCTCCAAGCTAAATATAGATGTTGTTAAAAAAAAAAGAAAAGAAAATGACAGTATTCTCCTCTGCAGCTGTTTGGTTTCATCATCACAGCTGGTGGCCACTTTTATAATACAGTCAATCAGAAATAACAGAAGAGAAATTCAATCTCAATTCAAGCGCCATATATATATAGATATATACAGAATACATATAAATGTTTTATTCATCTATACAAGGCGAGAGTAAGTAATGAGAAAGTGTAATTACAGCTGAAGGGAATCTTGATCCACAGGAATAAATGGTAAATGATCTGTACTACGGCGCTTTTCTAACACTACATGACATCATTCACCCACAGAGCCACCTGCCCATCAGTAACCAACATTCACACTCAGTAGTCGCAGCTACAGGAGCAATGTTGGGTTAGACGTCTTGCCCGAGGACACATCGACACGCGGGTCAGCCGGGCCTGGGATCGAACCACCAACCCTCTGATTGGAGTTCGGTCCCACTCGCCCACAATCCAGCTCCTCTCAGCTTCTCATTTCATGCTCTGGGGGTTTGGCTTTGAGTGAGGTTCTGGCAAACACACCGGTGGGAAACCAGTGACAAACACTGGTGCCCAGACTGAGCAGCGCCTCCACAATTCAGAGATACTCAAACTGGGGTCTGTGGCCAAGGGATGCGTGAAATGAGCCGCCGCAGAACGACCGAATTCAGAGACACGGCCATTAAAAAGCATTTATCTGCGAACGGGGACCCAAAGATATCGCTTTGATTACTCCCACCTGACATGACTGGGAACATTACGTGAATCTTTTTTAAATCGGTCGCTGCAATCGGGGGGGGGGGGACGAGCCCTTCCAGTTAGCTCAGCCAAATAGCCTGCTAGCCGGATAGCTCGCGAGCACGGAGAAGCGTCATCGTCTAAGACCAAAACAGCAGAAATTGAGCAGATAAGATGGGAGTCTTAAATTTGATTGTAACGGCGACGTGAGACCATACTATGTAACTAATGGCTGTTTTTCATAGTTTCAGTCATGGAGACAAAGAACTCCGCGGCGACAGGCTGCTCCGTAAATAGTTTTTCAAATGGTTTTACTGTTGCTCTTTTCATAAAATGTGTCTAAGAGAATAAGAAAAATGTGCGCTGACCACTACTGCTGCTCTCTGGCATATTGTTATACCGCACGTCAGGTTCGATAGTCCTACACCGAAGGAACGTAGCTGTAACAATATGCCTCCACAGCTTCTTTTCGCTCTGCTGTCAGCATCATAAACGCCGCTTGGCCTCTCATCCTCTCTGCAGGACACAGCGACGGGAAGCACAAGCTCCCCGAGGACACCGCTGCCACGATTACACTTAACTCTCGGCCTTTGAATGACAAGGCAACTGATTGAGAAGTAACGTGTGGCGCAGAGAAGTGTCGGGTGTTAAAATCGTTTGCCCGTGGGGGAGTGGGAGCTCGGCCAACACAACAAGCAAGCTGCACAGGAACGTCTCCCCCTTCGAGCCCCTCAGAGGTTCTGCAGACATACAGCGATCTGCTTCCTGAGACACGGCATCTAGACGAGACGACACATCAGCCTGAACTGTGGACTCAACGCCGCCGAGTCTCCGGCTGGGGGAACGGACACACCGATGGGCTCCAGCCCGGATTTAATGGGAGAAATGTTTAAATCATGACTTTCACTCTGTGCAGCCGAATCAGGTAGATGCGCTCGAGGTGCCGGGTTGCATCGATGGTTTTGTTTTTCATTGACGCGTTAACTACTTCCAGCATTTCCAGACCCTTAAAAGGCACATTTAAAGGAAATAAATGCATCATTAGTTTCTAAAATTGCTTTTTGGGGACTGACAATATTCATATGTGAAGAGTCAGTAAATCAATATTTATTGTCCCAGTGTTGCAAGTCCATGCCATTAAAAAGCATATTTTTATAGTTAGTCAGAGAAAGTTGTGCGTGAATCCTGCGCTGTCACTTCATTGTTCTATACACACAAATAGTTGATGACCACACAACATGCACACAAACTTTGTGAGCGGTATAAATATTAGAAGTAACTTTAATGAAAGCTTTATTTCACCCACAGTTTGGGAGTCTCGAGAGACTAAAACTTTTCAGTTTAAATGGCTGTGCATTTAAAGTTTGGATATGTAAAACATGCAGAAGTGCTGCAGAGGGATGTGATGCAACTAAAATAATTTTTTCGGGAGCCGTACATAAACAAGTACTGCATTTGCCTAAAATGTCCTTGACTTTTCGTTTAGAGAAGTAATTTCAAAGTATTAAAATGGGGGGAAAACGTAGCATCACATTTATTGGTCAGATATGAGTACGCATACCAAGGTTCTATTACTCGCTTTGCATACACAAACACTGTAGAAATACAGCTAGCATTACTTAAAGTTAACTTTTAGCATTTGACCGAAGTGAGTCATTGGTCAAGGAGCCTCTGTCACTGGCGTCCAAATGGGCCTCTGGAGAGAACGTAGGGCCTCGTAGTTTGGGGAGCAGCAGCACTGACCGACCTGCTTTACTGGACTCATTATTAGTAGAATAATGTCATTAAAAACACAGCGGTGCTGCATCGGTATGCAGCGTTTACGGTTTATTCAGTAGGCAGCAGTGACTGTTTCCTGCAGTCCAGACTGTCCACTGAAGTCCTTTATTGTCCCAGTTGGTGGCTGATCCAAACCACACAGGAGCCCTGAAGCACCGGCATGAAGTAAAGAAATGCAATACACCCGGACACGGCGAATGTTTACCTTTGCACATATTGCCTGAGGGTGCAATAATCTCTTTAGTTCCCACAACGCTGAGTCGTATCCCCTCCCCGCCTCCCTTTGTGTGTCTTTTTTCAGACGCTGACATTTCCCACCTGTCCGCCAGCCACCCTCACGGCGTTTCCCCTTGAGCCCGACTTCCTGCACAGCTGGTCCTCCTCCTCCGCTGCGTCTCAATCATATATTGCACGGTGCTGCTGAGCATGTAGAGGTCCTCGCTGGGTAAATACCTGTAATAAACAACAGATTTGCGTAACCGTTTCGTCTTCATGCAGCTGGTTGTGAATGCATGTTTTGGAGGAAGTGGCTCATGCTTCCGGTATTGAGTCTTTTTCAGGAAGAAGGGGAGAAGAAATGTAAAGTTAAATAACGGTGAAAATGCCCGTGGAAACAGATCCTCTACGGACGACTCTTGAGGAATGATGGCTTCTTTCTTTTGTCCTGAATACGATAGCAAAAGTGTTGCCTTGTCGCCAGCCTGGATCCTTCTGCCGTCGACTGAATGAATACTGAATATGCATCTCGACAGAGACTTCCGTGTTCTCCGATGGCCTCCACAGTTGCTGGATTTCAACCAGACAGAAAACTGTAGGGGCCTTGGAGAGGAACAACAAATTGAGGAAAGAGAATATGTGATGCTTTCATGTCAGTTCTTGAGGTGTGAGGGTTAATAATCCATCCATCCATCTGCAAACCGCTGCAAACACCACACAGGGTCGCGGGAGGGTTAATAATGTTTTTGTTAAAATAATGGACACTTTGAAGGCCTCAGCACTGGTAAATGTTTAATATTTATTTAAATTGGTGATACACTGTGCTGTATAGAAGCGGCCATTTGTAAACTGCTATTTCTAAACCACTAAACTTGAAGTAAATTGAAGTAAACTTGAAACTAGAATATTTAAACCATAAATGCATGTTTGGAATGTTTACTGAGGGAGTAGAGCCATGTTGTGTAGCAGACTCTACAACTGAAGTATAGATCAGAGATGAGACCGTGTAGGAAATAACGTGTATATTTTAATGGACGTTGAATCAGACAAAGAATACCCTGCATTCAGTGCAACTTCACCTTTTTGTTTATGGGTGCCCTGTAGGAACAAACTTAATATCAATACACAACAAGCCAGTATTTCCTGAATGTGGCAACCTTGCTTGTCTTGAAATAAGACTTTCTTCTGAAAATCTGCCGTGAAAATCAAGACGAGTTGGTGGTTTCAAAACAGTCAAGTTGGCTTTTTCCAGCCAACGCGAAACAGTTGTGTAGAGATCAAAAGAGTTTTCAAAGAAGAGTCCATGACAGCCGAGTCTTTCTTCTGCAGTCCACTGCATGTTTTAGCCTCGAGTATCGGCACAAGGACGCGGGTTCACACAGAGTACACCAATTGTGTCCTTCAAATTCAAGCAAAGGCGGGACCCTTTTCTCGCAGCCTTTGGACGGAGAAAAGTCTTGTCATATTGGGTCTAGAAACGGGGACTTCAAAAGGCGGCGCCCCCCCCCCCCCCCTGAATCGGGCAACAGACAGCTCAGCACGCTGGACGCCTCATCATCATTATTCATAGACTTATGCCACAAAGTGCAAGAGAACCCTCGGCGATGTCCGGGCGTCATGTTCCAGATTGGCCATGTGTTCACATGAATGAGCTCCACTGATCGTTTCTTCATAGGGCCGTCGGGGGGAAAGCCCCCCCGTCCCTTTGTGGGGTTTTATTACCCATAAATATGCAGGACAATGCAGTCTGCGATCGCGTGACTAATTTCTAATGACTTTCCTGAACGCTTGCACGGAGCCTGTTTGGAGCTCTCTGAGCGACCCTGAAGAAACGTCTCGACCTTACGTAACTGCTCAAAATGTTCAAAGAATTTATGACAAAGGAACTGCTTAGAATGCTTCCTGCGTAACCTCGCTCCCTCTCACCGGGCAATCTTTTTTATGATGTCTCTGGCCGTCATTTTCTTTTATTCGAGATGGCCGATTAATTACATCTGGGAAAATAATGTCCAGTGGTCCCCTGACAGCCCTCTGGTGTGCACCAGAGGTGTGAGAGAGGAGGTGTTTGGGGCAAATACGAGTCTTCAGAACGACTCGTCGGACATGGCGTGTACTCACAGAATCAGGAAAGGACCATTCAATAGGAATTCAAAAAGTGGTCAAAGCCCGCTCTGCTTTTGTCTTGAGTCTTTACAAAAATGAATACTTTCTCACAACGATCACTTGTTTACCATGAATGAATTTACTCTCATGCTTCTTAGGCCACATTTACACATAGCCGAGTATTTACAGAAACGAATATTTCTGCCCCTCCGTTTTCAAAAATAACGTCGTACACACAAGGTCGTTTTCAAAAAAAGTTTCTGTTCATGTGAACCCGCATAAATACGGCCCCGGGCACCATCATAACTATGCCAAACCTGTAGTCGGCAGCGCAACGAGAAGCATAAAGACATGCAAACCAATCCGAATTCTCAAAACCAACAACAACTACGAAAAACACGATCAACTTCCTTTCTAACTGTAAACACAGGACGCTCACATGACGTGAAGCATTTTTAGTCGCATACTGTGACGTTTGACAACCTAGAACTCCGTTTGACCTTGTTCACACGCAAACACAAAAACAGAGTTTTTAGAAATGATGGTAAGCCAAAACGCATGAAAATACATGCGTTTTCCCATCGTGTAAACGGGGTCTGAAACTAAAACCAATGTAAACATTGGATGAGCTGCAAAAGGCTATGGCATGAAACTGGCAATAATCTCTCAAACAGTGAAGTGTTGGTATAGTAGAGAAGATCAATCGTCAAGCCACATGCTTATTAGATATCGAATTGTAGTAGACTTTTCATTTTCTTCGCACGATCAAATAAAGAAGTGACCTTCAACACAACTGCTCTTTCTGCAGGAGAAGTGAACGAATGTGTGGTAACAGCGGGTTTAATGCCGAGCTGGTAACGGATCCTGTCATCGCGCCGTTAAAACACACCGCAGAAAAGCCGTTTCCTCCTCCACCAACATGTCCAAGGTCCCTGCAAAGGAATCTACAGGGTAACCTTGTCAAACTAAGCTGCGTGTGTCCACAGAGGTCACTCGATTACACCAACAGCAGGATTAACAAAGTTACTCTCAAGCTGTAATGAATCACACACGTGAGGAGAGAGGCAAAGCAGAAACATGCCATGTGTTACTCCAGTCTCGGTCATAATACTAACTTTAATTCTATCATTAATGTGTGCACGTTTCGCCTGTTTTGGATAGTCGTCCTTTTGTTTAGGTTTGGGTTAGGCCTTTAGATGACGCAATTCAAAGCTTTTGTTTGCTTTGTGCATGCAAACATTAACTTCAACTAATGGGACATAATTTCCAATCAATCCATTGCTGAGTATATTTTTCAATAGAGAAAACGTCAATGACAAATTGTGTCAACAACAAAAATACTGTCGCAAACAAATGTGTTTGCATCATGTCTGGAAAGCAGTTTTCGGCTGGCAGGGCAGTTAATGGTGCGGGGTCTGTTCCCCACGCAGGGGTGGAGTTGATCGCCTCCGGACTGCTGTCGCGCAGTTTGGCACAAACAATGAAACCTCTGAGCGGCCGGCGACTCGTGGCGCACCGCCTGATAAGGGCGGCGGCGGCGGCGGCGGCGGCGCATCCACTCCCCGGGCCGAGGCTCCACATTCCCTCAACAACCGAGAGAGAGAGAGAGAGAGAGAGAGGGAGAGGGGGAGAGAGAGGGGGAGCTGCAAGCTGAAATGCGTGCGGGTGATCTGGAGCACAATCACAGAGCCCGGCGTTATCGCACCGCTCCATGCGCGCCGCGGCGGGATCGGGCGCGCGGCAGAAGGTGCGCGCACGTGGGCGCACACTTGTCTGTTTGAGTCAGTGGCCGATACAAACAAATAAATAACCGTGAGAACAATAGCTGGAAGGATAAAGTGTGGGAGGGAGGAGGAGGGGGGAGAGGGAGGGGGAGCCACGATGTCGAACTCGCGGAGGTCTTCCGGCGCGGCGCGAGGGAAGAGACCCCCGGATCTGGAACTTTCGGAACCTGCGTTCCGCGCGCCCGACGCCGGGGCGCTCGGGGGCGACGACGCGTCCTCCGGGAGAGAGCGCATGCCGGAGGACGGCAACGCCGCCGCCACAGATGGGCCCAATGTTTACCTCCACCCGTACTTATCTCACCCGCGGATGTCTGTGCGCATGTCGGTGTACAGCACCGGGATCCGTCCGGTCCTCACCCGCGCGCACATCCAGGGACAAGTGTATAACTTCCTGGAAAGGCCGTCCGGCTGGAAATGCTTCGTGTATCACTTCACAGTGTGAGTGTTTTTTTGTTTTTTTTCTTTCCTTATTGTTATTTTCATAGTCCTCCTTTTCTCTTGGGTATTCAAGGGTATAATTGCAACTCTAAGATCCTAATTAAACAGGGAGTTAATTGCACATCTTCTCTCTGAAGCTCTCGCTTCAAAGAGGTGTTAAGCCTGTGGATCTTCAGATGCTGCAGGGATACGACAGAAGGACTGGCCGATCCCTCAAGGAATATTATAAGTACATACGAGTCGAGCAGATTAAAATACACCATATAATTCATCACAGGCGAGAGAGAAAAAAAAGGCGTCCTCCCGGGAGTACCAAAGGATTATTATAAAGATCCATCATTTAGCAGACTACTTCTCCTCAGCACCACTGTGCACTTTGAGTTCTAAAACACTGAGTTGGTTTTCCTTCAGCGAGGCTTCGCAACCTGACAGGGGACGTTTCAGCACTTGTTTTCCTTCCCGGCAGCGTGACGTGTACGTGAGACTTGTTTAATGAAAAATGAAGTATAAATTATAGAGCTAAAGATCATAGCATCCTGCTACACGTCCTGGTGTAATCCAGTGTGGGATGTCACATTATGCTGCCACATTACAAATATAGCCGTGACAGCTTTTCAGGTGGCTTGAAAAAAAAAATGAAGAGCTACTCGTGATGAACGTGTTGTTTATACACCGGCGATGTGACGCAAAAGGATACACTTCATTTTGTTTTTCTGTCTCGGTATCAGCCACATCCGGGAAACCGCCAGTCGAGCGGATCCAAAAAGGAGCGTTCGGGTTTAAGAATGTGGGACATGATCCTCCGGCTCTCACCCCCCCTATGTGGGCCGTCTGTCCTGGCTTGCTGGCACTGATAGCGGGCAGCTAAACTTGGCAGTGTGTGTGTGTGTGTGTGTGTGTGTGTGTGTGTGTGTGTGTGGGAGGTAGCGGTCCCCGCCGGGCGCCGCCACCCTGTGACCTCGTAGTGTCAGAGGGGCGGCACGGCGACGAGGCCTGTCGGAGCGGATCAGGGTCTCGGTGACTCAGAGCCGACGCGATGCAACTCCACCACAATGGGGGCATCACCAGGAATAACGACACGACTAAGGGGGGGGGGGGGGGGGGCGGCGGCTGTGATCACGGGGAGATTTTCGTACATGCATTTCAAAGGTCGTGCTGTTAGACGAAGGTGAGATGCGGTGCCGGCGACCTTCCCGCAAGGGGTCAGAATTCACAGAGTGACAGGAGACACCCTGAAGCCGTACTTGAAATAGAAAATCAATATGTTGTTCAAAAAGCCACAGTGTCAGAGGCCCGTTTCCCTCCTTTTGTTTGCTGGTGATGCTTCACCTTTACCGCTGTGACGCGATGTTAAGGATGGAACCAAAGTGTAGACGGTGACCGGTGGCAGCTCAGGCTGACCTTTTGAACTAAACCCCCCCCCGCCAGGACACGGTGGGACTGCCTCCTCTGATCCTTAGTTTGGCACCTGGTTTTGGCGAGAGTTTAACAAGTTTCTCCTTATCACGGACCCACAACTCCCACGTCCGAGTGACCCGAGGCGTTATCAGGTACCCTCGTGTGTGTGTGCGAGTGTTTGCACATGTGTGTGTGTGTGTGTGTGTGTGTGTAGTGATACAGTCGGCTGGCTGGAGTCGGGTCAGTTTCATTATGGTAAAAGAAAAGCAACAGATCATAGAACTGGAAGCAAAGGTGCTGTATTTTTTAGCTTCAAGCAATTAATAAAGCAGATCCGTGCTCCCGAACCTCAGTTGGGTTACACTTGGTTTGGAGCAGCGTGGATTCACTCCCACACGCTGGTTACAGATGAGTCCACCAGGGGAGTTGAGACAAAAACAGAATTCTGAGTTCTATCCAGACTCGGATCCGTTGAAGCAGATATATCTGTCAAACAGCAGCAATTTGAAGGAAGACACCGTTTTTTTTTTATGATTTCACTAAGTTTGAGGATGTTCTTCTGTCTCTACTGCGTCCTTTAGTTTAGGAACTGGGGAACAGACATATATAGATTTTTCTTCCTCTGTTTTTTTGTTACAAAAGACAGGAGTTAGCGTTCCAAACGGAGAACGTCACGTTTTACCGCTCAGCCGTTGACCCCATACAGGCCAAAGGTCAAATACCAGACCTTCAATCCTCATCTGCATTCGTCCTAACCCGTTTGCTGTTGCGTTGCTTTTGCTTGATTCATCAACCGGTGAATCCACGCATCAAAAGGACGGATTGGGGGGGGGGGGGCGCGACGCTTTGAGCCTTTTGTGGCTGAGCCGCCGCGTCGTTTTGTCCGCTGCTCCCCCCCCGAGCACACTGTGAAATATGATGGCGCAGAGGAAGGTCGTCTCAGGCGGCGTGTGCCCCGCATACCGAGCGCGTGTGTTTGCTGAGCGCAATTTAAGCGGAGCCACGGCGGCAAATTACACCCATTAGCATGTGGAAGTGTTTGGCTCCCAAAGTTTGATGCTCATTTGTGTATCTTTTGATCCTCTTTTTCAACTGCGTGTGTCACGTATAGAACATAAGATGGTGTAAATTGCACCCCGCGCTAACGATGTGAGCAATTTTGTTTATGCCGAATGTTCCCCGCGCTCCCTAATGGACACATTTGCTCCCATTTAGTTGTTGTTGTGTTGGGTTCTTCTTCTTCTTCTTCAGTTCCAGCTGCTTTCTGAGCCGTGCAACACGCCCGCTCATCTTCCCCCGAGCAGGTCTCTCCTCTGTCTTTTATCTGTGTTGACGTGTGGCGTGCACGGTCAGGCCTGTGTGCGTGTGTGTGTGTGTTATTTTAAAGTGGGGTATTTGGATTCCTGGCCAGTCGTCAATAAACCCGGACTGTAGCATGTGGTGATAACAGCCTCCACGGGTGCAAACACTGACTGGAAACTCCCTCCACACATAGTTTCCATTGAACTCGCTCCTACATAGGAACAAGGCCGCGGTTCTTCGGGGGGCCGCGGACGTTCTGAACATCGGTCGGTTGAAAGATTGTCCGGATTTCACGTCGGCGAGGAAGCGACATCGTGCTCTCAAGATGGTGCCGGTTCCGTGTTGGTCGTCTTCCAGCACACGCTGTTCTCTTACGCTGTTCACTAAAGTAACCGTATCATTTTTTTAACCGCACGATATCAATTCCTGTGCGCTCGGCATAATCACGGGCCGAGAAGTAGCAGGAAGCACTTGTCCAATAACACAAGACTTTCCCCCAGGAGACGTTGTCCGTGTTCTGTGCGAAAGTGGAATTTGATTTGTTTTTTGAAGCGGGGACTTTATTCTGTAAAAAGATCACATAGCTTTAACAAAGTCGGCTTTCTGGTGACGTCATTGCACTCGGCCTCTCTCTCCTCTTTCTGTCTGATCGCCTCTGTGCCGTCTCTTATTTCATAAATAGTTCACCGGAATGGTTGTATTTAGAAGCTCGGGTGAAGGAGAAACAATGTCGATGTCCATCCACGTTTTGATACCCGTACGCTGCAGACGCGCGTACATTGAACAAATTGAAATGGTGTGAAAACACAATCCTCAAGCCACGGCCTGGACGGCAAACGCCATACGAGACTAAAGGAAAAAAAAAAGCTCTCTGCGGGGCTCAATCACCAGCGAACGATTGGTGAGTTCGAAGAGGCCTCTTCGCCTTCATTACAGTCGGCTTTCCAATCCTCCTCCGCTGCCGTCCAATTAAACCGGATCTCCGTCTCCCGGCTGTGAACAGCGGGGAGAAGGTTAACCACGGGAGTTCATTGGGCGTCACAAAGGCAGCAGCGTGCACAGCCCTTAGTCATATAAGCTGTCCTTCAGAGAAGCAGATTGCGAGAGTCAATAACTCGAGCGGCGCGGCAACTCCGAAGAGCCTGAAGAAGAGTCGCATTTCTTCGCGTCCCGTTGTTGCTCCATTCAAACACGTGTGACCTTGAGGTGGAAAGAGCACAACGTCAAGGAGCCATTCGGTGTTTGCTGACTGCATGCGTGTCCGTGTGTGCGCTCGTTATTTGTCGAGTTTATCGCGCGCGCTGCGTTCACATGGCGGAGTCCAAACGGTCCACAGCGTTTCTGCCAATGTTTGTTTGAATTCAGTCCGATTCTTTTCATGACAAAAACATTAAGTCAGGTTTTGCTTTTTTTTGCAGAAACCAGCTTCGTTGTACGAATCAGAGTGAAATGTGAGGTTTGACTTTGATTTGAGGAAAATTGAGTTAAACCACAACTTGTTGGATATTTTGATCCGACTGTAAAGGGAATAACAACTGACACGACCAACATAATACTTACAAATGTGACTCTTTAATCCTATTTCAATGGTGGATTCCATCCCCGTTCCTCATACTAACTTGAGTCAGGACTAATCTGCTTTGTGTCCTCAGGTTCCTCATCGTTCTGGCCTGTCTCATCCTCAGCGTCCTGTCCACCATCGACCAGTACCAGGCGCTGGCTCACACGACGCTCTTCTGGGTGGTGAGTGCTGGACTTGATCAAATTGCAAAATGACTCTTTGGATTAACCATTAATGCATTGTTTTGTCTCCGCGTGGTCGCATTGTACGATTACATCGACCTCCTACGGGAGGCTTTAATTAAAAGCCTAAAGATTAATTGAATCCCAATAAGAGTGTCCTTACCCTGCGAGTGGAGCGGCCGAAAAACCGCAACGTCCCGGTCTTAAAAAAATCAATTTAACAACAAACTTAACAACCTTAAACTCCTTAAACCTCCTTTCTATTGGACATCAAGCGAGCAACTTCTCTGGTCACAGAAAGGGTTGAAAAATGACTCTACCTCTGCTTTGATTTATTACCTTCACGGTCTCAATCTCCAGTTTCACTTTGTGTAAATCAGGGTCCAGTTCAGAGTAACGTAGACTATTAAGCAGGCCATGCTTTAGGCGAAGCTATGATCGGTTGCTACGGCAATGCTTTAACTTTTAGCATCTGGTCATGTCTGGTATCCTAAAGAGAAAATGCAGAAGACAAGGCCTCAAGCCAACGGGTGACCTCACAGGGGTCATGTCCACCTCCTATAAACTGTCGGTGCTCAAAACGAGAGACTTCGAAGCCCTGATCGGGGGCAGAAAGCTCGTCTGCTCCCCAAACAAGCAGGACAATTAGTTTTCTTCACTACAAGAGACGTACTTGTACGCTGCTAACAGCTGCAGCCTGGAGATCCATGTCGCATCTCCGTTGTGGGTCAGTTTGTTCTCAAGCAGACGATATGACGGCGGACCGAGTGACTCAATGAGCGTAAACAAACGCCGCGTCTGCTTGCAGGAACGTCCTCGTTCTGTGCGCTTTAATGATCCAGCTCAGTGGTCCATGAACCACGAGTGTCTGACCGATGCTGCACGAGGAGAGCGATCGCTGCTGGAGAGCCTGAACCTCCCATCCAATCTAAATGTTTCCTCGTAATGCCGCTGTTTTGGGTCGGATGCAGCCTGTAGTCTGCAGTCGCCTTGCGGCGCTCTGATCTGCTCTTTGCTTTGACTTCCACCATCTGCTCGCCACTTCTGGGGGGGGGGGGGGGGGGGGCCGGCATCTGCAAACGCCCCGATTCTGATTTTGTTGCCTTTGCCGTGTCACGTCTCACAAGTAAACGAAAACGGAAACGATGCTCGTGTAACAATGCCGCGTTGAGTCCATGTAAAGTTCCATGAAAGGACTTCTGTATATTGAATATTAGTTTATCCTTAAGCACTTGTTAGTTAAACAGTAAAAGGAGTTTCTCTCAAAAGCTGCAACCATCTACGCCGCATTTGTGGCAGCGTTGCTAAGACAACAAAAATAAAACTCCAGGTTCTTTTTTGTTGGAAAAACAATTTCGCATGTTGACGGAGAAAACCAGCATCGACTGTTTTTTTTACCCTGCAAACAATTTCGTGGCGCCCTGCTGGCCTTGAAGGGCAACAGCTCCTCCTCTAAAGTCAATAGGAACTGTTGGAAATGTTCAAACCTGACACGCTGGATGCTGAGCGCCGGAGCTGTTTGGGGGCGTCGGGTGAGTCACTCGAGCTCCGACAAAAAGAAAAAGGATAAAAAGGGGTTCAGGTGAGGATTGAGGGGTTTTCCGTGCGCGCCGCTTGCGACGCGTTCACCTCGGCCCGCGGGTGACGGGAGGTGGAGCCGACGCGTCGCAGTCTCAAATCCTCCATCGTCCGTTGTTGGGGCGCAAAGAGGCTCCTCTGTCCCAGTCACACCTGTAGTATCTGCTGGCAAAACACCAAAAGGTCTTTTAATTTCATGGCAAGTTCACCGGGGAGCAACGATAACGAATTATCATATCCGCCACGCTGCTAAAGCTGGAGAAATCTCCAGCATTCATCGTTCCCACGCTGCGGCCCGAGGGGGCTGTTTTTTGTACCTGGTGCTTTCTAGTTCAGAGATTCGCTGTGTCCCTGCCAGTGCCCCCCCCCCCCCCCAACAAAGAGGCATCTCCTTTGTCTCGCTGCTTTCTTCCTGCACACTCAAGGTTAACAGAGACCGCGCTGTTCTGTACTTGGAGATGCGGCGGCGTGTTTGTAGCTGTGTGTTTGGCCAGATGCCCCCCCCCCCCCCCCCAAAGACATCCACATTCCCAAAAGGATTCCTCCCCCAAAAAAATGAATAAAATCTTTTTTCTATCAAAAAAGGATCCCGGTCTTAGTTCTTGGTTCTACAGAAAGAAGAGAATCAAGTGATGCTCTATAGGAAAGCGGGTTGAATGGGGCAGGACCGGGGGGGGGCGAACGGGGGGGGGAATGAAACGAGGCTTGAATGGGGATCGAAGGCGGGTTCGGGTTAGAAGTTGTTGTGGAGTGGGGACAATAACTAGAAAAGGTGTTTCATCCCCTCTGTGGTGACAGAAAAGGAGGATTTAGTTGCCGAGGGACGTGACGGAGAAAGAGATTAGCTGCAGGTAGATGGAACAGAATAAGTGTTGGTGTTTCTTTCTCACTTCACATGATTATAATGATTATTTAAACCTCTAACCAGGCGTTACTGCAAACCCGAACTGAGCCTAATGGACAGAGAACACCTTTTTCCGTTAACAGCCATGATTGTAAAAGAGCGTCGGTGTAATAACAGTAATTACAATAACGATAATGCCCGAAGAACAAACATAAAGTAAGAGAAACTTCCCGGCTCCAAGTGGAGGTTTAAACCCGGCAGCCAACAGCTGCTCCGCTCAAAGAAGTTTCAGAAGTTCTCCTCCATGTTTGACAGATGCTCCTCGACCGTGGGAATAGTCGTCGACAGCGACGCCTCAAACGCAGGTTCACTTTCTTCATTGTTCCGGAGTTTCTCATTTTGTTTTAAATGGAGCTTTTGCTTTTCAACCTTGAAGTAGAAATATAAACTCAAGAATATGTTATTTTACATTCTGTCTTTCAAGAAAACACCGTATCACACGGCGGATGGTGATTTGTTGTTTTCTCTACATCTTCACGTCTTTGGCTCTCATGAAGGAAAAAGCACTTCATCAGTTCCGAGCTGAAACGACCACCTGCTGTGCAGCATGAAATAAATCCCCAGCCTCGATGGCCCCGGTGCTTCCTGCCGTCATCCGCGCCACCGTTAAAAATCTATAGGGTCACTTTCCGACAGCTTCATTCCAAATTCTTGTCAATGACTAAAAAAAGAACAACGGAGGGAATTCTGTTTGCAGTTCATCCATTTCCACGTGCCGATGTAGTTGTGCGCTGTAATTGATTTTCTTCTAATCCGTTTGTCCTCGAGGGGCACCGGAGGAATTGAAACGCAGCAGCTTTAATTGAGAAGCTCTAATTGTACGAGCCTCCTGTTTAGCATCGGACGCGTGCTGCTGTGGCTTGTTTCGCTTTATTGTCAAGCAAATTAAAAGTAATGACGACGAAGAAAGAGAGAAAGAAGGGATTCAGATGTGGTACGTTGGATATCAGCCCATTAGCTTAGCTTAGCTTTAGCACAACGACGAGACGCGGGGGGAAATAGCTAAAATAAATGTGCCTCTAAAAGTCACTAGTTACCAATCTAAGATGGAAATTTGTTTTAGCCGTTATGGATTCAACGAGAGGAAACTGACACATCCAAAAACTTTTAAGTGGATAAACAAATGGGGACAAAGCTAAATTAATGCGCTTTGGAGCTGCTGCTCGCTGCCTTTGGACAACGACGGCTCATTTCCAGTCTTTGTGTTAAGTGAAGCGGGTTCACTTTCAACCACAAGGTCGAGGGATCAATCCCCCAAAGAGTCCCTCGCTAGTTTCCCGAGGGGGTTCACAGGGACAGGATGAGTTAAACGCTGAGGTCAAATGCTAGAATGCGTGTGGATGAGGGGCAAAGAAAAGAGCCAAGATATTTTACATCTGCTGTTACATGATTGTAGGTTTTACTTCTATTTATATTCAATAAATAGAGATGTTTGATAGTCATTCTATCCACATTACCGATACTAACAACAAAAAACAACATAATACTCCAAATCCCATGTATTGTAGGTATTGTTCCCAATATCTCGAGCCCTTCCTCTCATTAAACACATTGGATTTAACAAATATAGATCAAACTATTTGCCAAGGTGATGAAATCTTATTTTTTTCATCAGGTCTGAGCACGTGTAGAACAAAGCAGAGGATGAATCAAAGGAAACAGTGACAAACGGCACAGCTGGTGATTGAGAATCGATAATCCGTAATGAATAAATGAAGAAGCGACACTTGGGGAAAAGAAGAGGAATTCAAAAACAGCAGTTGTGCAATCGTTGCATCTAAAAAAAAAGAAAAAGAAATCCGTTTTAGAGCACAGCCTGAGCAGCTGTTCAGGTGTTGCACTCGATGACTTGCAACAACAGCCAATGTCCTTCCAGCTCATTTGTGTCTCCCTCCTTCCTCTGGCAGGAGATCGTCCTTGTGGTGTTCTTCGGTGTGGAATACTTTGTCCGCCTCTGGTCAGCCGGCTGCCGCAGTAAATATGTCGGCATCTGTGGCCGACTGCGCTTCGCGAGGAAGCCGATATCTATAATAGGTGTGAATACGCCACACACACACACACACACACACACACGCGCGCACACACACACACGCGTGTATCTATACAAACACGCGTGCCGCCTCTCACCCACACAGTATCTTCAAACAGCATCCGTGATGTGTACGGAGCTGCATCCCAAAATGAGATACCTCAGACAAACTCAGCATGAAATTAAAACTGTCACCGCAATATTTCGTTCTTCCTCCATATTTTTATTCTTAAAATTGGAGCCTCCAGGTGCTTCTTTTAAAATATGCAGCAGTGACTATTAGAATGCACATGATTTGTAACCCATCTCACCTCAACAGGGTTATTTCCTAATCACCTTTCATCCATTTGTGCTTTTCGCTCGTACTCACGCTCAACATCTGCATATCGAACGTCTGCATATTTACCCCTCGTTCTCGTTGCACACAGATCTGATTGTGGTTGTTGCCTCAATAATTGTGCTGTCAGTGGGCTCCAAGGGCCAGGTCTTCGCCACCTCCGCTGTAAGGTAAGCGCTGAGGGTCTGATCGAGGACCGAACCCTGCTCTGTAAGGACAACACTCCATCTTCCTCTTCAGCTGTTTACTGAACTATTGTTTTCAAAAGTTCAACCTCCTCAAGTGTAGGTTTGAAGTAAAGTTTGGATCACATTTTAATTAAATCTATGTTCAGGACCCAGGAGGGGAAATGTAGCTGTTCAGATGACAGCATGTGGTGTTGTCGCCGATGCAACAGCTTAATGTTTCCAATTTCAACACAACAATGACCCCAACTCCCCCCTTCACCCCCCCCCCCCCCCCCCCCCCTCCACTGCACGAGGCCCGCGAGATAAACGGCCTGCACAGGTCCCTGACCCTGACCCCGATCCGGCCCCTTTGGGAGGATTTGGGGGGGGAGACACCGGATGACCAAACATGTTTGTGGTCTGATGACAATGTCGGCATTTTACCACCAACCTTTGATATTTTCCAGGGGGATCCGCTTCCTGCAGATCCTCCGAATGCTCCACGTGGACCGGCAGGGGGGGACCTGGCGTCTCCTCGGCTCCGTCGTCTTCATCCATCGACAGGTACTGATGGTGTTGTCGCTCTGAAGGAGGATGCGAGATAATGGGGGTCGATTTTTCTTTTTGGGTCACAACAGGAAACCGCCACCGATGTAGTGACACCAAGCTCTTAAAAAGTATAATACAGAATAAAATGTTTAAATTCAATGTCAGAGAAAGCGGCTGAAATGATCCCTAATCCTGTTTTGAATACCATCCATGCTCATTGACTAGTGTTTAATGTCTGTGCAGCACACACACACACACACCAAGAGGTGCTTTCACCAAAGATACTACACAAACATCATTTGTGCAACCAGATTCACTTTGGCATAAAATAGCTCATTAGTCCCGGTGGGGCTTCTCGGGCCGTCACGTCTTTTTAAAGGGAAGCTTCTGTGTCAACATCACACCTTAAACGTGTTGTTCCGCCAGCCTCTTACCTCGACGCGCAGAGCTGCAAGCGCATATATTAAGTGTTAAGAGTCAGCGGAGTTCCAGGCACTTCAATCAGCATCCCTTCTCCGGGTTACCACGGCATTTAGAGGAGCGTGCGACGCGCCCGCCGTTTCCAAAAAACACAATTTGCAGCGGATCGGGAGCACACGTTTCCTGAATGTGTTCCCCCGAGTCGCAGCTGCTGCATGTCTAATAAAGCGGCGACAGTGACTGATGCATCTCCGTTAATCAAACATGTGCGAGTTGCTACGGGCGCCTCGCTTCGACGGGCTAAACGTCCAAAATACAAAAGTGTAGCGGCGTGAGGAAATGACAAAGCGCCCGTTGGGCCGCGCAGTAATCTGTGGTGTGGAATGCAAGGATAGGTCGATTGCCGTTTAACCGGGGGGGGGGGGGGGGGGGGCGTTTCTGCAACGGCGCCGCAGTTTCCCCGGAGGAAAAGTCACTGAAAGTGACAGTTTTGGGCCGAGATCAAATAAACAAATTTCACTCTTCGTGAATTCGGGGGGGGCGACTTAATGCATTGAGCGCTCCGGCACTCCGAGGGATTAAGCGCAGTTTAAGTGACGTGGCAGGTGAGACGGGATAAGAGCGACGCCCATTTAGGCCGCCGGAGCCAATCACACGCGGCTTCCTGCAATAAGCTTCGTAGGTGTTTTAAACAGCCAGGTGTCAAACCAATTCACACAGAATCCGATCAGCCACCGCTGCAGTGATTATTACAGGACATGCTTCAGGTTTCTACTTTGTTGCACAGATTCAGTTATTTTGGGAGTTTGAGTAATATTGTGTCAATTGTAAAACTAGATGTTTTGGTCCACACATTCGGGGACATTTCAGTCATCGAGATTGATGTGAAAATTAAAGGATGAACATTAAACAAACACGAATGCCCTCAAACAAAGTTTGATTCAGAATTTTAAAACTGCCACAAAACGATTAAGAATGCAGCTTTGGAGGTAGAACATCTAGTCCGATGTTGTTAAATCAAGAAAAACATCCAGGCGTGAAACATGTTCTTATTTGCATTTGACTATTAAACAAATAGTGTTCCACAAATGAGGCCTCGGGGTGAATGGAGCATACGCTCTTTACAGTAGACACTAATTGACCGATGGCTAAGGCCCGCCCCCCGGGTGCTGCTCCGTCGAGCTGTCAAGAGCTCTGTTACCATGGCGATGAAATATCGACGTGAGTGAGAAGCAGACAGAACGATCTACAAGGTTTTCGGGGGGCTGATTCACTTTCACACTGTGATCCGTGGCTTTAACTTCCATCGTTACCTTTTTTCATTTCCCGCTTTCCCTCTTTTTGCATTTGCAATGTTATGAGTTTTTAGAATCTATATTCATATTATATTCAACAGATAAACTACATTCAGCGGGTGTGCAGCCATTCAACGTCAACCTATTAACTGTTTGATGCAGACTTAAGTTTAGCGATAATGTCACCACATCCCACGAAAAAGATCCAATTGGACAGTGGATTGACTTGAGTGTTGTCTGAAGAATCTAATCCTGGTATAATTTACTGCTTTGTGCCCCAGAGCTCCATTGTTGTCCAAAGCATAAAGTGAGCCCCGGCGGTGCAGCGGCGACGTTTGTTTTCATCACAATGAACTCAGTTTATTCAGAGCTAATCCCCCCGTGCACCATCCTGCTGACATAGATACCCGCTATCTCCCCACGTATGTATTCATCTGTGGCTTAGGAGGGTTAATACAGGCTAGTCCGTGTCTAGCCCCGTTTGAGAAACATTCTAGGAAACACTACAATGCCAAGCTGTTTTTCAGAAAGTCCCAGAAATATATTTAATGACCCATTTTTAAGATGTACGTCTTGTGAAGGAGCAGATCGGGCCTTTGGGCTGCGAGCCGGGCCGTTAAGAAATGGACTCTCGCGTCGCTGCTTTTGGTTCTTTCCGTGGGATTCGTTGACTGAAGGGAAAAAGAAACTTGATAGCATTCCAACCTTTGATAAGTGGCTGCCGCCCCTTCAAGTGTGAATCCACTTTTAGTTTACCAACGAGACAGCCGAGACAGCAGAATACTCAGGAAATATAATTGAATCATTACATTCAGCACATACTTACATGAATATTCACATCCATATGTCATATAAATACACAGCCACCCCAGACCTATTAATAATAAGGATGCATTTTATTTATAATGCACTTTTCATCAACACCTCTCAGAGTTTATAGTAATAAAACATTTATTTATATAAGGTGCTGCTTTTGTCGAGAAAGTTGCTGTTTTTGTCATCATTGCTGTTTTACTATAGAATTATTGTGCTTACTACTCTCATTATATAACGAATGAATGTCACATGCGTTGACTGTGTACCTGTTCTGTACTCAATGACATCACCTCAGGATGCCTCCCCGACATTCCTTCTCTCAAAGGGGCTTTTGGGGTCGTTTCCTGTGCAGATGTGAGGGTTGCAGGACAGAGGGTGTCACATGTGCACAGATCACAGAGCCCTCTGGTGCAAATTTGTGATCGGTTATCACACCCGATGAATTAAGCTGATACATTGTGGCAGTCAGGAGGGGCTGTGAATAGAGTACAGATATATAAATATTCATAGAGCTACTACTACTGTATTGTGCATTTTTGCATCTGTATTGTGTATTTTTGCCTCTGTATTGCGTCTTTCAGGAGCTGATCACCACCCTCTACATCGGCTTTCTGAGCCTGATCTTCTCCTCGTACTTCGTCTACCTGGCGGAGAAGGACGCCGTCGACAGCAGCGGCTACAGCGAGTTTGAAAACTACGCGGATGCCCTGTGGTGGGGAGTGGTACGAACCTGTGTGTGTGTGTGTGTGTGTGTGTGTGTGTGTGTGTGTGTGTGTGTGTGTGTTTGTGTGGCGACTGGCCTAATCAATTCAATGTTCATCCCATTCACATTGGCAGCTCTCTGTGTGCCTCTGGTGGGAAACCTTTAGTGTGTGAGTGGGACACACTGGGCTTCAAGTAGCTACACTTACTTACCAGCGCACAAACATTCACATAAACGCTGCTATATTTCAGAGAAAATACTCTTTCAGTCTCTTTCCCGTCTTGGCAAAAGTTATTATTTCTGCAAAACACATCGAGTTGTTTTAAGTAGTATTTGGCAAGTGAAAGGTCGAAGCACAAACGCTTTTCATGTGCAGTGCTGTTGTTACAGTAGGAGTTGTGTGGAAACCCTCGGGCACATCCAGTGGGCCGCTAATACGAGCAGCGAAACCAGCGGAGGAAACCGAGTGAAAAGGTATTTTCAGGCAATAAGTCACCACCCACTCTGCTCTTCTGAGAGACGTCAGGGGCTGGATGATAAAACACGTACGTAAGACGTCAGATGGATCGCAACCTTCAGGGTGGTTTGTTCGGGGGCCGAGGATGAAGTCACAAATCATTTACACGTCGAGCATACGGGGAATTGCAGACAGAAGGAGCCGCGCTCGGACTGTGTTTGGTGCCGCAGCTCGGCGCGGTTCAATGGACGGGGTCGATGGACGGGGTTTGAGGGACGGGGTTTGAGGGATGGGGTTTGAGGGACAGGGTTCGATGGACGGGGTTTGAGGGACGGGGTTTGAGGGATGGGGTTTGAGGGATGGGGTTTGAGGGACAGGGTTCGATGGACGGGGTTCGATGGACGGGGTTTGAGGGACAGGGTTCGATGGACGGGGTTTGAGGGACGGGGTTCGAGGGACGGGGTTTGAGGGATGGGGTTTGAGGGATGGGGTTTGAGGGACAGGGTTCGATGGACGGGGTTTGAGGGACGGGGTTTGAGGGATGGGGTTTGAGGGACAGGGTTCGATGGACGGGGTTTGAGGGACGGGGTTTGAGGGATGGGGTTTGAGGGACGGGGTTTGAGGGACAGGGTTCGATGGACGGGGTTTGAGGGACGGGGTTTGAGGGACGGGGTTTGAGGGATGGGGTTTGAGGGACAGGGTTCGATGGACGGGGTTTGAGGGACGGGGTTCGATGGACGGGGTTTGAGGGACGGGGTTTGAGGGACGGGGTTTGAGGGACGGGGTTTGAGGGACGGGGTTTGAGGGACGGGGTTCGAGGGACGGGGTTTGAGGGACAGGGTTTGAAGGACGGGGTTTGAGGGACAGGGTTCGATGGACAGGGTTCGATGGACGGGGTTTGAAGGACGGGGTTTGAGGGACGGGGTTTGAGGGATGGGGTTTGAGGGACGGGTTCGATGGACGGGGTTTGAGGGACAGGTTTTCCCTCGTGTGGATTTGTTAAGATGCCGTATGATCTGCTCTCTGTTTCAATACAAAAAACCATTAAAACCACACGAAAAGGCTTCACGAACTCAAGTGTGAAATCCTCCGTTTTGTGACTAATCATCAAATCTACGGATCGCTGGTTTCTAAAGTGAAGCTTTCCGCGTTCGTTCTCGAAGGTGACTGTGACGACCATCGGATACGGAGACAAAGTCCCACAAACCTGGATCGGAAAGACCATCGCATCCTGTTTCTCCGTCTTTGCCATTTCCTTCTTCGCTCTGCCTGCAGTAAGTGGAGAAGAGACGCTTCTTTCTTGCTTAATCGTAAAAAAAATTCATTTGGATAAATGTCATCTTTTTTTTTATATTTTGGGTGCACTGTTGTTAATGGCGAGGGAGAGACCATCTCCCCATCTGAGAATAATAGTAATAATAATTCTGATAAAGATTTAGCATTAAGCATAGTTAGCGCTCAAAGTATATCCAGATGTGGTTCAACGTCTGGAGAAGCGAGGAATCTCGTCGGCGCCGAGCTAACGAGCGCCGCCGTTCACAGGGAATCCTGGGCTCCGGCTTCGCCCTGAAGGTGCAGCAGAAGCAGAGACAGAAACACTTCAACAGGCAGATCCCCGCGGCGGCCTGCCTCATTCAGGTATTAGTCCACAGAAGAACGCGGAGACAGAACCGCCACTCGGAGACGCCACCTCGTCACTGAGGCCGTCCTGTCTTGCGAACAAAATGAGTCCCGTGCGAGCAACGCGCGGCTTTTCTTTTCATCCCCTTCAGACGTCGTGGAGGTGTTTCGCCGTGGAGAACTTTGATTCTGTCACGTTCAAGAAGTTTCTGAAGAAGAGAGCCCACATCCCCGCCTCCTCTCTGTCCACCCTCAAGCCCAAGAAATCGGTTAGTAAGCGTTTAATACATTTCACTGTAACTTCCCCTCACTCGGTTTCCAGCTCAGTGGGAGGACCGAGGCGGAACTGAAAGAGCTGTGAATCCCGCCGTCAAGAAGGTAATAATGTTCCTTTTTCTTGGAAACGGGCGTTGGATTCAACACCGTGTGGAGAAGCAACGAACTGGGCTCTCAAATGACGACTAAAGGGACGCTACTTAAGTGACACATGCATTTGCTGCTTGACACGGTTTGAATTGTTTGTCCCGCGCCTTTTTTGCACTCCATGTTCACTCACTGATAGCGCCGGCTATCATACATGCCGCCAAACGCGAGGACCGTCTAACCCGTTCCCACCCAGACATGCCCGTAATGTATGCCGTTTTATTTGTGCCACAATCCTGAGCGCGTAATTGTAAGTTTTGAGCACAGAGAACTATATTTTAGCAAAGAAAAACAGCCGCTCGCTCGACTTGCAGCAGCGTTACATTTGTGCCACAAAACCAACCAATCAGAGAGTTAAAGAAGGTCCATTGTGATTGGCTGTTGGTCTCCAATCACAACGCTAGTAGAACTACCTACAGCGTCGCGGAAGCTCAGCGAGTTGTTGAAGTTTGCAGCATTTGTGCTAAATGCTAACGGCCTGGATGAAAACACTTGCTGTTCTCATCATTTGCTTCGGTCACGTCTGATGGTGGCTAGTCGGACTTCTAATATCACTTTTTTTCGTCTTCTTTAGGAAGCGTTGTGATTGGAGACCAACAGCCAATCGCAATTGACCTTCTTTAACCCTCTGATTGGTTGGTTTTGTGGCACAAATGTAACGCTGCTGCAAGTCGAGCGAGCGCAGCGTGAAGAGGTGGAGAGAGAGAAAACCAGAAAACCAGTTCTCTGTGCTCAAAACTTACAATTACGCGCTCAGGATTGTGGCACAAATATAACGGCATAGTAATGCACAACGCTCGCGAGTGTCTCGCACGAGGACACGAGGGCGGAGAGCTGAGCTGGGACGACCACAGCCGCACCTGCTTGTGCTGCACGACAAACCGTCTGCTGCGCATTCACACCCACGAGGTCGTAGCAAATACAGTGTTACAACAAGGCCTCTCTCGCACAACTACTCAACAACCAATGGCGTGCACAGGAAAACACACACACACACACGTCACCGTGCAGCTTTCCACACGAAGGTCTTCTTCCTCTGCTGCAGACCCTTTGCAACGGCGTCTTCCACTGAAAGAGACCTTAGCTGAAACAATACACAAGTACTCACATCATCATTTTCTCTGTATTCATTTAATGAATTCATGTTTTGCAGCTTGAATAATACATGCTGCTCGAGGAAGCTTTTCAAAGGCACTTGATAACAATTTAAAGGGACAAGGAGTTTTTAAGAGTTCACCACGGACGCCCTTAAGTTTTTCTATGGAGGCTTTCCGCTGGTCTTAAGTGTCAATCAATGGATCTCGGACCCCCCACCCACTATGTTCTTTGCACATTCATTTATTTTCATGGTGAAATCTGATTGAAAGAAGTGCCCCAGTGGGACTTCTGTAATGCTCAGTTCATCGGTGATTCATAAGTGATATAAATTACAGGGAAAGAGGAGCCACCCGCCACTAACGACTGGGAAATACACTATCGTATTTATGTTGTGATTTGAAGGGTTCAAAACTGGTTGATAAACCATTCAATTTACTTTTAAAAGAATTAGCGTCCTTTGTGTGTAGGGAGGCAGAAAAGGAAATCAGATGCATCCAAGAGAGCTGGCGGCAGTTAAATATTAATACAAATTTTACAATTCAACAGGTTGAATTTTTGCGGTTGAATTTTTTGCCGTTGAATTTTTTAACATTGAAAAACATTCAGATTCCAATGCATAAATATTCAACTGCAAAAAATTCAATCACCGTTTTCTTTCAAAATCCGATGACAAAGTACGTCAAATATTTTGTACTAATATAATATAAACAATCATCCTGCGCTGCTGGACCTGGGGCCTTAATCACTGCGCATGCATTCACTGTCCAATCGACGTAACCGGAGCAACGGCAGCCCTGATGGCGCGTACGGAGGAGGGAACGCGGTGAACAGGAAGGCTTGAGCTGAGATGTTTGCATTCCTTGGGCAGGTGAAGACAAGGAGGAAGCCGAGGAGCAGCGACAAGGACAACGGCCCCACGTCTCCCACCGTCCCCAGCATCACCTACAGCAACGTGTTCGACAGCGGGAGGGAGCTGAGTTCGGACGTTTACAGCACCGTGGGCACAGGTACGCGAGACAAGGCACACGCTGGCAGCACAAAGCGCCGCCTCCTGAGCATCTGAACCGCTCACGGGGCTTCATTTCGATCTAAACAGGCCTGCGCAACGTCGTCGAGATGCTGCTCGAGCAGGACGGGAAAGAACTACTGCAGCACCGGGGTGCAAAAAAGGGAAAAATACTCTGAGATGATGGAGTAAAAGGGAAATGTTTGATTTGAGCGTTCCGTGGTGGGGTGGCAGCCGCAGATGTGGGCAAGGTCCAGACATTAAAGATGAATGAGCACATTGCAGCAGTAAAATGTGACGCTCGCACCGATGAGCAGATTCTCCGGAGCTGCACTGCTGAACTGAAGAAAACGTCACACGGGAGAAACCGCCGTCACCACCGAGCGATGTCGACGAGCCTTTTCAAATCCGAAAGCTGCAACAAATGGGGACAAATGGGGACAAATCGTGTCTCCGTCCCTCACTGTCCGCAGACAAGAAATAGGTGGGTGTCGTCATCGAGTGACGTCACCTGTTGGTTTGTGGGCTGGCGTTTTTAAGCGTTGCGTTCCCCTTATTTTGCGGTCGCCATATTGGATTTCAGCTATCGCCATGTTGGTGTTTTCTGCAAACAATTGACCCCTCTAACACAGTGGGACAGCGACGCACGGGGGGGTGGAGAGGGCGCGCTGGGAACCCGAAGGGTTGTTGAATCCCGGCTGCTCCATGTCCGGCGCTGAAGTGTCTCTGAGCAAGACACCTGACTGCTCCGTGAATTGGTTCGAGTCTTGATTACTTCGTTCATGGCCATTAATGCCTTTAATACCTGCAAAACCAGTAGCGTTCCCATCAGCTCAAGTTGTTGTTTGTGTCAGAGCGCGTTAGCGAACGTTAGCATGCTAACGCGGTAAACCAAGATGGTGGACGTGGTTATACATAACATTATACCGGCTTAAATACCAGTGTACTTTAGGAGAGTAATGGGATCGTTCCAGTGTTATTCAGTCAATCTATGTTCACTTCATGATTGTCTGATAACATTAAGGAGAGAAATGAAATAAGGCGCCAGCAAAACACGTTTCACAGATGTTTGTGTTTTTTCACGGGCAGATTTAGTGTTTTTTGGTTTGTTGTGCTTTACTTTTCAAGCCTTACTCGAACTGCAAATATTGCCATTGGCTGTGGTAAAGAAGCAGCCCTGTTTCTAAAGTGTTTTCTGAAGTAAAGCTTTTGACTATTCATGGTCAAACTATAAATAGTGCACCGTAAAATCACCACAAAAGCCCTGCAAGTGCAGTGAATAAAAAAAGGCATTATCAGCACAATGTACTTAGCTGTTGTTATCTGTTCAAAGTGGAGCTTTCAATTAGAATATAACGCCTAACAGTTGCATGAATAATAATGCATTCTATTTGGCTGTGGCCCTCAGGCCCAAAGTAGCTACCTATAGTAAAAAAGGCCTCTGGCGGTGATTCTTCAGTGAACTAGAATGTATTTCGCGTGCTTCTGACAGGAGGAAGCTGCAGCTGCAAAACATTGCTCTACACACAAGAAAACATGCCGAGCGTGAAAGTTGTTTGTATAATTGGTTCTCGAGAGAGAGATGCAAGTGTTGGAAGTGTTACAACATAAATGATCCTCTGCGATCTTCTGCCGTCTCCAACACACGGGATAAAAGTAACCGGGACTATTCCATCAAACCTAAACGCTGCCCCAGAGGAACAAACACCCACTAATTACAAAGCATCTTTGAAATCACTTCATTATTATTTTCTTTTTTAATTCATTTCATTTCCCGTGTTTATTGCTTTTAACTCGAATCGCGTCCCTCGACGACTTTTCCTAATTTTATGTTTTGCTTGTCTTTGTAAACTCTACCTTGAGAAAAGATTTAATAACACTAAGTGAGTCATCATTAATCAAAGAAGAGAAGTTATGCGTTCTGTTTGCTTTGTTAGTCAGATTTTCAGGAGAATTATGGAGAAAAAAAACTAACCAACATATTCATAAAACCTGGTGGTGTCGAATGGGCCATTAAATGTGGAAGCATTGACTGTGAATGTCCTCTGAGGTAATAATTATCATCAGCGCCTGAAATACTGAAGTACTTGACCCCTTCTAAGGTACCCAGAAACAATTCAGCACCAAGAAATATTGAAACGTCTCCGGGCTGCATTTTATTTTATTTTTTTGTCCAACATCAAGAAATTAAATATATTTTTACGTTTTTTTTATTTTTTATAAGCAATTGTGAGATTAATTCAGTGAATTCAGGTGCAGAGATGCCACCAAAACATCCAATGGTATTGCTTTGCTACACGTGTGTGGCATGTGACATTCTGTGTAATACAGCAGAGCGAGGACACGATGAGCATGACTGAACGATGCAAACATGTGATGGGGTCTCATCCTTTGCCCCCGAGCCGCCAACCTGCAGCATCACGTATTCGGACCGACGGGCTCCGCTTGCCGCACAGCAACGCGTAGGAATCAGCCCGGTTGTGAAGACGCACGCGCGTTTTTTTCCGCTTTGTGTCCAACGGCAATCGGTGTCTTGGATTTTAAGCCGAAAGAGCTTTGGCAGTTTCCTACCGCTCGTCTTCTTATCCACCGCGTGCTGCTTTCAACTGTGAATCATTTAACTAAATTGCCACGTCGCCATCTGGGCCGACTGGATACACGAAGCGCTCAGCTGCTGACGGACTCCGCTAATGCCGCTGATCTCATTTCAGTCATTGTTTCAGTTTTTGGGATGTCGAGATTATTATCATTGTTCTGATTATTGAGCAGTTTTAATTAGAGGATACGAGCGATCACATGCTGGTTTTAAGCAGTGTTGGATATATTTCTACTCGTGTTATACTGTAAGTTTATCAGTTCCACCTCGCTGAAATGAAAATTGTGAACTGCAGCAGCTCCAAGGTTAAATGATAATGTTCATTGAACTGTTTTTGAGGGGTTTTAATTCAACTTTCGAGTCTTCAGGGAGGGCGCACTTGGTGTGACTATCATGTTACACTCCTTATCCACCAGATTAATATCAATGAGTGGATGATGAATGGCAGAAACATCTGCACATGAATATATATATTTTTTTATACATATATATTTTTTATATATATTTTATATATATTTTTTTATACATATATATTTTTATATTTTATTATATATTATTTAAATAATAATATATATATATAAAATAATATATTATTTTATTATATATTATATATAAAATATATTTATATATTTTTTATATATATATATTTGGATTCTGTGTCTTCCGTTCCTCCCCGGATGCCGCTTCAGCAGGACGCCACCCGTTGGGCGGATGTGTTGAGCTCCTGTTGGTGTCCTCAGTGTCCTCTCTTACTGCCCTTTCCAGCCGCCTCCTTTATCTTCTTAGGTACCCTAAAAGCCGTCCTTCTTTGTTTGTGGATCCCCAGCGTGACGAATGGAAAGTTGCACGTGTTGCTGGGTTTTTAACATGGATGACGTTTGTGATTCTTCAGATTGCCAGCAGTCCTGGACGTCGTTGTCGTCCCTCCAGTTCGGCTCACCTCCTCCAGGTAACCAGCATCGCATGGGTCCCGTGTAGATTCAGTTCAAAGCGTGGACATCTCGCTTGCTGGGAGTGCATATGTTCGTATTAGTCGATAGTGTAACGGCTTCCATTTGTTTTACTATGAGAAACACGTTCACAAATATTTCTGTGTGTAATCACAAACCAGCCAGTGGAACTCTTGTTCCTGAGAAACATTATGTAGCTTCTCCGTGTTGGACGCCTGTTGGTCCCGGTAGACTTTACTCATTGGGGTCGGTTCTTTTAGAGGGTTCCACACAACGACTCTGCCGTCTCTGCTGCAGACTTGTATATATATGTATATATATATATCAGTGGATATTAATGCAACGCATTGAAAGGACGATACGTACGTAAGGAGTAAAGATTATTCCCCAGTGGAATTCCAGATGTTTTTTTTCAATGTTGTATTTGTTTTCCTATATTTATTTATCATTTTCCCTCCAGGAAACATCACTCACACTGGTGTCGTGTGGTTCTGATGAGATATCTCAATTCCTGTTGAAGTGATGCTTATTTCCGTTGTGCACTCGAGGGAGCTTCAGGCCAACTGGTGTCAGCTTATTCATCTCAGTGTCCTTTGTCTGTTTGTGAAAATGACCCTTGTGTACACAGAGTACGGTTTCACACAGGAACAAAATGCTTTTGAAACAGCCACAATAAACGTACACGGAATGAAAGGGCAGCGCGGGACAAAGTAGACAATGGACATTTCCACTTAACGTATGTGGACATGAAACGAGGCGAGCTAACACAACACAAAGGCTCATTCATTTCACGCATCCTATTGGACGTTTAAGAGATCAACCGAGACTAAATTAAATAACTGACAAATACACAAATTTACCAACAACGCATCTTATCGACGGTCAAATCAGTTGCTTAGGTCGCTGTTTTAATGAGTTTTATTTAGACGCCCGAAATAACAAAGGCTTTAATGTTTTGTTTTAATATCTGTTAACGCCGACTTGTTCTAGCAAGTGGTTAAATAAGCACTAACTTTAACAAACCGCAGACTTTAATTCTGGCCGCTACTCAAAACACATTACAGTGAAATGCAGATTAGGAAGATGGGGAGGTGCGAGTTAAGCTGTCCGCATACATATTACCCACCTGTGGTCATTGAAGTTATGACAAACATGAAAGATTATTTTAATAGTCTTTGTAAAATCAGCATGGGATTGTTTTGCAAGAAAAGAGAAGCACGGCCCTTCGGGGGAACACCACGCAAACGTACGGGTTAACCGCGGTCGGCGTCATGGGGTCATGAGTGTCCTGCACGCACAGAGATGTCGCTGACCAGTGTGTGTGTCCCCCCCCCCCTCATGTGTGTGTGAACGCGCAGCGGAAAGACGGCGGCCGGGCCTCCTGGACGTCCACTCGCCGGGCCCCCTCCGGCGGAACTGCAGCTTTGCCGACGACCTGGACGCGGAGGCCGAGCGCGACGGCGAGCTCGCTCCCGTCACCTCCCTGTCGCAGTGAGTGCAAAGCGATGGGATTGCGCCCGGTGTCTTGTGTGTGCTGCGTTGCTCCTCGCCAATTAACCCCCATACGTGCCGAACCCCCGGGGAGCCGACGTGAAAGGAAACGAGCGTTAACTGTCAGAGGTGCAATGGAAGGTGCGGGATAAGTGAAAACGAGAAGCGCAACACTTTTGACCCATGGGAGGTCGGGGAGGGGGGGGTTCCTTCCTCATTGGCGGGCGTAACGATGCAGCGAGGGAACCGCGTGCGGTCGGCGAGGATCCCTCCGTTACGTATTGTGTCCAGAAGAAGTAGAGACGGCTCAATTTGGATGATTTGAGTTTGGATTCTGGTTCACGTCACGTGTTCCTCAAAGGGAATGATAAATGAAGGTTTAAAAGGTTTACGCCCCCCCAGAAAGATTTGTCCCACATTTCTCAACGTCACACCGGTTTTTTTTTCTCGATCTGGCGAAGCAGCCGGAGCGAACGCATGAGAGGACACAAAGTGCAGAATCAGTTGCACGGAGGACGCGCTGAGCCGAGGCGACGGGGCGCTTTGATCAAACACATTGAAGCTCGATCGCGGAGGCAATTTCCATCAAGCCGGCGTGTTTTCAGGGATGGCTGCACAAGTCGGAGTCCCCCTCCAGAACATCCGGCTGTTCACAAAAGAAGAATCACGCTGGTGGGGATTTTAAATAAAAGGCTTTAAGAGTTGGATCTTCTCAGAAATGTAGACGTACTGTAGACTGTTTTTTGGGGGGGATGGAATTGGCTTTTCGATAAACGACGGTGAAAGACTTACAAGCCTTTGGTCAAAGACGAGTCCCCCCTTTCAGGTCCCGTCCCCAGCTGACACGCAGATGTTACCGCGGGTCGACTCGCTTTCCATGTTTCTTGAAACACGTTGAACTGCTGCGTTGGGCCTCCTCTTGTTGTCCCTCGTGGGGCTTTATTGCAGAAATGTAAATGGATGCCAGTCAACGGCAAGACAAATCGATTGGGCCGTCAATAAAAGAGGTTGTTCCACTTTTTGTTGACGTGCAAAGATAATCTCACAAGCAACGTATGAGTCATCCATGGCCCGAATGTGATAAAATAACGGGGTTTTGCCGTTGGCCGCATGTAAATAAGGTCCTCCGGTGGTCCATTGGAAGGGGCGGGACTTTGCCACTTTATTTAAAACCAATTTAATTCATCTACTGCTTCACTGACTGTGGATCCGTTTCTGACACTGACCCCCCCCCCCCCCAAAAAAAAACGATGTGTTAATCTGGGTGAAGATGAGAAACACTCCCTTTCCAAACTGCACTTTCTGTGCTCTCCATTTGTTCTCCTCGCCGTCTCTTTCCGGGTTCCGTCCCCACCAGTCGTGATGGCGATGGGGCCGCGTGAAAGATCACGCAGCACTTTGCGTTTCACCGTTTGGCTCTAATGTGACAAAATGTTATGATGCATGCGCTGCTTTTGAATGTCAGACCATTAGATACCCGGTGAAAAATCCATTATGAGTCACGGACCTTGTTCCTATACAGCACTTGACAAAGAGCTACTCGCCGCCGCCTCCCGTTCTCATTTACTGCCTTTCCGCGTGAACCCAGATGAGTAATAGCTCCTTAATACGTCCCGCAACATAATAATGGAGCCTCATTTATTCTGAGCTTTCTATTTATGATTTGAAGGACACGTGGCAGTAGCTCACCTAGTCGACATTCAAAGGGAGACGAGGCGCAATTAGAGGCTTTTCCCGTGGCCTGAATAGTAATAACCGCCTCCTCTGAGTTTGGGTGTGACGGCTCCGTCGGCCATCCTTCCTCAGCGACGTGTCCCACGACAGGACCGTGAAGCCCAAAGGTCCAAAGGGATTCGCAGCAGATCGACCTGGTGATTCTTCCCCAAAAAAGGAAAATAGTTCCCTTTGACAATGTTCCCGGCTTTGTTGCATTTTTCTCAGAAGAAATGTGAGTGTGTTTTATTTATTTTCGAGCTGTCGCGCACAGATTGACAGAGTCACACCGGAGAGCCATCCGGGTGATCCAGAGGATGCGTTATTTTGTGGCCAGGAGGAATTTCCAGGTGTGTAAGATCCACACACATGTTTTCAAATTGTTTAAATACTCGACTGACCTCATCCGGGTTCATCATTTAGCCTCATGACATGCACGTAATAACAGTGGTTCTCAACTGGTCTGGCTCCGGGACCCACCATCACCCCCTAATTCTCAACTTCTCGAATTTATTTAATGAAAATATGGTGCAGTTTGAAGCTGAGATAGTGTGGAGACAGAATACGTACGGCAACACAAAAACAAGTTCAATGAAAAAACTAAACGGCCGGCTGTTAATTCTAATTTTTACTTTCCCAGGCAAAGGCCACTAAAAACGGCTCCCACCAGTTGAGAATCGCCGCTTTACAACATATTAAAACGTCAGCAGCACAAATCGTCCCAGATGTGATTAAATGTTTTTTTCTTCTTCTTCTTCTTCTTCTTCTTTTTTTCACGTAACGGTTTCAAAAAATGTTGTTCCCTTTGCAGCAAGCTCGTAAACCGTACGATGTGCGCGACGTGATCGAGCAGTACTCCCAGGGTCACCTCAACCTCATGGTGCGAATCAAGGAGCTTCAGAGGAGGTAAAGCTGGAAGAATTATCCACCGGCCGTAAAGCGTCGCTATGTGTACACCTGACTTTTATATATACATATATATATATACATATTTATATGTATATGGTTGTTTTTGTCAGGCTGGACCAATCGATAGGGAGGCAAACGTTGTTCCAGTCGGGTTCCGGTAGTGACTCACTCTCAGGACACACATCACAGTGACTGTGGGTCAAACCTCGGTCTTAATCCTCCTGTCTTATTATGTACTTCCCTTCAAAGACCGAGCCAAAGACAAAGGCACCAACTCTATCGGGTCCAGGCTCAACCGGATGGAGGACAAGGTAACGTGTGGGATCATTCCTTTTGAATCGTCGACTATTCACGCGGCCGTGCTTTTTGTTCCTCGCTTTAACTTTGGTGAAAATGTACCGGAAATTCACTCAGCCAAATAAACAGAGAGTATCTGCGGATGACGTTGAGCCGCTCTTTGAACATGGAACATCTGCGCGTACAGCGTGCTCGGGTGCACCTGTTGTCCTTGATTCTAAAAAGAAACTTTCAACAGCTTGTGCTGGTTGAGCGGCGTCCAAAGAGAACCCGTCATGTTGCTTTTTCTTGGTGATGAAAACCTCTAATTAGCACCGTCTGCTGAAGTCTAATTGGGTTCGATGGGTCATTATTCACCGTTTACTGTACAGGAGTAAGATAATCCGGCACCGCTCGAATACTTTAATGCTTTTTGACGGACGAGGGACACGATTGTGAGTTGGAATGACCGTTGAGTTGATCCGTTTCCGCCGCAGATAACGCACATGGACCACACCCTGAACCGCATCGCCGAGTCCCTCACCTCTGTGCTGCACCGGAGGGACGGGCCCGAGGGCGAAGGCGGGCCGAGGCCGCGGCCCCCCGGGCGGAGCCGCGACGTCCTCCCCAGCCGGGACAGCCTGCCCAGCTACGAGCAGCTGTCCTCGTCCCCTCCGTCCTCCACCTCCAACGCGGCCGGCGCCAACGATCCGGCCGCCGCCGCCGCCAGCCAGGAGGAGAGCGGCTGACGGCTGGGGGGGCTCTGCTCCTCTTCGTGTCATTCGTGAGAGGCGTTCAGGTCGCGTCTGACAAAGTCATGTTACGTCATCAGAAATGCAAAGTGTAGGTTCCATAAAATGTTAATCTGCTGCAAAAATATGCCAAATAATAGACCAAACGTTTTTGGTCAACCACCCTTTTGCCTTTTTGATTTTTCTACATGTCCTTGTAGTTTGAAATCTTTTGGAAATGATTTACAATTTTTTGCTTATTTAAAAATATCACCGGAAATCTGTTCAGGTTAAAGCCAAAGAAGTTGGGCTGTTTCCTCTGGAAAGAAACAAATATAATTCATTCCTATTTAAGGGAAGGGGGCCTTAGATATCAGCTCTTCGCTGGAGAGTTTTCCGTTTAATCAAATAGTGTTTTTCCCTTTTTTAATATTCAGAAATATTCTTCTGTTTGAATAAAAGATTGTTGCAATTATTACCAAGAACTGTCTGCGTTGTGTCTGGTGCCTTGAGGGGAAACAAGATGAATTTGAGTTACGGTTTCGGGTCAGGAGTCTCCTTTATTGTAGTGGGGTGGGAGGGGTCTTGGGGGGGTCTCGGGCGGCTCTTGGGGGAGGTGGGGGGGGGGCTTTGTTGCTTCCTCGCTGACTTATGTAAAGAGACAGAAGCGGTGGAACTAAGGCCATGATCCTTACACGAGTGACCTTTGGACGGCAGATGGTGACCCAGCCCCCCCCCCCCTGCTGACCATCCAGGGGGTGTCCAGGCATTCCTTCACACAAGTGGCCGTGTGGAGAAGAGGCCCAAGTGACCATCTGCCTCTGGTGTCCACAACAATGGGCCGACCACCCTCCCAAAGTGTGCTGATGGTGGTCGGCCTTTGTGCCGACCAGGAGGTGGGGGAGCGCAGGGTCCCCCCCCCGGGGAGAAGGGTGTGGAGGCTTTAAAGGGACCCCCCCCCCCCCCCCGGGTAAAACGTACAACAGTCATAAACACTGCGTTGAATTTAGTGAATCCTCAGAATAAAACACACACCGCTACAAATGTAGTTAAATGATCTTTTTAACTGCTCTCCAAATAGGTTAATTTATCAAATCAAGGAAGCTTTTTATCTTTAACGCCCCTCACGCCCTCCGGTTTTGTCATTTAGCTCCTTCTACTTCGATCAAACCTGATAAAGAATCAGACGTTATTCCGATTATCACTGACCGGTAAACATAACAGCATACGGTTTTATTTTAGTGGGTGAACATACTTCTGAAATACATTCAGCAGCTGCTGCAGCCGCAAAAACCTCATCTACTGAGCAGCTTGTAGTTACGTGGTTAACAGCATTTAATGAAGCCTAAAGCGTGCGATCCCACGGGGTCATTTGGACCAACGGCAGAGTTTGTTTATCGGTTTCTCGATGGGTACAAACACAAATCCATTGTGTGTGGGGGGCCGAAAGATCGTCTGTTCCCAGTTCAGAAAGGACGGCATAACTCTGGCTGTCCTTGGACTTGAGGTGTTTCCAAAAATATAAATGTGATGTTTCCTCTTTCTTGTTTTTACGCTTGAACACATTCCCTTCGCCGCAGTATCACACAAGTAAACACGAGCCAAAGTGAGAGAATAAACACGGGGCGGGATTGGTTTGGTCCCACGTCGGCTGTCAAAGGGAGCAGGGTGGAGGAATAGACCTGGTGGTGGGGGGGGGGGGGGGGGTCAAGGAGCTCCAAAGGCTGATTTGCAGGTGAAATGGAACGGCACACTCTGGTTTGTGGCCATTGTCCTCCGCGGCCAGATGGCCTGTCTGAGTTCTTTAAAGCTGAAAAGCTCAACTCTGTGGGAGTGAATACGCCTCTGTGGGATTTGGCCCCTCTGATGGGCTAATTTGGCAGCTCAAACGAACGGATATGATTTCAAGCCTGAGAGCACAGTACTTAATATTGCGATGGCGAAACATCTCACAATATAAGCCGGGAAAACGCAATCACTCGAAAAAGAAAACTTGATTTCTCTACAACTCGAGAGGCACACTCATTATTAGCTCACTCGCTTGTGGCTGCACAAAACCAAAGTTGCGCGTTCTCATGGAACTGAATTCATGTGGCTTTCAAATTCTTATGAATCTAAATGTATTTGAGTCTAGAGAGTCTTTTGTGCCAGAATGCGAACAAGGATTTAAAAAAAAATTATTTACCTTCAAAGTCTGATACTCCAGTTGCAATAACCAAACTGTTGCATGTCTGCAGATATGAAGATAAAGTTGAGTCATTTCTCCCTGAGCAAAGAGTTTTCTTTCCCTTTGTGTGTTTTTATTAGTGCGTCTCAGGGCTTTGCTGGCAACGTTGTTGCAGAAGCGTTACACCTTCGCCGCTGTTAGCGCTGTTAGCACCGCTAGCTGCAAACCACCGGCTAAGCCATCGACAGTAGAAATAGCACGTTTAAAATATAAAAAAAATTATTAAATTGGTTACTTCAGGCAAACTTTACCAATGCAGAGCGGAGACGTGTGGTTTGCTGGTAGAAATTGGAAACAAGATAAAGATCCTATTAGTGTTCTACACGACTGGATAAACCACTAAGATTACAAGATTAAACTGATCATCTGCAAATATAAATCAGAACGTAGAATTGGTGTCACCGATTAAACAGTTTATTAAAATTGCAAAGCAGTCATTTACAATCTCAGTTCATTGAGGCAAACAAAGGAGAACAGAAGCAGCTGGTGTTGCAGAAAGACACAAACAAAAACAGATTTAATTTATCAATGAGAAAATGAACACGGATAAATAAATGTATTTGGAAAATAATAACGAAACAAATGCAAAGACATTCAATAAAACTCCATAAATAGAATAAATAACAGAAAATGGTATAATTTAACCCCAATTGACAAAGGCTACAAGTGGCATTAATGAAATAAACATAAAATAGAATCCTTCGGTGCAGTGCAGAGTCTTTGGTCCAGTCCGTGAGACATAAATAGTCCTCTTTCAGCTGTGGCTTCACCGTATTGTTCTGCAGGGAGCCGCTTCGCTGGAGCTCACGACGCCCTTAGTCTCCGTCGTCCTCCTCCTCTTGGCAAAGAAATCTGCCAAATGACACAAAGAAAGACACGTTTGACACTCGCGTCCCTCCGGTTGCATAACCGCGACCGAGCAGACCTGTGCGTCCTCTCACCTGTGATGCGGCAGAGGGCTCCGGGCCCGGCCGCCGGCTTGGAGAGCGTCCTCTTCCTCCGCCGGAGGGGCGTCGCGTCGGCGGGACGCTTGCGCGCGTTGGACACCACCCCGGCGCGGTTCTCCTGGTCGGTCCCGGAGCCGTCCTCCCGGCCGCCCGGCCGCCCGCCTTCGCCCGGCTCCGCGGCGCAGTCCGCGGGGACTTCCTCCCACTGGAACCTGCCGGACAGCGGCGTCTCCGCCTGGAAGTTGAAGTTCCAGCGGCGGGTGTCCCGCTCCGCCATCTCCCGCAGCTGCAGCGCCAGGTCCCGGCGCAGCTGGTCGTGGTCCACCGGGCCGAACAGGCTCCTGCGGACCGACTCTCTGCGGCCGATGGGATCCATCCTCTGCGTGCTTCTGGGCGGGGTGCGGGGGGGCGTGGGGTCGCTTCTTTTGGATGGTGGACCTGTCCTCCGCTCTGGACATCGCGGGGCTGCGGGACCATTTAAAGGCTGCAGGAAGCACGATGCTTTGTTTGTACACAAAGAGCGGAGGCTGCTGATTGGCTGCCTGATGGGGGGGACGAGGGCCGCCCCGGCCGTTAATCAAAGTCCCCCTTTGCCATTTGCAAATGTTTGTGATGAAGTCTTTGTCCTGCTTTTTCCATTTCAATGATCTCAAGCTGATTAGCTCGTGCACAACGACCCTAAAAGAAAACGGGAGTGAAAAGACCCCGACATGCAGCTTCCGGGGTGATAAGTGGCAACTACACGCAACCGTAATTATATTGAGCCAACAAAAGTCCGTTTGCCAAAATGAGGTCCTGTCGGGTCTTCAATGAGTTTTAGTTTAAGCTACATGTAGGTCAAGATAAGATTAATTAAGTCCTTTTTAATTGGTTTTGCTAAGAGAAGAGGGTCCCCTGCAGATTAGGGTGGTCATCATTTTCGCAATAGCTTTAGAAACACAATTAAACCCACGACTGTATGCTAATTACATCGTAATTACTCCTTGATTAAAGCCTCTTTTTTTAAAGTCCTTCAAAGGGCCTGTTGTCACTCACTTTATTGGACTTGTTTATGCTAGAAATAATATTGCGAACACATGTTTGGCGAAATGAGCCGCAACCTTTCACACGTCACTGCTTCCATCGTCGAGCTACTTTAACCAACCGGTCACGATGGATCACAAGGATCTGACATCCATCTAACACTATACTGACGGAATGAACCGTCCACGGACAAGGGCCACGCGTGGTTAGATACGCTGGGACGGTGCAGGTGGTTGGACACAGGAGGAACCACCAGGGCAGGAAGTGAAAATGAGAGGCAGGAAACAATTTTTGTTTTACATGTTGATCTGTTCTAAAATGTTGCACTCACTCACAAACATGGATCCTAAAATGTAAAATAAATAGACGCAGTAAAGCAATGAGAGACATGCAAAGCGGCGGCGCACAGCACAGCCCGGGGGGGGGGTTGGTCGGAATAAAACAAAGGGAAACCTCACCCTTGCACAACTTCCTGCTCTGCCCAGGTAGGAAAGAAAAAAAAAAAAGAAAAAAAACTCATCACCTGTCAGGTGTGTTTCAGCGGGCGGACGGTTGGAACCTTCATTTGAGTCATGCAGGAGAGTGAAGGAACACCTCTGGTGAGTACGGACTGTCTTTCATTCATTCACCGCATCTGCCAAAGGAAAGATTATTCACGGTTAACGGGCGTAATGTCGGTGCACCGAGGCCAAACCCCTCCAACGCACGAGACTCCCATCCAGCTCACGCTGTGTGCGTCAAGGGCGGCAAAGGCAGAACAACCACTCCGTGGTTTGAGTGTCGTATAATAGAAAATAGTTCGTTGGGCATATCTGGAGGATGTAAATATAAAGAGTGACTTTGAGGATGAAGCAGAAGTTGTGGGTTGCATAGTTTCCTTCTTCGCCATAATGACCTACAGTCTTTTTTTTCCCACTTTTCTTCCCCCAGCTATCCTTTTCCTATGTGCAACGTCTTATCTCCTTTGGTTTATTAAAGTGAAAGATTCAGTTTCTTCCCACGATAATTCTACTTCGGATGCCGGGAAATGTTGACATTGAAAAACTGAATATTGATTTTGAAAGAGAGTATTGCTTTTTTCGCTCGTGGGCACGTTCCATTTTAATAGAGGTTTTGGTGAGTGAGAAAGGGGCTTCTGGGCATCGACAAATACACGAATGCTCTCCTAGAAGGAAGCTGTGTGCCTGCTGTAAATCGATTAGGACATCCCAGATCATCATCTCGTCTGCTAGAGAAAGGACAAGTTCATTAAGCCAGACTTCAAGCAAGATGTAGAGAGGGAGTGTGCGAGTGAGTCCATTGGTGCATGCAGCTGAGTTATTTCGATTTTTGCAGGTTTGATTTCTTTTTTTTAAATGAAAATACCGTTGCAGAGATATTTCTGCATGATAAAATGACCAAAAACTCAGGACCATACTGCTTTGCAGTGGTGAGACGGTCCACTGTTGGTCATCAAGGAGCGTGTGTGTGTGTGTGTGTGTGTGTGTGTGTGGGTGTGTCCGAACCTTTGCATGCAAATCGTCCTGTTTGCATATCCGATAGAAAGTTTCCCTCGCAGATCCAGACCTGTAGTCAAATGAAGGCCCCCACAACAAGCTGCTCACTTACATCAGAACAGATGGCTCGCCATGAATTCACTCTCACTGTGTGTGTGTGTGTGTGTTAACCGTCGCACCGCAATTCTATTAAGACACTGTTCCTCCGCATGCCGGCGCTTTGTCAAAGAAAAATGCGCTAGTGCATTTTTTTTTTTTTTTTTGTTGGAATCATTCCTCTCAAACAAGCAAACGAGGCCGGCTGATGAAAGTCTGCGTTCACTCAGGCAAACGGATCTCTATTAATAACGAATGACTTTCCTTCCTGAACTCAGCGTCAGTCTTTGCAAACAAGCATTCACAGATAAACTGCATTTTAATGTAAAACAACGACCGAATACGACCCGGGTCGCACTGTCAAATGCTCCTCCGCAGGGCTCGATGGAAATAAGCACTTTTGACCAAACGGCAATTGACAAAACATTCAACAAGGCCGTTTTTTCCAGCGATTCTGCCGACCGTGTTGTGGCCCAGTTTTCCTCGGTTTCATGTGGATGACTGACAATGTTTTGTGAATTCCTAGTTCGGGCATTAGGCAGGAAGCGTTTTGCATACCAAGCGAGGATGAAAATTCTGCCAGATTTGCATTGACCAGAAGTGTTTGTAGGAGCCTTTCCCCTCTGTGAGGAGAGAGGGGGACTTATAGGGGGGGGGGGGGTGTGTTTGTTTGCAGGGGACGCTGCGGCCACGGACCCGATGTCCTCGATGTGGGGACCTGCTGGAGTGGTCGGAGGAGCACAGGTGTGTGTGAGACAGGTGTCCCCTCCCAAAGCTCTAATCTGAACCGGATCACCGTGGTGTTCGAGATGAAGAGTTCTCCCATCAGATCATGTTCGGGCAGTCAGATCAGAATCAGATCAGAACACATGGTTATACTTTTGTGATTTTGATAAACCCTTTGCTTCCGTCGTGGATGCTGGAGGGAACAAACACGAGGGTTCTGGTGCAGTGAGTTATGTCTGATTCTGTGTCAAACATGGCACATCAAAATAACCAATCACTACCAGTGATTGTGATCATTCAAATATGTTTCTTGCCTTTTATGGTAAAGCAAAAAAAAAATAGACTCTGCATGAATGTGTAATTTGTTTAAAGCCCAAACAAGGAGGCAGAACACACTCCCCTCGGCAGGAATAAAAGGACCACTTGTTCCGGGCCATTAAATCCGAAATCAGCTTTAAGATACAAGGAATACAAGGACTTTTTTTTTTTTTTTACAATACTCACAAGGTGCTCACACAGACTATTAGACAACAAAGTTCAGTGCTGAATGAGGTACTCAGTACTAAGTACTAAGTACTTCTATTGCTTTCAACCGGCAGCGGCTCGCTGAACGCGCTAACTATGCAAGCCGCGTGCTACATTTCTGTACCCGAGCCGTTAGTCACGATGGCGTTATCGGCTTTGACTGCGTGAGTGCAGCACAAAGCGTCCGCTGCCAGCTGACCGGAGGAGCGCGCTCTCATGCACTCTCATGCACTCTCATGCACTAACATGCACTTACAGGCTCTTCTGGCCTCTGCTCGTATATGTTTGCTGCTCCGAATGTTGTTTTACAATTTATCACTGAGCTATAACGATAACAGGACAGGTTAAACCTTTCTATTTAGGAAAACCTCGACATTTGAAGTCAAATGCATATGATTGCCACGCTATGAGCAGGAGGTCAGAGGTCATGAACACACGGATCTTTCTCCCAGTGTCCTGCTGGGCTGCTCCTGCTGCACCACAGTGGATGAGGCTCTGCAGAAGGTCGCCAGAGGCCTCGCCGGCAGGATGAAGGAGAAGAGCCACTGGGCATCCGGAAGGGTGGGCGACATCAACTTCGTTGGCGCTACGAAGACGAGAGGAAAGGTGAAACCAACCAAAAAGTTGCCACGTTCGAGTTTGCAGAACACACCGTTTCGTCTCTGATAACTCGTTGACTCGTCTTTATTTCCAGTTCGTGAGGGTGCGCAGCGATACAGACCCGGTGCTGATCTACCAGATGCTGATGGAGTGGGGCCTCGCTCCCCCACACCTGGTGGTGGCGCTGGTGGGCGGAGACGAAATGACTCAGATGAAGCCTTGGCTCAGGGACATTCTGAGGAAAGGACTCGTGAAGGCCGCACAGAGCACAGGTGATGATCAGTGGGCAAATGGACGGTCATTGATGGAGATGTTGTTGACTGGCACAAAACACCAACAAACACTGAGAGCAAATCTTGTCTTTCGTTTAGATGTTGGAAGTTATTTTCATGTTGTTTTAATTTGCACTATTCCGTTTCAGTAGTAACTTAACCTGCATAATCTTTAAACCAGCTTGGAATCCACAACTTGACGCGCAGCAGGACGTCGACCTCCCTTCCAACGTGCACAAAACATGACCAGACATTTAAATGCAACTGCTCGTGTGCTCTCCAGGCGCGTGGATCCTGACCAACGGCCTCCGCTTTGGCATCACCAAACACTTGGGCCAGGCGGTGAGAGATCACTCGTTGGCCAGCACCTCCTCCAAAGTCCGCGTCGTGGCCATCGGCATCGCGCCGTGGAACATGATCCACAACCGGGAGGCGCTCGCCAGCAACTATCCCAAGGTTGCTGCCGGTGCACAGACAGCACGAAGGGCGAACGGGAAGCGAAACCGGCCGCAGGGCTCTCACGCTGTCCTCTCGCATTCATCAAGGTGGAGGAGCCTGCGGTGTACGAGCCCCAGGACTTGCCTCACGGGTCGGTGTACTCGCTGGACAGCAACCACTCCCACTTTGTGCTGGTGGAGGAGGATCCCGACAGACCAGGAGCCACCAGCGAGATGAGGGTGAAGCTGCTCAAACACATCTCTCTCCAGCGCACCGGATACGGAGGTGAAGCCGCCGTCGCGTCACGACAACCCTCCGCGACAACACCAGAAATCCAATTATTGAACTTTACTTTTTGCATTTATAAATAATAAAAACTGTAAAATCCCATTAAATATTGAAAGTAGGAGTACTCGTTTTATTTAGATGATAAATGCAGTATTTCTCTGTAGTGCTTTGGTGCCAGCTTCGTCTTTTAAGACCTTTTTATATGGCTCGCCGTAATATCATATGGCACAAGTGTGTAAAAGGAGTAAATATATCAAATAAAATAAAGAAACTGTACATGAGCAGACTCCCATACTTTAAAACACCAGTTAGCTAAAGCAGATACCTGCTGCTGCATCGCAGGATTTAAGCCGCAATCCAAAGTGGAGGTCAGAAAATATTTGTACATTTAAAAAAATATTCTAGTTTATAAATGTAAATAGTGCCCCGTGTGCTTTCTTTTTTTCTTTCTCAAAGGAGCCAAATAACACTGAATAAAATATTAGTCAGTTATTATTTGCCTTTGAGAGCGAATGCAGATGTGCGCAGAATGCAAAGGGATGCAGTAATTTGATGTTTCTCCAAATCTGCTCTTCTGCGGTGCATTCAGGGGCAGGCAGTTTCGAGATCCCTGTCCTGTGTTTCCTGGTCCACGGGGAGCCCAAAATCCTGAAGGTGAGCTTCGTTTGACTGTGCTGCTGGTTCGTTGCTCGCCAGCTTCAAAGACGGGATCAACCAACAGGCCTTTCTGAATGTTGCACAATCAAGCAGCGGCTTAGGAATTAGGCTCCGAATCAAATTCTGGTTTGTGCCACCTCCTGAAGTCTCGGTCCCAAAGCCAGCCGGAGGAATCAATTCTGTTTTCACAAAACTAATCTCTCGGGCTCGAAATGTGCACAAACAGACGCACAACTGCGTTCACGCCGCGCCGCCCGACCGATAAGAGCCTTTGTTCGTGCTCGCTGGAGAAGTTCTCCGGTTTGTGAGAGCTGTGTGTGTGTGTTCCTGTTTGCAGAGGATGCACAAAGGAATCGGCAACTCCACGCCGTGGCTGATCCTGGCCGGCTCGGGGGGCGTGGCCGACATGCTGGTCACGCTGATGAACCGAGGCTGCTGGGACGAGGACGCCGTTCGCGAGCTGCTGCTGGACACCTTTCCGAACGCCCACCACGGCACGGACGTCAGGAACTGGGTCAAGCTGGTGAGAGCCGGGAAAATGGGGCACACCAGGGGAGGGTTGGGATTTTCATCCGTATCTCCAAAATGTGCCTTTTGATGACCTAATTTAAGATGGGAATGTGAGGGGGGAGATGGGGCGCTGATAAGTTGTGTTTGTTTTTGCATTAAGTTGTAACGGACCGTCTCCCTTCCAATCAGATTCAGAGGATCCTTGATCACGGGCATCTGCTGACCGTCCACGACCCCGAACAGGAGAGCTCCGAGCTGGACACGGTCATCCTCAAAGCTCTGGTCAAGGGTAAAGCAGCTGGAGAGAGATGTGTGGTTGAGATACGGGAAGTGTTTTCAACTTCACAGCTGCATGGAGAGAAAGAGAGAGAGAGAGAGAGAGAGAGATGGGGGACATTTTGAGCTCTTCATATGTTGTGAATCTTGCATGTTGTGTGTGTCAGCTTGTAAGAGCCAAAGTCAGGAAGCACAAGACTTCCTGGACGAGCTGAAGCTGGCCGTGGCCTGGAACCGGGTGGACATCGCCAAGAGTGACATCTTTAATGGAGATGTGGAGTGGAAGGTGAGTTGACCCGTGAGGAGAAGTTGGTAATCAAACCTTTTTACATCGTCGTTTGGCTTGATCATCAATTAAAGAACCACACAAGCAGGGAGGCCACACTAGTAGTGAGACTTCTAATACACTTTACATAGTCCTGTCTTATTTTGTAGTTTTCTGCTTGTCTCCCTGGGTAACTTCACTTCCTGCCTTGTCCTGTCATCCCCTGTAATTGTCTGATTGTTTCCACCTGGGTCCAATCACCGGCACCTCCCTAGTGTATTTAAGCCGTGTGTGTCTCTTGTGTCACTTGTGGCGTCATTGTCTATCGTCCTGGATGTTCCGAGTTCCTGCCCGCCTTTTTCCCCCCCCTGTTCCTGTGTGTGTTTTTGCCCCTTGCCCTTTTGCTTTTTGACTATTAAAGTATTTTTGCTTTAACCTCTGCATTTGAGTCCTGCCTTCCCCGCATCCCCTGACAGAATGACGCCACAATTAACACAAGAGACACACACGGCTTAAATACACTAGGGAGGTGCCGGTGATTGGACCCAGGTGGAAACAATCAGACAATTACAGGGGATGACAGGACAAGGCAGGAAGTGAAGTTACCCAGGGAGACAAGCAGAAAACTACAAAATAAGACAGGACGTGAACCACACCGTGACAGTTTACTGTATCAGCTTGCTAATATCTGCTAATTAACGCTATCCGACTGTAAAATATAGACATAAAACAAACTGTCATAAACAGGAATATAAGCTATAGAGACCAAGAGCATTTTTTGGTACCAACATGTTTATTTCGATTGTATTTATATCGTTGCTTTTGGAGCCTCGCTCAATATGTCATTTGAGGAACTGTAGTTTTTGGCACCATGATGGCTTCATTTTGCATCGGCGTAGTTTGCCAACACATATCGGTAAAAAAAGTAATTGAGAGGACATTTCACTCGAAAACAAGAAATATGGATCGTGGAGCGTGAATATCGTTGAATATATCGATTCGTTCCCGTCCTTTGAGCCTTTCCAGCTGGCGTTGCTAAAATAGTGTTTTGCATTTGTCTTCCATTCTTAATCTAATTTACTTGATTTACAATCAATCTGAAGGGAACCAGTGACTCATTAGAAAAATAGCCTTTAACAAACGCTCCATCTTTGCAGGCGTGCGACCTTGAAGAGGTGATGATGGACGCGCTGATCAATGACAAACCCGACTTTGTGCGCCTCTTCGTGGACAACGGCGTGAACCTGGGCGAGTTCCTCACCTACGGCCGTCTGCAGGAGCTCTACTGGTCCGTGTCGGAGAAGAGCCTCTTTCACAACCTGCTGCTCAAAAAGTACGAGGAGAAACAGCTTCTGCTCGGAGCCGGAAGGACGCCGGGGCCGCCCGGGCACCATCCGCCCGAAGGCGACAGGAAACCCCGCTTCACCCTCTTTGAGGTCGCCAAAGTTCTGAAAGACTTCCTCCACGACTCCTGCAAAGGCTTTTACCAAAGGGTTCCCACAGTGAGTGAAGCGTGCATCTCCCTCCCACATTGTACTCCTACATTGATTTTGAGATGTCTCAAAATCAATGTCTGCAGTGTTTCTGCCGCCTCGTCAGAGTTTGCATATGTCTGTAAGTTGTCACCATAATTACAGATAGAAAGAGCCGGATCACACCCTGCTTTCATAGGCAATCTCATCTAAATATACCCTCCGTATTTGCAGTTAATTATCCATCTCTGTATGTTGTTAGCACTGTATCAAGCTGTTGAAAAGAAATTACAGCTCAGTTCGTGACTTAATATCGAATTGCTCCTTGGCACAGCGTCTGTCGGCGAAGCGTGTTTCATGTATTTAACATCTCCTGTTCACAGAACCAACCCACCACTTAGAAACTGAACTTTTTTCCAGGCAGCGGAAGTTATTTATTTTGCAATAACGACCACGGATCAGTAGATCATGTGACCCGAGTGATGACTGCTCGCCCCCTTGAAGCTGCGTCCCGGCTGCCGGTTTAATAAAGTGTGTGCGCTGCAGGAGAAGCCGGCGAAGGGCCGACTGTTCCACACCCAGAAGAACATGGCGGAGTCCGAGGAGCGCTGCGAACATCCTTGGAGGGACCTCTTCCTCTGGGCCGTCCTTCAGAACCGACAGCAGATGGCCAACTACTTCTGGGCCATGGTCAGTGTCGTCAGCTCCTGTGCTCGGTTCGCCGGCCGGCTCGTACGACCTCAGGCTCCGTGTGGATCAATCCGCACGAGCCCAAATGTGCCCGCCATTGGCAAAGTTAAACAAACGCCCGGGCTGGTTTGTGTATATACAAGGGCGATGATCCGGGGCAGCGCGGGGAGCAGGTCACTCCCGCCGTATGAAAATGCCGGCCCGGATAAAACGGCATATTTCTAAAGAGCTCGTCTTATCTGCAGGAACGTTATTCAAATGAAGGTCGTGCCACTTCCCGGGGCGGTTCAGTCAGCGAGCTGTGAGGGTAATGCGGGCGTATCTGAACCCCTGATGGAGTTGAGGTGAAACGCATCTCGACGCGAGATTGATGAGCCATTATAGGTTTAAAAGACACCAATCAATAAAAATGTCTCCCATGGGTTCAACGTCTCTTCGGGGGAACCTTTCATTTAGTAATTTCTCTTCCCAAAACTGAGGGAACCAATTATTGTAATCTCCTAAGCGGTCACCCTCATGTGCTCCTTTTCCTGCGTCTCAGTTCAAACATTATTCGAAATGATGGTAATTGCGCTGAGTGTGTGTACAACCCCGACTGAAAATCTTTTTTTTTCTTTTTTTTTTCCCCTCTCACACTCTAACTGGGATATCTGCATTCCTAATTTCATTGTTTGAAGTATCCCTCGCGGTGAAAGCCGCATCACAATTATCCTCGCAGGCTGACTTATGCTCGCAAGATACCCCCATTTATGAATTAAGGAATATGGAGGGTTCAAACGGAGAGCCGTCTGTTTCAGGATGTTGCTCTTCTTTTACGTGAGTCGTGTTAGTTGTATAAAGGTTTCTTCTTCGAGGTGTTGTTGTGCTCATTTTCACTTTGGTAGTTTTTATTTCAACTTGTTTACATGCTGCGGTGTTCATGTTTTTCTGTATTCAGCCGCTGTCAGAAACGCTCCTTTCCAGCGCCGTCTCCTTCAGCCCCCTCGCCTAAAAAAAGCCCAGTGCGCTCTGATTAATTTGTGAGAAAAAAATATGGGGCACCTTGGCCGAGGTGGCTCTCAAACGGCTGTTTGCACATTCAAATGAGCCGAAAAGTCATCGGACAAAAGACGCACTGGTTTGTGTTGTTACACCAAAATGTATGTGCACAACCAGGGAAACGGTTTCTCCTTGATATTCCCCCTTTAAAAGGTTAACGCCAAATTCACAGTATGATACAAGCAAACATAATTTACTATAATGCAAGAACATAAAATGCAGATCTTTCTGTAAATGAAATATCAGCTTCTTCCTTCTGTCCTCGTGCACATTTTGACCTGGAAGGCGCCAAAAAAAATGGTTTAAAGAGTCTGAAAAGTCCTTTTAAAACAGCTATCCGGCCCATTTATATTTGAATCTGAAACTAGGAGACGGTTCACATGCATTGACAGGGAAATCTATTTACTCATCCAACTCACCGTAAGAAAAATAGAAAAAGGCGGCTGCATGTTCTGCTGATTATTTCAACCCTTTAAATATATCAGGTAACTTCCTCTGAAGTAATCGAATGCGTGCTGCACCAACGTGATGTCAGAATATTCTGCAAAATGGGTTTCCAACCCGGAGACGGCCCCCCCGTGGTTAAACGCTCTGAGCAATAAAACACTTATTCTCCCACACAAAGAACACACCCATTCCAGGAGAATTACTTCCATCCGAGGAGCATAAGAGTGCACCATCGTCTGCGCCCTAGATTTCCTCATCATTTGCTTCCCGATTCTTTCAGTAGACCAGCGGGCTTCTTAATCCGTGCTGGAAACGGAGACTTTCTGCTGCAGCAGCTGACTGTCTCGTATCCAGCGCTTGAGGGGTTGTTGTTTTTTTGGCCAAAAACCTCCCAAGTAGAATGACAGACGAAACCAGTCGTGTTGTTTCACAAGATGAGCTTTAAACAAACTTAACGGGCGCCATGTCTCCTGTAACCCTGCTGGCTTTACTGCCTCAACTCTACACGCAGACGGTTCACATTACATTACATTACATTACATGTCATTTAGCTGACGCTTTTATCCAAAGCGACGTACAATAAGTGCATTCAACCATAGGGTACAAACTCAGGAGAACAAGAAACAAGAAAGTGCAATTTCCTCAAATAAGCGAATTTACAATTTGCTATAGATGAGTGACGTCACAAGTACAATTTAAGTGCTGCAATTTGTTAGTCTTTAGTCGAGGTAGAGTCTGAAGAGGTGTGTCTTTAGTTTGCGGCGGAAGATGTGAAGGCTCTCTGCGGTCCTGATGTCTTCAGAGAGCGCGTTCCACCATTTCGGCGCAAGGACAGCGAAGAGTCGAGACCTAGTCGAGTGTTTTGCTCTCAGTGAGGGAGGGACGAGTAGTTTTGCAGATGCAGAGCGGAGAGTGCGGGTTGGGATGTAGGGTTTGACCATGTCCTGGATGTAAGCTGGACCCGATCCATTCACAGCATGGTACGTGAGCACCAGTGTTTTGAACTGGATGCGGGCGGCCACCGGTAGCCAGTGAAGAGAGCGGAGGAGTGGAGTAGTGTGGGAGAATTTCGGAAGGTTGAAGACCAGTCGAGCTGCTGCATTCTGAATGAGCTGCAGAGGTCGAATGGCGGTGGCAGGGAGACCTGCCAGGAGGGAGTTGCAGTAGTCCAGGCGGGAGATGACAAGAGCCTGAATCAGTACCTGCGCTGCCTTCTGAGTGAGAAGGGGACGTATTCTCCTGATGTTGTAGAGCGTGTATCTACAGGATCGCGTTGTCGCAGTGATGTTGGGAGTCAGGGAGAGTTGGTTGTCGAGTGTGACGCCGAGGTTCTTAGCAGTCGAAGTGGGCGTTAGCACAGAGTTTCCAAAGTTGACTGTCAGGTCCTGGGTAAGCGAATCATTTCCGGGAAAGAGAAGTAGTTCAGTCTTGTCGGGGTTGATTTTCAGATGGTGGGCGGACATCCACTGAGAGATGTCAGTTAGACAGGCAGAGATCCGAGCCGCCACCTGGGTGTCCGAGCGAGGGAAGGAGAGAATTAGTTGGGTGTCATCGGCATAGCTGTGGTAGGAGAAGCCATGCGAGCGAATGACAGCGCCAAGAGAGTTGGTGTAAAGCGAAAACAGGAGGGGACCCAGCACGGAACCCTGAGGAACTCCAGTAGTAAGAGGACACGGTTCCGACACAGATCCTCGCCAGGTTACCCGGTAGGTGCGGCCATCGAGGTAGGACGAGAGAAGGGAGAGAGCAGAGCCTGTGACACCAAGTTCTTGAAGGGAGGAAATAAGGATCTGGTGGTTGACCGTGTCAAATGCAGCAGAGAGGTCCAGAAGGATGAGGACAGAGGAGAGAGAGGCGGCTCTAGCAGTGTGGAGTTGCTCAGAGACAGCAAGGAGAGCAGTCTCTGTAGAGTGGCCTGCCTTGAAACCTGACTGGTGGGGGTCAAGGAGGTTGTTACAGTGGAGATAAGAGGAGAGTTGATTAAAGATAGCACGTTCAAGGGTTTTGGACAAGAAGGGAAGAAGAGAGACCGGTCTGTAGTTGTTTTCTTCAGAAGGGTTGAGGGTGGGTTTCTTCAGGAGAGGGTTGACTCTTGCCTCCTTCAGAGAATTGGGAAAACAGCCAGATAACAGAGCGTTGTTGATGAGAAAGGTAAGGAACGGAAGAAGGTCAGGTGCGATAGATTGTAGAAGATGTGATGGAATGGGGTCAAGAGGGCAGGTGGTCGGACGGGCAGAGGTTACTAGGGTAAGAATTTGGTTAGGAGAGAGGGCGGTGAAAGAGGGAAGTGAGGGCGAAAGAGGTGAGGTCGGTGGGACGCGAGAAGTAGGTGGTGGGTTTGAGAAGGAGGAGCGTATGTCAGCTATTTTCTTGGTGAAGTAGTTGACAAAGTCTCCCGGAAGAAGGGTGGAGGGGGGAGGAGGGGTAGGGGGTTCGAGGAGATTGGAGAAGATCGAGAAGAGTTTTTTGGGGTTAGAGAATGAGGATTCGATTTTGGACTGGTAGAAAGAGCTTTTGGCAGCAGAGATAGAGGCAGAGAACGAGGAGAGGAGAGATTGAAATTCAAGCAGGTCGTCAGGTCGTTTATATTTACGCCATCTCCTTTCCGACGCTCGCATGGTGGCTCTCATGGCACGGACCGGTTGAGACAGCCACGGAGCCGGAGGGGATTTGCCAGTCCGTCGTGTCGTAAGAGGGCAGAGAGAGTCTAGAGAGGAGGAAAGAGATGAGAGGAGAGTCTCTGCAGCAGCGTTCGGATGCAAGAGTGAGAAGGAGTCAGTTGAAGGGAGAGCTGATAGAACAGAGGATGCCAGCGAGGAGGGAGAGAGGGAGCGAATATTGCGACGAGCCGGTATAGAGTTAGTCAATGAAGGAGGTTTGTTAGTTATAGAGAGTGGAAGGGAGTAAGAGATGAAGAAGTGATCAGACACATGAAGTGGAGTTACAGAGAGGTTAGTGGTAGAGCAGTTTCTAGTAAAGATGTAGTCAAGGTGATTGCCGGCTTTGTGAGTAGGAGGAGAGGGAGTGAGTGACAGAGCGAAGGAAGAAAGTAGGTGTACGAGGTCAGATGACTTCTCTGTCTGGATGTTGAAGTCACCCAGGAGGATGACCGGAGGACCATTTTCGGGGAAATTAGACAGGAGAATGTCCAATTCTTCCAAAAAATGACCTAAGGAGCCTGGCGGACGGTAGAGGACAATGATGGTTAATTGTACCGGGTGAGTGATTGTTACAGCATGGAATTCAAAGGACAATGGGGTGGATGGTGGTAGAGGGTAGAGAGAAAAGCTCCATTTGGGTGAAATGAGTAGACCTGTGCCACCACCCCTACCAGTGGGCCTGGGAGTGTGGCTGAAGGAGAAGGCGGAGGAGAGAGCGGCTGGGGTGGATGTGTTCTCGGGTGTGATCCAGGTCTCGGTCAGAGCGAGGAAGTCGAGTGACTGCTGGATAGCAAAGCCGGAGATGAAGTCAGCCTTGCGAGTCGCTGACTGGCAGTTCCAGAGACCTCCTGTGACGAGGTGCTGGACGTGTGAGGAGCGGGTGGGATAGGAGAGAGAGGAGAGGTTACGATAGAGAGCAGATCTAGCCCGAGGCCTGTAGTATCTGCGGGAAGAGATTCGAACAGGCACGGGTGAAGGGGTCAAACACATTATTAAAAATAGCAGAAGAAGGCGCCGCATTCAGCCGCCCCGAAGACTGCCACGAAAGACTCCTTTGTCTTTGTTCTGCTCGTCTTGACTCCACGAAAGACTCCTTTGTCATGAATGAAGCGGTAACTGTGGCTTTTCTCAACATTCACAAAGAACTATTTGGCACATCCACCATCTGAATGAGTCATTCGTTAACACACATCAGGAACCATTTATTGCCAAAATATGTCAGACATACACGGAATTTGACTTGATTGGTGCAGAACAGCAGACAGTTACACAGTGGACCAGAAGGTTAGTTTGTTAGTGATAATGAGCTGAATAGTGACTCACAGCGATGAGGGGAAATAACGGGCCAAGCCCTTTAAGTTCGAGACTTCTCTTTCATGACCTCAAAACCACTTCGGTCGTATCCAAGGTGCCTCTCTCGCTCAGACTGACAGGCGGAGACGATCAGCCACCGTGCCTCCCAACGCTGTGGTAAATGCAGGGGGAGGACGTCTGTGCTTCCGAATACGCTCACTCGAGCAGCGCGGCGCGGCTAACGTATCATTTGAGTGGTGAATTACACACCCCGCGGGTTTTTGCAAGTGCTGCAGCCTGACGCTCTCCAAAACTCTCGACTAGACTTCTCAGATCCGTCTCTCAGACCCCGGGTTTCTGAGACGCCGCTTTCTTTTAATCCTTCAGGGCCCCGAGGCAGTTGCGGCAGCGCTGGCGGGTTGTAAGATTCTGAAAGAGATGGCGCGACTGGAATCCGAGGCAGAGTCTGCGCGCAGCATGAAGGAGGCGAAGTACGAGCAGTTTGCCCTTGGTGAGTACATGAACCGTTGCGCCGCGGTGGCCAGGCGGCCGACCTCAAGCAACACCTGCCCTTTTGTACCCGCTCTTCTGCTTGTGGCAGACGTCTTTGGAGAGTGCTACTCCAACAGCGAGGACAGAGCTTACGCCTTGTTGGTGAGACGAACTCACTGCTGGAGCAAATCCACGGTCCTCAACTTGGCCACCGAGGCAGACGCCAAAGCCTTCTTTGCCCACGATGGAGTTCAGGTAACGGGGGCACGCGTGCTCTTTTAGATTTTCTGGCTCGTACCTTTGTTTTGAGTTTGCATTTGAACCTGTTGCATGCGTGTTCTGTCTGTCGCAGTATACCTGTTTTTCACTTCACCTAAAACACTTTCGGTGCCCCAGTCAGACTGTAGGCAAATGTACTCAGATGTACATACAACGGAAGCTAAATCGGCCTGGTTTGTTCACAAACTGGGATTTTCATGGCGTGTCCCCACAACCTTTGCAGTATTGGCCATTGCCCTGAGCTTTGCATTGGGAGCCCTTTGATACTGTATTTTAAAGTCATCTCACTCGCCTCGTCATTGGACTCCATTATCTGTTCCATTTTACAAAGACCGATGCCCTTGACTTCACAAAGTCAACATTCGGAGTTCATCTGTATTCCATGTCAGCAGTGAAAGGACAGTTAATGTGCACGCAGTCTTGGGTGGGGGGGGGGGGGGTGTTTTTATTGGTCCGTTACGAATGGAGGATGGACCCATGAACGACCATCTCCTGAAAGCGACTCGTCAGACTGCAGCAAGAAAGCTGCAGAGAAGAAAACGTTTTGCTCGTCTTATGAAAGGGTTCCTAGAGGGGAGGGGGGGCAATAAGCATTATTCATCTGCTAACCAGCTGGGATGACTCCCTGTCGATGGCTGCCGTGGATTCAGTCACAAGACTGAAGGGCAGAAACACTCTCAGGCGGCTGACGCCCCCCGGTGGCGAATTTCACTCGTATGCCGAGTTAGTTCCTTGATGTCTTGATGACCGACGATACGGATCTGGACTGCTTCTGGCAGGCCCTCCTCACGAAGATCTGGTGGGGGGCGATGACCACGGACACGGGCATCTCCAAGCTGGTGGCGTCTTTCTTCTTTCCACCGCTCATCTGGACCAACCTCATAAAGTTCAGGTGATGAAGCGAAGGGCTTCTCCTCGGGCCGTGTGGATGCGCCATGCGTCCCTTTGTTGTGTGCACTGACTGACTCTCTCTCTCTCTCTCTCTCTCTAACGTGCTCCTCAGCGACGAGGAACTCGACAACAAGCTCAGCCAAGGGCAGTTTGTGGAGCTGGACAGTCTGGACACGGAGAAGGCTTTACTGCTGAGCGACGACGACGACCCTTTGTCAGTTTGCACTTCAACTCCAATGAAAAAGAATCGGAAAAAGTCTTTTTAGATGTTAAACTGCTTCTATTTCATAAATTCACAATCTCATCCAATGTGAACCGACAGTAAACCTGTCACATTTTCTGTTATCGCCCCCCAAAGCGGAAGTTATACACACACTAAAACATGATGAAACACTTATACCGTAATAAAAATGAGTAAAACTGTCTCCAAAGGGACCCGTCGCCTGAGGGCCAGGGGGCCCAGAGCTGCGCCTCCGTCTGGTGGCGGTTCCTACACCGCCGCTGGCGCCGCTTCTGGAGCGCCGCCGTCACCGTGTTCCTCGGCAACGTCATCATGTACTTCGCCTTCCTCTTCCTCTTCACCTACGTGCTCCTGCTGGACTTCCGGCCGCCGCCGCCCCTCGGCCCCGGGCCCACGGAGATAATGCTCTACTTCTGGGTCTTCACCTTGGTGCTGGAGGAACTCCGACAGGTGATCGCCGCGGCAACCAGACTCCCCCGTGTGCTTTTAGAATCCACATTCGGAGTTCTCCCATCGTTGTTTCGCGTTCGTTGAGGATACCCACGTGACCATCAGTGGGAATCGCTGCAATGAGCTGATCTCGCACCGTTTCATGGTTGACGTTGGCAGATTATTCCATCGCCTCCGTATGATGTCAGCCTGGGAGAGATTTAAGTATTTAATCAATTCCAAGTATTAAGAACACACCAATTAAAGTAATGACATTTGATTAATGTGCTCTCAGTCTCTCAAGTAAAGAGCAAAGGAAGACTTGACTTTCAGTACAGCTTTTATTTAAATATCTTAGTTATGAATTCATTTTCTTAAACCCGATGAAACCGGATCAAATAGAAGTAGAGTTGCGACTCCTGGGGGTATTTTTCCATTTTGGGGCATTACAACCTGGAATTTCAATGATTTAGATTTAATGCCTTATATTTACAACGGTTTGTCAAAATTGGTCAAAGATTTCTGACAATTAAAAAAGGGAAAAGTGTCACGTGCATATCTATTCACCCCTTTTTGCCACGACTCCCTAAATGCATAAATTACCTTCAGAAGTCACATCATTTGTTAAAAACATGTTCCCAGTCTCTTCTTAAAAGACCACAAAGACAAAGAAATTGCGGCGAACAGGTCAGCGACAAAGTTCTGGGTTATTAAAAGAAATATCCAAAAACGTCCCACAGCGCATCAATAAATCCATTATCACACAATGGAACGGCCTTTGCAGCGAAAGCGTCCAAAGAGGAGCAATACTCTCGGCAGGAGAGCAGAATATTAATCTGAGAGGCGACAAAGAGACCAAAGATAACCCCGAGGGGGCTGGAGGACATTGGACTGTCTGTCCATGAGCGAAAAGCCGTTGATTCAATATAGAAATTAAAACATCCCCGAGGTCCCCCACAGACGCCTCAAGCATGTTTTATTTCTCCCATTTTGTCGCCGTCTTTGTTTGTGTTGCCATATCCTTCGCATTCTTTAATAATGGATTAAACGCTCCTCGGTAGGATGTTAAAGGATTCGTTCATTTCTTTTTAGAACGCTGACCTTCTTTGACCTTCCTTAAGAGCCTCTTGCTCTTCGGGGTGCTCACTCAGAGATGTTGCTCATCTGCTTTACAGAACATGAGAGTGCAAATGTGCATAAGCATGTATGTATGTGTAAGCACGCATGTATTTATGCATGGATGTACATGTGTATACACACATATATATATATACATTATTGTATATGTATATGGTGTATGTGTACATGTGTGTATATGCAGTACAGCTGAGCCTCACACAGCCGTCCTCCACTTCCCACATCTTGTTCTTAAGAGCCGCCGGGGGGCCGCTCTGAATGCACTTCCAGGTTCCCCTTTTCGTTCCACAGGAGAGAAGCCGACCTCACACTCTTAAGTGCTGCAGACATTTTACAGGCCTTGGCAACGTGGAGGACATGCATGTGCTTCTAGAGCAGCAGTACTCTGTACCTGCCAACTCCCTCCTGACCTCGCAGGGGTGACTTGGAGGACGAAGGCATATTGTGTGATTTTGAAGGCTACGTCAAAGCCTCATTGAGCCATGAACAGCCGGACCTTCAGGCTTCTCACACATTATGATGTGTTGAAAGACGAAAACATCTGGTTTTCTCATGAACTCAATTTGATTTGATTTTTTTTTCAAAAATGTACAAATAATTACCGTAATGCGTGAACCGTCTTCTCTGACACAGAGCTTCTTCACGGACGAAGAGATGAGCATCTTGAAGAAGTTCAAACTCTACGTGGAAGACAACTGGAACAAGTGCGACATGGTCGCCATCTTGCTCTTTGTGGTCGGGGTTTCGTGCAGGTAACTGCAGCGTTCAACATAAAATGACGCGGTTTGTTGTCACCGCGGCTTGGAATAGAGCATTAAAACAAGCGAGCAACAAGAATTACTGAAAGGCAAGAGGGAGTAAAGCAAACAGTTCTTCCTGTGTTGGGTTGGCAGGATGGCTGAGGACACGTATGAGGCGGGCCGGACCGTCCTGGCGATAGACTTCATGGTGTTCACTCTGCGTCTCATCCACATCTTTGCCATTCATAAGCAGCTGGGCCCCAAGATCATCATTGTGGAACGAATGGTGAGCTAAACAAAGCATCGTAGATGTGATCCTTTTAAGGGAGACAACACAAGGCTGGTTTTAATGTTCCAAAACACTCTCTAAGTCTCTTTAAGCTCCCCTGCACAAAATGGGAGGCCTTTAAGTGATGCCCACGGGTTTTTGGATATGCACACTTATCTCAAAGCCAACCTTGTTCAAGAAGTCTGTTGAAGGAATAAAAGAAGGTGTTTGTTCAGTCGAACAGCCCGCCGCTGGTTACGTTAATCGCAGTATAAACGACATTATTGGTGCAATATCCGCCATGTCAAGAGCGTAGTGAGACTTTGAGTACAGTAACAAAGTCAATAAAGCCGTTTTTTTCCCCCCCTTCACAGATGAAGGACGTTTTCTTCTTCCTTTTCTTCCTGAGCGTGTGGATGATCGCGTACGGCGTCGCCACCCAGGCCCTTCTCCACCCCAACGACCCCCGGATCGACTGGGTGTTCCGCAGGGCCTTGTACCGCCCTTACCTGCACATTTTTGGCCAGATACCCCTGGAGGAAATAGATGGTAAATTACAGCAACTTTTTGAATATGCGGCGTGACTCGTTTAGAATCGTTGCATGCAATCGGTCGGCGCTTACTGCCGGCCTCGTGTCTTCTGATCTCATTGTCTCCGTTTAACTGAGCGCAGCTGCTCGAATGCCCGAAATCAACTGCACCAACGACTCGGAGGAGATCATCCTGGGCCTGCGCCCCCCGTGTCCCAACATCTACGCCAACTGGCTGGTCATCCTGCTGCTGGTCATTTTCCTTCTCGTCACCAACGTCCTGCTGCTCAACCTGCTCATCGCCATGTTCAGGTGGGGAAAAGCCCGCCGGACGCTGACACGCGCGCGTGCGCTCCAGACACGGGCTGACGTTGACGTCTTTATTTCTCCGCTCTCGCGCAGCTACACCTTCCAGGTGGTGCAGGGCAACGCAGACATCTTCTGGAAGTTCCAGAGGTACAACCTGATCGTGGAGTACCACAGCCGTCCGGCACTGGCCCCGCCCTTCATCATCATCAGCCACCTCTCTCAGCTCCTCCTCAGCCTGGTCAAAAAGCCCGCCTCCAAGCACGAGCATCTTGGTAAGACGGGTCGTATTCATTTGAAAACAGTTGAGTGTGACTCATGAGGCTAAATTAGGTGTGAAATGCTGGAAGACCGGCTGTGCTCCGTGCATGATTTGTAATTGGACTACCTGTGTGTGTGTGTGTGTGTGTGTGTTTGCTAGAGAGGGAGCTGCCTGAGGGTCTAGACCAGCGTCTGATAACGTGGGAGACGGTGCAGAAGGAGAACTACCTGGCCAAACTGGAGCACCAGCATTGGGAGAGCAGCGAGGAGAGACTCAAGAGCACTTCCTCAAAGTAATTGTTTTTCCAAAAATCTGGAGACCTTTCATACGGTGAGGGTATCTGTGATCAGCCCACAGGACAGTGCCGTGGACTGTACATGAGAGGTGGAGGTGGTCACCGTGGTGTCATCGATCGGTTTGTGGGCCGTCGTTTAGCTTTTTTTGAATGATTAGATCGTGGAGCTACGGTTGTATAATAAACTTTCTAATCGACCAAAAGGGAACACAAACAATAAAAGCACAACTCCCAGAAGAGACAACACGTGTTCACAACTAACAACTCAAATCTTTACGGTCAGTTTCCCTTTGAATTAACCATCATTTACTAAATAAACATCGCGCTGCGAACAAGAAGACTTGGAAACAGAGACCATGAACTTGTTTGTTTACACTGAGGGAATAAATCAAGTGAGAAGTTGAATCATTTTCTCATAGACTTCTATACAAATCAGACTTCAGTCGTCGCCCCCTAATGGCCGTTAGAAAGAATGCAGGTTTAAGGCGCGGCTGCACTGGCTTCACTTTTGAGGCCCAGACGCTGATGACAGGAGCCTTTCTTCATGTGTGTCCAAGGGTTCAGAGCTTGCTGAAGATCGTCAGTGGGTTCAAGGACCAAGATAAGCGACTGGTATCCATGGATGCTCAGGTAAGTCGGAGATGTTCGGTCGTCAAACCCGTATTGTGTTGCATTTATCACTCACTTGTAAGTCACGTCAGAGAGACTTTGCATAAGCCCACTTTTCTGGCGTCGCCTACAGGTCAGATATTGTGGAGAGGTGTTGTCCTGGATGGCAGAGTGCTTCGCTCAAAGCACACTCAAGTGCGGGAAAGATGCGCCGAGAGCTCCAAGTGAGTCAGAAAGCTGAAGGAGTGACTCGTAGTGAATATGCACGTGACAATTGTAGCGGGCTGTGATTGTACTCCTGTATTACTGTGCACGTTATGACCTAACTAAATATAAATATCATGACGTTACAGTGTCCCTGAGCGGCACCAAGGACGCGCCCGAGAGTCCACCGGAGAAAAAAGTCCAATCAGAAGAGAAGGCGGCGGCCAGACCGGGCCACTCGGGATATGGAGCCAAAAAAAAGCTCCCATATATTGACGAGTAAAAGGGATAACGGCAACTGCAGCACACAGACAGCTATTTAAGAAATACTATGAAGCCTTTAATATTTTGAGGTGGGATTGGTGGGAAAGGTGATTGATTTGTGAACTTCAAATTTTAAATAATTATTTCACAAATGCATACTGGCTTTTTGAGAGTTGTCGGGACGGTTACCTGTGGTTTATCACAATAAACAAATTTGATGAATTACCTCTCATTGACTTTTTTGCTTTTCAAGATTACATTTTGTTAGCCCAGACTTCTATTTATGTACATTTCTTATAGGAAATACGTTGCTTTAGGGCAACAACAACAAGTAAACATTTTGGTTACTTGGTTTAAATGGAAAAGAAATGCATGAATGTCTTAATTTATGGTTAGATAAATTCAGATTACAACACACTTGTTCTTTACATGAGAAATTATTGTCCGCTCCAATATTAAAAACATACTGAATTAAAAATGTAGCATAATGTAGCTAAATTACATTAAAAAGCATTGTTCTGTTTTATTGATTAAAACAAAAATCACAGACATTTAAAAAGGTGGAGGACAAATAAATACAAGGATACTTGCAGCGTCCCCGATGTGCATGATTTAAAATGAATCGAACAGTATTCAAACACTGACATGTGGTCTGCTGACATCTCGTCGTGCGAGTTTGACTTTAGTCCCTCGAAACTGAGGCCTCGGGTCCCCTGGGCTGCACGGTCGGCCCGTCGCGGTGAAGCACATTGTCAAAGCGCGGCGTCACTTCGCAGCGAATGAGCAGAGTGTCATCTTTAACAAAGGCTCTCTGAGTCAGCTGATGCAGGTGCAGAAAGGTGACGTAGCCGAAGCCTTTGGGGTTGCGCTGGATGAGCGGCTTCTGGAAGGCCTGCAGGTCCGGCTTGGTCTCCATCACCTCGACGTGGTGCTGAGCCTCGGGGCCCTGGTCCAGGATGGCCAGGCGGATGGTGCCCTGGAAGGGCCAGCTCAGCTGCCCGTCGAATGCCCCTTGCATGGTGTGGACAAAGAGGGAGATGAAGTTGGAGCAGCGCGGCGCGTTGGGGGTCTGCAGGTGGAGGCGCAAGCACAGCTTGTAGCCAGGGCGGCCCGTGTAGAAGCCGGGGCTGTGCTCCACCACCGGCTGGCCCGCCTCCTGGTTCCGCAGGTGGGCGGAGAAACCTCTGAGGCGCCAGATGAAGATGCCGTGGCACTGCTGTGACTCCAGCTCCTTCACGGTGTCCTCCAGCAGCGACACGCGGCGCCTGAGCTCAGCGAGCTGGCCGGCCTGTGGCGGACACGGGAACAATGTGTCACATGACCAAAGCCTGCACGCGTGTTTCGTCACAGAGGCGCTCTTCGGCAACGATGCATAAAAGCTTAGCTAGCTAATGGCTATGCTAATAGCTGTGAGCTCTATTTTTTGTACCGCTGCTTAAGGGAGATAATTTGTTTTCATTAAAGAAATTATTAATTAATTATTTTTAATTAACTGCCTTTTTAAAAATCCCATGACAGGTAAAAAAAGTTTACTTCTGTTCAGACACAATATCAAAAATGTCTGCTCAAACAGGCAGAGAGCAACTGAACCATCTGGGAAAACAAATGGAGACACGAGACGAACTGAACAAGAATATAACTCGATGGCTTAAAACATCCCGGGTCCTGTGGCTACACATACCGGTACCCGAGGACGTCCCTTTACCTGCGTTTCCTTTAGGATGATGAGCTCCCGCAGCTGGTGGTCCTGCTTTACAAGCCGTCCGTCCATTTCCCTGAGCCTCTGCATCCCCTCAGCGGGTTGACTCGGCGCACAGCTGTTGCTGCTCATGCTGCTCGGGGCCCCTCTTGGTCCACTGCAGACCGCCGCCAATGCTGCTGTGGCCCCTTGATCCTCGGGGTAAGCGGAGGGCGCCGGCGCCCACAGGGACTTGGGCGTGGTGCCGTTGAGGCTGAGGCCGCGCAGGAACTCGGCCATGTAGCGCATGTGCATCTGCGTGAACTCCTGCATGTGCTGAGCCAGGTTGTGGCGCTGCATCTGCAAGGAGGTAAACTGTTACAGCGGGTGTGTATCGAACGGTGGACAGTGTGTCGGAGATTTGAACGCGATCACTTACGCTCTCCTTGCACCCGAAGGCGCTGAAGTTGCAGGCGATTGGTGCTTTCGGACAATCTGTGTCACAGTGAGATTCAATCTGAAATAAAAACGTCATCAGCTCAGCTATATTTATGTCCATTTATAAAAAGTCAGTTATTGCTGTGTCATTGTGTACGGATGTAATGGGTTCAATTGTCTTGGAAATGGGTAACTTCCGGTCTCATGCAAAAATCCATTGTCTATATATTAACAACTGCACTTGCAGCAGAGATGTGTACGTGCGTGGAATACTTCCCCATTCACGTGAACACAAGTTACCAAAAATGCTAAAAAAATTGACCTGTAAAGAATTTAGCAGAGGCCGTTTTACTTTTTTAAAACGGCACAGTGTCATAACTCACCTGGTCTCTGATGAGCTCCAAGTCGCAGAACAGGCACTTGACAATGGCGAACGGACACCGCTGCTGATGAAGCTGAAGGAGCAGCAAAAACAGCCTGTGAGGAGGCAGCTGTGCGACTCTCCTCTGAGAGGAGCGGTTAAGATAAGCCGGCCCACGGTACCTTTCTCTCTTCGTAGAAAAAGCTCGCCACACAATCGGGACAGGACACGGGTCTCTTTTGGCACTCGGCGGTTTGGTGCTCCTCGAGGCGGCTCTTTCTCACCGCCTGCTGGCACTGTGAGCAAGGCACAGTGGCAAACTGACACCGCCCCAAGTGATTCTGGGGGGATAAAACAATGCAGTTCGTTTTACACTGTGGCACAAAGAGTGGTCCAATTCCATCGTCCACACAAGACAGATTGCAGTTTCATTACTTGGCATCTGATGCGGGTTTTTTTGTGCAGAGTGAGAGGAGATGTAGGAATTAAAAACTGACATGGTGATGACAGGGGAAGTAGAAGATCACCAACAACTGACCTAAGTGGTCCATTCAGTGATGAATGCTGGGTAAATAAAACACATATCGAAGTAACCACAAAAAACAAAATCTACTAAGAAACTTCAAACGCTTGTGTTTTTAAACTCGTATTTCCTCTTTCCAGTCTGAGCTGCTTTTAAAGTCAGATGTGTGCTCACCTCTAAATGCCGGAGCTCCATTTTGTCGGCACAGTCAGAGTTGGGACAGCGAACGGTTAGCGATAGGATCTCACGTTTGGCAAAGTTGTCCGGGAACAGCTGGTCTTCCAACAGCCTCTCGTTGTCCACGGGGCACCTCTGTCCCGTGTCGCTGTTACGCGGGAGAATAAGGTCAGCAGTAATTAATACAGCACACTGCGCGTGCTGCACAAATGGTCGTCGCTTTGACACGCGGAGCACACTCGTGGTTTTGCACCGTAGCCTACCGGATGGACTTCTCGATGCAGTTCTTGCAGAAACGGTGACCACAGGGCGTTTGAATGGCGTTCCTCAAGGCCATGAGGCAGATCGGGCACTCGTATTTGCTCTCGAGGGGGGGGTCGAACTCCACGTCGTAGCCCTGGAGGGGCGCAGGGGCCTGGAGGCTGGCGGAGGAGCCGCTGATGAAGGTGCCGGGGCTCTCCGACGGGCTCAGGAGGGATTCCCGTTCCTTTTCCATCATCGCCAAGGCGCAGCCGGACAGCTCTCCTCCGACGGGCCCTTCATAGCTGTCCTCCTGCAAACTCCCCTTACCGCTTTCTGCGGACGCCATCTGTGGAGAGCGAGGCCACACGTCGGCTATCAGGTGGGAGGAGTGGCAACACGGTTATCATGTGCGTCGATATCCCATATGTTTTGGCATCAGTGGTGAAGAAAGCCGAGCAAAGACTGTTCTACTGGAGACAGACAAAACGCCATCGGGGCCACTCTGATAGATATAGATAGATAGATGTATAGATAGGTAGATGGGTCACCATAATTGGTTCATGGTGCCAATAGGGCCCTTATGTGACATTTTTTTATTGAATAATCGATTTGTTTTCCAATAATAACTTTTTGTCATTGATTTTGTGTTACAGCGAGGTGAGGTTGTGTTTCTTTTAACCTTTAAATTAAACCACCATCATCATTTCTAAATTACTTTACGAAAAGCAATGAATCCTTCAATTAGAAAGATGTCCTGACTGTGTGTGTGTGTGTAGTTTAACACAGTGCGGATGTGCCACACGCATGAATCATGCTTACAAATAGCGTTTTACTTAAGTTTAATACTTGAGCTAAAGTTCCTCTTCGCGGACGAGGCAGCGGCGCCGCTGATGCTACGCCCGTCGCGGAAAGTACGGCGTAAAAATCACTACTTTTCACAATAAGCGTGACTCAACAAAGTCCCACTTCGTTAGCTCGCGTAAGCTAACACGGTGGCGAACCACCTCACAGCGGATACGTCGAGACGTCGGCGTCGCTGTCAGCTGCTGTTAGCACTGCTCGGACACGCACCTGGATGCGGAACTACGACTTTTGAATCTTAAGTGGCGTGAAAAGAACGATTGAGAACAATATGTACTGACCGAAACAGCGGCGACGGCCAAACTCACATCCTGTTCACCAACAACGGCGCTCGGGAACTGACCACAGCCGTGGACGCCGATGTTACTCGTGTATTAATACGCACCTTTTCACTCGAAAATGTCTGGAACTTTTTCGTTTCTGCAGAATTTCCTGTTTTTCTTTTCCAGACGTCATCAGCGGTGCTCGCGTGGGGTTTTTTTTAGGGGGTGGAGGGAGCGCGCGCTCGGGCGTTTAGCGCCCCCGCGTGGCCGGAGGCCGCGCGCGCGCCCGTTGCCACACAGCAAAATGAGACAGAAAAAATGGCGGAGCTCAGGAGAATCTTTCCTGGGTCTTTGCCGTGTCGCGTCAACAACTGTTCGCGGAAGCCGTCATTCCGGGGGAAGCTTTTTGTCCTTCTCTGCGCACTTTTAGTGGACTCCGGAGGAGCCACGACCCATTGGGTTGTCACCGAGGATGGAAAAATCCAACAACAGGTATGACAGTCACCGCTAGCTCCTTGACCTGCTAACGCGTAACGTCAGGCGCGGGCTAGCTTGCGCTGCTCGTTGGCGTTTTTTTGCCGGCAGTTAACTCAACCTCGGCGACACTCGCCGACCAGGGGGGGCGTTACACACCGCGGGGAAAGCGGCGTTTGATATAAACTGTGTTTTGCTAAGTTGGTTAGCTTGCGCCACCTAACGCTAAGCCTCGGCTCTGACGTTATCGCGAGGTGCGTGACATCGCGACGACCCGATGTGTCACGAGCCGCGCTGGAGCAGACGTGACCGGAGCGTCGGTCAGTGGCCGTTGGACGTAAACCGTCGTGTGACGGGCTTTGACACTCAGACTCTTCCCACTGCCAATTAAAGCCGGAGGCTAAGATCTGAGTCTTTCTTCATAACCTTAAATAAACCAGCTGGTTGATTTGTATTCCCCTGTATTGGCATTATTCTGGGGTTTGTTTGGTTTTCAGGTTGACTCCCCTTTGAATCTGAAGCATCCACATGACGTTGTGATCTTCATGAGGCAAGAGACCCGTGTGAGCTACCTGAAGAAGCTGGAGGTGTGTGTGTGTGTTTCCTTTCCTTTGGCATCTCATCCGAGTGACTCATTTCATTTTGTGCAGAAAACAGAACAGCTGGCCAATACCCTTCTCAATATCCCATCACTACTTCATTCATGGAATACCATTACTCACTGTTTACTCTTGTGTATTGATTAGTCTGATTGTTCTCCTTGGCTGCTGCTGAGCAGAAGCAGCTGGTGGAGCAGAAGATCCACATTGAGGAGAACGAGGACAGAGACACGGGGCTGGAGCAGAGGCACTACAAAGAGGATCCAGACTGTGTCATGGCTAAGGTGCCCCTCGGAGACCTGGACCTCTATGATGGCACTTACATTTCCCTCGAGAGCAAAGACATCGGGTAAGCTCTTCTCCTATAGTGCGCTCGGTTTAGAACATTCTAGTTATTTCTACTGTGTCAATCATTGGAAATGTGTTCAGAGAAGACATTTGCTCCTGAAATGAAATTGTCATCTCAAAAAGCTGTTTTCTGCCCTTCTCCTATAGCCCCGACGATTATGTCGACTCCCGGGCAGCTCTGCCCCCCGATCTAGAAAAGCCGGACTGTGCAAAAGTCTTTGAACTACCTTATAGTATCCATGCTTTCCAACATCTCAGGGTGAGTAGGGTCCAACGTTGCCAGTAGTCTAAATGAGGTGCCAGTCATACGAGGTTACACCTAAGCACTTCCTGTTAGGAGTGTGTTTAACCTTGAGCTTGGTAGAGCCAATGTTTTGCAGCATGTTTTGCTTAGAGCTCCAGTAGGTAATTATTTAAATTGTGTAAGAACAGACACGCACAGGGGAGATTAATACAGAGGCAGAAAAGCTCGACGAGTAGACATACACGAGCTAACCAACAGAAGGACGAAGATTAGCGCTGTAGAAAGCAGTAGAATCCCTTGTTTACCTGCGTGGAGAAATGTTCCTCTTGTGTGAGCAGCCAGGCTACTGCTTGCGCAACTATTGACATAGCAAATGTCAGTTTGCAACGCTTCTTTAGCCACTCTGAGCCTGGCATAGGCTGCTTAATGGAAAAGGCACTCTACTGAGGTACTGAGCTGCATTTTTATGTTTTACACCCCATTAATCTATGACATGCTGGTTTGGTTTCACTGAAGACATTTAAATACGAACCCATCGCCACAACAGGATATTCTGTGACCATTTAAGCATTTAAAATGGTCTCTGTAAGACTAAAATATATGAAAATCTGTGTAATCTTTGTCTCTCAAGAAACATCCTGATTGTATCTTAAGGTTGCGTTTAGGGCACACACACACAAATGAGGCCCTTGTGGATAAGAATGTGTTTTGAGGAGGAACAAAAACTCTAGTTGATATTTAATAACGGTCAAATTGGAAAAAAAACACAGATCACTGCAGCGTTTCTTTCAGGCCTCCAATACTGATATCTGCATCGTCACCCTAAATTCCCAATCCGCCCTCTCTGTCCCGTACTGCAACCGCGTCCTTTACCAGCTGAAGGGATCACACGATCCAAGTCCTCCTTCCCGATTCCTCTGGTGTGCTGATTCCAACTTCCTGCACGTCTTAAGGGTCAAACATGGCGTGACGTGGTGGTTTCAGTTGTCCTTCCCACTTTGAGGAACTTGTTACCAAAACACTTCAAAAATGCCGTCAAAGCCCAGACCGGCCTTCCCCTTCTCCACTCATTGTCTTCCCCTTCTTTAAGAGTCCAGCGCACGCTTACCAGTGGACATTTCAACTTGGACAGTTGCTATACATTTTGTTTTTCCGTTGCGTGACCGATCACATGCGAGTAAATCCTAGCTTCCGTCTGTTCCAGGGTGTGCAGGAGAGAGCAAACCTCACCTCCCCACTGCTCTCCAAGGAGGATCCCATTTTTAGTTCGTTGTCTCACAAGCTGGGCCGCAGCGTTGACGAGGTGGGCCATCGCATCCATCAAGAGTTACTGAGGGTAAGGTCTCACTGAACTGTACAAATATCAAAGACCTCTGTTGTCCCCTTTATCGGGTATATGGACAAAAGAAGCTTAGCATGGAAGGACAGAAAGTCCACCTTTTTTTCTGAACGTGTGTTCCAGAATGCGTCGTCCTGGGTGCTGTACAACATGGCGTCTTTTTACTGGCGCATGAAGAACGAGCCTCAGAGGGCCGTCGACTGCGTGGTGCGCGCTCTGCATTTCTCCCCCAGGTACCGTCTTGGCTGGTCAGAAGCTCAACTGGACCGCCGCACCGTTTCATCGTGTGAGGCCGCTCGCAGGTGTTCAGGCCCTCACCCTGCGCGTGTGCACTGTGTGTTGTTCTCGTAGGCAGCACAAGGACGTAGCGCTGGTCAACATGGCCAACGTCCTGCACCGCGCCCATTTCTCGGCAGACGCAGCCATTCTCGCCCACGCTGCCTTGGACCTCACGTCGGATCTCTTCACCAGCCACTACACGCTGGGCAACATCTATGCCGTGAGTCCCAGAAACCACTGCACAAACGTACCGGATTAAGCTTCCGTTCCTGTTTGGTTTGTCCTGCGATGTTTTTACTATCTCACCATTTGTAGTACAGCACCGGTCTATATAAGGTACGTGCCATCCGAGACCCATCGGTAGAGAGCTTTTGGCTTTGAAAGCGTCCTGGGTTGCTTTTGTAGTCCGAGGAGTGGTAACCAACAATGCAGGTGAACAGTCCGTGTTGAGAAAAGGGGCAGAACACGAGGAGCTGATGTATACACCGCCTTGGCCCCGGAGGAGCTGAAGAGTTCCCAGATGAATCCTCTTTATTTGACTAGACTCATATTTCCATAACACCCCTTAAAGCTTAACGCCGGCAGCATGTAGTTCTTTCTCTCTGTATATAGTTCTTTTAGTTTTGTTACATGGGGATTTCTCCCCGTTTGACGTCCACCGTTTGTGTCGTCCTGCGTCGCCGCGTGACCAGATGCTCGGGGAATACAACCACTCGGTGCTGTGCTACGAGCAGGCGCTGCAGGCCCAGCCGGGCTTCGAGCAGGCCCTGAGGAGGAAACACTCCGTGCTCTGTCAGCAGAAGTTGGAGCAGCGGCTGGAAGCCCAGCACAGGTAGGCGAGCGGTCGCACATTCGCCCTCCTAATAGGTGATGGGGGGGACATTTTCAAACTGCAAGGCCTCAACAAGAACAGAACTCTGCCCACCAGTAGTCATCACAGTTGGGCCTTGTTTTAGGTTATCTGTTTATTCTTTTTTCTTTCTTTTTTCTTTTTCACGGTTTTGTTTAAAACTTTCTTGAAAGTTGACAACGTCACAACATAATTGGTTGTTTGGATCAGAACTTTTCAAATGGCCGTTTAAAGCTTTGTTTCCCTGCCATCTCCTCTATTGGCCTTCCTCACCTTCTAGATCCCTACAGCGGACGCTGAACGAGCTGAAGGAGTACCAGAAGCAGCACGACCACTACCTTCGCCAGCAGGAGGCACTGGACAAACACAAGCTGCTGCAGGAAGAGCAGATCCTGCGCAACATTATCCACGAGACCCAGATGGCCAAGGAAGCCCAGCTCGGTAAGACGCCATTCAAATAGATCCGAGGACACTTATTTATTAGCGCCTTTATAGCAGTGTGTCATAAGAAAGTAAAGTTACTGCGTTAGGGTGTATGTGGATACCGGATTGTATTGTCGTATGAGTTGAACGTACTGGACGTCTTTTACTAGGGGTGGGAATCTCTTGGCACCTCACGATTCGATTCCGATTCTAAACCGATTATCGATTCTAAACTGATGAAATGATTATCGATGCATCTCGATTTTCTAAATTTTCTCAAATCTGAGTTTGCTACTCAGAGGTTGCTAATCACTTCCTACTCTATTTGATAATTAAAGAAAATCAACAGATGAATTACCTTCTCTAATTTTTTATAAGAGGAAAAAAAAAATCTTTGTCACAAATATGATTTTCTATCAACAATCATTTGTCTTTTAAATGAAGAAAAAGCTGCTCTTAGTCTCAGACCGGTCCGTATTTGTAAAATACCGGGAAAAAGTCCAAATCTGTGAATATCTTGCCAACTTTCAATACGGATCAACTTTTTGGAAAATCGAAATAATGAGTAAGATGAATAATGGGTAAGATGTGCGCAGGCTCCTCCATAGTTCGGTAAAGTTGACAAGATATTCAGATTCAGACTGACGGACCGGTCTACGAGCTGAACGCATTGCTCTGCCGGTAATGCTAGTAAATTACGGTTGTAGCTGGTTGTCATCTACGGTCCACCACAATTACCGAAAGGGGGCGTTTGTTTTTTGACAACATTTTATCTCATAATTTCGACTTTTTATCCCCTTTCTTCAGTGCGGAAATGGGTTTCTATAGTTGTGTGAATGCATCACTTCAGCCAATCCAAAGACGGGGTTTGTAACCAATCCGGTGTAGAGACCATGGTGACTGGCTCCGCCCCCTTACTGTCAAAAAGAAAAAAAGCGACCGCGTAGAAAACACCTTCGAGCGCGAGCAGAGACTAACCTCACGAGCATTGAAGTTCACGCTCTGCGAACGAGCAAATATCTTGCTTCTTGCGTGCTTCTATCTAACTTTTTTTTTTTAAATTTTAAATTCCGATTATTAACTTTTGTGAATCGAGACTGAATCGTTCTAGAGAGAATCGAGAGAAATCGAAAAATCGACCCCCACCCCTATCTTTTACGCTGTTCGTTGCATCGCTCCCATGAATCCAGCTTTGTCTTTGTCTCCAGGGAACCATCAGATGTGTCGTCTGGGTCAGCAGCAGCGCAGCCTCTACTGCCCCTTCGACCTGCCTGTGCGCTATCACCGCGGCGATCTGTTCGAGCATGTGCACTATGTCCAGGTGAGTCTCTGTCATGTCACAACGTACTTTTGGGCCCGCTTCGTTATTGAAAGCTGATATTTGGCAATTACAACAAACAAACGGTGGGGGGAAACAAATCCATACAACTATCCTTTTCTGTCTTTGTTCATAGTTCGGGGAGAAGGTATCAGTGGCGTCCAGCGTGGCACTCGTATCCGAGCACAACTCCAACCAGACGGCGGCCAGCCCCCACCTCCACCCGTCTGTGTCCGGGGGCCAGGACCCTGCTGCTGCCCTGTGGGGCAGCCGTCAGGAACACACACAGGTCAGCTCAGTGAGCGCACAGTCCACCAGCCAATGAAAGCAAAAGGACGAGTGAAACCTCTGCACATCACACAGTCTTAAGCACAAAAGTGAGGACAGCGAGGACGTGAAAGACAACGTTGCAGAGGATGGAAATTGTCACTCAATGTACACCAGAGGTTACTGAATAATTTGTATTCCCTGAATACCTTTGGTAGTTGAAAGCACAAATATTAACTGTCTGCTCAGGATGTTCTGTAGGGGTTGACGTGGCACCGGGAACCGCAAGGGTGGCGGTTTGAGTCCCAGCTGTCCCTGAGCAAGACACCTAACCCCTCTTTGCTCCCCGGGCAAACATGTAAAAGCCATGGGTTAAAAATGCAATGTAAGTCAGCTAAATGACCTGCAATGTAAAATAGGGATAATTGAAATGTGTTTAGATGTTCATTTTTGGCATCAAAGAGGTGTAGTTTTGTAAAAAGGTTTAATTTCTTTTGTTTTTTTTGTCCGACTTGTTTGTGCAATTATTTACAGACTGAAATGGCCTTAATTAGATAACATGAATATGTAACGGTGCACTTGTTCCAGAGAATGAGAGCCGTGTGCTTTTTCCTTTTTAGGACATGCAGAAGAGGTTGTGGCCTCAGAGGGCCGACTGTGCTGACGAGTACCCGAGTGTTCCCTCTGCTCACCTGCTGCCGACCTACTATCTCCCACCTGAAACGCAGGGCCTGGGGTCAGTACACGCTCCTGTGTGTGTGTGGGGGGGGGTACATAGTAGCAGCATAGCTCCGCCTCTCTTGGTCTTGATCTTGTATAATTTGTCTGTCTGTATATTCAGCCCAGTGGCAACTGTCCTCTACGGGAGCATCAGTCCTCTGACGGACGCTCTGCCGGACTGTGGTCCCGTCCCCCGACCGTATCCAGCCCTCCTGCCCGCCTCACTGGACTGGCCTCTGGAAGAGAAGAAGCTTCCGGATCCCTATGCCACCCAGGTGTGTGTGTATGTGTGTGTGTGTGGATATCAATGTATGCATACCATGTGCAGAATGTTAATTGCTCTGCTATGTGTGATCACAGGTCCTGCAGCTGCGTAGTGGAGGCTGGACGCTGGAGCAGATCGGCTCCAGAATAGCTCAAGCTATGAAACAGGTACGAGGGCCGAGTCTCAGGGTGACCTTCCATCGACCGCACGTTACGGAATTGGCGGCAATTAGGAAGAGCTCATTTAATCTTCTGTAGTTGTAACAGTCGTGTGGAATGAGAAGCTGCTTCTCCAGCGTTCTCTACACCGATCAAGACGAGAGATAACTGATTTGTTTTCTATCCAAATCTTTCCCAGAGCAGTCAAATATTCGTTTGACTTTACTCACATTGTATCTCGCATGGTGAGCGAAGTGAATGTGATGTTACACGACAGTAAAAACCCTCTGAATCGGTAACTCCCGTTTGTTCGTGCAGGCCGCCGTGCCGCGCTGGCAGCTCCACAACGAGGCTGCTCTGTTCTGGCGGGCCGAGGGCAATGCCAGCCGCGCCCTGCAGTGCCTGCGCCAAGGGTTGAGCTCGGCCCCCCCTTCCCACCGCCACTTGTCCCTGAGCAACGCCGCCAACCTGCTGCTCCACCACGGCTTGACCACCCACGCGCAAACGCTGCTGGAGCAGGCGCTGGCGGTTAATGCGTCGGAGGTAAAGGCACATCGGGACGCTACGCATGCACGTGTGCACGTGTGCTTTGACTCGTGCTGTTGTTGGTGAACCGGTGTTTAGTAAACTGAGAAATACCAGGATGAAGATGGAAGCTAAAGCTACAGAGCAGAGGGGAGAAGTGGAGAAAAACAAAAGCCTACTAAAGCCTAGTTTGTGCTTTTGCGTTTTCAGAGAGGCGCAAGGACACGCACACGCATGAGCCCCTTGCGTGCTTGTGTGCGTCAACCCGTTTTCCTAGGCCTGCGTCAAAAGCTACGCAAGCCTCTCGCAGCCCGCAAGGCTGTGATTGGTCTGTCTCACATTTCCGGTTTCATAGCACAATACCGCCATTATTAAAACGAAGATTTTCTACGAGAGAATGAATCAGATTGAAGAGATTTTGTTGGAAGAAATACTTAAATATGACCGCTTATGCAACCCGTCGTTGGCGGGAGGGATGGATGATCTCCGTCGGTGATCTCCCTCCTCATGGAAGGAGATCTCCGCTAACGTCGAGGGGTGTACAAAGTTGTGGAGGAAAATACGGGACAAATATGTCCACGATGAAAAGCAGCAGTGGCGAGAGAGAGTTGTTTTTACGAACCATGTTGATGATACATTACTCGTTACTGATCCAGGAACAGCAGGTAGATTACGGTTAAGAACGGGAGAGTCATTTCTTTTGTCCTTAGAACTTTCTCAGAGCTGCGTCTATCTGCTCAAGCTGAGCGTTCGTTTCCCTCGGCAGCTAATGTCCCCCTGTTTTTGTTACGCCCCCCCCCCCCCCCCCCTCTTCCTCCCAGCCCCACACCCTGCTCAGCCTGGTGAGCGTGCAGTTGGCTCAGGGCAACGTAACGGGGGCTCTAGCGGAGTTCCGCCACATCCTGGAGACGGCCCTCTCCTCCGCCTCGGCCTTCTCCTCCTTTGCTGGCTGTGAACAGTGTCGCCTCGGCCTGCCTCTGCTGCGCTGCCTGCAGTTCTACCCGTTCCTCTACAACCTGTCACAGCGGCAGCCCTGCGCAGGTGAGTGAATCCAACGTACCCCTCTGAAGCCTAATTGGTTGGTTTTCTCCGAATGCTCTTTACTTATTATCTTTCCCATAAAACTGCTCACTGTGTTCGTGATGGTCAGTCAATTATTTCTTTGATCAAGGACAGACTGGAATACAGTAAATTGATATTCTCTCGGTTTTCATCTTTGGATTGATTTGACGACTTAATAAAATTAAATCTGTAAATTTGTCTTTCTAGAAATTTCTACTTTAATACTGTTTGATGCAGAATTGTTTTGCGTTGTGTAAGTTTTACTGTTCTAATTTATTGTTTCTTACAAATAACCAAAATATGAAAAGATTTTGTACATCCCGGGCAGGTTTCTCACCCCTCTGCCAACACACACACACACGCACGCACGCACATTCCCTTTGAAGCTGCAGGAGTAGCTGTGAGAAACGAGTGTAGTATGTTGCACTTCTGATGTGAACAGAGGCCTCGCCTTCTTCTTTACTCACATCAGTGGGAGAAAAGAAGAAAAGTGCTTTGCGGTGGAGAAATTCTGCCACTCAATAATTTAGACTGCAGAAAATAGGCTGCCAAATTTAGACGGGTCTATATTTTACTCACCTAAGCTAAATATTGCTCGCTCCTTTAGAGCACGGCGGGTGCACGAGGTCACATTGGCACTCACAAAGCAACCCCCCCCCCAGGTGAGGGAGGGAGAGAGGTTTACATATGCAAACAAATGCACAATCCTTCTTGGTGCTGCACGTTAGCGTTGCTCCGTTCCTCCCTCATGTTCGACCCTCTCCAACAAGAGTCCTTTGGTCTCTGTTATGACGGATTCCCTCCATCACTCCCCGTCGATGGGAACATCCAGTAATAAACTGCACACAACTAATGTCGCTCTAGCTGCTGTCCTGTAACGCACACAGACGCACAGATGGGTGTTTAGCGGTTTCAGTGCCTGCGTGTTTCGCTAACAAGTGTTGTCGTAACGTGTGTTCACCCAGAGGGCGCCGACTGCATGCCGGAGAAGGACCTCGCCGTGCAGCTGGAGGAATGGGAGGGCGGCGAGGAGAAGCGGGACGCAGCGGCCGTTTCCGACATGGACGACTCGGTGCTCTTCCATAGTAAGAACAGGATCCAGCCACACCTCCAGAGTGGATGGATGAGCTTCTTCAGTCAGTGATGTCATTTTCATGGGTTGACTGGCCAAATGTCATCGTGTCACATGTCAGTCGGCTTAATTCACTGGCTGAAGAATCGAATAATTGGGCTCTGATAGGTGCAGTTCCCAGATGACCGCCCCCCCTCTTATGCATTTCCTCTTCCCCTTCACACCTGTCCAGAGGTGATCTTGGACAGCAATGGGTCAGGCGAGGCAGCCGGACAGCAACGGGCCTCCCCGTCCGACGGGGGAGCGGCTCAAATGCCCTCCCCCTTTGGAGGAGCGGCTGAAGGGGAGGAGGAGTGGCAGCTGAAGGAGGACCTGATGGGGGCTTTCGAGGGAGCGCTGGACGTCGGAGGCAAGCGAGGGGACCTGCGCGGTATCCGGGTGCTGAAAAACGACCGGGTCATGGGCGCCCGCGCGGGGGGAGGGCCCTGTTTCGGAAACTGCGAGGACGACGAGGGAGCCGAGTGGGTACGTGTGAACGCGCCCGCCCCCTTTTTCACAGTGCGCCAGCTGCCGGCAGCAGAACTGAGCTCCAGTGGCTTTCCTCCACCAGATCACCTTCCAGGTGAAGCGGGTCAGGAAGGCGAAGGTGGACGGGACCGAGAGCGTCGCCGCCAATGACGACGACGACGACGGCGGCGGCGGCCAGAGCGGGGAGTCGTCTCCTGGAGGTCACTCTGTGTTGGAGATAAGCGGCCCAACTATCCCGTCTCCGGGCCCTGCAGGTAATACACATAAACACACACACACACACACACACACACATATGTCTTCCTTTTTTAGCTTTGACGCTAAAATGAAAAACCTCTAATGTTATGTGTGTGTGTGTGTGTGTGTGTGTGTTTGTTTTCGGTCAGGCCGCTGGAGGGACTACACCAGTCTCGGCTGGCCGGGGCCAGAGGAGTGCCAGCGCACACGGAGGGTCGACCTCACCACCGTAGCCAGCACCTGGTTGGCCGTTTCCGCCAAGAACATTGAGTATTGACTCCCTCTTCTCACCTGAGGTCACATTGCAACGAGTAACGTGCGGTTAAGTCAAGTCTTGTGTTTGTTTTTCGCTCTTTCAGCATCACAGAGCACATAGACTTTGCCACTCCGCTCCAGGAGCCGGCGGCTGAACCTTTATGCAACGCCAACCTGGCGGCCAGTATGCACACGCTCGACCACCTGGCAGGGGTGGCCAATCGGGCCGCCATCCACTACACGGGAGAGAGCCAGCTGCGGGAGGTAGGACAAGAATCGACATGCGCACCGTTCCCTTTCTGCACTTGTTCAGACTGCGCTGAAATGTTTGCGTCACAGTGGATTTTCCACCAAAACCAACGTGGAGCACGTTAATCCAAGAGGTGTGGTTCCACTGAGAGCGACTGGTTTTACCTTAAGAACAATTGTGAAATACTCGTTTTGTGGGAGAACGGAGCTGTAACAATATAACGAGGAAAAGATCTTCCGGGCTTATGTCCTCCTAACGAGCTCCTAAAATCAGTGAAACCAAATGTTCCACTATAACCACGCATTCATATAGTTTATGATCATCATAAATATTTGGGTTCATCAGCTTTATTACAAATATTTCCAATAATAATCCTGTCCAACCTGGAAATGCGCCTGCAGGTGTACCGCCATAAAGGATGTATTTAAAGGTCCAAACAGTAGTTCATCAGAAGGAACTGAACGTGTGCCAAAGGTAGAATTAAACTCTCAGGAGGAAATTCACTTCAGAGTTCTACACTAGAAAAAACGACATGATTCCCACCCGTCAGCAGAGTCCCCCCCCCCCCCCCCCCCCACACCTCTTAGGCAGCCGGCTCATGTGTGTCTCTGACCTCCAGGTCCTGCAGAACCTCGGCAAGGACAAGTTCTCCCCTCAGTCCTTCGAGCAGGTGGGAACGCGCATCGCTAAAGTACTGGAGAAGGTAAGAGCTCTCACACCTCTCCGTTCTAGAGAGGCTTTAGTAGTCAAACGTTGTGAAGTATCACCTGGAGGGGCTCGCTCAGCCCTTCAGTGCACCCCCCAAACTCAACGGCACAAACGGGAGCCCTCGGTGGACCCAAAGTCCTACGGTTCTGTGGGGACAGTTTTTCTACCCTGACGGGACGTTTGTGTTTCAAGATGATAAAATAATCCCAGCCATTAACACGTAGTTTTACTCGCTAAGGAAACCGGCGAAACGCCACAAAGATCAGAGTTTCCTGATCTCTAAAGCTGCATAGGAGCTCATCATCTGCTGTACTGTCCGTTGAAACTCCACATTTGTCCCCTGAAGAACCAAACGTCCTGGGTGTTATCCAGCATGGCCGCTCTCTACTGGAGGGTGAAAGGTCAGGGCAAGAGAGCCATCGACTGCCTGCGGCAGGCCCTCAACTACGCCCCCCACCACATGAAGGCGAGTTAGAGCGTCCGCCAGCCCGAGCTACCTGCGGCGACCAAAGTCACTGTGGTGAAGACACTAAAATATGTCTTGTTTCCTGCGCGTGCTGGACGCAGGACGTGCCCCTCATCAGCCTGGCCAACATCTTCCAGAACGCCCGGCTGTGGGAGGACGCCCTCACGGTGGCCCGCATGGCCGTGGAAATCGCGCCGCACTTCGTGGTGAACCACTTCACCCTGGCCAACGTCTACATCGCCATGGTAACGTGTGCCGCCCCGCCCTTTTGGGGCCGCTCCGCTCCGCCGGTTTAAACCGGAAACGTGATTGTTGTTGTTGTTGTCTCGACCACAGGAGGAGTTTGAGAAGGCCATGCGCTGGTACGAGTCCACGCTAAAGCTGCAGCCGGAGTTCGCGCCCGCCAAAGATCGACTCCGAACCATCCAGTGCTACCTGCTCACCAAGAGGGAGCGCCGCCAGCCCTGAACCGCCGAGCCCCTCCCAAACACACACACACACACACACACACACACACACACATCTGAAGACCGCACATAAGTAGCACTGAATAAAAGTGCTTGAGGTGATGTATTAAGATTCCTATCCATCAGAATCCGGTTCTGACTCCCCAACAGAATCCGGGGCAAACTGGAGTCCAACTGTAGATAATTTTTCCCCACAGCTTATATGTTCAATGCCAGACCTCTTCTTATCAATCAGATATCAATATCAAGGCTTTTTTTAATTTTTCTTTTCAGGATCCACGAATGGAAGGTGAATAAAAACCAAATAAGTTTTAAATGTGGTTAAATCTTCCGCAATGTTTTGAATTTCAACGTATTGTCAATCTAAAAGCATTTTTAGCATTGCGGTACCTGGAGGTGCAACAGTAGCATCCCACAGCCTGAAGATGGCGCCGTGTTTTAGATTTTAAAATGAACAGAATGATGCACAGTATTTACTAGTCTCTCTACTCGGAAGTTAAAGGAGTTCAGATGAACCCTGACTTCATTAAATGGATGGGAATTATCAATTGTTGCACTTTTATTTCTATGTCATTCCTATTTATATGGAACCGACCTTCTTTGATTTGGCTCCACGGTGATTTAAATACAAAAGAGAGGAACTAAAACCTGCTGCTACATTTGCTTCTTAACTTATGCAAAAAAGGGTTTTGCCATTGACCATCTGTAAAACTAAAAAATTGGAATCTGTATCTAATGTACAATATTAAAGGCAGTGTGTGGATTTCATTAGTTGATTTCTCTGTGTCAATTCTTTTTTCTTTGGAGAATATAAACATACACATTTACTCATTATTGTTAAAATTAACTGAAGTTGTAACTTTTTGTCTCTAAATGACTGATTAATCATTAAGTTCGTTAACATTTTATAACCGGCCGAATGGTGTCTCTCTTAAATCGTTCCTTCTGTATGACGGCCCAAAATGTTCAATGTTGGGTTAAAGTCAATTTTTCATCAAAGACCAAAAGCGATCCTTTTTCCAGCCATCAAGCTATTTTATAGTGTCAATTATTTAGATATTCATTTGGTTTTGTAGTTGAGAGGAATTTGTGCAAGAACAACTGTGGTACAAAAGTCATTACATGGCTGCTCCTATGTGTTGAAGATTAAATTAAAGCTTAAATTTGCTGTGCTATTGCTTGGAAGCTTGCAAGGGGAATTATCAACGGTGGAGAGACACACGGGCTCACTGATCATTATCCTCCTGATGGTCAACAATAATTAAAAATGTTAAAAATCCTTCTTCTCCCACGGTTATTTTGTTTCATCGCTTCACGAAAGAAAAAGCTTTCACACACATTGTGTATAATTCAATACATATTATCCATCTAAATATCAAAAGCTTGCCTGCATACGCTGTTTACTTGAATAAGAAGTTGCAGAACGCCACCTTTTTCTTTTTTTTTCCTTTTAAATTACAATACCTAAAAATGACTGAGGCTATTTTTAGAATCCAGTAGGGGAACAAGATGGTCGCAGAGAAGCTGAAGTGTGTGCGAGGACTCCTATAAATACCAGCACAACACACGAGACAAACGGGCCGCTGCATTGCTAATGGACCTCATTCGTTGTGAGCCCCCCCCCCCTGGAATGTTTCTCAATGAATAATGGAGTGGTATTTGTTGAACGGCCTCGTCTTGGGTGCAGCTATAAATAGGCGGTGTGCAGTAAAGCGTGCGTGGATCCGTCGGGGGCGTTGGGCCCGGCAGTGGGAGCCCTGTTATGTAACAGGCATGTGAGTTGGCACGCCGCATCGAGCGTGTGCGTTGTACCCATTGAGTGTGGTCGGACTGATGGCACACCGGGGGTCCTCTGTAAAGTCTGCCACAGCGGAGGCACTTCATCTCATCGCCTTAATCACAACCTTCCATCCACCTTTGATACGTTCAAATAATGCGCACATGCATTTAGCAGTGAAGTCGGCCTCTATGGATAATGTTGATTAAACACAAAACATGTGTATTTGGTCAACAGTTGAGCCACATGGTGCTGATGACGTAAATGGAGTTGGTATGTTATTAATGGATGAATGAATAAAGGGCATGTCAGGTCGAGGGGGATTAGGAGAATTGTGCACTGTTGAGATGCTTTTGATGCGCAAACCCACTTTTGACGTTTTAGCTAATGCGTATTGTGCAGCTAATTTTGGCTCGGCGCTGCTGAATATAGTTACACCGAATGAATATCCTCGCCAGTTATTACATAACGATGGTGAATTTCCTCCATCGATGTGGAATGAGACGACTATTTTAGAGACACTGAGACCGAAACGGTGGAGTTCTGAACTGTATTTCCATGTTTGTGATCGTTGAATCGCATTAAATGAAATCCTCAATCCCAAAGTCCACAACACCGATCGCGACGCACATGTGGAAATTTAAATCCATTTTGTGAATAATTTCCCCCTTCGTGTTTTGTCCAGAATTCCTCACAATGCTGCGCGGTGTAGAGAGTCACACACATCGTCTGTTGCTATGGCTGTATATTCACCAGGGATTTAACGGCCGTTTGTTACTCTCAGAGTAATAAAAGCGTATTGGCCTTGTGGGGACAATATTCTCCACTGTCGTTAACACCAAAGACCCTTCTGCCCCCCCCCCCCCCACCCCCTTTACTTTTACCGCTGCCTGAAGCAGCCTGGTTCCCTGCTGATGTAAACGTCTCTCAGGCTTCACTGTGGCTTCAGCACCACGGACAGCGCCGCACCACTTTCTGATCACACAGGCTTCATCTTTTTACATCTCCTGTTATTACGCCGTCCTACTATCTACTACCTGGTAGCCTGGTAGTCCTACTACCACTGTGTGTGCACCACAGACATTGGTGCTTTGTCTTCTCTTATGTAAAATCCGTGATTTTCGTGTGCGATTCCACACATCCGATCTTCTATGACTCGATGGTTCCTCTTCTCTCCGTAAATATTGTCTTTTTTTTTTAATTGAGATGATTGTAACAATTTTGACCTTCTTTCAAGGGGTTGAAATCGTCACTTCACATCTTCACAACGGAAGGATGTCGACAGGTTCTCTATTGGCACAATTCTCATATAATGTTGATATGTGGGTTTTTATAATCACCTGAAAGTAGGTAATCGTGTTTTTCACTTATGAGCCTTCCTATTTCTATTTCTCACATGGAAGTTGCTCAGTTGGACCCCCCCCCACACACACACAGACAGACACACACATTTTAATGCCCCGTCTGTAAAGCATCCGCTGTAAAGTGGTGTGACTTCAGACCTCTGCGTTAATCATATACACATGCTTAAGCTTGATTGCTTTAAGGATAAAGGGGGCTCTTACATAATCTAAATATAAAACAACAATGATGCCATTATGCATCAATTGCTAATCCAAGACACCAAAATGAAATGAAAACAAAAAAAAGGACCACAATCTAAATGCAATGCCAAGGAAATCCTCGTGCAGGTCGCAGCTTTAATGAATGAGAGCGGGCTCATTCTTAAAGAGACACATTGATAAAGAGAAAGAAAACACAATCGGACGAGGGCGGTTTTATATACTTTTGTTGTTCCGTTGGGGAGGGGGGCAGTGGGGGGGAGTAAGGGGGGCGGGGGGGGTCGTTTCGCCTCCCCCCGTACAGTATAGCGGGCTATACCCTGAGCACAGAAACCCGCAGCGCCGGCGCGTTGAGGAGGGGAGTTAAAAATAGCATCATCGGTCGGCCCAGCGCCGCTCCGTTACTACGCGTTTCAGCATTCTGCCCTGTGCGGGGGGAGTGTGGGGGGGGCGGGGGGGGGGGGGGGGGGGGGGGGGGCAGCGTGTAACGAGCCTTCTGCATCATCACACTCCTGCGTCCCTCCCCATTATATTACATTTCGAGTGTAAGATGCTCTATACGCCGATAGTACAGAGGTTTGACCACAGCCAGCACACAATACCCCCCCCCCCCGTTCTAAAGGGTGTGTGTGGGGGGGGGGGGGGGGGGGCTTTTGCATATCGCTGCTATTTTATATTTTGATGATATTTCAACCATAGCTGTTATCAGTTTTTTTTGGACAACGGGGCTCCTGCTTCCATCTTTCAAAGTGGGAGATTCTCCACCTGACGTCAATCGGGCTGACGTACACCCCCCCCCCCCCCCAACCCCCCTTCCCCGCGGAGCAGGAAGTGTATTTTATCCATTTATTTGGTGTTTGGGGGGAGGCTGAAAATATATATGAGCTAGAAATAGAATAAACAAAAAAAACGTTGTTGCTTCGTGTGAGCATTTTTGTCTTTTTCTTTTGATCGGGGGGGGGGGGAGGGGGGCTGATGGAGTGGGCGTAAAGAAGGGGAGGGGGGGGGGGCACCATGCCGTCGGCAGCAAATACAAAAATAATTTTGCCAAATTCTGCACACTTTTTCCACGGCAGCATCAGAGGAGATGCTGCAGGGCGCGCGCATTCGTCGGAGAGAGGGAGAGAGGGAGGGAGGGAGGGGGGGGGGGGGGGGGGGGGAGTGCTCGCGCCAGGTTCTCAAACGCTGCACGCTCGAAATTCCTCCAAGGAACCTCTGCAAGCTTTTTCTCTCCCTCCCTCTCTCTCTCTCCCTCCCTCTCTCTCTCCCTCCCTCTCTCTCTCTCTCCCTCCCTCTCTCTCATCATCATCACGCGCGAGCTAAAAATAGAAACGGGGTTGGATCGTGATCCAGAAATAGATAGGGGGCATCGCTCCTATAAAAGGGAAACCATTCAAGAGTACAGTGTGTGCACAGTGTGAACGGGCGCGATGCAAGTGCGCGTTTTGTGGAGGAAAATTGTCTTTTCCTGGTACTACTTTTCGTGTTTTTTCTAGAGGAACCTCCGCTGCTACGACGGTGAGTTGTGGCTGCACCTGTTTCCCTTTCTGTCTCCTCCTTTAAGGCTCATGTGTTCATCTCTGAATTATTATTCACGCCACTGCAAAGCGCGGGGCAGTGACACACGTCTGATTGAAACGCGTTGTCACGGGCTATTTCAAGTGGATTTCTGCTATTTCTGCACGGATGCTTAGGGGGGGATGGGGGGGGGGGGGGATCCAACCGATGTTTGTCTGCGGCTACACGGGAATCACCCTCAGCTATGACTAAAAAAGGGCGGATGTCAGTTTGCTGTAGCTGAAAACATCATTAATATTATTGTTATTGGTTGAGGGTGTTGTCTGTCATCCAATTAAATAGATTTTTAGAGGGGCGGGAGGGGGGGGGGGGGGGGGATTATTTGGAAGATCATTGAGAGTGAGTGGGGGAGCTGTCCTCTGTCTGTGGTGCTGAAGTGCTTTACAGACTCGACTCGGGGGGGGCGGTGGGCACCCTTCCACTGTGGTTCTGAGAAGTTCGGGTGAATTGGGATTAATGCGCGCTCTTTCAATTTGTGCACGTTTTTGACCGCGCAAAACGGCCCCATCGGAGGGGCTCGGTCACGCGGCCGTTACAATCCCGTCCTTGTTTGCAGGTTGTTGTGCGCCCCCCCCCCCCCCCACCCTCTTTTTGTGCACGGAGAGTCTCGAGTCGTGACTGCTAAAAGTGAGTAAGGCGCGTGCTGCGTCAGTGGCGTCTGGCTCCGGTGCGCTCGAGACAGATAGGGGGGGGGAGAGGGTGTGTGTGTGGGGGGGGGGGGGATCGTGACCGGCTGGGAGAAGCGTCCACGAATGAGAAAAGGGCTGGACGGGCCCAATGAAAACGGAGGGTGGGGCCCCCCTTTGCTTCAGCAGCTGGTGGTTCGGGGCCAAATTAAAATAAACGCAAACTTTACTATTAATGCAACGTGGAGGGGTTGATAGTGCCCCCCCCCACACACACACCCCTTCCCCTCGGATGGAGCCGTGGACTGTTGTCCGTCACGAATCTTTTTGCGGTCTGGGCTTGCTGTGCATACACGACTCTGGAAGCCCTTACCCCAAAAAGCATTGGTGGAGGACGTGAACGTCGCTCGACCGGGAAGCCATCGGAACCGGTGGACTCCCCAAGGTTGGAACTACAGAAGCACGGAGCGTTTCCTTGTGCACCCCCCACAGCAGTGAGCACTCATTCAGCAGTTGTTGGTTTCTGTTGTGCTATAAATAAACATGTGATGTGAAACAGATGTGGGGGATTCTCATCACATTGCAGAAATGTATTATTATAATAAATAAAAAAAAAACGATTGTTTTTTTGTCGGCCATTTATGTTTTATATTATGATTTGTCCTCTGCCTTGTTACGGTTATTTTGGGGGTTGAAACACTCTGAATCTTCAGGGTAGAAAATGTTGCACAGGGAATATTGTTAAGCAGAAACCTGTACTATTAAAATATTGCATTTTTGTAACGCAGCTCTCGTTTTCCACTGATCCTTCGCTGAACGTAATTCATAATATGGATGTTATTAATATTTCGAATGTTGTCTTCTGCATTCTTTGTTACATTTCCCTTTATGTTCACTTTTCCTTCTCAATCGTGATATATTTGCTTTTTCTCACCTAATCTTTTTTGTTTTTTGCCTTTCAAACTCACAGGTTCTCCACGTCACACACACACACACACACACACACACACACACACACGCTGCGATGGGAGACAGCAGCAGTGACTGAACCCCGGTGAGGTCAGCCAGCCTGATCTCCAAAACCTGTTCGTAAAAATGTATACGAACATCTTGAACATACAAATTCGTAGTGATACATACGAAATAAATACGGATTGCAACTGATGACGTCACCCTATTCAAAGTGAACGGGGAGCTGCGCCCCGTAAACACACTTTGTGACGTCTAACGATGTAAAATAAACGTGTTTATTGCATTTTTAACGAGAAATTAATGTTAACTTGTAAGAATAGAATCCTAACCAAAACCCCCTCAAAAAATCCAACATGGCGGAGAGACGTTCACTCAAGAATCCGACATGGTCCGCCATGTTGTTCACTCAAGGGGCGTGGCTAACCACCGCCAGTTCCTATGTATTGTTACCAATTTGTATGTTCAAGATTTTTGTATACATTTTTACGAACAGGTTTTGGAGATGACGTTGGGTCAGCAGGTGCAGCCCACAGAGTCGGAGAAGTGTCAAAGGGAAGTCAACAAACGCACTGCATTTGTGTAATAAAAACACAGTGTTTTCATCTCAATTGAAATACTCAGTTTCCATTCGGGCTCAGCATTAAAAACATGCAGGAGAAAGTCTTACAACAGGATATCGTGTTGAGCCTTCTAATAGTTACATATACAGGGAGGAATAACACAATGACATTATTACAAAAACCTCCACGCGCACCACGGCGCAAAAGCCGATTCAAAGATGAGTTCAAGTGGAGTTCTGAACGTGGCGAGTGACGCAGCGTGTCTGAGCAGGAGGTCTGGACTGTGTGAAGGGGCTTACAGCTGGGAAGGCTGATGAGAAATATTTGTTCGAAATTTGGGATAGTATCTTGTCTCCCTCATCGTGTACATTCTGGGGTATTCCCATGAATCGTGTATTTACTAGGGCTGCCAATAGATAAACAAAAATTAACAAATTAATCGCACATTTTGAAATTCATTAATCTCGATTAATGGCGATTAATGGTGATTAATGAATGTTGTTGTTGTTACAACGTTGTTTTTAATTTTCTTTTACTAAATCTTACAAGTAATTACGAGTACACTTTAGAAAAGGTGTATTTTAGACACTGTTTTTAAATTGTCAATGTTATTTTAAACACAAAACTACATACATTTTATCATCATGGAGGCAGAATTCCACCGGGTGGAACTAGCAACTCTTCCAGCTAGCTTAGCCTAGCAGATAGCTTAGCATAGCGGTGCTTTCAGTGGTCCGTTTGCCACTCACCCCCCTTCTGTTTGACACGTGGAGGAATTCCTCTGCACACTTCTCCGCCGTATGTCGCGTATCTGTTTGTTTCACTGCACATCTGGAGCTACCGTCTTGCTATCTCCGATGGAACTGACTGCCGCTAGCGGCCGTTTCGTTTCCGCGGTCAATTTCCGGTTACTTCCGGAAGTAAACAAAAGTACGTTAACTATGTTAAAATATTTTGTTGCATTAATGTTGGCCACATTAATCGCATAGATTAATGCGTTTATGTTGACAGTCGTAGTATTTACCTTTTGCCGTGATGAAAGCTCCAGCTGCTGGAGGCTGAGAGGTCTTAAATGTCCCCCCTCCCTTGGATTTTTTTCATCCGCTCATATTCTTTACAGTATACACAAGCTGGTTGGGAGACTCAGTCAGTTTGGAGAGGCGTGAGGACTGTCGCTGATGGGTTAAACAAAAAGAAGAGTATTTGATATTTGAAAATAAATAAATACTTGAAATGACACACAGACAAGGTAAAGATGAGTATGTCATATTATGTGTCATTCGCATTCTTCCTCCTCATTTCGTTTTTTCTGTAATGTGTTAAGATACACCCTATACTTTGTGTTTATTTATTTATAAAACACAGTCTGAGATGAGATGACATAAACATGTCCTCCGTGTGCAACAATCACGGCAGCTCACAGTTTAATTCTGATAAGTTTGTTGAGATCTTACACATTGATGTGCAAACATTGCTGAGCCACCATCCACTCTCACACACACACACACACACACACACACACACACACACACACACTCACACACAGACACACACTTTCTGCTGCGCCGTGTCCACGAGGCGGACCAGTTAGAATCATCAGACTTGACTTGACTTAAAAATCTGGAAATATTCAACAAACAATTCCGTACACTTTAATTATATTATTACAATAATAATCATCAAAAAGTGGATTCATTTTTCCCTGAATCTGTGGTTGGTCTCTGCATGATGAAATGTGTGTGTGAGTGTGTGTGTGTGTGTGTGTAAGTCACCTCATACTTTAATATTATTTGTGTGCTTTCTTCTCTCCCTTTCTGTTAAAATTCAATTGACGTAATTTCATCCTTCCGTCTTAATTTTTCCAATGTACATTCTTTCAAATATGTCATAACGTCTAGAGAACTAATCATATTTGTTTTTAAATACAATAGATTTGACTTATAATAATTATGGATTAATGTGTTGACATATTCACCTCATTTGCTGTGATTATGAATGGATTTAATTGTATGCTGTTGAGTAGGTATGTATTTTATTTCAATATGTATGACGCTTTAACCATTTCTATTCAGCAGTGTTGTAATAAAAGCAGTGTAAACCCTCTATGGTGTCTCCCTGTGGATCTTTGCATAATGTAGTTAAGTGAATAACCACTTTTTATGAAGACACTTCATTTGTGCATTTGTGACTGCGCAGTAAAATAACATATGGATATAAACAATATTAAAAGCGTGTGACTCTGAATCTGACGGACGCAGAATAGATGCACAACAACTGCTATTATCTTGTAAAATCCACAAAGAACAGAGTTTATCTTAATTATAAACTCCGCTACAGTCGCTCGATAAATGTGGCTTCTTCCCGACCGTGTTTTCAAACAGACTGTTATTCACATATTACTTTTACTCAATTCAAAGATCTGAATGTTTTTTTCTCCACTTCCTACAACACGGTCGGACTCACAATGGATTTAAAAAAAGAAACCGATACTAAAGGCTTTGTACCTTTTGATGTATTACTCATGTGAACATAGCAAGAAAACTGTCGGTTAATACCAGCGATTTGTGCGTTCTTAATACATTCAAATGTCAAGTTCTGAATTGCCTCAGTTTTTAAAATGATTATTTATTTTAAAATGGCCTTTTGGTGCATATGTAGTCTGAGTTACTTTTATACCAGTCACATTAGTCACAATGTCTGACATTACTAGCGGATGATGTTCAGAAGAAACTCACACGCCTAAATTCATATTAATCTTTCATCACTCTTTTTTACCTAAATGGAATCCTCGGACAGGTAAATAAATGCTGCAATATCATTGGCTGTCACTGTAAGCGACGGGTAACATTGGTTAATATCCAGAATTTGAGCTCTAAAGCTGATGTATATTGTTTTTTTAAATGTAAAGTGTTGGATTGAGGCAGTATTTTGAGGTTAGTTGGCATTACATGTCAAAGCAAACGTGGATGCAAAGATCATTTGAACCCAGAAGGATTCTGATAATCCTCCTGAACCGTCTGCCCAGTTACCAACCCGGTCAGCGGAGAAGCTACACTATGTTTTGTGTTCAAGTGCAGTTCAAAAGTCTCCATATTTCCTCTTTGTGAAAACACACGGCACACATTTTAGTCTGTACAAATAATTTAGAACAGATACAAATGTCCCTTTGTATTCATGAGCGAAGACACCTTGTAGTCGCATTAGCATTTGTTGTTTAATATGGATTTACTTTTTCTTTTATTACCCCTCGTCAGACTTTGTCGAGGCATATTTCATGCTGGAAATGCTCGTAAAGCTGTTTGCCGAGCGATGCTGTGGCTCCAAAGGGAGTTACCTCAGCAACAACTGGACCACGTTGGAGGTGCTCATCAATTTAGGAGAATGAGTGTTACATTTCATTACATGTTATTCAGCTGACGCTATTAATACCTAAAGCCACTCACGATAAGTGCATTTCAACCATAAGGATACAAACTGAAAAGAACGAGAAACAAAAAAAGTCTCCCTTTTCTGTGCGTGCACATCTACATACATCTATGTGTGTGCGTATGTAGACACGGCGATGCATACATGTGCGTGTATGATGCTCCACAGCGTGAGCAGACGGCCGTCTCACCGGCAACTAGCTGGACCTCTTCATGGCCGTGCTGATCTTCACCAATGGCAATCGAACAGTAATGGTGTGCGTACACACACTCAACAAAAGGGAATCGTTTCGCATTATTAGGTGTTTGTGTCGCACACAGTTATTCACGCCAACAACTGTGTCTCTCCTCAGTCCTCAAGGCCCAAAACAACGCTGTCACAGATAAACGCTGACATATCGTATTCTTATATTTGTCTTGTTGGATTGAAGTGAGAATGAGCGCTTTTATTTTGGTTCGTTCCTGCCGCCTTTGTGCTTGAGTTGAGGTGCAATAACTCCACGGTTGAGCGGATTGTGATCCTGGAGCATCTGTTGGCGCGCTAGGAACCCCACAACAGTCTCGCGCGCCCAACAAATCTGCATGCGACTAACGATCGCATGCGTCAGGTGGGGCCTCATTAAGAATCTCGTGCAGCAGCATGAGTCGGACCTTCGTTCATTTAATGGGGCATTTGGTGGCCAATTAAAGTCGCAAACAAATTCTTGTAGTTGTATCCGGTTGAGGCACGCGGTTTGGTTCAGAATTCACAGCACCGACGTTGTAGCGTTTGCTGCGTGTGACGGAGCCGACGTGCACTCTGGTTCCAGGTTGGAAGTGCACGCCTCCTCTTCCTCTCGTCGATCTAGGTCAGTCACACTGCTAGCAGAGCACACACATGCACGGAGGCTCACAGCAAAAGATCACCACGGCCCCAGAGCTTATCCCCGAAGCCGCATTGTTGCCACGGAAACCAAGAAAAGTTTGAGCTGAAGGAGGCTGACGCAGCAAGTATACGTCAGGAACCGCACAGAGAGACGGCTAATCGTGATGGTGGACTAGAAGCCAGTCGACGTACTGTCGGCCGACTCTCATGCTACGCTATCGCCGTGTAACAAATTACTCACTTGATAATGTGTTCAGCCAAATCTCAAGCCTATGCACGTCCCGGTTTTGGGGATAAATAAACCGCGTTAGCTTGAACTCGAATTCGGCACATGTCAAAGGTTCAAACCGGCATATCGGCGGTGCAGTTAATTTACGTGGGATTTTTCAAAAACCGAATTTTTATACCGGTTGGAAAGGTGTACCGCAAAGCCCCAAACTGGAGTTTGCAGGCACACACACACACACACACACACACACACACACACACACACACACACACACACACACACCAACTGTGGACACGCACTAGCACCGGGACCCCGGCGTGGAAGCAGCGGCGGGCCAGAATTACTCACGTCGGCGATGGCACCAGGCGATCGCAGTCATCGAAGGGGAAACTTTGAGCTTATTATCCCACCAAATGCTACGGCCGCTCACCAACGAAATACCATGTTTAATCAAAGTTTGATCTGGTATATGGATTAAGAACTGGAAGCTGACATTGGCCGTGGCCCTCTGGCTAATGACCCCTCTTAAGTGGGATTTGACAGCGGGTGGGTTTGTTTAAAATGTTCTTTTTTTTTCGTGTCTATTAAAAATGACACTTTGTTTAATAATTTATTTAAAACATTTTCCTTTCATTTTCTGGTAGTTGGTGGAGAGCGTAAACTTGCACTGGCAATACCTTTGTCTCAACGTGGATGTTTTATAGTGTGCAGCAGGGAATTACTGGTGACGCTCAGATCTTTCAGGCGTAAGATGAGAGTTTCTCATGTCTTTTAAGCTGTTATCGATAATGCTGGTAAACTGTCTTGATATTGAACTTCAGAAACTTTAACAGGGCATCTGTCTTAACATATTTTGGCAATAAATGTTCCTGATTCCAGATGTGAACAGGAATTCAAGTGCAATACTTATATTGTACTTATATTATAATACTTATATTGCACTTGAAGAGGAGCGATATTTTCATATACACAAGTCCAAAACTAAAACGGATGGGAGTGATGGCCATCATCATTGTCCTGGTGGAACGTCTTCTGGTCTGGAAGTGTCTGGGGAGCTTCAATTTGAAGGAGCAGTTGATTTGGGTAATTTGGTAAGTTACAACCTCAACGATGACGTTTCTTGCCTGCAACTCCCACAATACCCAGAACGTCATGAGGTCACAGGGCACATGCGCTGATATGAGAGAAAATATTATGTATGCAACACCTTAAATCCCAAATGTTTGCAACTTACACTATACTTATCTGTGCATTGCGACATCTTCGGGCAGTTTCGGCCACACTCTCAAAATTCCTGTGGAATTTGCTATTTTTAGATGCAATGCTCTTATGTAATGCTGCTCTCACATTATGGACCACTGATGTCTGCTCCACTGGGCAGAGTTGTGTTCTCCCTGTGTGTGTGTGTCTGTGTATGAAGTCATATTAAATGATCTCTTCTAACTTAATACAGAGATAAACAGATGCATTGCAGCCATATGTGTTTTCAGGGAACCGGTAAGATCAAATAAACAAACAAACAACTCTTTATGCATATTCGGGCCACTTTGTCGAAGTACACTCTTGGGGAACATGGTGTTCAATAAATACAAGCCATGAATATGTTTGGGGAATGGATTTCTCCCAACAATGTCAGTATCTTTGAATTATCGTACCTCACATGTAGCATTTCCTTAAGATTCAATAAAACAATAAAAATATAATCTGCCAGCTTTCATTCAGACAGGTCATTGTTTTTTTCATAACCATGAGATTTCAATGTTGGATTTGTACTGTTGAACAGCTCCAAACTGTGAAATCCCGGAGTGAAACAGAATCAATGAGTGTTTTTGTCAATGTTTTTATTAGAACTAAGACAGTCCTATTACCAAATTTAGATGAAAAAAAATTGAAGAAAAAAAAGGAATGACATCTAGAGATTTTAAACGTGAAGTAAATAGTCTGAAAATATAGCGGAATACCACTTCAAACAAATCAAATCACAGCAAATAAGATGAGTAAAAAAAACACAATGCAAACAACGTAACATAAAAATGCCCACGCAATGGACTTATTATGTAAAGGAAAAACAGTGGTAGTCTTTATGTCTGTTTAAAACACATTTATATTTAAAAGAAACCTTTCCAAATCATGTCATGATGAATGCATTCAAGGAGTACGTCTACCTGGGGTTGATCAAGTTCTCTTCCCCCAGTTGGAACAGATGATTGGACTAACGTTAATTGTCCCTCGCCAAGCAGGACTGGTTAAAAATACACCCCTCAACCTGGATCCTAACAGTGGGCAGTCCTTTTACCTGACTTACCTGACATTATGAAAAAGAAAACTCTAATTACATATAGATGCTGTGTATGTGACCGGGGAGGTCTGAGCTAAACCACCAGGCGGCAGTGAAGCTCCGATAACGCTGCTAATTCTACTCTGAACCCGTCGAAGAAGAAGAAGAAGAAGAAGAGCAACGGGCACACGCGCCGATTCAACGCGGAAGTAGCTCTGTGATCCGCTTCTCTCCTCGCGCGCGTCCCGCACTTTGAGCGAGTCTGCGTTTGTATTGTTATTTGCATTAGTTCCTCGGCCGTCACAGGCGTCTCCCAGCGTCGGACAAGCACCCGCCCGTCCTCCTCCTCCTCCTCCTCCTCCTCCTCGTCCCCGTGCTCTGAAGGCATGTGGTCCGCCGGAGAAGCAGCGCTGCGCGCCGCGGAGACGCCGCTCCTGTGGCTCGGCGCCCTGACCGCCGCCTGGCTCTCCGTGTGCTCCGTGTACCGGCTGCTGTCCGGCATCAGGGTGTGGGGCCTCGGCAACGGACGGCTCGTGTCACCCGCCAAACTGGGGAAATGGGCAGGTGAGCAACTGCGTGCGTGAGTGTTATGAAAAAAAAAAAAAGGATGAGCAGAGTTCTATTCTATCGCGGAGACGATGCGCAGTACACAGCGTTGGCAAACAAAGGGGACAGTGTGACGATGAAAGGTGCCAGTGTGGTAGGACACAGACACAGTAGATCCCCTTCTGTTCCGTCATAATACATAATGCCCCCCCTGTCCAGCCTCTCCACCAGAGAGGTCATAAGGTCAGCGCGAGAAAAGCGGTGCCTTTCAGATAATCATCCCAGTCCCCTACACAGGAAAGCCGCTTGCCAGCATGTAAAAGTAGCCCTCTACAACCGACCCCCTCTTCAACTGACTCCCTCTCCAATGGGCTCTTCTACAACTGACGCTCTACAACCGACCCCCTCTACAACCGACCCCCTCTACAACCGACCCCTTCTACAACCGACCCCCTCTACAACTGACACTCTACAACCGACCGCCTCTACAACTGACACTCTACAACTGACACTCTACAACCGACCCCCTCTACAACTGACGCTCTACAACCGACCCCCTCTACAACCGACCCCCTCTACAACCGACCCCTTCTACAACCGACCCCCTCTACAACTGACACTCTACAACCGACCCCCTCTACAACTGACACTCTACAACCGACCCCCTCTACAACCGACCCCCTCTACAACTGACGCTCTACAACCGACCCCCTCTACAACCGACGCTCTACAACCGACCCCCTCTACAACTGACACTCTACAACCGACCCCCTCTACAACTGACACTCTACAACCGACCCCCTCTACAACTGACACTCTACAACCGACCCCTTCTACAACTGACGCTCTACAACCGACCCCTTCTACAACTGACGCTCTACAACCGACCCCTTCTACAACTGACGCTCTACAACCGACCCCTTCTACAACTGACGCTCTACAACCGACCCCTTCTACAACTGACGCTCTACAACCGACCCCTTCTACAACTGACGCTCTACAACCGACCCCTTCTACAACTGACGCTCTACAACCGACCCCTTCTACAACTGACGCTCTACATCCGACCCCTTCTACAACTGACGCTCTACATCCGACCCCTTCTACAACTGACGCTCTACATCCGACCCCTTCTACAACTGACGCTCTACATCCGACCCCTTCTACAACTGACGCTCTACATCCGACCCCTTCTACAACTGACGCTCTACATCCGACCCCTTCTACAACTGACGCTCTACATCCGACCCCTTCTACAACTGACGCTCTACAACCGACCCCTTCTACAACTGACGCTCTACAACCGACCCCTTCTACAACTGACGCTCTACAACCGACCCCTTCTACAACTGACGCTCTACATCCGACCCCTTCTACAACTGACGCTCTACAACCGACCCCCTCTACAACCGACCCCCTCTACAACCGACCCCCTCTACAACCGACCCCCTCTACAACTGACGCTCTACAACCGACCCCTTCTACAACTGACGCTCTACAACCGACCCCTTCTACATCCGACCCCTTCTACAACTGACGCTCTACATCCGACCCCTTCTACAACTGACGCTCTACAACCGACCCTTCTACAACTGACGCTCTACAACCGACCCCTTCTACAACTGACGCTCTACAACCGACCCCTTCTACAACTGACGCTCTACAACCGACCCCTTCTACAACTGACGCTCTACAACCGACCCCTTCTACAACTGACGCTCTACAACCGACCCCTTCTACAACTGACGCTCTACAACCGACCCCTTCTACAACTGACGCTCTACAACCGACCCCTTCTACAACTGACGCTCTACATCCGACCCCTTCTACAACTGACGCTCTACAACCGACCCCTTCTACAACTGACGCTCTACAACCGACCCCTTCTACAACTGACGCTCTACAACCGACCCCTTCTACAACTGACGCTCTACAACCGACCCCTTCTACAACTGACGCTCTACAACCGACCCCTTCTACAACTGACGCTCTACAACCGACCCCTTCTACAACTGACGCTCTACAACCGACCCCTTCTACAACTGACGCTCTACAACCGACCCCTTCTACAACTGACGCTCTACATCCGACCCCTTCTACAACTGACCCCCTCTACTGTTGCTTATAGCAGTGTCTTACCAATAGACACTTTCTAGTTTCCGTGGCTTATGATTGCACGGCGTCGTTCACTGGCCGCAGGTGTCAACGCCTTTTATATTCGACTCACATCCATACATTCTGTCTACAAATGGTCCAGTGGGGCGACTCAAATTACAGTGATGCTGCTTTGATTTTTTTTTTTTATTCAGTAAAAAAACTCACGGCACAAAAGTAAATCAACGAAGGTTTCTGACAATCAAAATGGGAAAGATAGTGATGGATGTGTCATCGCTCATGCAACTGATTGTGTGGTGTACAGACTTTAGACTTTTGCTTCAGCACACACACACACACACTCACTCTCGTATCTGTCGAACTTGGATCCCAGAGAGCGACGGGCAGGGAATGATCAGCCTTTTGTCCCCCGGTGTAAACTAGTAAACGTCGTCATGGGGATTACGGCTCGAGGGGATTATCAAAGGAGACGCGACGGTCTCCATCTGTCCGACTCGACCGGCTCGACCCCGGAGTCCGATCAGGCAGCTGCCGTCGCTTTAACCTCATAATTAGAGAAAAAAGAGCATTGGACCTTTTTTTTTTTTACCGTTAGTCAATTATTATCTTTTAAAATAATATATTAATAATTAAACAAAGTAGTTATTAGGGATATTACATCATCCTTTCCCACTGTGTGCTCATCTGTCTGCCAGAGAAACCCACATGTTTGGAGGACGTGTGCCAGAAAGACGCCTTTTGATCTTTTTTTTTTTTTTTTTTTTGTGCAGCTAAAAATGAAAAACGAGTCAGCGTGTTTCTTTTTCTTTGGTTGGGGGGGGGTAATTATTTTTGGACTGAGCCCCACATGCGCAGTGATGCAGGAGTGTGTCGGCCTCGGCTCCCATTCACCACGTTAGTCTCGGTGAAGTGGACTTGATTGAGAGGACGACCCGGTTACATAAGAAGGCCGACGCCGTTCATGAATGAGACTCCTCGGGACTCTGGTCCACTGCTCCCTACGTCACGCTTCCCCAGTAATTACCATCATTACACCGTCATAAAAGGGAACTGCTGTTCGTAGTGCGGTGAGCACGGTGGGACTTTTTATTTTAGGGTGCAGACGGAGACTACCATCTACTCTCAGTGCTTCAATTGTTTTCACCATGAAATGTCGCCGTCTCTCAAGCCCCGACACCCCCCCCAAAAAGCCTCGTTATCGCAGCTCGCCGGTGTAACCTACATTCAGCCGAGCGCCGCGCCTCCTGAAACAGGACTGCAGGGAACATGCGCTCAGATGTAAAGGCTGCGTTTGTCTGTCTGTGTGTTATTCTCGTCTTGTTTTTCATTTTTCTTTTTCCTACTGGAAAAAGGTTAATTCTCAAAGCTCTATAAATAGCCCCGGCCTCCCCCTCCTCCTCCTCCTCCTCCTCCTCCTCCTCCCTCATCGTGCCTGCAGACTCTGCATCACTCTGGCCCCCCCCCCACCTTCCTCCTCCTCTGTGCTATCTTTAGTTGCCCCCAGGATCCCTGTGTTTATGTTTTTCCTCTCCTTTTTCTCCCCCCGCCTCCTCCTCCAGAGGATGCTCTGCATCATCTGTCCACAAAAAGGGGACATGGGTGAGAGAAGGAATTAAAAGTATTCTCAAAAGAACAAAATGTTTTCTTTAAAGATATTCGGATCGTACGTTTTAGCGAAAGCGCATAAACGTCTCGTGAGGTGCGGTACACTTTTTTTTTTTTTTTTTGTGCTCCTGTATTTGCTGAATGTCTAAATTAAAGCGACATTCAGTGTGTTTACATGATGGTATAATTGGAATCTTTGCTTAGTCGGACTGTGCTCTTTCGGGGGGAGATGCTATTATCCCAATACACATGGCAGTGAATAAATCGAGTCATTGGCCGAAAGCACGTCGTATCCGATACGATAGGTGGCGCTGTTTTCATTACAACTAGTCGTGATACAGCCATTTCACCACTACCAACAACAACCACCAACATCAACATTAGGAGAAAGATGGCGAGCGGAGAGCGAGGTGAAGCTACGTCCCTCTACTGTCTGTGCATGATGCTAATAGGAGCACAGCGGATGCGAATGGCGCTATCGGCTGATTTGATAAGAGAAGACGTCGTCGGAATCTCGAGCATACGCAAAGACGCAAAGTCCAGTTCCTTATCCGATTCACCGTCACATGCCGCAATAGTCCAACTATCAACTGGATCGGATGGAGTTATCCAGGCGTGTTAGTCGGATCGTAGTCGGGCCGCACGTAGTCGGACAAAAGGTGTTTTGACGGGTTGACCGCCGAGCCCCGAACAACCAGAGCGGATTCCTCCTCCTAAATTCACCGTGGCGGAGCTTGTTTGTTGATGAACGCCGCCCTTAATTTGGCGCACCTCGCGTGTCCTCCTTAAAAGCCCCGCTAGCGCCCCCCAGAGGAACCCCCAGAGGCCCCCCGGACTGATCCGGTTTGAGCCCAGAGGCCAAAGCAAAAACCACATTGCCATCAATAATTCCTGTGCTGACACAAGACGCCGGAGAAGGACGCACAGGGATGAGACGGGTGTTGTTCTTCTGAAGTGTTTAAGTGAGGGGGGGGGTTGTTACGTCCCCCGCCCCCCCCCCCTCCGACCTGCTCCACCTTTTCTTTTTGCTACATCCAGCGACAGGTGTGATGAATAGTCCCTCCTGATGGATTGGAACAGGCTAACAATAGGCCTCCGCTGCTATTTGTGCCGGGCAGTTCTCCACGACCCCCCCCCCCCCCCCCCCCCCCCCGCCCCATTTGTCCTTGTTTTATTTACCCTGGCAGCTCTGTGGTTGCTCACCCTGCAGTGACTCCACAGCGACCTTCACCCCTGGAAGTCCTTTTGTCTGCCCGCCATCATTGGTGCTCTGACATCCTTCTTTTCCCTTCTGAGGTGCTATGTTCTTGTTGGGGGGGGGTAGCAGCAGATGAATGGGGGTGTCACGACGTCTGCATACTCGTGTTTTATTTTTTATAAAACATGTTTAAGAACTTTTTCCAGTGACTACGGAGAAGCATACTTTGCCATATCTGTGTTTGCATACTTCACGTGGGACACGTTGTCCTCCTAACGTCTCCGTCTGTCCCCTTTAGTTGTGACGGGGGCCACGGACGGGATTGGCAAAGCTTACGCTGAGGAGGTGAGATTCCATGAGCTCTGTCCCAGACGATGACACGAAATAAAATGTTTACTTTCAAATAAAGGTTTTATCACCGGCGGCCCCTTGTGACCCTGGCGTGAGGACGACTCGGCTCTTGGTGCTGAAGTTTACAGACAAAAGCTCAAATCTTCAGACAAAAAGCAAAATAAATCCCTTTGACATTTTAAATCGAAACCACAGGTGCAAATCACACGCGTTTACCGTTTGTTTGGTGGCACTTTTATGGAGCCAAATCCAGGTCAAAAGGTTTGTTCCTTTGAATGCGGTTGAGGAAGCTGTCACTCATGATGACACGCCCCTCCCAATTGATGCCCCGCCCCCCTACGCCACATCAGGGTCAAAAGTCTGAATGTGGGGAAAAAAGATCCGAACGAGAAAAAAAAAGTTTTGAATCTGAAAATACAAAATCTCCAACCGAAAAATATAATGGAGTGAATATAAAAATATATATATAAGTGAAGTGAAAAAATGTTTTATTCAAAAATAAAATAAAAAAAATAGAGGAATCTTTTTATCCCGAAAATACTTTTTGTCCGCTTATTTTATTTTGAATGCATTATTGTATTTTTCAATGTTCAACCTAAAAACTTTCAGGTTCACATTTGTTTTTCAAATGAACAGAACTTTCATTTGAAAAATGAACCCCCCTTTTTGAAATAATAAAAGTGTGTTTCTGTGTTTGCAGCTCGCGCGCAGAGGCTTCTGCATCGTGCTGATCAGCCGCTCTCAGGAGAAGCTGGATGACGTTTCCAAGTTCATCTGTGAGTTCTGTGATATCATATTTTTTTAAGTTGCAGACAAATGGAAAAAAAGAAATGCTGCAAAGAGCATCGACAATGAATGCAGAGTGAGTGTGACGCACAGCAGAGGCATCAGTACTCGGTCTAACTGATCAGCATCCCTCAGTCGAGGGAAATCACAAGCACCTTTTCGGTCCGAGGGCACGCGGCCGACGCCCAAACCGGAGTGCTGCTGCCAGATGTTTTTCTAGAGCGAGCCGTCATCCAGCGGAGCTTCGGAGGGCTGTTGTGGTCTTTGTCTGCGAGGCGGTAAAGCCTCCTGCTGGAGCTGAAAATCAATCTGTCCAATTAAATCAAAGCCGCCTCTTTAGAGGAGGATATCCACTCTGATGAAGGATTATTGCAGGGTCTCTTTTTTTTCTCTCCTGCTCTGGACTTTTTCCATAGTGACCGTTTGATGGACGCATCATAAGAGCCGATGAAGGTCTTTCTCTGCTGTGCATTTGTGCAAAATTAATTGTTATTTTTTTTTGCTTCCAGCGAGCAAATGTGGAGTGGAGACCAGAACGATCGTGGCCGACTTCAGCGCTTTGGACATCTACTCCAGGATCGAGGACGGACTTGTGGGGCTGGAGATCGGAGTATTGGGTGAGACTGTGTGAGATCCCGCACTGAACGCAGAGGGCGCAGCCTTCAGGAACGCAGATGAATCCTCTACGTTCTGTTTTTGCTTCCCTGTGATCACGCAGGTTAACTTCTCGCTGCTCCCTCAGCCCTCTGCTGCCCTCCTAAGATGCAAAGAGGAATCACACGCTGAACTCCACATGACAGAAATGCTTCCTCCTTGTCAGTTTTAACGTCATGCTGTGCTTTCTGTTCTCTTTATTTCCTGATAACAGTGAACAATGTTGGAATATCATATTCTTACCCTGAATTCTTCCTCAACGTCCCGAGTCTCGACACGGTCAGTTAAAGTTTCATGTATGAAAGGATTGTGTGATATAGTTTTTTTTATGCACGTCTGTTTAGTTTGAGTTTCCCCCCAAAAATGATGCACAAACCCACCGCAGCGAGGCATAAAGCCCCCGTTGTTGTTTGTTTGTTTCAGTTCATCGACACCATGGTCAACGTTAACATGACGTCCGTGTGCCAGGTGAGCGTTCCTCCGCTTAACTCCTCCCATGAATCTGGATCTGTACTCGACGCTCGCATGGCGGCGATTGCAGCCGACGTTTTCCTCGAAGAAGGTTCAAAGCCGCGGTGAAGTTTGAAGGGTGTGAAAGTGTCCTCGCCTCGGCGACGGCTGGCGGCGATGATTAAGCGCCTCGGTCTGCTCGCGGCCCGCGCTGCCTTTCCCGCTAATTAAGTGGCTCCCGGTGGCCCCCCCCCCCCCCCCCCCGAGATCCACGCCGATGACAACGAGAACAGAGACGCAGCAGAAGGACGCGGTGCAGGGGCGGGTCTCTGCGCCGCGCGCGCCCGTTCCCCCCGGGGCAACGGCTGCGGCTCCGCCCACTTTCTCCCGACTCTTTGTCCTGTTTTGATTCTTCTTCAAAATGCTCCCTCTGCTGCCGTTATTGCTGCCTCCTGGCTCGTACCCCGACGCACAAAGCAGATGCACCACACACACACACACACACGCGCGTTAATTAACTTTCTGTGATCTGTTGTGTCTCACACGTCCCCGTCTCTCTCTGTTTCGTTTCTCAGATGACACGTCTCGTTTTACCTGGAATGGTGGAGAGGTGAGTTTGTGATTTGTGGGAAAAATAACAATGAAAAACGGATACAGATGAAAACTAAATATCTGTGTGTGTGTGTGTGTGTGTGTGTGTGTGTGTCTGCAGTCTTGTTTTGTAAATATTGATAATTTAAGAGGTACATTTACTGTATTTTGTTTTATTGTGACATTGCCTGACATTGAACTTCAGCACCATTCACAGCAGCATATAAAGCATCAGTTGACGACAAAGTAAATGTGATGTATTGTCAGATTTTCACTGAAACCTTCTCGTAGTACAATAAAGGGTTTTAATAAGTTTGCATGATCTGCATTTTAGGTGTCGCGCCGCGATGAGAGCTCATTCAATTCTGATAGCCGGATTAAAGCGGATTCATGCAAAACCTCGTTTCTTATCCGTCCTCACCGGTCCGTCACCACCGATCCGTCCTCACCATCCACCTGTCGCTTGGATTAAACATCGTACGAAAAGCCAAACGTTTAAATATTGATCTAACCGCTCCTTATGATCTTTTCCTCCTGCTCTCGTGTGATGTGAGCTCGCCGCTTCTCCTCTCTCGCCGGCGTAAACATGCTTTTATTTATTTTATTCCCCTCCTTCGTGTTTGCAGGAAGAAGGGGGCCATCCTGAACATCTCGTCCGCCAGCGGGATGTACCCCGTTCCTCTGCTCACCGTCTACTCCGCTTCCAAGGTGATTGCAGTACACGGCGCGTGACCTTTCTCCCCTCCCCGACGCGCTGCCTGTAAACGCATCCCCCGGCACCGTGAGCACTTTGCGCCGCGCTCCCCACGCGGCGCGGATGTGCGTTACGGCCAATCCACCGTGGGCGCCGTGGACGGGGGCCAAGTCTTAAACGCGCTCAGAGAGTGGAAGCGACGCCGTGCTCGTTGGAAATGAGAACGCCCTGAGCCAGGTGTTCCCTCTCTCTCTCTCTGTCACCGGCCGTACCCCCGTATCCAGGGCAACCGCATCGTAGCAACCATCCGCAACAAAAGCGTCTCGAGTGAGAACAAACACAGATGTGTTTGGGATTTGGAAAATCCCTCTAAACCTTTTTGGTCCTCCCGAATACGAGAATAGCTTCCTTACTCGAGGTTGAAGTTGAACTTCTTCAGAATTTTTCCCAGTGTCAGTAATGCGAGTAAAATAAAATGAAAAAATCTTCCATTTAACGATTGTGTCATTGACATTGTACTCAAACTGCTCCTGCACTCATCTCTTACTTTGACTACTATTATTTATTTTTTTTACTTAATGTGTCCTCGTTCTTTTGAGAGAGGAAATACAAAGCTGCTATTTTTTCTTTTTGGTCTTAACAACCTGCTTTTATTTAATGCAGGCGTTCGTGGACTTCTTCTCGCGAGGACTGCAGGCCGAGTACAAAAGCAAAGGCATCATCATCCAGGTGGATTTCTATTCATATTCATATTCAAAACGCTCTCTTCCAGGATACGAAGGATGTGAAACCACACGCGTCGCTCATTCCCGTGTCTCTTCCTCCCCCAGAGCGTTCTGCCGTTTTTTGTTGCGACCAAGCTGAGTAAGATCCGCCGCGCCACGCTGGACAAGCCCAGTCCGGAGCGCTACGTCTCAGCCGAGCTCAACACCGTGGGGCTGCAGGCGCAGACCAACGGCTACCTGCCCCACGCCGTCATGGTAAGTCTTGAGTCTTGATTGTAAGTGGGCGCCGCATTTCTTCTTTTTCGCCACAATCTTCCCTCGGGGCACCTTTTTTTTTCTTGCTGACCGTCGCACAGAGCGAGCCTGGAATTGATTGCCAAGTGGCCCGCGGGCCAAACGTACCACTGAGAACGCGTAGAGATCCGAAGCGCTCCAGCAAGCCAGGTGCTTCCTCTCCGGTCCGCAGAGTTCTAGTCGAGGTCGTGGAAACGGCTCGTCCACGGACGCCATGTTGCCATAAATGCGTCTGTCACAGCGTCTGACGAGCATCCAGAGTGAGACGCAGGCAGACGTTGGTGTGAACACAGTCGAGATTGTAAATAGCCCCCTTTGCCCGCCCCCCCCTGCTCACACACGGCCCGAAACCAATCTTCCAACTTGACCTCCATTTCCATGTAAAGTTTGTGACTGCATCCTGGAGTCGGGCGGTGTCCTCTGGGTGTCTTTTTGTGTCATGACACTCGCGCACGCACACACGCGGTGAAAGCAATCGCCGCCTAATAGGACCCGGGGCCGTGGAGTGAAGGGGCCGATGGGGCCCATCCCCCCCCCACACCCCATCAAACCGAAATGTCAGAGCCCGGCTGAGGGGCGAGAGGCACCTCTTTGGTAGACGGTCGGTGCCTCCGAACTGACTGCATGTGGAAGCGAAGACGCTTCTCAGCCGCCTCCAGGATTCTTTATGTGGATTTAATTATTCATCAATTTAGAAAAAAATAACACATTTAGCTTTAAAGTAAATGGGAAATGAGTAATGAGGAGTAATAAGATAAATAATGCTATTGAGAGGAAACCTGTATTAGTGGTTGGGTGGATACGGATGGTCAATGAAGAACCCTTTACGATGCTGCATGAAGCTGCTACTTACTGGAAAAAAATTAAAAATAATTTCTTCAGAACTAAATCAGCTGTGTAAACCTCCGCACTGTTGTCTGGGAAATGATTACTTTAAAGCCGTTAACCTTCATAACCGTTTAAGCGGAAAAGTTTTCATTGCTTTAAAAAAAAATAAAAAAAATGATTAGTGCTTGCTAATATGAAATATGATTTTTTTTTTTAATTTATTCCACAAAGATCCGTTTTATCATACGTTACAAAAGATTTAGAGTAAAAATAAAATGACTGCATGAATCACCAGCAGCTGACCGTGTGCTTTCTCCCCCCCAGGGCTGGGTGACCACGTCCCTGCTGCCCGCCGCCATCCTCAACAGCCACGTGATGGGGATGGGTTTGTCCCAGCGCGCTCGCTACCTTAAGAAGCAGAAGCAGGGTTAGACCGACCTGCTTGGAGGGGGGGGGGGGGGGGGGGGGGGGCTCTACGGGACCACACGACGGTGCTCCTCTTCGACTGATCAGCTCCGACGGATGGAACACTAACGCGTAAAAATAAAAACCATCCATCTTCTCGGAGAAACAGGATTGAAAAATTAAGCCTAGATGATGTGGGGGGGGGGGGGGGGGGGTCTTAAATCAAAACAGTTTGCTCTTTGGACTCGCTCAAAGCTGATTAGTAGAACACTGCAGGTGAAAACGCTTCCTCCAGACTGAAAAAGGGGGTAATTTTGGGACGGTAATGTTTTCCTTTGTTTGACGCTTGATCTTGTTTTTTATTTTTATTCCCCCACATTTGGTCTGTTGAACATTTTACGAGAGTTTTGTGGACGAAGGACGAGCACAGACGGAGAAATATTGCACGGACGTTAAAATGTTCTGTCCGTTTTTATGTTCATCCCACAACCCGCGGTTATTGTTCGGCGTCCCGTCAGAATGCAGTGGATCCCCCAATCGTGCTAATCTCACATTTAATGTCGGGACTTAGGAAAAATGTTAAAGCGGACCAAGCGATGAGCAGGTGCGCGGTTCTCCGACCCCTCTGGCTTTCATGTCACATTTGAGTTCTAATGTATTAAACACAAGGGCAACTTGCTCAGGTGCAGCAGGGACCCGATGCGCGTGTGTCGTTTTAGGGGGCGAACCGGAAAACCCCAATTGCACTTTGATCTGAATAAACCAATGTGAGCAACAGACATCCGTCGGCTTTGTCTTCTTTGGCTCGGATTCACCTTTTTATTTGTGACAGAACACGGAGGGAACGCGCTGTCTTGCTTTCACCGTCATTTGCCGGTGTGCCGCCCCCTCTGCCGCCCCGACGTCGCAGTCCGGTTCCCATGCCAACAGTTTCTGGGAGATTATTCCGGCGCACCGGTATATGGAAGCCGCGGAAGTGTGTCATCGCTGAGAATGTAGGAGGAGGAGGCGGAGATGAGCTGGGGGGGCCCAGAGGAACAAACGGGTGGGAGTGGGTAGAGGCGTATTTAAAGGGGGGGTCCACGGCTCGCTGGGACTCGAACTCACTCGCTGTGATTTCGCTGCACGCTTCCAGAGCCGAGGGGCAGCAGCCACAGGATCTCGCGCATCACCGAGCAGAACCGGACCGACGGCTCCGACCCATCTCAGCGTTTCAGAATTGAAGAATTTCTTTTTTTTTTTTGGGGGTCCAAAACTTGTGGAAAGCGCTAACAGGAAGCACGGAATGTGTTAACGGAGGCTCGAGAAGACGCCGCGTCGCTGTCAACAGCCCGTCGCCCTCCTCGCATTTGGGCCACGCTTCACCATGGCGACCAGCATGGACACGCTCCCTGCCCATCTGCTGCCTTTGGTGATGGAGGAGTTCCCCCAGTCCCTGGCCACAGCTTGTGTCTGCAGGGCGGGACGACGCGAGCCCCGCCTCCGCTGCGTGCAGTGTGGCACCATCGAGGAGGAGGAGAAGGAGGAGGAGGTGGAAGAGGAAGAGGAGGTCTGCTCCACCCTGGAGGAGGACCAAGCCCTGAGGTGCTTCCTGCAGACCGTGGAGAGCCTGAGGAGGAGCACCATGGTGAGCTCCTCGCGAGGAGCTCCTCGCAGCATCGCTGGTGCACGTTTGACCTATTTGGCTTCCCGGCAAAATGACACTTTGTAGAGCGACGGGTGTGGACGGTATTTTACGGGAGACGTCTGCTCTGACTTCACAACTCAGTCGCGGCGAATGAAAAGCAATTTAGAAAAAACAGTTGTTTTTTTTCTGCAAAAGCTTTACTTTCATAATGCCAAGTTATTACATCGTTGACATGTTTCTATTCATAATGCACACATTCCCTGCTGCTAATTCATGTTCTGATTAATTTCTGTCGGTTTTCTCTGATTGCAAATCCATCTGTCAGGTTTCATGTTGACAACTTAAACATCTACATCAAGAAGTCTCCTTTCAATGGGGCGTAAGAACTAGCATGCTGACTTACAGACCTTCTGTCGTTCAGGCCTTTCCATGTGGGGGCGCTATTGATACACATTCTTTGAGCCAAATAGCACAACCCACAATGTGATGTACCACCTCCCCTCCTCTCAGTCCATCCTGACTGCAGCAAAACCTGAAATCTGCACGCCTGAAACGATGAGTTTTACCTTTGACTGTTTGATTGAGGAAGAACCCAAAGACGTGAATCGCCAGCCTCTGCACATTAACACCCCCAATAAAACAGAATTTCACCTTTTTAACTGTATTTTTTTTTTTTCCCTGCCTCTTTTTGACTAAATCAGTCCTCCTGTGACCAATTCATTTCCACCATGTTGAGTATCATCGGGGGCTTTTCTTACCAGCACAGTCGAGCTGCTCGTTGTTTGCATCCTCTCTGCACACAAAAGACGGTACTTTTCAGTAAAATGAAAAAAAAAAAAAAACCAATCAACCGCGGAGCCGCTTTTACAGAACGAATGAGGACTTCTTTGAATCAAGGATGAGATAATACTTCCAAAAATTTCTTGACGATTTACAGAAATGTTTTTTTGAGCGCGGATGCGTCTTCAATGACTGTAAAGCAGCTGCAGTGTGTTCGCATCCTGCTTGTTATGTGAACAACGGCGTCTTTGTGGGGGAGCCGCTAAAGTAAACTGCATAAAAAGGCTCTTTCTCTCCTCCGGTGTTTCCTTTAGTCGATCTCTGCGGGGGGGGGGGGGGGGGGGCTCTGCTTGAGTCCTCCACTGTTCATCCCTCATAAAGCCTCGATCTGAATTCAATTAATCTAATGAATAAACACTCTTTTTCGGTCAAATCCCATATTTCTCCACACGAGCACATATTGTTTCTAAGTAACAACACAGGGCCGTTTTGTAGATACTCACTGAGGGCCAAAGCCCCCCCATCGATGCCGTGATACGGCTGCAGGTAAAAAGACAAGATCCCCTGAATTGATCGCAACTTTACTTCTAAAGCCGCCACATTTCTCTGGTCTAGTCTTATGCGCAGGAAGGGTGATCGATCATTGTGATCTGCCCCCCCCCCCTGTTGTAAAGGTAGCTGCGGCTCGTTCCTTATTCCAATGTGACGGAGCTGATGTTGATCTGGGTGGAGACGCGCCGGTCGACCTCCCCAAATCTCCACCTGTGGGAGCGACGGCGCGCTGCAGGGCTTCTTTAACTTTCTGGCCCAGATTAGACCAAAAAAAAAAGAAATCTCCCTTTTGATTAAGAATATCCCTCCCGCTGGGACGCTGTTTAAAACGCGCCATTCTTCCTGCATGAACAGTGGTGCTGAAGTCTGATTGGTCCTTAAATGTTAAGTGGAGGTAAAGCATGAAAGCAACTGTGAAGCACTTTGCGTATGAATTGGTTAATTCACCTGTAAATAGTAACATAACAAGTAAATAAACTGTTTTAAATGGTGCTTCATGTTATGATCTGAGAAAATATAAAGTATATTATTGATTTTGCTTGTTTGTTTCGTACGAAGACATAATAAAACCGTCGTGTTTTGCATAATCAGATTATTTAGACGCGGCGTGGTCACTGAGGGCCGATGACTGTTATTTTTATTCACTTGTCAATCACGTTCTTTTTTTGTACATAAAAGCTTTTTGAAAAGAAAAACTAGTTACACAAAATGTAACACTAGACACACATGACAAGAATTGATAGGAGCAGATCGCGGACCCGGAGGGAGGGACGAACGCGACGTCAATCATCCTGTATTCTGTGGGAGGCGCGCACATTGTTCCCGGCACGCGGTCGCCACGTCTTTTGATTGTTGATGTCAGCCGGTCTTTGTTTGAACCCATTGTGTGATGTTATGTCACCGTTTGCTCATTTCTGCGGCATGAAATGAATAAGTAACGTCTCATATCACCAATCCGTTAGTCCAGCAGTCACTTCTGCTTGAGTCAAGTTCAAGGGGAAGTTAAAGTTGGTTTAGAATAGAGTCAACGTGTTTCGTTAAATGCTTCAACTGATTCCAGGTTCAAGGACGGAAATTCCCACTGCACTGTCTCTTTAAGCCAACCAATCATATGAAATAATACTACAAATGGACACACACAGTAAAGTAGGAATGCACCTTTTCACCGTAAAAATATTGTCTTTGCCTTTGCAACATAACCGCCGTTTTTGTTGATCGTCAAACAAAGCGTCGTCCTCAGGCGGGCACTTCAATGACAAAGGGACTTTACAACATCAACCGCTCTTGTGTGTGTCGGGGTCACTCTTCCTCTTTCTCCACGTCGCCGTGTGTGCTCACCTGTTCATATTCACCTGTTCATATTCACCTGTTCATATTCACCTGTTCATATTCACCTGTGCGCTGGCTTTAACTGCGGACATTCTGCCGGTCGCACCTCTGACCGTTGATCAATATCTTATGTCGTGGGCAGGATTGATTTTGTGAGTGTTTTGCCCTTAACGCGTTCCTGGAGTCGTTTTTGGACGGTTTGCTTAATTGAAACTCGCTCTGATATCGTTCTCTGGTCTTCATCATAACTAATGTCTGCTGCAGTGAAAACATGGAATAGGCCCATTCGTGATTTCTCCACACACTTCATGTTCACTCTGCAGCAGGAGATGTAATGAACTCAATAAGATGGGTTAATGTGACACATTTCCATACTACATCTCACGCCGCCATTGCATTTCATTTAAGCAGCTTAGCCCCCATTTGATGTTTCACGCCGCTGCCTCCTTCCTCGTCAAACCGGTGGTTTTATTGTATGAATTAATAATCGTCCGCTGCATGGCCGATGTGGCCGAGCCTTCTGCTGCTGCACGTCCGGTGGACTGCGCGCCTCCAGGGTTCATCCTCCCAAAAGAGTTCCTTCCTTCATGGACTGAAGGTTCCTGGCAGGAGTTTGGAGACCCGGAGCTCGACGCCAGTCGGCCGATTCACCGACTCTGCTGGAAGCTGCTGCATGAAACTTTCTTCCCCCCCATCTCATGAAAGCCACATTAACCCCAGACGTCGAGGTTCCCCCTCGTGGGGCAGTTGCCCCCCCGGGTGGCTGTCGCTGTATGCTCGTGGAACCTCAGAGTCCTGATGCCACGTATGAACTCTGAACATACTCTTTATTCTGAAGAAGGAGAAAAGTGAGCCGGCTGAAGGAAGGAAAAATGAATAAACGCCTAAATGCATTTAGGCCCTTTAACATTTCTTTTTGCAACTCTGAAGGACAATTTACTGACAGATTTGGATTCATGCCCGCCGCCCTGGTGATGCGTGCTCCCGTATGCGGCGCCACTCGCAGCACCACCCCACATTTCATCTCGCCATTTTGAGGATCGGCCTTCTCCTCCTCGGACGTATCTCCCGTCACTCGCGGGTCACACAGCAACGCTGGATCCATCTTCTTCGGCGGCAAATATTCCAAATTGCCTAAACTGAGTTACGGCGAACTAATAAGGCCGCGCGGACACCCGGTGGTTCCGGGCGGCGATCCTCATTACGCCGCAGCGGCCCGCTCTCATGTACGCACATGATTGGACCCGCCCTTCCATTTCGCCCGCCGCGTACGGCGGCGGGTTCACTTCATTTGGGCCACGGCGTGCCATTAAGAGGTTATTTGTATAATTCACCACTTCTAATTCCAAAGCTCAGCCATGTTGGCAGGAACATTCAAGACTAAATTGAGTGTGAAGATGGAGAGGAATTAATGTCTGGCGGGCGGCGAGCTGAATGCGCCGCCGCCGGGCCGCCACAAGGACGAGAGTCTGAGCGGGATTTGTACGTTAAAGGTTGACTTAGCAAAGTCAATAATTGAGCTACTCTGTGGGACTTTGTCCGCCCCGAAGCAATCAGCCGTGGCGTTTTTTGTTCGATGAGAGCGAGAGAGGCGAGCAATCTAACAGGACTATGAGGCCTGTAAGTGGAACCAAAACAAAAGCTGAGAAGCATTTATTTTTTTAAAGGAACATACGTTCTAACAACGCTCCACACTCTAAAAAACACATATTACTTAATTTTTCAGTTCCCATATAACAAAATGCTCCATTTTTATTTTATTCCTGTGTCAGAAATGCAAAAAAAGAGGGTTTGTTTTTTGCCAAGTTGCCGATGTACAAATGATTATTTTAGAACTTTTAACTGGTTCATTTGAATTTAACATTCAGAAACTTTATCTCAATTAATTCATAATGTGATTCATTAGTTTTAGTCTCAATTTCACACCTGTATGAATTAATTTGTTACATTTTGCTTTACGTTTTTGGTACCCGATACAGGAAACGATCGCAGTCACTGGGCGCTGGTGTCTGTTCAGTTCTACGTGTCAGCTCGATGCGATGAACTGCATTCAGCTGCACTTACATCGATGAGTGTGATCAAACAGTCGTTGTGGTTTGAATTTAAAGCCGCACCAAATCTCCTCCTGCACGCGCGTCTGATGCGTATGACGAGAACTCAAAAGTTTCAACGCGAGCTTTTCCACTCTCTCTGCGAGCAAATGGAGCAACAAAGGTCGTGGGCACGAAAATAAATGTACATGCAGGTTTTAGTCCGTTGAATTTCCCCATTCGATCAGTGAACCCGACACGCTGCAGAGACACCGCGCAGCTGCACAGCTGTTAAATGTAAAGTGTGTCAGGAGACCAAAAGAGCCTGCGATGAAATATTTCTACTCCATCGCAGCGATAATCTGGGCGTGTACTCTGTATTTCCCGTGGTTGACTGTGGTGACCCGATAATGAGTGACTGCGACTTGGATTCCCGAGAGAAACAGAGTTAATAGCTTGCAAGCATTCCCATTACCTCAGCGTGAAGCCAACTTTTTAAATGGAGAATGTTTTCAGCTTCTGTACGATGACACAGTTGCTGTTTCAATGGAGGAGCAGAGCGACTCGGCCCAGTTCCTGCTTCACGTTACACAAAGTGAGCCCTAATTTTCCAATCACAGACACCTTTTGTCCGATCGCGCGCACAATGAGGAAAATGTAAAAAACACTAACTGCAATTCTTTTTTGTATAATTCCATTTTTTGAAGTTTCCCTCTTTTGCAGAACTATAATTGACGGCGAGGCTCAGAGAATGAAACTAAGCATTTTGGATTCAGCCACCGTGGATGTCAGTCTAAGCCATCAGAAATTTTAATCATGTAGTTTTAATTAATTAGCTACAGTTTGTAAGTTCAAATGGGTCCATTTCTTTCAAAATACTGGATTTATTCAAAGAACAACAAGACGGCGAAGGCAGTAATCCAGGGTGGTCAACGGGAAATGGCTGAACTCGAAGCTTCAAAACGGCAGTAACAGAAAACAAGCGGTGGGCGACGTCACCATGGCAACGTCCACCTGCTGTATACGTGCGACCTCCTGTCGCCGGTCACCACTGTGCACCAAGACGGCAAAGTGTGTTGTGGTAAAAGTACCGCAATCTGACCCTCTTTGAAAGCTGTTTAGTGGGAACTTTTAACATCCTTTCGTCGTCCACTTCAGAGATCAGGAGCTTCATCTTAATTACACACAACACACGTTGAAAATGGACCTTTAAAAGCCAGAAATCACAGTTTCTGGCAAAGTAACCCCCGAGTCGTTGACCCGGATCAACCCGGCTATTTCCTCCCAGATAAATGACGGTCATTATATGCTATGAGATGGTAAAAGTGTTGATTATTACAATTTTGCAGTTTCGGCCCCGTCTGTGGTTATCATGTGTGTGCATCCCGGCATCTGGGTCAGTTAAATGAGGTTTCCCCAGTTATGCTGCTGCAGCCCGACGTAAGCAAGATGTCCGGGCTTTATTTACACACGTCTCATAATCACGGATGGGCATCATTAGGATTCCATCGATGCGACTCTTATTGAATCGCCTCACCTTTTTGTTTCTTCATCTTTGCTCCCCTGCAAGTTTAAAAACAACAACAAATCACCATTTCACACAATCCTCTTCGTGGTCTTGTTCTCTCACTCTACAACACTTTATGTTTGTCTACGGTCGCATGCATCCCGATTCACTGGTGTGCGCATGCATACCAAGCCCCCCCCCCTCCATGGTTGTGGAGATTATGTAAAGATATGCTGCAGATTGGATGGTTGTCCACCTGCCAAACAGATGAAGGCACTTGGCAAGAAAATGCCCACCAGCTGTGCGTTATTTTCTTCCTCCTATTTGGTATGAAGGAAACAACAAAGTTGATCTACATCTGATCAAATGGGAGGTTGAAGCGGTGTGTTAAAAACTGACGGCCACCGTAGCGGGAACGTTTGCTTATCGCTCACCTTCAGTAATTGTTAATGATTATTCAATCGATCGTGATGGGATGGGAGCCGATGGTAGTTTTCATTTAACATCCCATAGTGCTGCTAACACAAAGACACAACAAGCTTCAGTTATGAAACATTACACACCTTTACTTTTCCCCTTCAGGTTTAGCGAATGTATTTATTATTCAAATGTGTGTCATTAATTCCAGGGCCATTCTAACTAATATTAATAATACTAAAACGTTAATAACTACACAGCCCTCCTTGTACACTGTAACGCTACATTTAGCCTTTGATCTTTTTTCCAAACAGTACTTATTTTCTTTCTTAATAAAACCCAAACAATATCAATCCCTGCGGAGCAATTACATTTCTAATTTAATCTCAACTACATATTCAGCTGATTCGACTGATATTCGACTGGTCGTGAGCGGCGGCTTTTTGTGTCCCGATGACAGCAGTGCGTCGTTGGTCAGCGACTGAGAATCGTCCCATCACAAAGCGTCCATCGATGGACAGTAAACAAACACTCTGAGGCCGCTGTCTGCTTCGCCCTCCTTTTCTCCTTCTCTTCTGCCTCTCAAACAAAAAGCCTTTCTTCTTTACGCCGCTCAACTCGGAAACGTGAACGCGACCCCCGTGCTCCTCCTTTTGTCAAATCAGCGGGGGGCGCGCGGGCCGCCGCGTGTTGTCACAGCGAGCCCAGCGGCGCGTGCAGAGAGACCTGTTGCCTCCCCTCAATTATCAAAGCGGCGGCTCTGTGAATGGGGATTCTCAGATGCACTTCCTGGGCTTTTTGGCATGATTGTGTTTTCTGGGAGACGAAGGGACAAGCGGCACATTCATCCGCGTGCTCGGGAAAATGTACAGCCGGGCCGCGGCGGAACGTTGAAGCCTCGGTATAGCTTCACCCCGCCGGCCCGAAGGGAGACGGAAACGCTCTGCATTTAAACCCGTGACCTCCAACAGAAAGACTTCTCCTGCCTGGGATCTGACTTTCTTCTGTGCCCTAAAAGACTTTTATCCCTTTCAGAAATGTCCTGCGACGTGGTTTATTTAATAAAGTGGACCTTGGTATTAGATTAGATGAATAATTTGAATGCGGTCGCGCCACAGTCGTTTAGCATGAATGCAGAGATGTTGACAAAAGACGTTTTGCAAGGTCATTTGTCATAAGAGATTTAAAAGAAAACTTCTGACTGACTGACGTCGCAGAGTCAAGAATTTAGAACTGAAATGAGGGTTGATGATCATTAGTGGTGATTAACTCTCTTTGTCAATTAATAAACTAATTGTTGTTTTGGTTTCCTCCTTTTTAGATTTCCTTAGTCAACCAGTCATTTATTGAAATTTTTTTCAGGTAAAATTTCTGAGAAATGTAGGAGCGCATATGAGGGCGCTTCTACCAAAGTGGAGCTATTGTGTAACTGAATGAAATTGGCTGATTGACAAAAGCGTTTTGAGTGTTAGTCGACAGCCCTGACAATAAGGCTCGTTATTTGTGAGACAAAAGAAGATGAATAATCAGCCACTGATGAGGTCTTACTCATTTAAATCTCGGTTATGAGGATTAGCTGCAAGATGTTTTACTTAATTTTTCAAAATTAGGCTAAAACTTTCCATTGTAAATCAATCACGAAGACGGGAACATAATATTTCAAGAAGGTCAACATTTTCCTGTTTTCAGCTTTGCGGCGCTATCATCCAACAGGTGCAGCCGATAACATCGTCCTGCCGGGCAGCACATCGCTCGCCCCCCCCCGGTTCCCCCTCCGGTAAACACGGTTAGCTCTGCCAGCACTTTTACTGTTGTCTCCCTTCAGGAACTTGTCTTAGGCTCTTTCCCTTCTCTCATCCTACCTTGATGGCCACACCTACCGGGTAACCTGGATCTGTGTCGGAACCATGTCCTCCTACTACTGTAGTTCCTCAGGGTTCCGTCCTGGGTCCCCTCCTCTTCTGGCTCTACACCGACTCTCTCGGCTTTGTCATTCGCTCGCATGGCTTCTCCTACCACAGCTACGCCGATGACACCCAACTACTCGCTCTGCATCTGATAAACTGCTTGTTCCTCCCTCACTGAGAGCAAAACACTCGACTAGATCACGACTCTTTGCTGTCCTTGCTCCTAAATGGTGGAACGAGCTCTCTGATGGAGTCGCAGAGAGTCTTCACATCTTCCGCCGCAAACTAAAGACACACCTCTTCAGACTCTACCTCGACTAAAAACACACACAAATACACAACACAACAAATTATACCACTTAAATTGTACTTATAACGCCACTTATCTATAGCAAGTTGTAAATTGGCTTACTTGATGAAATTGCACTTTCTTGTTTCTTGCTCTTCTGAGTTTGTATCCCTATGGTTGAATGCACTTATTGTAAGTCACTTTGGATAAAAGCGTCAGCTAAATGACATGTAATGTAATGTCTGCGCTGTTAGCACTGCAAGCATCTCCAGCTACATTGAGGGGGGGAATGGAAAAGCATTGAGCATTTCTCTCTGTGCCGTGTCGTTTTCTCTCTGCTCTTTCTCTCATTCACGGCCGGGCTCATTTGCTGATTGGCGGCTGTGAGGTCCAGACGGACCACCTCGGGGGCCGAGCGGCAGCGACGAGCTGTGTTTGTTGGCGTGGTGATCTCCTCTGATCACCATCTCACCTTTCGTTGTGTTTCCTAGGGTGGTGTTTTGAGTCAACCTATTACTGCCGTCAATTAGTGTTGCATTCCTGCGTGCAAAAGCTTTCAGTTGTTGCCTCGCGAGCAGTTCCAGTTTACCAATAAAACATCCCTTTTGTTCATTTATCCGTTTCACACGATTGTTCACAGTGTGGTTTGTACACAATGTTGCTTCCTTCATCCCGTGGACCCTAATTGGGGAACGTAACAATCTCCTTTAAAGTTATTTTTCAAACAAAGAATAAAAGGCCCAATTGATCGCTGCATGGTTCCAGCTTCTCCAATTTCATCTTTAGCTGCGTCTAAATTGTTGACTGTGAATAATACGGCAAAACAAAACATCGGGTGACGTCACACTTGGTCTAAGATTTGTTTGTTTTTTAAATGATTTTTACGCATATTGATCATTTAATAAAACAATCGGCAGATTAATTGATACAAGCAGTAGCACGTTGCTGCAAATGTCCTGCATATCTTGTAACGGTAGTAATTGTGATCATATAGCACAAAAAGAACCGCAGTAAAGGCCTGCTGTGGCGGCCCAAATTGAAAGAAAGGAGAAAGAATGAATCCTGGCAGGCGAATTTCCTTCCGTGTGGGTCTGCCTGTGAGGAAGGAGGTGGACACGTATTAGGACTCAGCAGTAAATTAAGCCGATTCTACTTACTCTTGGTTCTTCCTACACTCGGCTTACTCCTCTTTCTCACGAGATCAAACTGTAGTAGTTTGTCCCTGACACTTTCTCCGCTCACCTCTCATTCCGTTGCAGGAAGGCATCGCCGCTGTTCATCAAGGGCACCGTGAGCGTTCATCAGACGGCTGATTATTCCTCTATTCTCCCATTCCTGTCCTTCTCATTTGATTTCCATCAGTGAGGTCTTGTTCTCCCGCTCTCTCTGTCCCCCTCTTAATTAGCCTCCAAAAGCAGACACAAAGACAGAGCTGTGATAATGAAGCAAGGAGAAGAGAGATGCAGCTAAACCTCCAGAGACTCACTATTCCTAAATCATCCTCCCAAGGCCACGCTGGAAGTTTCCCTTCAACCACCTTCAGGCGTACGCATTCAAAATCTAAAGGCCTATGGTATCATTTTCATAAAGGTTATTATTATATTAAATTTCTGAAAAAAACTCATATGCAAGTACACCTGTTTTACGGTATAATGCTGGAAGAATAAGTTGATTGACAGAAATATTTAATGCTCTGTCTTCTCATACGTGCAGATGTGATGCTTTTCTCTGTATTAGTGATTCAACAAAAACTACTTGAAAAGATCTTCAGTTGGCCCTTTCTGAAAAAAAGGTAAACTTAGTAGTGACGGGGCGAAAATGAAATGTCATGCCAGTCCTAAGGGAGCGGACAGGAAGCTGCTCGTGCTAATGCTAATGCTAACACTACTCTAACAGGATTTGTTCTATTCAAATTAAATGATTTCTCGACAATAACATGATGGACGAAAATGACACTAAAATGATGCGTACAGAAAAACAAGACCGAAACGTTTTTCTTATCTAAAACTTGGTAACACTCAGATGTATACAAACATCAACCAATTAATTGTAGTAATTGTTGGTTAAAGCAGTAAAAGATCCGGAATCACGACATTCTGGTCCCACAATTTAAGAATGTCTGATTTGATAAAAAATATTGTCTCGTCTATCAACCCTTTGAACGGCTTTTTTGTAATCGTCTTCGGGCCTTTCCAATACTGCAGAATATCTTCATCAACTAGATTAATATGTCTCCAAACATGCTGCATGGATTAGCCAGAGCACTTCCATTCACTTCGGGCAAGGCAGTGAATGGGTGATTGCAATCCCTGGGGAGACAAAAGGATAAGAGGATTGATTGACAGTTCAGTGGGTGCTGCTACGGCATAATTTGTCTCCCAAAGGGAGTTCAGATTGAGGGGAGATAATGTCATTTTGCGCTTAATAAGCTAATGGATCCCAAATCCATTTTGTAGCGCCCATATGAGCTGAACGCCATTACCCTAATAGTGATGCACAGACTAGGAGATGGAGAGGACGGCAGTGAATGTTATTTGAGTTTAAATCCACTCCAACATGTGGTGGACGGATTATCACGGCCGTGGTATTCAGAGGGATTAGATCATATTTACTGGAATTAAGACACTAAGTAGTTGAATAACAAATAAACATATACATATGTAAATATATATATATATATAAAGATATATATATATATCTTTTCATATATATATATATCTTTTCATACAAGCCCTGTGTACAATTTTGTGGTTGCTAGTTTAAAAACACATTATATAATAGCAACATTTCTTCAAGTACTTGTTAGATTCCCAACAGCAGCTGGCAAAAATGTATGTTAATGACTTCCCGAGGGCCCAGCAGGGTCTAGCTGGCTCTGCAAAGGTGTTAATGGGGTCAATGACCAGCTTTCTCATGTGGACAATGTGTACGGGCAAAGACGAGGTGGCACACAGGGGTTTCTCTGTCAATACAAAGGGACGGATTTTATAAACAGACCTGGTGGGCGAAAGTGGGAATTTTTGCACCTCTTACCATTAATTATCAATACAAACACTTTCATTTTTAGATTTTTAAAACTAGCTGAGCTCATTATTGCACGTGCTGCCCCCTTATAGCCGCTTAGTCAACTTATCGGTCATTTCGGTCCTTAAGTTTCTTTCGTCAAATCTTATTTTGAATGCTACTTTTTATGCTAAAAGAATTTTGTAAATCAGCTTGTTTGATGAAAAAAATGACGTGTAATAAGAAAAGTATGAGCACACCTCTGTTGAATACTGTTTATTTACTATGGTGTTTTCGTGTACTTCACTGCGGAGAAACCCCGTTTCACAGATGTGTCGTCCGTTAAATCATCTAATGGATTGGTCGACAACAAAACATTAATCTAAAGAATGTATTAGGTCAAGGGCAGCCCTAATGAACCCTGACCATTAATGCCCCCGACACCTCCTGCATCGTGTCAGCAAGAGTATTCAGGAAAATACATTTCTAAAAAATAATTCATATAATACTCTCTCACATAAACCAACGGTTATGGTTATGTCCCAACCAGCAGATGTTCCGATGAGACGTGTTGTTCCGGTCCTTTTCCAGTTGGCACCTTTTTGAGACAGCCGTCTTTTGAAGAAGCGATTCGTCTTGGCGTTGCCCGTTGTCCCCCCCGCCCCGATGCCCAACGTCACGACGCGGCCCTTCACGAAGCCCATCTGCTGATGCTCACCTGTGCTTGTTGTGACGCTAGTGCCGCGACAAACACACAAGAGCTCCACTCGGCATGTGAAACACAGTGCGGAGAACGACTATTTGATACACTGCCGGTTTTGCGGGTTTTCCCACTTACAAAGCATGTAGCATTTTCTCATTTTTATCACATCAACTGTGAGTGACGCAATCTAAAACAAATCCAGAAAATCATATCGTATGAATTAAAATATATACATTTTGCAGTTTATTGCGTGACATCAGTATTTGATCACCTACCAACCAGTAAGAATTGCGGCTCTCACAGACCTGTTGGTTTGACTTTAGGAAGCTCTCCTGTTCCCCACTCATTACCTGTATTAACTGCACCTCTAAAAGACACCTGTCCACACACGCAATCAAACAGACTCCAACTGCGCTACGATGGCCAAGAGAGAGCTGTGTAAGGACATCGGGGACAGAATTGTAGACCTGCACAAGGCTGGGATGGGCTACAGTATGCAAGCAGCTTGGTGAGAAGGCAACAACTGTTGGCTCAATTATTGGAAAATGGAAGAAGTTCAAGATTACCGTCAATCTCTCTCGGTCTGGGGAAAGATCTCACCTCGTGGAGCATCAATGATCATGAGGAAGGTGAGGGTCCAGAACTGCATGGCAGGACCTGGTCAATGACCTGAAGAGAGCTGGGACCACAGTCTCAAAGAAAACCATTAGTGACACCAACGCTGGCATGGATTAAGATTTTGCAGCGCACGCAAGGTCCCTCTGCTGAAGCCAGCGCATGTCCAGGCCCGTCTGAAGTTTGCCAATAACCATCTGGATGATACAGAGGAGCTACGGGAGAAGGTCATGTGGTCTGATGAGACGAAAATAGAGCTCGCCCAGTGGAGTGGACCAGCCAGTCTCCAGACCTAAACCCAATAGAACATCTTTGGAGGGAGCTGAAAGTCTGTGTTGCCCACAACCGCCCCGAAACCTGTAGGATCTGGAGAAGATGGAGGAGTTGGCCAAAATCCCTGCTTAATGTCATTTTCTGGTTTTGTTTTAGATTCAGTCGCTCAGTTGAAAAGTACCTATGATTTTAAAAAAAATAGACTCCTACGTGCTTTGTAAGTGGGGAAAACGTGCAAAAATGGCAGTGTATCAAATACTTCTACTTCTAATACTTACGGAGTGGCAGGAAAGGGTGGTGGTACGCAGAGGTATCGCAGAGGGAGCGTTTATTTTGGCATGGTGTAAAACAGGTTTGGGTCTTTTTGTTCCTGGTGTTGTTGGAGGGCTTCATGGGGAGTTCGCACATCCAGTCCACCAGTGTTTGGGGGACCCGGAGACGGCTCGCAGCCAGGCCCCGCGGGTAGTCCTGAGGATATTCGTATACCAAGTTCATTAATACGATACTTCTCGAGGGAAGGGATCTAGCCACGACCTCCGCCCGCTGAGGGCGGGATGACCTTCTGAGGTGGATTGGCTGACGCGACGGTACGTTGAGACGTCTGCGCTCAGTGCTGAGCCACATGAAGTGGAGGCGATGATGATCCAATCAGCCCTTTGAAGGTTAGACCGGATCAGCAAGTCAATGGTGAGCGTGTTTTCGTCTCTGACCGCGCAATCACTGCTCAGAGCGGTGCTGTTGATGTCCTATTAAACGGGCGGTTTCTATAGGGTCGAGTAGATTCAACGGCGCCTTGTCGAGCACCCTCCGCGGTGCACATCTGAATTCAGAGCACAGAGGTGCAGAGACGAGGGGCTGGAACCTCATCCATATTCTATATGAAAAAGAATATTTTAAATTAGCTTTATACGCTGTTTAAACATTCATCAAGAGGAGGCTAGCTGCTTCTTTCTATCCCTGGATTTAATCAGTCAGTCATTTGTTGTTTTTTAAAGGCAGCGGCTCTAATGTTAGTTGATTTGGTTTTTTATAAAGGAAGCTATAGGAGATGGAAGCTGCGAACGGAGGTCAAGAGGCGCTGTGCACTTTGAAAAGAAAATCTCCCAGGATTTCTTGGAAGCGGTACGCACACACATGGAATGTAAGAGAGAAACAGATTTTACAATGAAGTTTGAGACGTTTTATCTTGACAGGAAAAATGAAAATCTGTGGAACAGTGACTCAATTGCTACTTCATTCCATCACAATACATTCTCCAAACCTTTTAAGATGAATCATGTGGCTTTGAAATAATAAAAGTATTGTGATGTCATGGTTCAGGAGAGGCTGTTTTTCATAAATTCTTTATTCTATTTCTTTTCAGGAGAGGCTGAACACTCTTCAAATAATCAGGAATGCTGTCACAATAGAGACCAAGCAAAGCCCAAAGCCACTACAACCGCTTTGAGGAACTCTGTGTGAAATGATTCTGAAGGGAATTCGGGTGGGTTGGAAGATAACCGCAGAGCGCGGGTTCAGCAGGGATCATTTTCCGCATGAGCACCTTAAGGCCACAACGTTCAGCAGCAGAAATAGATCCACCGTGCTGAAAACAGATCCAAATAAATCTGTTCTAAACGAGGTTTCATTTGAGCATGAGATTGGGAATGAATTCACATCAAAGTTTTGTGAATGGACTCAAACCAAGTACGTGTTCACATGTAAGTCTTTCATATGATAAAATCAGGTATTCAACATTCCTTCAAAGGGCCAGTGTGTAGCGTTTAAGGAGATCTATTAGCAGCAATGGAATATACTACTGATAACTGCACGGGCGGGACTTCACCCTGATTGCACTTCAACATCTGCCCAGTGTGCACAGCTGCCTTCCATCAGATCATCTATATCGTTGTAAAAGCCGCCGTATTCCTGGATGAGTTTATTTCGGCTGCGCTGCATTAATTATATTATAAAGTATAACTCGACAAGCGATTTAGTTCATTGGTGTAGTTTTCTGGCCCAAGACCTTGACGTGTTGATTCAGCTTTCTCTGCATTGTTTCCAAACACTAAACGGCGTCCAGTCGGTGACCAGCCAGTGAAGCGTAGAGCGGCTATAAAGACAAATATACATTTCTCAGGACCCACAGATGGGTCGAGAAAACTTTTTGGCTGTTTCATTTAATGAGAACTTAAACCAGTTAAGATAAGAGGTGACCCGGCATCGGTGTAATTAAGGGAAAAGACAGTTATTCAATCAATGTTGAGCCAGAATGCTGTTAAAATCTCTCACTTGATGCAACAAACACTGATGGGGCGTCTCTCTGCGCCTCGTTCTCTCTCCCACCCACACACAAAGTTCCACGTTAGGTGGAGCTTAATTACCTCATCTATACACCTCATTAACGCGGCATTCATAAATTATCATTTGCAAACGGAAATTTAATTTCCTCGTGCTGCTCAGGTCCAAATTTCTCTGTAGGCTTTACTCTGATTGCGAATCGTTTTAAACTGGAAATTGTTCTTCCCATGACTCGATAACATGAGTCATTTAATTTCGACGCTGGTATTGCACCTCGCAGCCGTCACTGCACGATTTGGGCTTTTATGTTTACTTTTGAAACTAATTCAACTGCCAAACGATTCATTATATGTGAGATTAAGATACCAGCAGTCATTGTATATTAAACTGGCGTCCCAGCTGTGATTCATGAACTTGAACTTGTCGGCGACCTCACTCGATGACTTTGAAGGCCTCTTAACTCTCCCCACTGGCGGTAAGTGTTCTTTGTGTGCCAAAAATATAAACTTCGCTTTCAAAGAAGTGAGTCATAGCTATAGGAGAACTCATTTGTAACGTAGATTTCCGTTGGGTTTTCCGGGTTCTGATTCAAGGTTGTAATGCATCAAAATAGGAAGAAGGAGAAGTTTGCAGTAAAGTTGCAAAGAGGTGAAACGTGCAAGTAATATTCAGCAGAGATTTTTGGGTCAACATCACCCGGCCCTTTTTCCCTCTTTCGCCCCCTTTCCGGTCATGCTGTAGCTTTATTAATCACACCATTAACATATCATGGTAATAATAGTGAGAAAATCACTACATTATTAATCACATTTATCAGATGACAACTGAGCGCTTTGAGTCAGTAAATGCACATCTACTTTTAATGCACATCAACACAAGACTAGAATAATAATAAACGCAATTTCCTAAATATAAAAGCTTGTAAAAGAGATGTAGTTTAACTCACAGGGGGAAGGGCTGGTCGAGACGTTTCTATCCAATGAGGTAAAACATCATAATATTGAGACCAATACCTATATATATATATATCTTCACTACTGGTAAGTAGGATGTCAAATGCAGCGTGTCAAAGCAAAAATAGGATGTCTCACTGCATCTGGTTTCAGTTCATAGAACGCACGCTAGCATGCTATAATGGCCTCGGTTGCTGGTCAGATTTCAGGGTTTAATCCCATGAGATGGTAATGAATCAATCTTTTGGTCATGATTTACGTCTGATGCCAATTTGAAAGGCTGTCGATGATGTTCCGATATCTAAATGTATCCATGGCCCTCACGGCCGTCCAATCGAGCGGCTGTGGACGTATGGATTGGATTTAGAAGCATTGTTGTCATTGAGGTTTAGACAATGTCAGCTATTCTGAATCAGTCCCTTGATTTCACCATGCGTCTCAAACCTGTCGCACCAGGCTGGAAGACGGAGCTGCACAGGAATTCCCATTTTGCAGTCGTCACGCATGTAGACAGGCATCACTTGAATTGGAGGCCAGAAACGACCCAATTAGCAGTTGTCACAAATTTATTTAATACATTGGTAATAAATTAATTAGAAAATGCAGAGCGCGGGGGGGGCATCTGTCACTTTCCAAAATCATCATCATGCTCATCGACATTACACAGTGATAACTTTTGTCATGAATTATACAAAGTAAAATTACATTAAGCCATCAAGACTCAGTCACATTCATTCCGAATAATGTTCAGGGGCCATGAAGCAGACATTTCCAAATGTTCTATGCCTATAGGTCATAACAAATTAGGAATGCTGTCATTCACTAAGCAAACTTTATTTACAGCTTTTCCCTCTGGAAATAAATCATGGTGTAATTAATTGTGCTCCCGAGCTAGTGCATGTTGTCTTTACCAGACAGCACAGCGGTAGAATGAGATAGATGCACTTGGTGGCAGACTCTCTTCATTCCAGTAGATTCTTTATTAGATTGTATACTTTCATTTCCTCTGTTGAAGCAAGAGTGGACAGCATCAGTGGTTTCTTACCAGTGAGTGCAGCATAGTATTGTATTTGTAGACGTTTGTGCACAAAAATTTTAATGCAGCAGATGATTAAAATGATGAGACTGTGTTGAATCTGGTAACCACATAGCGATATGCATCACAATATTGTCATGAGATTGCATGCTCCTGCACTGCTCTTTGAGATTCATGCACAATCATCTGCGAGATATGAGCCATGTTTACTAAACAAGATGTAACTCAATTTGAGTTTACATAAGAGTCAGGAAATCGGGAGAAAATCAAATATCACAATGCTTTAACCAAATAGCTCGATGTAGGGCTAATTATTGGTGCTGTCACGTATCTACGCGTTTACACTAAAGTATGTTGGATCAATTGCTACAGAAACGTGGAAACAATGATATAGTCGAGGAAATTAACAGAACAGCTTGTTACTTTGCTATAATACCGTGTAAAAATGTACAGGATGAAATTCTGGTTTACATGAATCCAGAGCAATAATAGAGCAGCAAACTACCATTTAAAAAAAGTAAGGATATCAAAGAGTAATTCACCGCACCGTTAGCGCCATTAGCTGCTGGATTAGCCGCTGCCATGTTGAGAGCCGCGTGGACGCACTGCACGTGACTTTAGGCCCTTTTGACGGGTGAAACAAGGATTGAAGGGATAACGCGCATCGAGCATCTTTGTATTTCATTCTGTTTAGTGAGCAGCGAAGCCAGCTGTGAAACCTCAGCCTGTCGTTCCTTTGAAGAGGTCAGGGTTCATTGTTTAGCGACTTAATGGATGATAGCGCGCTCTACCCATTCTTCTTTGGTTGATTGTCGGTGGGACATTGGCTTCCAAGATGTACTGACATTTTATTTAGAATCCATTCTCAGCCTCTAACCATGTAAGATTTGGTAAGACGTGTTCTTCTAAATGTTCCCAACACTGTGGTAAACTGGTGTGTTCAATCCCACAGCACCTACGAGGTTCATGCTGGTGGAGAGTAATGTCACTGTTGTATTTTCTGCGGCTTTCCGAGGCTTTTCCAGTTCATTTCACAACAAGACTCATCACTTCTCTCGCAATAATTCCCAAAATGGGTGTTGATTAATCCATCAGCGATACCGCAATTACTATATTACCTGTAGTTATTAGTGTGAAATCCTCCCTCAGAGGCCACGGCAGATATCATCGCTTTCGAGATATATTCACTGACGTTTAGGAGTTATTTCGCGACGAACTGATTTATTTAAATTGAGTAATTTAATTTTGTGGTACACCCCCTTCCCCTCGACCCGGCAGACGAACTGCTTCTTCATTTTGTGATTTCCTTTGTCACCCGCAACGACCGAACAACCTGCAGAGAAAGGGTGCATGAACCCATTACTTTTGATCAAAGGTGGGCGTAAAAGAATATAAATGTCTCGCCAATGAGGTCTCGAACAGAGGGGCGAGTCTGTGATTGCGGTTGAGCCCCTCACTGAAACGTCTAGTGGCTGCATTGCCCCAGCTCTGCTGGGGCTCCTGTCGGTGGAGGAATGACTCTTCCTACCAGGTCCCATGTGGATATTTTGTGTTGGCCTCACAAAGAGTCAGCCTAAAAACTAATTACAATTTCGGCAAGAAGCATTTTCTTATAATATGCTTTGATTTCATCAGTCGGCTACTTATCACTGTCAAGCAGATGTAGAAATACATCCGTTTATGTACTTTCTCCATACTGCAGACATTAACCCTGGACCCAGAGCTGTCTTTTGTCATCATAATTTGATGGCTGTTACGTGACTGTCTGCGCCGATTTCAATCTGTGGCCGATCAATCATTCCATCTCTTTTTAATTCACACAGGGATTAGACCATTTTTTTTTATTATCGACATATATTAAATTACTTATTTGGGGATGGAAGGCTTCGACCATATCGCCTCATCATAATAGTGATACCTTGTTTAATGAGCACAGGTGGTATGGAGTTTTTACTTTTGTTTGGATGGGAAAAGGCTCCTGCTTCGCTGCCGTTTCACAAAACCTTTGTTTGGTGAAATTTGGTGTCATCAGCACACAAAGCTCGGGGAAAAGAATAGCGATACCCGCGGGGTTGCTTATGTCTCACATTCACCGCACACAGATATATTAAACTGTGAGGGCTTTTTAGAAAGCAGGCACGCTCCCCCATGTGCAACACAATCAAATACACCCTTGACGCGTGTGCTCAGACACACACACACACACACACACGGCTTCTTTTCCTGACGAAGGAGCACTCACTTAGCGTAGCGGTGGAGTGCAAAGATTGAAAACCCAGCAAGTGGTAGGAAACCCGTCGTATGGAATGAGAAGACGTTTGATGTTAACAGAAAACTCCGTCTGCACAGTACAGGCACTTTGCTGTTAAGACTGATTGGCACTCGAGAGATTGCATCAAATTAGATTCTATTTTGGGGCAGCTGGTTCCCACATAGTATTTACCCTGCGCGTGTATTTTGGGGGATTATGTTTTGTGTGTCTGAAGGAAGTGGTGTGTACTAAACCTCTTCAGTTCTGCTGGACCCACCACTGGTTGCATTGCATAAAGCTTCTCAAATGTAGGATATTAGCCTGTGCTTAAATTACATTCTTGATATATATAATTTACTACATATAGAGGAAGTAAGTATGGTGGTTTCTCCAGAGTCATCGGAAGAAAGGCTCTTTTATGTTATTTCATTTCAAGCCACCTAGTGCCAACACTTACCATTAAAACATGAGGAAACATAACATATTTTATAATATTTTGACTTTTTTTTCCATGACATTTTTGACCTAATTTATTTTCACTTTCACTGTTTTATTCCATTTTTTTAAAAAACATTTGTGATACAATTTTATTTAATTTCCATAATTTTACTGTTTGACAATTTTTGTCATGACATTATTCGACTTAATACTTTTTAGACACCCGGTTCAAAATTGGTAAAGAGATTAAATCAACATATTGTTGAGTATTCCAGAATAATAATAAGAAGCCATTTTACACATACAAGAAATGCATTTAACCCACCGCCGTAAAGGCGCCCAGGCAGCATTTAGGGGTCTTGCTCAGGGACACTTCAACGTGGGTTCGAACCACCAACCCTGCGGTTCCTGGCCCACTCATTCTACTCCATGCGCCACGGTCGCCCCAGTAGCGTCTGGAACGTAACTAAACTATTTCTTTAGTTGAGGACATCATTGCATTTGGACTTATTTGTCTCAACGTTTTGGCTTCTCAGTACAGTTGTCATGAAAAAACAGCTATTGGGCGCCACCCGAGCCCCGCCCCCGGCGAGTCGCCTCCGCGCTGAGCAGACGGGCTTGACAGAAGCAGCAGGATGAGAAATGACAGCAGAACGTGTCCAGGCCGAGGCTTTTCATTTTGGTTCAGTGGCCCTAGGCGGCAGGGAAAAACACGGCTCAGGTGCTGTGCACAAGCCTTTATGATGGTATGAAAATCTGTCATCACGTTAGCTGAAACGTTGGCGACAGTCCAATGCAAACAGACACAGGCATGCGATCGCAAGGGGCAACATCGAAGTCAATGAAAAACGATGTGTGATGCTCGTACGATTTAAGACAAAACCTTCACTATTGTCACGCGCAACTTGTTTGTACGTTGACTTGGAGTTCATTTGGACCAACAGACACACAGTTCAATCCCGCTGGTCAGATTTCAGGGTATAATGCGATGAGGTGGTGATAAATGATTCTATTGGTCACGTAGATTTACGGCTGATGCCAATTTGAAAGCCTTTCCAGGCTGTCGATGATGTTCCGATTTCTAAATGTACCCATGGCCCTCACGACGGTCCCATTGAGCGGCTGTGGACGTATGGATTGGATTTAGAAGCATTGTTGTCATTGTGGTTTAGACATGTCAGCTATTCTGAATTAGTCCCTTGATTTCACCATGCGTCTCAAACCTGTCGCATCAGGCTGGAAGACGGAGCTGCACAGGAATTCCCATTTTGCAGTCGTCACGCATGTAGACAGGCATCACTTGAATTGGAGGCCAGAAACGACCCAATTAGCAGTTGTCACTAATTAATTTAATACATTGGTAATAAATTAATTAGAAAATGCAGAGTGCAATCATCATCATGCTCATCGACATTACACAGTGCTAACTTTTGGAGAATATCGACAATGCCGCGGTGAAGACCTAAAACAAGACAATAACTGTTGGACGCCGATGGGACGGGAATAACTAGCCGTCCTTTTCTCTCCCCTGTGCTGTCTTTTGTCCTCTGGACATTGTGTGCTATTGGACCTGAGCCTCGGCACTCGATAAAAAAAAACAACGGCCCCAAACGTTGATGGTCATATCTGTTACATCCAGTTACACAAAAAATCTTTGAACTAATATTTGGTTCTGAGTATCATTTTTTAAAAAAACGTTTTCACCTGAAGTGCGATCTGTGGGATCCACTGTACATTTTTTTACGTTTTACAAGGAGTGACCTCTTAAATTAACTCTGTTTTACCTCATCGTGTTCAAGCTGCGACAAATTGGGTGAACTTTTAGGCGACCGTTCACGTTTTCTCTCTTCAGCTGACATCCTGTTCACTTGTACAAGAGAAAGAAAGAAAATGAGCATAATTAACTTTTTTTTCACAAGCCAGTCAGTTTTCCGGGTTACACCCGAGGAACCGCTATTACTATTCCATAAGCCCTCTGTGTAATGTAAATGTTGCTCACTTCTACAGTAATTGGCAAATGTTAGGTATGATTTCGCGAGATGTTTCTACTCATTTCAGCCCGCAGATGCGTTAAGTGCCAGAAAGCTGCCATTACTCTCGCGAAAGTTGAAAAAGGGTAGATGGAATTTCACCGTATTTTTAACAACAAAAAAAAGATGCTATGCAGTAATCTCACTGCCAAATAGGAATTAGCGAAACCAGCATGAAGCTACAAATTCCTTGCCAGGGTGTTAAATGATACGTGGTATGGTTGATAAACAGTAAATATAATTCTTCAGCAATGAGACCAGCCATCCACTCAGACATATCATTGGAAACGATTGCATTGTCAATATTTGAATGACCTATTTATCTCCTATTTAGCGCAAGGCTAGCGTTAAGCTAACGTTACGCTAGCAAGATACTGCAATCACACTAAGTCGGATAGATCTTACGTTTAAGTAAAGGTGTTTGTATTTTTCATTTAATGTTGTCCATTGTTGTGTTTTCAGAATGGATTTCGATGACATTCCTAAGGGAATGCTGTTAAAAGACAGTATGTCATGTCAAACTAAAATGTCAGGCAACGGTATGATCATATCATTTCAAACCAGCCGTACTCATCATATCACCGGTCATCTGTTTTAGTACAAGCTGGCGTTGTGATGCAATTTGTCCCCCTCGGTGCTGCAGCTCTGCAGCAGTGAGTCAGCAGTCGTGTGGTGATGTGGTCCGCTTGTGCTCTTCGGGGGAGCAGCTGTGCGTTAGACGCCGCAGTTGACTCACGCTTTTTGGGAGTGCAGTTCGGAGTTTCGTTTGGTTCCAAGAAATCCGGCCCGAACCCACATGGACTCAAGTCCTCACCGCTTCACCATCTGATGAGCTGGAAACAGATCTTTTGTGTGAGTCGGATCCTGGAAGAGACTCTTCATGCATCTTACTGTCAAAACTCTTGAGTCTTATAGTGAGTCAAATATCTGAGGATGTTTTTGCTCTGTCGATGTCGAACAAAAGAAACGGATATGTTGTCAAAGCTGAAAATAACCTTAAATGAGTGTGACACATACTGCATCTTCATGATTTCAACTTCACTTTTGTCCATGAGTTGATATGCATATCAATAGGGCTGCTGATGGTGGCAATAAGTTAATTGACTATTTCTTTATTCAATTAGACTTTTTAATTAGATTTTGTATTGATTTTAAATTATTATCTTATTATTGTTATTATTATAAATTTGTTGATGTCAATATGTAGATCCTTATTATAAATCGTAATTGAAAGTGAGATTTAATGAATTGCCTCATAACCAAGTAGCCGAGAAGCACCTTAATATCACAGAGCGTCTCGGCAGGGCAGGCGGTGGAGGACAGATGTGCACATCACATTGTTTCACGCTCTGTGACCTTAGAAAAAAAAAGAAAAACAACCAACGCAAACACAATCAATTTGAAATGTGATTAATCCTGAGAAAAGTCGGGGAGCCCGACCTCACATGAACCTTGCGGGTCAGCACTGACTGAAAAAGAGAAAAGGAAATCAATAAAAAGTGGAAAAAACAGGGCACGAAAGGCTTTGCGATGAGCTCCTACTCCCGAACAGTCACAGGGAAGCAGCTCAGGGGAAAAGACTGGAGCTCTGCTGCGAAGCCGTGTCTTCCCGGCTCCTCTTACTTGCATTTAAAAAAAAAAAAAAAAGGAATTCAAATAAAGTCCCCCTGCACACAGTGATTATGGATTCATGTTTTAAGTACAGAGAAACGGCAAAGGCTTTCTTTAATGAAGGAATATATCTCTCCTTTTAAGAAAATATATCTGAATCAAAGGTGTTTCAAGTATTAAACCTGCGCGGTCGATAACCGCGAGTTCACGTTTACTCTTTTTTGAAAAACTTCAAGCCTGAATGTGTTGACCGCTGAACTTTTAGTCTTTGAGAGTAACTTCAGTGTTTGCATGTATAGGCTCTGTTTTTTACTGCATCGTGACAAAACAATTTGTTCCCCCTAATGTCTCGTGTTTACAACTCTCATGTTTAGTCAAATGCAGTCAATTAATTACTTATTAATTCAGCTGTTTCCATTTTTTCATTATTACTATTTTTTTTACCCCCCGGCCGTCCTTGACATCTTTCAAAAGGACGTTATCTACATGTAAAGCCCTACCGGCGGTCTGCGCGCTGCATGTGTGCTTTGGTAATTGCTCATTGCGAAGCTTCGTGTGGAACGTTTACAACCAAGGAAACGTTGTGCATGAGCGAGAGGTTGCCGGCAATTAAATCCTACTGTGCCAAGTCTTGCGGTTTGGCGGCGTTGTTCCACGTTTAGTAGTTTCTGCCTACGAGGTATTTTTTTTCATCCTCCCCTGTCACTCAAGTGATAATGTTGATCTTTTTTTTTATCTTCACAGTGTAAAACGCTGCTCTGGCCGCCGTTGCGTGGGTGCGTCCTTTGCATATCTGCAGGGCCGTTGATCCGTTTTACCTCACACTTGGCGGTTGCATTGCTCGGGACCACGACGCAAAGCTGCTTCGAATGCGGTGCAGTTTGTACACCGCTGCTTGCATCGCTGGGAGAGGAGCCTGGGGGCTTTGTGGCTGCATGTTGTCTGCACAGGCCTGCAGGTCACTTTTGCTGCTGGTCCGTACGGGTGAGTCTCAAAACAGGCACCAAACCGATCATCATCTGACTCTCTGCATGTGTTGGGTTTCAGTGAACAATACATGAACAGTTTTGACTTCAAACCAGTAACAAAACAAATATCTGCTATTGTGCAATAATCTCCATATGCAAGAGAACGGTCCTTCTCAAGATTTTAGGTATCCGTCAAAAAGTTACTTGTATCCCTCAGGAATTTGCCATAAAGGTGGTTGCTGCTGTTGTTGTTTTGACGAAGAGGTATGACTCATTTTTGGGAAACAATCTGTGCAGACGAAACCCCTACGCATACAGTTAAATAGAGGTTATGGAGGGAGTGGGGGAACAGAGGACAACCCATCACTGAGATATGAAACATAAACCAATTAACAGCTGTGTCTGCGATTTCCACAAAATCTGTAATAGAATTAAGAATGAGCGATAACAATGCCAAAGGCCGCACTTCTGGTGGGACTATAACCCATATTCGCTCGTCTGCTGAAAGGTCATTTGTGACTAAATAAAAATGAAAAATTGAGTTTGTAGAGTAGGTAGAAGTGCAGCATTTAGCAGCTTTCAGAGCTTTGAAAGTAAATCAAGTTGAATGTTGAGTGTTTTAAGTTTGCATTTGTGGGTCAAGGACTCGTACCTTGCAGTGAAAGATGTTCTGAGTGTGATTATGAAACAATCTCTTGTATTGCGCTGCAACACTACGTGTTTTGCATTGAAATCATTGTCCCTGAGCCAGAGAAATGAAACGTCACATAGCCATTCGCTGCCCGTCTTCTGCTGCCAGTTCAACTCCGCTAACGATGGCGTAAAACGTGTAGAAGTGGTGGCTTTGTTTGTGTGCCCGTCTCGGTTCCGGGCGGGAAACACAAACACGCCGCTGCTTAGCAAAACGTTTCCCGCTAACGCCACGGTGCCGCAACGGGAGATTATGCACGGCGCCATCCAATCATCCGCCCCAAATTAAGGGTTCGGTGAATGCGCATCCGGCCCTCCGTTTCGATCGGAGGCGCACTGAGCTGCACGAGCTCAAAGAGACGAGACCCGAGCGGCGCACTGACTGCACGGGGATGAATCATGGCGACGGTAAATAAATCAGACCCAAGTGACTAACAACGTCGCAGATGCATTCATCACGGCATGTCACGTCGTGCACTTTGTTGCATCCTCATCCCCCCTTTTCCCCTCCTGCATGTGTACAGTGTTTGCACATGTGCAGTGACAGAGGGAGAGAGAGAGAAGTAAATAGAAAATAGGGTATCCCCGGGGACAACGCTTACTCCCGGTGGAGCGACCTGTCTTAAATAAATCATTCCCTTTCCATGGCCAACTTCCCTATCTGCCTTTAATTCAGTGTGGGAGAGAGTGGAGAGAGATAGGGGGAGTAAGCTGTTTGCCTTCCTCCTCTGCCTGCGTGTCGCTTTAAGCCTTTGGTAACTTAAGTTGCCCAACTTTTTTATTAATTTATTTACCATAATTCTTTTTGTGTTGACCCACTTAAATGTAACAGTCAACCCACAGACCGGGTTGTACAGTAGAGGGACGTGCCGGGGGCGGGAGGCGAGGAGGGGACGGCGGTGGATTCATGGATTCCAAGTCCCACCCGTGTCAATTTCACAAACTCTAGTCAATATCGGAAGGTATAAAAGGCAGAAGTAAGTATCGCCCCTGGAAAAATATCATCGTCAGCAATCTGCCGCTTGATGAAAGGCAGAAACATTGTTGTCATCCATCCAGAAAAGCAGCCCGCTTGCTTTCGCTGACTCCAGGTGAAAGCTAAACAGCTCAGAGATGGAGTCCTCGAGGACCAGCCGATTAGATTCGGAGGTCATCGGCGGGCCCTGCGAGCGCCGACGCCGGTTCTCCAGCTGCCCTCGGCGCGGTCCCGCGGGTCCGCCCTGGAAAGTGCACATACGGCACAACGCGTCCGTCGACCCCCTGTCGGCCGCGTCCGCGCGGTGATTGACACAGCTCTCCTGCAAAAGCTGCGGCCTCTAACTAGTGCTGACAAGACAAGCGCCCCCCCCCCCCTCAGGAGACCCTTCAGTCTTTACATGTAGCGGGGGGGGGGGGGGAATGTTTTTGAGCCCTGATAAGTCCTCCGTTCCTCGGTGAGCACCGAGGAAACAAAGTATACAGGGTGTAAACATCCATTTTCATTTCTAGATAATAGAAAACTCCATGAACACGGGAGCACAGGATGATATCAGCCTTCCTGTTAGGAGATGTATGAAAAGCCTTTATCTGTCCCCCTCGTTTATTAATCGTCGAAATATTGAGGACAAATTCGTGACCTTATCCGCATGCCTTTTAAATCACGTCGAATAGGTAAAGCAGCCGTTTATGATGAATGTACCTTTCATTAATCGTAACCCGGCCCAGGTTAATGAGAACGTATGCAGGTGACCTACTTTATAATCCAGACCAAATAAATGCAGGCAGGCAGCAGAAACAGGCTGGCAAACTGTGGAAACGGACAAAGCTGTAAACGCGTCAGTGGGTTCAGACATACGAGTCAAAGCGAAATGTGATTTTAAAAACTCATCTCCATTCCTCAAGCGCTCGCTCGCAGAAGCGGCGCTCCTGGCGGCGGCGGCGTCCTGCGGCATCGCGTTCCGGCTCAGTCAAGTGAGAGTTTTTTTTTTTTTAACACACAAACAGCAAAACGTTGTTTTGTTCAGCACGTGACCAAGAGGAGCTGCACCGCGTTGCAGCGTCTTGCGTGAACGACGAAATGAAACACAAGTACAGACAATTTCCAGAGCCCCAACAGGCCGAGCGTCTCTGCGGAGTCCTTTTCCCACAACATGCCGTTGGGTCCCAACTGTATTTAAAAAAAAAAAAACCACACAACACTGCCCACGGATAAATGTTAATGAAAATGCCCGCGTATTCCCCGGTGACAACCAGGCAAAATGGAACGTTATAAATGACCTGTTTTTTGTAACACATGAGGCTGCTTTTTTCCAAAGAAATCAAGTCCGACCGCCCCGCAAGAACTTTAATGCCATGCAAATTGTCAAAGCGCGTCTACACCCCGTCGCGTGGCGGAAAAAAAAAGAATAAAAGTCTCTCCAGTTCCCTTTGCCCTCCGAGTGCATCGGTGCGAGGCAGCCGAGCGACTCCCCGAGTGTCACACTTAGCCGTTAAATCACATCTTCCGGCTCGCAGCTTACTCCGCTCATCTCCTGGAGGTTTGCCACTTCCAACATTATATCCTTATCTTCGTTAGCGGAACCCACCAGGAAAAGCTAAAAAAAAAAAAAAAAAAGGCTTTTTTTTTTTTTTTTTGGCCATGGAGACTTCTGCAGCGGGATGTAAAGTCCCCACCAGAACATCTTCTAGCTCCCCAAAAAAAAAAGTGTATTATATTTTGCGACGCTCTCCGAAACACCTCGAGCCTCGTGTCCCTTCAGCCTTTTGTTTCCTCAGCGCTCATAAGTTCAGTAACAAGCTGTTCCAATATGATGTCAGCACGTGTCCCCCGCGGCACACGAAAGGCACAAAAAATACAGAATCTGAGGGACGAAATGACTACGAGCAGTGAGGCTCAACGCGGCCTTTGTATCGCTCTTAAACGACGACGGCATAATTGTTTCACTTTAATGGCGACAAGTGAAAGGCAGCGGCGTTGGCTTTCTCCCCGAGAGGACGTCAAACAGAAGATTCTCTGTGTTGCCGTACCAAATATTAACATCGCTTTGCTCCCAGACAAGCCGTGCGGCGCTGAATTCGCAGTGCGTTGACGAGACGGACGTCAATATCCGCAAAAAGACTCAACGACCGCACGAAATCAAAGCGAGTATTTTCTCTCCAGCTTTTATCCAACAGTGAGTTGTATCCTGAAAGGTGTTTTGTGATGCTACATCGTATCTGTTCCCCCCCCCAGAAAGATAAGCTGGCAGACTAAAACTACCGTTTAAATTGAATATTGCCCTGACTGGGCTGCTGTTGCCTGCGTAGGAGGTTATCAATAATAACCCATGTTGCACTCATTTGGCAGAGGGCCCCACCCGGCCCCTAGAGAACAAGGGCCACAAGGTCGTGACCTTAGATAGAGATGACAAATAGTCAGACACCATAGACACATATTAGGATGTTTACTTCCGTGTTTTTACTCGTTTGAATGTTTTAGATATTGATACTTTTGAGGAAATGACTTCTGATGAAATTGATTTGCATCAATTGGGGACACTTGCTTTGTATTTAGACACCAAACAGAATAAAATATAAACGTAGGGGGTTTAAACTACATAAAATCGGGGGGGGGTGTCACTCTTTGTATTCCAAAATAAAGGTCTTCATCTTTCCCACACGCCTTGGAGATGATGAACAACAAACGTCGTCCTTCTTCCTCGATGTAAGAACTGAATTTTAACTTCCTCTGGGAGCCTGCAGAGACCGGACGTTGGACTCTTAATGCATATAATATATATATTTATACAACCCCCCCCCCCCCCCCCCCCCCCCTCGTTTGATCCCTGCCAACTGGAACTTAACTTATTGTCTTAAACATTTATGTTCTTTTAGATTTAAAAGCCATAACTCTAGCTGACGCTATGAAAGCAAATAGGATTTTGAAACATTACCTTTGTTCTAACTGATTAATGGCTCTGTGAATCCCCCACACACAAAACAAAAAGGGCGTACTGTATTTGTCAGACGACCTCTGGAGGCTTTTAATGGCGAAGCGTAACAAAAAGGGAACCCGGGAAAAAAAGGCACATAAATGACAGTGTTTGCACAGAAGTGATGGCGGTAACGCCGGCGTCGCTGTAATTAGTGTTCAGCGGCGCAGCAGGTACGTCTGCCTCTTCAAATGACAGCTGTCCCGTCCTGCCGGCCGTAAGCGTCTCCTGCATCACGGCCGCTGTGTCTCGGAGGCACAGTAAAAAGTGTTAAAATCGTCTCCTTGAAGGGCGTTCGGAACTGTTAACCGACAACGAAACGCGGCTCTTTGTTCCTGAACCTGAACGTACGCTTTGGCTTTTATATGAATTGTATTTCAGCGATTCAAGAAATATGATAAGCATTATTTAATCAGGCAAGGTCTCTTTTGCGAGGGAGCATACGGGGGGGGGGGGAGTAAAAACCCCCCCCACAATCACATGGCGTCTATAAATAAGTCAACAGTTCAGCTCCCCATGGGTAAGCACAGATGTCACACGTCACAGTGTGCTTACAGTTAACTCGTCTCGACGTCGGCTCTGGCAAATAGTGGCTTTAACAGACACGGCTGGCAGTGTTCTCTCTTTTTCTTATTACGACAAACAATAAAGCGTGTTCATGCGTGTTCGGCGCCACGGACCTTCTGCACGTCGGCCACACCGCCCGAGTCCTGCTCACTGCTCTGAATATTCTGTAGGTCACGCGATTTGCGTTAATCCGAGGCTAATAGTCCACAACAAATGCAATATTTACTCCTAAATGAGTAGCGTTTGCTCAAAGCTAAAGTGTCCAGCTGTTATTTACATCTTGAGGAGGAAAGAAGGCGCTGGGGGCTGAAGTCTGGAAGCGCTCGGAGACGGAATAAACACAGTTGGTTTAAGACTTTTTTAGTGTTGGCGAAGAGAGATCTGCAAACAAACTGACAAGAGACAAACCGGCGTCTTCAGCAGGAGACGTTAAAAGCGAGAAAATAAGACAAGATCACGCTGCGTCTCCAACGGTAGGTTGAAGTGTAACACATGTCTGATCTCTATTAGGCTCATTTCATTTGGTTTGATGCATCATTTTTTTTCATTTTGAAAACGAAAGAAAACACATTTTTGTTCTTTCCTTCGGTTCAGTGTTCTCACGCCCGCTGTTCTTCGCGCCATCTCCAGAGGAAGGACCGCAGGTTCTCCGGTTCTTTCTCTCCTGAATCCTTCTTTTATCTGGGAGGGGTGGACGCTGCTGGGGGGGGGGGGGTTGTTTCACCCAGAGAAATGCGTCCGTGTGGCGTTTGGACTTAAGATTTCCCCTCCAGTCTGAGTGCAGCCACCCGGGAGGACGCCGCTAACCTCTAATCGCTATTAGCTTTCCTCCTCTGTCCGAGCGTCCCATTAAACATACAGTCGGCGTACTGCTCGCTTTTGCATATTTAATGAACAATCTGCTTCGAAATTCTCTTCATTTCTGACTTATCTATGAGCAAACACATTTTTAATCACTACAAAAAAAAAAATCCTTTATCCACACTCAATGTTCCCATCCTCCCACGTAAATGTCAACATCCACAGTCTGCATCTCTGCTCGGGGAATGAAGAAAGAATCAGTGAACGATGCACGATTACAGAACTGTATTTATCAAAAACAACAATAATTAAGTAATCGGAAATACACTTAATCAGGGGTCAGTGGAGATCTCCCGTATGCTCTTCCTCTTTCAGCGGAGGCATCCACCGCCGGATCTCCTTGCTTTGGGAAGGCAATGGCTGCACTCATGGGGTATTTGTGTGGTATAATGCAGAGAGGTGTGAGGTGTGTCGCATTTGTGTTTGAATCCGCTACCGAATGTGCTCATTAGACCTGATCAGACCTGATTCAAAGCGTATTGTTGCTGAACTCCGTCCTCCTTGGGATTCTTTGCAACGCTGCGAGGGAGCAGTATTGAACGGGGATAACCTTCTCGCTTAAAATGAGTTATACGCCCGTGCAGAGGGACCGCGAGGCCTGTTTCTCTCCCATGATCAATTACATGTACTCTGAGTATGAATCAGGCTGCTAAGTGATGGAAATGAAGCTGAGAAAATCACTCCTTTTCTTGGCTTTGTGTCATGAAACAGTTCGGACTCTAAATTGGAAAGTTTATTTGCGGCACGGCGAGAATATAGTTTATTTTATCTTTACTCTGCTCAAACCCCTTCAGACATTTACATGTAAAGAAATGACAATTACAATGACCACACAGGAGAGCAGGTGACATATTTGGAAGGGCATCCATTAACCTTTTATTATTTGTGCTGCCTCTGATGACCTTTTCCAGCGCCGTCCCACCCAAAGTCCAGCAACGCGAGGTAATTCTATTCTATGCTTATAGCACAAACACAGAGGCTGCAAACACGAGACGAAAAACAAAATATAAGGTATAAAAGAAGCATATAAACATATTTTAGTGGACAGTCGGAAATAGAGTTGAGTAGGTAGGACTGAGTTGATTGGACCAATATCATGGCGGCTGAAGTCGGAGAAAGAACTCATGACTTTGAGCTGCGACTTTGGCACTTTGATGTAATATAAAGCAAAGAGTGCCAAATTGCTGTGTCTTATTAAAGGAGACTTTCCACAATCATATTTGACCTCCATGAAATTCAAGGCAATATTTCGCAACCTCTGGAAATGAGAAAAATGTCCTCCCCATCCCGAAGCCCTCCGTCGGAGGCGCTTTTTATCTTTTGTTGGACTTTGTCCTCCTCAAAGTCTGCACGGCAACACGCTGATGATCAGCTCGTATCTCTTGTCTCGTGCAGGTGTTGCTCGAGTGGCCCACCCTCTTATAAAACCGGAGCGTCCGTACTTTACCGTCCACACTGTGTGCTAATTAAAAGGTCTTGCATTTGCAATGCAGGCGCCCATCGTTAGTCGGAGCTCTCCCGAGAGCACGAAGATCGGACCGGAGGTGATGAAGGCTGCTGAAGACCTTTCAAGGACCCTCGTGGCAGATGCTGCACCTGTTACACGGCACGTTGCATATTCAGAAGGTCCTGTCTCATCCGGTTTTTTCCTCAATCTGTGACACGTCCTAAATCATCGTTTAGTCAGACATGACATCAGGACAGCAGAGAGCGTAGACGCGGTGCAAACTGAAGTTTAGCACTTTATTAGCACTTCATTATAGGACTTTGTAGTTTGGCTTTCATGAAGAATTTGTACTTTCCCGATTCTTGTGGTTCTGGTTCTGTTCCCTCTTGATTGAATGCACTTATTGCAAGTCGCTTTGGGTAGAAGCGTCAGCTAAATGATGAATGTAAATGTGAGTCAAGTGAAGTGCTTGTTACCCGGTTCAAACTGGCTGCTTTATTTGCATATGAGCGCTTTGGCAACGGCAACATGACATTTAATTAATTCTATGGAGAAATCCTTCACCTAAAGCATGAGACAGAAAGGGAAAATGCTGCCATGCAGTCAGATAAAGTGGTGTCACATGCAGAGCGACAGCAATAGGAGATGCCAAGTTGCCATTGGCAACCTTTGAGAAAATAGCCACCAATTTTCGGCTTTTGGTCGCAATCAGTGGCAGCTAGAGCAAGACAATAGATCAATATTATATTGATATTTTTATCTGCGGCAGGATGAGTATTAGATTTTATATGAAGGAATTAAGCATTAATGTCTTGACGCTGCATTAAAGTGAATAATTAGAAAAAAACAAAAAACTTTTATCCACATTTCTGAGTGTTATTTATTTTGAAATGTTGTCATTTTAACACACTTTACCGCCATATTTTAGCTTGAAATTGTACTGCCATCGTACTAAAGCACAGAGATGGATACGCAAATAGAGTTTGGAGCAAATGACAAGGAAGCTCATGACATAATGAAGTCTGCAAGAGCTGCCTCACCCATTGACGGGCTGATGGACACCGGCATTCACAGGAAAAGCCTCCGAATTACCCCAAATGGGTTAAAGGGGATAAAGTCTGTAAAATGGAAAACAACAACAGAAAACTGCAAGGGTTGTCATGAATGACAGCATCATTACTTAGATATTACACAGCACCAAACAAACAAACATCAAAATAGGAAAGAAATGCATGATTACCAGCCACTTAACCGGTCTGGCTGCCAAAAAATCGACAATGCCAAACATAATAATTATTGTCTCTATGGTTAATCATCTCATTGCTTAGCACATCAGCAGTAAAAGCAGCATGCCAGGTTGTTTTAGTTACACTAACTGCGTGCCTCCTAATGTGTTCACCACGCGACGACAAACAGTCAACAATTGGTGAACGACAATTATCTCACTAACAATGCCTCCCTCTCCCTCCATCTCTCTCTCTCTCTCTCTCTCTCTCTCCACCCCCCAGGATTTCCTCCGTCCCTTTGGGGAGGAAAAAGAGGCAACCAGACAAAGCCCTTCAGAATAAAAGCCACACGCGATGACTGCACCGTGTACTTAAGAGCCGTATGAACGGCAGCGACCTTTTCCAAGCGTGGAGCTCCTCACAAGCCACATTTCCTCCTGCTGCACGTCCCACGGGGGATGCTTGATTGGTTTTCACAAAAATGTGCAGCCTGTTGGGGGGAACGTATCAAACATACAAGCAGATCCCGAATATGATATTTTTATGTTGCGCTATACATGCTCGGTGGTGTTGTGCTTTTTCTGCACATACTTTCTCAATGTCAGACAATATAGTTTTATTTCTCTTAGTTTCATTCATAAAAGTGTTACGATCACTTGACGGCAAGGTTCCATTTGTTACATGCACGCGTATGTCATCAAGGTATGACAACATCAGCAGCGTTTGTGAATATTTGGGTCATATGTTAATAATAAGTTGCAATTGCAATAGTCACAATCATATTTCTTGTAAGCCAAATAAAATTCTGAAAGCTGAAATAAATCAATTTCTTTTTCTGCTCTGTTATGTGACACATTAGAACACGTGTGAATGTGAAATGTGAATGTTGTACAAAATTTGAAGAAATTGGCCAGAATTCTTTTTTCATGTTTCAGGATGCAGCCAAACACCAAAAAGGTGGTCAGGTGACCAAAAACCCAATATCCTAAGAATGAGCAAGAACACCGTTACTGTACTGCACAGTCCGTCATGGGCCGCCGTTATTCACGCCAGCTGCTTGTCAGAGGGCCACACTTGGGTTTCCGGGCCCTTGGATGCTTTCTCAAGGTGAACAGAGCTCCGCTTGTGCGGAGGGCAGAAATGAAAGACAAAAAAACAGTTAGAAAGAAAGGGAAATGTAATTTGTATGTATACAAATGTCAAAATGTCAAGGCATGTAATCCTTTTCAAGGGGTGAGGAGGTCTTTGGTTGAAGCTTGGCTCCGCTCCAGGCTTCATAACAACAAAAGTGCTTACTCCGGGTTCTGGAGGTGAGCGCTGAGTTCTGATCTCTCTCTCTCTCTCTCTCTTGCTGTTAAGGGATTATTTTGATATCAGCAGCCTACATGTGGGTTTTACAGTAGCGGTGTACAGTATATCCTGAGTGACACGCTGCATTTTTATTTAACACCGGCAAACTTTAAAAAAACGCCTGTTTTTCCAGGGATGTCTGTGGCGGTGAGTGTGCAAAGTTAGCATTCAGATCATTCAGTTTGAGGTCGTATCGCAACGAATCTGTGACGCATTGGCTCACTGATAAGAGCTGCATCGCTCGCAGAGACACTGTCAAAACGCTTTTAAAGCACGGATCGACGCGTCGGGCCGGATGAGCCAGTTGAATCAGCGCTGAGTGATTGTGAGACTGTTTGTGCTGCAGACACTACGTGCGATTCTTTTGTGAAAACCTTAAAAAAAAGAATTAGAAGTTTAATAACTGTTAATTACATCGGATAGAAGGAAATACAAGCTTATATATTTAGTTTTATTAACCGCTAAATGAAAGTGGGTGAGACTGTCTGCTTTTATATTGGATGTATTCTATAATTCCAGTTCTTTTGACAGGCTCTGTTTTCTACCATCTACCCATCCTTTTGTTAAACGATTTCAGAATCCACTGCAGTAATTCCCTCTGTTCTTTTACCCCCTTTTGCTCTTATTATTATAAATTCTTGATAACAACTGCACACTTTATTTGATATTCTTTGCGATCCTCCGCTGCTTTTAAGAGAATTCTGTCCGACGTCTGTCCTCCCACCACACATCTGTCTTCTTCCACTTACAGCAACGGTTGCTAGGCAACAGCTCATGGCTCCATTAGAATATCAATATTTACATATAAACAATATTAGATTGTTTGGTGAATGGGGTGTTGTGTATAAGTCGAACTTCAGCGTGTGGTGCATTCAAGGACGTTTACACCAGTGCAGCAACTGTAATCAGGGAAATGTAGTGTGATTACATTTATATATGTGTGTTACTCTGTTGCTCTAAATTCTGATTGTAGAAATTGGATTATCTTGCAGGATTACAGCACTTAGTATTGATTAGGCAAATACCATACACTGCTATCAGACTGCTCCCAAATCCCAAATGGGATTAAAGTTTAATGCAGGACCCAGCATTTGGGTTGAAGTAGAACATTATTTAGTTTAATTTTAGCAGGTCAACCTGCTGAAAAGCTGATGCAGCCATGTTTCTTTCAACAGCCGAGGAAGATTGCAAAGATGAGGTTTTTATCAAAGATGAGGTTTTTATCAAAGATGAGGTTTTTATCAAAGATGAGGTTTTTATCAAAGATAAGGTTTTTATCAAAGATAAGGTTTTTATCAAAGATGAGGTTTTTTATCAAAGATGAGGTTTTTATCAAAGATGAGGTTTTTAATCAAACATGAGGTTTTTATCAAAGATGAGGTTTTTATCAAAGATGAGGTTTTTATCAAAGATGAGGTTTTTATTAAAGATGAAGTTTTTATCAAAGATGAGGTTTTTATCAAAGATAAGGTTTTTATCAAAGAGGAGGTTTTTCATCAAAGATGAGGTTTTTATCAAACAGCCGAGGAAGATTGCAAAGATGAGGTTTTTATCAAAGATGAGGTTTTTATCAAAGATGAGGTTTTTATCAAAGATGAGGTTTTTATCAAAGATAAGGTTTTTATCAAAGATGAGGTTTTTTATCAAAGATGAGGTTTTTATCAAAGATGAGGTTTTTAATCAAACATGAGGTTTTTATCAAAGATGAGGTTTTTATCAAAGATGAGGTTTTTATCAAAGATGAGGTTTTTATTAAAGATGAAGTTTTTATCAAAGATGAGGTTTTTTTATCAAAGATGAGGTTTTTATCAAAGATGAAGTTTTTATCAAAGATGAGGTTTTTATCAAAGATCCATCCAATGTGTCCTTTTTTTCAATTGTGTAGTACAAGTTGCCGTCGTATAATTGTGCAGCATCATATTACAGGTATTTTACGTCTGAGACGGGCTGCCTGTCACCGTTTCTTGTTTATTTTTAATTTGACGGAAATCTCGACGAGCTGGGCCGTTTTAATTCCGTTAATTCTTGCGTTACGAGATTCTCAAGCAGAGCCTTCCACCCCTGAATGTCCAAACATATTCCCTCTTTTGCATCTAAAAGAATTGATCTGAATCATCGCGTGTTTTTTGCCTTTACATTTTCAATCGTAGCCGTTTTATTTGAATCGTTGGGGGGCAAAAGGCACCTTTTCAACGCTGAGGTTCTGTTCCACCATCTCATCTCTGTTACTGGGGGAAGAAATGGAAACGCACCCAGACCGTCGGTGTGACAAATGGATGAAGCTCATTGTTTGAGCCGTCAGTCGAGCCTTCACGTTCTCCTGAACACAGAAATGAGGCTCACAGGGAAACGCAGATGGCGTCGTTATTCCACCGCCATTACTTTGTGCAAACCGCATTCGCATCATAATCATATGTCACAGCAAATATATTGTCTATTGCCGCTTTAGTACTTTTCGTCTGGTTTATGTGATTCCCGTGGAATCAGGTGATCCACGGCTGATTATTATTTTGGCACAACGAATATTATTGGTGATATTGATAAGTAGCCTGCATGCAGCTAATGTGGAGCACGGGGGAGGACGGATACTCAGGGCTTCCATCGCTCTGTCGCTAACCCCGACATGTGACCTGTTGTTGAACAGTTGATTAAACCAACAGTTTGAGCACCACCTCCCGTATGTGCTCCCCGCAGGGCTGATCGATATTTCATTTTGCCTCCGCCGTCATAAGGACACAAGCCATCGGGGACCCGGAGCTCGTCGCTGCTGGAACGCAGCTCGAGGGTAGGGGGGGGGGGGGGGGGGGGGGGGTTGTTTCCCCGGCCCAGCGGTCAAAGAGCATGAAGAAGGGGCAGAGAATAATAACGCTGCCACTGCCAACTGCGTGTGTGCGCACGCGGGTAAACACGTGTTCAGCATAAACAGCACGCTGGTGCATCCGAGCTCGCGGCGGCCCGCTGACAACATACTGCTGTCCCGAGCAGCTGCAAATATCTGGCGGGGAATCGATGAATCGATGAATCTCCCAACTTACTCAAATATTACGTTTGCGCTGATATGACATGTGAGTGAAGAAGGATATTTGGACTTTTTCAAAACTTTTTGTCTGAACGGCAGCACGGCGAGGCTCATCTCAGGCCTCAACGCGCCTCTCGGTGTGTTTAAAATGCGTAATCTGCCACTTGTCTGCGCCACGCGTGAGGTCCCGTCACGGCTTTCCCTCCACCGGATGTGTCGAGCTCGTCTTGCGTTGGACTCGCTTCCAATTTGTCAGCACCAATTAGCCGATCGGCGTTGCCTCCGCTTCCTCGCACTCCTAGATAGAGCCATTTTGATTTTGATACAAGCCCCGGTAAGTAAATGCCAGTGTGTGCTCTAAAGGCCATTTAGCAATATTCGTTGCTTTTGTTGTTTGTTTACAGGTAAACACCGCTGAGGAGCAGCTCAGATATGAAAAGAAGCGCAGCACAATATGAAATATTGGAATTCAAGTCTGGAAATATTCTTATTTTTTTTCTCCTTTGAAAATGCACTTCGTGTTTATCCCTTGAAAGGTCCTAAATAAACAAAAGCGCTTATTTTTTTCCCTCATCAGTTGATGCTCACCCTGTCAGATTTAGCCGCTTGAGGTTTTTGTAGCAGCATTCACGCACACTAGTACAGATTAAGGCGAGCAGATGTCTTCTCCACCCCAAAGAGCATCATCGGCTGACACCGGCAGCCTGTTTTTAAGCTCTCGCTCTCTCAAGGAGGGCTCATTTCTGGAGCTGCAACACGCGGTTTAGATTCTCAGCCCACCTGAGTCGCAGAGGCCCGTTGAGCGCGTATCACATTCAGACGGAGGCGCTGCCGCTGCCGGCGGCGGCGTGCTCGAACCCGCCCCCGGATCGTTGGCTGCAGCGTTGGATGGTGTTGTAGGTGGAAGTGGGATTGGCTGCTGTCAAGGAAACACGCGGCGGCCGCTTGTGCCTCCTAATTGCAGCGCCGTGTGGACGACAGCCATCCGTCCCCGTCCTATCTGGCAGCAGAGGTTCCAATGTCGAGGCGTCTGAGCTGCTTTCGCCGCGGGGCGTCTGCGATAACAGGAAACATCCAGCGCCTGTTCAGCTGTGACTGAACAAAACTCCGTAAAAACTGTACAAGTGGGTATCTGTGCCGCGACATAAGCCTTCAAAGTCGGAATGATGTTACCTTCTGAATCGCTTTTTTTTCAGGTTTTTGCTTCGGCTGGATGTTGTGATGAATTATCCATTAACTAGCATATTAATCAAACCACATACGCAAACGTTTGGCAGCTCACACACTCGAGTATTGAGGCCACGTGAACATTTTTTTCCCCATAAAATCCTCATGCACTTGGCTCGCTGTCCCATCCAGTCTGTGCAGACAAATGTCTATTGCTACTTCACACTGCGAGAGATGCCAAAATATATAGCGAGGCACCTATTGGAGCCTGGAAACACAACGTTGGTCCTTGGCCCTCATTTGTTCCACATTGACTTACTCTTACCGGTAGAAATGTGGCCGCTTCAGTCACTGAATACGAAACTAGATTTTGACGTTTCTTATCCAATTTTCTCTTTGCATCTCATTTACTAATATCAGTCGAAGGTCAAGCTTCCCGCGCCGGATAACAACCGGCGATGATGCACTTACACGGTTTGGTGCCTGAGGGATGTGGGCCAGCAGCACAGCACGAAATGGACTCGTCTATCACATCTCATTCTCTCTCTTTGCCTTTCTGTTCGACTGTGTTCTGCGTAACAGGTGTTATTACATTCCTGATTACAGACAACAGCACTTGAGTGGATAACCATCTGTTTACACACCTTGCCGTGGGTCCGTTTAACCCGGCTGTCTTCTCTTAGAACTAGACCTCCTGAACGCAGCCCTCCTGAAAGGGGACATTAGCGGTGAAAAAAGGGCCGCAAATCAGCGCTTTCCCCCCCGTTTTGGGCGTCGCGAACCGCAGTAGAATATATTATAACACAAAAGCGTGCTTTTTAATTTCCCACAGTGGAGGCGGAGTGAGTGCCAAAAAAAATGAAGTAATCACGGCCTGCGGGTCACGCACCCGGATTACTTTGTATCCGGGCGTTCCCCGAAGCCCGTTCTCGCCTGGCACAGCCTTTCACAAAGAACCACCACAAAAAGCTCATCCTTCTACAAAAGCCAACGTGTTAGAATGAAAGTCTTTGAAGATCTACATTTGGGAGGACATTTTGCCAGCCAAATCCAATCGTTTACGGGACATCGACTTTTGTTTCTTTCGTAACGCATGTTGTACTTTCTCGACAGGGCTTCTCTGACGGCATTAAAGACCACGCATCTGAGATACGAGTTCCCAGATAGACACAATCCCTCCTCTGCATTGCGTCTTCTTTATCCTTCGCGGCGCGCTTTGTTTTGCGAGCCCCGTGGGCCTTCGGAGAATCGTCCAACGCCCCGCTCGAGCCCCGCTCGTAGGTAGCGGGCCATCTGCGGAGGCCCGCGCGGTGCCGCGAGCGAGCGAATGCAGAGGAGCGGCAGGACAAAATCGCATTTGCATACTGTGGGAGGAGGCGTGCGGCACCGCGAGCCACAGAGGGAGGCGTTTTTTTTCCCGTTCAGCGATCGCCGTGTCGGTCGGCAGCCGGACGTACGGCTACCTGATAGAAAGGACTTGCGTGAACCGTCGTCTCCAGATGGACACTCAGCCTGCAAGGAACTGCTGTGTGGGGTGTTGATGACCCTTCAAGCCTTGGATGCACCAGTGGCTGTCGAATCCTTCCGATATTCTGAGCCGCGTTGCAATGATGCATTGGTTGCTTTGTTTTTAGCCTGACTGACACATTCCTGTTATTGACCTAATATTACTCATCAAACCGAAAGCTCCTCAAGGCAAAAAAAAGAGAAGACATCATTACCTTTTTTTCTTCCTCAGGATGTCAACGTCGTCTTTGAGCGTCTCTCTCACTGACGGTGCAGAAGAAAAGTCAGCGCTGCTGATAATGTTGCTGATGGCTTATTGGTTTTCAGGCCTTGAGTGAACCTGTAGTGGACTCGCTGTCTCGTATTTCAGATGATGTTTTTTTTAAACTACTCCCCGTAGCAACCCTCCGGTGGTGCTTTCTCCTTGAAGGCAGTTTTTTGCCTCAATGCCACGGCTTTCTTTATCCGGTTAAAAAGAGTCCTCTCCGGGGAAGCTGTGTGCCTCGCTTGTTGTGTTGTTGTATATTTATGTGCCACACAGGTACCTCCGACATCTGAGACTTCGCTGTGTTTTTAATAAGAAAAAAAACTGCGAATATCCTGCGAGCAAGTGGCTGCACCGCCTGTCTTTCTGCAGCGAATGCAGCGTAGTCACCGAAGTGTAGATGTCCAGTTTCTCCGCACCAGCACACGAACGCACCGCACAAAGCCTCAAAGCCACAAAGGAGCAGCCTGGGCTCTTTATTTTCAGCCCCTTTCTTCTGTCCTTGTCAGATTATGCTCACAAGTACTGGGACTCTGCCCTCGCCGCGACACACTGGAAATGGAATGGAATAAAATGGAGGCTCTGCCAAACAAAGGAGTGCGTAAAAAAAAAGACATCCGCCTCTAAACCCACAGAAATTGGATGATCATCTGATTCGCGGCTTGTGAATATACTTCCATCTCGCACGTACAGTAGGCCCACTCACACTGTCTGGGAAGGGATGAGACCATCGCTCAGTTCGGGGATCGGGTGCGGCGTCATCTCGCCGAGGCTGAGGGTGTCATCTCCTGAATAAATACTAATCAGTTAGCGGATGAATTAATGATCCCTTTGTTTGAGGCTGACCGTAGTAGGTGTCTGAACGGAGCCGGCACCCTCCTCCCCCCTCGCCCAATCTTTGCGCGGCAGCCCATCGAGCACAGGGCGAGTGGAGCCATTGTGATTTAGAGACATTTTGTGCTATTTGGATCGCGGAGGTGTCGTAATGCAAAGCAAAAGTGCGATATCTCGTCTTTATATCTTTTTTTGCTCAAATCGTCATTGCTTCCTGCAGACATTCAGTTTAATTGATTGTTGTTTTTTTGGTCGGACGCCTTAACTAAGCTGGTTAACACAGGATTGAAAGACTTTATTGTTTTGTTTAACGACGTGAAATACTTCAGTGGAACTCTCTTGTACTTTTAAGCTGTCTGAAAAAGGCGGTTGCTAAAATGTGGTTAATTGAGACTTGTTACGTAATCGTGCCCACTAGTCGGCCTCTCCATTAGCTTTTTACGGCTGCCCACCCTCTTAAAAAATCCTAAAGGAGGTTTTCATTTGTGAAGATTAATAAAAACTGTTAATATCATAACGTGTTTGTCACAGACAGCTGTTTTTTGTTGATGTTGTTGATGCAATAATCCAAAGTCCCATCGGTTCTTGTCTGAGAATCCAGTTTGACACTAACTTGACCTGCAAAAGCCTGTTATCTCTTCAGCACACTATGCTGCTGTCGGTTATAAAATTCACAAATTTGCCCGCTTGAATCAAATGATTCTGTCAGACAGAGTGATTGGAATTGGATAAAAGAATCCGACTCCCCATGTGTGATCACCCAGAGAGATCAGTTCCTTTCTCTCTCAGAGATCCACTTCCCTCCTCTGACCTCCATAAAATAAGCTCGCACATTTCTTCACGGCACATCCTTCGCACTTCGGCATTCCGGGAGCAGCTCAGTAATCCGCCTTTGTTTGAATATTTTAGCACAAGTTTTCATGTGCAAATGAGAAAGAAGGGATGACGACATCGCTGTCAATAACAAGCTCTATGGAATCTATTGGAAAAAGAATTGCAATTTTATTTGTATTCATGTACAGTATGAACTACAATCTCAGGTATCAATAATTGAACATCATCCTCAGAGAAATTAGTTGGACTTCTTACAAGCACAGTCTCTTATTTTTTTTTCTTGTTTTTCTTTAGCTTTTTTGTCTTTTTTTTAACAATTGAAGCACATGTAAAATTATGATCTGAAGATCTTTTTTTTTTTGCGTTATGTTTTTGAAAATATTTTTTTTTTCGTATAAATGTAACCATTTGATGATTATTCTCTCCAAAAATGAGAGGGAATATTACCACATACAGTAATCCTCCCTATACATAGACAGTTGGCAGATAACACACAATAATTTGATCACCTTGGCTTGGGCGGGGTTTTGCACACAAAAAAATCAAGCTCACTCTGCTGGTATTTCAAGTCCAACATTCTGCGGGTCAGAGGCTTAATTTCATTCTGGCATTCAAATATCTCTCCACATAGAGCCATCCGGCTCCAGCAAAAACCAATACTGATATATCCCATTCATTATGAACAGCTCACAACCCTCATCCCCAAATATATATTAAAAAAAAATCAACCTTTTTTTTATTTTTTCACTGTAGCCAGCGTCAACATTGAATCATTAAGCCACCGAAAGCATCGAAAAGGATTTGAGCATTGAAAAAAGAAAACAGTGGAAAGGGAAAGAATGGTTCACTCCACGACGTGACCAATGACTGCGCCTCCTTTCATCTCTCGCAGCGCTCGGTGAAAGGCTGAATGAAGGATGAATAGGTTTGTGTTTGCCTTGTTCCTGCTCCACTTTCCCCCACCTCAGCACACATGACCTGCCTTTTGAATGTATAATTCACCTCCACCGGCTCTGCTCGCCATTCCTCCATGGTATAGCATCAAAAATACATTTAAGAGACTGAGTGATTACAGGCGGCATGATTTTCGCGTGAGCGACGGTGCTTTCTACGGCAAGCTGTCTTCACCGGGGTGAAAATCAATAACGCGAGAGGAGCTCCCGGACGGCGGCGTCACATTCTTCACACCGTTGCCGGGCGATATTCAATCAATTGAAAACCTGAAACGACGCGCCGCTCTGATAAAAAAGCTGACGTCACGCAACTTGTCGAATCTCATCGAGTCCATTTGTAAATGCACACGCCGTCGACTAATCTGTCGCATTTGTGAAATCGACCAGTGGGAAATTCAAATACGCTCGTTGCGCAGAGACCAAAGCGAGAGGAATCTACCTCTTCTTACTTTCTGCACAGGGTCACTGTTTCCATGACGACAGTCTGATGGCTAGTTTTGCCTCCTTATTTCTTATCTTCTTCCCCCCCCCCCCCCCTCCCCTTCATATCTGTCATATATCTGTTTGAAGACCCCTCATGGCCATCGTGAGTCTGCCCCCCCCCCCCCCCCCCCCCCACACACACACACACACACTTCCCCACCCACCGTTCTTCACTTTTCATCCCTGCGTCCTTCTTCCCTGAGCCCCCCTCTTTGAAAGAGTAAATGAAAAAAAAAGCAAAGCGTAAACAGACTACAGGAGAGACAATGTTCTGATGGTCTATAAATGATCAGCGACATCAAAGCGGGCACATTTCTCTCAGACAAAAATGAGACTGAGCGAGGGTTGCTTTTTCGATATCAAAGGCCTCTACCCCCGGTTAGATGTTGGGCACGGGGAGAGTGGAAAAGTCTCCCGCTGCTCTGTTATCAGCTTTCCTCTGTTCGTCTGCAAATTAACTGCTGATACAGATTAATGAGCTATAACCCAGCTCCCCTTATTTTGTTGCAGGTTCCCTAACTGCCTCGCTGCCTGCGTTAGCCCCAGTCTGCGTCAGTCTGACAGGGTCACACTACATTACAAAGCAGCCTCATTTGCCTCTTTATCTCCGTAACAGATGGACCATCAGCGGCTGAGCTTGGCGTGACCCCCGGGGGGCGATGGCAAGGTAACGCGACGCTGAGTGGACGTAGATCATTACTGGGTTAACACGGAGGCTACAGACTGCAGCCTTATGCTCCCCCCCCTTCATTTTAGCCGGGCAAATATTCCGCCGCCGTGCGGCACGCGCCAGACCGGGCGGAGCGAGACAAATGAGACACGGCGAAGGGGGGGGGGGAGGGAGGCGGGACGTGCCTCAGCCAGGTGACGGAGAGACAATCAAAGAAAACCAGAGGACGCGGAGGGAAGGAGAGAGGGTGGGTGGGGTGGGCGAAGCACTCAGAGGAGAGGAGCAGTGGAAAAGAGAGGGAAGTAGTAAAGGTTGACGTGTAAAAGAGAAACGGTGGGAAGGAGGAGAGGGAGCGAAAACCTAATCTTAATTAAAGTGAAGGACGTATGGCTGTTGTTTAGGAGCCACGGGGGAAATGCACAGTTACTAATTTGGCTGCTGTGCTCCTCAGGCATGCTGGCTTCACTGTGATATCATCCGGAGCTGTGTCATTAAAAGAACCCATTTTGCATTGAGTGACAGCTTGAATATGACGGCAATGAACATGACCCCATTCTGGGTTTTTGTCTCTCTCTCTTAAACCTCTGCCGACATTGGACGTGGTAGGCTGAGCAGCTGAAACGCACATGGATGCTTTTAGATACTGAAGCAACGCACTTTTTTATCAGGTCAAATCACAGGATGAAATCAATGGCCTCTCTGTTCAAGGCCAAATCGTACCGCGGTTTCACACGAGCTGCATTTGATAGATTACACGTTCACATTTTGCAAACCATTCCTTCCCTTGTGCAGTATTACACACACACACACACACAGAAAGAGAGAGAGAGAGAGACATAGAGAGAGAGAGAGAGAGAGAGAGAGCGAGGGAAATAAAATGAGCTAAAAAGCTATCACAAAAGTTTTTTCTTCATTTAGCCACTAGACGTACTTATAATAAATAATCTTTGTTTTTGTAAAGACACTCGTTAAAGTATCACATGTTGTCCCTTTGCCAAATGCTGATTCATCGCCATCGCTTTTGTGATCAAAGTCAATGTAATTTTGACTCCTTTTTATCTCCAGCTTTTGGTCCATTGTACTCCTAGTATGAAACTGCTGATACTGGATGCTTAGTCAAATTCAAGATCAGATCTGGGTCTCTTGTACATTGTCTTTTGAGCAGGCTTGGATCAGTAAAGGTTCCTGTGTGACCGAGCTGTGTATGGTACTGAGCATAGGACCGTGGTGGTAGGAGCTCTTGTAGGTGTTGTAGTGGTTGTAGTGCTCCAGGGGGGGCATCGATAGGTGCCTCTCCATGGCAGCGACACCTGCGAGCTCTTCTTCAACTGTTATGACCTCCATGGAGGAGGCGGGGCCATCGGGATCCTGCTGGTTGTGCTGCTTCCTCATCTTGTAGAAAATGACCAGAAGCACAGCAGCCATGAGCGTGATGGCCACGAAGCAGCCGATGATAATCTTGGTGGTTTTCATCACCTCATCCAGACCGTTGAGGGGACCCTCTCCATCTGGGTCGAGAACTGGAATTGTGTAAGTCCGCTCTGTGGTCTTTGTTGAAACGGGAGTACCTCTCGTCGTGGAGGATGACACCCAGCCAAATGGGGGAAGCGGCGTTTGGCTATCGTCCCCCGGGGTCTCAATGGTCTCCACGGTGACTGTGGTAAAATAGGTCACCCCACTGTTTTCCACAGAAGTGACATTAAGCACAGCGGAGGCAGAAATGTTGCCCGCTGTGTTGCTAACCATACAGGTGTAAGTCCCAGTGTCCTGCATCGTGACGCTAGTAAAGTTCAGCGTCCCGTCATTGAGTACAGAGAGACGCACCTTGTAAGCCCCGTGGGTCACCAACGAGCCGTTTGGCGTGAGCCAGCTGATGGACGTCAGCGAGCTTGTACGACATTTAAGCTCGGCGCCCATGCCCTCTGTCACGTTCAAGTCGCTGGGTGGCTCCACGATGACGGGAACATCGCACTGGAAGTAGCTGTGGTCCAATTCCCCAATGTAGCGACCTTTAAAGACCGCAGGAGAATGGCAACGGGCGCAGCAGCTGGTGTTGGCAGGTACCGTCTCCTTCAGCCACCAGCTGAGCCACAGGATATCACAGTTGCAGTTCCAGGGGTTGTGGTGGAGGTGGACCCGCTCCAAGCGATGCAGTGGCGTGAAGAGGTCGTGTGGTAGAAAGGTGAGGTTGTTGTGAGCCAGGTTGAGCTCCACCATTGACTGAAGGTCGTCGAAGGAGTTCCTCTCGATAGTTTGGACCTGGGCGTGCATCATCCACAGCTTCTGGAGGTTCACCAATCCTAAAAATGAGCTGGGCTTCACAACGGACAGCTGGTTTCCAGACATTTCCAGCTCCTCGAGCCTGACCAAGGGTGAGATGTTGGGAATCTCCTTGAGGTTGCACATTCCCAGATTTAGGTAGCGCAGGTTGCTCAAGTCCTTGAAGGCTCCTTCAGAAATGTAGGAGAGACGTTTGAGCTCGCCTAGATCCAGCCTTCGGAGCGAGGGGACCCGGTTGAAGGCATAAGATGGTATACTTTCGATGGGGTTGTTCCGTAGCCACAATTCCTTCAGCTTGGACAAGTACTCAAATGCTCCATTGGGGATTGTCGTAAGCCGATTATCAAAGAGCTCCAAGGTGTTGAGGCTGGCCAGTCCATTGAAGGCGCCAATTTCAATGTTACGAATGTGGTTTTTGCTCAACTGCAGGATCTCCAGATGGCGCAGGTGTTTAAAACTGTCCACCTTGATGACCTGGATTAGGTTGTCCTGGAGGTTCAGGTAGCGAGTGTTTGTCGAAATGCCATCTGGGACGTCCCGCAGGCTGCGGCGGGTGCATATGACTTTGCTGAACTGATTGCTGCATGAGCAGACGGAAGGACAAGTCTGCGCTCTGACCAGCCCGGCCACCACCAGGATCTGGAGGGCCAGAAGCAGCACAAAGAGGGGGTTGGACAGCGCCCCCTTCAGCCTACGACCTCTCATTGTCTGGCGCTGGAGGGAGGAGATCATTTTGTTCACCATTCATAGTTCATCTGCTGTTTGTGTTCTCTGTGGAAACAAGAAAAGAGAGGATTACATTTAGTAAACCACACAAAGAAGGCAGAGAATGAACTGACAGAAAACAAATAAATGGAAGATGCAACTTGAAGCTGTGGGAAATTATAATAGGTATTTTTGTCCATTTCTTTTCCTGCACATAGTCCAAACAATTCATCAAAATCTGGTCAACAGAATCTAATTAAAATGCTAAAATGCTCATTGAATGTAGAAGAAATAAGAGCAAGATGAATTAACGGCTTCAATTGTCACGCACAATGTAGAATATCATTTTGTCTTTGTTAGCTTTTGTTGTTTTTGTTAACACTGGATTGTCCCAGATTTACATACTTCAGAGAAGCTCATGCATCTGCACTAACAAAGACAACTTTAAGCATTAGATCAATTCTTTGCAAGCCCCTTACTCATTGGGCTCCTGGAATTATTTAATACCCCAAAAGCGACGTTAAATAATAATTTAACATTGGCATTTCAGCACCATGCTCAATGAACTCAATATGTCCATGCTAACAACAATATAAAAACAAACAAATGCAACCTGTAAAATGCATGAATGCAAAGAATAAGGAGATCCAGCTGCTCTTGTCGCTTTACAGCTCGCATCCTGATGTAAAACTTACACAAAGCCATTGATAAATACATGCTATCCAATGACAAAACAATGATGGGCATTTTTCTCTACTTTGACATTTTTCTGCAATATTCTACATCCTTTTTATTGCCTTTGTAATTATTTATCTGCAATTCATATCCTGGGGTTACAAAAACAACTCTTTCATTGATTCATGATTAATGGCTTTTTCTTTACTTGACATTATTCGCCGTGAGGACAAAATGTCCCACGAACAGCGTGATTTAACGGTGGAGAGGCCCAACATTGCCTTTAAATAACTACAGCAGGATTTATCATTTCCCAAATCAAGTGACTGACAAGAAACTCGTTACTCGGTTATCTTAGATTAGATTAAATCAGATTAGATTAGTCCATTCAGCCTGAGTGTGCTCGTGGTAAAAATAGACCCAGACGTTCATACACAAACGGTACAGCACGTACCTGCCACTTCCACACAGCAATGTTAATACGCTGCTGTCGCCCCTCATTATCTCCTGCCCACGAGCATGGTACCCAACAAATAAATCAATACGCACCGTACCCCGAACATATCATGCATGCCGGGGAAAATATAAAACGCGACGGCATTGTGTCGCGCCGTTCAATCTAACGGCACGGCGTCCGTCCTCCAGTCAGCGTCTTCCCACGAGAGCCATTAACCGAGGCCGCGTGGTCCTCACGTAGGAGTATTTACCCCCTGTCTCCTTCCCACTCCTCCCGGTTATCTGTTAACCTCCTCTTCCCATCCAGCCGCCATCGCGAGGAAACGAGTCTATCACGACAGGTGTTTTCTAAACTGTAAATATTGTTGAGTGAGGTGGAAATGTTCTCCGGTGAGGATGACCGGCCGGCTTAATCGGTAGAAACGAGCCCCGCGTGTGGAATTCAGCGGGACCAGCCAGGCCAATGCCAGGCCGTGCCAAGCCGAGGTGTTGGGAGGGGAAACGGATCGAATGACGCCTCCCGCTGGCAGGGGCTCGTTTTTTTTTGTGTCTGGCTGGAATTACAGCAACTCTGTGCCGCCACCTGAAAGAACAAAATGTCACACATGGCTAAAAAACACGCGCGCGTCGGGGGAATGTGAGCCGTCAATAACACATCTCTCGTGGCATTTCCGCCTGAGCGCTTAAAGATTAATAGAAAATTCAGCAACGCGCGCGTTGAACAATCACTCACGGAGTAATTGTAGCCTTGTGCGAACGCCGTCTCCGCGAAACATTCGATCTGAATACGTTTAATCGGAACGGAATGCCTCATGAAATAAAGGGATTGCAGAAGGAAGAAAAAAAAAAAATGGCTCCAAACATATTTCCTCCCTTTGTCGGTGGAACACTGAGTGGATTAATTCCATCTAGGCACACTCAACATGTATTCACAGCCTCTGAAAGCAGTGCTGCTTACATCTAAAATCCTGCCAGCAACATAAAAAACACTCCCACCCGCACTTTTCTGCTCAGTGCACCAGCAGCCACTGGCATTATCTGCGACACCACTGTGATTTGCCCAATCTGTTTGTTCTAATGAGTTTGTTGGGAAAGTGTGGGGGTAACTTATGCCTCAATCAGGGCGTGCATAGCAAGGAGGCTTACATAAAGTCTGTGAGAGCGCTTAGACCCACGACGTCAGGCCGTCGCAGTCTTGTCGGAGTCGTGGAAACAGGCGGACAGCGACGTTTCACTCCAACCGGCCGGATGCGATCGCTCAGCAGGGGGGGGGAAGCGAGCTCGTGGGTTTTTAATGCACGTGACCGAATGTCTACAACTCCAGCGCGCCGCTGACGGAAGAAGCAGAAGAAAGGAGTCCCACGGCGCGAAGACAAGAAGAGATGTGTTAACACTGCTCCGCACAAGTCAAATTGACAAAGATTTTACATTTACGAGGATCAAACGTAAGAAGAAATGTTGCATTATTGAGCAACTTGCTTTGCAGGCACTTTTTTTTTTGATTTTGGATGTTTGTCTTTGCTTGTTGGCATATTAAACATTTCCCCTCAGAGTTCTACGTGGGGGAATTTGGACTGATCCATGTACAAAATCATTATTCCCCCCCTGCGCGACAAAAATGACAAACGTCCCAATTTGTATTTCTACAATCTGGAACAAGACTTCCAGAAAAAGGCCAAATTGTTTAAGTGACATTTTATTATGCAACTTACTGATCAGTCATTTGCAATTGATCCAAGTGGGTGTTGAAGGAACGAAATGTGGCACGTCCCTGGTTGTGAGGGAGAAAGAAGCCCGCGGCCACTCGGTGGGCCGTCCGGCTCACTCAATGTCTGTTAATTCAGTCGCCACTGATTCATCACATTTGCATACGTTCGCTGCTCTTCTCGCCGCGTGACCTCCCCGTAACCTCCCCCGGCCATCTGGGTCTCTACAAAACACACGTTCAGGATTGAGAACATACAAATGAGCGGCGTAAACGGTTTGTTTCATGAGGACTGAGGATTGGCTGCATTCACGCGCCATTAACACCACGTAAGGCGACGCGTCCCGGCCCACGTGTGTCTCACGTCAATGTCCTGCCTTCCATCCATAAAGGACTCAAACGGCGTTAGCAAGGGGAGCGAAGGAACCTGCTAAAAACACATCACCAGCGATGTTAATGTGTCACCTGAGGGTCGGACTGACCGTTATATAATGTTGGGCTAATTGCATTTTGTATACATGCATTACATTTTGAATGATGTAATGATTATTGTTCTTATGTCATTTAAGTAAGTTTCTCAAAATTGCTTCAAAGTAAGGTAATTACAACGTATTAGTTTAAAAAAAAACTAATTACACAAGTGAGGGACCATTCAAATTAAGATAAAAATGCATCTACTTCCTCTAAAACACTTAAGAATGAATGTGTGTGTGGGAGTGGTTCTCGCATAAGGAGCAATGTGCATGTGAGGTAAATTCCTAACATGTTAACATCTTCCAACATCTTTATTATTGTCTACAAATCCCACGCTGAGTTTGTCCGTCCGTCAATACCTGCCGACTCTCGCCTGTGGCGCTCAGAAGCTTATCTGTTGCTATTGAAGAGCTACATTTTTGGAAACGGGTCAGAAATGCACACTTTTGTTCTGCTCCAAAGGGTCATTAGTATCCTACAAAGGCTGGCAGCGGTAGTGCGGCCTTTCAGCACCAAGCGGATTAATAGGAGAGTATTTCTGGCTGTGGATAAATACACATTTGGTGAATCCGTAGAAGCGACTCATAATAAGTACCAATGTTTGCTGCAATGAAGGAATATGCAGCCGCTGCAACAATTATTCATTTTCTTGTAGTTTTTGGACTTTAGTGGAGATCTTTGGAACAAAGGGGATAAATCACACTTTGCTCACACAGAAAATACTTATTAGTAGAATAAATTCAAAATAAATATAGAATACTGTTAGCATGATCTTTTTAAATGGCTTTTTGTCAACAAATTGATCTACATAAAATGAATATGCATCGACTATGTTCTCCTCGTTGATTGAGTATTTCTTTTGAGCAAGAAGAGGATTTTATTTTTGTCTCATGTGATAGTTAGCTGATGTAAGACGCACGTTTACACATTGGACTCTATAATGGTTGCAGATAAACGGACTAATTAAGAAAACAATTGGTGGATTAATTGGCAATGAAAATTACACATCAAATGTAGTAATATTGCACAAACCATCAAGAGTGCACTAGATCTGGAATAATCCAGTGTTGCCAACACACACCAAAGGTCGACGAGATCCAGTGAGAAAAAGACGCCTCAGCCTCCAACCAAAGCCACTCACCCCAAAAATAGCATTATGGGCACAAACATTTCATATAGTAGAGACCTAACCCAGTAAATTGTGTCAAATTAAAAAACAATTCTCCTTTTCCCCTCATTTTCTTCATATTTCTTGATTCCTGCCGGGGGTGAAGAGAAGAAGAGAATTCAACAATTATCTAAAAAACAACCCTCTCTGGCTTCATGCTAACAAATGAACTGTGTTTCAGTTTTCTTACGAGCTAACAATGTTCTCACACTTATGAAACCGCTAAATGTGGCCCAGCACGACAAAGGCTCTTTGACGATTTTCTTGCCATGACAGATTAATACGCCATAATTATTAAGATTAACCCGAATCCAGTAATAATCGCACGAAGGGAAGACAGCGGCAGCGTCGCTGTGAGCTTCCAGCACAATCTGCGCTGCGGCTCGCAGTCAGCTTTTTATATGCCACGTTGGGGGGGGGTCTGAGCCCGTCGTGGAGGCCACCTCTGCTGCTGCTGCTGCCGCCTCCTTCTCCTTCAGCCTGAAGAGCACTTCACTCTCTGCTCCACCTGCAGCAGAGTGTGGGGGGGGGGGAGGGAAACAAGGCCGTCCCCCCCCCCCTCCCCCATCCCGGCCTCGGCACGCTGCGTGCTGGTGTTGGGGAAATAAATCTAGCATGCTGCTGTTGGGTGCTGCTGACTTATCAGCCGAACTCGACTCTTTTTAACGGGGGGGGGGGGACAGAAATAACGGCTCCTTCGCCGACCGCACGGGGCTCAGAACAGCTTAAACCGCTGTATTTCCTCAGACGTTTCTCTCTCTCTCTCTCTCTCTCTCTCTTGCGGTGGTGTTATCTAACAAATATAAAAATACGAATGCATATTTAAAGAGTTGTCGCCAGCTTGCTTGCAGCAGCCAATTTTAAACTGCGCCTGTAAGTGGGCTGAGCCCGGGCTGTTTTAGTCTACGGACCAGACGCTGTCACGCGCGTCACATTCCTTCGTGTATCGGCGAGTTTGGTGCTAAAATTGCGTCCTGTCGATTCACAGTATACATATAATATATACAAATGTCTCCATTACTGGTCTCATTTAGTGCGCATCGCTCTGCTTTGTCAAAAGATTTCCGGGCCGCTGCTGCGGCGCAATTTGGTCGACACAAATAAGGAAGGCGCAACCCAGATTTCAGCGTTGTTAATTTCTTTATCTGTATAAACCCGATACGGAAGATTACTCTCCCGCCTATTGCCCCGAAGAGGAATGAAAAAAATCGTTATTTCAGCTCCGGATGGAACGGAGCATAAATGACTTTCTGTGCATTCAAACAGATGATTCAAAGTACAACTGACGGCAACCACAATATTTCATTTTCAAGGTAATGAAAGTAACAATCCATCCTGATGAGAGTACCCAAGTCCAACTATCCGGAGGCACAAGGTAACGTCGTCCTGATTGTATGGGGGGCTCGAACGCATGAAACATAAAGTCCTCTTGAAAGACGGCTGCAGACATGAAAAGGAGGGAAAACACAAGCAAGGTCACATTGATGTTATGCTGAAGCTTTTCTCTCTCTCTCTCATCTCTGTGGAGATAAAGTGCTTTGTGAATGGACGGCTGCCAAGCAAGTCAGTGAGAGGTGGAATGCTAAGCTATGGGGCTGCTATGGAGACCGCGGCCACGCTCAAAACTTAATAAAGCTGACCAAACCAAAGGTGTTTACTCAGTCGCCCCCCCCCCCCCCACAGACAGGGTGTGTTTGAGTCCCTTCTCAGTCATTGTGAACGGGTCAATAGAAAAACGTAATTGGATTTTCGAGCACTTCCACATAAAAGCTCCTTTTAATTTTAAAGCTGCTCCGATTGATTATCTGACCCAAGGGAGGAGGGGGGGGGGGCGAAAACATGAAAACTATAGCTCGCTGATACATTGATTTGACCCTACAGCAAATACCGCCTGCTGTGCCACATTATTCTAAACAATGAGCCAAAAGAGGATTAAAAGCTTCAGAAAAATGCAGCTTTAGATCATTTTTAGATCGTTTCATTTCACCACATTCTCCCATCCGTGTTTCACAAACGCAAGGTCCCGAGCTCACTTGATGGAAGACCCCCGCGCGTTTTTTCCGGCTACTTGGCGACGCCGCCGAGGGCCGGAAGCCAGAGTGCTCGACGGGCTCAAAGCGCCTTCACCGGGTTTTTCAAGGCGCATTTCATTCGGCACCGGAATCAAACGCTTCGCAGCTTCGAAACACCAGAACAGACAACAGAGGAGATTAGAAAATAACAAATGACGATCTTGGCGGGTTTGAGGAACAGCTGTCTGTTTTTAGTGGGAAGCTGAGAGATCAGCGAAGCGTCACCGGCTGTTCTTCATCTGTTTTGTAAATGAATTGTTTGTTAAATGTGAACAAAATTAACTTTACTGCTGTTTGACGACAAGAAGGGAACCATTGGAACTGGGCTGCACGTGGCCCACGACAGAGAAGGAGTTTTGTTACTTCTGCACCGGAGGCTACGCTACCCGCATATCCGTCCCGGACGTGATGTTTAAAAAAGGACTTTGGTTTCCATCTTTTTTTTGTCTCTTCATTCCATGAGGCAAAAAAAAAGCGGCGCGTTGACCCTCTGGACGCGAACCTCCACCGTCCCCCTCGGGGCCGCGGCGCGTCCAGATGGCACTCTCGCATTATAGAAAATCATCACAATTTTAGATGATCAGGCTCATTTGCTCCCGTCCGCGATGGAGCGAGATTAAATTAAAAGAAAGGCAAAATCGAGAGCAATCCAGCTGCCCTCTGGAATTACGGTCAGGCGGACAATCACTGTGAGAACAAAAACCTATAGACTCATTTTAATTTGCTATTAGGCAATATGCTAGGCTATTTTGTCGGAAGAATGGTACAAAAGTAATTTGTTTTAAAATGAGTCTCTTGTTTTTGATGAGAAATGTCATTATCAGCCATCGTGCCCATAGAGTGATGATTGCAGCTCACCCCCAAACAGGCAGTTTAGGGTGTATATTTTTGTAATGGGACACATTTCAAACTTTGTGGAAGAGACGGAAAAGCAAAAGGCCTTTTCGTATATAACTTCTGGTCCTACAACAGGGAGGTATGTAAGACGTTTAACAAGCGTGTAGAGTAGGAACCGCCTGTGTCAACCATGAATACTCGATCCACTGACATGTGACAGTTTGACCGACTCTTATTGTGCAAACAGAGTCCCGTTAAGCTCTGAGTTATTTCGTGTGGTTTAATCTCAGGCAAGTAGGGAACGGTTGCCTTCTTGTGCCAATACTGGAAAGAGGGAGGGTGAAGAGGCACGTTTAAAAGAGATCATTCAATTCCTGTTCACGTGTAACCGTACGCTGCCTCCATTATGCTAATTGCATGGGCAAAATAATCAGCAGGGACCTCCATGTTGGAACGCACTCTGCCAGGCCTGCGTCTGGTCTCTGCAGCGGGATTAGGACGGGACGGCCGACTGAATGCGAGGGGAAGAGGGGGGGGGGGGGGGGGGGGTGGCGCCTCTCAGTATTCGCGTCACTCCACCGGTCGCCCACCAACCGGCTCCCCGCTTCCCTTAAAAGCAGATCTGCCGCGCCGGAGGGGCATCGAGGGGCGTCGAGGGGCCGAGGGGGAGGAAGAGGAAGCGCGGCGAAGCACGTTGGCGTGACTCGCGGCGAGCGGGGGACAATCTTTGTAATTGGTTACACAGGTTTAGACTAATGCTCGCCAGGGGGCATGTGGAGGGAGGGGGGGGGGGGGGGATGCGAGGAAAGCAGGTGGCAGCCGGAGGTCCGGGGAGGTCGGGACACACAGCCGGCGGCGGTGGCACAATAACGAGCAGCACGGACGCCCATAAGCTGCCTTTCTCGCGGCGGCGGAACGGACCGCTGCGTCGACGGTTTCTGCTGCGACCGGTGAGATAAAACGACGTAGCAGCGGCGCGCTTCTACGCCGAAGGATGAAACCTTGAATTCCTTGAATCATCAGTGGAACTCTGGCTCTCTCCAAATGTGTTAATAATATATTGAACGTGAATTCTCTCGGGTTCGGCGCGTGTTTACATCTCCCTCATATCCAGGTATGAGAACCCTTTTCGGGAGGAATCGGCGCAGTCATTTCGGTCTCAGTCTCCCCGCCCGTGGTGCACTGGAAACACCTCCAAGAGGCCGACGCGCCGTGAGTCATGAAGACAACAGTGTCGCATAAAAAAAAATACGACAACAACAACAACAACAACAACAACACAACAGCGGTGCGGCTTCAATGGCCATCTTGGCAGGTCGCCGCTCCCTACAGAATGCAGCGTGCTCACTGAAGTGTCCCCTGGTTCAGTTCACGGCCGTCGGCCGTTGAATTCCGGCCGTTCTAGTTTGCAATCCGGCCCGAATGGCAAACGTTGGGAGGCGGGTTTTTGTCTCCGGAGGTCTTTGTGCTCACGGGACGCCTGCCGACAGACGGCACCCGTACCTGCTGCCCACCGACCTGCCGTCGCGTGCCTGCTTAGGGAATCCCTCCCGCGGATTCTGCCCTATAGTTATCCGTACGTGAGAAGTCATTCACACGTCTCTAATAAGCGCAGCGCCGGGACGGAGTGTGCCGCGTGCGCCCCCCCATGCCGGCGACGCCGTCGGAGCGGAGATTGGTGTCGGCGCGGCCTCGCCAAGAATTTCACACAATTTCTGAATCACGGATTAGAAGTGTGAATCTGAATAAATGTTTAGGACACGTCTGTGTTGTGTAATCACAGTACATCAAAAGTGTCTTGTAAAGAAGTAGGTGATGGTGAACCGGCTCGGTGGTTCAGGCTACGAACGCCATCGTTATTAATACAAAATAAGGCTCGGTTTCAGTCTGTAAAGCTGTAAATCATGTACTTCTCAACTATTGCCATGAGAATTTGTCCCTTTCTTGTTGTTTTGGAAATGTAGGTTATTATTATTATATATGTATGATATTATTGGTTATTATTTTACAATACTTGTAGCTCTTATTTGATTATACCTCATTTGCATGGTCCTTGAACAGGTATAGCAAAGCCGAAAAAGTGCAAATTATTCGGTTTTCTTTCCTCTCCTAATTCAAAATGAAACTTCCGTTTGTTGCTTTGCTTGTTGGCTTGAGCGGCTTCTTCACTTGACTGGTTCAAATGTCACGGCGAGCAGCCAAAAAACCAATGATGTGTCGTGCGACGTGTATTTGGGAGAGAACAAAAAATTGGAAATCCCAGAAATGAGTCTTTTGTTTGCCTGCTTGGCGGTAACGTGTCGTTGAGCGGACGTCACCGCTCTGGCGCGACAGGCGGTGGATCACTGGCACGGAGATGTCCCGTTGGGTGAATCCACCCTGAGGCGCCGGGCGTGAAAAAAAAGAGGAAAGATAGTTTCTGTTTAGTTCATGAGCGTCACCACAGGAACTCATTTGAAGCGTAGAGAGCAATTACACTATACTAATTCTGCTCTCAAATTAAACACTTCATTCGTAACGTCTCGACATAGATTTCCTATAAACTAAATCTTGTGTTATCTGCATGCAAAATGGAGGCATTCTTCCATACTTCTGATTGAAAGTTACTACATGGCCGCTTCCCGAAAGAGCAAGCAGGCAAAACAGGAAAACCAGCACCACCGATCTGCTTTTACCAAAAAAGTCATCAGGTGCGCTTCAGTGTGTGAACTCCGCCGCATGAAACACCGCGCCAACACCGGAATGGATACCCACAATTCATAGAGAATGAAGGTCCGGGTTCCTTTGTGGGTTCTACCGGCCAACCCCGCCCCCAAAACACGAATGTTTTCCAAATGGAACTAGTTACCCACCTTGGCGTGATCACACTCCATCTGGCCATCGGGTGCACACAGACTGCGAGTGCAGCGTTGAGGATTATATCCCCCGTGCGCACAGTGGAGGCATTCATATCTTGGTCAGGGATTAAACGCGAGTTTAAACCCTTCGCCCCCCCCCCCCCAAATTGCCTGAATAACGTGACAGGGGTGTGATACTCAAATCCCCCCCCCCCGGCAGTGCAATTTCTCTTTTCACTTGGCTCCCTCCAGGGAGGTCAGAGTCGCGGGGTCATCTTCACACGGAGAGCCCCCGGAGCTGGCAGCGAGTCAGTGGGGAATCGCTGTCTTGCTCAAGGGCAGGGCAAGAGCGCCGTTTGCATTACACGCTCGGTCCTGTGTGGCAACAATGGGGGGATCTTAAAGCTCTCTCCTACTTAAGAGCGTCTTCAAAAGAACTTCCCGACGTGAGGCGCGGAGCTTCCGGAAATCTTTTTTCATTTGAAGTGGATATTAGGAGAGGGCCATTAGGCCGTCCTACTTCGAAAGGCCGTCTTTTCACCTCGACATTGAACAAAAAGAACAATCACGTACTTCTCAAGAGGTAGATCCCGTGTTGTATTACACGGCTGCCACTGGTGCTAATTAATATCTCAGAATTGGATCCTGAGCACTTCTCCGCGTGGCGCACGTGTCGCCGTCTAACGTCAAACGTGTCGCCGCCAGCGTTCGCAGGACCCTCTAAACGCCGCTCACAGAGCGAGGCGTCGATCCCCGCTGCGAGGATTCACGTCTTGGAAAATGAAATTCCCTTCGACCAGATTACTATAATTATCTGCCTGGCGGTGAAGGGTGAACAGAGGATTAAGGTTTATTTAAAAATAACCACCATCGAATATATTTGGACTCAATAAATGAAAGCTGCAGAGCCGACATTTTCTCAGCGGTGTGATTTCGATTTTTTTCTTCTCCATCTCTCTCTCCGTGCTCTTCTCCCTCCTCTTTTCTCTTCTTTCTGTTAATCTGCTTTCGATAATTCGGCGGCGGATGCGCGACGCTCGCCGGGACGGCGTCTTGAAGTCAGTCGCAAAATCGAAAGCGGGGGGAAATCGCAATTATTCAAAAGGGCAGTCAACAGTTTTTGTAAAAAAGACAGACGCCCGCTTGAGAAACAGCCTCTCGCCGAGGCTCAGATCCACCAAGAGGATCACAAGTCATCACCGGGGAGCCTGGGCGAGGTCGTCGGGCACATCTCGGATTTGTGGTTTCTGTCGCGACACTTTCTGTCTCTTTAACTCTGGACTGTTACTGATGGCGATGATCATTACCGCACATTATCACGTTTTGATCATCCAGCAGACCAGCCGCTGAAGCAGCTCGCCGTGGTTGCGCGGGGCAACGCGTCCTCTTGGTTTGCTCGCTGCTGACGGCTGATTGATGGCGTGTGGCCAGCGCTGACAGCATACAGTAGGTAGTCCATCTTGTTTTGCCTTCATTACTCGTGCGTGGAGGGAACCCTCAGCCGGCATGCTAATAAGATGTCCACGATTGGTGTTGTGCCAGAATTTGCACCCCGCCCACCCGACCCCCCCCCACACCAAAATGTGCCTCCTTGTTGGTTTGCCCTTGCATGCCCTTGCTGCGTGCTGGTTTCTGTCTTGTGTGTTTTGTGTGTTCGTTTGTAACGCTTCACATCTCGTTATAATACGAGTAGAAGAATGTCCTGTATACCAGAATATGTCGCATGACGTCAGTGGGCGTCAATGGGCCACTTTCCTTCCGTTAGATTCAATCAAATGTTGTCATTTAAAGTGAATTTAATCCATGAGACACTACAAAAAAAATCTTGCCAAATTGTGCATGCAACCACAATGCTTTAGATATTGTGAATTATTACATAGTTATTATGCAAAGTTAATATATAGAACTCTGATGAAGTTGGTGATTGTACAGGAAAATTAAAACTAAGTCATTTTCCCTTTGACATTAGCGTCCCCTTTGTGAACCGCTTGGTGCTTGTTAATGGTCGTGCCGGGGCTCTTTGGTCTGGACCTCGTCTTGCACTGCACGTCTCTTCAGCCGGTTGACCTTGGCGTTTAATACCGGGTTAACATTACCCCGGGTTATCTCCACACGTTTGACGCTGTTTATGTTTAATCACAGTTTGCCTACGGCGAAGCCGTCCTGCTGATCGCCGTTCCTCTGAGGAAGCTGTCTGCGTGAGCCCAAGCTGCGCGTTTGTATTTGCTCACCAATGTGCAATTTGTAATGTCAATTATTTCATGTTTTTAGAAAAGCATGAACGTGTTTTATGGCCTGACATGATCCCTGATCCCTTTAGCGTGACGCAGCGGGGCTTGTAACCAAACACACGGATCGGTCCGACGAACCCAGAAACCCGTCCAGTATGCAGCTCTCCTTCCAGCAGGTTGTTGACTCCAGCGACAACTGAGAGAAATACAGTAGCTCCCTTTTTAGCCGCTAAATGCTCCTCAGACGTGTACGGCATTCCTAGCAATAGCGACGGAAAATATTTAAACCACGTAATCTGGTGCGACCGCTAAATTGGAGATGGATGGGTCCCAATAATGGCCATTGTTCGTCCCCCATGTGAGTCCAAGTCAATGTTCATTTATTTGTTACGTGACCTTCCACACGTCCGTGGTTTCACCCCAAACAACAATACCTTTCTAAATGCAACTGAGCCGTTGCGTTGCTCAAACCCTCCCTGGGTCGTTTGTATTTTTAACGAGGGGTAAAAACACGGGGTTGCAGGAGAAAAATGCATACAAAAGGAGGATACCGACCGACCTCGGCGGCGTTCACCATCTCCGTGCAAAGAGCTGAAAGAGGCTGAAATTCTCCAGAAGCCGACAGGAAGCGCACGGTGCGATTGGACTTCTCTGACGGTTCATATAAAGCCAGAGTTCTAAACTCCTACATCCATTTTCTGCATCACTTGTTGCGCTCATGCCTCCGGGGGCTGCAGGCTATCCCATCATGCACTGGGGGGAGAACCACCATTGGCAGCCTATCACAGTGCTAACACATAGAGGCAGACAAACACGTTCACACCAACACAGCCTTTGCTTCTTGCACACGTCTCAGCGCTGCGGGAGGAAACCGCAGCACAAAGTGACGCAGACGTGGGGATGTGATCTGTTTCTACGTTTATAAATATCTTATAATATAAGACACGCACGCTAAGCACATGGATCACATTGTCTTTCCCGGTCCCACTCTGCATGTCTGCACCTTAATCCCCCGGCTTTTTCGCTCTCTTTCCTCGAAGTACCTATTCCCCCCCCCCCCTCTCCCCTGAGAACCACTATCTGTCTCCGTTCTATCCGGGGGACTCGGTCTCGTTCTCTACTCTCATCACTAAATAATTCCTTACAGAGGGAAAATCTAATCAAATCTGAATGAGTGTGGAAAAAAAAAGAAGAGCAGAGGTGGGAAGAAATAGTGTGTGTGATTTAGACTTGGAGAGAAGGGGACCTTAGAAAAAAGACGGAATCCGAAAAGCAACTTCGGCGCGGTGTGAGGGGGTAGTGAGAGAATCGCAAGTGCATTAGCAGTCAGAGCACTTAGTGTGAGGAATCCATTCATTATTCATTAGCTAATTCACCATGTATAGTAATTAAAATCAGGGCCCGCTCCGAAATGGAAAGAGCTCTGATATGTTGCTGTTCTATGTACAATATACAAGAGGTCTGTTCTTCAGCTCCTTGCTTTTCTGAACCACGTGTTTCTGTTTGAATGGTGTAAATCGTACGGTGCGAGAACATGGAACACATGTTGAAGTACACATGCGTGATTATCGCGCAATGAAGGTATTTGAACTGTTTGGTTGCATTTCTTATTTACAGATCACACACGTCTGCATACAAACTTACACTCATCATGCACGTGTTGATATGCATTACGTCCGGCCCCCCGTTTTGCGCTATATTCGAACAACAAGTTTAGTGTTGGTCTTCAGTGCACTGTTAAAAGGTTGCAGTGAAAATAATCCTACAGCTCGTGTGCCGAGTGGGATGTGCTTGCTTCTTCTAAACCGGTAGACTAATTGTCTCTGGCAGATGGCTCAGATCAATGGATATGACCTCCAGCTTCATTTTTTTTTTGTCGGGGGGGGGAGTCAAAACTCTTCCTCTGTGTTGCTTGTGTGGGAAGCACATATTACTCACGCTCCTTTAAACGAGACCGAGTGTGTACGAGAATCGATCCACAGTCCCCCCAGAATACAGATGTGCAACAAGCCCCCTAAAGGTACTGCAATCATATCTATATGCTAATCTCGACTTTAATCACCTTTTAATACACGGCGAAGAAAACAAGCAGTTTGGATCACATCCAAGGCCCGAAGTAACAAACACAGAGCCATATTGTGTTGACATTTTCTACCACACAGTAGTGGTTCAACATACATATCCAGGTCATGAAAACTTTAACATCTGCTGTGCAAGCACTCGGTGTCTCGTAGGTCTCCTCGAAAAGGAAAAGTCTTGTTCAGCAAAGGAAACGATGCTCCTGCTTTTCTTTGAGCGGCAACAGCGGCGTTTCGGAAGGGGGGGGGAGCGAAAAGCCACGTGACTGAACGAACCCGACAACAAGAACGCCACCTGGTGACATTCAACTCACAGGAAATGTGAGGGGAGGGACGCACACGTGGAAACGACTTGGGATCGCCTCGCAAAAGAGGGAAAAGCACATCAAGGAGAAAAGGGGACAATGACGAACGGAGCAGACGTGTCCTTTTTCTGGGACCGAGCGATGATGATTTATCACCACAGCCACGGCAAAATAAAGGACAAAACAATCTGATCACATTCAGACGCAGGAGGCGTCTCGCGACGGCGGGAGGAAGGGAAAAGCTGCATTCACGTTACCTTTTTTCCCCCCGTTAAGCATCAATAACAGACAAACCACCAGCGGTTCCTGTAGGATCAGGTGATGCTACTCTGTGCACGGCGGCATTATGGAGATGTGCATCATGGGGTGTTTACTGTTACAGTGATGTCAGGTGTCACGTCTTCTCTCGTCTCCACGGCGCTGAGGAAGGATCCACTCTGATAAGCGGGGAGGGAGAAAACTCCACTCTGGCTCGGTCGTATTTCGGGCGGCGCTAAACAGAAGATGCAGCGAATGTGACCTTGCAAAGGAGATTGGATGATGCCGGCTTAAATAGGCGGCCAATGTGAGCCGGAGCATCCTGATCTTGTATCTGATGGCGTGTAAAAAGAGAAGGTCAAGACAAAACCAAACATGGTGGGGGGGGGTCCTGTTATACATGAATATCGCTTTTCATCCGATTTCTGTTGCTCTACGTGTTGATCTTGATTCAATTATTTTTCTTAGAAAAATACATACAATGCATCCAACAGGTTCATGTGAGCATGGTCAAAAGCTGCTTTGGGACCTTCAAGGTATTAAGTAGAGATGAATGGCTCAGTTGTGGGGAGCCAAGTTCACTGGATACACAGAGGAACTGATTTATGAGAATAGCTGAAAAACGATTCGTACCCATTTGAACCAATTGAATTTCATTTGAATGTGATATGATATTAACATCAACAAAGGAACGTGATGAACAGGATCACGTGATCTCCTTTTTAAGATAGATTCTAGGAGCCAATGGTGGTTCTGCGTTTTGAAGGGACATAAAAATGTGTTTTCAGCCAAGTTGCAAAGATTCATGACTTCATTCAAAACGTTCTGCAACTAACGATTATTTCAATCAGATTCAAATTCAATTTAAATTTACCTATTTTTTTATTTTCTATTGTAAAAAATCACAGCTGTTCTTCTACCCTCTGAAGCTTAAAGACGTTCAGCTTAGGACTACAAGACAAACTGAGCAACACAATCCACACATTTGACTAGCTGAATAATGAAGCGCAACATTTTTTAAAGACATTTTGATTTGTTCTTATCAAAAAATTAGTAGCGTTTCAACTCCAGTTTGCCCCTTTTTAACGGAAACCTCTGAACAAAGAGTTCTATCTCAAAGGCCTTTACACAGCAGGGACATCGGGAATAAAGAGCTGAGATGAGTAAAGGCTTTCAGGTGTCATCGTTGGATCTCTATTCCTACATTATTTACATTTTTGTAGAGCGGATTTCTAAACCAGAGAACTCACCCCACAAACGAGGGAGAATAAATGATTTATTAAATCGGAATCCAGTCACCGTCCTGTTTTGTAGCAGTTCATGTTACATATTCCCCAACGCTTTTATCCCTCACATCCCTTTTTATTCGGAGTGAATTATTCCTTACAATTAACATATCCGGTCTCGTGTCACGATTTTAAGTGGATGAAAGCGCCTGGCGGATGAGTGAATGGGAGATAGAGGCGAAGCGACAGATGTTGGCTGAAGTCACTGTTGCTCCTCTCTCTCCGCCCGGGTGTAAAAGTGGGTGTTCATCCCGTGAATACAGATGGCATTACACAAGCAATCCTCTAAACGGCAGAGACACGCTAACGCGCCGCCGTCTGGAATGGCCCGCGTCTATCCGCAGCGCCTTTTGGAAAAAGCCAAGCACCTCAGTTAATCTCAAAGCCGGGAGCCTCGCTTCAGGACACGCTGCACGAGACATTTCATATTACCTTCTTGGTCCCCCTTCCCCCCCCACCGGTAAATGTCTGCATGCGTGTTTTTTTGGGGTCTGATTTTTTGTTGTTGTGATGTCCGCGAGAGGAAGGCACAAGCGGTGGGTTACGTAAAGGAAGCGCCGGGTCGGTAGTCTGCGCTAAAGAATCAACGCTTGAATGCACAATCACCTTAATAAAATTTAATTTGAGTGCGGCGCCTTCGCCGTGGTCCCCTCCCTCGTGCCTCGGCGGTGGATTGGCCTGAACTTAAGATAATTAACCTTGAACGCCGTAGGGGGAAAGTAAGGGATAGAGACTGCACGATTTTCAATAATTAAATTATCCCTCATGTTGCACATCTTCAAGTCCACCGCCTCATCCTCTGCCTCTGATGGATCAGGGCTTTGTTGTGCAAATTCCCCCGTCGTCGTGCCGTATCGCGCCATTCACACAGAGTTACCCTACATGAGTACGCGGCCCGCTTACGGTTTAATGCCTTTGACATGCTAAATGCTTTACATTGCTTGGCTGTGCAAGAAAAGGGGACTTGCGTGTGTTTCTATGATTCAAATGAGCGACGTTGCGTGCAGGCCGCCCAGTAAGCTGCTCGGGCACAAAGCGGGGCGCCGTGTCCCCAGTTAACCCGCCCGGGAGAGTTATCGGGCCACAAAGTACCGCGGACGCTTTAGCGGCGAGTCTCCACTGCGTCTGTTCGTTTTGTCGAGCATCTTGTGAAGAGAAAGAGGGAGCAGGTCGGGTCTCAAGTCGTGCCTCTCGGTGATTTATTCGACCATCTGTTTATTCGGTTTCCACCTCAATGTTCCACCTCAAAGCGTGCAAGAGTAAGCTAGGGGGAAGCTTTTCATCTGTAGTCCCTGGGCAGGACATTACAAGCCAAATAGGTCACTATATACTGATATATATACTGATACTAGATCACTGCAATGCTCCAGCAAACACTATTATACAGCAAAATGCATCACGGTGCGATGCAATTAAATTAAATGAACAAACACCTGTTGAGTACAGGTATCGGTGTTGGCCCTGATAGCCTGAACTTTAGCTCAGGTTAAGGTGGCCTAGAAAAACGGCTCTTAAATTATGCTCAGATTGGGTTCGTCTGTTAATCATCGGCACGTCTGATCAGCTGGAGGTTGGTTCGAGATTAGATGGTACATTTATATATGAACGTAATTTCCTTTTTCTTGCAAAATCCCTTTGATATCCGTATCATTTCAATTAACTCTCAATTCTGAATTGCAATGTATTGCACGCGCCAGGTGGGGGCAGATTAAGCGGCCCACTGCACATTACCGAAGCCTCGTATGGAGGACCAGTTGACAATCGGAGCCCCCTGGAAGGGGCGGTCGGGTGTTGCTGCCAGTGAAAGAGTGAGCCTCGCACTGCGAATGGATCATAAGCGCGTGCCAGTGGGAGCCCGGTGGGTGGAATTCGTCGTTCATCCTGGTTGGCTCCGTCAGGTGCAGGAAGGCTTCACGCACCACGTCGAGCAAAGTTAAGCAAAGAGCCGCCAATCATCCGCCAAACAGCCTTCTTGACAAAGCACTTTGTCTCAAGGTAATGCCTATTGATCAGCGGGAGCGGGGCGAAACTGTGTGCCATGCTGGCACCGATCCACTCGGAGGAAAACAAACCATTATAGGAAAACAACAGAAAAACATCCAAAGAGTTGGCTGACTCAAAGTGTGCATCTAGCTGACATTCCTGTTGTACCATTGGGGTAATTGCTTCCTGTTGAGCAGGTCTGGGAATTAGCTTCTCGAAGAATTGAAGAGATGTGCGTAATTATGTGAGGTAGAAGCATTTCTGAAGAAAGATTTCCACTTCGGGTGAGTAGTTATATTTAGTACCGTCACAGCACAATTTCTACTGGCCAATGTTTAATATTGTGCTATTAGACTCACCAGGAATTTCATATTTTTTGGCCGTAACCGGAACCAATCTATTTAACTCACAGTCAATTTGAGAAAACAGGTCTGCTGGAATACACTTCAGGCTCACAAAGTCATTGGATTGCGATGGTGACCTTCAGTTTAGGGATCAACCCCGGACGAGATGAGGCCCACTGTGGTGTGAAGCATCTGATCACCTAATGCGCTATAAATCCAACCCATTACAGTAATTGACCGGCCAGATTGTGATCACAAACAATACTGTACTTTCTCATTTGGATAATGTGAATGAAGTGCTTTTAAGACTTGACTTTGCCCAAGGTAATTTCCAGCAACCCTGAGCCGCCTGTAATTTTTTTTTATGGCTGACAATATTCTTTTTTTCTTTACTATTTCTTCAGCTGTGATGCAATTCCCACAGTGCATCTAATGATGTTGTTGCATTGTCCCTCAAACGTAGACAAATAAATCAGCGCAGGTTTGAAGGTTAACAATGTTTCCTTCCACCCTAAACACACACACACACACACACACACACACAGAGTGGGTTACACGTGTACAGGTGTCTCGTGGGGCCTCCCTCGCAGCGCTGCCCTTTCCTCTGGATGTGCTCAAACAGACGACTCGAGCTCGAGGGCTTGGAGGAGGGCCAGGCTCGTCTCCTCGATTCCGGGTCATAAACGCGGCCTCTGCCTGAGGACCGCGGGGCCTTTTTAAAAAAAAGACGGGCTCAGCTTGATTGGACACCCTTCCGTTGCTCCGTCCCGACCGCTGGCGAGCCAGGCTGATCAGAGAGGCAGAACAAAGCCGGTCGGCTCTCGACCTCGTACAATAAACAGGATGCAGGTGAAAAGAGCCACGGCTGCTTCTAGATGCCGGAGGCTCCCGGCAGCGACGGTACCAGAATAAAGGGGGAGACGGTGACTAATGTGCACTGTCCCATGTAAATACCAATAAATAAATTTAAAAAAATAAATAGTAAAGAACCCATTCAAACAAACTATTTGGATGCTAAATCAGGCGGACATTTTTCTGTGTGCAGTGGCCTTTAAACCGACTTAAGGCAACTCGCAGACTCACTGAGGGGAGTTTTTTCGCGGCCTAACGAGTTGTTGGAATGTGAAATTAAAAACCTTAATGCCCACACTGCCGCCTGCTACTGCCGCACCAACTAACAACAATTGCCAATTTCTTTTGTACTTTTCAAATGGCCGCGGCAACAACTCGATGCCCTTTTTCACCCGCAGCCGCTTCCTCTGAAGATGGACGGAGCAACGGCAGCTCGGGCCTCGAGGACGCATCCCGCACACAGTCCTGCTCACGCTGGTGTTTTTTGACGTTTAATTTCTTCATGAATAATGCTCATGAATATGAAATAGATGGAACCAGAAGCTAACCCCCCCCCCCTGTAATCAACAGTCGACGCACACGGGCCGCGGTCAGCTCTGCATCCCCGCGGCCCTGCAGCAGCAGCGTCTCCTCTCGTGCGTTTCGCCGGCCCGTGCAGAGTGACGGCGTCGGCACAAACCGTCCTCCGTCCGCCAAGGATATTTGATTGGAGCGCAGAGGTTCTCCTTCTGGCTCTCGCTCGTTTCTCTCGCTCATCTTTATGCACAGGCAAACAGTATTTACGACGTGACAGCCCCTGATTCCCAAGAAAACCAACTTCTTATAACATGCAGCAAGAAAACTGACTGTAATGTTTTATTCAGCTCTGTTGGATAAACAGTGGGCTCTCTGCAGAAACAACAGTGGAACGCGGTGCAAAGCGGAACTGCTAACGCACCAACTATCTCTGCCCATCCGTTTAACCCGCTTCGAGCCACATGGCCGTGCTCCATGTGCCCCTTAGCCGAGCTGCTCCACGTTATGTTAAATGACTCATGGTACGGAGATGTCATCTCCGCCCGAGTATGAGAAAACACGACTGGGGGATACATTCTGCCGAGTAGAGATATGGACGCCTGCTTGAGTCGTGGTTTTGCTTAAACGATGAGTCAAATCGACGGCAGTCATTTTCAGGGCTGCTTTCGGTGATTTGTGCCGTTTTGTAAGAGAATACCAGAGAACTCTCAACCACCAGATATTGTATTAGAACTGACACGTAACAAGCTGAGATCAAAACATCTTAAGCTTTTTTTTTGTGTGGAAGCATCACTCATTGATTAATTATTAATCAATTAGCTGAAACAATCACTCAATCGAGACCCAGTAATCTTTTGAGCAAAATATCAAACATTGTATTGTTTTGACTTCTTATATTTGAGAAGGTTATGCTTTTTTTTGTCTCGTATGAGTAAACAGAAAGACACTTTAATGGCGTCGGTTTTGGGTTTGGGAAAATTAAGAATAAATAAAAACTCATGATCCAAAAATAAAAATCAGTTACAATCCTCGCTGCAAAATGATGCATTTTCCTCTTTGGATTTTGTATGAAATCGTTCCCTTTCAGAAGCACAAGACATTAACACAACAATAGAAGGCTTTCAGGCTAGGAAATTAGTCTTTTCAGCGCGGGAGAAGTTCGAGGCAAAGCCCTTCCAAAGCCTCTCTCTTACCTACACTACATCTGAAATCGACTATCGACTGGAAAGATCCTCATGCGGCTCACTTCCTTTGCTGTAGGTTGGATTGTGCTCTGCAACACAAGTAGATGCTGTGCACGCTATATATATATATATATACATTCAGAGCGTCCCACATATAAGCTGCTTTGCAGGGTATGAACGTGTCCTCTGCTGTTTGCACTGTGAGTCAAACCAGAAACATTTCAGAGAGGTGAAGAGCGTTTAGTCGCCCCGCTGGCACGACTGACCATCAGGCGTCTCGCAATCATGAGATTGACTTGTGTGGTTCGGATTGAAATGTCTCGACAACTATTAGATTAATTGCGACGGAATGCTGACATTACTGTTCTCACCAGGGGGGCAACGTGTAATTTGTTGAATCAAGTAGTTGGCGACTAAATACCTGTAAATATCACGACATTTCAACAACCTGAGCTGTTCTTTGTGTTTGGTGCAGATAATGAAATGTCACAGATTTAACATATTAAACTAAAATATGTAGCATGGTAACGAAGTATTGTCCCCGCTAAACATCAGCATGTGGATTTGAGGGCCGACTTTGATGTTTTCAAATGTAAACTCATAGAATGTAGTGATCCAAGGACACAGTGACATCAGTGGATGTTACACATGAACATATTTACAAAGTAAAAAGATAGCATTTCAATTTTTTTTTAACACTGCAGGACTGTTGAAAATGTGTTTGAGTATTCTAGATCAACTTCTATGATCCATAGAAGAGAGATATCCGTATCTCACCAATGCTCTGCAGTTAGCATCAATGGCCCAAAACATGTTACTGGGATCTCCAAAAGTGATATTTGCTTCCTTTTTGTGTTTGTGTGATTTGATTTTTGCTCAAATGCATGGATCTGATCTGTGAAACAATATTAACAATACATGGCTGTATTGAGATGAAGACAAATCTCCTTTCTTTTCAGTGCCTGAAAAGTGGACATTTAGGCAAGCAAACAAGGTTGTATTCTTTAGTACAACCACAAACCGGATACGCACACACTTGTTTTTCTGCATCCAGGACAATGATGCATCCCATTCTAACCAGACGACATGTCCGGCTAATTAAAAACACTGCTTCACAAGTGGTGCGCAGGTTAGTCAAGCAGTGCTCCCGTCTGTAACATTATTAAATGGCTCTTATTGTTCCTCGTCTTCATTACCAAAAGGTGTGAATGAGATAAAGACTCGGGACTTCCCCTCAGCTGGTGACCGTATTCCCTACCTAGTTAATTAAAGTCCAGACAGCAGGTGTTAGTTGGAAAAGCTTGCAAAATATAACTTATGCCGTGGATTCACCACACAAATGACCAGGAAAACGCTGACCAAGCTTCAGGTGTGAGAAATAATTAGGCTGTGAGTAATGATTTTTTCTATTGTTGATTAATCTGCTGATTACGCCCTTTATTAATTAAGGCGAGAAGCTACAGGCAAAAGCATTGTTTTTACATGAACTGGGCAATTTTGAGAATTTGGGCTATTCTGTCTCACCCTGTTAAAAAGTGTGTGTCTGTGTGTGTGTGTGGGGGGGAGGAGGGGGCGGCATCCCAGATTCTAGAAGAGTTGTTTGTTCTGTTCCACATTGTCTATATATAGAATTTGCCTAAATTCACCGGAAGTCGACATTAGATAATGCCTCATTTGCATATTTGAATACCAATTCCGAAGACGTGTAATAACAAAGTAAAAGGTGACCTTTCATGGGGATATTTATCAGGTATATTTATTCTGAAAGCTTTCACTCAGAGGTCTCTCTCACCATTATGTCCAGATGTGCACACACGTGGATTCTCAATCTTTTTTAAAGGCGTCCTAACCTGACAAAAGATGGTTTGGTTGACTCTGTGATGCAAAAGAGTTTCAAGATTCATTAAAAAGTGAAATAATTAAGCTGCATTTGATAGTTATTTTAAGGGCTTAATGCATCACAAAACAAATAAGACTTCTTTTGTCAATGCAAGACACAAAGAAATGCATCGCCGGAGCTTTACTCTTTCTTTGGCTTTGAATCTGAAGGACAAAATGCCATTGTGGCAAAGAATGAGGTCCCCCAATTATGTATTAGCACATGCCAACAAGGGAACAAGATGTTCGAACAACCTTGTTCAAGCCCAGACGACACTGTGGTTGCAGAGAAATGTTGTCATAAAAGGGGGGAAATGTAGCAGCGGCGACTCTCAGCCTCCATTCTTGTCAGACTTACAGGATTCCCTTCTCGGTTTAGTAGTGTTTGACTTGGCGCCAGTTACTGGGGTTTTTATCTTTGCCAATTAAGCCAATCTAATGTATTCCAGCAACTGGAAACTAAGCTGTTTGCCAGAGCATTAATGAACGAGAAATATTCGTTTCATTCTTACACTGATTTGGTCATTTCTGTCAATGCACCATGAATCACTTTCTGCTCCTAGTGAGTTGCAACATGAAAGTCCTCCAAGTAATGTCAAGATATTGTCATCAATTACATCTGAGCTAAATGAACTGGTGGGAGATAAAAATGTATATCTATATGTGGGGGAATTAGATAAAGAGGGTAAAGTTAGAGAGAGGGAGGAAGGGGAGGGCGGGCATTAAACATGAGAGAGATAGACACTCATCACGACCGTCATCACTTTAGCTATTATCCCTAATTCTCTAAGGGAATATCTCAGTAAGGCGGAGTAAATTTGCGGCTGATAAGCTGAGACAATGAGATTCTGTGTCTGTGTCAAAAGCCCTCAAAGCCCTTCGAAATGCTCGCTTCCACCCCCCCCAGGTTGAAAGTTGATCCATCAAATGACAGAACACATTTATTTATATTAGGGATTTCAACATTGACGCATTAATCTATGCGATTAATGTGGTCGCGATTAATGCGATAAAATATTTTAACACAGTTAACGCAACTTTACTGTTTACTCGCGGCCATCCGGTGTGGCGAAAGTAAACAGGTTGAACCCGGAAACGAAACCGCCGTTAGCTGCAGTCAGTTAGATCAGAGACAGAAGGACGATAGCTGAAGATGCAGAGAGCTTTCTGCGTCTGGAGTAAAACAAACAGTCGCGACATACAGCGCAGAACTGTGCAAAGGAATTACGCCACTTGTCAAACAGAACTGCTAGGCTAAGCTAGCTGCTAGGCTACATCCATCTCACCATACTGTGTGTGTCGAAACCTTTTTTTGAATGGCGCGTAATGTATTTCAAAATGTGCGATTAATTAGTTGATTGTTTTTAATCTATTTACAGCTCTAATTTATATTTATCTTTTGGTGTGGATTTTTTTTCTGTATAAGTTTCCCATTCGTCGCAGTGTAATTCTTTCCTCTGGAAAGGGTTAGGGTTAGGGTTATGAACATACAAAGCATTGTTTCTGCATCCACACGTGCATCGTCATCGTGAGCATGTCAGCAGCTTGTCTTTGCGTGGTGTCGAGGACAATGACTTGTTTTAGGTGATCTTCTGCCTTGGCGCAAAATACAATGGTGGTTGTTGTTATGGTGACTGCCCATGTAAGTGGGGCTGCAAATTGATTCTTATAACCGAACTCTCAATCCAGGTAGGGTTGAAAGTGTATTTGTAAATGAGCTCGGTACTGCGAAAAACTATTTGTGGCATTTTACATGTCAATTTGTACACAGGGACTCGCACAGACGGTCCCCCCGCAGAATCATATTCTTCTTTTCACTGTCCATCCATATCATCAGCATGTTCCAAACCCTCAATAGCTTTATGATTTGGCAAAGAATTGACAGGAACATACTGACTATACAGATGGACAGAGGAGAGGCAGATTATGCTGCAAGAGTTTTGAAGTTTCTATTGGCCTTTTGTTACTTTTTTGCCCCCCGCTCTCTGCTTCATTTTTTTATTTTATAATTCATTGTAACAGCTGTGAATCCCAGCTGTGGTCCTCGGTGAAGGAACAAGAGCCACCTTTCAGGCCTACACGCGAGTGCGTGACATTCGAAACATAGGTCTACAATTTCAGTTTCTCGTCCGTCTTGGTGAATTGCAACACATTTCCTCCTGATAGACATTTGTTTTGACCAATGCACGTCACGCAATTGGTCATGTCGTGCTTTCTTAACTGGACATTCCTGAAATTTGATTCAAAAGCTTGTTTTCTGAATCCAGTAGTGAATCCCATTTTGAAATCAGAATACAGTCAGCAGGTTTTAGCAACAGAAGCTTTTGATATATACCCTTCAATATACAATATATATATATACAAAAAACAATTAAAGCCTGATCCTGATAGTGTTATCCTCATGTCGGGGTCAGATGCTGTCATTGTTTCAAGGACTATACTTTACCTAGTGGTTACAATACTTTGCCATATAGCGATTTAAGTTGGAGTTGTGAGTCTTATATCTGTCTCTGTGTATTTCTACACGCTGGTATCTGAAGGCCGATGTATAAGCTCAGGTAGTGGTTAAAAAATCAATAGCTTTTAGCTCACATTTAACCTAGATGTCTAGACATCTTTTGACCTGCAAATCATTACCATACTTCGCGGGAGATGATAAACTTTGCTGAACGTTTTTGCTGTTCTTGCTAATAAAATAGAGGGGACAAAACAGATCCAATGACGGATTGGTTTGACTTTGAACTTGACTAGTCAGAGTGTTTTATCAGCTTGGGATCGCATCCAAAATGAAAGCGGCTATAAAAAAAACCACAGCCCAACACATTCCCAGGGAATGCTTCCCATGATGCACTGCTTCCATGTGATTTCCTGTAAGCTGGTGATACGCCTCGATTGTATTCACAACTTTTGAAATGGTACGAAATAAAAGCAGCGGAAGAGTCGTGTAAAAGCCCTAATTGGCTCCAGGACATTGTTGACTGTGATTACGCGTTCTTCAGAGCGGAGGGCGGCCCTCAGCTGCAATCACAGCAACGTACTGCTGACTCCAGCGTTATGGCGAAACTCCACGTATACGTGTGGGCTGCTGGGAATCTGTAGAGGAATCTATTACAGGAATTATGGCATTTGCAGAAAGTGGCTGGTTGCTGAAGAGGCAGAAACGCGGCACCCGTAGCCCGAGCGCCCTCTTCCCATCAGGCGCTCTCGCTGGAGTTGATGGCTGGTTGCCGCTGCAGGCCACGGCAGACACGTAGCACGCAGATGGTGAAATAAGGCACCAACGGCCACAGTCAAAACAGTCAATGTGTCATTCTGACGCGTGAGCCATAAGTTATGGTTTTTTAAATATATTGCAGGAATGAAAACACTGTCACTCCACATAAGGCACACTTAGCTGTAATGAACTATCGTAGGTTAGCAGGTGCACACGGGCAGATACAGCCTGTTCTCAGATCCCCACATTAATATTTGTTGATTTAGAAATGCAGACTTGTGAATGACACGGAGCAGGATTCGCTGAATAATCCCTCTTTGTGGTGCACAAAGGCAGAACTTAAGCTGCTACAGTGAATACTAAGTCTCTTCAGCCCGGCATGCGTTGGACTCCCTCGCACTCCTCGCATGCGTCGGCCTGTTTCCTGACTCGACACAAACCCACTGAGTGCTATCTGTGGGAATGGAGCAGACTGGAACTGGTCTTATCTCAAGCTGCATCCCCAATGGCTTATGCATATCACACCTACAATCGTACTGCACACATACATACAGAAATGTACTTGTGCATTGGTTAAGATGAAAGGCGCAGGGATGCTGTTGCTCACTTCATCCAGATGCCAATCCTCATCACTGGGAAGTACCCACAAGGCCACGGCGCCAATGTAAAGGGATGAAACAACAAAACAGTAAACCCACATGGTAAAGCATATCCCTCAAAAACAGTTACTAGAACCATCAATCACCAAAAGACAGTCATTTGAAAATTTATTGGCTTTTTGGCTGTTGACAGATGCTCACATTCCCAAAGCTTTCGGGTTGGGAATGTGAAGCCAACGTTGAAGGGCCTTAAACTTGCCTTTTTCTAAAGGACATTCCTCTAGCTGTAGAAATTAGTTGTTAATTGTAAAGAAGTCTATGTAAAAATGACTTATTAATGATTTATTCCCTCAGTAAACATTGTAAACACCAGTTTATGGCCTCAATCACTAGTTTAAAGTATTCTTCAATGCAGCATGATGATCATTTTGTGAATTATGGGCCATTTAGAGGCAATAAGATCATAAAGGAGAGTATGCTTTAGGGGTGGTCTTCCCTGTGGTTGACAGGTTGCTAACACGGCGTTGTGCAGTCGCTCTGTGTTGCTCATTTTAAAACATTAACCTTTTCACTGTGTGTTTTTCATGAAAGTTAATTATAACATTGTGGCTGTATTAGCTCCACCCTTTTAGTAGAATTTCGGTTCCAAAAAGCCAAGACGATGCCAGTCAGGTGACAGCTGAAATAACCCAGTAGAGGATTCAAATGTCCACAAACCGATGAGTGACATCACGGCGACTTACGTCCACCTCTCAGGTTCAATCTATGAGTTTCACCATTGTTATTGGACGACGGGTTTCAGGCTGTTCAGAAGGTCATTCGCAATATAAAAGGGAGAAGCTGGACAAAAGGGCATTATTTTCATCCTCACATCCGAGCAGTTGGATCCGGCATAATATTTGCTTGATAAATGACCCGTGTGAGATTCTTATTTTCATTAATCATTCATGTGCTAATTGCTATTGCAATGAGTTTTCAGAATTAATTAGGGAATCCTGGTTTGACTGGCAGGTTATTGACATATGAAACATTGAACAGCATTTAAAATGTATCCGTGATTAAGATCGCACCGTGCACCAAGCCCTGGGCGGACCGGTGGTTCATTATTTTGGTTGACGGCGGCTGGAAAACAACATCCGTAACTTTCACCGAGGGCTGATGGTTTTAGTACACTTTTTTCCTGGAGCCTCTGTGATGCTCATTGTCGGCATGATGACGGTTGAAAATTGAAAATCGAGGCTAAGTTGATGATGGCAGAAAAAACGTGTAAGCGGAATCACTACCTGAGAAGAGCGGGAGAAAGTGTTCCTCACCCTGTGACGTCAGTGCATTATCTCTAGATGCAAGAAAGAAAACGAGTAAGTGTGAAGCGCCATGAATCCATCTCTACAAATGTCTATCCGACGAGTAGGAAGGCTGCTTGTCAAAGAAATTTAGAGAGCAATATTATGTTGGAAAGTGCATCGCGTCTGGACCTTATTATACCTAAATACCTCTTTTACGCAGCCATTCGCGGCAGAAACAAACAGCGGTTTACTGAGGAGGACGGTTCGATGAGTCACCGTTCGCCCTGTTCCCGAAGCAGCGGTTGACTACATGTGTGTCACGCATGAAAAGAAATCTTTTCGCCCAAGTGCTTATTTCCCACAGCGAAGGCTTCCGTCAGACCTGTTCTGGGGAGCGATCCTGGCATGGTGCACATCCATTTTGGTCCCTTAACAGGTAGGCAAATGCCAAAACCGCGGCGGCTGTCAGGGCCAACACATTCATTATGCTTCACTGTTTCTGTCCGGAGGAATATTACAAGCCGACAAAGGCAGATCCACGGGCCGCGACGTGCCCCGGCGCTGCCACCCCGGCGGTAACGGTCACCGGCCTCTCAACCAGTCAGAACATTACCCGGATTGTATAAACAACATTTCTGACCCACTTTGATATCCACATGGTGGAACGTCTGAAAAGCTCAGTGTAGCAGCGCAGGTGGCTCATGCTGACCCAATGCCCCATTGAGACACTTATTGGAGTGTGGCCTTAATTTTCTTCGCAGTTGAGGGCATATTAGGGAGCAATGAAATAAGCCAGACCTGCAAGTGAATGTAAGGCCAATTTGAAGTGCGGCTGTAAAGGATCTCAGTTGAAAACACGACTGATTCAATTTTCAGACTTTAACTAATACATTTTCAGACATATTTAGAGGCCATTGACTCTAAGGAGTAAATTACCCACTCTGTAATCTAACCGAACCCTGTGCTGTGTTTAAGATGATTGAAAATAACCACTTAATCATCAAACTTCCAATTTCAACAGAAATGGGCATGAAAATATTATGGTATCCAAACCCAAAATTAAGTTGAATTCTGACCTAAATTTGAAACGTAGATTCTCACTTACAGGCAGGTTGTGAAATAGCCAGATGCTCATATGAGATAGTACACTCGAGGAAGAGCGGGTTCAGGTTTTTAAGTGCATTGCTTTTGCCTGCAGAAGCACTATGGCAATTTCAGATGTGATGTCTGCTCCAAATGCGGCTCCCTCTGCCCATTTCAGCCAACACACGAGTATTTTCAGCATCAAGGCTTTTCAGCACCTCCCACTGATGGACAGCTCCTTTTCGGATTCCCGAAAAAAGAAAAAAACGGGAGAAGAGAAGAAGATGTATCGCCTAAGCAACAACTTCAAATACACCTTGTACTTGTGGTTAACCTGTGGCAGGGACACATAACAACCTTGTCTGTATCACCCATGGGTGGCTTGGCCGGGGTTTTTGCAGACATACTGGGTCAACAAGCAGAACCACAGAGACGGAGGGGAAATGTGTGTGCATGAACGGATTCCGCAAAATAAAGCTTGACCTGAAGCCTTTCTGCTTCGCCACATACACCCACTCAGAGCGCCCTTTCCCTGGGGGGGGGCAGCCTGCCCACCTGGCCAATCCAGCGCTCTTGATGCTGCAAACGTGTATGCTGAGAATACCTGAACTGAATTTGAATTACCATATGACGTAGGCCCTTTTCTAGCTGTAATGTCCTGCTGGCAACAGGGGCTGCCACAAAAACCACAGGCTCCAGCCCTCAAACACACAATTTGTTGCACCAGCTACCCCCCCCTACACACACACTCACACACCTCCTCAACCCCCATCCAGCCCCGATCAATCTTTATCTCCATCTATATATATAACCCCCCCCCCCACACACACACACACACACACAATCGCTCCCGCTGGCACGAGGATGCGACAGCTACTTGTACAATTTGGGAAAACGACGCATCAAAAGATTAACGGGGAGGGAAAAAAAGTATCTTTCTTTCCCGTTCGAGCCGAGCAGAATTCGCCGGTTACACGGCGACGGATCGGTTCGCACGCGCACACACAACGGCACGCCGCGTTACAAACAGAACCACAACAATAAAGAAAAAATACTTACGCATTTTTCCGAATGAAGGAGATCGTGGCGGCGAGCGGCGGAGGAGAAGCCAGCAGGGCCCCGGTGCCCGTTGTCAGGTTTTGCAGCAGGAGCGCGGCACAGATCTCCATGTGAAAGAAGGGGGGGGGGGATTTTTTTATTTTTTTTCCGGAGGGCTGCTGCAGTCCGCGTCTCTCTCGATCACAAGTCAAGATGCTCGCCTGCGAAAAATGCCAAACACTGAGAAAGAGTTGCGTGGATCTGCGGCGCGGCCACCATCCTCCCCCCCCCCCCCACACCCGCCCGCCCCCCTCCCCGGATGAGAGCCGATCAGAGCCCGTCGGAGCAGCAGCAGTAACCCCCTTGGACTTGGAGATATTCCTCTGGACTGAGGAGGAGGAAACCCTGCAGAGTTTTTTTTTTTTGGGGATGGGGAGGGTGGGGGAGTCAGTGGGGGGGTGGGTGAAGTCTGTATAGGCCCTTCTTACCCCCCCCAAAAAAACAGTCACAGTTCAAAATTGACTCCCACCGGTGGTTTTCCTCTTTGGAAGATCGCTAAATCAAATCCCACTACAGCAAAAGATAAAGAAAAAAAAACGAAGCCAGCGTGGACTTATTCTTCTGGATCCGGATCATTTACTCAAGAGAAAAGAGCAAGATGTGGTAAATAATTACCACTGCTAAGGTCAGCGGGGAAAGGGGCGCAGAAGCGTCCTACAACAAATAAAAAAAGCCTCCTGGGTGGAATGAAGGACCGTCCGTCCCACTGCGACCATCACGCGCGTCGCATCGGGACAGATGAGAAAGACCGCACGCGGCGCGCAGCGTGTTTCTGTCAAGTGAAATGACAAAAAGCAAAAAGCTTCAAAGCAAGCCGGCGTATCGATTACATAAGCGCAGCTATTACTAATAATTCCGCTTGTCGGGGAGAGTGTGTCCGATCCGGGTGGTGTGGCAGCAGCAGCATCATCATCATCATCATCAGCATCAGCATCCGTGTGTTGCAAATCAAGCGTTTTTTAGGGGGGGGGGGGGGGGGGTTTGCCACCGGCTCTTAATGGTGCGCCCGCTCGCTGCAGCGCATGACTGGAATAGCGAGCACGTTGAGACCACGGTGTCCACGGCGCGCAGACCTGGCGGGTGCGCGAGTCACGTGTTGGTTTCCGCGTGCGCGTTAGTGCGCGTAGCGGGTAGGTTGCCTGGGTGGGCGCGAGCGTGTTCCCGTGTCGCCCCAAGGGAGCGCTTTAACTTTGACCACTTTGCCTGCGCGTTCACGTGCCCATTTGAAGTCACCCGGCGGTCGTTAATTATCAGGGATCGATCGCATTAACGCGCACTGCCCAGATCCGATCCCTCGCGCAGAGTGTGTCTGCGCGTGCGGGAGCGCGTGCGATTCAATTGTCGATGAGGTATGGTTGCCACCTACAGGCGTTAGACTCTATCCAATCATCCAAAACGCACCGTTTCCACAGACACAAAGAAATTCCCATTCAACACCATTCAACACGTAGGTCTAAGTAGTCCGCCTCCACATCTGAGTGCACAGCTGGAACACGTGCACGTGCCCGACATGTCGTCTTCAGCTACAAGAGAGACCACGAGCATCATCTAACCAACCGCGTGTTACCGCTGGACATGTTGACGTGCAAAACCAATATATTCCTTTTTACAAAAGCTTTCAGGCACACGCGTAACCCTGGCAACCCCAGCCTGGCTGCAACCCGCCAGTGCTAATTGCTGGGGATGGTCAGGTGCAGGAAAGACTTCATTTACTGCAGGTTGGCCCTTTCGGGGTAAGAAGGTAAGTCACTCGACGACCCGCCGACCTCCGGGCGGACAAGTGAGTGCGCATCCATTCCGTCCGAGGCGAACAGCGCGTCTCATTAGAAGACATAATGGGCCACAAGTCGGCAGCGCGACAGAGTGGATACTAGTCAGTGAGGCATCGCTGCTTTATGGGTTTCAGGGAGACAGAGAGCACAAAGATGAATATTAATCAGTCATGGTGAGATTGTATTACGTGTTGTTTTGAATGCACACAAACAATCTAATGGGAGCTCAAATAGAGCCGGTTAATTACCTTAAGTAAGTAATTACAGTTGAGGAAACTACAGGGTGAACCAGAATTAATAATTGGAGGAGAATGAAACAACAAAGGCAGATGCTTCCATTCGGGGCACGAGGGGTCAGTGAAGGCTTTGATTAGTGTGGAAGGGATACAGATGTTAAACTAGTTGGTCACACATGGGGGGGTTTTGTGTTACACCGCACTCCCCACAATAATAAAGGAAACAAAGCGCCATCTTCCAGTTTTTTCTCCTTATTTTCTCTTGGAAATGTTTTGACAATAAAATTCCAGGAATTACAGAGAATATGGTGGAAAAAAAAGAAGAAAGAAACTCCAGCTGCACTCATGACGCGATGGCCATTGTGACAATAACGTGCGTTGGATAAACCAAAGAGTTGGACTCTATTAGATTTCGACCTTGAGTATAATTCAAGGCATCAACAAAGTTGAGAACGTATTAAAGTAATAAAGTATCTTTTAGCTCAGGGGGAAATATATTTTAGAAAGAATGGTGCTCCATTGCACTTCTGCAGTACACGGAGCTTTAAGTGGACGTTAGACTCAAAAGGTGTAAATGCACATTTCCTCTTGCATTTACTTCTATGCGTCCTTCTGTCGTATCAGCAAACAGGATTCTGTGATTTCTTCCGACTCCCTCGTCTACAACACATCCCTTTTTTCTAAGCCTGAAATCTGTGGTCCGATGAATTCACTATAAAATGAATAACTTCTGCAGGGTTTCATACTGAGATGAAATAGTGCAAGTTGGTGGATCATAATGAGAAACAAGTGAACTCCCTTTTGTCCCAGTGGTCCTCAGTTAGAGGAAAATACTGGTTCATATGTCTACAAATCCCCCTTTGAGTCAGCTACCAAAGCCTCAGTATGTTGAGCTAAAAACAGCTGGTGGACCATCAAACGTCTCAGTGCTTTTTACACCACTGTAAAAAGTCCAAACTTTCCTCCTCGCGCATAACAGGAAAAGGTATCCGGAGAAACAGGAGCCGATTCCACAAAGATCAAACATGATCCCGGTCTGAGAAGCATAATCGCTAGAAATCTCATCCGAGCAGATTTTCCGTTTCCAAACCGGACCTTTAGCGCGTTTCCCTCTGAGGCATAATTGGACTTTGCTTCAGCCCAATTTTTCCTACGCTGCACTAATATTAATGTGGCAACAGTTACGTAACACTGGTTCTCCACCGTCTCCCCTACGAAGACTGGAGATACATTTGATACATTTTCTGTTATCAGCATTTTATTCAAGCTTTGATGAAATATGAATTTTAATTCCTTGAAATCTCCTGAGCAGAAAAATTGAAAATAAAAGCGCACTAAAGAGGAGGGGGGGGGGGGGGGGCCTGCAACACCCTGCGCTGCTGTAAACGAAAGCCTCAGCAGATCTGCACGATCAAATCAATGTCAACCACATGCTGCTTTGACAGTTGCACTCCCTCATTATGATGCGGACAATATAAAATTACTCCATTTCTTATTTAGCTGCATTCAAATTCATGCAACAGCAACACTGCGTGTCATTGCCAAAGATTGCCAGCCCACAAATGACGAGGGTGGTAAATCGACACATGGAGTTTAAATTATTTTCGACAGCTTGACAGCTTCTATTACTTCTATTTGCTGTGAAGAAGTCACATTTGGAAATGTTTTGGACCACGTTTGTGTTTCTTTGCACTTTCATAGTCGAAATCAATCAAACATTGCCTGATGGAAGTGGTCTGGATTTACTCGAGTGGAGTCTTGAAGTATGTATGTTTACTTTCTGCTTTTATCCAACCAGAAGAACGAGTCTAGAAGAACAAGTTGAATACTTCATCAAAAACACCCTCAAATACTGTCTCTGTCGACCAATTTGCTTCTGGTTTCCAAATGCAAATGTGGCCACATTGATTCTAGCGTCTGTAACGTGATTGGTAAAAAGCACAATGTGGATCACAAGTGGTTCAACTGCTTGAGATGTGATAGAACAAACGTGTCAAATCTAAAACTCCTCTATGCTTCATTCGGTCTTTTGGGGAGGAGGAAGGTTCTTCTCGCTGACTTATTTAGACGTCATGACTTTAAAGTCTGTCAAACAAATTGAAGGACCCAGATGGGGAAAGCTATGTAAAAGTGTTTAACAAATTACAGGCAGAGATGGCTTTAGCTGATTCTTTTCATCCCCCCGTTTTGGTCCACAGCCATTTTTCTGTCAAAATAGATTTGGCCTCCATATATCTTTCTCTCAGTGAAACATCTCCTTCCCCATCTTCTGTCTTCTCCCATCAGCCTGTTGGGGTTGTTTGGATCGGCTGCAGTCGCAGCGCAAGTCCCAGGCTGCTTTCTGGGACAAACTTCAAGAAGGCGGGCTGGAAAATAAAAAAGATGGAAGGAAAAATATTGTGGAGAGAGAGAGAGAGTGTGAGTGTGAGACAGAGGATCCTCTCGCACCGCGGAGCCTCTTCAATTATTCAAATGGCCGCTGTCCCTCTGCACTTGTTCTCTTTGCTTGGTTTGAATAATAAAATGGCCGCCCTCCAAAGAAAGAGATATGCAGGAGACGAAGCCCACGCAGAGAGCAGCCCTCCGAGCAGCGTGGTATTCCTACCACGCCTGGCCTGAATTCCATCCAAGACGAGCCGAGGGACGACGTTGTTAGCATCAATTAGCTCATGCTAGCTGTACGCCAAGGAAGACGTGTGAAGTGGATCGCCCTGATCCGTCGGTCGGTTGGACGCCACCATCAGTGAGTCGCTCGGATTTACAGTTGTTGCAAAGCGCCATTCGTCGGATAATGGGCCTGAAGTTGAGGGAGCCTTGGAGAAAGCATCCCTTCATTCATTTATACGTTCGTATTCATTTACTCATCTTTAAAATGCACTTATAACTGTTTTCGTTGTCCCAAAAGGGGATATTTGTTCTCACAGCCAGCATAACGCGCACAGAGGCAGCGCATAAAATCCTCATTAATATATTTATTCTACACCGTCGACGGCGGCCTCTTCAGGGCTGCTGTGGCAGCCGCACAACAATGTAAAAATACTCATTCGTGTGTAATCGTGTCTTTGGTAAACTCTGAAACTGTGACTCGTAACTTCCCGATGAATGAAGCGCACCCGCCATGTCGTGCGCTCAGAGGTTCGTCGGCCACGCGGCCGAGCTGCTGTCAAAGGATCCATTTCAAAGTGTTTGGAAATTATTTCACAGTTTGGGGTTAAAACTACGGTTTAAAATGAGACTCCAGTGACATGAAACTGTAGTTGTGCGCGTTGTCCAGAGCCGACAGCTTTATATGTTTGTCTCATTTTTTTGTATTGACGACTTTATCGGTCACTCACTTATTCAGGTCACCTTTCTAAATATTGAAGCTGCGAGTACAGGAGGCAGGGAAACACAATACAGCCCATTGTGTAACTTTTTTCTATTGCGGCTCAATAGAAACTCTCCCTCGAGGCGTTTTATTTGCTATTTCTCTTCTTCGTTTCATTTAATTTTGTTGGTATTCAATGATTATAGTAAGCAGCGTAGGAGGGTGAACCTTAATGGACCGGGTTTCTTCTCATTACAGCAGTTCCAGATAACTCATGTGAATGCACATTAGACTAAAGCCCCATTGTGGATTAAAGGGAAAAATAACTGCCGGTGGAGCGGCTGCGGAGGCTCCTGTATCTTTCTCCTTTTATGATCGTATTGAACCATCTATTCACATTCTTTGCCGTGGGACATGGCTTCTATATTGACCCTTGTATCCTTTGCATTCAAAGCATCATTTTTGTTGAGGCCTTTGTGACCCACTTTGCAAAAATGTACGCAGTGAATTCATTTGAAGCATTATAAATGGAATATTTATCAGTATATCAACACTCAACAGCTCGACGTTAAAGGTCTGTTTGTCAATTCACTTCACAGCACCTCTGTACTTCCAACTAAAGATGTTGTCGGCAATTCAGAGGCAAATTTCCCCCCCTGTAAACATTCATATGTAAATGCAGCGGAATCTGCAGAGGCAGTCGGACATCTTTTTGTTCGCTGTTTAACACAAAGCCACAGCGCCGGTATGCGACTTCGTTGTGTCACAAACGGCGACGTTGTGGCCCTGCTCGTGGGTTCCAGTCCCGATTATTTTGGGTGCAGAGAAACAATGGAGAGTTATGCAAAGCTGCCTCCGCCCCCACGCCCCCTGGCGCCGAGTCAAGTACGCTCCCATCGTTTGCACAAACGCCGCCGTCCAACGGGGCCTTGTTCTGCCAGGGTGCGCTACTTTGATTAATTACACCGGGTCGTCGTTTAATTTGAATGACCTCCAAAGGAGTGTACCAAGACCTCGCCACGCGGCTTCCTGCGCGGGCGCCGCTTTCTATGAAGAATCCTAATGAGCCGTATTAGCATAAACACGAAGACAGAGCCGGGCGTTTTAAAATGAGGGCGGGAAAAGACGAAAACGCACGAGGACGGCGAACGACGCGGGAAGCGCACATCGACCGCAGCTCAGGGGGGATTTAATGCGTCACGCCGACGGCGCCCGGAGTCACGAGGCCTCCGCCGGCTGCGAGAGAGCCACGAAATCACCCGATTACGCGCAGGCTGTCACGCGTGATCCCGTCCCGAGCCGGATGCCGGAATGCTCCGCAGGGTTAAAATGATCAGGCGTTCCAATTAAAACGCTCCTGTGTCTCGTAGGCAGGTGTGTGTTGGTGAGGCGTGCAGGTGGACCGGCAGGCGCCGCTGCTCCCGTGGCGGTTCAATGTCCTTCGTAATCAGAACAGACAGCGGCGTTCACAATGGGCCGGAGCCGTGACCTTCCATTTGCTGAGAATCGCCTCTCGCGCCGCGAAGCCAATCTTCTGCAGCGCTGATCGCTCGCACGCTGAATCTTCAGCGTTCGGTTACCTCAAATTTTCTGAATGTCAGACGCATTTATGTACAAAATCAATGTTTAGAGAAAGAAAAGAAGAAAAGAAAGATCTTGGCTTTGTGGGCTTTCTGTAGTTGTATTGGCGATAAAACTTTCCCGTCTGAAGAGACCATTTCCCCCCTCTGGAATCCTGTGAAACGGCTGATGGATGAGCGATATGATCAGGGGCTTGTACCAATCAATACTCAGAATCTGATGTTATAGTGGCCGCCGCCATCCAGGAGCCTCCTTCTACCCACCTGCAGACGCCAACCGGGCCATAAATCTGTGGGACAATGTGACAGGCGGCACGATTAATTATGTAAACAAATAATGCCGCCAACTAATTTAATTATTAGAGGTTATGTCTCCCGGGTTGCTCAAATCCTTCTGAATCAGTATTTTTCTGTGTCGGCAATAGGTGATGTTTCTGGAATGACTAAAGACCACCTGGAGGCCTCTTCACCAATCGATACCAAACCTCATGGTCGACGTTATCTCCCGAGGAGGGGAGGGAGGTGGGGGAGGGAGAGAGGGAGGGAGGGAGGGGGGTGAGATTGATTGTCGTTAAGCACTTTACAGGATGGAAAGAGGATGAGGACGGATCATAAAACGCCCACACACCTCCTACCCATCCCTCTCAGCGGCAACCGAGTGCAGCCGATCGATAGGAGCGGGATCAGCAAAAAAAATAAATAAATAGAAAACAGTAAAAGAACAAATATCTAAACAAACAAGAGAGCAATAATAAAAAAAAGGAGAGATGTTACACACAAAAATGATCCAATCGCCGGTGAAATGAGGAAACGCTGCTATTCAGAGTGTATGCAAATGAGCCTTATTTCAATGTTTTATGTTAATTTGACCTAATCCCTGTAAGATGCATACGTTGTTTTATTGATTTGTTTAGTCAGAGGAGTAAGTCTCTGGATCTTTCTGCAATTAACTCCTGTGTATTCCTGACACGAAAAGATAAAACTGGCTCCAAATGAATGAAGGCAGGGTGGAAGCACTCACCGAGGAGCTAACAAGTGTGCACAGTGGATCTTTAAACGCATGTGATGGATTTAGATATCATATTAAAAAAGTAGGTGAATACCAGGGGGGGAAGTTTAATGTACACACAATAACTCTGAAGATAAGCAGCCAGTTTAATATTACAGGATACGAATGGATTGAGAATAACTATGTTCTCGTGGCCTCTTAGCAAGTATTTGCTGAGATAAAGAAAAAGGAAAAGCATTTACTGCTGAGCTCCTCATTTAAGCACTTTACACTTGCCCTTCACAAATGGAACATCCGCATGTGTGTGTGTGTGTGTGTGTGTGTGTGTGTGTGTGTGTGTGTGTGTGTGTGTGTGTATGATACTCTCACTCATAACTTCAATGGGATTTTTATACATTTTCTCTAAAATCAGCCTCCTGGGTGTTGAATCTTAGAGGACTCATCGTATTACCACAAGTTGACGTGGTTCCTCGGGGTCTGAATGAAATGTCTGTGACATACTTTGGGGAAAATACCACAAGGGTCATTTCAAACCGCCTCACGAAAAGCCTCACGAAATACCACATAGTCTGTGGCGTGGTGGATATGGTCCTTAGTGCAGCCGACCACAGCGGACCAAGGACCAAGGCCGTGTAAGACAGACTCCCCTTTACATCGTGACGACACAATGTGAAGGAAGTTCATTCCAGTCACTCAAGCATCACGTTTCTGACGGTACCAGAACCATAACAAGTCGCGGAGTTGTTGTTGTTGTTGTTGTTGTTGTTGTTGTTGTTGTTTTGGGGCGACCCACACTATCACTTCACTTTAAATCAGCCGGGAAGAGCCTCAAAAAGTTTAGTGCTTGATTTTAACTCTTGAAATCGCTTCGTGACGCATACTGAAAATGTGGGCGAGGTCATGTGACACTGAGTCAATTTGTCTACTAACTGAAATATTGGTTGTGCCGATATGTCACATTGGGCTTTTACATTTATAACCAGCCCAGAAAAGAAATGTAATGAGCAGCTTATCCGATTCAGCTGATCATTTCTTATTTAAACATCTTCTGCTGTTGAATTAAAAAAAAATTGAAACTTATGAATATAAAATAGTCTAACGTTGATCAAATTGTTACTCAAATGTACTGTGAAAGAATTTGGGAAATCGTGAAGTGAAATGTGCTTATGAGACAGAACGAAAACACCATAACAAATCATATGGAAGTATGTTGGTTCTACTTCAAAGCCTTTTCTTTAATTCCTACGCCGTATGGATTAGAATAAACAAGTGTTGAGTGTGCAATGGAGGTCATCCAAGGAAGAGACATTTTTGGATAGTAAAACAAATCTGAAAAAATACTTTTTGATTAAACGTAAACAGAAATGTGGAAATTCAAATAAAAAGGCACATTTTTTAATAAAAAAAGTATTTTCAAACGATAGGTGACATAGTTATGTAACATTTCAGATCTTTGCCTCCAGGGGGTATAACATTTCTTTAAGGAAACATCGGTTCCGGGTTCTTTGGGTTAATCTTGCGAGTTGAACGCAGAATAACGCGGCTCAAAGCGCTGATGGCGTTTGTGCGTCCTGAGCATCTCCAGTGCGTCACTGTTTGATCTGCTCGTGGAGGAACGAACCCACGGACATGACAGCGTTTTCGTCATCTCAGGACGCAGTTACTAACAATCATCAGTCGTTTGAGGGATTTGTTCTTCGTGTCAACTCCTATGACGAAATCTTTCCTGAAAAGCAGCATTCACAGCCGTCAGAGCGATGACTCTTCGAGGCCCAAACTCCCCCCCCGAACCCACCCGAACCCCCCAATCCGTGACCGAGTCATCTCAGCTCGTATAGTCACACTCACGGCTGAAATGATGAAACCTTCTCTGAGATGTAAAGGAATTCATAGACACTATAAATAGATAAACGTGCTTTTATGCCCAGCAGGTGGTAGATGTACGGAGGACGGGCTGACATTTTATGGTAGAATTAAAACACATATAAAAAGAGTACATAAATAAGAATTATGTAAATTACTCAAAAACAATTCAAATAGTATGATTAAGGATGATCTAACGCAAGAATAGAATGAATAATTATGAATATATGTCCATATGTTGAGTGTCAATTTATCTGCAGTTCATGTTAACACAGTGTAATACGAAGGGAAATATCATAGTTAATATAAAAGCACTGCTTTGCAATTCAAGAAAAGAAATCCTCAAAATCCCCCTGCTTCCCGTGGCTGTCACAGAGAGTACTTTTATATTGACATATTATAATTGTGACAACAGACTCGGCTGCTCTGGATTTCAGCACGGTTTGTACCCGAGCAGGACGCCGCCGTCTTTTCCCATGAAAGAGAAAGTCTTCGTCCGCCACAATTAACATGAGAGCATCAAAGCACTCAAACTGACTTCTTAGAGCCGCTGGATTCCGTTTTGGATTCCACAAAGAAACAACACTAAACTGCTTAGGTTGATTTTCGGTTAGAAACGTTAAATAATGTAAATTCTTGATGTTTTATTGAATTGTTTTTTTCATGTTAAGTTCAGCAAGTGACTCATCAATATTCATACGGAGCACATGAAGAAGAACGGAACATCGCTCTGCTCCTTCACTCGCAGATGTCTTCCAAACAAAGAAGTAGCTGAAGTATACTCGTTTCTGAGAAATAGGGGAGAAACGCACCTACGTTAAATTATGAAACGGGCTTTGACGGGTGCGTCGGAACTACAGCAACTATAACAACTTTTTTATTTCCCTGAAAGCAAATGCAAACGAGGTGACTAAAACTTCGCGTTTCTCAAAATCGTCACAGCCGTCACCTGCAAAAAAAAAAAAAAAGGTTCATGATTCATATTTTTGCATTAAAGCCTGTTTGAGTTTAACATAGCTGAGAGCCTTAAAGTAAAGCAGCTTCAAATGTTATGAAACGCCTTTAAAGACAAGATTCCAAAGTATTTCTGAGAGACTTTGGCCTAAACTCCACTGAAGTAAACAACACTACACTGAGCTACAACTTCCACCGGACGGTTTCATGACCCATCACGGTCAAATAATGCAGATCTCACAGTGACTCACTGTTTTTTAAACTTTTTATTTTTCTATCTCCTTTTTTTTTTAATATTCCACGTTTCCTCTCCTCGATGGGAAGAGGGGGGGGGGGGAACCGGAGCCGAGTGGGCCCGGCGCTCGACATCGTAGGTGTGAACGGAGTCGCGCTCCGATGGAGGAGGAGAGAGAGAGCGCTTGTGTGCCCGCTCACCTCATCCGTCATATCTCCGTGCATGTGCGTGTCTACGTGGGCGAGGGGAGACGGGAGGACGCGCTCTCCAGCCGGGGGCCCGGGAGGAGGGCTGAAGGGAGGGGGTGACAGATGACGGATGAGGCGCCGTCACGCTTTCCCGAGAGCTCAGTACGCTCCGTCTTCTCGCGCCACGTCTAAATTATTAGCCCGGGCTTCGCGGGCGCTCTTTCCTCGGCGAGGCTGCACACCCCTTTTGGTTTTTATTGCCAACTCATGAGTTTGTTTTTATCATCCACCCCTGCGTGGGAAGTATCATCTGCATGGCTCTCGCTCTTTGAATTAACGAGTGCCTGCCGGTTCCTGGAGGCCGCGTGGCGCTGCTACATATGCACATCTCCCGTGTAAAATATGTAGCAGCGATGTAGCAAAAAAAAAAAAAAAAAAGAAAGCCTGACGTCGAAGCAGAGCCGGTCATTCCCATCCGCAGGAAGCCAGAAGCTTTACACAGCCTCGTTTTCACGAGACAGGTGCCATGAAACCTCACATCCGACGGTCATCCATTTTTTATTGCCGCGCTCCGACTGCTGCAGGATGTGTAAGCCCGCGCCGTTCCACCACTCGACCAACGCCGCTGAAGCTGCACCTGGTTTGGGCGAGGAACGTGCACCGCCGATAGCAAGCCCCCCCCCCCCCTCCCGGGTGTGCCTGCACATCCCCCGGCCAAGGCCGCCGCCGCCGCCGCCTGCTGCTGCTGTCATACGACGACCCTTGACACAAACGAGGCGCTCACGTCGAACCCTCCGGCGCACTTATTAATTCAACAGTTGGAAAAAACACGCCGGCGGATCTGGCTCCAGATCTCGGCGTGAGCTCGGATCCCGTCCCTCCGTGTTTACAAGACTGTGGCCCTGGAAAGCAGAAACTGGCATGGAAGCTCGCGGAGAAGAGAAAGCGTGCAGTAGACACATGCGCCTGCCAGGTCGCGAGTGCTGCAGCGTGCCGAAAGCAGGGCGAAACAATGCCATCCAAAACAGTGGACGTTTTTCTTTTGAGTGGAAATTACACACACGCATATGGAGTGTGGGGAGGATTTGCATACATTTGCATGAATGAAACAGGAAACAAGAAGCCATTGTTGAAGCAAGTGCCGCTTTCCTGCAGTCCGGCGGCACATTTGGGGTTTTGCGAGCTACAAAAAAGTCTCGCACAACTGCAGCTGTTGTCAGTTTGTGTCGGTGTTGCCGATTGGACGCCCGAAGACGGGGAGGACGTGATGACGTGTGTTGCTAAGAGGTGACGCATATCTCTGCGACATCAAGCTTTCCCTTTATCAAGGTGTGCATTATTCTCGGGTTGCATGATGAGAGCATCAGGCCTCACCGAGGAGGAGCCGGCGGCCCGGAACCAAACAACAGGTGTTCATTTGTGATCTTTTATTGCTTTTCCAATTGTAGATCACTGCGTATGACTCCCACGATCTATTGAAAACAGATTAAAGGTGCAGTGACCCTGACCCAGCAGACGGGAACAGGACCTTGAGGAGGAAAACCGGGTGGCGATGACTAATCCGACGGAGGCAGCTGCAGCGGCCACAGATGTGTTTCACTCTCCGCTTCTTCCTTTTTTCTGTCTCTCAAGGCCTCGTTCCCTTGAGGACTCATTTGCGGAGGATGGCCGGCAATTAAAGTCAAAATAGAGGACCAAAGAGTTACGGGCGAGTAAGGGATACGATTCCGCAGAGGTCGACACCCTCCAACCCTCAGCTCAGGGAGTGCAGCGACCCGGTGGTGGGGGGGGTATTTCTGTGCACAGGCATCATCTTCAGCCTGCAGTGTGGATGTTGGATGTTCTGCTGGAGACCCTCTCAGCTCGGCTTCTCCCCGTAACCCGCGAAAGTAGACGCGGGGATTTTTCTGATGGAAATCGGAGAATCTCCTGGACGACGTAGCAGTGCGTCGTGGTGAGAATTAGACGCTGGCTCTCCACTGTTCGACTCGAGTGGCGCTTTAACACTTCATCCCTTTGTATTTTGATATTTCCACGGACGGGCAGTCGTAGAGCAGCCGTCTAACGTGAAGGTTCAGGGTTTAATTCTGGCTTCTGTACATACGTTTCATCATGATCATTGGAATATGCAACTTGGACCACAATGTGGAACGTAGGTTAATGCTTTCATGTTATGAGTTTGTTGTAATTTGTACAATATTGTAATTGGTTGTATGTCATTATTAAACTACTGGTTATAGATACATATGCTGTAAATTATAAAAGATATGCTCTAAATTCAGAGACAGTCATCTAAAATGTTTTAAATGTATTTAAACACTTGCTCCGTGTTATCCTGGTTTCATTTACCTTCATCAGCAATGATATTTGAAGTCATTTTCAACATGAAACCTGCTCTGGATCTCTGCAGTTTTTTCACTCACAATGTATTTTTCCAGTATATTTTCTGCTGAATAGCAGCAGCAGTAGTACTGCTACTAGTACTGGTAGTAAGATGCCTCCCAAAGCATCAATTAGAAACAACATGGCGCCAGCAGAGCCCATCCAAAAAGCAATCACGTTCCCAGCCAACAGCTCCATCAACCAAGAGCCCAAAGGATGCGACGGGACAACCAGGGAGGGTAAAAGAGAGAGCGGCTGGACGTCCGTCTGCGTACGGTGGCTTCTGCGGGCGACGGCTAAGCCGGGCCAACATATCGCTGTCACGTCGCGGTGCAGAGCGGCCGCGAAGCTGTCGGCTCGCTCAAACCTTAAAGTACCAGCAGCGCACAGCTGGACGGTACCCGCCCGTCTCGGAAGCTGCCACTCCAGAGGCGGCCGCGGCCTGCTTGGCGCCGGCGGTTTGAGCATTTAAGAGGTCGCGTCAGAATGAGGAATATTCGGTTCCTTGGGGTCATTTATTCGGCGCTCACCATGAACGCAGCCAGTTACAATTATGACTCTAAAATAGTCTCATCATAAACATGTTGGGAATTAATACAAAAGTGAAGTGAAGCCTTTGGCACTTGGTCATTTCCTGGAACGTTTTAAATTGTTACATTTCTGTGTCAAGAAAGTTGTTGGCCATCAATGTGTTTTCGGTACTGAAGATGTAGCTTCAGTTCTTCCTTATGGATGAACTCTTCATTAGGCTTCAGGTTTTAGGTCAGCATTAGGTTTCAGCTGCCGTCAGGGGGGGGTGTTGTTTGAAACCTCCAGGAGGACGAATCCCTGCGTCTCTTTCCTGGGAATGCCTTTTTTTCCCTCCCAGGTTGAGAGTAAGAACTGATGCAATCGCGCAGCCCTCCGATCGCTTCCCCCGAGAGAACAACCTCCATTCCTCAGACGTCACGTAAAACAAGGTTCTGCTCTGATGATACAGCACGTGTAAAACAGTATCGCATTACATCTGCTCGGCTCACAGTTCATTTTAATCCAGATGTGCCGGTAACTAGATTAAAGGCGGGTCTGCCAGATCTCAACTGGATGTATCCAATCACGTTATGTATGAAAGACGCTGCGGGAGGACCAAATAATTGAACTGTGATTGCCTCGATGTGCAGCGGCAGCTGCATAGGCGCTCTGTCTTTGCGGCTGCTTCTTGGAGAGGGGAAGTGTGCCAAGAGTGGACTAAGTCCCTTTGCAAATCCATTCACTGGGAACGGTTGTCATCCCTCCAATCCATTTAATTTGATTTGGCAAAAAGTAGTTTGCATGACAGAACCTTGAGATCCAGTTGGGGGAGGAAAACGACACACATGACCAGGAGGCTAATTCAGTCGGGAAGAGGAAGCCGGGGGCTGAAACAATCCACTCGGTGGCGACGTCCGGGACCGAGTTCTACTGCCCAGCTTGTATGGACATGCAGACGGATTGAGCGTGGAGCCGTGGATGCATGATGGTGCCTCCTGGTGGAGTCTGAGCCTCTGGCTGTCTGATGTCCACGTGCTGCCTGAGTCTCCTCCCGGACACCGTGTGGACGCTCCGGTTTGTGTCGTGACCTTTTGTGACATAACGTGACTTTTTATGAGCCGCAATTTAAACTCAACTTTTTAAGTGCTTTTTACTGTGACTATTTTTGACACAGTGTGACGTTTTTACAACACACAATATTACCATACAAACAATACTACCATATACACAATACCACCATACAAACAAAACAACCATACAAACAATACTACCATACAATTGTTTGTATGGTAGTATTGTTTGTATGGTAGCAATACAAGCAATACAACCATACAAACACTACTACCATACAAACAATATTACCATACAAACAATACAACCATACACACAATACTACCATACAAGCAATACAACCATACAAACACTACTACCATACAAACAATACAACCATACAAACAATACAACCACACACACAATACTACCATACAAACAATACAACCATACAAACAATACTACCATACAAACAATACTACCATACAAGCAATACAACCATATACACAATACTACCATACAAACACTACAACCATACAAACACTACAACCATACAAACAATACTACCATACAAGCAATACAACCATATACACAATACTACCATACAAACACTACAACCATACAAACACTACAACCATACAAACAATACAACCATACAAACAATACAACAATACAAACAATATTACCATACAAACAAAACAACCATACACACAATACTACCATACAAACAATACTACCATATAAACAATACTACCATATAAACAATACAACCTTACAAACAATACTACCATACAAACAATACAACCATATAAACAATACAACCTTACAAACAATACAACCATACAAACAATACAACCATATAAACAATACTACCATACAAACAATACAACCATATAAACAATACTACCATACAAGCAATACTACAAGCAAAACTACCATACAAGCATAATGTTCCATCATATCTTACTTTACGGCATTATAAATGTAATGAGACGGACAAATAACTACAGCTGAATGTTTAAAGTCAAAGCGGATACTTTATTTTAACCCAAGGAGTATTGTGTCCTGCAGTTAAAAGTGCACGGACCTAGAATTCACTAAAAAGTTCAGCAGAATAAAAGGCGCTTAAACAGAGTGCGCAACAAAGTTTTATAGTCCTTAAGGGCATTTGTGATTGGTCGGACTGCTGTTGGAGGGGGCTCTTCCAGAGGCCTCATTGGAGCACAAGGCGGTCCCGCCCTCTTGGCTCACGTTCATCACGCATCTGGTGTTCATGAGTTCTTCATATCAGGATGTTTACAAGATGTGTGTAAAATGATTTGCATATAAGCGATTGGCGTAGTTCTATGTATGGACACGTTCTTTATGAAATGGGGAACAAGTGGTTCCTGTTGGACTGCATTTGATCCAGATAGTGCTCCATCTTTTTAGAACATGTTTGCGTGCTGGTGTTGTGACCTGAGATACATGTTGTTCGTGCAATCCTGCCTTTAAGCGGCCTTCACCCATTATTACTATGCATTTATAGTTCAAGTGTAATTTCATGCTAGCGTAAGCGTGCATGTTTATATTTTAATACTCAACATGAATGATTACGTAAATATGACTTTCTACTCTATGACTTTTTCAAATGAATTTAATGGCATTTGTAAGACCCTCACATACAATAAATGTATGATTTACTGCTCTACTATGACCATGGTTCAATCCCTTTCTATGAATTTAATGACTTTTCACGATTCCACGAAAGCAGAGAAACAAACAAACAACAAACAAGCAATTACTGTTTCGTTCTGCATCACAAAGTATGTGAAACGGCATCTTATAATTCCTACTTCTCAAGATTACATAGTGTGACTTTTATGACATTTTTAGGACACACTTAAGTAAAGTGCCATGTCTTACAGGATACTATTCTATGGCATTTACGGTAAACGTTTTTTTCTTTAATACAACGATTGTTATTATTATTTAATACTTTTTGAGAATTACGGTTAACAACATGTTACTCTTAATTAAAAGGGAACAACATAAATAACTTAAGATTGAGTAATATTGTCACAACTTCGATTCAAACGTATCAGCATATTTTGCGCTGCAGTCCTGACGGCACTGCATGTAAAATGAAGGATGTGAGAGAATGCATAAGATGATTCCACCATTATAATCCACTTGATAGATGTCATGTCAGACGTATTCATCACCGTGGCTTCCAGGACAATTCAACACAAACGCTGACAGAGTGACCGGCTCACAGTATCGGCCCGTCCGGTATTTAACAGCTAAACTAACCCGGTGTTTCACCTACAGCCAACTGGAGATTGATACCTTCCTCCCCAGTGTGCCTCTGGGGAACAATGTTGCATCAGCATTATCAGTTAGTGGAGTTACTCTGTCGACTTGGGTGTCAGAATAAAAATGTATTTCCATCAGCGTGATGACTTTGTGTTGTCTGGGTCCTGGTTGAAGGAGATTCATAAATGATGCCAAACATCCGTTCTCTTACTACTTGTAAGCAATATTACTCAGTAATGAAGGATATATTTGGCGTAATTAATGTATAAGGCATGTATAAGGTCATACTAACTCTGAGTTTTTATTGGTGATCTTTCATGTCCAATAATGAACCTCATGCGTTTGAAGTCAGACATCTCCTCAAAGAATAACAAGTATATCAAATGAGTATAAAATAATACTCTATTAATGCAGTCGACTGACAGTTGTATTCATCAGGTGACTGCTGGTCATTGATCATCACACTGGTTTTAATGGAGCTCTTCAAGCACACGATATGGAGACGAAGTTACGGATAAGACGGCTCACAACCAGTCGCACTGGATAAACACATTCAACGCCTTCTTAATTCATGGCAAACAATAATTAGCTAAATTAATAATGTAAACACACAGAGTAATCTGCAGTCACATAGTTTATCCAACAAAAGCATTATGTTTTATCCTACAACCACGTCTGATACTTGTATTCATTCATCAAATGAATGATCGACTTCCCACACAAACGACGGAGGACTTTCCCTTTTTTTTTCTGAAAGGGAATTGTACAATAAAATGCTTGGACTCTTGAGCACACACCTTCAAGAGGTAAATGCAATCTCTACAAGAAGTAATATGCAGTTTGAAAAATATGCAGTTTGAAAAATAATGACACACGAGACTTTACAGTTCGGCCTGAAATCGTTTCACTTTGTGGTGCAAACAGAGGTTTTCCAGCAAAGGGCATTGATGTTCTTCACATCTCTATCAGCAAAGTCAGAGCCGGCGAGCAAACAAAGTGAGGCCCGTGTAAAAAGGATTAAGGGAAGAAGAGGGCCCAAAGCAGAGAGCTGCTGCCGCTCTGATAAGTTGGCGGAAGAGGCTGATTCAGACGTCAAGGACAAAATCCAAAAGGAGACGGCTGGTTTTTTTTTGTTCTTACCGCAGCAGCGCGGGCCGAGGCCTTTTGTTCGTGCGGGTCAAACGCGCAGAAGCTAAAGCTCGAGGAGGCTTCTGGACATCCACCTGCCGCCTCAGGTCCACGTTGTTGGCTCGACTGACCTGGTGGCTCACGGACGCGAGGGGTCGTCTCATTATCGCAATCAGTATTTTAAGTGCGCGAGGTGATTGCTGAGGGACGACCGATGATTCTTCAACCTCGACCTGTGTGGAAAAAGAGATTGCCTTTTCAGCGTTTGAGCGTCTGGACTTCCGATCAACCCATGAAAATGACAATCGAGTCAGGTGACGGTTGCATAGATCATAAAACGTGTGAAACCATCCTGTGATTCCAAAAACCCATTTTGATTTAGCTCCCCGTGTGTCACACACTCGCTCACAGATTGTGAACTACTTTCACAAACCAATCAGAGCACACTGGGCTTTTTCTGAGAGGGGGGAGTAGGGGTGGGAGGGGGGGGCTCAAAGCGACATGCACTAGAGCGCTTCAGGCAGAGAATAAACACAGGTGGGGACAAAAATAAAGTGCTTTTTTTTGTAAAAATGTTCTAGTATGAAGCTGAAAATCAGCACGCGATGTCTCTTTTACAGGCGGAACATGGAGGGGGGGGGTTACTCATGGTGAGCTGGAGAGGGAGCACCACCCAACTCTTCTCTCTTCTACTCGAAATGCAAACGTGTTGTTGTTTTGTTTTTTGGAAAAAATGATGTGTGACTGAAATCATAAGTGGGGGTATTTTTGTGACGGGGTAGAAACGATTGACGCGGGTTGTTGGTCAATTACACAAACGTAAGGTTGTTGCCACTCAGAGAAAAAAAATCATCTGTATTGCTTTGTTGTCAATGAGCTGTCAATCAGCAGAGGAAAAAGGTGGTTTCCACGTTGAAGGGCTCCCATAGTGTTTATTCTTCTTAGGCTTTGAAATGCATCGTTTTCTTGTCAGGAAATAAATAAATATACATTTGTTTAGTTTCTTTAGTGTTTATCGTATTAAAAACGATGTGCTCATTGACTGAGTGAAAACCACATTCAAGGACCAATGTAACAACTGGATGTATCCAGATGTCTCAATAGGATCATAAAACACCTGCGATGTTCAGCCTTCAAACGCTTCACTTCATCATCCGTAAAACTCAAAAGTCAGAAAGGAACAGAATAAGATGGTGAAAATGCAATAATGAGCTTTTAAATGTTGACCCTGAGATACATTAGTGAGCTTAAATGCTTCCTTGTGCCGCTCTGGTGTCCGAGCATCAATAACATGAGCTTATATCACCGTTTTGCCCGTCACGAGGCTTTTACCGAAGCTAAAAATCATACAACACATTAACACTTAAATCAATACCCTAAAAAAAAAAAAAAACGGCGCAGCGACGAGACCTTTCTCCCGAGACGTGGCTGCCAAACACGTTAATACAACTTGAACATAATTTATGGGATGAGAGGCGCCGTTACAGCCGCTGAACATCCGCACGTCGCCCAATTGACTGAGGAGGAGTAAATAACGGTTCTTTGCAGCGCTCATAATGAGATGCGCTGCACGGCGCCCGATAACAACGAGAAGAAGACGGCTAATGGCTGCAGTGATGAAGGACAAAGGGATCAGAAACCTTGATGGGGTTTCTTGTTTTGCCCCGGCCGCATTCACGAGCACACGAGGACTGAAACGAGCTCTTTGTGGGGGGCGGGGGGTGAAGTGCAAACGGCTCCTCGTAGGTCACGGAGGGCCTACAGGAAGTAAGCGTGGTCGAGGGGGAGGAGAGGCGGAGGGAGGGTGGGGGGCGGGGAAGGGGTGGAAGTGAGGCGGAAGTGGAACCTCAGACTAACTCCGCCCCCGCCGCGTCGTTCTGATGCTCCGGCGCAAAAAGGGGGGACGAGGGACGAGGGACGAAACCAGGAACGCCGCGGCGTCGATCGCTCTGACAGCCGTGGAGGCGGAGACCAAGGCATTGATTAACGTGCACCGCCCCCCCCCGCCGGCACATACGGCAACAGTTAAGTATACGCAGGAGGATGACAGCTGACACGCGGAATCAATTGCGATCAGATGAGATGGAAGCTCATGTTCTTCTGCCCGTCGTTTGATCACAAAAGAATAAAAATCTAAACACATGTGAGCAATGATTAGAGTCGTTACGTGTAGAAGAAGTGATGCTGAAACCAGTGCAAAAAGAAATAAAACCCAATCAACTCCAATAGAAGACGATACAAGCAGTTATTTATGTATCTTGGGTAACGGATGGATGGATTCAATGGCTACTGTTGGTACCTCTAGTTCGGTCTGGAGGGCTTTTCATATTTTCATCATGTGGTATTGATTGATACTTTTCCGTTTAGTTATTAAAGTACTTTTTGATTTTAAATTTGAGCACGTTGACTCTTTTGATTCATCGTTTCCGGCCGGGACGAGAACAAAGGAGTGAGGCCTCCTTCGAGGGCTTTCCGAACCCCTTAAAAATGCCTCGTCCCACCCTGGTGACAGGTCATGTGATACGCTGGTTTGATTGGTGGGACGTCTTGAATAGAACGCGTGGCTTCATTGGTGTGGAGGTACAAAGTGATCCCGCTGAGCGTGTTGATCCTCTGCTCTTCTCAAAGGGGCCGACTGCACATCGGAGCTTTGGCTTCACATTCCACTCACATTACGTCGATTTATAACGATTGTAGCCGACAGGTAATATGTACAATTTCAAATGCATGACGGCTTATTGGGAATAATTAATATGCATTCTTGACATTTGGTTTCTGGTGGATGGTCTGACGTTGATGATGCGTCAAGCTTTAGTTCAGTTTCGGTGAAGAAAGATAAATACACATTTATTTTTTTTAAAGGAAAACGAGGGAACAACAAGACCTCGCCATGAAATTATAAACAAAACAACAACAACAACAACAACTTTGATTGACATTTGATTGATTTTTTTTATTTATTTGAAGGCGTTTATCCCCGTTCGGATCAATCGAGCTGCACGAGTCATCCAACGGGAAGCATTCGAACCAGACGGCCGTCTCCTTACACAGTTGTCCCGACGTGTTTTTTTCTCGCGTCCCGTCCCCTCCAGGTGCTCGCAGCTCACAGGCGTTCGATCCCCGCAGACCCCGAAACCGCCCCCCTTCCCCCCTCAGTCAAATCTCATCAAATGTGAAGCGGCGCCCCGGGAGAGAGAGAGAGAGAGAGACAAAGGATTACAACTCGCTCTCCTGCATCCGACGCCGCTGACCTTTCCGCAACACGTCCGTCTTGGAGAAAAAAAGCCGCGGTGAATGTCAAACTATTCCCCGTTCTTCTGTGGGCCGGGCCGAGGGGTCCAGCCCGCACTGCTTCATCTGCACGGCGATGTCGAACAGGTAGTCGAAGCATTCGCACCTACGCAAGAACACAAAAAAAACAAAATCCACTCATTTACGGCTCGTCACAGATTCACCGATAGCGGGCGGCGGGAGGCGAACGCTCACATGGTCTTGGCTTTTTCCCACGACTCCCCCCAGACGTAGACGCCGTGGCGGCGCACGAGGACGGCGCACGACTCGGGGTATTCCTCCATAGCTCGGATCATCCGGAACGTCAGGTCCCTCTCCTCCGGCGTGTTTTCGATAATCGGCACGACGAGGCTCTCGTCGTATCTGTGGGAGACGCGCGGCGCCGGTCAGAAGGGCGCTCGCGGCGACTTAATCAGGCGACAGTTTCCTGAGTGACCTGCTGCTCCTCTCTGCTGCGCGTCGTTAGTGGAGCTTCAGGTCGATTAAAACAAATCAAACAAGATGAAGTCGTCGCTGCAGTTCTTTTTTTTTTTTCCCATCTTTTTACAATCTGAACAATTATTTAAATGGACTATTAAAAATTGGCTCCCGCTGTCAGCTTCCTTCATAGCTCACAGCAGAGAGAAAGCTATGACCTTCTTCCCCCTGTTCACGTTGTTTAAAGCAAACAAACGTCGCTCCTCAATGGATTTTTATCAAGTATGAAAAAAAAAAACAAGGGCTGTGATGTGAAGCAAAAACACCACATGTATCAGCCTGTGATTTGCATCGCGCACATTTCCCCACAAAAGGGGTCACGGCCGAGAAAGGAGGCGTCCATTTCGTAACTCCTGCCGTCCCCAAGCCGCAGAAGGAGCGGACAACCGCACTCCTCATGTGGTTGATTCGGTGCACAACGGTTATGCTCTTCCCTGATGAAGCCCATTGAAAGGTGAAAGGACTTCTGACGACTGTAAGCGCTTTACGCTGCGCGGCAACGTTCACCTATTCACTCACACACACACACACACAACCCGTTCTTCAGGATCTAATATCAATTCCCCCCACAGTTTGGGAACCACGGGGGGGGGGGGGGGAGGGGGGGGGGCATGTAGCCATGAAGCGGCTGGCGTTATGACGTGTTAAAGCCTCGTGGAGCAGAAGATAACAGAGTTAATTGTAGTATTTTCATAAGGTGTTTTAAAGCTTTGCTGAGACACCCGCTGCTGCTGATTTCCACTGCGAGTGCAGAGATCATTTCTAAACTTCCTCTCTGGACTCCTCGAATCCTTGGACCCTGATTACATACCGGTAGTTGGTGCCCGAGCAGTCTTTACGAATCCCCTTGATCATCTCCTGGTGTGTAATCGTGAACTCTTTGCCAGGATACAGCAGCGTTGCCATGACAGCAGCCTTGGAGTGGGTGTGTATGACTGCCTGTGCCCCTGTGTTTTAGCAAAGGGAAGGCAGATTGGGATTTTTGAGCGTACTTGTAGACAAGACAAAGCAAGCAACCGCCCACAGACGGTGACGGATCGACGTACACTTTGCTTTGAAATGATTTTTTACGTTTCACGTCGGGGGATTAATGGGTTCGGGTTTTACGATTTGTGACAGATGCAAACTGAATATATTTAGTTTTTTGAGAGAACCTTTACGTCACATGAATTTAACTGTATTTTATGAGTGGAACTTCTTTGAGTTACTTATTTATTAAAGATTTGAGAGTATATAAGTATCTTAAGATAAACCTGGCTGATGAGTTTTTTGTTTTTTTTCAAATACTACATGACATGTTTATAGAATAAAATGTGCGTGGCGTATAGTTTTATCAAGGAATACGAGGGGGAAATGATTTTCTGTTATTTATTTCACCATTTTTCTTTCCATGGCTATTTATTACATTCTGTTCAGCGACATTCAGCGAAAAACATATCCCAACGCTGACATGCAGGCATCATGCTTTCCTTTTTCCATTAAGCCTAAACGATTTTCTGAATTCATCAATGACTTTGTTGAAAAGGACAACGGCTGCTATTGGAGGGGGCTGGTTAGCACGGAGGCCACGCACACGTATGACTGCACTCACCTCGCATAGTGTAGGCGTTCATGAAGAGCGGCGTGCACTGGCTCTTCCTTAGGTTCTTCCAGGCGGGTGGACAGCTGATGTCCCTCTCCGCCATGTCACACACGAACATGTCCTCTGGCTGCGTAGCGCAAACACAGAAAAGATGGTATTTAAAAAACGGGGATCATTTGTACGGAGCAGAAGAATAATTGGCGGTGCGGTCAGAGCCGACTGACCTGTATTCTTTCTTTCTGGACGCCCGACGGTGCGACGTAGATCTGGTCTCTGGGAGGCACACAGCAGAACATTCACAAGCCATTCTTCAAAGGGCAGCCGGCTTTCGGGCACAGACTGGATTCTTGCGTTGGAACGCAACTGGACTCTCGCGCTATTGTGTCTTTTCTTCCGAGGACAGCTTTCAGTGTTAAACACGCAGCGTCATTTCATGACCAGAGTTGTGCTTAAATGGCGACAGCCGGGACGTTTCCCCCCCCCCATAGAAAGAGGAGGAAAGAGCGATTGTGCTCTTCGGTGCCGAGCCAGTAAAGGAGTATCCTATTGATTTCGGTTGGTGTTCGGCCTCAGGCTCAGAGTCTTTTCTGAGTCAAACGCAGAGCAACCGTGAAAAGGGAGAAACAAAAGAAGCTTCAGACCTTAAACTCTGTGGGACCGGCTCTCACAGTAAATAAAAATACAGCAGCTCTGTAAAATGACACTGCGGCCAATTTCGATTGCGTAACGCGTTTCCTTTTATCCACCTTCCTTTATCCGGAGTAAATGAATACGTCTTAAAGGCTTTTGGGTTCCTAAGCTCAACAAGCACAGACCTGTAAACATACGACTCGTGGACTCTACTCTGAATAGCTTTGGTATTGCTGCGGAGCAAAAGAACTGCATATTAGATATCAAAACCAAAAGGTATAATCATTAAACACTGCAAGGAAACGCTACGGTCGGCCTTTTCGTTTAGTTTAAATGTTCTCCCATCTGAGCGGAACGCCGCTCCGCACCGAGCGGCAGTCAGCAGATGGAGTTTCGTTTCCTCTGAGGTTTCATCACGTTCCCCCGTTGGCTCAAACAAATGTCCGCCATCCGCATTTCAAACGGGGATGATTTATAGCCGCCACCTAAAAGTTCAAAGGTGTTTGTGATGGTCGAAGCCAGCAGCTCGAGCCCTGGTTCTTTGAGCAAACACGGCGGCCTTCTGCCGCCACAACTGCAACCTCAACTGCAACCTCAGCCTCGCGGCACAAAAACATTACATTTCTTGGCGTGATGTCCAACACCAACTCCTTGGGAGACCTTTTCTAGAAGAAGATTATGACGAACCCTCGTCTTAGACTGATGCCTCCGCCCGTCCCCGTCACCCATCCCAGCTGGTAGAAGAGCCGGCACAGCTCGGGGATGAGAACCCGAGGATGCTCCTTCTCCTGCAACGGACACAAGACTCTCGATTAAATGATGTCCGCCCAACGTGCACCTTTCCAAAGCAGCCCGCTAACTAGCCAGCCGCATGATTCTCTATTATTGTTCTGGGTGGCAAGTTACGACTTAAATGGCATGTAGTTCGGATTCAATCCCACCCAAACACCCATTCAGCTGTTTGTACTCAACTGAGCACTGAATGTGTATTAATCCACATCTAAAAACAGTCTTTGACAAAAGCATCATTGTGCAATTGGCTTGAAGCTGCGTGCCAGGAACACAAAGGGGAAGTCGGAAGGAATTGCGTGCAAATGCACTTTGCTTCTGAGACTCTTCTGAGAGTGCATCCGTCTTCTTTTACAGACTTCGTAACAGCACGGAACGACAACTGCTGCGCCTCGGACCGGAGGCCGTGAAAGGAGCTCCATTTCGTTGTATCTTTTTCGTTGTACTTCCTTCCCTCCGGGAGGCGCAACCAGACTGTGTTCCTGGAGCAGCAGGTTCAGGATCAGCCGTCTGCTCTCTGAGCTCCGAACCACTCACATCGCTGCTTCTCACCGCCACACTGCTGCGCACGCACTTACCTGGGCTGTCAATGCAATACATACTTCGTGTCCTCTCGGCGTGTATTCTTACTCACACCACGCCCATACTGTGGTACCCATCGTGAACACCGTAATTATATCATACCTCCAGCTTTTAAACCACCACTTAGCAGCACTATATTTTTTGCCTGCCTACTGTATATATCTTGGCGTATTCACCTCATACTGGTTATACTTTATAAATAGGCTGTATGTGTGTGTATATATATATATGTATATGTTTATTTATCTATTAGCATCTTCATATCCAGTCCCTGATGTTCGTTCGAGTATACACTTCTGCTTAGATCTATTGTGTTGTCCCAATAGCAGAGATCTCTGCTGTTACAATAAAGTGGAATCCAGCCTAATAATATCGTTCAATTCAACACATGCACGTTTATGAATAATGCTACTGGATCATCCCTCACTTTGGCAGTAGAGGTATGTTTCCAAAGCATAACGTCATACAAAATGCATGGAATTCAAGCGTCCTCTCATGCTTACTTGTTTCTCTGCTGCCGCTTGATCTGCATCTTGGCAGCTGCTGCTGGGGCCACACAAAGAGGACATCTCCTGTGAGAGAACCGCCGCGCACATTAAGAGACGACTCACAACGTCGAGGGAAGAAGTGTGTGAAGCGGTTGCAGCAACATTGATTTTAGAGTCGTTCGAGACAGACTCGGGGCTGGTAGGTCACAATGACAGCATGGGGTCAGCCTGATGTGGATTTATTCCCTGTTGAAATCAGACACGATTGAGATAATACAGGGAAGAATAAAAGGCACACACCGATTTACAGTTCTCACCCATTCCTTCCTCCCACTCCTTCTCCTCCCACCCGTCTGTGAGCGAGGGGCCACGCTTCTCTTTTGATGGAAGGGCAGATAGGCAGAGCTGTTCAAAAACCTCAGATGCCACCATTGATTTAAATTTCTATTTATACAAAGAAAGATGCCCAATGGAAAACCCGTAAAGGAATCTCTACAATAACAATCCAGTAAACAAAAGTGTGGAATTGACTGAAATAGACGACGGTAACCAAATCAATGTTCATATTCTGGTTTAAATAGGGTGTATTTCTGAACAGGTCAAATTGACAAAGTAGGAATTAATATGCGTAACTAATAAAAAATAAATCAAATCTAACAACAAATTGAAAATACAATACACTTTTCTTTTAATGTATGCAGTAACTGTCATAGTTAAATGAAAAATATTTTAGGCTTCTCTTCAGCCTTTTGTCTCTCGTTCAGGGCTTTCTTTAGTTGTGACATGAATGGACGACAACGGCTTTCAAACCAGGGGACGCGCCTACCAATCGTCTCTTTGTTTTAGTTGTTTATTTAAATCTTTTCTCAGCACAATTTTGAACATCCTAACCTTCTACAATCAATCAGGATAAACTGGATAATAGCTTAATTCACTTCTGTCCAGAAATGTGTACATAGTATAATCTATATAGGAGACATCGGGACCTGGAGAACTAGATTTAAGGAGCACAGTACCAATGAAAAGCCAGGTTTTCCTTTTTGGTAATGGCTTCTTGAGAATATTTTATACAATTAAAATCACTTCCTGCTGGAAACTCGGCAGAACTTGTCAGCACAAAAACTGGTTTGAACAACACCGCACCATTTAAGTATTAGTACGAACATGTTTTAATTCCAAAGAAACACGAGAAGGATCAGGAAGTCGTATCAAATTGGGTTTGATCTGCTGTCGCCTGGGTGCTGGTTTGGAACAGAAACGTAAGATTATATAAATAGACTATAAACACACTAAACTACAGTCCCCTCAATAAATTGCTTCAACTTTTGATGGTTATTGTTTACTACTCTAATTGTTTTGGACAATATGTGAAGGAGCGCATTGGCGCAGGTTGAGCCCTGTCTCTTGTGTTAGGGTCAACACCGACCCCTTTTAAATGCATGAAAAGAACCACATAAATGTGTTACTGCATCAAGGCTTTTGGACTTTGTCAGACATCTCGATTTCAACTAAATAAAAACATTTTCTTTTCACTAAATTATGAAATGCTCTGGTTGAAATGATGACCTTTATGTTGTTATCATAATTAGAGCCAAAACTAAAATCATGAGTACACAGCCAGCCAGCTCCTCTGCCGATTATCATGTGACCTCTCATTTGACCTTTTTATTCAGTCTACCTGCACACAAACAAGCAAAGACCACCATATGAGGTCAATTCAGTATCCAGTGAGTGACTCGCAGTCACCAGCTGACAGAGAAAAGCCCCTGAGGCCCACACCAAAAAATATTAAAATCAATATTTTCATGGATTAATAAGCCTAACAAGGTAACCAAGAGATGAGAAACCAATCGGATGATAGATGATTGTTTTTAGTGTATTTTACAGCTGACTTGAGAGATGGTAACAAAAAGCTGACACAAGAGGAAGGTTAAGAGAAACGTCTGCGTGTGTTATGACATTAATTTAACTTTCTCGTGTTATCCTGTGAATTTCCCCGCCGCAGGGCCAACAAAGGAGAATCTTATCTCTCGTATCTTCGTCTCCAGGTGCAGCCCTTGTTTTTCCTGCTGTTCATGTGATACCGTAGAAGCCCAGAACTGGTTTTGAAAAACGATTCTTGTTGCTTCGCTGGAATTTTTGACATGTGAACACACATGACATTTGGATGAGAGATGTTGCAACACTATAATAACTGAATTTAGCAAACGTGGGTTACAGCGTAAGACGGCATGTATTAACGTTTGATCGATGGTTTCACTGATAAAACACTTTAAACAGAGACCACCAGCTGAACTCTTCCTAGAATAAAAACTATCCCAAAAAGAACTTACACACGTCTGATTATGCACGTGCCCCGCTAACTTACTAACGATCTTTAAATTCCTTGTTGAACAATTACCACAATGCACATGAGGTTGACGTTACGCGTTCCCGGTGAGAGCCACTGATTTACTTCATTTGCTAAATGCTAAGCTAACGTTACCATGGTTGCCTGCGACATCGGATGTTTCAGTTGACGTTAGCTTAATAAAGTTGTACTGGCGTAACTTTATAACTTGACGTTTCAGTATAATAAACGCGGCTGTTGTGTCTGTTTGGTGGCACGGAACTGTTCCGTTTTTAGCTGATTAAAAACACATCAAATTAATGTTAAGTGATATGCAGCTTCTTCTGTCGTTGCCTCAGATGAGTCATCTGTAGCAACTTTGGCTAACCTGCCGTTAGCAACTGGACCAACTTTTAAAACAGGTTGCAAAAGCGTTGTGTTGCAACAGCGAATTTGCCCCTGAAATAACCAGCGAATATGCCACTAATACCACAACTTCCTACTTTACCTGCGTTTTGAAGTCAGTCGGTGGTTAAAACGCAGTTACGATGTCAAAATAGCTAACTGCTGTTACTGCGTCATCGACGTGCGACACCCGGACTGGATCCCTTTCCGGATGTGATATTCGTTCAACCATCCTGTGTTTCTCAAGCGTTTCGCCTCAGAATGATATTATTTTAACAAAATGTAGTGTATTTTCTTGTTTCTTTCTGTGCACATCTGCGGTGGAACAAGCATTGTGATAACAGTTTTATTTTGAAACGTGCACGTGGGAGCAGTTCGTTTTTTTCAGCCAGGTATGTCCTGTGGGGGGTTGACTCATTGACTTAATGGTCTATATACAATCAAAGTAAAGGAAATAGTAAGGTAACTTAGCCTCAATGTACACAATGGCCCATGCCAGTGCTACCACAATATTTGCTAAGCAGTTGTCAAGGAGTGTAGCTGAATCATTCCTTTTATTTTAACCTTCCGGGTCTCACATTTAAGAGTAACTCAAGTAATAACCTGGTGGAGTAAAAAAGTGAGCCACGATAGTTTATTTTTGTACTCTTGTTTTCCACCACTGCATTGTAGATGTGTTTGTGTGAGTGTGGGTATACTTTCTCACTATTAGGCTTTAAACATGCACTTTGCCAACGTTTACACCCTCTGGATTGATGCTAAACTACATTTATGTTGTATTGGCTCACATAGTGCAGCCACAACACCACTGGATCGAATCACTCTAATCTTTTATCGTTAATCTCATTGGGATGCAAATTTCTTCCACCGACGTCGTCAAAAGACGTGACCTCACGTTGCATATCGAAGGTGTCTTTTGAGGACCGTCCATTGCATCCACGGTGTTAAACATTTAAGCTCCGTTCAGGCCTGATATAACAAATTACAGATATTATTACAGACAAGCACATACAACTCATACTGTCATGGTAAAATATTCTGGAATAAGCATTCAGATATTAACATATGTTTAATTAAGTAATCTCTGCCTCTAAATACTGTAAATGACACAGAGCCCCTGTTCCCCATCATCTCCTAAATCCACCTCAATGTTGAGACCATAAAGAAATTTAATATAGAAACAGGTTGTATATATGTCATAACCAATCCATACCAGTCAACGCAAGTGATAAATGTTGAGGAAGTTGATTTAAAAAGAACTGCGTCCAGTCTCAACATGCTTTCTGTTGCTTCACACTCACTGGTGTAGTCAGAACAACCCGGAGCTAAAAAAAAAATTACTCGAAACTGTGGAGATGACCGTGGACTTTAGGAAGAGCTCCCAAAACACTGCCCCTCCTCACCCCTCTCAACAACACGGTGTCCGCTGTGTCTGGGCTGCGCAGTCTCCCGGAGGCTGGACAGCTGGACGTCCAACTTCAAAGTTCAACCTTCCTTTAGGAGCTGCTGGTCCTGTTCTACTCTGCGTGGGAAAAGTTCTCAGTGGAAGTGTCTTAACTTTTGGCGGATCTTCAGCCTGGCAGATTCAGTTATGCCTCTCATCGGAGTGCTTGTCGGAGATGGATTGAAGTGTCATTAAATTCTCCAACTGCACAACCGGCACAAACCCGCCCGAATAAGGGTGATAGAAAAGGAGGTGAAACAGGCCCAGTAGTACCACCATCTTTTTTGATCACCTCAATGAAAGTTTTGATTTGAAAAGCTCTTTTTATTGGCGTTTTGCTACGATTTAATACAGATATTCTTTCTAAAATAAATGAGGGTTTTTACTTTTCATCTAGGGCAGCGGTTCGAGAACTTTTTAGGCCACGTGGACCGGGTTCATGCAACCCCATACCTCCACACTGAAAATAAAAAGTCTATTTATAGCTGCATTAAAATTGGACCAATGACAGAATAGTTTGCTAACGGGTGGTGCTTGTTTACAATAGTCCGCTGTCAAATGTTGCAGTGGGAACACAGACCAAACAAAGCGGGCAACTACAACATTATGTTATATTGTTTCCGGATCAGGACAAACAAAAAAACTACATAAATACCCTGAAACACTGCAAAGTTTCAATAAATTCCATGTACGTCACTTTAAAGGAGCAATAAGAAGGACGAGGACACACGCACAGGCTGTGAGGCAGATTGCATCATATTCCAGTTAACCATACATAGTGGCTAAATTATTTAAAACTCAAAATGTAAATTTACGCATCACAACTGATCATCGGAGGGGAATTTGAAATGACTTAAACACAGTAAACCACGTAAAGAACAAATAGTGGCACATGCATAGTCTCAGAAACGGAACTGAATAAAAAGGGAGGATTCTATCTGAGGATTTCACACGCAGCGCAGGGGGCGAGAGAAAGGTAACGTTAGCGAGTAAGTATTAACTCTGTTTCTATCGCCTCCGATTCCTCCGTCTATTTGTCCTCTTCTCTATTGCGGCTGATAGCTTCAGATGTTCACATGCATCTCACACCACCTGACACTCTACCGATGTTAGTCAGCCAAGCCAAAAGTTAGCTGTTAGCTGACGTTAGCTTCACAAACTAGGCTAACGTTAGCTAGTGTGTACGTAAAAGGAGGAGCTGAAGGATATTTATGTATTAAATTGTCCGTTTTTTATTTTAAATTATAATTATAGTTCAACAAGTCATGTCATGTGATTCTTTACAAATTATATTTAATATGAATTATTACTTCATTTGACCACCATCACATGTTTTGCTCTCGCGCACCCCAACGGGTGCCCGCACCACACTTTGGTAATCCCTGATCTACGGCCACTTGTTCTTTTACAGAAATACTCTTGAAGTAGAAGGATATTAAATGTTGCACACACTTTATTCATAAATATAAACGCAACAAAAGAACCTTAAAAAAACAGCAGACACACAAACATAGAATAAATAACTGTGGAAGTGTAACTTTTGGCCGATCTTCAGTCAAAAGTTAGCTGTTAGCTGACGTTAGCTTCACAAACTAGGCTAACGTTAGCTAGTGTGTACGTAAAAGGAGGAGCTGAAGTGTATTTATGTATTAAATTGTCCGTTTTTATTTTAAATTATAATCGTAGTTCAACAAGTCATGTCATGTGATTCTTTACAAATTATATTTAATATGAATTATTACTTAATTTGACCACGATTACATGTTTTCCTCTCGCGCACCCCAACGGGTGCCCGCACCACACTTTGGGAATCCCTGATCTACGGCCACTTGTTCTTTTACAGAAATACTCTTGAAGTAGAAGGATATTAAATGTTGCACACACTTTATTCATAAATATAAGCGCAACAAAAGAACCTTAAAAAAACAGCAGACACACAAACATAGAATAAATAACTGTGGAAGTGTAACTTTTGACCGATCTTCAGTCAAAAGTTAGCTGTTAGCTGACGTTAGCTTCACAAACTAGGTTAACGTTAGCTAGTGTGTACGTAAAAGGAGGAGCTGAAGTGTATTTATGTATTAAATTGTCTGTTTTTTATTTTAAATTATAATCGTAGTTCAACTAGAACAAGTAGAAGGATATTAAATGTTGTACACACTTTAATCATAAATATAAATGCAACAAAAGAACCTTAAAAAAACAGCAGACACACAAATATAACAAATAAATAACTGGAATAATTCATGCAAACCAATTAGGAAGCATTTGAGACTGAATAATAAAAACAAGGTATCCGCTTGATTAGCGTGGGAGTCTGGCAGCAGCATTTTGTCAACCAGTAAAAGAATATTACAGCTGAATAAACCAGGAAAAGACAGTTGGAATTAGAGTAGTATACAATAAACCTTTATAACTTTTATCTTGGAGTAAGAACATTGTTTTTCCTTTTTGATTTCAACGGATAGAAGTGATGTACAAACACTGCGATCAGTTTAAACTTAAAAGCAGACTATTGTTCCAGTGATTAAGATAAAACCATGTTTCTGAAAAAGAAAAGCAGTAATCATCTACAGGTGAAAGGGAATGGCTTGTTTCAAGTAGACTCTTGCCGTGGCGATGTCATAAAATGTTGGAAATGAACCCTGAATAAACTCCTTTGGTCCTCATGCCCTCCCTTAACATATCTATGAAGCTGCATGTTTCCAACCATGATATTTTATGTGGGAAAGAATAGAGACTAATTACTTCAGGGACTTGAATATAACATTTGCATTCGTGGTTCTAGATTCAGATGACGTGACGGATAACGTTTTCAAACTTTCAGTGGATTTAATATTTTTTGCCCGCCGGTTGAAACACAACGTTATCTTCCTCCCTGTTTGAATTCATAAATCCCTTTTCACATTTCACGGAAATTGTCAAAATTGGAAAAGGCGACAAACAATACTGCCTGAGAACACAATGAGGTCCGCTATTATGTGTTTTTATGAATCCGGCGGAGAGATGTTCAAACTGAAGCGGATATTTGACCACGGTAGGATGGAGGCGATAAAGGCTGACGAGCTTCTCTTGATTATTCGTGGTGGCAAAAGATGTGAGAGAGGGGGGGAGGGAGAGAGGGAGAGAGAGAGAGAGCTGGGACTTTGGAGACAGGGACAATGGCTGCTGCCATGAAACACGAGATAACAGCAAGGTGGAGGGGAGGACGGGGCCTTCACAATGGCAGCTAATTGTTTTGCACACGCCCAGAGGACCTGCCCTTAAAAGACCCTGTGTTCTGCTGCCATGCCAGAGTTTAGCCATTCATGCTCTCGTTTGTACACGAACACAGAGAAAAACCCTGTGTCATGTTTTATAGTTTGGCGACGCTCGGACGGGCCGGCGTGTGTGTGTGTGTGCGCGTTTCCTCCACTTTCACTTGGTGTGAGGAAGCCAAGACCGAGTGACTTGGTAGGAGGCAGACAAGCAAGACTTGGTCCAGGTATCAGAAGGTCCCTCGTACACGTAACGTTAAACATATGTACAAATAAACCTAATTTATTAACATAATCAATCACGTGCACTCAGCCACACGGATGTTCCAGTCGTGCCCCCCAGCAGTCAATGTCCTCTTAACTTTTGTAGCACCGTCAATCAATCAACCTGCTCATATATACGTGTGAAACACCCATTACAACTAACCCCCCCCACCCCCCTTTCACTTGGTCTAGCCGATGATGTCACTGCTGACATCATCCCCCGGATAAACACTAGGCCTCAATGCCTGCTTTCCCCTTTAGCCTCTAGCATACCTGCTGAGTACGACACAGGCTAACATGGGGACAAATGTTTGGCCATCTGCTACAAAGCAAATAGTCTGTCTGGCCGCTTGCGTGGCCTTCACATATTATTCAATCGACTTCACACCCGGCAGGTGTGGCCTATACTGCACGGGACCCCTGAGGGGTGTTTTTGTAGGAATTGTTACAGATACTCGACGTTCAACGTCAAAATGGAATAAATACCCGAGCAGCACTGTTGAGCGGCGGGGCTTCAGGGCGTCGAAGCTCTGCAGACTGAGTCGCTCACGGCGGTCGGGCCTTGGGTGCAGTTCACATTACGACCAAACGCTTCCTCACGTGTGCCCAGGAGGATTTGGGGATCGGGGGGGCTGTAGGCATTCGCCATGTAGCTTTACTTTCTCCCCATTTCTTTAAAAGGGGTGGTGGATATTGTCAGTGATAAATAAAGAAAAACCTAATAGTAAAACTGGAAGGTAGAGCTTTAAATTTTAATGCTAGTTTCGTGAACAACAACGCGTCATATTTCAAACATTATATATTCTGTGACTCAAATCTTGAACTTTGACATTAATATGTAAAGTGAATGTTGTCAATGTTTTCCTCTGAAGTAGAAGCACAGCGTAAGTAGTGTTTATTTTTACTTTCATAGTTTTCACAATTACTGTTTGGGCACCTTTTAGTTCGGGGGCTCAAGTCGGCAACTTTTCCTATCAGTAAAGGCAGTTTTTTTTTACCTTGAACCAGAGTGTTTCTCGCTGAGTAGTCACGTCAATGGAATGTGACAGAACTATGTTGTTGAAAGTTGACTGAGCTTTCTTTTGAGTTTTCGGAGGGAGCTACGAGCAGCAACACCGCAGGCCGAGCATTCAGCCTGTTCTGAAAAGGCACATTTTGAAACGCTGGCGTTTAAAAAAAAAAAAAAATTGAGGCTGTTTCACTTTTCAGCATTTAAATGTACGTATAGTTCTGAGGAGAAACGGGGGCCAAATCTCCATGGCTTCATGTCTACGCCGGGAGAAAGATGCTCAACCAAAGAGAAATACTGCTTGTCGAAGTCTACATATCTAAAGGAATGTTTTTAAAATGAGAACGCAGTAAATAATTGAATCACCCTCACGCTAGTTGAGAAGCCATTAACAAAGCCGGTTAGCCGTCATAAATCTTCCCCAAAACTGCCGAGGTTGTTTCACTGCGGGCATAACGGTGCGCAATGTTGGCGTCTGGTGACTCATCATCAAGCGTCCATTCCCACCTGTGACGGACAGGAGGAGGAGGAGCCTCCTCAAGGTGCGGAGCGCAGGACCGAGCACGTGCGCGCCCACGCACGCTGAGCAAACCGTGACGTCCGACAGGAGAACACCGCCGCTGTGACGCATCGACTTCCGCCGAACACCAGACGATCGCTAAACACGCGGCAAGACGGCGCGCAGGATGTGGTGAAAAAGGCGCTGAGATGACATGCGCAAAAAAAAAAAAAGTTGAAACCAGACCAAAAGCGAAGATTGTGTTGCAACCCATTTTTTTTTTCCCTGTGGGAATAAAGAGAGGTGGAACGAACAAAGAACTTATGAGAAGGAAATAACTTATCTGCTGAACATTGACATGTTTCCAAAGCATTTCTCCCAGCTGGCAACTGTTCTGCTGCCCGTTAAAGCCGGTTCTCGGGGGTTCTCCCGTGATCAAGCGGTTGCTTGGACTTCCTCCTTGTACCGCGATGTGCTAATTGGAGGTTTTAGTCCAAGTCAGTGTGTCCTTGGGTTGACTGGCACCGATGGACGGTTGGCACCTTCCCACCATCGATGTATGAATATGCACGACAAGAGGTGTCCGTGTTAATCCGATTCATTGACGTGTTTTTAATCATTTAACTGCATTAGAAAGAATAAAATACGTACTCTAATTAAAGGAATATTGGCCATTATTTTGCATGTATATATTAGGACAGGGGTCTCAAACGCGTGACCCGCGGGCCAATTGCGGCTCTCGGGACGATATTTTGTGGCTCCCACCTTAATATGAAAGTTTAATGTTAGTTTAAGTTTTTACACCCTCCCTCGTCGGACTGTTGGACCGCCAGCGCCCCCCCCGCAGGCCGTAATGGTCTGACCCGCGTTCGGTCGAGGTGGGCTACATCTGGCCCGCACCTGAATTGAGTTTGAATATTAGGAGGAATGTTTTGCATTCTTCTTTTTTTTTATACTGTCAATGTTGTCAATATTTCTGACCGAGTAACTTGATAAAAATTCTGCCATTATTTTGTCTCCACTCAATTATCCGCTCCTTACAAATATATGCATGTATCTGAGCATATATGTATATTTATTTACCTATTTTGTTTTATTACCATAAATTCTTTTTATGGTAATCTTTTTGTACATCAACATTGCATATGTAAGACTTTTAATTGCGTAACATTTTAAAACTCAAGGGTTAAATGTGACTTTTCTGTTGCTCTTTGATCAATAAGTACCTACAAACTGTTTATTCTTCCAAGGGAGCAGGGGGAGTGTGAGAAAGTTTATTAGGAAGAGGGTGTGTCCACAGGTGTGCCGGCCCATGTGTGTGTGTGTGTGTGTGTGTGTCGTCAGCCATTGTTGTACTGATGTGACACATACCTGCTGCTCCTATAAAAAGCCAACACATGATTGTCAGTTCACCGCTCTCAATAGTTTCAGCTCAGTCAACGTCAGAGCCATGGACGCGTCCCAGGTTTCCTGCATCAAGATGAGGAGTCTTCTGTTTGGGGTCCTTCTCGGACTTCTCGCGGTTGTCCACTCGTCGCCTGCTCACAGTAAGTAACCGTTTCTCATGCTTTCTGTTTAAAGCAGTGAATATTTCTGCAGCACTTAAAATAACCTTTTTTGTAGCTGCAGGTGACTTGTCTTAAAAGATAAAACTAAGGGGGGGGGGAATAAATCAATATTCAGGTAGATCTCTTTTGATCTGATTATTCCCCCACGTAAGATGATCACCGTTAATCAAGCAGATTGTTGGACTAAATGTAATCCTTTCACCTGAGGACCAGTGAAGCCGTTCTCACGGCTTTTCCATCTGACAAAGCAGTAATTCCACAGACGCCCGAGGCGTCCGCGGCGTCCTTATTCTGACCCCGGGAGTGAGCGCGTTCTCCTCCCTGCCTGAGATGCTCTTCATGTTCCAGGTCTCGCTCCCTCTGCGAGAACCGCAGAGTAGTATTTCACCGCCGGTGCACAGGTTTCACTGGCACCTCCTGATGACACACAGAGATCTTTTGTAAAGCGTGGCGAGCTGCTCCAGGAGGTGCATTAACGCCAGTGTCTGGAGTAAGGTGACACCAGAGATCAGCAAAAAGCTGTCACAGAAGTTTGGGCAAACGTGTAACTTCATAGGGAACACTGCAGCGGAACATGACCGGGCAGAAAGGGAGACCTTCCCTCATTCCCTATTTAATTAACTTTTTACTTTGAGATTTTTCAGGCAGCACTTTGTTTCTCATTAAGGCCAGACAAGGAAAGTCCAATTCAAGTGTTCAATACATAAACGTCAAAAGTGAATGTTTTGCAGCATTGGCAGCTGTAACTTTACAGGTTACTATTACATTACAGGTCATGTAGCTGACGCTTTTATCCAAAGCAACTTGCATTTATAACCCATGGCCTTTTTACATTTTTGCCCAGGGAGCAATTACGGGTTAGGTGCCTTGCTCAGGGACACTTTGGGGGGCTCGAACCACCAACCTTGCAGTTCCCGGCACACCCTCTTTACCTTAATATGATACATTAACCAGACTGTTGCATCAACGAGCAAGTAACATTCTACTGTTGGATAGTATTACATATGAAGTCACCATTGGTTCCAAAGGTTTGGGGAATCGGACCCGTTTAAAGAGGTCACAAGATTAACCTGAAAAATATTCTTTTAATAAAAGATCTTCTGTTAAAAAGCAGGTCGGAAGACAATAACTTGAGCAAACGCCAAATGTTAAATATGTTCTATACATTTTGGATCATGGTGTGCTGAGATTTCCTATTCGGTCCTCTTGCTTCCTCCTCCATACTGGTACAAAACCCTGAAACTGGCTTCCTACCGACTTAAGCAGGCGGAAGCAACAGTCATGGTTTTCTGTGGTACAGGGTGAGTCAAAAGAGCGGTCTGCTTTTGTTAATGTAATACTTTGATGAGGCTGCCCGTCCTGTTTGCCGATTAGTCACCAAGGTTAATCATTACAAGAGACTAGCGCAACAAGTTGATACAAGATGTTGGGTCAAAGCACTTGTGCCCCAGTAACTTTCCTCTCCTTTCATCGTGTCGAGGCCTGCTGAGCAAACTCTCAATGTGACCCGTGGATTTTTTTTTAATTATTTTTTTTATTTCTCTCCCTCCCAGCTGCGACCCACATCCACAACAACGCCGAGGACGAGGTCATCCGAGAGGCCGCCACGGACGGCTTCCTGGTCGACCACCTTCTCCTCCCCTCAGGCGCACCTGAATCACCGAGCGCAAACCTCAGCGGGTCCCTGCGGCCGACCTCTGGCCCACAGGAGAGCGACGCGGCGGAGGGCAGCGCCGGGGAGGCCGGCGACGTGCACGCGACCTCCGTGTCCCTCCGGTTTGAAGCCACGGCCGACGCACGGGCCCCGAGCTCGGCCGCCACACAGCCGCCGCCGATCACAGATGACTCCAGTTCGGATCAACCCGCCACACAAAGCCCCCGGTCCAGCTCGACCTCGGCGCCCAACGAAGCCCGGCCCGGCGTCACCCCGGACCACCTCTCGACCTCTAAGGCCGCTGACCACGCCGTCTCCACCTTTGGCTTCCTGAGCAACGAGACGTCCGCCTCGGGGTCCGGAGACGGGGAGATGTTTGGCCCGTACGCCACCGCTTCCACGACCTCCGGCTCCGCTACAGAAACCAGCGCCGCGTCGTCATCCTCCGGGGCCCCTTTGAGCAGACGAAAGGTCCCAGAAGTGTTTGCAGAAAGCAAAGGTTCAGGCGACGGATCGGGGGAAGAATCCGGATCGGGATTGGTGACTAAAACCATTCAACGTGATGTACGAATGTTTAACCCTAAATACGGAGGTAAATATCCCAAACGGTACCTTTCCCCATCAGTGACGCTGCCAATAGCTTTCATAACTGCTTTACTGAACAGATGTTTTCCTTTCCTTAGTTTCAGAACCAAACGTAGGAACACCGAATGACGCACCGGCATCCTCCACAGCAGGTGGTACACCAGGTGAGCCCGAAAAGGAATGCTGCCAATATCAGTTTTTTTTTTTTTTCTGATTCAAGCCGTTCCTTTTGACTAACTCCTACTTCCCCAAATCTCCAGGATGGATGATCATTACTGGATTTATTGTCGGTCTTGCAGCACTGGTTGTGCTCTTCGTGGCCATCGCCACTAGAGAAAGGTGAGCCTTTAATATCGGACGGAGATGAGCAACATATGATAATTGGGCCTGTTTTGAGCGTAGAATTCAATTGTTAATGATCCTTTTTTTTTTTTTTATGAAGGTGGAACGGACCGCCCCAGGCGGCGCAGCTCGACGGCAAAAGTAACCCGTCAGACCAGCAGAGGGAGCTGGAGATGGAGACGTTCCTGCACAAAGAGGGGCCCAAGGAGAACGGACACGCGTCAGAATACACCGTCGTCCCGCTGGAGGAGCTTTCAGAGAAATCCCACTGAGGCTCACAAACTCGCACCTCTGGGGGATCGTCCCAGAAACGCAGGGCGGCTTCATGCAGATCAGCGCAAACACGTTGAGCGAAAAGTTTTCTGTGGACTTTCACAGCGTTTGAAACGGCAAAACCGTGGTTTATTTCATACACTGTAAAATACAAAACGGGTCAAGTTTGACAAATCGGCTTCATTTCAAGTTTCTGCTTTTGTTTTTGTAAATATTTTAACTTGTTGACGGGAGGAAAGTTTGTGTCCACCCTGATGGATTATTTTAAAAGCTTTATTATTACTTTGAATCCTTTTGTTATGACGTGATTGACAACTGTGTTGTGGATTGTAACTTATATTAAGCTGTTCTGTGGTTTTGCAGATTTTTTTTATTTTTATTAAAGGAAACAGTGATCAGATAATCAACTCCTTTGTCAGCCAACACAACGCAGCAGCACGGGCACAGATTCCACCGCGCAGCAACAAACACGCACATGTGAGAAATGAAAACCACGGAAGCTCGGCAATAAACATTTATTTGTTTCCATTAATATCCACACGCAAGTATTAAAACATTTACACACGTTCAGTCCACTCGCCTGACAAATGGGGTGTGCGCTCCGTTGCAGTTTGTTTGTTTGTTGTCGAGTGCACTCAAGTGTAAGACGTTTTCCATCACAACGAACGTCAGACACAAAGAAAATGGTGAATACATTCTTGGAGCAACATGTGCATAGAATCAAAAAAAAGCAAGATAGAAAATACATCTTTTATTCTGTGAAGGTCGTAAAGTTTCTCGTAGAGACGCGCCTTTGCTACACGAGGGCAGCGCCGTGAGAAAGCTGTTATTTAGATTGAGGCCCAATAGGGAATGCGATAGATGGGAGAATGATGTTGTGAATTAATAGATAATGGGGTTGTTGAAATGAATTAATGTGTGATGTTAATTACCGAAGAAGGCTGTCACAGCATGTAGACACATTGTACCTGCCAACGCCATGTTCCACACAGAAAAACAACCCTAATGTGCTCGGAACCCTTTAATAATGAACAACATTCACTAATTACAGAAGTAAGAAAGGTTGGTCTTTGTTTTTGTTTTTTTTCTCCCGCACAAAACTTTGGAGCTCAGTTTTAAAAACATAAATTGAATGCATTGTTTGTAAATAAATACTCCTAAATTCACAACCTATAGGGGCAACTAGTGGCCCATAAAAGGAAAATTGACATTCTAACAATGATGCATATATATAGTTATAGAAACTTTTAGCATAGCAAAAACAATCCTGATAGGTGACGTAAAATGTCAAATTCTACACATTTGATTGATACACTTTATCTAAAGACAGTATATACACAAAGTGCAAGGAGGCACTTTAAACATGATTACATAAGCTGTCGCTTATAAAAAAGGACAAATAAATAATCCCGTTCTCCCTTCGGTTTTGAACACAGTTGCCACACTGAGTCAAACCCAAAATCGTGCACATATTCGGCCACGTCCAGTGACCTTGTTGTTACGGCTGGAGGCAGAATCTAGTGCGCACCTGCTAAACTCGACCGCGGATAATCCTAGCTTGTCGCTTTGTGTCTAAATCTGCTGCGTGGAACCTGCAGGGAGCTCACATGGAGAACTAAGTGATATGTTGAGAGGGACGCTGGAGAGGTGAACCCGGGACGCGGAGGAGCGTTTTCTTCTACCAAACTCGTTTTAAAGTCTAAAAATATGAGTCCCAATATTCAAATTAAATGAATACCTCTAAGAGAGCTGTGCTGGTCATCACACTGACTGCACTCTGCAGTTGACATCGTCAAGGCAAGGTTGTCACGTAGCAACGAAAAAAAAAAACAGTTTGAAATAAAACACAGAGCAACCCACCGGCCTGCTGATCTTTTGTTTCCCCACCGTCGAACCTTCATCTTCCTTTCCTCGTTAATCTTCCCCTTGCTCTCAGAAACACACATTGAGTACACGGCACACTCCAGCACACAGGCATGCATTTTGACTGCAGAAACGTAGTGCATTGCTCCTACCGAACACGTGTACAAAAAGTAATAAATCGACGAAGAAATAGCTGTGAGGGCAGCGTTCACTTACTCTATTTTCTGCTTTAAAGCTCCCCGCGACACATCCTGTGCTGGTTGATTGCCACGTTTAGAGGTCACCCTTCCTGCTCTTATGGTCTTAGCCCTAAGCTTTGCTTCTTAGGCTTGGCCATGTGTGTGACATCACCGTGTAATCCCGTTAAGTCAAACAGTCAAAAGGTAACACAGTGTTTAAGCGTCACACGCATCGCAACGCCACACCGAGCGATATGTCATCCTGTTCCGTTTTCATTTGGCCAGTTTGCAGTGTGTGGAGCTCTTGGTCCAGTGTTCCTGGGCGTAGTCCCACAATATGCAAATAGACAGTGACGATAACAACCGTCTGGTCGAGTACTGATCTGCTGCTCTTCAACAGTCCGGAGTCATTTACACCAACTTTTTTTTTCTCGCTCTGAACTTGCATCGAACAACAAAGGACGTCGTCCACGTATCACCTCTGCCCTCTAAGCTACAAAGACAACGCTCAATACAAAATAAAAATGAAATGTTGCACGAGGATCGAAGAAGTCTTTCGTTGACAGCGGCACCAAGTAAGGCCCTGGGTGCAGTCAACCGCGTGATGTATTCTTCTGCACAAAGCGCTCGAAAATGCACCAGTTCGTTAGTTTGTGTCTAGTGCAAATGCAAAGATCTAAACACAAGTTCGCGGAGTCATCTGTCGCATGCTCCAGCAGCTCCCTGGATGGGAAACCGAAAAAGAAAAAGACCGTCCGACCGCTCGTTCTCGTGGTACAGTTGACTCTGCTTGCTCCCCCCCCCCCGTTTCGCTCCTTCGTTTCTATGTGATTGGTTTTTATTTTTGTTTGTTTTTTTAAATGTGCGCTTTTTGTTCACTTCCTACAGTTGTGTCGGCAGAAAGTTAAAGCTGTCGGAAAACTCGGGGTAAGGCGCGGGCAGCGTCTGGATCTGCCTTACTCGCATTTCCACGGTCCCTCCTCAACAAGAGAGAACCCTGCGGGGTTGCCGATTTTGCCATTGGTGACCTGCAAGCAATTATCAAGAACATCTATCTGTGGGGCCAAGGCACCGTCATTTACACACCGTCAGCGGTTGGGAGCAGAGAAGCCATTGCGTCTTTAGGCCGTTGGCCTCGGGGGCTGAATTATTGTGCGAATGCCCCCCCCCCAAGCGTGGACACACACACGTGCTCTCATACGCCGATACAATGAGACAGGGACGCTGCGCACATGTCAATGTGGTTTGTTGGAGACAACGTTCTACGGGAATGGGAGTAGTTTTTCTCGGAGTTGGCCATGTATTTTATGGATTCTCTGCCCAACCGAATTACAGTAATCAGTCATCGAAGTTGATCGGCATGCAAAAGTTGCATCATACAGACATTGAAATATCCACAGAAATCTACCGTGTGAGTCAAATTCCCTACAAATCACTTTCATAAGCATTTCATAAATTGTATGAATCGCTCTTGATGAAACATGGTGAAACAGCAGTCTTTATGTATTCCACTGGCAACAAAAAAAACATCTTTTAAAAAGATGGCCAATGATTGAAAAGTGTAATTTGGTCAGGGCTGCCATAAATACATAACCAATGAATTACAAAAGAAGAAAAAAAAGAACAATAAAATAAAAACAAACAACATCAAAATACAACGTAATTATAGATGTGTACAAGACAACGCATTAGATAATGGTTGATGGATAAATGTGATAAACACTTATATTTGAGTTTTATCAGAGTAAAACAGAGTTTTTTTTAATATAGTTATATTATATAAAAAAATACTTTGCATTGGTCGAAGCTGGTAACAAAAAAACTGCTTTTTCATATGAGTAACAAGTGAATAAATATAGAAATATTTATTCACTGTTTTTTTAGATAACATTTTCTATTCACACACGCACAAATACGCCGATAGAAGACGTCACACAAACATAGAAAGGTAAAGAAAGACAACCACAGACACAGAACTGGGGAGGACTCACTACATGCACGTCTCTATGTCCGTTAGTGTGAAATGTACCTTGCAGTCGTCTATCAAGACTGAGTTGTGGTGAGCGTATGCATTCTGGTTGCTGTTATTTTCGTAGAAGGATTGTGTCTTTGCCATCTCAAAATCCTCCATCCGGGCCTGCTGGTCGAAGGAGTCCAGCTCGTGCTTGGAGAGGTGGTACACGATGCCGGCTCCGTAGGAGTCCCCCACCACGTTGACGGAGGTACGGAAACGATCCCTGCGTGCCGAGCATCCGAAGAGGTGTGAGAGACGCCGGGGGCGGGGGGGGGTGTAGTTACCGGTTACCGGAGGGAGGAAGAAGAAAACAATGCTGCCAATGGGTGGGGTGGTTTTTGTTTTTCATTCCTGGTACTTTTGCTACAGACCCCGGATTCAAAGCACATATGACGAGTTTTCAACCAGGACGCCTTGTGTTCGCGTCCCGAGGTGTTTTGCCATGTTTTTTTTTTCGACTTTAGTCGTGTGTTTCATGCAACCGAAGTGGTTAAGAACATGTTATCTGAAGTCTGTGTGTTGGTGTTGGAGCTATGAAGCTAGATTACTCATTTACCCAAAAGCCACTGAGCAGAACGTGTTTTCTCATTTTCTCGGGTTTCTGAGGGAAATATTAAACGTGGGCCCTCACTGGGATTTCTGAGGGGCGGACGGATCGGAAGCGTTTTATTTGTGTTGCCGGTGAACTCACAGCAGCCAGTCGACAGCGACCAGGAGGCTGATGTCCTGAGTGGGCAGCCCCACCGCCGTGAGGATCAGGAGCATGGTCACGAGTCCAGCACTGGGGATACTGGCCGCTCCAACGCTGGCCAGAGTGGCTGTCATGCTAAAAAGGGCAAGCAAATTCCACTCTCAGCAGGAGGACAGAGAGCGCTGCGACTAAACCCTGTTAATATGCAGGCAACGTATTCTAATAAAGGCGGAATGACGACAATTGAAATGACTCACCAGACACACCGGGAAGTGCACGGGTAATACAGTGCCTGACCTTATCAAGATAATTATCTTAAAGATTAAACACGGTGTGTTTAAGCAGATCCACAATTGTATGAAAGCCCCAAAGTTTTCATTGAAGTCGTGTAGTGAAAGCAGGAAAAACCAAGAGGTTTACTGTGTTTAATAAACATTGCATTTTGCTGAAGTTTTGACCTTTTCACTGCTTAAACGCTTGGTCATTATTCATGGAGGAAGAGAATGATCTGAAAAATCATCATCCCTCATACTTTGGCTCGGGCGGACGTCAAAGGAAGAATCTGGCCTATCCGCCGTGTAAATACGACCTCGCAAATGGGCCGTGGCGTCTGCGTCTTCAGCCTCACCTGACCGTGATGATCTGGCCCCAGTCGAGGTTAATCCCGTTCATCTGGGCGATGAAGATGGCGGCGACAGCCTCGTACAGCGCCGTGCCGTCCATGTTGATGGTGGCGCCGACCGGGAGGACGAAGCGGGTGACCCTCTTGTCGATGCCCAGGTTCTCCTCCAAGCATCGAAATGTGACGGGCAAGGTGCCGGCGCTGCAACGACCAAACCAAACGGGAAGACGTGTGATTTCTTTTTGCAAACTCTTCCTCCAAAGTGGCGGGAAACTTACTGAAGAAATAAAAAAAACCTTCTCGAAAATCATGGACTGTCTGTTGATTAATGTGACTGGGGAGCACTTGATGTCGCGGTAGGTTTTACTCAGTTCTCCTTTTCAAAAGAACTCCACTCCACTGATTTCTTAATTTTAATTAATTTGTACAATAACATGGAAGACAGCAAGCTGGCCAGAACCAGACCAGACTGAGCTCACCACGGGAGGGAAAGACTGAATCCGTGCTGTTAACAAAACATATGGTAAAGGGAAATCAACCCACATGGAGGCAAAGTGAGGGGCCAACAAAGGCAAGACTTATTAATATCTACCATTTGATATGAAGCGTGTATCCGGTATGTACCATATGGCCATGGGAGATACGGTTGAATGTGAGTATTTATTAAAAAACACACGCTGCTGGCAGCGGCCTCAGTTCTCAGTCCCCTCGTACCTGGACGCTGTTCCGAGTGCCGTGACCCAAGCTTGGAATATCCCCATGAAGAAGGTGAAGGGGTTTTGCTTTACTATCACAAAATATATGAGCGGAAGGAAGATGCCTCCGTGGATGATCAGGCCCACTATCACGGTGACCATGTACATGCCCAGCTGCCTGGCCACCACCTCCAGGTCCGCGATGGAGATGATCTTTCCACAGATGAGGCAGGCGATTCCAAAGGGGGAGTACCTTCAGGGAGACACGAGATGATTGCACTTCTCTGTTATGGCTGCAGGTATACATTCACAGTGTTTTGAATATATTGAGGAGTAATGGAGCCTGTAGTGGACAACACTTACCACATAATTGCTCCAACAAGCCTCATAACAATCTCATTCAGGACGTTGAAAAACTCCAACATCAGCTTGGCCCTTTCCCCCATTTTGCCCATAATTACTCCAAAAGCGACAAAGAATCCAATCAAACCTGTGGAAACACAGTAGTGTTGTATTTCTCTTGGATAAACATGTTTTTAAAGAAAATAGATAGCCTGGAATGAGGGCAAATCATGGCACAGACATGTCAATTTGTTCGAGGCACAATTACATGAAAATAATTAATAATAACATTCCGTAAAGTGCAGGCGAAAAGGGACAATTAAACTTATTTTTAGACCTGCCAGGGCTTGGAGGTTCTGTTTAGGTGCAAGTGTGTGTTATCTTATTGTTTTATCTTGTCATGTAATTAAAAATGAAAAAGAAAATGTGCCTTTCTTCAACAACCTTTTCAGCCCTGCATTGGGTGTGTTCCACCAACCTAAGACGTTCATGCCTCCCTTGAACTGGAGCGACCTCTTGACCGTGAACTGTGGGGGCGCTTTGGTTCTGTTAGTGGGCACTTGCACTTTGGTGGTTACTGTTTGGATCTGGAAAAAGAAGCGGAGTGAGTAACACAAAGTGACACATGAACTAGACCAGATGCGGGGGGGGGGGGGGGGCGAGATCTCTCGCTCAGACTCCCACCTGCTGAAAGCAGGCCTGCACCAAATTCTCTGGGAATAGATTTCGGATGAGATCGAACAGAGCGTCCACGCTGGACACGTCGTCGTTCTTCTTTCCCTGCCCCAGGTTGGCCTTCAGCTTGGGGTTACCGGGATGGATGACCAGCACCAGGATCACTCCCAGGACGGCGGCGATGACCGTCGTAGACATGTAGTACACCATGGCCCTGGTGCCCAGGCGGCCGCTGGATTTGGCATCCAAACCCGCCAGTCCTGGTGAGATTGCACGTTTTTTGAGTTCAATCCAATAAGTGCTCAATAATTAAAAATGTTTCTTGTTTTATCTGACGGTGACAATGTGGAGTATCTTTGCTTTTCCATGTATTGGACGAGGTACTTGGCTATTTTTCCATTCTCCATCTCTCCGTCTCTCTCTGCTGAAAGCTGTGCACGAATGCGGTCGCTAAAAATAGTTGAAGCTCAAAATCGCCGTTGAGTTGTTCAGCTGCCTTCACCAAACAGCAGCTTCCAGTGAAACCAGCTTGCAGCGTTTGGACTCCGAGACCTCCACCTCCACACACAAGGCCTACCTCATGTAGATAATTGTTGATTTTTTTTCTCGCTGGGAGAACATGTTGTGCAAATGTTTTGGAAAAACAAATGTTGTACAAAATGCTGCCAGAGTGCAAAAGAAGCACATTTCTGAACATCAAATGTTCCATTTGAACGGACAATAGAACTAATCTATTGAAGTTGTTTCTCCCCCAACTGCCTCGACTCTGGATCTGCACAGAATGAATAACTGCAGTCGTCAACACATTAATTAATCGAATTTTAGTGAAAGCTTTGATGCAAGTCGTGTGATGTGGTGTGATGTTATGTGTAAATCAACATGTGATGTTGAAAATGTGCCTGGACGCTGTAGCCTACTGTCGACAATAAATCATCATGTGTGCATCATAATAAAAATAAAAAAAAGCTTCTAAAACAAAATTGTGGACTACAGTATTTCCAACAAAATTCATATTACAAAACAAATCAACCAAAAAAAAAAGAAACGGTCTGCTGGGATCCAGATGCACATGAACTGAGCTGGACGTCACAATCAAAAGAACGTATAGACAAATGTTTAAGACTACCACGTGCTCCTCAATTTATAGATAAGATTCAATAAGAAATTGCAAAGAGAGTTAAAGCTTTAAAAGGAGAGTTATGAGGCTAAATACTCAACAACAATACATTTTGTAAACCCAGTCGCTGTAAAATAAGTTTGCGTGGTAAATTTCTGCCAACCACGAAAACGTTGAATCACCAAAGTGTTTAAAATGTTAGTAAAAATATCATAATGTGTGTTAAAATAAGATTAAATCAGATGACAATGTAAGGTAAAAATACAGTTTTTCTGGTGAAAATACAGTTTTTGAGTGTGAAAAATAAAAAAAAGGAAAAATCATCTGTATGTTTTCGTCCTTAAACTGGGTCCTATTTACACACCGAATGCCTGAAGAAAAAACTCCGCCTACACTCGTAGCTCTCCTCCAGCAGCACCACTTTCAGGTAGCAACAAGTTGCACCGTGCGACCTCATTTCAGCAAATTGAGCGGAACATTCGCAGCCGCCACTGCACCAACTCACCCACCTGTGACCAGACTGGAAACAACAAGAGGCAAAATGAGCATCTTCAGCATCCTCATTAGGATCTCTCCGGGGAAGGCGATGATCAAAACGACATCGGGAGGGAGAGGCGATATGTGCCGGAGCAGCATTCCAGAGATGGAGCCCAGAAACACACCTGAGCCGGTGAGAAATAACAAATCAATCACAACGCGGGGGGAGACTCTGAGCCGCCGAGATGCTAAACCTTGAACCCTGAGAGTGTCTGAACACGGCGCTGTCAACGCCTGTGCCGTGAATACGAGCTCACCTTCTGCTGGTTTTAAAATAACAACACGAGCCGTCACCCGAGTGTCGTGATGCCGGCGGGTTAGCTGGCAAATTACAGCGATAATTGTTTACATGATGAATACAAGTTTTAACCCCCATATGCCTGCTTAAGTTACTCCCTTAAAAATGAATGACAGTGAAGAGAACAACTTTAAACCAAATGTTTTCCCACGTGTAGAGTAAAAAATATAAGAAATAACACCAAAGACAACAGCATTCTTTGTGTTCACTTCAAAGGAAATATTAGCGTAGCTCCTCGCGTTAAAGTATCGCCGGTGTCTGATTCCCCAGGCTCCTCCCACAGTTTAGCGGCCATTTTTAAGTGCTCCGTAGTGGGAAAACTTTCACATGAACGAAAAAAGCACAGAAATAGGGCAAATGAGTCAAAATGTAAAAATGAATGCTTCATCCACACACATATGAATTATATTCTATAACCAGTGGCATTTACACGCCAGCTGGCCAGCTGGTGGGCCGCTAGTTGGTTAGCTTAGCTTGATCATTCTACTATGCTAATCCAGTAAACAAGCCAAACTACAGAGGCCGCCCGGCCATCGAGCCCGCCAACCGTTTCACCGGTTTTCACCAAATTTCCATTGGTATTTTCATTTTTTGTCTATTTGTTTTGCAGTGCCGTGCTGGACTAAACATGCATCCAGACTGTACACTGTGTTTTGTTTAATGAATGCTGGGAAAGGCTCCAGTCCTCACGAGTGGAAGGGACAAACGGACGGGCCGTGAATGCAACTGGCAGTAATGGAACAACTCACCCAAGATTGTGAGAGTGAGAACCATGTTCTTCATGATTTTATCACACAGGCTGCTACACATGCTTTCAGGAGTTTCCACTACGGGCTCAAGGTGGCTCCCGTCCATCTTGACCTCCACTTGCTTCTGCATTTTGTTGGCACTGAAAGAGGCTGAGGAGGAAGAAGAGCTGGCATTAATTACCATCTGAATTGTAAACTTGAGAGTAGTCATTCACAGCATGAAGGAGGCTGGAAATAACAACATAGTAACACTAGAAGGTCATAGAAGTACCTTTCAGTAGACACTTTTTTATTTCTTCCAGAGTATGGAGCAGCATAATAAATATATATAACCATATCATGTATAACTATGTGTCCTTGTTGAGGGTATCAAAACTGTCCAGAGTCAGCAGATAAGCCCTCATGGGTGCAATTAGTGACTGAAATCCCCCAAACAATCAATAACCTTGTCATTTTTCCAGTTTTACTCATAACCAGAACCACAGCTGTTTCTGGTGTCCTCCTCCTCTGCTTCTGCTGGATTCCCATACATCATCATTTATGATCATTTTAGATACTATTTCCGTGTTCAAGGTAAAATACACGTGGTCGGTGCTTTGACTTCATGCTTTCCAGGACTTTCAAAGTTCAGAGACGTTCACTTCACTCATCGTTCAATCTTGCTGCTTCATCGTCTCACCAAAGCAAGTATCTCTAGTTTGTTGTGGTCGGCGGCAAAGCCTATTTGACTTAAAGATCAGCTTCCCCATGTGGCCGACAAATCCTCTGCAGAGCACAGACGTGCACAGTTATGCAACAGCGAATGGCCGTGTCATTCAGACCGTGTCGACCTTCGTGACTTTAACACCTGGAATATTAAGAGTTTTTCTTGGCGACGTTGGTGAAGTGAGTGAGGTGTTTCCATCACAAATAAGTACGTCCCTTCAGAATGACACAGAATACGTTGGTCGTTGACAAAGCTTTAAATATAAGCAAAAAACAAACAGCTAATGTATTATTCTTCTCACATTCAAAAGCATTGAACGTCGATAAATGAATATATGAATGACATTCCGCCGGAGCTGAGAGTGAAAGAGGAACATACGGGCGAGAACAGAGCAACTGCAAGTCAATTTCACCTGTCTGATACACTGTGCTCGAGCATTAATGAGGCTTAAGCCTTCTAAAGAAGGTCAACTTAGCGCCTGTAGCACCCAAGTGGTTGAGTTATGCAACACAAAAGGGGCTTCACAGGAAAAGTCAAGGTGTCACCGCCACTCAGCTTGACCACTGTTAAGCAGGAGATTACTGATTTGAATAACAAACTTCATTGCTATTTGTTTAGTTCTCCAAAAGCATTTAACAGATCCTTCAAGACCTGGACGACCAAAAGGTGTATCATGAATGACCAATGCTTTTTTTTTTCAATGCAAAATGGTAATGTTATGCAATTGCTACTAAAAATAACACAAAATAGAATATCATCATCTCCGCCTCTGCAGCTGATGCAAAAGGGTTAAAGGGCGGAACAAGACAGAGTGCATGTGCTAAATGACAACTAAATCTGAAAAACATTATACTCCAATGAGTCAATGAAAGGATTAGACGGATGTTTTCTATTAAACGCGCTAATTCTGCTCCCAAAAGGCTGCAGCTGTTATTGCAGAGATTATGCTTATGTTATATCGACGGCCACCTTCAGAACCAATGTTTTGATGACTCATCTCATACACTACTACCAAATCACTGCGTGCCACTAATAATGCTTACCAGTCGTTTTTGTATGCTGCTCTGGATTTAAATTGTACTTGCTGAGAGCTACTGCACAGCCATCCGCATCAGAGGAATGAATAACAACGGCATGACGCTCGGGCTAGTAAATCCAGTCAGAAACTCCAAAAAGTATTTTAAACGGGGGCTCGACACTCCTTTTAAATATCGGCGGACGGGTCCTTTCTCAGCATTGGTTGTCTATTCCCAAATCACAGATCATTCAGCCTCAGGTTAGTGCGTAAAGGTAAACTGACTCCTGCAGGTCCGGCGGGAGTCTCTCAGGCGGGGAGGGTGGAGTCAACCAGCTCAGATTAGCAAAGGGGTGAAAATCCTTGTTGCTTTCTGTGTTGTTGCTCGGTTCTATTTGTTTACTTCTGTTCTGAGTGAGAATGGTTTGTATCTCCTCTGGACGTCCAATGAAATCAAGTCACAAAAGTTCCCTAACGAGGGGAAACAATCGCTGAGAGTTCTGTCTTGTTTCACTGGAAACTCAAAATGTGTTGGACTACGGCGAAACGCTTATTTGCTTGGATTTCATGAATTAAAGAAATGAAACATAACAATGCTTTTTCAGCAGGCAGTTCTTCACACTGGGAGAGCTCGAGTAGAAAAATCTTTATAAATTCATTGCTCGCAGTGTCTTCATCTTTTTTGGACATCCCTTTTGCCTTAAGTGTCAACACCTGGGATACGTACATTCCGTGCTTTCCTCGCATCAGAGTCGAGTAACCCGCCTCATGACGGCCGATCAAATGTGTACTGTTCATCCCCGCTGCCGCGTGGGGAATTTAAAATGGTTCACGACGATTTGTGGGCAAACAACGCGGCTAAGCTCCTCACAAAGCAAGTGATTATTTCGTAACCTCAAATGGGTTCGTGCTTCGTCGAAACGAGGGGAGGACCAAGGTAAACAGTCGTCAGGATTTTATTTAATGTTTGGATCAATCTAGTAGCTTTGATTCAACTTTATGGTCATTGCACAGGTACTGAGACAACAAAATGCAGTTCCAACCAGAAGTGCAAGAGAGAAGATAAAGTGCACGTGAATGACAAGGTAGTGTAACTCTAGCATAGTTGTGCAAATACGGCATATTTGAAGTACAGAATGTTCAGTGGCTGGAAAGTCATGTGTCAAGGGGAGTGGTGTAAGGGGGGGTGCGTTGGGGGAGGGGAGTAGGGGCTGTCCCCGGGGTGCAGCAGGGTGACAGAGCCAGGCAAGAAGCTGTTCCTGAACCTGTTGGTCCAGGAACGGAGGGCCCAGTAACGCCTCCCAGAGGGTTAGGAGGGCAAACGGTCTATGGCTGGGGTGGGAGTTGTCCTTCACGATGCTGCGCGTCCTCCGCACACACCTTTTGTGCTGGCCAGTCTCGATGGCGGTGACGCAGTTGGTGAAGCGGTAGAAGTTCACCAGGATCTGAGGGGACAGATGAGCCTTCTTCAGCCTCCTCAGGCGCTGGTGAGCCTTCTTGACCAGGGTTGAGGTGTTGAGGTTCCAAGATAGGTCCTCGGAGATGTGGACACCCAGGAACTTGAAGCTAGCAACACGCTCAACCTCCGTCCCGATGATGGAGATGCGGGCATGTGCGCCACCTTTGGCTTCCCTGAAGTCCACAATGATCCCCTTGATCTTCTTGGTATTGAGTGCCAGGTTGTTGTTGGCGCACCACTCGGCCAAGTGCTGGACCTCTGTCCTGTAGGCCGACTCATGTTGCTGATGAGACCAATCACCGTTTTGTCGTCTGCCAACTTGACGGTGTTGTTGGAACTATTTACGGTCTGCAGTCGTAGGTGAAGAGGGAGTAAAGGAGGAGGCTCAGCACGCAGCCCTGTGGAACACCGGTGTTCGGGTTGAGGAGGTGATGTTCTCTAACCTGACAGATTAGAAGTCCGGTATACAGTTACTGAGGGAGGTGTTGATGCCCAGAACCCTGAGTTTGGTGATCAGTTTGGAGGGGATGATGGTGTTGGATGCTGAACTGAAGTCAACGAACAGCATTCTCACATATGTGTTGCTATGAAGAGAGGCGTGAAGTGGAGATGGCATCCTCCGTACTCCTATTATTGCGGTAGGCAAACTGTAGAAGGTCCAGTGTGGGTGGCAAACAGGATTTGAGGTGACTCATTGGCTCATCGGTGTCACGAGCGATAGGATTCTAGCGCCAAGAGGCCGTACGTGAAAGGGTTCTGGTGTAGCCGGCCGATATCCGGACCCGGCCGTCTTTCTCTGCGCGCTGCACGTTGTTTAGAGTCCGATTAGCGGCGGGAGGCCGGAGCTGTCGTCAACTCCAGCATTTGAGAACAGATTGTTTTCTCAGGCAGCCGGTTTAGAAGCTGATGTTAAACCAATGCGAATTTTGTTTGATGATTGAAACAGAATCATCCAAGATTGCGTTCAAGATAATAAGTTCCTTTTGTTCCAACTGTTTAGCTGCAACCAAAACCTGCTAGAATGTAATCGGCCGATAGTCGGACCATGCTGGGAACACAGAACGCTTCCGGTACCAACGTGGTGTCCTGTTCAGATGAGTGTAGAATATGTTCACAGAGATTAAGTCCACTGTGAACAATAATTAATCTGCATGAAGCTTTAAGGAGAACTCATTGAGCAGAATAAGAGTTGATTTTGAGTGCAAAACCGAAAGAAAACCACTGATTGGGGCTTTTTCCTCCACACGTTCTTGAGTATTTAATCAGGCATCAATTATGGCTTATGTTTGAGTACCTTTTTGTATTCTGACTGATTTGAATGGTTTCAGTATGCGTGTGGTTTGTCATTTCTCAATATGGCAACGCTTGAGAGGACTCGATCATTTGGATGACGGCAAATATAAAAAGGGAAATCAAGCCAAATCTATACTTTTTACAATTGTATAAACTGCGTGTTTGTCATCTTCCCACAACGTGCCCCCGAATGTTTTGCCGCCGCGCACCGTGCCGGCACTAAATCCTCATTTGATTTGAGGCTTTTGCAGCGGCGCAGCCTTTTAGTGCCGCGCGGCCTTTGAGTGGCGTCTGTGTGATTCCACTCTTCCCGGATCCTTTTAGTGTCACAGTTTGCCACGGCCATTGGACATGAAGTCTTTGTGGTGGTGTTGCCATGGCAGCATTTACCCTCAGCTGGTATGCTGGGACTTTGGACGAGACGATTACTAAATGTGCTTGCAGACACATTTTGACAGTTCTCATGCGCCTACTTGTTCTCTTATTATAGGTCAGTCAGGATGACGTGCGGGCTTACGAGGGCATTTAGCCGTATAATTCAGTTATTGAAATGGCAGTTTGGTCCTGATAATGCCGTATTGTTTACTGCGGGACGGTTGAATGCCAGCTGTCTGATTCGCGGATCGTCTTCTCTGCAGTCTGGTGAAAGTGTCGCGAGGCCGTCACGCTGTCTAACTGGTGAGTGGTGTGAAGCTGAGCTGCTCTCGGAGGCCGGACGCGGTGGCAAAGAGACAAACCCGAGAGCGCGTTTGTCCACGCGATGCGTCCGCTCCACGGCGAGCCGGCCTCATGCTGCAGCACCTGACAACGCACGCCACGCTTAGACAGCAGGTGTCTATAATTAACTAATCTGTTCTGAGCCTTCCTAATCCAGCACACATACACACTGAGATGGATCAGACGTGCTCAGAGAACAAGTCCTCCAGTGTGGAACACATTTCCACAAGTCATAAAACAAAGGTCTCATCCTTTATGTGGCGATATTGAGTGCAGACCGATTTGTGGGAGTGAAAGAGTACATTTGCTGAAAGGTTGGAGCTTTTTATACCAGCTGCTGTTAAAAACGGACAAAAACGGAATTATTTGATTCTTCTCTTCCTGCCAATCCGCTCGTTGACTCAAAAACGTTTCATCATCTGAATCGCAGGTTTTGTGATCTATTGCAGCCCTGCTGCTCAATATAATCAATAAGTCTGGGCCTCTGGTGAACATAAATACACACAGAGGATGAGGGAAACGGACACACAAACGCCCATGTGTGTAAGTCAGTGACCCGTTGGCTCAATAATAGAGACCCTAAAAGATTAAATCAAAATTTATGAAAAATACAATTTAAATTTCGGTCCTGTTTCAAGGATGTGGGATCCCATATGATCGCATAACAGCCAGATGTTTAGATAGGAATCTAAAAATGTAACCCTGGGATTGGAATTGTTTTAAAAAATATATACGGCCACAATTAACAAACAAAAAATGTCAAAAACATCAACACTGACCACGAGGTGGACCATATAACACACTTATGAAGTGGAACCGTAGGACACACGCCGTGCAGAAGTGCACCGTGGTGTCTATATTCACACAGACGGATGCCTTCACCTTTTCTTTTTCTTAGCTGTGTGAGAAATATGTCAGCGTTTGGAGGTCACGTGTGGGTGCGACCCCCAACCAATAAGTGGGGCTGCAGAGAAACCTTTTGTGCATTGTTCATTGAACTGATCCCCGTTAGCAGGCGCCATGGCGGCCGCTAATTCACCTGCACTCTGCAGGCCTTTGTCCTTCGCACTCGACTTACAAAGAGCAAGAAGTCAGAGCCGCGTTATCAGCGGTCTGTATGAGCAATATTCCAAAAAAAAATACCTACAGAAAGAAAATCTGTTTTGATGACAAAATCTTTCTGACAGTGTCAACCTAAAAGTGAGAATGTCTCAGGAAGAGACTGCAGGACATGGTGTTCTGTGTGAGGTTTAATAATAAAACCAATAAAACGTATTGCTACATGGAAAGTACAGCATAATCACAAATCAAAATCAGCTGTAGATTCCCAGTCAGTGTTCCTTTATTGCCGTCCTGTTTTCAGTGGAATAAATACATGTGAATAATAAATAAGTGATATATCAAGGGTGAACCTTGCTGGTGTTTACTTCCTCTGCATAATGTTAATGATTTAAAAAGAATACAACTCCCAGCATGCACTGAAGCTCGTTACATAAGAGACACGAGGTGCATGAGGAAAGTCCATTAACCGCAGAGAATTGGTCTAATGATGTAACTCGGGGGTCAGCCGGTCGGTAAATACTGACGATTCATGCAGAATCCATGAGGATTAATGGGCTTTTCTGATGGTTCCATGTGTCGAACTGTCAACGTGTTTTGGGATTTCATGCCTTCTGATCACTGGAATATTATATGCTTCACTGTGGGTTTATTTATCTCTATATGCTGTGGAAATGTTTCCCAAAGTTAGAAAAGTTGCCATATTTGAATATATAGACGATTTGCATTATTTATATACATTTATAGTCAAAGGATGTTAATTTATTTTAAGTCTCCAATTAAAAACAGCCATATATTGTAGCAAGCACACAATGCAAACCCACACATAGAAATTACAGTTCGGAGGGTCATAAAATAACGCAAATATTTAGTCATAAGATATTTCTTCAGTGTACACTGAAACATTGCATCTATTTATTCATGAGTTGAGTGTGTCTTGTTTTTCAATTTCTCTTTTAATTGTTTCAAGACGTGAAAGAAGTTGACACACACCTCATTTTTTTTCTTTTTTAAATAACTGTTCCGGTAGCTCAGACTACGCTTGTCCTCTCGGCGTGAACGTGCACATGTAATCGTGGCGTTCCCATGCAGGGTCACAAAACAGGACAGATAATAAAACATCTGGTTGAGTCCTCAACCGGGTTTCGTCCAGGGCAACATGTTTTTGCCACGAGGACACACACTCCGATTCTAAACCACAGGAGGAGACGTCTGGTGGAAATCAGACGTCAACACAATGGAAGCTCATCAGGGAAGGCGAGGCGCAGTGAGTGTTGTCACTCACTAGCTAACCGAGTCCCTGCTTTGCATCATAGAGGCATGTGCCACGGCTGATGATCCTGCTTCCCTGATGATTTTAATTACATCTGTGCGTGAAGAGCAGGATTTTAAGTTGGATCGCAGCCAGAGCTCAACACCGGCTGCTGATTATGAGTTAACTGCTCTTACTTATGCAGTAAATGCACAATTATAAAAAATTCAGATGGATAAGAAGCTCTTGACTTGCTCCGCCATCATGCCCTCCACTCCAGAGTGAAGATAGAGAGGAGATTTCGTTTCACACAGCCTTCTTGTGCATCTTCAAGTCAAACGAAAGCTGGATGATATCGATCTCCATCTTTCTTTGTGCCTTCAAAAGAGCTTCCACAAAGTGTTTTGCTCTTCTTTCAGAATGAGAATAAGGAATAAGGATAAGAACTTACTTACTGCAATTTGTTTGTTTGCAATGTAATTTCTGATCTGTAGCAATAATGGCCGTGTAGAAAATACTGCATGGGAAAGACTAGAGTTCCTGTGATAAAGGTCAGGACGCCTTTTGATTATTAGTGGTAATCACACTTTACACGGACAACGTTTGAAGGAACATCCATGTTTTTCTCATCTAGTCCTCCAGTTAGTGCCCGGATCAAATATATAGAAATGTTTTGTTAAAATGTTCTCCTGTTACTTCGGTATAGCGTCTTTCAGATGCAGCTGCGGTGTGACGGCACATTTGGTCGAGTCCAACAGACAGAACTGTCACCACGTTTAACCCTCTCTTAAACCGCGACGGGTATGTCTTTTTCACGGTGGCACGTGCTGGTTTACCTGGTGAAAATACCGCCGTAGGTTCCTGATATGTGCGTGTATGTAGATATATTGAAATATGTGAAACACTGTTTTATTCATACTGTGTGGTTGTGATTACGTTTGTAGTCAGATTCCCTCAAAACAAGCTTAACGAAAGCAGAAACCGTTGTGCAACCCATCTACTCGGGATTTACCGCGTCACCCTGCGGGCGATTCTTTTGAACTTCATCTTCTCGCAGCCTTGTCTCGGCTTGGGGAGTGTGGTGGGAGTGGATCTCGCAGAGCGCCGTATCTCTAATGATGCACATGTGGCCTAAGGCCAGCAGTTTTGCATTGCTTTAAGAAACTGTCACTTCCATGAAAACGCATTGGGTTGACTTGTTCCTGTCCCCGGATGTGAAGCCGTTCATCTTAAAATTCACCCAACAGTTTTTTTTCTTCGGTGGGTGAGGACCAACGCGGCTTGTTTTCACTGGAAGCACTTTGCCAGCACCCTGAGTTGACCTACAACGAGCTCTTCATCCAGTTGGAAATCGACCGCAGGCAGCACCGGCTACAGTCAGGTGTTCTTAGAATTGGGTCACAGCGGTAGAAAGATTGTTACAACCCATCCTGTAAATCTACATGTGCAACCTGCTGGAGTGCGAGGAGAGTCATCCAGCATCAACATGCACCACACTGCAGAGGAGGAAACTTGGGTCACCTTGAGGGGAACTGTAGGCCCAGTTGCTCTACTCTACGTTCATTCTTACTTGCAACTACCTGGTTTTACAATCAGCCGCATGCAGAAACAGCGTAATCCTCCGCCTCTAGCATCTTTAAATGAAAAGTGCTCACCTGCTGAAGTCCTGTCTTGGTTAAATGGATGGGCCTCCCTGATTGAAGTTAACGTTAATTTCCTTCAAGTGTGGCTTGATTTAAAGCAGCGCGGAGAGATTTGTGGAGAGAAATCATACAGGTGTTGCAGCATATTCTCCCTCTCCTCTTCTAGGCAGAGACGTCCTCCTGCCTTCCCCTTCAAGCGCCCTGCACGTGCACAGCGCGGGAAGGCGGGTGGGGATTTGAGATGAGAGGTCAGTGCATCCCCTCGGGCGTCCTCTCGGCTAAAGAGCGATGGATTCGCAGACTTCCACCCCACATTAAGCAACGTGACATCATCGATGCAAACCCCTTCTGTTTGTGCCCGAGCCCATTATGTCAACTCAAATGCAACTGCTTACTGTTGTTTGTGTTTGCTCCTGTGGCTCTTCTTATGATTTCTTGATGTGACGTAGAGTCAGTAATGTGTTTAAAGTTGCAGCCTAATGGACTGAACGCTCTTGTACTCCGGTGTGTGTTCTTGGCCCTCATAGAAATACATCGTTCGGTGGCTGTGTTGGGAGCGGCAGAGGCAGACCCTGCAGAGCTACTCATTGTTTAATTGGCCGAGCTTAAAAGGTGTCCTGCACAAAGCCGCGGAGAGCACAGCGGGCGTCTGCGTCTCAGGAGTAAGAGCTAAGTTTAGCAAATCCTCTCAGTGTGTTTCTCAATGACAGCACATGCTGTACAGTCTACGGGGGGAAAATCACCAACGCATCGCCTCACAGGCGACAAGCGCCCAACACACTCGGGTGCGGCGCATGCAGTAATTTAGTGGGACGGATGAACACACTCGCACAGCTTCTAAAATGCATGCAAACAAGTGGAACAACCCATCGCTGCACTCTAAATCAAGGGCTGTATGATATATATATATATATATATAATGCTTTTCATAATGTAAACAATGCATGCAAGCTGAATAAATGTGCTGAAGACAGCTTAGCAGAAGTTAACATATGCATGTTTGCACACGTATGTTCCCCACTCGGCAGATAATGCATTCAGATAGTTGGAGGTTGGTTGGAGAAACTGCCTTTGGCCTCTTAAATATTTCATATTATATAACTATTTTTCCTATGTTATATGTTCATGATAGCAGTGGTTTAAAAAGTCAAGCCATAAGCACCACAGCAGAAAGAAAGGACATATAAAATCGGCCTGCTGACAACTTTTGGTTTTAGGCCTGGATTCCTTACATGGTGACGGTCTGTAATTCAAGGAGACTTCAGACAGGAGTTTTTGTTCTAGCTCGGCGGCATGCACTTCATCAAAGACTCAACGTGGCACCCGCCAGATTTCTTTATTTTGATCGTGAGAATGTGTGCGTTTTAACAAGCTTACCTTGTTTGAAGGGGCCCAAACACAGAACAATAACACACACACACACACGCGAGAAATACGAGAAGAGAGCGAACAGGTCTGTTGACACAGAGAGCAGGTGTGTTCAGGCTGCACGCTCCACTTCCATCTCCACGCGCCGGGAGCTTTACAAAACAGGAAAGAAATCTAACTGGTTGTAAATTGGAATAAAATAAGAAGGCGGGATTTACTTAATTTTTGTCCATGTGTGTCTGAACTGTGTCTCCTCCTTATAGCTGAGTCTCCTCTTGACCCCTCTCGTGGTGGCAAACACAGCCGGTGCGCTCGTGATGCCCAGAGTGACTCTGGCACGAGGGCTTAGCGGACTGGTCGGCATCTGAGCGGCATCGGCCAGCGCTGGCGGGATCGCGGCGGCTTGTGTGATTCGATGAGGCCCACAGCCCGGCGTATAAGCCTCCTGCGCCGTCGCCTCTCCACCTCCACACCGGCAGCACGCTCTCGCCGATCCGGGCGCCACGCCGGAGTCGGGTGAGGAGTGAAAACGCGGATGGACCAAAGCGTCTGAGGCCTGTTAGAAAGCGGGGAAACTGAAAGTGAGAATACCTGAGTAGTGCCTGACGCCGCTAAGGAGCCGCCAACTTCTGTTGTTTTTGTACTATTTGTCAAGATTAGATAATACGCGCCAAGATGCGCAAAGATTTTAAAATCCAAATCAAATACCCCGCTAAAGCTTTAAGTGAACATTTAAAAAACCAAAGGATTTCTTCCTGTTCCATTCACAAACAAAAGCCCATCCAGCAGATTACATCTATTTAATGAAGACTCCTTGCTTAATATTATCACAGCATCTGCTGTCTGGCAGTCAGGAGAAACTTTTACACACTGTTTGGAAAATATAAATCAAACTATAAGCACGGCTTTAGTAATTCAAGGTCAAATAAGGTTAAAGCTTCAAAGTGGAATAACTGAGGTTGAAAATCTTTTCAGAGCAACCGACTAAATAAATAATTAAACTCTTTCATAAAAGGACCTTTTATAACATCTAGAAATTTACTGTGAATTTTCTTAAGTAGAAAACGTAATAACTCTCTCAAGCGATACAAAACTTTAGCCAGCATTCATTTAATGAGAAAACATCTATAAACCATGTGATGGATTTTCACACTTTAAACCAGCGAAGCAGATTCTTTCTGACTGCGTGGTACCCTGAGGCCGTGCAGGCTCTTTTGCCGGTCCTTGGCTGTCTGGTCATGCGCGCCAATGGCAACCTTCAGATGTGCCGAGTGAAGGGTCACCCGCCGCTTGCCCTCGTCTGCCACGCGCGGAGCTGCCGCCAGGACGCCACGCTGGCTGAGCAGAGCCGCGCTGCAGGCCCGGTGCCCGCATGTGGACTCCTGTGAGTCCCCCTGCTGGACGGACAAAGTCATTCCGCGGGGCCCTCGGGGGTCGGCGGGACGGTCGGGAGGTGCCACGTTGTGTCTGACAGGTTGTGAGGACGGGGAGTGTCGAACCCGCCGCAGACTGCGGGAAGGTGACATGACAATCAACAAGGAGTGCTGGAGCCTTTTATTTAGCCGAGTATCAAAGGGTCACACTCGGGTAATTATATTTTTGAAGCGTTGCATTTTGGAAAGTCTGCTTATCGCTTTTTACTGCGGAGAAAAAGGCATTACCTTTGGACGGATTAAGATAATCCATTTCTTTCTTCGCACATTTGTACACAGAACTCATCCAGATAATAGAAAAGACAATTGCTATGTGGCCACGCGAGACACACCTTGCAAACCAGCCGAGGCTCCAAACACACACACACCTCTAATCAGCACCACGGACAGCAGCCAGACACAAAGCCATCAGCCTGCCCAGGACTTTGACCTGTTTTTAATTCATCAAATATGCACCAAGGATCAGGGACAAATAAAAATCCTACACAAATAAAAGTCTATGACTCAAATATATTATACACAAAGCAAAGAGGTGGTATTTATGGCTATGACATTTACAAGTACTTTCAGTATTATAATTTAATATTTAGCCAGATATATGCGAGAGGGCCCATCTATAATAATGAAACAAAGAATTGTGATCCTAAATGGCCCCGTAGGGTTGAATATTTACGACCATGTCAAGAAATACGGCTGAGTAGTTGAAATACGCAATCTAATGTCAGCACAATATCGCAAGTATTTGCCAACATTAGCCACTGTAGTTATTGGTCAAATTGGTTAAAATCAGGCTTTTGTTTTCCTAATCTCACTTCCCAAGCGGCACCTATTGCTGCTCTCACCTGGTGGGCAGGAAACGCAGAGCGAGGGACGCACACATACGCTCGATGCCCCTCGTCAAGCCACGAAGGAGCCCCGCCAAGGCGCTGATGTGTTTGTGGAATAAAACCAGCTGACAACAAATCCTGCATGTTGTACCTGGATGAGAGGTATTCTTTGTGGAAAAGAGAAAAAGGTTTCCCTTAATAGCTCCCTATGTACGAACTTTAATTAAAGCATCAATTTACAACAAGTTATTCAGTGAGCCTACGAACGTAATGATTAAAATCAAGTAATTCATCTCCTCTGCATCACACGAATGTATCGATTAGAACAAAACCAGCGCGAGCTTCTGTTCAATTACCTTTTTTTTCCCATTCAACTGTTAAATAGTTAAACCGCCTGCTTGATAATGTCCCATCAGCTCATACTCAGAAATAACAATGAGGGCATTTCTTAATACCCAAGTTGAATCAGTATAACGCAGTAATTCATAATAAATGACATAGTACAAACAGTGTATTACTATGCAATAAACTAGTTTATAAATGTGTGCTGAAGCCCACAGATGGATTAGTATTTTTGCACTTTTGCTCTTTTAAAACCCATTTGGCTCGATACTTGAAATAGGGCGTGCGGTTACCACCATCTCTTTCTACTATATAAATACCTCTCTTGTGAATTTCCGAGCTTCTAAATGGCTTCACAAATGGCTTCATGAGACTACAAAAGGGCGTCATGCCGACGCGACCGTGGTGTTATTTGATAGTAGCCGAACATTAGCTTAAAGGCCTTCTTAGCCAGTCGATGCCCACCAGTAAAAATGCTTGTTCTCTCAGCAACTTAGTTTAGCATGTGTTAGCATGTTGTGCTAATTGGCAAATGTCAGCATGCCAATTAGCACGACAGAAAGCCCCAATGGGGCCGGTTGGGAGTTTAAATGCCGACCTGACGATGGCGCTCGATCAAACACTACGGGACCAAACAGGCTGCTTGCACAGCTGCACGTCAGGTGGACTGAGCCCTTGAAATACGCATGACGGCGTGATATCGCAAGTGGCTTCCAGACACCAGAAAATTTGGCCTCTAGTGGGAAAATCAAGCAGGAGCGCACAAGAATCCCTTTCTGAGCTCCCACGGCAGGAACGCGGTTAACGGTGTAACAGTGACATGAATAATTACGAGCAAAGTAAATAAAAGAAGATGTCTACGCATGGATGGGACTATCGTATCAATTATAGAGAAATCTTCAAAACCTTTGCTGCAAATGGCTTTATGTGCACACATCATTGAGTTCTCATTTCTACTGTTTTATGTCAGGAGATGTAAATGGTGTTGGGCCGTCAGGTAAACTCATAGGCCTCTCACGCTCTTGGGCGGCCTGCTACTCCAGGATCCATTCGAGAGGTGCTCCGGTGGTTCCTACTTAGAATGCAGGAATTCTTACAGAAGAACCCTGTGCACCTCCAGCTGCGCCCGGAGCCGGAGTTTGGGGGGAGGGGAACACCGCGGCTCTGCTTACTGGGTCTGTATGTGCTGAAGAGAGAAAAATAAACTGTGGCTTTTACATTGTACAAACATCACAGAGATACGAAGCTACCAGGTGGGGAAAAGGATGTTGGAACTGTGCCACTCCACGTGCTATTAGGCAGACGGATTGGGAGCCCGACAGGGTGAAAGGTGGAGGGCGCCGGGTTACGGGTACAAGCTCCTCTTTGTGGTTAATATTACATCCATCAGTTTCTCTGGGGTTCCCGAAACTGAAGAGAAATGACCTGGTGGTGAATGAAAAACACGGGCTATCACAACCCGAGAAGGCTTCCTTCTCCAGCTGGACGGTCGGAGGGTTACCGGCCGTTGATGCCCCTCGAACCTCCCCGCCGCTGCTTCAGCAACGGAATCAAGATTGATCATGAAGTTTGAAAATCTTTGTGGTCAGATATAGTTTTTACCGCTTTCATTTGGAGAGAAGAGAACCACATAATAATAATAAACTACTTGTTTTACCCTGTTTGATGTAACTTTCTTGTATTTACAGTCGTTCACAATGTCCATATTTGCATTGTGAGTAGTTACATTAACTTCATGCCATTTATCTGCAGTTCACCACTGAAACTACAATTGCCATTATTTATTTTATTTTATTTCAGCATTTCTTCTGAACTTCTTTCCTCTTTTAGCCGCAGTCTAACCGTGGTTGGTGGCGTTATGTCTTCTGGTCTTTTAGTCCAGTCCAGTACACAAATTTGTTCAAAATTATTTTTTCGCCCCAAAATAATTTTGATAATTGGAACAATTTCATACAAAAACCCGGTGCTGATATTTGGGACAGATATGGACATTGAAATATCCAATGATGACTCGTTGGCTTCCAGTTTCCCCCCTGATTCATTGGAAACGTTGACCTTTTGTAATTGGAGTTAAACTAAGGAAGGAATTGAACCCATCTGATTGCCCTGCCTCTCTATTACCAGCACCTTTTGGTTTGGCCTGTTTTGATATCATCTCAAAGAGGTTAATTGTTTGCCCTCCAGAATTAATTACATGCTAAACTTAACCCTTCTTTGACTGATCAGAGTCATCTCCTCAGAAATATTGCCAAATGGGGGGGATCCTCACAGTTCTAACGATTGCTGCAGTACCACTATGATATGATCAGGTGAGCTAGCAAGAGGCAAGGAAGGTTGTGTTAGATGCATAATTTGCTTCAAAGAGGGCAAACAGAGAGGAATGAGTATGATTAATCTGCATGGTCGTCCGTCGCACACCGCTGCCCTGTGTAGGCGGCCGCACACACGAAATGAGGGAAAAAGGTTGTGGGGCAATCAAAGGAAGGTGCTGCGTGCATACAGAGGGAGAGCAGAGTATCATCTGCATCAAGTATTCATCAAGTAAATACCTGCAGTAAATCACGAAGGAGGTGAATCTCAAACGGAAACTTTCTCGATCTGCGTTATTAAGATTCCACAGAGGACACCACATCATACCGGGCATCATCTCAGCGTGCGGTCAGAAATAAGAATAATAGCACACGTCAAAAGGCAATATAGTCCAACAAAGCCGCTATGGCAGGTTTATGAGATTGCATTGTAGTGCCACAAACCAAAACGATTTCTTGAAGGCAGATGGAGATAAAGAGCCGCTCTTTTGTGGCTGTAGTATCCAACACACAAGAAGGAAACATGTCCACTAACTTCAAAAAGCAGGAGGTCACATTTTCTCTTTTGTCTCTTCCGTCGGCATCACACGAACAGCTCAATTTGTCAGCGCCGCCCAAGACGAATATGATCGACTAAAGGAATACAAAGTCTGAGCATTTCTTTTTTTTTCATACTAGATAATAGTGTGGAGCTAGACCTTTCTTTTTAGCACTTATTGCACTGTGGAGACCAGTCTAATATAAACTCCAGCGGTTTCACAGAAAGTAAAATGCCAATGGCCTTTCTCACTATTTCTCCCATAAAGTGACTTTAATAAACAAAATAAACAATATCAACCTCGATGGCGTTACAAATAAAGACTGACATTATTTTTTCACCTGCAGTTCCAGATTTTCATTCCTTGTTTGTTATATGCTTTGACCACCTGAGCTCGACGGGGCTGCCGGCCTCCACTAGCACCGGGCGTTTGTTGGGTAGCTCCCTGCGGCTGTGTGACTCTCCGCATGCTACAACACAAGAGAACTGTAATTACCTTCATTTTTCACCTAGAATTAACCTCCTCATGCAAATAGCCGCTTTATTCAGCCCCCCGACACGCTGTGCGAGGGTTGGAAAACTGTGAGAAAAAGAAACAGCAGCATCGATGACCTCGAGTTCTTAAGGTCGTGCTGCCGAGGCCAAAAAAAACAAGAAATTGAGATCTGTACAAATTGATTTCTGTTTGTCGCTGCTTAAAAGGGGCCCAATGTTTAAAAATTGAAAACCCTTTCTTCAACTTAAATACATTGAATGTGAATTTGTGGCCTCTTGGACCTATTTAGACTCCAAACAGGTTGTGTAGGACAAGAGACGCTGCATAATAGCACCAAGCCTTCCCTGGTGTCTGTCAAATTGATAGAACACGACACAAAGGCATCTAAGTGGCACTTTCCCCCAGGCCACATAATAAAAACAACACTGGAAAAATATAATGACTTTGAATAACATAAGTAGCAGGCAGGTGAGCCTGTTTGCGCTCCTCTATTAATAGCATCACGTTGCAGAGGGATTTGCCAGCACACATTGGATTTAACTCATTTGGTAGCTGCTGAAGCACAACGCCCATAATTATGACGTTCATGTTTTAGTGAACGAAAAGTACAACTAGATACGAGCGGTGGACCGTGGTTGAAGTTTGGCTGAAAACAAACCAAAAGGAAAAGCATTGTCGCCACCAAGTGTGCCCAGAGTGTATTACAAATGCCTTGTGCGGCAACAGGACAAATGTATTACACGCCCAGCTCCATTCTATGTGAATTTCCTCATAGTTCCAGATACTCAATCGGTTAATTACTGCTTCATAACCTAAAATATACTTATAATTGAAACATGCCAAGCAACGTTTGCAAACGCCAAAGGCTTTGAAACTGCACGAAACGTGGTATTGCTTTTTTAAGACGTCACGTAGCGTTTGTCTTGATATCGTCAGCTCTGTCAATCATTGTGGAACGATGACCTTGTGTATGACCCGGAGTTAATGATTTCATACGTTCATAAAGAGATGAATAGCTGGTATAAACACATCCTGTACCTCTTGGTAGTTGCATAATCGAATTGAATGCACTCCTGCTCATTTCGAAGGCCCCCTCCCCTCCTCGCTCCAGCCGTGCCGACACTGTGCCAAACTTTCCATTGACGAGGGAGTCGACGCTGGCTCTCCACCTTCCATTGTCGCAGCATCCGCAGTTGTCAAACAGGCCGCAGCCGGAGGAGGACGGAGGCAGAAAGGAGCATTTCATGTAGCAGATACTGATCAGGGAACGTGCATCAGCCTCAGGGAGATTGGACCTGGGTGGATGATGCAGGGGTCACAACGGCCCGGGACATTGCAGCAGCGGGGAACAGTGTAGCCGACCCTGTTCCCCCCCCCCCCCCCCCACCCCCCGAGGGGCAGCGGCACAACGCTCACCTCCGGGGTCCAGGGCGTCCAGGGTCCCCTGGCAGAGGTGTGGAAACAAAAAACAAAAAGGATGACTTCAAATGACTATGCAGAATATTAAAGCTTCCGTGTTCTCTGCCAATTCTCTCCATTAGGACCCATATTGCGGATTTGAATAAGCTCCCAGGTCAATTCAATGGGGCTTCATAACAAATCATACCAAAGGACCAACATCCAAACTACACGTTAGTAATAATATGAATATCGAAACAAAATTGTCATAATTAAACAATTGGACAATTGCACATTGGAACTCGTTCGTTCCTAAATAACCCTAAGATTACAGCAGAGGAGTTAGTCTAGAATTGATTATTTATCAAATGCCATATGCCCAATTTGCATCAACAGAGCAGTGGAAAAGAGGAATCTGAATCTCACGAGCTCATCCATACAAGCCTCATTCTTCCCGTCAATATTCATGGATTTTTGTGCCAAGTTAAATGTAAAAAGTCTCCCAGTTATTGAACACTCACAAATCTGCCCCACATCCAACCTCAATGTGGAGGGACAGAGATGTCCCTCGTTCGTTATGTGTTGTTCTTATTCCAGGGGGGGACACAGGAACATGACACGAGATGAAGGGGCGTCTAATGGACGTGAAACACCTCCTCAGTTACTGAGCAACGAGGCCACGCGATGTAAAGACAGTCCCACGTTGAATACTGTAAGAACCCAATTAGATTTAAAAACTGCCAGAAAGGGCTCCTTACGTCCCGTGTACACGAAGACAGAGATTCAGCAGCAGGCGGTAGAGTTGACACGGACGCCTTCCCCCTGCGGGCACAGCGAGCCTGCTGGCTGCCGACAATGAACCTCCAAAGACGTCTGGAGCTCCGAGAGAGGAAGAGTGATCTTCCCGTCTCCTCAAAACGCGATGCATCGGTGTATGAGCACTGGGACCCGGCTCAACCCCTCGCTTCCATGACGCTTTGCATCCGCTTTGAAATCGAACCAGTGTGCCAGGTCTCCAAACTGGTTCTGTTTCTCTACCTGACTATTACCTGCTGGCAAAGGAGATGGAAAGTGCATTTGAGGGGAATAAAATACATGCTAATGAGGAAAACAGTTATGAGTGATGAAGGAGTAAGAAAAAAAGCCAGCTGTCAGTTCGCTGAGAGGCTGCGAGGAAATAAACGGAATCTCACTTTAGCTACAAGTTAGACCTTATTTCTTTTTTTTCCAAAAGAAGTCGTGAAAAATCATTATATATATATATATATATATATTTGCAGGTGCACCGAGCCAAATGTGTTTAGTGACGCTTCATCATACACCAGCTGTCACGCGGGACATGACAGGTTCCCAAGTGGCCCGGAAGACAGATAACAGATGTCCCCTCTGCGAGATGTTTATGATGTCAGCCTATGCAGGTCTGCCGCGGGCAATGAGGCCGACAGCATTGTCACGGCCCATTTCAGGGCCAAGGTGGCTTTTCCACTACCTAAACCTCTAACTAGGAGTCCCCGTGTTATCTTCATCTGTTCTTCATCTTCTGTCAGGTTGTGAGCACACAGATTGAGGCTGATATTAGGTGACTCGTTGTGGTTGCCTTCCTGCGTCGGTGGAATCATCATTATCGGATTTATTTTCCACTGACATTACCGAAGATGACTGTAGATTAAAACAACGTCTATGTTAGAACTGACCTGCTTGCTAAACACCTTGTTCTTTTTGGGTTCACAAATATAAATGAGCCATTTTATGTAGTGTCACCACTTGCGGTGGGTTGGCTGCCTTCCTTGCATATAACGGGACGCCGACAGATGAAGAAACGCACCGCCGGGTCCTAATCTGCACTCCACTCGTTAGCCTCAATTCAGGTATGTCCAAAATGTATTCTCAATTTCCACTAAGGTCATATTTTTATGGGTGCCGGCCCATGCAGGTATCAGGAGGAAATTAAAGGTTGGACAGACAAGGGCAGAGGGAAAGGGCACCGTCCATCGCTTCCTGCGTCAGGGGATGAAGACACTCCACCAGTCACATCCTGCTTCTTGAATACTCGCTTTGTCCCATCCAGAGATAAATTAGGTGTGCGTTGTCCCAACTAGAGGTGGATTCGGTGTGCGTTGTCTCAATGAGAGGTGAATTAGGTCTGCATTGTCCCAACCAGAGGTGAATTAGGTCTGCATTGTCCCAACCAGAGGTGAATTAGGTGTGCGTTGTCTGAACCAGAGGTGGATTAGGTCTGCGTTGTCCCAACCAGAGGTGGATTAGGTCTGCGTTGTCCCAACCAGAGGTGGATTAGGTCTGCGTTGTCTGAACCAGAGGTGAATTAGGTCTGCGTTGTCCCAACCAGAGGTGGATTAGGTCTGCGTTGTCCCAACCAGAGGTGGATTAGGTCTGCGTTGTCCCAACCAGAGGTGGATTAGGTCTGCGTTGTCTGAACCAGAGGTGAATTAGGTCTGCGTTGTCCCAACCAGAGGTGGATTAGGTCTGCGTTGTCCCAACCAGAGGTGGATTAGGTCTGTGTTGTCCCATCCAGAAGTGGATTAGGTCTGCTTTGTCCCATCCAGAGATGGATTAGGTGTGCGTTGTCCCAAACAGAGGTGGATTTGGTGTGCGTTGTCTCAACGAGAGGTGAATTAGGTCTGCGTTGTCTGAACCAGAGGTGGATTAGGTCTGCTTTGTCCCATCCAGAGGTGGATTAGGTCTGCGTTGTCTCTAGCAGAGGTGAATTAGGTCTGCTTGTTCCAACCGGAGGTGGATTAGGTCTGCTTTGTCCCAACCAGAGGTGGATTAGGTGGTCCCTGGTCCTGCGATTTTACGACCTGGACATCAGACACATTGAAGGCTGGGATGATGAAGATGTGGATGCATTGCAACAAGCTCCAGCTTGAGTAAGGTAACTAACTTCATCTCCTCATAATACAAAAATGTCCTAACCATGACTGAATATGTTGCTTTATGAGAATCTTTCTCCCAACGCCTAAATTAATCCGATAACCATTGGATTGTTGCTTTTTATTAGTTGTTTAATGGAATAGCAGATGGTTTTGCAATACTTTTTATTTCATCACAGACCAAAGATATGCATCTTTAGATTCTTGTTCATGAGGCTCAGGCCTTTAGCAGTTATTAAAGGCTTGTCTTTTGGCCCTATCTTTTAAAGCTTCATTCATACATGTTGATCATTAGAGAGCCGAATATCTCCAGAATGAGCTGATAGAGGCATAGTGAAAGTATATATTGTTAAATGAATGAAATTCCCAAAACATCTTGCTCCATGTTTGACTTCCTCAAAGCTTTCTCTTCATTTACGTGCCGTTGGTTGTTTGCCAGCGAATGTGAAAATGTATCCGGCCCGACTTTGAGCCAACATCACCAGAGAAATGGGATAAAATATGAAAATTACAGGTGTCAAAGAAAATGAAAGCTGTAATTACTGTGGGATGGGATGTAATAATCCCCCGTTTTAGCAGGTTTATCTTCCAACTATATGTTTTCTCTGAGGATGAAGACCTCTGAGCATGACTCGGTCTCCTGTTTGCAAGTATTAAATATCTTGTTTTGATGATTTTACACCGGTGTCGACTGACAGTTTTTCTAACATATACGCCCCGCACTTTCAAATCCACGAATAAACAAATGTGATATTATGTTGTGGCTGACACGCTCATTTCACATTTTGCATCCACTGATGCTTTTTTCCGGCAAAATAAATGGTCGCAAAAAGCCAAATTAAGGCTGGTTTAAGATCCACTTAATAATGAGGCCGACAACATAGAACTACATGAAAAATACACATAAGAGGCTTTTAATATCTGCAACTCTCAATGCACGGCAAGTGTACACTAATAATAATAATCTGAACTGGAAACGTGGCGGTTGGTAATTAACTCTGACATCAACAAAGTGACAAGCACGTTTTGACCACCGCGTTGAGCTGACACGCAAAGAGACACATGACAAGAGCGCTGATGAAACCCGACGCCTTTGAACTGTCAATCACGTTGGAGACGTGGCCTCGCCGTGTCACGTTGAACCTGACCCAAGCAGACAGCAGAGAGAGGAAGATGAGGGGGGGATTATGTGTTCCACATGACGACAGTCACACAAGTTTCAGTGGATTCACTGTTAAAACGAGTCCTTGACATCAGAGACCAGAGGGGGGTTTTTTTGTTGGTAAATGTAATTGCCCATCGTCCTCTCGACGGCTATTTTTAGCCGCCCTGTTGCTCGGAGAAATGTTCCACGTGGAGCCCGGAGACTTTGTGCTCCAACATCCACTAACCTTCCTCACCTGCATCCAGTGTCGACAAAATCCAGGCATCCCACGCTGACAGGACGGACACAGGGGACATCTCGCGGACGCGCGCGCCGTGCACAGCAGCAAGTGACACGAGGACGGACGGATTTTAAGCTCTGCAGCCAGCAGACATCAGCTGAACATGAAAAGAAACGAGAGCACGACTGCTTTGGACAATTTAAGAAAAATGTTGATGACCAATCTACATTAGAGGTTTTCTCCAAATGGCCAATTATCTAATGTAAATTATGTGGAAATGTGGCTGCTCTTGCATCTCACTGAATCTCATCTTTGTCCTAAACAAGCCATTAAAAAGCTTTTCCACAAGTCTGAAGCCCACGGACGGCTTTCAGATTCATTCCAGTAAATATGTGTGAAGGGGTTTTTGTCACGGTTAGAAATAAATAGATAACATAGAAAAAACACGTCTTTAATTACGAATCGATGTCCACAAATAATGTTAACTGAATCAGGTTGTTCAATTTAAAAAATGTAGTGTATTTGACACATATTTTTTCTTGAAATCTTGATTGCATTATAATCACGTGTAATTGCGTTTTTTAAATGCAGCTAGTTTAATTGTTCAACCCTGAACTCCCAAGGTCCCTTATGAATAAAGAACAGTTGCATTGTACACATCCTTTAATGTTCTTTTTAAAACAGGGAGCTCCCGTGTTTGAAAAGACATTTAAAGAGTTGGTATTTCCAAGCTGGTGGAGAGTTAGCTGCACGGTACACGCCGTGAAAATGAAACACACTGACACATGTAAATGTAGGAGTGATGTTTAAAATGCAAATATAACTCCACCTCGCCCAGTTTTACAATTTGAAATGCAGCGGAGAAGAAGCAACGCGACGTGCTGCAGAAAATCACGTCCACATTCACTAAAACACTGCAGGAGGAGTATCACTATCACTACCTACGTCAGTCCCATTGAGACAAGGTGATGCTGACCTGGATCAGGTTACCTAGGTTACCCTACTTAGGATGGCATTGTTAACGTTTGAGGAAGTAGTCTCAGCCAGATGATCACACAAACCCTGGAAATACAATTTATACAAATCATAATTAAAACGGTATAAGTTATTTTTTATATATATTTAAAAATATAACAGTGATTTGATAAAAAACATTTTTTCCCCACACTTTGGACCATATAAGACATTTATAGGTCAACACAACTGTAAAAAGGCCCCAAATGCAAGAGAATAGCTTTAAATAAAAACTATATATATATATAAAACACATACAAATTCCTTCAAGCTTAAAATAAAATGGAATAAAAAACACACAATCATCGCGTCCCTGTGTGCATCACTTCAAACGCCGATGACTCAGATGTCCTACATCTTACATTGTTTCACATTCTCACACCACACGGATAAAAAACAATGTTATTTTTTCTTTCTTTTGCTACACTTCGGCGTCGCCCTTCTCCCCCGGCAGCAGCTTCTCCTTCGCCGAGTCCTCGGCCTCTCTGTGGGGGGCCTTCTTCATTTCCAGACTTTTGACCCAGGTGTAGGCCGAGGAGCCGCCGAGCACCATCATGTTGCTCGTCCACCACAGCAGGCTTTTGCTGGAAGAGTTGAAGACCACCGCAATGACGGTCTGCGCGCACGCCTTGGCCGTGCCCGACACGTTGTGCGTCAGCGGGCTGGTGAACTTGATCTGCAGGCCCGTGACGTAGCCGATGGCGAAACCGAACACCCCGCCGAGCGTCATCATGCCCCAGAACTTGAGGTCGGTGGCGCCGGGGAAGGCGACGAGGCGGCTCAGGTCTCCGGACACGATGATGAGCGGGAAGAAGAGGACGCAGGCGTTGATGTTGTTGTAGTAGGACAGTTTCCAGATGTTTCCGTCCACCGCTGGCATCACCTTCTTGGTGTAGATGGCGTTCAGGGAGACGCACGCGCTGGCCAACACACCGAAAAAGACGCCGGTCCAGGAGAGGTTACCCGTCAGGCCTTCCTGGTCCACACCGAGCCAGAATCCACCTGGGGAGGAACGGGGGAAAAAACGAGCAGTGTGAGATCACACAATAAAAACACACAAAATAGATGTACAGTGTTTTCAGCCAGGAATTTAAGTAATTTCTTGAAAGAAAGGGTCCGAGCCTCGTCCTACAGTTTGAGTTGCGTCCCAATCAAGACGAACGCTTTTGAGCGCGTACATACAAGTACGTGTAATACATACAAGTTATGTAAAGTTATCTAGAGTGCATCCAGCTACTTGCTGGGGATCAACATTGTTAAGCTGATTGACACCTTTAAACGACACAACACCTGACCCTTGGTGGAAGTCACGTGACTGCAGTCCACACCCGGGTTTGCGAACCGAGGCGCTTACGGACCGCCCCCACGTCACCAATGTTTTTGTTTTTGGGTGCGCGTGGGGGGGGGGGAAGACCCGACACGTGGGTTTTCTGCGCTTATTCATGAATACTTCCGGGGAAAAACACGTGACCGCACCCAGTATGATCGCGCAGCACAGCACGGCCCGCAGCGACGTGGTCTGCTTCAGGACGACGTACGACAGCAGCACGTTGAACACGGTGCTGAGCGACCGGCCGACCGTGTAGAAGGCCACGCCGACGAGCTTCAGGCACATGTTGTTGAAGGTGATCATGCAGATGAACACGATCGACAGCGGCAGCACCTCCCGGGACGTCTTCGGGTCGAACCGCACCGCGGGGAAGTCGATGAGCCCCGGGCACAGCCGCGCGAGCAGCTGCATGAGCCAGCACAGCGCGACCGTCACCAGGCACTGGTAGAAGGTGACCAGCAGCGGCACGTCCAGGTCCCCGTTGTCCAGCAGGTAGTTGTTGAGGAACACCATCGTGATGGAGACGAACCAGTACAGCGTGACCACGGCGGCGATTCTGACGGCGCGGAACAGGAAGGTCTCTCCGTCGACTTGGTCCTGGTCCATTGTCTCCGAGCCTGCCAGAGCCATCCTCAAGATACCGGAGCGCTTCAGCTGGGTCCTGTTCATGGCGGCGGCGGAGGAGGAGGAATGACAAAAAGAACAAGAACAACAACAACAACAACCCGGTCAAGAAAAAACAATAGGTGCGCTACTCTGCAGCCACGGGCCGCCGCTAGCTGCGCGATGCAAACGGCACCGGCGTCTTCCGCCAACAGCTAGGCAGCGGGTAACTTCCGGTACAGGTTTTTCAAAGTAAAAACACATCGCTACACATTTTGTAAAAAGGTTTCACACGAACTGGCAACATCACAAAAATTGCGATTTACGTCGATAATTTATTTAATTATGCAGACGTGACGTCAACCACAAAAGCATTATTTTTTTTTTTTAATTTACTTTAAGGTTCCTCAACTTTATCTTGAAGGTGGACGCTCCAGCGGGGTCTACTTGAGCGTGACTACTTCCTTGTTTGAGCCACTTTCTATTTTTGTTTAAAGAGATATTGTCTTTAAATAAATATGTGTAACGCTTCATATATTGTCAACGTATTATTGACAGTTTTTAAAGTCCTCAGCAGAAAAAAACGACTGTTTCAGCGTGCATTCTCTTTAGCCCTTAGTGTTTAATCCATTTTTCGGTTTTAATACTACCTGCCATACACATGGTTTGCACTAACCTGCATTTATTCCTTATTGGATACATGATACTTTGAATGTGTTCGTACCTTAAGTCTTTAGAAAAAGCTCTTTGTCAGACGAGTCCCGCAAAGACAGGCTGTTTTTTCTGGGATTCTGCTGTGTGTGAACCTTCCCTCCTACTAAGCACCAGCTCAAGTCACTCGTTCGATCATTTCCTGGTTTACACAATTTGCCCTGCAGAAGGCAGTGCATGCGACCATCGACGGCAGTATAATTTCATATGGTGTGTATTATTGAGCCAATACAAGGGCATATCTAGCATGTTTCATTTGAAGATTTGAGAGTTCCCTCTCAGCAGGGAGTATGCTTACCTGATGATCCTAGACTGCACGAACCACAATGACAACCTACTCGTGGCCTTAAACTCCGCTCCACAAAGCTCCGGGGCAGCCGAAGGAAAGCAAAGAGAAACACACCTTACCTGCGACGTGTCTCACACAGAGCGATACCTGTTTGAACTGTCGCCTCGCCTTTTCAGCTCGGAAATGCCAGTGGGGCGTCATGCCAGTTTATCAGGTTGAGTAAGTGCGGCCTACGTAGGAGCGCGTTCAGAGCTTTGCCACAGAGGATGGGGCTTTATTGTATCCAGCATTGGACAGGAATCATTGCACACACATCATTTTATGTTTAATCAACCATATCTCCCACTTTGAATTCAAGAGTTCAAACAAATCTGTAGAACAGGGTTATTTATATATATATATATTTATATATATATATATATATATATATATATTAGGCCTATTGATTGTCGAGGAGGCTTGGAACTCAAAAACCCAAATAAATAAATATTACAAAAAATGTATTTTAATTTGCTGCAGTTCCATCATAATCTTAACCTTCAGAGCTCCTACATAGATAAAACCAAATAGGCCAGGAGCTTAGCTTTAGTAGACAGGAAGGGGGGATGAGACAAGATAATATCCATATATACCCCTGGATAAACCTCAAGAACAACCATTTTCACATGGTTGACTACTATATTACTACTGTAGTAAAGTCTGAAGACAGCAGGTGGCAGCAGATAATCAATGTTGATTTTAGGGATGCTGTGGGATTTTATATATATATATCTATATATATATATATTTTGTATCTCTTTATCACAGGGAGGACGGACAGCAAATGTGGTCAAAGAACTTTTCTTGCAATACAATAAGCATGACGTTGTGATTATTGGCATCTGAGGCCAGTAATCCTGGAGGACATGTGTTTATGACATCTCCGTAGCCCTTATGCTCCAGAACCAACTCCACCCGTCTGCTGACTAACTCAGTCCTTTTTATAGGTTTTCGTTGTCCTCGGCGCTCCAATCCGGCCCAAACTATCCGGTTTTATTTTTGGCTGACATACAGGTTTGTCCACAATTACGTTTTGTCTTCTGCTTTTAGAATACACATAGAAATAAAACAATAGTAAAGAGAAGTTTCACTTGCACTTCAATTTCCTGTTTAGATCTGGAATCAAAGCCCGTCGTTCTTCCGTCATCGCTCAGTTGCTCTCAGGGAAAGTTGTCTGGTTATATTTTCCTGCTGCAGCGTGTTAGCCGGCGTGTTGGCATCCTCCTCATCCTCCTCATCCTCCTCAGAGTTAGTGCGCTCGGGCTCCGCCTGTACTGCCCATCCATCAAGGGGTGTCCGACCCCTCGTTGCGCTCCTTTTTTCCTCTGGCTTTCTGAAGAGGATGCCCTGCTGGAGCAGAGTTTTCCACCCCCGAGGAGGTCTGACCCCTTGACCCCTGTGAGCTGAGGAGATTTTCTGCACTTTATTAGCAAGATCACAAAAAAAAAAGAAGAGAAAAGGCAGGAAAGATGCCGCTGGCTCGGATCACAGAGGCTCTGCAGTGTCAACACTGCACACCATTTTAGGTAAATGTCTGAGAAACCGGCATTTGTGGAAATAAAGAGGAACCGAATGGTTGGATGAATATATCCTCATCAAAGACCATTGGATACATACCGATCAAGAGAGAAAACAGCCTTCACACGCTAGACATGAACCACGTGAGTTGATATTTAATGAAATGGATTCACACAGTATACGTACACATTACGGTGTTCTTGAACGCCACAAGGTTTTTGTAACAGCAGGACTTCCAATTAACTTTTTCCCCTCAGTATCTCATCCATATTTCACATATTCTGCTGCTAGCACCTTTAACTACAGTACATGATTTATGCCCGCATTAGTCTTTAATAAACAGAGCATTTCTTATGAAAGCAATACTCTTCCATCTCTGTCCTATTATGACAAATAGATATTAAATTCAAATTGCATAACACCATCACAGAAAGAAATGGCTTCTTTATGAAAAATCAAACTACGGCATTTTAAAAACGTATCCTGCATTAGGCATCTAACTTAATCACGTGGCAGGAGATGCAGTTACTCATAAGAGAAATGCCGCCACAGAGCACTGCGATCACCGCCTCCGTGGAACCATCATGGGTATAATTTACCTTCTGTTGATGCAAATGTCCACAAACATCCGCTATGGAAATAATAATCTTTATGATCCAAACAAACAAACTGAACACAACGAACCACATACGACTTTTTTCATTTATTAGAACGATTTATCTCTTTATTATCCGTTTTTTCCCCAAATAACCTTTTACTATGGAGCCAAGGGGAGCTGGCCAGTGCTCGTACACCGGCGTATCCGTCCGTCCCCACTTCCCTGCTGCGGTGTTGCTACTGACTTGGTTTTAATTCTATTTGAAAAAACAATTTGAGGCTGACGAAGAATAACAGGAAGTTGGATACAACACAAAAATAGGAATAAAATATTTTACATAGGACTTCTTCTGTCATCCATGCAGGACAGTGAAGCTCTTAGTGCTGCAAACCAGCTGGAGAACAGAGTAAAAAACGACCGGTGCTCAATCAGCTCTGCCGATTGGGAACCGGTGACCTGTGGGCCGACCACAGCCACATGGGGAATAGGAGAACGGTGTCCGTCCAACGGGCGGAATAATTATTGGAGCATGTCAAAGAAAAAAGAAGAAAGTTTCAGAGGCCTACCTGAGTCCTGCTGCCCCGGTGCCGTGTAGGTGCACGCATCAGTGGGAAAAAGAAATCCCCAATAATCCCCGGTAATGTTGACCATGTGATAGATCACCTCTCTTAGACAACAGAAAAGCACAACTCGCTGTGGTTGATTCATTGATAATGGCTACAGGGCCCAGTAGAGTCAAGGAAGCAGGCTTTTCCCCCTCAGAACAAAGACGACACGGCGCCTTTTTACTAGACCCACAGGTTCTTTTTATTGGTAACACCGCCAGCATCAAGTGAGGCCGAGTACAGTAGCAGTAACTCCGCATAGCTGGTCTACAAAAGGTAATCGCTGTTCGCGACGAATCACCCAGCAAGTGGGGTGAAAGGATATCGAGGGCGAGCGGTGTGGTACCGTCCACATGGCAGCTTCATTTCAAACACACATAATCCTCCCTTGTGGACCCACGTGGGTTCTTCTTTGATCTCCCTGTGGTAGTAACAAGCCCTGCTTACCCGCTGGCCAGGGCACAAAGAGCAGGAGGTCCTCCTTGTGAATGCTTTTACCACACTTGGCTTGAAGGGGGGGAAAAAAAAAAATTGCTGATGGAAAAAACATTTAAAAATGTACGATTTAAGTTAGACGATGCCTAGTCGTGTTTATTGAATCCAGGGTTTGGATCAAACTGTTGCCATGACGGCGGCGGTGCATGTGTACATGCAGAGGAAGCAGAGTGAGGAGTGCTGATGGGTCGGGATTATTATCATTTTATTTTTTTCCAAAATCTATTGCAAAGCGAAAAGGCCAGTCCAAAAAGGGTTTCCAATACTCATGTAGCAAACATACCATGAAAAGATTCTTTCTTTGGACATCGTACGCCAGCGGCCTCAGCGAATCAGGGTCCATTTTTGTCCCAATTGGTTGTGAAATAACAAAATCAAGCAGGATTAATTCCCGGAGACGTGGACCTTCAGACGACTTTTGTTGCTGCTGCTTTCCTGCAGAAGTTTAAAAAAAAAAGCACCAGTGCCTGTCTTTAGTTCTTTGTTCACATGGGTGACAACCGCATAAGGTAACACAACCTGCTGTTGCATAGTTACAAGAAATAATAATAGTCCCCTTTCACAGCAGGCGTTTGGGCAAGTCATCGCAGTGTAAACACAGGTGCGCAATTACCAACATTAATTATGCCTCTGTTCCATTTTGGTGCGGAACAGCGCTGGTATTTGCATGTTGTTTTCTCACTGGAATGCCCGGGACACACTAAACTGAAATCAAGTTTAGTTTAGAGAGAGTCCGACAAATCTGCCGCCGCTCTGTAACGGCAATGAGGATAACTAATGTATTTATCTACATGCAAGATTCTCAAATTTTGTTACGGTTACAAGTCTCCAACTGCCATGAAGGCTCCCGGAATGGAATTTTGTGCCCGAAAACATTCACACAAAAGTGTGTTGAACGCTAATAATTATAATGGGGCACGATATTCATAGTATTCCATTATACAAGCAGCACGGCACATCAATTGGAAGAATACGTTCAAGATCAACACTGGAGAGCTAATTAAAGGCCTTCTTTGGCTTCATGCAGTTAAAACCTTTCAAGACCTTTAGAGCCAAAAAGGAGGACTTCGCCTGAATTAGTTTAGTTCTGTCCTCTCAGAACTAAATAGCACCGTGGAGCTATTAACTGCCTCTACCCATCCAGCCGGTCATCGTCCGCTCACCGCTGCAACATGAACCACAGCTGCAGTATACGTGCACATACAGTATTCTTCACCAGCAGACTGCAAGCCCCCCGTTACCCCCCGTCACCGAGGGGCCGAGACCAGTGCGATGACTCATCGTGAGGAGCAGCAGTCACACTGGGGAGCAGCATGGTGGCGATGGTGCTGCCGCCCCGGGTTTCTGTGAGACTTTCTATACATCCGGTGGCTCGTGTGCTGCCGTTCATCCATGCGGAAGGCGAGAGTGTGTCCCCGATGCGGAACAATCAATGACGTGAGAGCGAGGGAGGAAAGGGAAGCCACACAGAAAAGCAATGTTTCTTTATAGGTACATAAATAACGTACATAAGGTACATGCATGAATCGTTTCTGCAGCGAGGCAATCGGAAATGCGTCAATGTAACATTTAAAACCGAAACAAAAGTCCAAATGAAACACATTGTGAAAAGGAAATCAAACTAAACAGTCATTTGAATCCAATTAAATTGAGATATAATTTGGTTTTCTGGAGAATAGAGAACAAAAACAAGACAATGCATGTTAGATGCATGTTGTATGCATCACTTTTTGGACCAGAAGTGTTTCAGTTTGTGCAAGATGTGTAATAATGATATGAGATGGAAAACTGCTTCGCCGTGTTTGAGATAACATAAAAAATAAAATTAGACCCAAGAGGTCCAACTGAATCATAATGTAGATGATCAGGGATCAGGAAAGAAAGGCTGTCATCTTGCCCTGATTGGCTGAGAGGGGAAAAGGCACAGAGCTGCTCTCAATTCTTAATTAGGAGCTGGTTTACACACTGTGCAAAACAGGTGATCTGAATAACCCTCCAATCAACTCAGGGGAGGTGATGAATTCAGCTGAAAAGGAAAACCACAGGAGGCACCAAAGAGCGAGGGAACGTTTTCTGTGTTTCATGCTTGAAATAATGCAACTTTAAAGTACTGACCAGAGAGGTATTTCTTTTGAAATATCTTTGGTACTAGTACTAAAGCCCTTAAACCCCTTGCAATTAGTTTGTACTTCAATGTATCACGTATTACAATCATTAACTCACAGTATGTGAGCGCTACACTGCAAATGAACAAAAATAGAGAGAGATCAAGTAGATATTTCTGAGCCACACTGCGAATAGATTCATTAGACCAACCCTTCTTTCAATCTTGATGAAGGCAAAGCAGTTCAGATCCACTTGTTTCCTTACATTTCACAATAAAAGCCTAAGACGTATATTTTCAACTATTCTTGTATAGTTTATTCGCCACGTCATTGGTGTGTTCAAGCTTTTGAACCAAGGGCTTGGTTTGTATATGGTCCCTAGGAACTAGTCACAAGCAAACACTTGAATGTCCCTCAAAAAGTAATTGAACGGTCTGTTGGGAAAATAAATTGCACAATATATTTGCATACTCATTTGTATTATCTATACTATGTTCGTTGTCCAGAAGAGTAAAAAATCATTTATGTCCTTGAGCGTGTGAGACAATGTTATGTCATTTGATCGGTTAAAGTGGCGTAGTCGGGAACTACGCAAATTGTCACTCTAGAAAGACCGCTGGCGCCAGACTGACACGGTGAGCTAACGTTACTAAATACGGCAGAAAATAATAAAGCCTCATGAGTATTTTGTTTGGTCTCAGCATTGATATTGTTTACCCTTTTGTGCATTTGGAGGAAAATGCCACCAAAAAAATGTGATATCCATAGTTTTTTTCCCCACCAAGATTAAGTACCGTTAGCTATCAAGAAGCACAGGCCGTTGTTAGCTAACGTTAGTAGTAGGTTAACGTTAACTACCCACACAGTGCAAAACTGCTGCTAGTTTCAGTGCGTTAAAAAGGTTGAGGTCAACCATGTCCAATGCATCCGTATGCCATGTGCATCGAGTGGCTCTGGAGGGGGCTGGTAGTGTCCCAACCAAAGCTGCAACCAAACCTACGCCCGTGTTTTCAAGTGAAAAAATGAATGTACTACACACAGGTCATTTTGAATTCCCTCCTCACTTTTATTTCGGTCAGTAATTTCTGATTTATGTTCAACTGGCGCATCCTGTACAATTGAACACGGCACACACATGTGCACATGAGTGCGTGCAAAGGTCACCAGCAGACGACCTTCCACGAGTGACTCACTGGTTACAACACCGCTAATGAAGCTAAAGTGGTCGTGTGCTGCGCTCTGTCCCCTGCACCACCGCCCAAGCTTTTGGGCTTGGTTAATTATCTCCTTTGTTTAAAATGGTTCTCACAGCGGCCTTGAACGTGCAGTCGGTGGGGTGAGCGAGCGCTTTGTGCTTGATCAATAACAGGACTCCAGTGCAGCGGGAGGACGATCTAACTTGCTCTCTTATCGTTTGTGTTTTATCTCTCTGCTGTCTATCTCCTCTAGTCTTTTTACCCTCTGATGCTTTTTGGCCGTATCTTCAGCACAAATTATCTCAAAGCTCAAGTGACAAATATAACTGTTGCACGGTTTACTTGACACAAATAGAATGGAAAAGTATACTTTTATACATTTGAAAAAAGTTGCATGCACTTTTACCATCAATTGATAGATAAAACGTTATTTTGCTGTTAATAATAATTCATTCATGGTAACACTTTCTCTTATGTTGTAACAGTGTGCTGTTGAACACATTATACTTGCTATAGTAACTATTTTTCATTGCATAATTGCATATAATTTGTGACCATATAGATAAATATGGACCTCCATGTCAAAATGCGTGTGCTTTATTAAAAATAGAAATACACCACGTCCAAAATGTAAATATCTTTTTGCCGTTCAAACAAACAACTCCATTTACGTCTCGTAGTTGACGAGGCGTCAAACAAACAACTTTAGACATACCAGAGAGAATAATAGAATAAAAAAAATGATTTGTCTTAGTGATGGGGGGAGTCTTTCCTCATTACCTTCCTGACTCTAGCTTCCCCCTTCTGGTTTGTGAAGCCTGTGAAACGAGCTCATAAAATAAAGGTTTTACATACCAATAAAGATGGAGCCATGATTAAACATGTCCCTAAACACACCCCTGCTATATTGTCACTCAAGTGTGCACGGACCCATTTTAAACCTGCGATTCTTTATGCAATGAACATTGACGAGACAGCCGAAGGTTTATTGTGCTATTTGTGAAGATTTTTCAACCCTGAGCTGGTGCTAAATTATACGAATCCCCGCTGCGGTCACATCGTCGGAAAAACAAAACTGACGTGTAAATTTGTGTGAAAAGATTTGGAAGAAATGAAGAGGACGGCTTCAACTTGCTGCATAACAGCAGAAACAAAGTGAACTTCTGCAAATCAACAGAGTGCATCACACATGGGTTTTGTTCAACTACAATAGAATGAGAAAAAATTTCCGCTTAAACAGTCAAATCTACTAAATGGTCATGATTTAACCCTTAAAGAAAAAGATTATTTTGCAAGCGACGGGATGTTATATGATTCGTAACTTTAATTGTAAATCAAAATATTCTTCAATACAATGGCGGCCGTCACGCGGATGCTGCGTCTAATTTTGGAGGCTCCTCATTTACAGTTTGAGCTTAAAAAACTCAGATCCACATTTGACTTCTCGTCCCCTGCATCGCTGCGTCCCTCAGAGCACATCGCCAAGGAAAATGGGCCACACGGACACGTGTGTGTGTGTGTGTGTGTGTGTGTGTGTGTGTGTGTGTGTGTGTGTGTGTGTGTGTGTGTGTGTGTGTGTGTGTGTGTAGTGTGATGGGGCGCTGGGGGGCAGCCTGGTAAAAAGATGCCGTTTTCTCCACCTCGAGTCCAAGGCGACTTTTTCTGCTGACGCAGTAAAATATTATGTGGAATAAATTCCCGTCTAATTAGAGAGCCTGAATTAATCAGGAAGCGTTTAATTAGCAGCGTTTTCTCTTCAGTCGAGGGGAGGTTTTGATCCGAGCCATATGCCGGCTTCCTCTGATGTTCGCTAGTTCACAGGCTTTTAAAAATAAATTACTTTTATGAGAGGCTTCAATGAATGGTGTCAGAAGGTAAACTGTAATAGACCCGCGTAGTATGAGCTACTTGTAATGGCGTTAAATGAATACTCTATTCTCTTGCTGACATATGCTGATTTGTGGAAAATTAGAGTCATGTTATTGCTTATTTACTTTTGATCTTGAAAAGTTTCACCCTTTATCATCTATTATATTGTTTGACAGTTTGCAGGGCTTCAATCGTCTGCAAAACGTATTTAATTCATGATTGAATGTCACTCAAACCCACGAATTGAAACCTAGGTGGTGCCGGGGGGGGAAAAGCCAGAGAGTCAGTCCATCCGCAAAAGTCATAATGCACTGACCGGCTGGTGGTTCCAGATGGAAAATCAGGAGGTCAGAGACGTGATTAAAATTCTTCCATTGGGCACCTTGGATATCTGTAACAAATGTCGAGGCAATCTATCCAATGGTTGATAAAAAATAAGTGAATTTCAACCTTGTGGTGGCGCTGTAGAATTAATCTTCTCACTGGTTATTGTGATATTTCCAGACGATAATCTTCGATGACACCAGCTACTTGTGAATTACACTGCACATTAACAATACCCGAGTTTGCACATCTCCCCTAATGTGAAAACTCAGTGTGTCTTTGGCCGTTTGATTGAGATGTTGAAAAAGAGCAACCTGCCCGGCTGTCATCGGCCGTGAGCAGGACGACGTAAATACAGACGAACGGAAGAGCAGTCAGTTGTGCGATTAATGAGTTTGGACGTGAGTGTTGCTGAAGAAGTAGACGCACACAGATGACTGTCACTCATGCTGATCAGCAGACGCGTGCAAAGGTTCTTAACGTTATAAATTAATATAATGTCTTCATACTGCCAGATTTTGAAAGGTGACGCGCATTATTGAACGTGGCTTCTGCGGTTAGTGTGACATTTGATGCGATTGCATTTGTTTATGCTTCCAAATAACATCTCTTAGCCATTTATTTTCATGTGTTTGTCATACTGGATTGTGTCTGTGTCACTTGTGTGGAATGTGCTGCTGCCTCTTGGCCAAGTCAACGGTGTAAATGAGAATTGGTTCTCAATTGATTTTACCTGGTTAAATAAAGGTCAAATAAAAAATTCTCAAAAGGCCGTATCGCCAATATTTTGAGTTGATTAACATACAGAATGACTTACAAATGTAACTTTTTTTTTTGGCAACGTGTTTTTTTATTTCATTGGCAATTGATGAATGACAAAAGTACTAGATAATAAGTTTGACGAGCGCACCTGGGGGAGGTGAAGTTGAACATGGAGTTCTAGAACAGACGTGTTATAACTAACATTTTGTTATAATCCCACCTTTTGAAACTCATTCATCTTCATTATGGCCATTAATGCATGTTACATCTTACAAGTAATCACTCGTGTATTAAGCACACACTGTTGTTCCATTGTTAATGTTATATTCAACACAAAACTACACACATTAGATCATCTTTGAGGCAGAATTCCACCGGGTGGAACATGTTGAACTAGCAACTCTTCCAGCTAGCTTAGCCTAGCAGCTAGCTTAGCATCGCGGTGCTTTAAGTGGCCCGTTGGCCACTCACCGCCCTTCTGTTTGACACGTGGAGTAATTCCTCGGCCCAGTTCTCCGCTGTGTGTGTTTTACTTCCAATACAAACCGCTCGGTCCATCTTGAGCGACCGTCTTGCTTTCTGACTGCAGCTAGCGGCCGCTTCGTTTCCGTGGTCAACTTTTAGTTTACTTCCGGTATTAAACTGGAAGTAAACGAGGGAACGTTGATTAAATTAAAATATTTTGTTGCATCAATCTTGGCCACATTAATCCCCATAGATTAACGCGTTTATGTAGACAGCCCTAGTTATAACAACTCCGAGGCAGTGGCTGCTTAATCCCACTGAAGTTGCTCACAGAGTGCACACGCCAAAGAGGTCCCTTCCGCTTGGCTTGTCTCCACGTTTCGCATCTCACTGCACACGTTTTTATTTATACATGGTAAAAAAAAAAAAAAAAATAGGTCTCCTGAGCCGAGATCTCTGGACAGTGAAGGTCTCTCACATCCTGCTCGTTCTCTCTCTCACATAATCTTTCATGTTCGAGGACAAAGCTGAAACTGCTGCTGTAAGTGCATTTGAGCTTACTGCCGCTTTCTTTCCCTGTTGAGTACTATTTAATAAAAATAGTTTCCCTACCCACTGCAGTAAAATATAAGCTTATTTTAGCTTATGCAGCTAATGTGAGCACCTTTGCAATAATGATATAGTCTCCAGGAAAATTGGTAATAGTGGCAATAGTCACGAGAAACCTTATTAGTCACTATTACACAATGATCTATAATGCAAGGTGACAGGTAAGATCTCAGTAAAAGCTCACATGCACCAAACTCCCAAACGTCATAAACCAATGCAGGGAATTTCTCTTGCAGACAGAATAAAATGTCAATGTTTGTTGCCATTTAAAATCACATTGGTCCAATGTTCAGGGGTCACCTAAATAACCAGATTTTATTTTAAATATTTGATTGAACTGGTTGAGGATGCAGCGTCTCCAACACATTTTCTGGCAATGCGTGGATCCTCTTCCCTGTGGTGGCGTTTATCTCAGGATAGCACATGAATATATTTGCCAACCTGTAACAGCTGGATAGCCAACATCAGCACACTGGCCCCGTACCTGCCTGCGGCTGACCTGTGACCTCGTCGGTGGCAGACAAAAGCCTGGATGTTCTGCTGGGGGGGGTAATCGCACTGCTATTACCAAGCTGGCATCCAGCGATCACCCTCGAGTTGTAAACTGGTAATGTGTGCATATGCTGAGAGCATTATCGCTGCGGCCCAGCAAGGCAAACACGGCAGTGTTTGTTTGTCTCTGGGATCCGTCTGTTTGCTTGCTGCGGTAGGTCATTACTTTGGGAGTTCAACAACGTAATAGAATTACCCTTTTTCAAGTTTCCGGTGTGTAATTCAAGGCCGTTGTCGCTTCAGTTATTCGAGTTGATTAGACAAGGTTTTTGGCTCTTGTTTGATATTTAGTCTGAAGGATGAGTGAATATTGACTTTAGCGGCTAACATTTACCAGCTGATTGTGTTTGTTTCCTGCACCGTATTTGTGGAGTAGATGATTGCCTAGCCTGTTTTTATTTCTCTAAATATTCACAAGCCTTCAGCAAAGTAAGTGTTCCTTTAAATCATTGAGATTGGCAAGGTGTACCAATATGTCCGTGAATATAAATAGATTTTGCAGAGCTGGTCAGAGGTCGGCACTGACTGTTTAGCTGAAGAGTGGGATTAACAGTTAGATGGAGGCTGTCAGCATTGGGATGTTTTTTAAAAAAGAGCCGGAACTTTTTAAGGTAAATGTTGATTTCAGGTTTTGGGTAAAATTCTGAAGACAAGAAAGGGAGATATGACTGTTCCAACCCCAGAGACGTCGTCCTTCCTGCTTCCTGCGTTGTTATATTAGAGACTGGAGAAATGTGCTCGATGTCTTTCAGGATGCCCACTACAAACAAATCAAACATGCAACTCAGGCACCCGTCTCCGACGCGATGGCCAGTTTACTCTTCTCTCTGTTATCATTGATGAGCACGGGGAGCCGAGCCGCCGGCTCGAGTGAACTGCCACGGATCTCTTCTACCGCCGGGTGAAATGTGACACTGATGACTGAGCAGGCAAAGCGATATCACACTCTCCTCTTTTATCCTCTCTTCCACCACTTCAACCATTCAGGAAAAGTGTCAAGATCAGCGGACACATCAGCAGACGCGCTATCGGGGCTCACTGAAAGGAACAGCTGGTGGGATATAAAAGGGATGTATTGGTAGTAATGGAATCTAATATTCATAACTATGTTTTTATTAAGGTAAATAAATAACCTCGACCTATGAATCTGTGAGATTTCCTTCACTTGGAATCATTGTGTAAAGAAAACACAATGATTCATTTCCAGGTGATTTTACACAAATAAAAGCATGCTTATTTATATTTCATTCATCCGATAGTCATGGTAACATTTCCTTGAAGTGTGACTGGACCAGCAGACTGTTCACGTATGCGCGTGGCCAATTTCAAAATAGCATTTTTGTGGAAAACCACACTGCATAGTGGGAATCTAAGACAGTCATTTTCTCCCATGAAAACCCATTAAAACATAATTATTAAAGTGAAATGTCAACAGCTTTTACCCTGGCTCTAAAAACGAGACATGCATCCTGATGAAATGCATTGTGGGACAGAAGTGGCTTTCGTCCGATGCTCAGAATATAGTAAACATCCAGCATTTCTCGTATACTTAAAATCAACATACTGCAAGATAGCAAAGGCTTGACATGCATTTCAAAATTATAGATCAGTTTGCTATATTTATAGATTTTTAAAATGTAATGTCTTTTATCCGAGTTATTTTAACTGCTGAATATATTTTCATGATTAATCATCTGATTTTACACACATTATAACGTCATCCTTTGGTATTTTTCCCACACATCTGAGTCACACTTTCACACAGATAATTAACCTCAAATAACAGAGGACCACTGGAACCCTGAGGGGATTTTTAATGGTGTCACGGGGGTTCAGTATCGATCAACAACACTGCCAGCTCCTCACAGCTGCATTGTGGTCCTACCGTGTTACATGGGGCACAGGATGATGCCTTTGTAGTGCGGTTAAACTGTAGGTATGAAATGCAAAGAGCCCATCCATTTGTTGGGTTTCCTCAGAGGATCCTCTCCCAGTCGGCGCTAATGATGAGAAAAGTGACCCAGAAATCAATCCTGGACCTGGCACTTGGGTAAGTAACTCGAATAAGGAGGTTCCCTCTCGGACACACAGGAGAGAAATGCTGAGCGGCGATGTAATCAAACAAGGGCAGCGAAGGGCCATATATTCCTGGAACAAAACGGAGGGTGTCACTGGTTTACTAATGGGCTCTTGACTGAGAGGGCAGGGAGTGGGCGGGACTTCTGGACTGCAGGACCAATTTCATTTAAACCAGCAGCCATCGGCTGTGTGTACATGAGAACAAATCTGCAATCAATTCCTGTCACATAGATTGTATTCAGTTCTTTCAGTCAGGAGAACGTGTTATCACTCACAATGCTTTTTCTTCAGTGTAGCTCAAATAAAAAGGTACAGGCATTGCTTTTATTTGCACCTGTGTGTGTGTATATATATATATATATATATATATAGATAGATACCTATGTATATGGTTAGCACTGTTAGCTGTTAGTACACATGGAAATAAAAATCCTCAAAATTCCATTTTTTTTATTATTAAAAAAAATATACAAATGTCAGTCAGGGATTAAATATTGAACAATACTTGCTTCAGACTAATAACTTTATCTGGCCATTTGTAATCTCTTTCTAGACGTATAGTGAAAAGCAAGGAATGATCTGACGACGCTGCGTTCCTTCCTCTTCACAACAAGTCAATGTCCAATGATGTTTTTGAAAGTAGACAGTATAAAATCAACTGTTTATTGATTAATATTGAATAAACGTAATAATTGGTTCTTATTGACTGACGCTATTAATGCTAGCCTGAACAGTTGAAAGTAAATTGAGCAACTTTGCAGTGTATTACTCTGGTCAAAAGCTTTTCATCATCACCCCCCCCCCCTCAAGCTCGTGGGATCAGGCTCCTGACGAAGGTACGTCCCACGCAGAAAGTAAATTCAGTGTCTTTACACTTTATTGCTAAAAGGAGAAACTTTGGTGTTGACATTGGCGGTTTGTGTGAAAAAAGGTGTGATGTTTCCCAGCATCACGTCGCCGACGAGCAGTGCTGCACAAATGATTTACAAAACCCGGAAATCAGTCAGCATTTCTGCACTTTTTCTTTTCTCCTTTCAAAGTCAAAGTTATTTTTTTGTCAATGGTTTTAAATTGGATGCCTGAAATAAGGTCTGAGGTTAACACAATAATTATAGATGTAACGTCTTATGTAATATAAAATGTCACTAAAATAGAATTTCAGAAGAATTTTCAAAGGTGGTTGAATTAAACTGAACGTCATCAGCACAACTCTTTTGCATTTGCAGTCTTGTTGTGTACACTTGCACTCACCCACTGTTCGCTTTTTTAAACTTCTACTGAATCTATTCATGCTTCTAAAGTTTAATCCGAAATCCAATGAAAAACATCAGTCAACCAGTTAAAAATGAGTCACATTCCCTTCTAACAATTCAATTAAAATCATTACCCGTTTGAATCGGGCAGAAATAAAGACTAAAGAAAGAAAGAAAGTCATCAACAGAATTTTCTCTTACATTTTACAAAGACCTTACATTTTCTTGAAAAGTGAGTCTGGGGAGAAACTTCAACCTCTGAAGTTCAACTGAGAGAAACCCGGTCACAGAATGCAGTTCTGACCACTGGAGCCCAAAATTAAAGCACATGGTGGAACAGTGTGGGAGCAGCTTATTTCATGGGCTGGCAGCAGACAGTTTCAAGACTTCCTACCGAGCACACGCGTGTGTAAGTGCGTGTGCGTGTGTGTGTGTGTGTGGGCTCGGTAGCAAGCTGTTCCATCGCTCTTTTCCTCCACATGTCCATCTGTCACACTCTGCCCGGCTGCTGCGGAGAAAAAGTATATATCACTCGACAGCAGTTGCAGAGGATGCAATTGTTATCAGGTTCACACCTGCCCGACAAAAAAACCCCCGTCAAAGTGGAAAAGAGCCCGCGGCGAGGAGGCAGCAGCAAAGACCCGCTCTGTAAATCACCTCCGACTGTCTCCCGGGCCATGTTGTACATTTCTCCATCAATTTGCATCGCGTTAAAAAATGTTCCATTTTCTTCCTCAAAACTCTGGGAATACTCCACAGTCAGCGTTCCCAATCTCTCTGTGAGACAAAGCGCTTTGTTTGCTCAGCGTTCGCTTCGCTCATTTGCCGTTGACCTTGCAATGCACGTGCAGCAGTCGTTTTCCACTTTTCGCTTTCCAATTTCACGACGCCAGCCCACAGTTTGCCCTTAATACAGTAGAAACTGTTCAATCCAAAGTGAACATTGGTCTTCGTATTCAGAAGATGAAGATGAATGGAATCTTCACTTTTTGTATAAATCAGCTGTTCTAAAAACAAACAGAATGGAAAAATGTATTGCTGTTAAAGGAACACAAAGTAAGGGGGAAAAAAATCTGCATTTTAAAAGAAAGACATGAATTATTGCCTCAAACATGTGTTCTTTTCCTACAATAAAAGCCCTCGAGAACAAGGTCAAGGTTCAATGCACTCTACTCCCCGTGTTCAAGACTCTCCTATGCAAATCATTCCTTTCTTCATCATCATGTGTTTCTAGCATAGCAGAGGACGAATGTGGCGTGTGAGCAGATCCACTTATAAAGCTGACATTCTCGGGGGCACGTCTTGTTGCCCTGTTGCCCTGCAAACATCCACTTCAATACGGGCCAAAGATTTCATCCCTTCCAACGCAATTGGAAATCCTACTGCGGTTTACCCGGCCTCCGTTTTCAACCCGCTATCTCCACCTACTCCATCGGTTCACTGTTGTGGTGAACGTTTATTTCTATCTGGAGAGGGAAAGTGTGTTCCATTCTGAAATGTTACTTCCATATGATGTCTGTGTAGAGTTCCGTTCATTTCACTTTTATTGTAATCTTTAGAAATATTGACCTCCGCAGTGACGTCGTACACCAAAAACAGCTGCAAAAACAGCTTCTCCACCAGATGTGGAAGAGAGCCCAAATGACCCCACTTTGAAAGTCACATGAGCAATTTTTTGCTTACACGCACATCCCTGCGTCTTCAGAGATGGTCACATCTCAAAACACAGAGCTCGCTCCATTCTCAAAAAACAAAAAAAAACTGTTGATCCGCCGTCAGAAGGCTTCTAATTAGAGTTGCCTGATTTAGACCAAAAGAATCCATCAGCGTATCTTTTGGCAGGAACACAGCACAGCTGATGTTAAGAGTGTGGCATAACACGCACCAACAACGCTCTGCACAAACTACTGAAGTGTCAGACTTAAGACCTCATTTTTCAATCTTGGAAATTCATTTTAATAAGAAAAAACTTTTCATGCGGGCCCAATGCTCGGCCTTTTCCTTCAGTTTCAACATCTCCCTCCTCTCCATTGTGCCCTTATCGCTCCCCACCGGGGTGGCAGAGAAATTAAATTACTTATCGCCAACTTCATTAACTCCCTTATCTTTGCCGAGGCACATATCAAACAGAATTTCTCTTAAACATCTCCCCCTATTCCCAGCCTTTTTTTTTTATGCATGAGATATCCCTGCCAGACAGCAGCGAGCCGAGCGAGTGCATGAGATGTAGTCCAATATGTCTTGTGAGAAAGGATCATCCAGCCTCACAATGGTCAGTAAGGACGCCGGTGCTGAACTGTGAGGCCGCGCAGCGCTAATGATGAAACACGCTGTTAATTACTGTTCCATCAGTGCGTACAACTTAGCTTTGCCAGTGTTTTTACCTCAGACGACCAATCTCGCACACTACAAATTAGAACACGGAGTGTTATTTCTCCACTGAGAAATGTTCAGTAAGATTGTTTCCATGGAAACAGTCCGACAGGCATTACTGTAATGTGTCTGCTGTTTGGAGGCAAAGGGAAACTTCCAAAATGGTGTTTCTCTTCAAATGTTTGCATTTGGCAGATCGATTTAATTCAACGGAAACATTCACATCTAAGAGAACATCAAGCAGGAGGAGGAGGAGGAGCAGAGGAACACTGCCAATTTGTAAAACACAAGACGCAAGTCTAGTCCTCTTTTATTTGTGCTGCACGTCAGCTGATGTCATAGGGGATCAGAAGGTCTCGTGTGGTACAACTTCATGGATAAGAAGGAATGCTTTCTCTCCTGACATCATGAGCATATCTGGGGAACGAATTTACTTTACACCAACTGGGAGTGTTGACATGTAACACATTCTGACCGCAGCACAATTTTGTAAGTTACTCACTCACCACATACTTTAGCTTTAAATGTTAAATGCACTTTAAATGTCTCTTTAAATTGGATTACGTGTGAATCAATCCAGCGTAGCCCTTGACGTGAAAGTGGGGTTTACATTTTCTTCATAGGTGTTACGTCCGGCTGCTGGGTTTGTGTTTTCTCCTCCGCCATGTCTTTGTTTCCCGTCTGTTCCTCACAGGTGTGGTGAGTTGCTGCTGACGATGCAGGCGTGGCCAGCTGTTTCTCCAGCCAATCCAGCGCAGCTCTGCACTATAAATGTTTTGTTTGTGAGAGGTTAGAGAGGATTGTGTTGGGAGAGATTGAGATTGATCGATCTGGGGGGTATTCCAGAAAGCGGGTTATGTGAAAACTCAGAGTAAGTTAACCCTGAGATCAGGGAAACTCTTGAGTTATCCGTTCCAGATAGAGAAGTAACTGAAACTCTGAGTCAGTCACCATGGTAACAGACTCTGAACGTAACCTGCTCACTGGCAGGTTTACTATATGAAACCCAGAGTTTCTACAGTCACCTCCCACATGAAGAAAGCTGGTAGACATGGATTGCCCGTTCCTACCGAATCCAATTGACATCGAAGCCTTAGTGATTCGAAATGCTTTACGTCTTCCGACCCAGATTAGACGTTTTATCATTTCCAGAGGAATTTTTGTTAGAACGCTACCGCTTTACTGGTAACTAGGAAACATATGGATGACACTTAATTCCTACAGTCCACATACAGATTTAACATGGTATTGACCAAAAGTCTTACTGCTTCAAGCTGTGCTGTGCACGTTGATGGACCCTCCTACTGGTGATGCCCAACCATGTTCTGTTCAAGGACAAGAATGTGCTAGTTAGCCATTCTGCTCATCACTTCAGTCTACATGTCAAACTCCAAATTCCACTCCATGTGAATGGGCAGAGCACAGCCAGAAGATAATATTAAGACACATTACTTTTAACTACCATCTGAGGCAAGATCTGAGTATCTGCAGGGTTTACAACTGTGCAGATGACACCATCTACAACTGTTGGATGCATACACACACACACAACCGTTCAAAAGTTTGGGGTCACTTAGAAATGTATTTTTCAAAGAAAAGCACTCTTTTTCAATGAAGATAACATTAAATTAATCAGACATACACTCTACATTGTTAATGTGGTAAATGACTATTCAAGGTGGAAACATCTGGTTTTGAATGAAATATCTACATAGGTGTATAGAGGCCCATTTCCAGCAACTATCACTCCAGTCTACTAATGGTACAAAAAATGTGTGTCTCCTAAGTGGGATATTAAGTGAAAAGACGTGTAAAAACGACATTTTATTAGGGGTTTAATTTACTATTTCAAGTAGCCACTGAATTAATATTTACTTTGTTTAATAGCCAAAGTCAATTAAAGAAAATGAATTAATGTGCAATCATAGCAATATATGCCATACCTTTTTTCACTGTTTTTATATTTCATTTTTAGCTGCTTCCAGGTCCTTTTTTGGATTGCACCTAAAATGAAAATCAGATTACATTCCTACTTATATTCATAATTATAGACTGCGACGATCTTACGGTTAAATGTTATGTCAATGGAACAGTACATTCAAACTTACGCGTTGACTTGGGAAGCGATTTTTCCCCACGCGGTCTCTGGCGTGGTCCTAGGTAGTTACGCCCTCCTCCTCTCCCGAGAGGGTGTCGTACCTTATTGCTTTTATAATATGGTTACTAGCGAAATTATAAATAGTAAGTAAATAGCTGCCTTTCAGCAGAAAATAGTTGTAGCCACCAAACGCTGTGTATCGCATTTCAGTAGTGTAGAGAAAACTAGTCGCTGTACATTCTTGTAAACAGCATTGGGTCTCGTTGCAACGAAAGCTTGCATCGCCTGAAACCGATCATTTGTGGAATTTCTGGTCTTTCTTTGGCAATTGCCACCGAGCTAAAAGCTGAAATGTCAACTAACGGTCGCGTTACTTTTACTGTACTTTTACACCAAATGGAGCACAGCTTGTTCAGTGGAAGCTTCAGACTATGACGACATACAGTACACACTCCTTTAGTGTCTTGCATGTGGTTTTGACACACATCTATTTGTGTTATTTCAGTATGTAACCTCACATATCTGTTACCCACTGACCGTTCACATCGAGTTATTTTGATTGTCAGTTTATATTCGTCAGAGAGCAGTTATTAAGTGCCTCCATTCTGATTTGTTGAATTACGGCAAAATTGCATTTCTGTTGGCAACTTGATAGATGATTTAAATTGCATTCACCTCTCGGCGCACAAATGTATTCTCTGATAATAAGATTTATTTAAAATCAATTTCATTCTTATTTCTCTTGAGGTTTGCTGTTTTGTTCGCCTAATAAATTCACTCCTATAGCCCCTTACATGCACACGCAGTGGAGGATTATTGCTTAAAAGTAGGACTTCCTGAGATTATAAAAGAGAAATGATGGTCAATATCAGAACAAAGGATGCTCACAATACTATTAGAAATAAAAGTTAATGTCCATGTATGCAAGGTGCAAAGCTATGCATATGCTATTTATTTAACTTTTGCAGTGCAGTGTTTAACCTAATAAAACAAACCGTAGTAGTGGTAATATTTAAAGTATAACAAATTATATCCACCACAGACAAATAGTGATGTCAAAGCCCGTCAATTTGAATCCAAAATTGTCATTTGTGTGTCTCAGATGTCCATCGACAGTAAACGTCCGGACAAATCGTAACTTGCACCAATTAAGTTTCATTCAATATCAAAGTAATTCCATGTAATATGTATATTATTATAATACGGGTTGAGGAAATCCAGCGTTCTGATTGGTTGAGAGTGGGTCACAAGGGGTACATTACTGAGCGATAATGTACAGTTGCTGTTCACATTGACCCAATCGTTCCGTATCACTGCGCACTCAAAGTAGCAGGTTAGATCTATTAAGACCGTTAGTTGACATTTCAGTCTTTAGCTCGGTGACGATTGCCGAAAATCCCACGATACGATACACGGATGATAAAGTAACGCCTCGCGTGCCTTATTGCCTTAATAAAGCCAAAGATTTTTGGCAGTTTGTTTTTGTTATATTTGGTAAATTGTCACGGTTTGGGTTCACATTGTTTTATTTTGTAGTTTTACGCCTCTGGTGCTCCCTGGGTTAACTTCATTTCCTGCCTTGTCCTGTCATCCCCTGTGATTGTCTGCCGTGTCCATGATTGTTTCCACCTGTGTCCAATCACCTGCACCTTCCCACTGTATTCAAGCCATGTGTGTCTCTTGTCCCTTGTCGCGTCATTGTTGAATGTTTGCATGCTTGTGATTATCTTAGTCTCTACTTCCTTGTCCCCCGCCTGCGTTTTTGCCCTCTTGGCATTTTTTTTTTTACCATTTTAAAAAATGAATTGTATATGAATATGAAGTATATGAATAAGAAGCTCTTCACATGAAATAAAAGTATGTCTTCACTCTAGAAAAAATCAGTCCTCCCTTATAACCCTTTATGTCACATACGTGTATGTATGTATGTATGTATGTATGTATGTATGTATGTATGTATGTATTGCTTACTCACTTAATATGTGAAAACAAATTATAGACATGTTTGTTTTCTACAAACATGTCTATAATTTATGTCAAAATACAATCCTCTCTTCTGCTGTAAACGTAACGTGTGTTTACGTAATCTAGCACAAACCCATAGGATCATGACATCATCTGATGTGTGTGTGGAGCCCTTTATCATCGCCACACATGGTGAGGATGGGATTACCACCACTGATCAGGGCAGGTAATGAAACCTCCCACAGTGGGATGAATCCAAATTGAGGTTTGCATGGTTCGTATTTCACCTGGAGATTACAACGCTCACATGGTTGTGTTCGCTCATTTCCCCCAGTTCTTTTGGTTGCTTTTAAGCTCAGAGATGAAGTCCAACTGCGGCGCATTGATAAAAAAAAAAAATTACGTGTGAACGTTTCTCCCATCCGCAGCCAGGAAACGTTGTCCCTTTCTCTGGCATCCTCTGATATGACATGCACGAGGCAGAAGCATGCATGGAGGTACATTGCGCTGTCATCCACAGTCAGTGTTGGGACCAAGCAGCATGCATGGCCATACAGATTTTTTTCCCGCTGCTGCCGCAGAGTAACAGGATGGAGCTTGTTTCCACGCACCTCGACAGTCTTGGGCAATCTTACATCACGTCTCTCTGATATGAGACTCGCGTTCACGAGCAGCCGGCGTCCCACGTGACGGCGTGAGGTTTCTGCCGCTGAAGCAAGCTTTCCTCACTTCCGACTTGTCAATTGCGCCCGCTCGGTCGGCGGCCTTAGGCTTCAAACTATGACGAAAAAAAGAAGCAAACTTGGTAAGCTAACAGGACCACTTGGTTAGCTTCCGGCTCGCTCACAGAGATGTGGAGATGTCGTCAATGTAGATTCAAACGAGTAGTAACAGTAACCAAACGTAAGAATCCCGCTAACGTTACATACTGTGAGCGGAAAACGAATCGCTATTAGAAACAACAGGCCTCGTCTGTCAGAAGGGGGGAAACGTCACAACCCTTCCAGACATTCTTGGTCATTACCTTACTCAATGACTCCCACTGGTTGGAGTCAGTCTGGGTTGCTTTTGAATTAAATTAAATGAGTCAGTAAGCAAGGATCACTAATTAGCATTAGTTTCCCTTAACCGTGGATGCCTGACTCTTTGTGATTTTTTTTTTTTTTAATTCAATGGCAGGATGGCCCCGCTTTAGGGTAAGATTAGATTTGGGTAAAAAAAAAAAAAAAAACGGTTTCCTGAACCGGCCAGTTTTTAGCTATCCGGTAAAACTAATTATAAAACATGATCGTGTAATGTTTACAGGTGATTTAACGTTGATAAAGTAAGCGTTACCTCATTACCTTTCGAGCCAAATACTGGTTTGATTATGAACGTTCTTAACCAGAGTCTGTGAAAGGACGCTAATGCCGGTGAATTTGCGGTGCAGCGTTATAGCCATGACCCGGCCAGACATTCACCTACATGGTAAACCTTTTTGTTTTTTGCGGGGATTAAATAGTGGTTAAAGGGTCTCAAATTACCAACAGTGCTGTCAACAAATCCGGAAACCCAATTCTGGCATTTCATAATAAGAAATCCCGTTTCCGAAACACCTCCAAATAGTGCAATAAACGCTCTCACAGTAAGACTAACTCGTCGCCCCGCTGCATTGCTAACAAAATGGCTTTTTTACAGTCAGAGTTAACGCAAGTTAAAAGCAATTATCCTTAGAAGCTTTGGGATTTTTATTAATTCCTTTCAAGCCTTACGTTTTTTTTTTTTTCAGTCAAAATCATAGTTGATTTATGAATTGATTCTTCTATGTCCTCTTTCATGCAAGAAATAACTTTGACACGGTTATGATAGTAAAGTAAAGCTTACTGAATATTCGTAGGGAGAGGCCCATCATTTTAAAGTTGCATGCTTTGGTTGTTCCTCCTCCACCACAAACCCTTCTCATCTGTTCCCAAAAGGAAACTACAGACTTTGACCCAGAATCGAGTCTCCGAGCAGCTCAAGAGATGCTTCGTACAATGTCCTTGAAATCTTTCTCTAACTTGATTATCCTAGAAAGAGACAGGAACATGTAAATGTTGTCGATGCAAACTTTAGACAGAACAGTGAAGAAACAAAGATCTGAGGAATTTTAAAACAATTTCTGGAATATTAGATGCTCCGCTATCTTTCATGGATTACTCACTTTTCTAATATCAAATTCTGCCACTTTTTAATCTCCCTTTTCTCCTCCTCAACGCATCTAGTCTGCCTGTACAGCTACTCTACATGGTCTACAATTCTACACCATGGCGGTGATACAGCCAACTATACCTCTTCTATACAACTATACTCGTTCTCTCTATCCCAGGTTTTTTTAAAAGCATATCAGTGCCTGACCAGTAAAAAATAACTGGATAAGCGATCCATAATAAGGAGTGATCTCTGTTGTGATGGTTCATTTCCCCACCTCTGTTCCACACATTGATTCTAATTATGGCCGAGCTGTTTCACCTTCTCCTCTGTAAGGATTTTCGGTTTCAGACTCTCTCCCGGAGGTGCCTCCCCGAGATAAAACAGGGAGCGGAGCCAACATTTCTTACCGCCAGTGAGGCCGACAGATTTATCCGATGACACACGGAGCCAAACATCTGCAAACAAACCGCCACGTTAGCGCTAAACAAGTACTTGTCTTGTACAGCTTTGATGCCATAACGGAGAATGTCTATATTCACAATTCGCGTATCTATAATGTATCTAGACGGGTCAATTGAGGGCAGTTAGTTTACAGCAGATATTTTCAATGCTAACATTAGCAAATGCAAACAAAGCTTCTGAATGCTTTGTCATGGATCTTTGGAACTGATGCCTTTTTCATTGTGACAAGCTTTGGTTAAATTACATACAATACAGTTGTAATTTGTTTGTCTAAAAGACATTTTTATTCTGCGATATGTGTCCTAATCAAATGAGCAAAAAAGTTTTTCTTTTGCCAAAACCGCAGGAGAGTTAAGAAATAAGCCTTTTTTTTTAATTCCCTCCGCCAGATGTTTGGATATTTTTTTATTGGCACTGAATTTCATCCTTTTTGGTAATTATACCATTTATTATTATAAAAACATGCTTTTTCAGTAAATAAAAAGCTTGTGATTACAATATTTCCCATGAGCACCGCCACATTGTGTCGTAGCAATTCTGATCCGGCTACCGTGTGCGTCTGTTGAGGAATCAGGTGACGTTTAAAAGAAAGCTACAAGGATTTCTATTTGTGATCAAGCCAATGCTGCTGAAAGCCTTGCAGTGCTTACCTGATTACCTGAAGCGTGTCTTGACTTTCAAAACCCAACACACATACTTGTGAATAGGTTAATTCCCTTTAGTGGTTTATCCTCCGAACTTACAAATACATACAAATTACATCCGTATTCCATTAAAACATCAATATTTTTCCACAGGGTCACCGAATCAACACAATGTACTTTCACCGGCTGCTGCTTGTACATTTTAATACGGGCAGCTGATTTCAAAGTGCATTATTGAGGATCCCTAACTCCTTCAGAATAACATCAGGGGGCAGCATGTTTAATGGATCCCATCCAGGCAAAGTCTGAATAGTAATGTTTTTATGTTCACAGGCTGCTGATTTCATCTCAAGATCAGACCGCTATCTGTCTTAGAAAATAAGCCCAACACGTACGAGTTGTCCTTCATCAAAATTCCAAAGTGAGAATTAGAACTGCTTTGCAAAACATACTGTCCTTTCCGGTGGTTATGCAATATCCTGTTTTCTCTATCCATCTCTAACAATAGCTTCTCCTGCTCCGGTGCCACATTTGGTTGGGACAACATCACTGTGAGGCAGCTAAGTAAATTGAGTTTCTTTCCAGCAGGAGTGCTTGTTTTCCATCCTCGCAGGTTGAACACTGACCCTAACAACCCCCCCGACCCCCCAGTCGGTGAAATTGAATTGTTACTCTCAGTTTTTCTCAGCACACAATCTCCTGCCTGCATGTTACAATTTGCCCAAGCTGTCACTGGGCTTGCAAAGGGGTCAGAGAGTCATTCTCTTCTCCAAGGAATCTGTTTCCCGAATGACTATTTTTGTGCAAACAAACAATTCCTGCCACTTCCCTTCACACCGGAGTGTCTGTTTCTCTCCCCGTATTTTACCCCACTGAGGGTGATTCACTGTGATCCGTTGGCGCTCTGGAATTTGGATTGGCATTTTTTTATTTTACTATCGTATTTCAGAGGTTTTATTAAAACTGTTACATCTACAGAAGTAGTCTCAAAGAACACTTATTTCTGTTAAATGTGTAAATATTAAAATAACTCATTCAAATAGATCCAAAGAAAGGAAATTACACAGAATTCACCATATTTACTGAATGTTCATGGATCTGTTTGCTTCAAATTGCTGTCAAGAAGGTGCTGGGGATAAAGGCAGGACTCAAACGCAGAGTTTTTTGAAAACAAAAAGGGACTTTAATAGTCCAAAAAGGTTTTCAAAAGCAAAAAGCCAAGGGGCAAAAACACAGTCGAGGAACAGGAGACATGGGCTTCTGACAACTAACAATGATGCAACAAGGGACAAAAGACACACATGACTTAAATACACTGGGAAGGTGCAGGTGATTGGACACAGGTGGAAACAATCAGACAATCACAGGGGATGACAGGACAAGGCAGGAAGTGAAGTTACCCAGGGACACAAGAGGCAGAAAACTACAAAATAAGAAAGGAAACAAACCCAAACTGTGACAATTTCCACTTCCTTCCACTTAAAATGATACAAATGGACCACTGGGGTCTTTAAACGAAGCTTGAGATGATGCCCTATCACAGCAGCCTGCTCTCACCAAGTGCTGTACGGATTACTCTACTAATTTGCTGCTTTTGTTATTTCGATCCATTTAGTCTGTGAGGAGGAGCAAGTGACATATCGTAAGTGAGAAGGACTACTTGAAGATGGATTGCAGAGGATGTGGACGGGTCGAACGGGGCACCTGTGAAACCAAAAGAGTAACATACATGTTTCACGTTTGTGCACCTTCTTATGGGATCACATGTTTATATGATATGTCTGTCATTTTAAGACATTCATAATAAGTCATCAACTATAAAGGTCTTCACCTGGCTTTGATTTTGCAAGTCAGCTTTTGCATTAATCATTCTCTCTGTTAAAGGAAAATTATGTTTTAACCGGCACTACATAATTGATGCTGATACAAGCATAACCACTTAAAAAGTGATGATACGCCACCATCACCATAATTACCTCTGAATTCCACTGGGATGCAAGGCTGGAGTAAAAATAATCAACTCATAATGTGGCGTCTCATTACCTTTTTTTTCTTTTGTACGTTTTCTTATTAATGTCGCGACACAGTGAAAAATAAATAAGTGTTCCATTAGGTGTTCCTATAAACAGGACGTTCAGAGCGGGCACCCTGGGGACTCTGCATTCTCCAGTTTCACAAAGCCTCAAGATTAATTCAAGTCATATTTCAGTGGTGCACCGCAAGAAACAAAACCCCACAACAACACTTAGAATAATCACTTCATTTAGTGGATTGCATTTGATATAAGTGATGTTTATTTGTCTAGAAAACGTTTCCTTCTTTCTTGTATCCCTATATCTTTGTCCTGACACATGATGAGTGAGAAGAAAAAAAATGATGGTTCTCGTTTGGTGCCAGGGTTTCAGAAGATTAAAAAATGACCCAGATTGGGACAAATTTAAGTGCACAAAGACCAAAAGCCATTCAGCTAAATCTTAATTCAATGTGTGCGTTTCTGCCTAATTTGAAGAATATTCACAACAATCCAACTGAGTATTCACTGTGTTCTTAAAGTCTCCCCCTACTTAGCTGTATCACTTACATAATCAGATAATACTATTTGCTTATTAGCTTGTTAGCTTATCAATGAATTGACGCAAAGAGTCAAATTCAATCAATCGGAATATTCAAAGCGGGCAGACTTGTGAATGGACGCTTGCCGAGTGCGAGCGTTGGCACAAGTGCTTCAAAAGTATCTTATCCGCGAATTACTTCACTGTACTCTGAACTGCTGCGGTGTATTTCCAATGTGCCCAGGAGTCCTTCAGCACTCCGTTTCAATTAGCAGCAGGCTAATTGGATGTTGACACTGAATCTACCCCCACTTTCAAATCCGGGGGAAGCCGACTCCTTCAGACGAGCGGCACCACCTCGTCCGCGGCCGGGGCCAGATGCTTTTGAGATTCAGCGTGACAGCGCCGAAACCAGATGGCCTGTGGAGTCTGACCCTCATCCCAGGAAGTACGAGGCGATGGTTAGAGGCTCGAAGTCGTGACGCAACTGGCAAAGACCTGTTCAGATTCCAAGCAGGCGGCACAGCGGGCGCAGCCTGACCCAACGGACTGACTTTATTGCCTCCCCAATTACCTGCATGGTGCTGGAAGTGCAATCGGACAGTTAGTCCTTGATTGAGCTTCAGTATTGTCTCAACTGGTCCAATCCAGTCGGATAAAGCAGAGAAAAGGGTTGTACACAGCACTGAGGAGGCATACAAATGTACGTTTCTTTTTTTAGTTTAAAAAATGTCAGATTAAAGTCTACATTAATGTTTTGCCTGACACCAATGTGGGTCCTCTTTTCTGGAATGTTTTTGCTGCCATTTAGCAGCCAAATCAAATAGTTGAAATCAACACTTTGTTTGTTTATAATGCATTTGATACTAGTAAGTAATCCAGGTCAATGAGATAGGATTTCACATGGAATAACAACCCATTTTCATTTTTAGGGAGAGTTATGGCTGGTTGCCTGTTAGTCGTTGGCCTTTAGATTCTCCACAGTTCATTTTGTCTTTACGCCCTCTGGCGTTTCTGAGAATAAGGCATTGAGCAATAACTCCTCGTTGCACGCTCTGCAGGAAGATAACAAAGTTTAACGCCGATGTCAAGCTGCTCTCACCGGGGTCGACTTTAAATGATTTTATATTAATCCCTCACCAACATTTCCCCGAATTAAAGGTTAAATATTAATAAACCATCAATAATAACCGTACTGAACTTTCTAATTATAGCCGCTTATATTTGCACTGACGACTGCAGTTTGTTGTGTGATTTACGTAAACAAATGCAAATTGATTTACTTAACAAGGCGATCTCTATAGAGTGAACTTCACAGGGAATCTAAAGGCTGTTTGAATTCTGACATCCTGCTTTGCACGAGGCGACGTGTGTAATTCTCACCCACACACACTGCAGTTTGCATATCCTGCTATTGAGGCGTCAGATTAACATAATGTATTACATAATAAAATACTAATATAACAATGCATGTCCTGTCCTTAGTTACCGACTAACAGTAACTTAAACTAGGGGTGAAGTTGTGGGCATTTGCCAGGCTGTGGGGTCTAATGAAAGATGTTATCAAGCCATATCATTGTGGTGAGGTCGGTAAGTGTTTGAGAGGTACTAGGGACTTCTCAATGTATTTATTCATTTAATTAGAATTTTGAAATGTGAAAGATGCTATCTCGTTCCGTTATAGGAGGTCTAAGAGGTTTTTAGTCGTGACCTACACAGACTGAAAGTCTGGATGGCTCAAATCATTTTGGTAGAAAATCTCCGACTTGAGCCTGAAACCATTATTTAAACCTCAAGTTAGTCTTTTGAAGAAGGACCAGACAAAAAGTCACAACATTACAAATGTCTTCACACTTGGAAGTGGTCCTCCGAAAGATAATAGTACAAGAATACACACACACACTTTCACTGTAAGTGAAACAAGGCTTCGCACGTCACACTTTCGGGCAGCAGTTTTTTTTAAATGTGGATTTGAAGCTGCGCTCTACTTTTATTAATAATACATCTACAGCAATAGAATTCCTTGAGACCTGTCAAAGCAAAATGGTCAATTTAAGACATTCAATGCGAATGTGGGACGACACCGACGCACATTATTTCAGTTGGGCTTGTCAAGGAGTTGCTTTGCATCGGTCATCCGCTATCGTTTAGTTCAAAGGTTATTTGGAGAAAGGACTTGGAGGCGCGGACCGTCGGACATCACAAACCGCACAAAGCTACAACAAATCAACCCTCACCTCCTTGGTCAACTGAATCAGTGTGATTGACAGAGCAAAATAATGAATCCTCTCCGCTGAACGGGGGTACCGGGTTGGTGTGGAGGGTTAAAGGATCTCACACACGTTGGGCTGCTTACTTTTCACAAAATGCCAGCGTAAGTCATGCGTTCCTCTTCCTCCCTCTCATCATTCTGCGCTGTGGGCTCGAGCTGAGGGCCGTTAAACGTTCGTTCTGGGATCCCGCGATGCGTTTCCTCGCTGTCAGACGACCAATCGGGGACATGGATGAGTGTTTTGTTCGCTCCGACTCAAAACATTTCTCCCTTTCCTCAGTGGTGTGCTTTGAAATGAATACAGTATACTGGACTTCAGGCACGTTCATGTCATTTCCATATCTAATTACTGTCACATTGACATTCACAATGCACACGACACGGCATCATTTCTCACCACTGTTGAGACGGTGAGACTTCTAATGGCTCAGAGGAAGACCTGGCATCCGACACCTTTCACTTTCTCTCGCAGCTAAGGCATTAATTAACGAGAGATTTAAATAAACACAGAATGGTCGGCCGTGTTAAGGTAAGTTTTAGAGGAGTAATTGCATGTAAATACAGCTCGTAGTCCGTGATGGTGTGAAGCAGCCGGGGATGAAGAAACGTATTTAGAGGAGCGATTCGCGATGAGTAGTTGATCTGGGAGTAATTGCATATTATTTGTCACTCACCACCGAAGTGATGCGAGCGCATAGTTCATAGTTGGCAGCTATGAGTAGCAGCTTGCAGAGTTACTAATCCAGGCCGAGTGCTAAAACTTGGTCATTTATTTATTTAAAACGTTTATTTTCCCATTAAAAGTCAACGCAATTCTCCTGGTGTCTTCAGGGATTCGAGACAAAACGTTTGAGCCCGTTTTACTTTAACGCATTCATTTGGGATAACAGTCTATTTCTAAATATACCAGTAGTGCCGTCATGCTACATATTTTTTTCACCATAAATACTGATGATCCACACAAATATTCAGTGAACGCATCAAGGTTGAGGGAACGAAGTATAAAATATAGAGGATATAAATGTTTCATAGCGCTGTGGACGGTGCATCATCAATCTGCTCCCATCACAACATGTGAGAGTATTTGCGACATGTGAAATTTGAATGGATAAAAAAATGCAAAACATGTCAATTAATTCTCTGCCAATAACATAAACATGACTGTTCTATAATTATTCCTGAATATGAATGTATTAGTGAATACATGCGAATAGAATGAAAACATCTATTCAAGGGGACTTTCAAACTATTTTTTGGTGCCTATTTTCTTGTTGCAAATTATTATATATATTATATTATATTATTATAGAGATCTGCAGTAATAAATCCCAGAGCCCCAGATGTCACTGGTGCTCCTGCTGCTCCTTAAGAAGGGTTCCTGACGATTGTATATGCAGGACAGGTGTGACAGCAGGCAGCCACCAGACTCCGCCCAGGTAACCACGGAAACCTGCTCGCCGAGCCTGAAACTCAGAAACACCTCCAAGCCAAGTCAGATCATGACACCATGAAACCCCCCAAAATGAGAAAACCTCACTGATCAAAAGATCATTTTCTAAATTTAAGAGGGTTTTACATTAATCTCCTCTCTGGCGACCAACGCGTATCTTGAATTTAAGAGGAAAAACTAGGATATTTTCAATTTACAAGATTAACAGTTATTTTAAGCAAAACAGACGCGGTTATTTTAACCCAAACAACCATTTTCTAAAGATATTAAACTAACTATGTTGCCAACTCTTAAAGTTGAAATTCTAATTGTAGTTCTTTCATACAAAGCAGCGACAAATATTTGAATACGGTTGTTGGGTGAAGCCTCCTGTTAAAGAAAATGAAAAGCAATCAGCGGGATTCTAAACTGCTGCGATCAGTCAATAGATTTTTTTCCTTTAGAATCTAATAAGCAAAAATCCATCCAGCCAGTGATTGGATTCTAGGAAGGTGAACATAATAAAGATGCTCCCCTCTAGATGGAAATCTGATGTATGTGTGTGTGTGTGTGTGTGTGTGCGCGCAAGCAGGACCATGCATGATGATTCATTTCATTATGCCCACTTTACTGTCTTGGTGATGTCTTAAGTGGGGACGGAAAATTAGATGTCATCAGGAGACGGTGATATTATTCTGTTGAGCTCTTTTGGATTTGAAAGTCGTTTGCTTGTTTTTACGACTGGAGGAGGGCGTCATTGGGGGGGACGGGGAGAATTTGTAATTTCGCCGCCTCGCATTCAATTTAGCAAACCCACTTTGTTCAAACAACACACCTCACTTAGGCCTTAACCTTATCTCTACTATACAGCACCGGAGTTTGTGAATCTATTACGGCCTCGATGCGATGCTCTTGTAATACGATAAAAATGAAATGTGTGTATATCAGCGAAATCGGCTTGCGTAGACACCTTGGCTTTAACTCGATTAAAGACTCGGACTGGATTTGAGAAACTTGGAGTTGTGAAGAAGATCTACAGCTTTAGCAGGACCAAAGGCAGAGCAGAGGAAGTGAAATGTTTAAGACGCACGGTAGAAAGTGTAGCAAGCCCAAACTGTGTACACTGGAAGCTGGTCTACCCCCACCCCCTTTGGTTGGAAGGCTTTCTGTGAGAATCTGGAACCTGGCTACAGGGATCTTTTCCCCATTAGAGAGGTCAGCCACTGAGCAATAAAGCATTGGATCAAAGCCGGTTTTTCTAGTTCATCCCAAAGCTGTTGGATGGGGTTGAAGTCTTTTACTACCAAAATGGGCAAAGCATTTCTTTATGGACCTGGCTTTCTGCATGTCGGGGCACAGTAATGTTGGAACCAAACGAAGATGAAAAACAATCACAGGAGGCTTATTTGTGAAAACACACTGGAGGGGCTGGAAAGCTGAAACTAAATGAAAGGACAGGAATTATGGACACGATGACTGAAAGGATAAAAAAATAACCATCTTACAGGCTTGTTCTAATGGACTCAGACGGTCTAACAAAGAGAGATTTGGAACATATGAGGCATCGTAATACTTTCCGAAATTACTTTCAACTCTGACACAGAAGTTATTTTGCACCTCCCGCCTGATGCAGACTTTCCTTTTTTATTTCAGTCAAGTGCCTCTTTAAACCAACGAGTGACCCCGCTTATTCTAAGCTTCCTATCCATCACTTCAGGAACCAGACAACACATTGGGGTGCGGTTCAGTCGAGGAGCTGAGTGTGATGTATGACTGTCTACTAATGCCATCATAACTATTCCCTAGTGGCACATTAATTCACTTTTATGGTTTCCCCTCCAAAGCCACTCTCTTTTCCTTCTCATACTTCAGATGTTATTTTTGTGGCCCGCTGTGATTTATTAGCCTAAATCTTTAAGGACGCTGGTAGTTAATAGCGGCTGCAAATCTACAGCAGCAGCTACAGCGTATAGCCGCAACCTTCCTTCCCGTGACGCAGCACGAGATGAAAAAGCTCAGCAGAGCGCTGAATAAACGAACCTCAGTCGCAGGTCACATATCATAAGGCTGGTGGGAGTACAAATTGCATCTCTAAATCAACATCTTTCCCTCACCGCCTTAAAGGTATACCTGCTTAGAAGTAATTACTTTGCATATGCGTACGGTGCACTGCCGATTTGAGGTATTGCGTCCTTCCTCAAGGAAGTTAATGAATTCATGGTGGCTTGTTTTCTTTCATTCGCTGATTCCACGGACTTCAGGAATTAGTTTTGAACTTCATGAATTGACCTTGGGACTTCATGCCACGATTGTAAAGCATTGAGGGCATAATTGGTATAACTCAGAATAATGTGGTAGTGGCATGTTGGTCATACTAATTTGTTTTTGGGGGATTTTTTGAGCTTGGAAGGTGCGAGGTCTAAGACGTGGCCAGAATGTTGGATCACAACATTCAATAAATTAACTGCGATAAAAACACAATGAGAATATATTACATTTTTTTATAATACCGAAATTAAGCAGCTAGCCTCTGCCTGTCCTGTCTGGTAAAAATTACATTTCAATTAGCCTTCTGTTGACAATTTAGCATTTTTAAACATTACTGATATTGAATGGATCCAATAGAAGAAGTGACATGCTGGACGCTAATTCTCTGTAGCACGTGTTCCCACGTGACACATTGCACATCTTCCCCCTGCTCAACGACCCCTTTCACTTACTCACCTCCAGCTTTGTGCTGCTTTTGTGTACAATGCGTCGGGATATCTTCCCGAAACCTTTGACACTCTTCCTCACCCTTTGCATCTGTTGATGTGCATGGTTTAATTTTAGTTTAGAAATCCCCCCACAAAAGGACGGATTCGGCTCCAGCACAGCGCCACTGGGGTCCAGCGCTGTTTTCAAGGGCGCTTAAGTCGAGTGAACGTTTGCTGTCACGGGATTTTTTGGGTTCAGACCCTCACGTGGAAGGACAACCGATCTGCTCATTACACCATCATGCTGCACTGCTTTCATCCCAATGCAATAATGGATATGCTGCCGAGGTCATGGATGTGATTCTACGTGAGAGGCCAAAGGCAAGAGCATCTGACCGTTACCGCTGTGAATCCTATTTCTGAGACTTTTTCTTAGAAGTGCTGAGAAAAAGTCTGAATGGCGATAGCTGATTTCTTTCTTGGTAGTTTCTAAAACTCAAGCTGTCACGCTAAGTGTTCCCCCCTCTAGACAGAAATACAGAGGAATAGGGAACGAAAGTAACGCTTTTACTTCTATGGATGCTATTTTTTGCTGCACTCCAAAATGGTGATTAATTGCTTCTGCCATGCAACATTTATAATGTTCCAGGAAAACCTCAGGATGTCCGTGTTGTCTTTTGTTAACCCCACTGGGACAGCTCTGGTCCTACCTTACTGCTTTTACGTCGCTTTCTTTTTTCATCGACGTGCTTCGATCCAATAAGCTCTTTGCCATGTTCTCTCTGCCAGCTTCTTCTCTATTTATTATATTATATTATATTTTTGGAGATTTCAGCCTTTTCAATATGTTGTACCTTTTTTATATATGTATTTATTTGTCATCATACTGAGTTTAAATCTAAGCAGCTTAATGCCCAATGAACCATCGTCTCTACATGACATGAGGTTAAAAATGTGCAGGTGCATTCAAAGCAACCAATATCAAGTTGACCTTTTTCACAGCAGACATTTTGACTTTTCACATCAGGATTAATAATTTTCATGATGGCTCAGTTCCATTCCATTCCTAGTCTTTACACACAATATTGTGACCTCCCCTAAGTGGATTGCTGCCGTCATTAATTCCATCTGTACTTCTCCCCCCCCCCCCCCCATGACATGTCAAAGTGTTGGCTATTAAAAAGGTCTATTGGCAAGACTTTAATTGTAATGGCGGCCTGCGACTCGCTTTGCATAATGATGGGTCAGTTGACTGTGCAGTGTGACTTCTCAATTTATCCTCCAAACATCGAGGGTCGGATAAAAGAAGGCACTTGCTTCTTTTGACAGGAAAGGCCACATTGTCTGTTTATTTTGAATGTACTAATGAAGTAATAGTTGAATACTAAATGTTTTTTGCTTGCTCATTTCAATTGCAAATCTGTTATACATTTATTTTGGAGGAACACAACATGCTGCAACCAATTTGTCAAAAATATTTTATTTAATTCTCATTCACTACATTACATATTTAGTAAATCCTTGGATGGTTCAGTTCGTACCAATGGATGCTCTGTTTTTGGCTGCTCTAACAGGTGACATATCCAAAACTGAGGGACCGAGAATACAGAGAAAAAAACCCTGTTTCTCCACCTTTTACTCGATTATTGTCCGTTCGTGTCGTGTGACTTGTTCCCAGAGCACAACAATGGAAGTGCTGGTGTTGTCGTCAAGAATGTGTAGGTCAGCGCTTTATAAAAGATTTCTCGTGGCGTAACTGATTTTGACAAGGATGTAATTTCAGAATGAGACGCAAATACAAACTGGTGAAGACTTGAACTCTTGTAAGGTACTTACATCGTAATTGTCTGTTGCAATCAAAGTACTTGTAGAGAGCTTACGTTGAGATGTATGTCCCCAATACTGGACTACTTTCTTTCCATTATAAATACGTTCCAGGTAGAAAAAGGCAGAGGTACCTGTTAAAATATTCAAATTCTGGAAACACAACAATCAATCACAGCTATTTGTGTTTGAAAGCTGATAAAACCCACAGCTTCTTGAAGTATATAAAAACAATGACCTTATTCGGGGCCAAATGGTTATAACATTGGACGTCAGAGTGATGCGCCGCACTGCAAAGACTCTGCCAAGTCATTACGGATCGCTTCTGGGCTTTGTTGCTGTTGTTTTGTGAGTCGACCTGCATGGGAACGTTATCGATGAGGCCGAGCAGACGGATCCCCGAGGACCGCAGCGCTCAGTGCTCTCAGAGGTGCACCGCCCCGAGAGCCGGAAAACAAACAGCAAAAAGACATGAGGCAGGGGTAGAGAGGGTGGGCTGGGAACCACAAGGTTGCTTGTTCGAGCCCCGGCCGCTTCATGTCCCATGCCGAAGTGTCCCTGAGCAAGACACCTAACCCCTAATTGCTCCCCGGGCAAAAAAAAAAATACATATAAAAAGCTGTGGTTTAAAAATGCAATGTGGGTCGCTTTGGATACAAGCATCAGCTAAGTGACCTATAATGTAATGTTGCACGCAGGAAGTCACCAACAATCAGGCAATGCTTTAAAACAAACATCTCAAGAGAGAGATTGCACAGTTTTAAAGTATACAGTTGTGATTATTTTTCACCCTGGGCCGATATTCCTCCCATCATGAAGGGCTGGCTGTTTTCAGAGTGTTCTCTCTGTACTGTAGAGCTTTTAGTGCCTGCAGTTTGCTAAAGAGGCTGCTCTCAAACAAACGCTCCCCACCCACGCTAAAGCCAAAGCAGGCTCCCACAGTGAAACCCAAAAGAGCAAATAATAACACTCGCTCAGCAGTCCGCCCGTGTCCTTAAACAGCTGTGATGAAATAATCGCCATGCCGATGTCAGTGCATTAGTGTCGTTATAGATTGGAAATAATCAGTAGTTTCGACTTTGCCAACACTGGTGGATGTGCTGTAGCACGAGTTCACCGCCCTCATCCTCCCATGAATCCTGTATTCATTCACCACGTCGGTGTCACTTGGTTGCCCCAGTCAGCAGTTGGACAATACCCTAAAATATGTAACTATTACATGATACTAAAAAAAACATACTTAACCAACTGGATAATTACAATCTTGGCCATTCTAGTAATAAATTAACACCCAGGAAATTATCACAGGGAAGATTTCTTCATTTTAGAGAATTGATGTGACATGTGATCGGCCACTATTGGCAGCTATTACTGACCGCCGGGACTCGCTCCTGCACACCTCTCTGAGCACGGCAATGTACCAACTGGCGACGATGACGCGGTCCGGCCACTGTGCACCAAAGGTATTTGCGGAAACGACTGCATCAGCTTGGTGCAGCAGCAATTAGCTTCCATTCACATGATGGGTATCTATATGGATATCACTTTAAGGCTGCTGCTATCCTTACTGCCTTTGTGGGTCTTTAATCAATGCTCTAACACACGCAGGCTCAACCAGAATACCGTTAGCTGAGCATGAGCGGGTCCGCTCCGCGAAACTTCCATGGCCGAAAATAGAGCCGGAGCGAGCGCAGCGAGGAAATGAATCTCCTCTGTTCCCATGTGTCAATGTCACCGCTGCACGCGGCGAAGGAGGCTGCCCTACATAGTCAATCTCCATAAAGGGCTGCTCGCTAAGTATCCGTACGTGCATGTTCCAGCGTGCATGCATGTATTTGTGTTTATTGTCTGCACATTCAGAGCGACAGCGAGGTAATGAGAGGAGACGTGGAAGGAGAGGCCGGTACTGAGGCGTTGTCACCGTGGATCTCCTCAAGGTCCGATCGGCCTCCTCAGACACAGTCTGCTCGGGTCAACCGGCCCGAACCTGCGAGGACCGAAGAACCGGTGTATTTATCGCTGCGAGTCATTTAGCGTGTTTGTAAAGGAGAAGGCCCGGGGAGGTTATCGATCACGCCTCCTAGGTTGACCGATCCAAGAAAGCAACATGCAGGATGGCCGAGGAGTTAGTTAATGAATAACGGAGCGCAAAACACAGCAGCCAATCATAGTCATATGGGAGAGACCTCCATTGCTTGAAATGTTAAAAATAAATACTAAAAATAAATGACTTTAGTTTAAAATGAGGTATTTTAGGAGCTTTCGCACCGCAAATTGACACAACCGACATATCACAGTGTGCCGTAACAAGGAGGCCTTTTGTCTGAAACAAGATGCTGGTTAGTACTTCGGTCACATACATATTTTAATTGAAAAATTCTTCATGTTGCCAGATTAGAGCCAAACGCTTCCCAAAGGTGGACTAAGTAACAGCTTCTTATAATTTAATAAAGAAATAGAAGAGATAAAACTGTCGGGTGCTCACTTAAGGGCGTAAGCATCCAAACCAGCCCGTATACTTCCATGCCTATTTTCTGCTTAAATAAATGTTACGCTACAGTAACAAACAATAATAATTGACGAAACCAGTGTGACATGAAACATTCATTTGTAATAACGCCACGATTAAGCAAAATATACTTGTACACAGCAGACAGTAAATTTTTTATCGAATAAGCTTGTAGGTTCCAGTCACACAAAAAAGTGAAGGTATAAATGTAAAGCAAGCGCACACTGATGAGCGGAAACTTTGTAGTAACATTAAAAAGTGCTGCAACAGTATCATTAGTTTAGCTAAATCCTTGTTTAGTTGAACTTTACCAATAACTACTGCGCTATCGTCTTAATTAAATTCAATACATACAACTATTCTTCTGCTGTTTTAATTTAACTTTCATTTTATACCTATTCGACTCCAAACCACATCGTAATGCATTTAGTTTAGTGGCATTTTCAGTCCTCCATAGAAATCCAGACTTCCGGTTTACGCGTCACTTCATGGAAAACTCTCTTAGGGCGCGTTTTTAACAACAGCGGCCGACCTTCTTTTGTCTCTATTTGTTGCTTTGATTCGACCCTGCAGTCCCGAGCGGTCCAGAGGCTGTTCCCCAACAGTCGTTTGACGCTTCAGATTACTCATCAGAAGCGTGTGCCCTGTGGTCAACCCATCCGGCGACAGTCTGGGGGAGGACGATTAGAACAACTCATCCGCCACGACGCTCGATCAAAACGCTCTGCTGTTCCCAGCCGGAGCAAAATGAAGTCAAATGAAAAGAACACGTCCTGGTTTAAGACAATAAGACACCCGGCTTGGCTCAGGCCAGAATCCATCTCTCTTTCTCACATTGTTCATGGAACGAATGCCTCCCCCGAATGATCCAGCTCCTTGCTTTCATTTGCATGTAAACAGATCCATAATAGAAGTGCACTTACGCTCCAGCCGGCAGGCGCTCATAGTGAGTCATATGCGGTCATATGATAAATGTATTTCTTAGAAGAAATCCTGGCTGTATTTTTTTGTTTAGGTATAATTTTGCCTCATTTCATATACTACTATTATTATTCCATATTTTTTTTATGTCTTGCATTTTTAGCGCCATGTCACCCGCTGGAGAAAAAGCAGTAATTGAACGCTTTTTGAGTCTAATTTGTTTGAGGTGAAAATCCATCAAGCAGGATATTTATTTTCTCCTCGGGAACAAAACAGAAGCTGTATTGTTTGGAAACAAGGAAGAGAAACCGCCGAAAGGCTTTTGCATGACATCAAGGTGTAAAAAGTATATTGGTACACCAAGATTTAGACTGCAAGGAGTCAAACGGGGTGCAGCATTAATGTTTAATCATAATTGTTTGTGTCCGTAAAACAGATACTAAACGACAGTAGCTTATACCAGCTGGCCTCTTGTTATATGAATGTTATTGTTATGACGTTTCTGCTGGAAATGATGGTGAATATAATGTAGTTGATCAGTGTCATAACGTCACAAAGCCTCCTGGAGAGACATTAAGAAAAAGGGTTTAGGGGAAACATCATGGCTGGGGGTAAAGTAACTGAAATAAACATGTAAACCATATAAAATAAATCAAACTGAAATCACGTCACAAACTTCTTCAAACAACACCTTGGGTCGTTTGCTAAAAACAGAGTGTGGCTTCAAACATCATTACCACAACGGTCCATTAATGTCATTTGAATTGTAGGCTGTAATGAATTCTTTAGCTTCTCTCAGTTTATTGCTTCAGTGTCCTCCCACTACACACCCACCAATGTTATCTTGCTTTGCAGATGAGCCGGTCGCTGCACATCAGCTCATGGTCATCCACAATATGAATTTTTTCTTGGCATTTTTTTTAGAACATTTTGTACTTGCAACAACATGAGAAGCTCAAATTGTGACCACCAGGACGGGGCTCCGGTGAGTGAGAAAGGGCGCTGCTGGATATGTACTGACTGCAATGTTCACGAGGCAAAAGGAATTAATACAGTTAATGAGGCCGGTTACAGAGAGAAATCCCCCTTAGTTATCCTCCTCTGAGTAGAAGGTGACCTCTCTAATCAAACCCAATACTGCAGTACTCTGAGGAGCGCTTGTTCACTAAAGAGACACCCTGGGGAGGTTCCGATTCGAGGAGCAGACAACGAATAGCCAAATGGACTCTGGAATTACGCTTGTGAGTAAAACAAATGTGCTTTTGAAATGCATAACCTTGATGTGGTTTTTCAAAAGTAACTATTAGTGACATTCATGGAAAGGTTTGCAAAATGTAAGATACGAATAATAAAAATAGAGTTTATTTGTTTTTGTCGATTTTTCTTTGCAGATGAATGAAAAGGAGAACAGCTTAAACCAAGAGCATTGATGTTACAAATAAAAGAAATTTCATTTCTCATCTCATCTTAAACCCCTTTTCCGGGGTCGGGTCGAGGGGGCAGCGGTCCCAGCAAGGGACCCCGAACTTTCCTGTCCCCACATCTACCAGCTCTGACTGGGGGGTCCCAAGGCGTTCCAAAGGACAGTGGGGAGACATAAACTCTCCACCTAGTCCAGGCTCCTCAGTTCTCTTCCCAGCTGGCCATGCTGGATGGAGCATATGGAGGCGCCCAGCGGGCATTTTTTACCACAGGCCCAAACCACCATGACTGGCTCCTTTCCACCCAGAGGAGCAGCGGCTCTGCCCCTCATGCCCCTCGTGCTACCCAGCCAACCTTTGAGGAAACAGATTTTGGCTGCTTGTACCCCGACCATTTTCTTTCGGTCATGACCCATCGATCATGACAATAGGTGAACGTAATAACAAAGACTGACCAGTAGATTGAGAGCTTTGCCATCAGGCTCAACTCTTTTTTCGTCCCAAAGGCGGCGGTAAAGCGTGCAACTCCGCCCCTGCTGCTCCAATTCGTCGTCTTTCCTTCACTAGCAAATAAAACTCTGAGGTACTTGAACTCATTTGCTTTGGGTAAGTACAAAGGACAAAAAGAAACTTTAATGCTTGTTTCCTTTTTTAAATTTCATCACATTTGGCCTCTTGCATGACAAAGCAAAATAAAGGTTGGATCCAGAATATGTTGGAAGTTCATGTTAGTTGGTTGGAAGAAGTGATTTTAGGGCTCCATTAAAATGCCCTGAACATGAGCTCAAAAAGCCTCAAACCCCTGAGCCTCGGTAGAATATGCTACAGTGCAAAGTATACAGACAGGATGGAGGGGTCTTAGGAAACGAGAGATATGTGTGAAATGCATGTAATATGTTGTAAAAGGACGGGGGAAGGCTTCCAAAGCAAGTTAGATTTCACAAAAAAACACATTGGCAGACTGGAGCTGCTTTCACCTTGGTGTTACTTTCCCAACTTTTCAGGATCAAAGTTTATCGCTCCATCAAGGCCCAACAGTGGCTGTTGAGTATTTCAATGGTTTTGGGGGATGACATAAGGGAAGATATATTCCTCTTCTGGGCCTAAGAGCTTACAGCTCAACATCTAAATTTACCAAACTGAGTTTGGAGTGTGAGACGTTCCAAGCATAGTAAGTCCGAGGCCCTGCAAGCCAAGCTCAATAAACTGAACTTCCTGATGTCTGCCGCAATAAAAACGGACACATTCAGTACATTTTGGACAAATGCATTGTTTATTGATTACTGACACCAAACTACTTCCTGCTTGTAGATGAAAAATGGTCCACACATTTATTTATTAACTGGCGTACTCACCCCTGGATTGAAGGGGATTGCCTTGCAGTTTCTGGTTTGTGTATATTGATTTCACTACTGATACTATACAGTAGAATATTCTCTTCTTTGAGACTGCAAATCAGTCTACCTCACTAACTGATGCATACGTCTGCTGCTGTGTTTCTGAGGTTTCATTATAAAAAGCCGGCATGTATGAATCATGATATCATGAATAAATGGCAATAATAGGGCTTAATTGTAATTCCTGTTTATACTATCATTGTTTAATGCAATTCCACTATGTAAATAGTATACATTAATAATTGTATAAATATATATTTGTAATTAATGGCATGATTGTCCATAGTCAAATGAAAACGAAATCAGTTCACATTTAGTTGTGTCAAGAATAACTGTAAAAAAATGTATTATTTTAAGTGTTTGTTAAATGTTTTTAACAGGATTTAAAGCATGAATGGAATGCATAATCTTCAACAAGTGGATGAGTTTAGGATGTAGTACAAATATTTTTTAGTTGTGTTTGAATTGAATGAACTGCTTGACTGAAGCAAACCTTATTCCATTCATCAATGTACGTCGAGAACAACAACCAAACTTTGTTTTAGGCCCTCGCCATGTTGTTATGTGATCTCTAAGATATGACGGATTTGATACACGATACTTTATTGCCTCTGCAGGGAAACTTATCATCGGCTCACAGCGCTATTGATCAACCATGATTACAAACAGCGGTCGGTCAATAGAGCAACCTATACTGTACCATGAGATGAAAAACATATCAACAATACGCTGTAAAGAGAGAAATCTACACAGCGGATTGAAGTCAGAAAAATGTCCTAAACATTCCCTGAAAAGGAATAAAAAAAAACATTTTAATGCATTTACACAACTCCTTAATTTCCTTAAAGTGTGATACTGCAAATGTTTTAAAATTACATTTTTGTCTTTATAGGGCAATACCTGCCAATCAGCAATTATAACCCTCAACAGAATCCACAGATTTTGGTTAGAATTCCAGACATTTAACAAACTAACAGGGTGTAACAGTTCAGAAATGTCATGAAAACTGACCGGCTAACAGGCCCATGGACCCCTCTCCTGCTCATGGCTTCCTTCGGCATCCCCTGGAGTTTACTAAATGTATTTTTGTAACTTCTACTATAACGTCCCTGTTGTAGCAAATATCACATGTTAGAATTTATTGATATTTATCCATTTTATTTTATTTGTATAGCGACTTCAGCTCCGAGACGGGGACAAAGCGCCATTAGACAGTAACACTCCATTTACCAACTGAAGAGCCAGGGCGAACTTTTAATCGTGTCATTGACTTGTCATCTTGTCAGTTAATTTGAGATGATGGATGGCTGTATTGACGGCGCTGTTCGGTTCAGCCCAGGCTATTTAAAAACTCGCTGTGGTGTCGTGAGTCATGACACTGCTTGGGCCCTGCCTTTAGTGGCAAGGCCCCAACGGCTAATCCATCAAACTGTCTGTTGGCTTAGGCAGTGATATTAAAGGCCAGGGTCCCTATCACACTTGACAAGGTCTTCCTTCCGTCCCTTTTTTTGTCTCCATTGTGGAGATTAGTAAGATAACGTCTTCTTAAAAGGTTAGTCTATCTACAGTGTAGCTTCTGACACGCAGGACCTTTAACTGTAGCACCAAACAAGTCACATCTTCTCAGCAACTTCCCCTTCTTCTACCTTTTGATATCGTAGAGAAAAATATTTCAACAACCATTTGTCACGTCAGCAATCCAAACACTCACAACCTCCACTCCAACCCACACTTTTACTCAAAGGATCTTTTACTCAAATACACATTTGACAAACTGAGGATTCAACACAGAAATTAAAGATGCAAGCAGTGATGGACGGGTCCTCGCTAATCCGCATTTTGGGGAACTGGCTCTCCTGCGGCCGTTGGACAAAGCGTCCACAGGTAACACAGGTTTCCTCCCCCCCTTATTAAATATCTTTGAATATTTTTTAAATATTTTTTGAATAATTCTTGAATATTTTTTGAATATCTTTTGAATAATTTTTGAATATTTTTTTGAACATTTTTTTTCACCAACCAGTAACCCACTGGTCCTTATGAAGCAAGGAGCATGGTGTAAAGTAAAAACATACATTTTCCTGTTGCCACCAGGTGGCCCTATGACTAAGGTTGAAAATGATAATATGGATGTCTACAGGGTAAGTAAGTCATGCTATATGAGAAATATGAAGCAGATCCGATAAAGTATGGTAGAGTTAAATCAACTTCAATTGGTAGTTTTTTTGAAAATGCTCTGTGTGCACATAGTTTGATATTTCTTTCGACAAAATGCAATTTTTAGATTCCAAGGTCTCGAGATCACACTTCCGAAATTTGAAAAGAATCAGGTTTAATCCCTGGGAGGAGTTCGGTCTTGTAAAACGTATCCCATAACTTATCAAAACAATAAGAAATAAACATGATTTTTATTTTTCAGGGGAACATTGAACCAATAATAACCCACAGAAAATGTAGGAGGAATTAGCAAGATCCAAGTGGCAGAAAATCTAGTTAGGCACCTTATTCTACTAACCCATAACATTAGCATTTCATTTTACTTTATTTTATTACTTGTGTCTCTCTGTCTTGTTGTCTATTGTTACACTGTCTACTGTCGCGAACCTACCGCCAAGACAAATTCCTTGTATGTTTGACATATTTTGGCAATAAATGTTTCCTAATTCCTGATTGCATACCATGATTGACTTTTTTTTAGAGCATGTCCAAGAGCGCATGCGTGCCAAATTTCATCAAATCAGGGGAAACATTGTCCTAGTGTGGTACTAAAGCGGTCACTATAGAGACATTTATTTATACCCAAATGCGAGACCCCAAAAATATCAAATTTTTCACCAATCCTGATATACATGCCAAATTTAACAAATTTTGAATATGATAAAGCCCCCAAAATGGCAACATAACTTAAAAAAATAATAACAATAACTCCTTGAAATACAATAGGTTCCTGTTTTAGCGAAGACCCTAAATAGTTATTTGTGCTGGAGCCAAATACACATTGGACATCCTTTGTGTTCTGATATATCTATTGTATAGCTGGAGACCAAAAGGCCAGTGTTTTGACTTATATATGTAAAAGGGCTTTGTTTGCAGTTATCAGATGTTTTATAGTTTAATTTACAGAGTACTACATTACGATGATGTGACACCCTTGTCCACTAAAAATGAGAAATTCAACAAAACTGCATTGTAAAACCTTTTTTTAACAGATCCTCGTGTTGGACAGGACCATGACAGGACACCACTGTGAAAACCAAAAACCACAAAACAGACATTTTACTAAACTTAAAAAGTAGTTGAGTTGTGTTTAATGTTTTATAGCCATCCATTTACTACTGGCTGATCCGGGGCTGGGTCATGAGGGTAGCTTGCAAAAAGGTATCCCCTGCCTCATCTTCACCATTTCCCGTTTCCAGGAGGAATCCCAAGGTGTTCCGAGGCCAGCTGAGATCATGTATCATCCCTCCGCCGTGTTCCGGGTCTACCGGGGGGGCCCGGAAAATCTCTCCAAGGAGGTGACCAGGAGGCATCTTGAACAGAGGAATGAACCACCTCCGCTGGCCCCTTTTAACACAAATGAGCGGCTCTCCTCTGAATTCCCTCAGGATGTCTGAGCACCTCACCCTACCATGGGTAAAACACAGACAGCCTGCTGAGGGAGCTAATTTCGTCTCCCTCTGTCTATCGTCTCAGTCTTATGGTCACGACCAAGGGATCATAACCATACCCGATGGTCAGAACATAGATGGATAGCTCAGCTTTCTGTTAACAGGAACTGTGAGGTACAGTGCAACTCACGCTCCATTTTATGCCCTAATACGTGAACCAGGACTTGATGTATCTGAGATTCTTTGCATGGGGCAGTGCCTCACTGCCAACCCACAGGGTGCAATTCACTGTTTTCTCGCAAATGACTACAGCTTTGAACTTGGAGGTACTGACTGTGTCCGCTTCACAATCAGCTGCAAAGAGTTCTAGGCTTAATTATAAGGGTTGTATTGCACACAGAGTACTTTTGCACTGGGGGACAAGTTTTATTTAAATTGGAGTTCAACTAGTGGGTTGTCAAACAAACAAAGAAAAACAACATTGCAGATGAAAAGCCCTGTGCATTTTAGCTCACGGTAAATTGTGCATCTAAAATGTTGTTATCAGCGCTTGGAGTTTGTCTACTGCTCTTGGTAGAAGATCCTAAATCATGTTTTTAACATTTTCTTTCATGACATCTGACAAAACACCACTTCAAATTCCTGTCTGCTTTCATCTGTCAAAGAGTCTCCCCATCCCTTCTGCTTCTTTTTTCTCCCTCTATCCCTCCCTCCCAACCTGCACACAAAATAGCTGTAACCCCATAGTTCCTCAAGAGGGCTTGTGCGGCTGTCATCCGTTCTAAATGCCCTCCTAAAAGGAAAGGGAGGGGTCTCTCTCTGATCCGACTGCCGCTTGGATCATTAAGGGGCCCTGTGGCTCAAGCTTCTGTTAGCAATCATTTCCAATTAGTCTCCACTTTGCACCACGCGCAACGTATCCCCCCGTGGGGGGCCGTGGTTTGTACTGTAAAATCCCAGGTAAGGAGAGAGACAATAGGAAGAGCGTTCGTATGGTAACCTCGTCGCCATGAGAGACATGACACACCTTTCTGAGGTAATGAACTGAGATTGACTTATTAAAAAGCTTTTGGCATTGCGACTTATGTTTGTCATGGTTTCATAGTAGTAAGTGCTGAAACTTGTTTGTTGTTTGATTGATGTTTTTTGTTCTCTTTTACTAAATCACCAACCGTTGTGTAGCTACATATCTTCTAGTCCATTTGGATTTCCTTGCTGGGCTATAGACATAATAAATCATTTAGAATTCAGTGTATTTCATTGCAAAGGGAGAAAATCTGATAAAACGGTGCGGTGGAACCTGTTTTGCCTCTAATAACGCATCATATCCATTCATCACTGATTCATTACTTGTCACGGTGTGGTTTCACTTCCTGTTGTATTTTGTAGTTTTCTGCCACTCGTGTCCCCGGGTAACTTCACTTCCTGCCTTGTCCCGTCATCCCCTGTGATCGTCTAATAGTTTCCACCTGTGTCCAATCACCTGCACCTCCCTTGTGTATTTAAGCCATGTGTCTCCTGTGTCACTGGTCGCGTCATTGTCATTTGCCACGCATGTCCTTGTCTTTGGTCTTGGATGTCCATAGTTCATGCCTGTGTGTTTTTGCCCCTTGGCCTTTTGATTTTTTGACCTTTGACTATTAAAGTCCCTTTTGTTTTGAACTCTGCGTTTGAGTCCTGCCTCCACCCTCACCCCCTGACATTACTATTGTTCCTTTGTTGATATTTTTAATTTCTAAGAGTATTGATCACAGTGTATAGTATGCTCCATCTAAAGAGGTAGATGTGAAATGAAGTAAAGCTGAATATTGCCCTGGAAGATGATCTTCAAGTCTGTGACGTCACTCATTGCTGCCTCAAGCTCAACAGGGATTGTTGTCAATCAGGTGCAGACCGTCATTTTTTGCGGAGTAGGCGCAATCTGTGAAAGCCTTTTACATTTCCTGCCTTTCAGCGGCACAGATTAGATAGCAGAGTTAGATGGTTTGATTTGCATCATGCATAGCTGCAGGCCTTCAGTTCAGCACAAGTGGACCTACAGAGCACATAGAGTAATAACACGCTTTGCTGAAGGTAGCGCTAGCAACCATTCTTTCTTCACTTAAATGAAATGCCATCGGTTGCACCACAGAAAGATCCCACTGTGGGGCAGATGGTGAAACAGCCTTTGAAGACCCATTCCGTGCAGAATCTGTTCCATAGTCGAAGTGTCCCTGAGCAAGACATCTAACCCCTAATTGCTCCCCGGGCAAAATGTAAAAGCCATGGGTTTAAAGTGTAATGTAAGTCGCTTTGGATAAAGCGTCTGCTAAATGACCTGTAATGTAATAAAAGAGGTTGAAATGAACATTGACCAAAATCAACATGTGAAACACTTTATGGTGGATTGTGTCAGTCTGTATGAGTGGCACACAGATATGAACAAAGCCAGTTAATCTGCACCACAAAGAAAGGCAAATCGTAGGAAACTCCCCAAAACTAGGGTGATTAAAATTCAACAAGGTCCAGTTAGAGAGAATTTCCCTTTTGAAAGTCCTGTACATCAGGATAAATCTAGTAAAAAAAAGTACTTTCACCTGATAAAAAATGAACAGAACTGAATCTGTGTCGCCTTAAATTTAGTTCATGCAGATATGAAATGATGTTTCCCTCATATTCGTAAAAGAGGAATTTGTGTGCAGGGACTAGACTAAAGGTTTATGAGTGGCTGAAGGTTTGTCTAGTGCCTGGATGGCTGAACAGGTGCTGGAAAGGCTCAAAAAGTTGCGCCAGTTAAAAGAATTGCTCTGTCACATCGGGATTTTTCTAGCAAAAGAGGTGGAAATTTGTTGTGAAATATCGAAGATCCTCCAGTTTTCCATGGGTCTCCTCGGTTTTGAAAAGTACGTGAGTGAGTATTGATGTGAGCCCCAATCATCCAGTTGTCCCCTACTTTACGCCTAAACGCCACTCAACAATGGATTGTGTCGGACCACCTGTGCCGCTGAATCCATCCCCAGACGATTGATGTGTAGTGAATCCCTGAGAGCACGCCGGCCGCCCACTGCTCTCATCATGCAGGACCTCCCCAACCAAATACGTATGCATTTGATAGTTTACCACATATCCAGGTCACAGGAGGACAGCTGGGCCCCTGTGTAGCTAACTGCTTCCTACTTGAGCAAAATGGCTCTAACTGGTATGAACTGTTGAATTGTTATGGCTCCCATATTGCTCCAGTACTGATTTAACATTATTTCACCATCCGTTGTTAGCGTTAGCGTAGTAGTACTCACAGCGATAGGGGTCAGGGTTTGATCCCGGTCTGGATGGGCCATCTGTGTGGAGGCTGCATGTTCCCTATACAGTGCATCCGGAAAGTATTCACAGCGCTTCTTTTTCCACATTTTGTTATGTTACAGCCTTATTCCAAAATGGATTGAATTCATTATTTTCCTCAACATTCTACACACAACAACGCATAATGACAAAGTGAAAACTGTTTTTTGCAAATCTGTTAAAAATAAAGAACGAAAACATAACATGTACATAAGTATTGACAGCTTTTGCTCAATACTTTGTTGAAGCACTTTTGGCAGCAATTACAGTCTTCTTGGGTATGTTTCCGCAAGCATGGCACACCTATTTCTGGGCAGTTTCTCCCATTCTTCTTTGCAGATCCTCTCAAGTTCCATCAGATTGGATGGGGAGCGTCGGTGCACAGCCATTTTCAGATCTCTCCAGAGATGTTCAATCGGGTTCAAGTCAGGACTCTGGCTGGTCTACTCAAGGACATTCACAGAGTTGTCCCAAAGCCACTCCTTTGTTATCTTGGCTGTGTGCTTCGGGTCATTGTCCTGTTGGAAGATGAACCGTCGCCCCAGTCTGAGGTCCAGAGCGCTTTGGAGCATGTTTTCATCGAGGATGTGTCTGTACATTGCTGCATTCATCTTTCCCTCAATCCTGACTAGTCTCCCATTTCCTCCCAATGAAAAACATCCCCACAGCATGATGCTGCCACCACCATGCTTCACTGTAGGGATGGTATTGGCCAGGTGATAAGCAGTGCCTGGTTTCCTCCAGACATGACGCTTGGCATTCTGGCCAAAGAGTTCAATCTTTGTTTCATCAGACCAGAGAATTTTGTTTCTCATGGTCTGAGAGTCCTTCAGGTGCTTTTTTGCAAACTCCAGGCGAGCTGTCATGTGCTTTTTACTGAGGAGTGGCTTCCGTCTGGCCACTCTACCAAACAGGCCTGATTTGTGGAGTGCTGCAGAGATGGTTGTCCTTCTGGAAGGTTCTCCTCTCTTCATAGAACAACGCTGGAGCTCTGTCAGAGTGACCATCGGGTTCCTGGTCACCTCCCTGACTAAGGCTCTTCTCCCCCGATCGCTCAGTCTGGCTGGGCGGCCAACTCTAGGAAGAGTCCTGGTGGTTCCAAACTTCTTCCATTTCCGGATGATGGAGGTCACTGTGCTCATTGGGACATTCAATGCTGCAGAAACCTTTCTGTACCCTTGGCCAGATCTGTGCCTTGATACAATTCTGTCTCGGAGGTCTACAGATAATTCCTTCCTAACTCCTCAATAATGTCCAATCAACTGAATTTAGCACTGGTGGACTCCAATCAAGTTGTAGAAACATCTCAAGGATGATCAGTGGAAACAGGATGCACCTGAGCTAAATTTTGAGTGTCATGGCAAAGGCTGTGAATACTTATGTACATGTTATGTTTTCGTTCTTTATTTTATAACAGATTTAATTTTTTTTTGCAAAAAACAGTTTTCACTTTGTCATTATGGGTTGTTGTGTCTAGAATGTTGAGGAAAATAATGAATTTAAACAAAATGTGGAAAAAGTGATGCGCTGTGAATACTTTCCGTATGCACTGTATATCAGCCCTTCAACTGGTCCAGCCCTTTTGACCTGCCGTCACCACCTATGGAGTAAAGCAGGTTCGACTCTGGCTGCAAGAAGCAAGTCTGTGTGCAAGGCCTCAAGCCGTGACGGTAGATTGCAAACCTGGCTCGGGTTGTGACCATTTAGTGAAAATACAGTCATTAGAATTGCCAAATAAATTGATTTGACGTATCATAGGACATGAAAAGAGCTAGGAATGAGGGATTGTATGAATGCGAGTGTCTGACGTTAACGAGCCCACAAAGAAATTGTAAAATATCATTGTTTACTGGAGGAAGAGAGAGAGAGATTCAAAGCCATTCTCGTCTCACATGTACAATATTGGTTGTTACACCCAGCCAACACAAAATCACATAGTTGTAATTATTTTAATTTTTGTTTTTTTGTTTGCATAATCAAAACCCTGCAAATGCATTATTTGGTTTTCATTCTATTTCCTAAGTAAGCTCTCTGACTCGGTGGCTGAACTCATGGGAGTGTGGTGTGCACAGACTGCAGTGGTGTCTCTGTGATTTGATTCTTTTGTTTAGTTGTATGTTTGCAAAGATTAGAGGGTATTTTCTGCTGGGGATTAATGGGTTGGTTTGGTGTCATTTTGATAGAGCTGCACACCATCAGTCGGCATCGTGCGTCGGCTCTCATCGCGAGTTCCCTTGTAAAGCTGTAAAATCCATGCTGTGACCAAATGAGGCAAACTCATAGTTGCATTTGCTTGTGAATGGTTAGATTTTTATTTAGGCCTCTTATTCTTGACATTTAAACAAATTGTTGTCGACTATTAATTAACAGCCTCGCACATCTGTCACCACAATTTCAGAACGCATCCAAGTCCCTTCATTTAGTTTCACAAATCATATGCAGCCAAATCAGGATTTTAACATAGCAATTAAAAATAATCACTACGGTAATCTCCCGCCATGACTACTCTGTGAGATTAGAGTGGATTATGTTGGATTATGTCTATTGACCTGATTTACTGACCGACTGCCTCTTGTTATCCAAATCAGACTTGTATATCTGACCTTCAGCAGTGGGATTTACAGCTGCAGAGGAACTCAAACAGGCAGTGAGATGCGGTTTTCAACTCGGAAGAAGATTACTCAGTAGGATGTTTTGAATGATTTCATTTCCGGCTGCCCTTTGAAATAAATTAATAAATGAATGGAGAAAACCCTGTTTAAATCACATGTAAGAGTAAACATTCAAACTGTCCCTTCTGCACGTGGAGATTAATCAACTGGTTTCTTCTGGTATCTGGGTCAATAGAGCCAAAAACAAGAGGTCAGAAAGCTCTCCTCATGTTTGCAGACACAAATACTACAGGAGAAGAATTAAACGTATACGTATCTAAGTAAATTATGTACGCTAAGGTCCATGCGAGCAGGTTATTTCTTTTGGATCGGAACTGACCTCAAGTTTCAAACAGAATACTAACCCTAAAATACTACGTGAAAAGATAAAGGGGATTGTTTGAGAAAGAGAATGGCTTGGGTTAGGAAAACTACTTATAGGCATGAAATCTTCTATCAACGATTTCTGTTCATTACTTTCATACAACTTATTTAGAGTTTGGCAGCAACACTTCTTGGCTAGGTTTGTGAATAGATTTTAGCTTGGGTTCAATAAACACCTGAAACGGTGTAACATCACGTACACGTAACACAAACAGCGTTCTCCTGGGGGGGAAGACCAGGTTTGTGTTTGACCTTTGCACCTCTACAAATGTCATTCATTCTTCTAGGAATAACAGAACAGCCATCAGAAGAGATGACATTGCTTTCATTTGTAATTTTCCATTACAAAACATGCAGATTTAGATGTAAGCAATGAGTGATTTCCTTATATTGCAAAAGTTTCTCAAATTTTGAAGGGATAGGGGGAAGGACAGAGGATATATCCTCTGTCCTTCCCCTCCAACGAGGACGGACTGTGGTTTCCTAACCGCTGTAGCTTAATGGCCTCCAACCCACCTCGTTTTAATTGCTCAGCACCTTTATTATAATATTTAGAGGTTAAAATTAACAAGACGGCCAATTAATTCAGAAAAGTAATTAGGAGTAATTGAGTGTCAGAGAGACAGCAATAACTGCTGGCTGAACCACAAACAATGACAGAGGAGTAAAACTAACACTATTAAATTAGCCTCCAGATAGGGTGAGTCAACATTGCAGGAAATGATACCGGGATCGGAATAATGTCAAGGACGTTTTCATCAGTCAACACCCAGTTCAGCTCTTGACATTTCTCCTGCAGCTAATCAATTTTCTCTGCTCCTCTGAGATTCAGCAGCATCTTCTTCTGCTAACATTTTGTGAGTTTGCAAAGCAGAAATTAACTGCATGCTCCATTGTTCATGCAGTAGCTCAAAAACAGTTCAGTAGTCCACTTGTAACCAAAAAGAGGGACTATGCAACATGATGAAAGATATTTCTCCATTTTGTTGCATTAGAGCAGGTCATTGCAGTATGATTTAATTTTTCAGAAACACGCGGGGTCTGAAGGATTTTGGGTATTCATACGTGACCATCTGCACTGTTATAGTGTTGGATTCATATTGCTTTCCTTCAAATGTATCCTGAGATGTAAAGATATAAAGACAGCTCCAGTCATACCTTGAAAACAAAAGCAAAATGAACATACAAGTGTTTTTATTCTGAATGTGTGACAGAGTAACCGGAGACATCAATAGCTTTTAACTTTACAGTTTTAACACAGAAGGCTCGCGTTGCCAAGTAGTATTTAATTAAAAAGTCAGCAATCATCACAAGAGCACACATAGTAATTACAATGATCAATGATATTTATGAGTTTACCAGGAGAACTAATAGCAAGGACCAAACACTGGGCCATTTTCGGGTCGATTCTACAGGGCACAATTTGTGTATTCTGATCGTGCAGCTGTCCAGATAGTTGTATCTTTTAGAAAATAAGCAGAAACTGGTGTGAAGCTTAACACAATATATGACACATCTGTAACCAATTCCTGATGGGACATTGAATCTGTAAAACAGTTTGCATTTTCATTTTTTCACATAAAGGTCCTGCGAGGGATAGAACACAGACACTGTGAAGCAAATATCATAAAGCTGTTAATTTACCTCCACTAATTTAAATGCTCGTCATTTAGAACCCCAACGGATGATTCTATTCAAGCTCTAACCATTTGAGTTCAACCTTACCAGTAACTCAGGTAAAATGTAATTTAATTAGATTAGATTCAACTTCATTGTCATTACACAGTAAAAGTAAAAGTACTGAGACAATGAAACGCAGTTTAGCATCCAACCAGAAGTGCAAGAGAACAAATCTAGTGTTATTAAAAGAAAACTGACTGAATGTGCATTGTATATATGGGCATTCAGTGTATCAAATATTCAATGTGGTACTATTGACTGTGGTTAAAAAATATATAATGAATATTTTCAACTCAAGCTTTATCACCACAAAATATGAGAAAATAAGAATCACAAAGACACATTGAATATTACCTGAAAGGTGAAGCAGGACATTTAAAAATGGAAGGGTAACATTTTGAATAATGGAACAGAGCATCATTTCTTATCTGGTTTATAATTGGTGCGCACGTATTATACGAGGAGAACGGCATCAAGGAGGTTATGATTCTTTTCTTTTTTGATATTGTAAGATGCAACACAAAACTTTTTTTTCTTCTCTGCCACTAATTTCGGCATTTGTAACTAAATGGATGGCACTAGTCTCTCGCCATTAAAAGTAATTAAAGTCGTTAATTCCAGTGGCAGATAGTCTGGCGCTCATCCATTATGTAGTCCTGGGCTCCATGTGTGACTTAACCTCACTGCTGCTGCTGGGGCTTTATTTCTCTTGCTGTGTGGTATTTGTTCGGAGGACAGAGAGACAGAGACAGAGAGAGAGAGAGAGAGAGAGAGAGAGAGAGGATAGTATTAGCAGAAGGGCGAGCAGATGCATTATTCACACAAATTAGATGCTGCCACTCTGGTGTAAATCAGCGTCGCGTTATAGGAAATGCAGAAAGACGGGAGAAGGCGAATGCAATGTCCACTCCTCCCACCTGGCCACAGCATCTGTCCTGCTGCCAGTTCACCCAACATGGAGCGTGCGTGAGGCCTTATCTGTACGCCTCTGATGGGCTGCCAACATTTCGGTGGCTAAAGGGGGAGACCGGGAGCCGCGCGTCGCCTCCTTCGCCTTCACCGCCGCAACTGGTCGGCCACTGATACGGGAGACAATTTCCTGTCTGGACGCCGTCTCTCACACATGCAGCACACGCATGCTGCACAAAGTGCGCACACACACACACACAGTTGTATCTCCAAAAGGCCTTGTTGGTGCTCGGCCCGCGCAATCTCTTACAAAGGGATTTCCCGAGCTGAGCCACGTTCTACCAGCTCTACCGGATTACCATACGAACACGGCTCCCGCCACCTTGATAACTTCTCCATTTTCAACATCCCACCCCCCCCCCTCCCCTGCGCTTCCCTGTAATTCACCGCCTCACTCTATCGCGCCTCTCTGACTTCAGCAGTCTCACTATCATCTTCGGGTCAATTCCAACATGCCAGACTGGGGTTGTGATGTGGGCGACGGGGTCGACTGTGAGGATTGGTTGCGGCACTCGGGCGAGGTGGAAGACAGAGGGGATCGTCCAGACCGCCACGGCCACGACTTTTTGGGGTGTTCTTTCCTGGAACCGCCTCCATGGTGCCGCGCAACACGGAAGCGAGCAGCAGGATTCATCTGTGCGTCTATAGCTGGGGAAGGGTATGCTTATATATATATTCTTTGGTCTCACTTTGCCAAAAGCGCTTCAGTTCGCCAGAAGTTCAGCCAGCGTGAATATTCCGACGCTGCAAAAACGAAAATGAAAAAAACCCACCAGTGAGCTGCACGCTTTCATTTCCCTTCCACGAGAGTTTCGCTGAGGCAGCTTAACCTGTATAGTTCCCAGTTTAACATTTGTTTTTTATTTTCCAGATCTTATGCTATATGTCACTCATGGATCATTCATATTTTTATGTTAGCTCGCATTGGATTTCAAAGGCAAGCGGTCAATTTGAAAGAAATGAGAGTTAAGTATTTATTGAGTGACAACTGAATGTTGTCTAATTACAGAATATCCTATCCTATACACAAATTGTGTATAAGTTATTAGTGTAGTTAACCATGCATGATTTTGATAGGAATGTCGCATATAATTTGAATGTTTTTTTTATTTTTTATGGTTAATTATTTAACTGATTTATCTTGATGGAAATCGCCAGCGGTCCACAGACTTGGCATTCAAGTCCCAACGGGCCAAAATCAGTATTCATTCCCCAATCCCCTGATATTCTGGTTATAACAGCAGGTTTATTTGAGGTATTAAAGCTGAGAACGAGAGCTGTGACATGTCATGGGTTTAGGTTGGCAGGTATCAAAGTGACTCCAACATGAGGTCAAAGAGGATGGTCAGTTAAAATGAACCAATTAACACATGAATCAACCCAGCAGGTAGAGCAAAAGAGCAATTGAATCATTCCACAGTAGCAGTGCGGACCTACTTTTCACTCGGCCGAGTGTTCTGAGCAATGAAATTGTCTCTTGTCTCTATGACGCCGCATTGACACCTCACCAGAACACAGCCAACTGCAGTGATAGGCAACTGTGGGCTCCATGGCGTCCGCCTGATGCAACGGCGTCCAAGCCAACCAGACGAGGGGGGAAACGGCTCATAAAAGCAAATGGAGCTCCAGATCCAGAGGAAAGCAAAATGATCTTATTCACCTCCATTATGGTAAAGTACAGCTCACTGTGACCAGTCACACACGCAAAGGAAAATCAAAGGTATTGTGTAGATAGAGGGGTGTTTACTGAACATGGGGACAACATACCGGCTGTTGAGCCAGAGCATGAACAGACGCTTTGTCTCAACACTATCAGTAACAGAATATCTGTCTTTGGTCTCTTGACTTTACCCAAAGAAGGCCGAGTTACCGTAAACACAAAGTCTGCTTGTACCCGTTGTCGATGCAGCAACACTGCCATGCGACACCCTGCCGATCATGTCGCAGGTCATTGACTCTTCCGTGTCCCAATAGGCCCGATACGCTGAAGGCCTGCTCAGTGTCCGTGGACTAGAAGCTACACACTTGTATCCACGGGGGCGGAGAAATCCAACCCCCGCTTTGAGGTTTCCTCATTGGCTTTAAGCATCACTGCTAGCACAGAAAGTTTTAACTTAAGCTACATAACACTACTTAAATGAACTACAGGGTCTGGACAATAACATCAGACTTTCAGGCAGTTGCTTGTCCACGTCTCACCTGTCTCACAAACGCTGATGACTGTACTGTTACAAGTTGTATCTCCGTGTTCTTCTGCTGCACCGGATGCTTGTGGGGCATCTAGAGATTGGTCAAATTTGCCAAACAATAACTATTATTAAATGGACTTTACTGGCATAGCGTTCATATGTTTAGCTCAAATACATGATTTATTTATCCATTAGCTGACTGTGATGAGTAAAATGTAGTTTTCTATTCATCTTAAAATGATCCTCCACAGTTTCACATCTTCTGCGATCAGTAAATCTGCCGGATCAGTTTTATCTTTGAGGACTATCTTACACCTCAGCTCAGACAACTGTACATGTGCAGGAACACACACACACACTGAAGCATGTGCGACATGTACGAGTCTATAAGATGTTGCTGCCTGGTAGACGTGCATGTGAGTCGGGTCTATCTGGCATTAGGTCTTCATGTGTGTGTTTCATTAGCTGCAACCTCTGCGGGGAGCGAGCCAGTCGGCCCGCGGCTCTGCAGCTCCGTTTGCACGGCAGACACGAGACACTTTGATAGATCTCACATGGGAAATAGGAAGCTCCTTTCACACTTAAAGGCTGGTATAGGTTCTTTTTTAAAAGCCTGGCGCCTGCCTCTTAAAAACTCGCTTCTGATGGAATTATTTAGTTGACTGATTGAACGAGGTGGTAGCTTGTAAAATTGACTTACTACTCAGTCGACAGATCACTTTTCTTTGAGAAATATTTACATCTCTCATTTATAGCGACATGTTTAAAAGGTGCATTGTGTGAGATACGGACATTTTTGTTTTTTAACATTCATACCATAAACTTTTAAGAACCTGTGGTTGTGAAACACATGTGAGATGTCCTCTAATAAGGACAAGAAGAGAACTTGAACTTTTGTCCAAGCAGTTTGGTCAAATTTGTGTAATTTTGCCTTTTGTTAGAGAAAAAGCTGACTACTTACTCATCTTCATGAGGGGTGACAATACATCCCCCCTGTTTGAGCTAGAGCATGTGGAGGGGCATTTCCCTTTTAATGAAGCATTAATAGTTAACAGTTAATGTTCACAAAAGCTTCATTACAGTTGATCTATTTAAAGTCAGTAAGCCATCAGTCCAAGAATGCTTCCAGCGGTTATTGCTGCAGTGTGGTGCAGTGACTAATCAATTACAAAGAAACAAGCAGCAATCATTTAAAGGCAGAGACCTGTCCTCAGTTTCAACTCAACTCACATTTAGGATCTAAAACTGAAGCATAGAGAGAGAGAAAAAGAGAAAGAGAAAAAGCGTTGAGAATGTATTCAAAAAATGTTCAGTCGGATATTATTAGATATTTACACGGGAGAATATTTCCAGTTATATAAATCAGCCCAATGTTTCAGGCTCTGATGGCAGGCGAGCTGTAATTTCCAGCAGGTACCCGAAGCATTACGAATCACACAAACATCTCTTGTGCAGAGCTGATGAGGTCTCTGTGGCATCCATTCACTGCCGTGAACTGTCTGTCATCATTATTGTTATTCAGATTAGCTGCTGAAAAACAAAGCAGCCACGGTTTTAAAAACACGTTCCTGTGGTGAACCGCTCGTGAAGTCAGAAAATATTGAAATCTTTCTTTCAGTTGTTATCGGAATAAATATTTAGTACGCCGAATGAACTGCTGCTAAATTTAGTGTCTGCCTTGTCCTGAGATATTTATTAAATTTGATAAAGTGAACAGCAAACATGAGGCTTATATGTGGCATTTGGGATTTTTAAATGTCAAAGGACGGTGTGTGCGACACACAGCTTGATTCACCAATGGGGGGGAAAAAATAAACTGTAGCAAAATGTAGGACTCAGTGGCTCAGCTGCTCACAGTTGAGATGGTCACAGTATGTGTCGCTGTCAGAGATGATAATAACACCTCTAACAGGATTAACCTCCTCGCTTTCCCATGGGGGGGCTGACCCCGACCATGACGGCCATCTTTGATAGAACTGCCATAGCAGTTAAAGCTCTACACTGAGATACAGTACTGGCCTGCGACATGTTTTATTATGGATGCTTTAATACGATGAACGCAGCTTGCATACAACTTTTATAATACAAACCATACTTAGATGAAAACATGACTAATGTGTTTCTTCCTCATTTACGTAGAAATAAAACCACATGTAAAGGGCCCATTCTGCAGGGTATCAAGGTCGGCTCTGCCACATTGTGCCGAGTCCCCCTCAATCTTATTGTCATGGTAATGAGGCGGGACACAAAACCTTTAAAAGTTTTTTTTTAATAAGAGCGTAAATTGCCAAAAAGCCGCCCCCTTTTTTTTGTGACAGGAGCCGCATTAGCTTTCCAAGGCGGCCGTTTCATCTTCTCAAGGTCAAACTTCCAAACTGTTTTCAGCCCAAGTTTCTTTTTTAATGAGATCAACTGCTTACCTCAGCACGTCGCCACGGTGATGCAGTAAAAAGAAAAGGTTATACGAGGCCTCTTATGTGGCTTCAGTTAAACCAGTGAACCAGGCCGGGGATGTCACATTCAAAAGGCTTCGTCTTCCTCTCCTCCACTTTTTTTATGCTAATCACCAGAAGGAATAAAATAAAAATCCCGCCCACCGTTTCGTTTGGGCTGGGATGAATCATGGAACAGGTTGCTTTCTATTTGCAGTGTCTCAAAAAACAGATGGTGTGGAATGCCGGATTATCTGAAAGGCAGCGTTGGTTGGTGAAAGGGCCAATGTGGGATGCGTCTGTGCAATGTGCAGAAGCACGTCAGCGCTATTTTCTCTCAGTGGGATGTTTGGAGGTGGAGAATAAGCAGGAGAATTCTGCAAGCACACAATATTTGACACAGCGGTAACGAAAAAAAACACAGCGGTAACGATGTTCTTCTATTTGCGTGGAGGTTGAGGGAGCAGCTTTCACTGGAAGGGTGAGCGGTTTATGTCGCTCGCTCACGAGGCGGGAACAACGGTCTCGATCCGGCTCCGCTGCGCTCAAACCAGCAGGGATCTGAGATGGAGACAGATCCACTCAGAACGGAAGCGCTCACTTCCCCTTTGCCGAGTCTGTAACTTCTTCAAACGCTGAATTTCTCACACAATCAGTGTTTGCAATCAGTGCAAAATCATTTTCCACCGTTTCAATGGAAATGTAACCCGGATGCTCACTTTGTCTCTACTGAGAGTTTGTGTGAAGATGACCGGTTCTGCGGACTGTTTAAAAGGTGCCACGTGCGAGCAGAGAAGGACGTGCAGAACTTCTGTCTTCAGCATCCGTGCGTTTAGGATCAGAGAAAAAGACCCGTGCGTCACACACTCGGGTGTAACGCCGTTTTGTTCATCTCCACGAGGACACTCGAACAACATCCTCAGTATTCATTTTGAGCTTGTTCTCTTTTTTTCAGGCTCTGGAAGTTCCAAGAGCTGAGAATTTAATTACTGTGAAATTAAAAAAGAAAATGACCCGTTCTGATGGAACATTGATGTCATGGGCTTCTTCTCGGGGGATGAAGTGTAATTGTGCTGTCGAAAGGCCAATTCCGATGAAGCCAGTTTAGACACAGCCGGGTTGACTGAAACATGTCATAGGGAGAAACTATTCTACAGGTGCTTTCATTATTATATATGCTGTGATATTTGCAGGAATATGAGAAGATTATACAGGAAAAAAAATGCACGCTAAAACAATGAGCTGTATTTCCTTCAGAGCGTAACAAGATTCATGACTGATTACAAAGATGAGGACGCCTTTGTGACACCATGTTCCTCTCCGACGTTAAACATCTGATTGAAATCATGGCTAATCATGGTTGCTGATGATGATTGCATAGCTCTTCACTCCACAATTTAGGAAGCAAGAGTGATCAAATTGCTCTGTTCAAGTATCCGGAAAACATTTAATCAGACAGCCGGTAGTTTGCAAGGGACCTCATTGGGAGGGAAACCCTCAGAACACACGCACAGACCGTACCTGTGCTTACATCTTTGCATGGACACGCATTACCATGTTTAATTCATTAGCATAGTATCCTGATTTTAACCATTTCAGCTGAATAACACTCACTCATTATACACAGATTCTAACCCTAACCCCTAACCCTGCAATGCGAGCCGCCTAGTGGGCTACGTTTGGTAAGCAGAACTGGCGCTGCAGGATGAAGTGACGGACACTATCGGCCCCTGTGCGTTTGCACGTATCACAAAAAGGTCTGTGTGTAAAAACCTACGAACAAATGACTGCATGGAGGAGGATGTATGCCCGACCTGCTTGAGATACCAGCGACAATGGTCCTCCTCTCATGTATGACTGAGGAATGTGAAATGGGTTTGAGTTATTGTGAGTTCCTCTATGTAGCCTTTCAAAGCAGTGGCCTAGACAGGGACTTTCTTTTTTCTCCCATTGTTGTCTGATATCCTTTTTAGAAGAAGCCAACAGAAGAAGTGAGCAGAGAGAACAGGATACCAAGGGAAGTGTTTCAGTGAAGTGAAGGTCTGTTTTTTTTTAACTAAATTGCTTCCTTATTAAGATACATACTGTAGATACAGAATGTAAACAAGTCTTGTCTTTGTCCTTTTGACATTTCTATTTCCCACAAAAAGGCTTTATTACAGAGTAGTGCTAAAATATACATCATAAGAGCATGAAATGGAAAATCCATCAAATTTATGCCCAAGTTTCTTGCTTTGAGAGGAATAACGAAGGATATGTAAGAAAAAGTAACAGACTATTCTCTTTGAATGGTTAGAAATAGAATACAGTCTTTGTTGCTTAATCCAGGAAACATCGAGCAAGAAATTAATAGTATTCAAATTACGGGATGCTTTTGAGTTCCTCTTGGTCCTGTCAAACAGAGTTTTGAGCTTCAGGATTTTAGAAATAGGTAGTAGGTTCCAAAATATGTAACTGCTTTGTAAAAGGAGATTTAAAAAGAACCCAAACATGAATATTAACCTGTACCTGCTATTAAGTGAGTAACATTTGCAGCCTTATCAGAGTTTTCCATTAACATTGAATTAACGGTGGCTGTGTTTAGTATTTCCAGTTGCTGACGGTGCGAAATTCATCAGCTTTCAATCAGGATTGTTTGGGAGACAAACACTTCAGTGGCTTAATCACAACCCCTTCACCCCACCGACTCTCACGGGCTGCTGTCCCCTTCTGTCTCTCTCTGTACACCACCACATCAACACTGACCACATTGTGTGTCTCTTTATATCGGATAACACTGCGAGGTAATGCGGGCAGATTGAACAAGAGTACAATTTCTCCCTTAGATCAAGACTCTTTTTGTCTTCTTTCTTAATCTCCCTCCGCGAGTCGTGCCCCAGCCTTCTTGGCTTACTTCATTAGCCGTGTGGACGTACGGTGTAGGAGAATGGCGGAGCCTCTCATTGACTTCCCCTGAAGTCAAACCCCCCGGGGGTCATATATGTGTGTGGGGAAACCATTGAATGTGCCGTACCAAACCTGTACTTCGTTCCTGTTTGCTCCGCAGCATCGATGTCCTGTCCATCGATGAAGTTTCAGGGAACCGGCCTACGGCAACCAACTCCACGAGGAACCCCGCGGGGGAGTATCCTTTCCTCAAAACGGGTCTGATTTGTTTCTATCGGCACTTTCAGAGATTAAATGAACTTTTACTTTGTGCGCAATGAAATGTGAAGTTACCCGAGGGGAAGAACAAAACCTCCCACCTCCACCTTTCTCCTACATCAAACTGCCTTTTATTTATCTTGCGCCATGCCCCTTTCCCTTGAATAAAGCCCTAATGTCGCCCGTCTGAACATAGAAACACATTTAGGAACGGCAGTATGCTGTAACTCAAACCTACACTCTTTAGTCATAGATACCACGCTTATCTTTCTGCCTTGGCATTGACTGAGTCGAGTCAAAGCCTACAATATCCTTTGATCCAGTTGAAAAAAACAAAGCCTGTTTTTTTTTTTTTTTAACACCATTGTCTTTCAAAGCTCTAGTGTTGAATTGTAATGATAAATTCTGTTACAACGCTCTACAAACAGTTGGATCGAGATATTCTGTACATCACCCTGTATGTTTTTATTAGTATGGAAGTTACCCTGAGTGAGCGCAACCGGTTAAACGGCATAGAGGCTGCTCTATTTTAGATACGTTATACTTACTAATATATAATATACTATATAATATATAATAATATATATATACACACACACTAACTGGAGGGATATAATTAACATCTACATGATCACTCAACCCCGCGACCCGACCCCGGATAAGCGGCTGAAGATGGATGGAGGATCACTCAAACCTTTCTACAGCCTCTCTCCTATCAGCAGCATGGCTGGTTTCACTTTGTGTGGGAATGAAAGTTTAATATCTTTAGTAAAAGGGGCCAATCCCAAAACTACATGGCCCTCAAGTTGGTGCTTCCCATGTGCCTGAGAGGGTATTGCATTTGTTTGACTACCAATTTTGTGGTGGGTCTTTCGGAGGCCCGGAGGTTGTTTCAGTATTTGGAAAGAAACTGCAGTATCCCTGTCCTCACTTTTGTGGTGTCTCTGCTGGGAAGCAGGAGGTATTTGGTTTCCACCTGGCCCCTGCTGGATTATAAACTGATTTGACAAGCTAAAGGCTGGTGAAGAAGTGTGCAAAGACAAAAGAAAAGGTTAACTGAAGGTGCAATTACTGTTATATTCAGTAGGGACGTTGGCCAGTGTGCACAAGTGGTGACACGGCCGCTTAAATTCCATGAGCAAATGGGTTTGGTTTCTGCTTAATTCCATTACACATTGCCGCACAGGTTGGAGAAATATCACAAACACTGCAATTGCATGTTGAGGAGTGTTCAGGTCATGGTTTGGATTTGTTTCCTGTCTTATTTTGTAGTTTTCTGCCTCTTGGGTCCCTGGGTAACTTCACTTCCTGCCTTATCCTGTCATTCCCTGTGATCAGTGCTGTAGTGGTAAAATTAGAGGTGGGTAAACTCTGAATTTTGTGATCATACAGACCTCGACGTGATGCGAAGCAACGCAACACAAAGCGTCGCAACTCTGTAAGGCTGTCCTGGCTATATTGCATTCTGTTATCAGTAAAAGTCATATACAATCAATGACAATGAATACATGTGTTAGTAGTTTGTAGTTTATTAAATTTAAGAAAACAGTAAAGAAAAGTATGTCAACACAACACGAAAATTCCAGATTAAGAACTATCTACATACGGAGTCTCCTTTTTACAGTAGTGCCCAGAGGGCCTCCTTGTCCTCCACGTAAGGTCCTGCCTTGCATAGAGGAGCCATGAACCCCAGAACACGTGTTCTGGGGTTCATGGCTCCTCTGTGCTTCTCCTCTCTCTATTCTACCTGGTGTTTCTCCTCTCCCTGTGCTCTCTGCATCATTGCCTGTCCTATCACTGCCTGAAAAAATATGTTGAATTTAAGAGTTGTGGGGCTGAGAACACCATTCAAGCAGCCTGTCAATTACACTGACAACATAAGTTAATGAACACTCATGTACTACCTATGTCATCATAAATAGCCTATACAGCACGTTTATTTTCACAATGAGAACTGACTTGTTTTCTAATCTACGCGTCACCAGGCGTTTTTCTTGTCCTTTTTGTCCCGTCGGACCTTCTCGACTGGTCCGCGAAATATTGTCTGACATTAAACCGGTCTGTGAAGTAAAAAAGGTTGGGGACCACTGGGCTGATCCACAACGTGTATGTGTTTACACACCTCCTGGATCCTGATTGGTGTCGCTGCTGCAGCCGCAAGGCACTGATTGGATGCTCACAGACCGTAATACAGCGCAGATGAACATGATTCAGACTACGGCGTTTATATGTTCAACAATAGGAAACTTCTTAGCTGTTTTAAAATTACACCAAGTTTAATTTCGGATTATTCCAACGGAAGAATACAAGGCGCAGGGAACTTTGAGGTGCGTAAACGCCACTTAGAGGTGCTTAAACGCTATTTATAGGTGCGTAAACGTTATTTCCAAAATTCCAGAGGTGCGTAAACGGCGTTTACGTGCGTTTACCCTCCACTACAGCCCTGCCTGTGATTTTTTCCACCTGTGTCCAATCACCTGCACCTCCCTAGTGTATTTAAGCTGTGTGTGTCTCTTGTCACTTGTGGTGTCATTGTTGAATGTCCGGAAGGCCATGTTCCAGTCGCCCTTTTTGCCCCTTGGCCTTCTTTGCTTTTTGAATTTTTGACTATTAAAAGTCTTTTCGTTCCAAACTCTGCGTTTGAGTCCTGCCTTCTCCGCCCTTCTGACAGTTCAGAGTAACTGCAGATCAATACAAGACCAGCAAACGCTCAGCTGCTGAAGTTTTCTTTAAAGCCTGTTTACAAGAATGCACTTCACTATTTAGCATGTTTGGCAAGCAAAGAAAAGTACTGAACTTTGATTGAATGTCTGCAGTAGTAGCATGCAACTGGACACAATAAAACATGTATTTTGCATCAATGGATGTGGTTGGTATGAAACAATTACTAAAGGGTTGTTTTTTCTTAAGTACTACAATATACTATTGACACCATAAATTAAGCTAAATCTGTAGACATATCGACGAGTCGAGTTGTAGTTGTATGTCAATTCAGCACATTCTGCTACCTCAAAATAGGATAATTTCATGAAACTGAATAATTAGAATTTTAAAAAAGCTTTTCAAGGCTGGTATCTACACTAATGAACAAATAAATATGATGCCAATTGACTGGCAAGTAAAGAGAGACTCGGGCACAAGTGGGCCAAGTGTGGAACAATAATAAACTGAAAGCAAATTTTCTGGGTAAAAAGTGACTGCAACTGCTTCTAATAATAATACATTTGATTTATAACGGACTCTTCGGACTCATTAGATCTCCGAGTGCGACGGATGTTATATCCAATGTCTATGCCCTTGTTTTCTTTTAGTAATTTCCATTAATGCAGCAATAAATGGTTCAAAAAGTTGCAAAACATAAAATTGCATAGATTAAGATAGCTCCGTAGAGAATCCGATGACAAAGAAGAGGCCTTTTGGCAGAGTTTAATGGTTAAGGTAGAACCAAAGATGATTTGCTCGGTATTGAGGCACATTTTGTATATTTAAAGCTCATAGTTTTAGCTTCAAATCCATCTCTCAGGCAGCACGGAGATTACATTTTAATGAGATTTGCTGTTTACTTTCCCCTTTGTGTAGGAGATAAAATAACATGTGGAATAACAGGAATATTGCTGCCGGCATATCATAAAATGAAGCAGTCTTTCAATCCCAGTGACATGTAAAATTGAGGAGATAGACATCTGTGCAGGCAAACAAAAATATAAAATTGATTATATTTCTTACCAGCCGAGATACAAACCAACCCATTTGTAGGAGAGCATTGTTTCCACATCATCTCTTTTCTTCTTGCAGTCGACTGTAGTTTCATGCTGTTACCTACTTCACTTTTTGGAACAGTGCATTGATTGACATTTATTTCATGGAGACTTACTCCTTACTTACCTAACCCTAACCCTAACTCTACCAAATACCTTTGACCCTCCCTAACGTTGCCTGTTTGGGGAAACACAAAAGCAGGTAATGGGGGACTACTGTTCTTACTTAAGCCCCCTTTTGGGGACACATTGGTCAATGCGTTAAGGATCGGTTATTATTGAAGGTTGATGGTTAAGATTAATGCATAAACACAGTAAAGTATGAGTATTGAAAATACATTTCATTAGTTTGAGATAAATTCTGCTTTGGGGAGCACATTAGTGCTGGTCAATATTGATATTGGAGGGTGACTCTTCATCAGTAGTGTCAAGCTTTATATTTCACCTGTTAGAAAATGAAGAGAATAAATTATGTAAATGTCTTTGTCAAGACAATGTCTTTGGTCAGCTTTAACTGGAGAAGACCAAATCTAAGTCAAAAGTTAAAATTTTGTCTTGCTGGGTCTTGATCAACTGACCAGCATTTTAAGCTCCTGGTAACAAAATAGACGTTAACTTACAGTTCATGGACTTTTTTTGGTATCTGGGTGATCAAGCAAGTTTATATGATATTTGTTGTAGCCCCTCTAATTATCCAGATCAAGCCGGATTCAGCAAACGTGAGCTGGGCTTTTATTGGATCCTCTGAATAGGACTATTCTTGTCCAAAGGATCTTGCAAACACAAGCGCCATCAAGGAAAAATATGCCTTTATCATTCAATTTTATACTCCCCACGGGCTGCGATGAGTGTCGGCATAACAATAATAGACCATTGTCTTGGCCGGGATTGATGAATGATGTACGGTATGCAAAGTCATGCTTGCCAGAGGAATATATCTCGCATGGATAAGTGCTTAGTGGTTCCCACCTCACAAAAAATAACAATACAACACCTTGACGTATTTTGTTTGAAAGTTGAATTCAGTCCTTGCAGCCTGAGGGAGACATTAGACAGGGCTGAGATTGAGTGTTTCAGTGCTTTCCATACAGTCTTCATTCTTATGGCTGAAGGGGAGCGAGGAGTGGGAAGCTGTCAGATACACTATTCTATGCTGTTTGTTATAAAGCACCACTATTTTAACAGTCTCTCTTAGCTTCTCTCTGTACACCTGTTGTATGAAGATATGGTAAGAGACATTGAACCGAATCACACAGTCTCCATCAAAGTGACATTTTGCTGTCCAAATTCAGGATGAGCAAAGGATGGAATGTAGAAAAGATAGTTATCATCTACTTCAACACAATTTACTCAAAAATACAAACCATTAAACCAGTTTTCATGAATGTCCATAATGCTAACATGAAGGTTGAGATTGTATTTTAAATGTAATGGCTTGCCCTTTCATTTTAAACAATGCCAATAGCATGTATGATTAGAAACAATTTCTCACTTCGATGACAACATCGAGCCTCAACAAGAAAACGCTGGCAATGCAGACAACGCGTCTTCATCTGCTCAACAGATTGTCGTCTTGTGTTCTATTCTTGGACCCTTTGCACAAGTTAGCTCCTGTGCTCTTCGTTATTCTGCGCTGTTCCTTCTGTCTGTCAGGAGCAAATCAAATATTGTCAAAGGACGCCGGGCATCCCCTTTGTGCTCTTAAGTCAGCCTTTGTCTGCTGAGGTTGACCTAGATGCGGTGCCCCATTTTTGGGACTGGCAGGTGTTCATTAGACAGTGGTGGACTGGGCTCCGGTGAAGTGCACCGACTCTCTAAGTACCCAAAAACAAAAAGGAAAGAGGATCTCCTTCACTTGGGCACCTCCGACGAGGCACCTCCATGAAGGAGACGTTCGCCCTCAGGGCTTCCTGTGAGAAACACCTTAATGCCAGAAATAGTCAGCACACCTACTTGCTTGAGTTTAAGAAAAGATCACAGTTTGGGTTCAATTAAACCCTTTGCGGTCGGATGGCCCTGAAGGCAAAGATCTACCGGTATGCTGGTTTTCGTGTATGTGTGTGTTTCTTGGAACAGTTCAATAGCGACGGCCATCTAAAGAACTCGAGAAAGTTATTTTAAACTGTTAATGCGTTTAACCCATGATTCCCTCTATTGTCTGCGTGAGTCCAGACTATTGACCGATGGAAGTGAAAGTGGAAGTGAAAGTGGAGGAAATGTGTTGTTCTTACGCGGCCAACTAGACAAAAGGAGTAAAGCCAAAAGCAGCTTGTTAAGACTAGGATGTAATCCTAAACCACTCCACAACCAAACTTTGACAGGTTAAAGCGCTAAAACTGCTCTGTTTAGGTATGAGGACCTGTTGAACTCCAGTTATCAGTGCAGAGAAATGGAGATTACATAATTTATTGACCCATTTTTTAAAAGACTCTTTGAATAGTCCCCTAGAATGGTTCTCTTTGTGTGAAGAAAGAGTGCTGACTTCCCAAACATATTTTTCAAGCCCCGATAGCTGCCCTGAACGTCGAGGCTTTTCTTACACTTGACATTACATTGTTTGTATTCTCTCACTTTCTCTTCAACATCACGTTTACATTTTTTCCAGTTAGTCTTCGGCCACAATCTTCCTCTCGAGACCACTCGCATTCAAGTGGTGCTTAATAGGAGGCCCTCAACCTGTCTCTCAAACATAGAGCGGCATGCTACAGTTCGTGGGGTTGAAGCGAGTCAAAGGAGGTCGTTAATGACTGAAAGGGAAAAATGAAAAGAGTGCTTGAAGCGAGAGGTCCGAGGGGGAGGACGAGGAAAGATTGCACAGACCAGAGCCATGACTCTTCTTACGTTAGAGCAAGTTCATGGAAAATGAAAGGAAGAAAAAGAAATCAATAGGAGAAGGAAAATGAGTGGTGTAAAAGGTGGAGGCGGGTGATTGAAGCCCTACGGGAAGAATGCCTGTGGGAATGAATGAGAGAAGGTGGCATAGATCCAAAGAGATTTTCCTCAATCAGTCATTAAAGATAAATGCAACTGAGTAAGATTTGTGAGAAGGAAGAACAATGTGACCAATGATAACAATTTACAGGAGAGGCAAGCAACCTCTAAACCCGTAAAATCAATTCATTCATTCTCTCCCAGCTCCTTTTATCCGATGTTCCATTTCCTTTTTGGATTAACGTTTTGTGTAATCTGGGTGCTTTCACTGGGATTGTATTTAAAAGGTAGGCCAACATATGCCAATAAGTGACTTATTTCACCCACATGATTAGTACAAAAAGAAGCAACAACCTAAAAATACACTCATGCGAGTGAATTAGTTATGGAAATGAGTTTCTGATTGGACTTCTCGGGACGGTTGAGATAATTGCCTCGTTGACTTTGGACGAGCTAATTTGCCAGATAATGTTGGGAGAGCCGAACGAATTGGACACATTACTCTCTCAGGTCAACAGTTCACTGGGCTAATGACGGCACACTGTGCTAATGACGGCAGCGACTGACCTCGTGACGATTACACAGCCAGAACGAGAGGAAACAAAAGGAAAAGAGGCACTATTTTTTTGTGACGTTACTGGAATTTATCATTGAGTAAAAACTGATGATGCTTAAGCACAGAATAAGAATCATTATCTCTGATGCAAACTTTTTTCCTATTGTACTTTCTCTACTGAATATTCCAGCTATCATTTAAAAGATAATTGCACTCGATGATTTGGAAGTAGATGATAATATATTATCTAAGGACCCTGTGAAAGAGAATAATTTACACTGTTTCAGAATGAAGCAGCTGGAAATTTGAACAAAAACATTTATTCATTCCTATGAAAAAGTATGAATTAAAATATTAATGATCCCCTTTGAGGCCATCAAAGTTTTGGCCACTGACTTTTTATGTTAACGTTAAAACTCCTTTTTAACCTTTTGCCTCCTATTTAGTTTCAGGAGAAAAAAGACATCACTGTTTGCTACAAGCCTAACCTCAATGGAAACTCAACAAAGCCAACTTAAGTTATTGCTACAACGTATATTTTAAACTGCTTTCATCCTCTTTTGTTGCCTTTTTCTACTAGAATTTGAATTACAAAGTGAAACCAACATCCTTGCAGAAGAAGAATTGAGCTCCATAATCACTCACCTCAGACGTGAGATAGTGGAACCGGAGGTATGCACACATTGTGTAACACTTGTCCGTGTGCGGTTTGGAGCACGTTTAGCTGCGTCTATGTGTGTCTTTCTGTGCCAGCGGTGGCACTGGCTGATAAATAGGCCTCCAGATGTTTTGTGAAGCCTATCTCTGGCAGTGAGGGATATTGGCTCTACATGCTACTTTATCATGCAAAGGCAGCTCCGACAGAAACCCTGACACAGAAACCGCTCCTAGAAAAAGAAGTGGGGACAGCTTGGGCATAATTAGAATTAATGTGGAGATGTGGAATAAGGAAATGAGCCATCACAATACAGATCAGCTCTTCATTTCAATTTTATGCTTCACTCGTTGAATTTCACGGGTGATAATGAATAGGCGAGGCTGCCGATCACTATTGCTTGTGATGACAGATATATATGCACTGGTTCTTTATGCCCCTGTAGGCAGAGCAATGATGGGAGAAGGACACGGGGCAAAAGAAACACACCTATATAGAGCCGTGGGGGCTGGGGAGCTACTATTATTTTTTGTTGCCTTATTTAACCGTTGGATAAAGACCGTATGCAGGGAAAAACTCCAAGTACAGAGACCTTGATAGGTTTGGCCCATTGCTCACTTCACCTGTAATGTTAAACTGCCATCAGGTAGATCTAGCGGCAAACCACCATGTATACGTTTCATTTCAAAGCGCCAAACTCCTGTCCTTGCTGCTGACCCCGTTTTAGTCAAAAGTGCCACAGGACAGAAATGGTGACCTTTGAGAACAACGATGCAGGCGCCGCTCGATTCACCGTAATCGGCCTTGTCTGCTGTGCGACTACCAGTCAACAAGGACAACAAACCACTGGAGTTGCTGACCTCGATGTCGATACTTTTGGCTGTTGTACAAGGAAACTATTGCAGGAAATAGTGCCTTGATGCCCAGGAAGTACCGCATTAAACGGCAATTACGTGTGCCATGTTCTCTTGGCTGGAGTCGGCCAAAACTTGATTGGCAGTGTTCATCCTATGACCAGTATTTTAGTGCCTTTTTTTCCAAACAGTTTCCATAGACGGCTTCTCAGGTGGTTTGATCACCTGACGGGTTAAGTTACCATATTTGTACCCAAAGGCAATGCAACTCAGCAAAGCAATCTTGTTAGTGCCCTTGTAATTCTCTCTGGGATAAAGGTTGTAATGAATGTGTATTGCATCTGGCATCCACTTGGCAGGGGGAGTTTATCGTGACACGTGAAGAGGCTGACGTGTTCGAAGGAAACCGAAACCAAAGTTTCCAAACGAAGAAAAACTATGCAAAATGCATCAAATTGTGAATAACCTCACTGTTACATGTTTCCTTTAACCACATTGAGAGTTACACATTGAGAAACGCATCAGTATGACACACTTATATCTTCACAATTTAATAAATCATTAATTACCAGTAATTAACTCTAATGAGTTCAATTAATTATCTCTGCAGAATATTTTGAGACACGTTTTAGTTATCAGCCAAAAAAGAGCAGCAATTAACAACCTAATCTACACAGATATATTAATTATTCATGGTTACCAAAATATTTAGTTCTTGAAATGCAGTTACCAATAACCTAAAGTCTGTGTTACCCTCTTACACAGAAGTAAGGGAGTAATAGGATTTTTCATTTTCTATTATTGCGTTTGCAGCCCAATGTTTAAATGACTTAGTAGTAGAAGTGTACGGGAGTGTTTTTACTCTTGTTTTCGTTATAGAACTATTTGTGACAAATTGCATTCGAGTCCATGGCTCACTATTGTCGAATTTACAGCTCAATCATTTTGTTCGGATGAGACAGGCGAGTGAGTGAGAGACCGGATTGAGATGGACACAGAACTAGAACATCCCAGATAACAGAGTCATTTCATTCTCCGTTCTCTAGTGCAGCGCAGTGAATATTTCATTTACAGGGAGGGATGAACGAAAGGCTTTCGGAATACTGAAATGTTTCTAAATAAAGGGCAGCTTGTATGCAAACTGTAAAGTATTGCACAAAGATGACGTAAGCGAACACAACCGCTCGTACTTTTTTACTATGGAGCACCAAAACACACATTAACGTTTGGGTTAAAGGTTGCAATTATTGGTCTCGTACAATGGAAATGAATTAAAACTAAAAATAACGCAAGATGATACATTTTTTAAACAAACAATTTGATTTAGTTCCTTAAAGCCTTCCTAGTACAGAGTGCACTCGGCACAGTTGTGACTGATAATATTAACAACAATTTAGCTGTCCCACTTCTAGGGCCTTGATAATGTCCACACCGGTTCTTTGTCATTACCCACAGGGACACCAGGACGGAGTCTTAGTTACACCTGGAAATTAGACATCTTAAATGAACCATGGAAAGGTTTTTAACTTCAACACGTTGAATTCGATGTCTTCTTGCAATACTTCCAATAAACGGGCAAACTCACATAGCTTGTAGCTCGTACTTGCCTGTAGCTCCTCACTGGACCCTCGACGGCTTAAACAGATTAGATGAAGAACGAAAAGGTTCTTTCTGTGAGGTGTGATCAAGGGATTTTAGCACGATCACGTGACATCTCCAGAATTTAGCCGGCATGCTATAGGTAAGCATACAGAGAGGCAGCACAGATTAGATTCTAAAAAACAAAAAGAGAAATTTCTAGCAAACATCTCTGGAAAAAAAAACAAAATGCAAAGAATGTTAAAGATTGCAAAAGGCAAAATACAAACACAAGAAGTGTATTTAATAATTGTATCACACGAAAAGCTTCAGTTAGATGTGAGCTCATAAACCGCTGACGTAAGGAACCGTAATCTCTGAAGGACAACCGAGAGAAAATATCTGATGCAGATCTGGTGTAATAAAAGGGTAATAAATTCAAAAAAGAATCTAAAAAATGTCTCCAGTTCCTGCAACACCGGAGTACACTGTGAAAGGCCGGCGTCTCCCGTGCACACATCTACGTGCCCTCCACTTTCATACAGCTGCTGCTTCTAACGCAGCTCTTAAGGCCGAGCTCAACACAAGAATGCCTCATTCTTCCGGTACTGTTCCGCTGCCACAGGGTGCGGAGCCTCAGCATCCATCTTCCACGGAGCGCCGGCTGGAGGCTTCCGGCTCCGCTGCACGACCGCCATCCCCCAACTCATGGGTTAGGGAGGATTTTTCATTGACTGGCTTCATCTGGCACATCCTGTGACTTCACTGAGCCTCCACACGATCCACGACTTCCTTTGCCTCCGACCGCGAGTCGGCTATAAAAGGTTCCTGCTTACTTTTTTTTCTGCTTATGTTTTTTTGTATCTTTTATTGCAAGATAAAAAAGCACATTCGGTCTCTTTATGGATGCAGGTTTGCTCTCTATGTACCTTTTTTGAAGTGGTTATCTACAGAGTCGTGGTGTTTTTAGTATGCATTGAGACTGAAGTGAGATTCTGCCTCACTTAAAGTGCACTAACACAGTTGGAAAAAGGGAAACAGAGAACAATAAAATGCCGGGAAGTGCTTCTGCATATTTCCATGATAACAAGACAAACAAAGGAGTATTCTCTCTAGATTGCGCCTTATTTCTTCCAACTTTGAATTTAAATCGAGCATTATGTCTTAAGTAGTTTATGTTGGACACACTGGACGTTTAGAATTCATCCAACACGATCAGATATGCAGATTTATTTTCAATATTTAGAAGGTTGTTGTCATTTGTTTACCATTTCTGGCCTTTGATCACATGACTTCCCCCAATGGGGAAGGTGCTCCTACTGGCGACCCCATTGAGAGTCAGTGTGCTGCTTTCAATCACTTAGTTGATTGTCCTGGTTTGTCCGTCGTCCCAATGGACGGTCACTCTCAGCGCACAAATCCATTAAAAGCAGATTATTTGGATGCAAAGTTGCTCGGCGCACTTGGGGCTTTGGGAAAGGGAAGCATTTGCACGGCTCGAAGTCATGCCTTTGTAAGTCGTTTTGCGTTTATTGTTCGGGGACCTGAATAGAGAAAGTTGTCTGAAATTCTATCTTATTACAGTTTAGGTATCACATGGTCTCCTAAATGCATTTAAGAAGAAGAAAAATGTAAATAGTGATTTAGCCGTCACTGGATGGCAGGCACACCGTCCTAAATTCAAAATAACTGCACTAAATGGCAAAACAAATCAACAATTAAATGTCTATTTCTTTTTTTTTGTTTACCTTGATTGTCAATTAGTGTAGTTCGGAGTGAACTTAATCTGACATGTGATGAGCTGGTGTGAATCCATTTACTGTTCATTTGTTGAATCGATAAAAAGAAGCCACAGACTCTCACAGCACCAGTTGGTAAATGTAATAAAGTCCTTTTCAATTCGAAAGGTGTCCATCGACTGCTGAATGCTGAATGCAGTCCTGACTGCAGGTGTTTCCATGTCATAGTTAGTACAGCAGAAGCTACAGAACCGGCGTGCAGATGCTGCTGGATACGGTGATTGATCATCAGACTGTACTCCGTCTGCTCGTGTGCAGCTGCCGCTCTGAGAAGCCTCACTGTGAACGTCTCGGAATAGAAAAGTAGCTTTCCAAATGGTTCCATTAAAACCCATTGACGCACAGTTACTGCTTTGAACTTTAATATTGCGTGTGTCTTGTTGTGCCCTTACAGAACTGGTAGCGTCTCCAGCAACTCGCAGTTACATTAGCTACTAGAGGCACACTTCTAGTGTTCGTTTAGTTTAATACCGCCAACTAAAACTCTGTACCAGGGATAACAGTTAGCGTTAAACGTGAGTGAAATCTAAAACGTGTACTTAAGACCACTCATCTGCCTGCCTGCCGGCAGCAGATATTTTAGCATTCCAAGCGTATGGACGGTGACAGGTCTTATTAGCAAAGAAGCCTACAGGGCTTATGCTAGCAGGAGTCCTCGAGTTCTTTATTACCTGTTGAGAGCTGCCGTGCGTGGGCGCTGAATAATAAGCAGAAATGCACGGGTGGCTGCAAGGGAGCCGCCGTGGCCATCGCCTCATCGGCAGGACGCGTCGTCACGGCGGCCGTCTGAGAGCAGGGGGGCGGGAAACGGAGAAGGACATCCAGGTATGAACACAAAAGCAGATTGGGTAATTCACAATACATTATTATTATATCCATCCATTATTATCCATTATGCAATGGGCAGAGGATAGCCTTATATTTCTGTTCAGAGAATAAAAGCCATAATAAGGCTCATGCTATGCCTGAGATTCATGAGGAAAAGTTGCTCTTACACAACATGTGAGAAAACATTTAGCAAAAATAAACAGAGACCGCGGGTTTGGTTAATTTATTCTAATGTAAAGAACTTTAAAAATGAAGTAGAAATCTACGAGGAGCTTCTTGATTGAATCGGTTCGGGCTGACAGCGGTGGAATGAGCAGTAATTATGAACAAAGGACGGCCGTGAGTCTCTTCAGCAGACGACTCCGCTTTGCTGATTGTGCAGTATAATGAAGGTGGAGAGAAAGCTGCAAATGTCATGGCTGGTAACCGTTTCTCGTGTAATTAGACAGTTTTCTGCAGTATCAACACGAGCTGCTGAAACAAAGAAATGGGGCATGTTGGTGAATAACAAGTGGAATCCAAATCCTCACATGCTGGCTTATTCATAAATGTACCCTCAAACCATCACTACACCTCGAAGCACCCAGGAGCTGCTGAGATTCAACAAAACTCAACCATTCTGTTTTTAAATGATAAGAAAGTAAAGTTTTGTATACAAGGATTTTAAATTGACAGTGCACAGGTGTATTCATGTCCTTTTACTACTCTGCCAGACAGTCTTCCCTCTGCTTGTGACCTGGGGCTGATTTTGACTGTGATGATCATTGTATAGTCATTTTAGCAGCCAAGGTTTCGGAATCAATGATGTGCAACAATGATATGTTCTTCGCAGTATGCTTAAAGTTGCTTTGTGCATTATTATCGTTATTATATATATATATATATATATTTATTACAGTTCAGTGGGGTAAAATAGCGCCTATGGCTGCAAACAGAGCTGCCCAACATCTGAGGGCCTCGAGGGAATTATTTACTTTTGTTGATGCCCACAAAAAAAACTGTCAAGTTGGAACATGAAATGGAAGTTGAAATCTGCGGCTGTCGAGTTAAAAAGAAGAGGCAACGAGACCTCTGTCAGCTGCTCACTTCGGCCGGAGGCTACATCAGCATAACGTAGCCTCTCCGAACCGACCCGTCTGATGCTAAGTTGCATCGTGGGTAAAACTTGAAAAGACAGAAGAATTAGAGGAATTACTGAACTGTGGTTCATGTTGGAGTGCAGGGATGAATTGCTGCAGTACTCTTTTAATGTTTTAAACTAGAGACCCAAAAAACTATTTTGAAATGTGTTTTGCATTGTAAAAGTGGGATTGAACTCACATTTTTCAAGCCTTATATCAGCAACAAAATGAATGTGTTACTTTGAGAGAATTATGTCTTTTATTTTCAGCTTCAAGCCTGCAGGAACAACAATGCATCGGTATTGAGAAACCTTTTGAGTTCTGTTGTGCATCTGTGCTGTTTAGCTTGAGGGGAGGGGGACGGGGGCAGGTTGGTGGAGCTGTGGGGGATGGGATTAGGACATTGTCTTTCGAATCTGCAGTAGAACTCATTCAGCTCGTCTGCCAGGCGGAGGTCATTCATGGAGTGGGGGGTTTTTGGCTTGTAGTTGGTGAGGTGTTTGAGGCAATGTAGCCGATGTAGGAAGTTACAGCCTCTGTGAACTCATCCAGACTGTCAGTAGCAGTCCTGAAACCATCCCAGTCTGTGCAGTCAAAGCACGCCCGAAGATCCTCCAGCGCCTCACTGGTCCACTTCTTGAATTCCCTCACCACAGGTTTGCAGAGCTTTAGTTTCTGCCTGTATGCAGGAATCAGATGGACCATGACGTGGTCAGAGTGTCCCAGTGCAGCACGAGGGACGGCGTGATAAGCCCTGCTTACTGTGGTGTAACAGTGATCCAGCGTGTTCTCCTCTCTGGTGGGGCATTTAATAAACTGTACTTAGGAAGTTTGTGTGTGAGATGTCCTTTGTTAGAGTCCGGGTTGGTCGGCTCTACACGCCATATCTGGTCGGGGAGTGTCCGCTGTGCCTCGTGCACGTTTCATGTAAACACCGACCAGGATGAACGAAGCAAACTCACGGGGGGAATAAAATGGTTTGCAGTTGATGAAGAAAGTTTCCAAGAAAGAGTGGCCCAATCCAAAATATCAAACAAAGCAAAGACTGTCAGCGAGTCTGCAGTCTTTGCCCGTGTTGTTGGAACATTTTGGTGCCAATAGGATGGTCTCGCTTTATTGTTTTAGCTTTTTCAGGTGAGAACAATGGAGCAATCACAACAATCAAAAAAACAAATATTTGCATTTGTTTTATTCCAGAATCACTGCTACACTGAATTCGGATCGAAGCCTTCATGAGATTAATTTATTGGTCTGATTTGAATGTCAGTAGTCGACTGGCTGATGTAACAAAGTTCTGTTGAGTGACCCTTCCCATATATACACTTTCCTTTATTAGATCTTACATTACAAAATCATATATTTACAAAACCATACAGTTCAATAAGTGCACCTTACTAGCTTTTGGCTATAGGCCTACAAATAAAACATTACATCTCACCGCATCTGTATTACTTCACGTTCGGGGGAACTCCATTAAACTCCCTCTCATTAATTACCATTTTGCCGGAGTGGGTTCGCGAGTTGAGTTCACTTCTGCTTAAAAGGATTTCGAAGTACGCTGTAATTAAAATGCACTCGGTCTCATTTTTTATAAATGGTTAGAATGGTGCATACAAAGCGGCTCACCTAAAAGAAAAGACAAGAAAGACATCCGTGCAACCCTTTGTCAAACCAAAAAGATATTGTCGGTCTATTTGCATATATAACAGTCATTGTGCAACTAGAATTCACACAGCGTGTTTTGGTGTTCATTAAATAGAAGAGCATTATTCAATCAGCTGGGACCTTTTGCAAATGATTGACAGTACACAACAGCAGCCGACGTGGGACCAATTCACGTTACTTCACTTTGACGAATGAAAATGTTTGCACAAATTTCAGACCGTGTGCATTCAAAAGGGCTGATGGGGGATTGTGTTTCAGCCCCGACTGGAACTGATTGGAAAGGTGAGACGGGAACAAAAGCTAATCTACAGTGAACCAATCACCGAAGCGAGTCAGGTCCCGGCAGGTTGCACCAACTCCAGGGGGCTTTGAGGCGGAATCATTCTATAACTAGCCTCACGCTACATGCGTTTTAATAGGTTTGCTGGTGCTGTAAAAAGCATAATAGCTGAACGTTGATGCAGTGCCTTGGCAGGAATGAAAGCTTCCTACATTGATGGGAAACCTTCAATGAAATTACGCAAGTTGCAAAACAAACAGACACACTGCTTGTTTATTATTATGATCTTGGTTTTGAATGACTTTCTAATAAACTTATTCCTGGGCGCAATTACTCAGATGCGATTATTCACCATTGATCGGCACAACAAATTGACTTGACACAGAAAAAGATGACAACGCTAGCAGACGTTTTAGCGCAGCAATGCACGCAGTTACCATAGTAATGCATGTTAGCTCAAGGCTAATTGCCCATTAGCCCATCCAGTTTTTAACCAGCAATACCAAGTTGACGGTTATGATGAAAGAGAAAATGCCAGCAAAGGGTCTATACAGGTTGTGAGAGTTCATCCTGAGAGTGGACGTCAGATTACATCACTAATCCTGCCTGAATCTAGTGTAATCCTTTCTTATCCGCCTATTTGGCAACTCAGTGTGTCCTAAGAGATTGTAAATGCTCCAAGTGGACAAGCAAAAACCCAGTGACACACACACACACATACGCATAATTACAATTACAGTAGTGTACAATATTTTTCACAAGAATATGTTTCAAAATGTCAGAATTTAAGATTATGGTGGACTATGACTTGAGTATTGAGTATTTGTGTCGTCTTGGTTTGACTGCTTGATGCAGATGATTTGAACAGGCAAGAATGATCAATAATGTATTGCCCTAAATTGCATAACCCAAACATAGTTAGCAAAGAGGTCAAATAACTAAATGAAGGTCACTGCATTTTTAACACCAAATGAACCTGCATGTAAAGCATCATTGTAGATCTCAACAGCCATACATGTTAAACTGATTAAACATGACTTATTCCTGTTTATCACATGGACACCATGCATCAGTTCAAGAGGTCACAGACCTTCTGTCCACTCTCACCGAACTGTATGTTAATTTACCACAATACATCCCACACAAGGCAGACGACCTCAAAAGGTTGAGTTTTCTACTAAAACTTCTGCGACGTAGTTCAAAATAGTCAAAGGTTCCGCAATGTAGCTTCACTTTTGTTCCAAGGTTACTTACTGTGTTATTCAAAGCATCTTTCCCTTTAACCTTGGAGCTTTGTGAACTCAAGCGAGGCCAAAGCGCTCTGCTGACACACTGACCCGTTCACGTTAACCAGCAGAAACGAGAACGTTGTAAAGTCAAGGAAACAGTTTTCTCCGCTGCTTTTGACCACATCTCCCATCCGTGTTGACCACACGTTAGAGATTCAAGTAGGGCATCTTATTGATGCAGTTTAGCGTCCGCTGGGCTGCTATTGTGCTCCCGGGCATCTCTTTCACCAGTGAGGCTGCTCATTGACCGGGAGCCAAGGAGAAGCTTCATTCAAATCCACCAAACATGCCCGGAAGGCATTTCTTCTCCTCCTCCAAGAGCCGCTCCCTTCACCTTGCAACCGGAGGAAAAAGCTTTCATAAAGTTTTGAGTGCATCGGGAATAAATGCTAAATATAGAAAATGTTGTGCTTCCTTCTTGCATACCATTCTCTTTTATCTTCTTATCCCTCACACATTCCTCCTGCCGACACAAGCTCTTGATGGACTACACAAATATCCATTCACCGTTGCTAGAACATAAAAGAAATAACCACATAAACAATACATTTTTTATTAAATTGGGTGGAACATCATAAACTCCTGATGGTACTTAGTATTTACATAACCCCCTTTAGGTGAAGTCAATGTGGTTTTCCGAGTGGCAAATAAGCACAAAGAAAACACTTATATCATCCTAGATAAAAACACCATCCCAAAATACATGCATGTGATAACATTTCTATCGATTCACCCAGAGGACTGCTGTGAGTCTCTCACTCCACATTGAAAGTCTATTTCAATCTGAAATAGACCTACTTTCCTTTGGCTGCACTCAGTGATGGAAGCTGCAAATATCTGATGATGGAATAAGCAGCATGCAAGTACCGTACACACCCGAGACCCCTGATGTGAAGGTAAACTCAGTATTCAGCGGGCCTCAGCTCATGCCTACAGAGGACTTAAAATGCTGGGGGCACAAAACAAGTTTTGACATCAGTATTATACATCCTGGCAGCGATTTTAATATGCAAGATTTGCAACGTAAAAGAAAAAGGTTTAGATTCATGGAGGCAGAGGATCAACTGCAAAGCTTCAATGATTATTGGGGTAATTGTTGGTTAGCGAAAGATACTGTAAGCCATTTAGTTTGTATGAAAAAACCTTTTTAGTATTTACGGCGAACAATAAAAAAAAAAGTATTGGCTTACCAATCGATTGCCCACGTTCTGTTCCTCCATGGAGGTAATAACGCTGGACGAGCTTTATAAGCAGGTTCATGTCTTCTTTTGTTCAGCAACATCTACAAGTTTGAACATAACCTTGGTAACAATAATTGACTGTGGACACAAATGGCAACAGATAAAATCTCCAAGGTCCTTTCTCTGAGGACGTTATCTTCCCAGAAAATGAATCATGAACCAAAGCAGTGGACCCACATTGATCAGGTTGCTCTGCAATTTGACTCCACGCAGTGGACTAAATATGACATCCGCAATGTCATATTGTCACATAATAACGGAGGAAACATCAACTTGGCTGCATGTTTGTGTAGTGACCAAAATACATGCGCTTTTTCCCTTTGGTTTGTCACTCTACCTTTGCTCAACAGGTAACAGTGGAAAACATGGTACATGTTAAGTTATGCGGTGATAAACAGACACAATTGAAATGCTGCATTTAATTATAATATAAAACATTTAATTGTTTTAATTCATATAGTGCAATCCATCACACACTATGCTTCACAAGATGTAGCTGCGTCTTTTATATTTTGCCGCTTAAAGAGCCCCGTCTGGTTCTGTTAGAGCTGCATTTGGTCAACCTTCGTCATTTACAGCACGAACATATTTATCTGTTTTAGTTTGAACCCAATGTCACTGCCTGTACAATACAGTCAGAGCACAATAATAGGATGATTTTTGCTGTTATATTTTGAAGACAAGAATAGTTGCAAGAATATGCATGTGCCGGTTAGAGGGCCGGTGAGAAAGACGGTCTGATCAGAGCCGGTCCCCTGAGAGGGAGGCCACATTCTGCCTTCAGGGTATCTGCACTGGAAGTGATGCTGATAAGTGAGAACTCTTCTGCTGCATGCATGTAGCCCACCTACACCCAGGGACAAGACACTGCCTGGAGGGCATACCAACATACGCATCTTATTTTATTCTTATATCGCACCAATCACCAAGACAAATTCCTGAATGCATAACATAGGGGGCAACAAATGGCTTCTGATTCGGACAAATATTTCATTTCATTCCATCATTTCTCTAGTTAAATTAATGACACACTTCAGGCGTCTTTAGGCGTTGACAGCACTCAAGGAACGTTTTCGACCTCAAACGATAGCATGAAGCCTTCCAGCATGAGGACATCAGCTTTCATTTAAGGCTCAATATAAATCTAGATGATTGTCTACCTTTTAAAATTTGCCTTGATAAGTTAAAGCTGACTTGGCTTCTACTGTGTCTCTGCCCTGTAGGTGCAGAGACAGTTTGTCTGTATGTATCGATATCTATTTCTTATTTTCTTGGTTTCTTTGTATGTGGTGCCGGAGCAAAATCGCAAATTTTCATATTCGTAAGGTCAAGCTTGCTTTTTTTTCCTCTTTAACCGTGTCCTTCATATAACCCAAAATACATCAGACGAGCTTAAACTAAAGCCCTACAAATATTAGTCAGCAATTACTTTGGCTTAATATTATATTCGAGTGAGCTATCTACTGCAGTGGATTGACACTATTCCCTGTACAATTGTGTTAAAATTGAGAAAAATGCAGTCGTAGTAATTGCACTGCTCTAAAGTCCCTCATTAAAATTCTATATCAATGTATTTTCACTCCGGTCAATGTATTCCTCAAGACCAGCTGTCAAAAATTGCCTTTGAGGTCTAGTCAATATTCGCTCAAATCTCTACTGAGCCGCTCTTATTTCATCGCCATTACCGCTTTGCAGCCGGGCAAATTCCCCCTGGATTTCTATTTTTCTCTATCTTTAAAAACCTGCATTCACCGTTAAATTGCGCTTAAAGAGACAAAGAGGGAAGAAAAACTAAAACACAATATAGAAAACATTCACACAGTGACGTGTCGTGAAGGGTAATAATTCTTACGCCTTTTGTAAAATAAACTCTTATGGTGATTATGGTGCCTAATGATTAATTAATTAATTATTAATGATTCATTCTTTGGGTCCATTTGGAGAGCGGTCGATGCAGACGCAGAACACACGTGTCTCTCTGAGCAATAAGGAGAAGTACTATTCACTATAGGACAAAGTTTTCCCCACACAGGTGTCTTCTCTTATTTATGGCCCCACCTGCCGGAGCTGCGTGGGCGTGTTGTTACCGCGCTTGATTGACATCATCTCTTACCCAGAAGACTTCAAAAGGTTAATTTGCATTTACGCCCATGTGAAATGAAATCATATGGGAGCACCGAGCTCATCCTCATGTCCTCCACGGCGTGAAGACAGCAGTGTCACTCTGTGCAAGATGGCTCCAACCAAGGCGTGGTTGCTCCGTCCAACTGACGGATCGACATAGAGCCCTGTCGGATTAATATTTGCTGAATCAGTGTGTCCTGAATTACATCATTTATCCGCACTGGTTTTTTCACCATGACAGTGGAACTAGTCCCTTAAAATCAATGGTGCTTCCCATAGATGTTGTAATGGTAGAATGTTATGACATAGTCTTATGCTAAAAGAGTGATTGTCTGTATTGACGTTTCTGTTTCCGCTGTGTATGCTCGGCAAAAACTGTCTGCCCCTTACCTTAATAGTAGTTTTTTTTTTTGTCTTTGTTAACAGTTCCATATGTATGGTTTGATAAACTAGATTCAAATGTATCTGTAAATCCCCCGCAGACCACAAGCCAGTGAGCTTGACCTTTTGTGTTCGTATAAAGACCCCCAGCTTTGACTGCTCGGAGACGCCATCTCCACAGAGCACTGTAATACGTGCCGGCAAGCTTAAACCTAGAAACAAATCATTCTCTTCTCCCGAACTAGTTACAATGAAATATTCCACAACAATGTAACGGCTCTAAAGTGCAGCATGCCGCTCAGAGCAACAGGAGCCGGTGTTTGACTCGTCCTTCCACCCAAACCTGCCTCTGTGCACCTACACAACCAATAAATCATTCCCCCCTCAAAGCCAAATCAACAATGCCATTTATTTGTAGAATTATGTTTTTTAGTTGACCTGCGTCTACAGAGCTGCATCTTAAACAAGCCGTGTATTAACAAGCTTTTAAGCCTCGCAGAAATGATTTGTTCATGCAATTTATTATGTAGCAGGAATATATTTCTCAAGTTGTCTCTGATGGCAAGTGAAGTAACAATTCATGGAGATATTTTTGCAATGTCTCATCGAAACAAAGTAGAATGTTGTAAATGACAAGTACTTTATGGATGACAGCTTTGATGAACGCATTATACACAAACGGAATTACTCATTACTGCATTTCTCAAATTACAATTCCTGCGCATTCGTTACATCAAGCCTCTGATCTGAAGAAGCATTTCTCTTCTCCCCAATGGCACTTATTATGAAAAGAACGCCGACACTTTCTTACTGAGTATTACCGTTTTTTTTACAAAAATAAAACAATGGTTCAAACATTTGTTCTTGTTCCGCAACACAAGCTGTTCCATTCATTTCACCTGAGTCCACCTGTCGTATCAGATGATCGGGAAAGGTGGCTTTCCTCGCATGCGTTTGTCTGTGGCACATTTACAACATGAGTCGACCAGAGAACGAGAATCTGCAGCTGTGTGTTGGGAAAAGGTCGGTTTGAGCTCGGCAGGAAGTGAGGTGTGCCTCAACAAATCGGATGAATTAGCAAACTGGAGAAAACACACACATAACTTGCTGGGAAATAATATGACTAATAATAAGAAAGACAGACACACACCAGGTTATTGTTACCCGGCTGCATTAGTATGTAGTTTATTTCTGAATTACACAGCTTTCTCCTGTAATCCTCCGACTCCGCCTGAAAACTAGACAACCAGACCTGATGATAAAAACACAAAGGTGAAGATTCTAACTTGAGTTCCCTCTTCAACAGATCACAGTAGGATCCCTCGAAAGGGTTTAGCTGTGAGACAAATATAACGCAGGATCACCCGTTGCTTAAATCAGTTTAGTTAAACAGTCCCCTGCTGTTTTCCTCACTCACAAATGCTTCTTCTGCAACAGAACCGAGCGTGAAAAAGTGTGCGCTAACACTGCACATCAAAAGGTATTTACTCAACAAAATGAGTGCTTTGCTGCCTTCAAATGAGAGCACACTGCATGTATAATGAAGTACTGGCTGAGACTCACAAACCCATAAGCAGGTTGAAATGAGCTGAGCTCCATGGCATGAATAACACATTTAATTTGTATTTCATCTATATTTTGAAAAAATGTGAAGACTGGTGCATGCAAGTTGCTCAAACCCAACGCAGCGGAGACTCCTTCCAGACTCTGAACTTCAGTTTGGGTTCGGCATCTATTGAAGAACATATCTGGTCCCCTCTTAGCTCACTTATAGTGGAATAATCCTCACTGCAAACCATCCTGGTGACTTAAAATGTGATAACACACATAATCAGGGGGGATTACAGGTGTAATTCATTTGAGCTGTTTTGGATCTCAGACCCGCCTTCATGCATGCTGACTAACGTGCATGACTTACTCGAATGAGCGGAGCCATTATTAGTGTTTGTTTCACCTGAACCGCCGGGACGAGCGGGAAAAAACAAAGAGTTCTGCCCTGATCAGAATAAGTCCAATGGTTTTTCAATAATTCCCTAGATATCCATGATGCCTTTGAATCTACTTGTCTTCTGCGATCTGACAAGCAGAATTAAATAGTAATTGAACTTTAAAAAGGTGGAACTTCTGAATAGTTCACGTTCACCGTCAAACTCCTGCTTGGGATTGAATTGGTTGTAGGATTCTCATCATCATCCCCGTGGTGAAAAACAACAATTCCACCCACTGCGATCAAAGGATGAAAGCACAATTCTGGGCCGCTGTTTGATCGGGATTATCGAGGACTCCTGATCCAAATTTCATTTCTCAGCTCTCTCGGACTCACCTCAGTAATTGGTTCCACTGTGATCCACAATGGCCGCTGAGCGATTCACGAAAAAGAGCCGACATCGCCGCAGGGAGATTGAACCGAGCAGACCGGCAGTACATAGAAATAATAAAAAGAGTGGGTTGGTGGGGGGGGGGGTGTGTCTGCTGCTTTAATTGCAGCTCGTGATGGAAGTGAAAAAAGTCTTTTCAAAGAGAGGTGGTGTCTGAGATACAGAGGACACCTTTAATTTCACGTAATGCTGTTTAATGGTGAAGATCGTTGTGCTCATCTGTACTATTTCCTTGATCGTATCACTTCTTTTCGGTTTTAATATCAAGACAGTGTCTTTGTAAGTCAGTTATTAGTTAACAGCTGCTTTAATTTGTAATTTTCGTCCTCTTTCTTGGTTTTTTTTTGGTTGTTTTCTGCCATCTGCGGTCTACCATTGCAGCGCTGGTGACAATGGGCCTTAATCCAATCAGTGCTGTGTGGAAGAGGGATGTGCTCTGCAGCTCATTATCCACAATCAGACCAACACACTCGCTGAGGCAACTGCCCGAAAACAAAAGTGAAAAGGACTATATTTAAGTATAGAATAGGGCATGAAAACACCCTATTAACGGCAAAGCAATGTTATATATGACGTATTTCAGTAACCAGCGAAGCAATCGTGGTTTGGCTGCAGCGGGTCAGACGAGTGTCACGATGAGTGCGGATCGTGTTCAGGCCCTGGTGGGAGCCGGCTGATGCTATTCTTGGATTTGGGCCGTCTGTGTCTCAGGGGCAGGAGTTAGTGAAGGGTCAATTGCAGGCCATGTTCAGAATCATTAATTATAAACTTTTGATCAGATAATATAAGCAATTTTGAAATGTCTCTCTAGAGACAATTTTCCAAACAGCAATTCAATTCCCATCAAATGTTCGGCTAAACAATTCAGCTCAGAATGTAATTTCTAGAGGACATGGGCGCCTCCAGTGCAGCCTTAAAAATGACCTAATTACAAATTACAAGGCGGGTCATGCTTGAGTTTTAAACATGCTGACAATGTAAGACATGTCCTGGATTTGATTGAACTATGTGTCCATCTGATGCCTGAAAGACAAATTGCTTTCTCTAACTTGATTTCAAGGAATTCTTTGCTTCCTTTTCCTTTTGGGATTAACAGAGTTGCACGGAACACATCAAATGAGTATTTGAATGAACTGCAGCTCAATTATCGTCCACATGATCAGCCCTCACTCCTTTAGAAAATGAACTCCACGGGAATCATTGCTACCTGCAGGCAACGATTTCATCACAGGATCAAACAGTCGTTGAAGAACGAAACACAAACTCCCTTTTCACTGGTGCAAATTTGCACAGCTCACGAGTTGTCACATCATCCCCTTCAAGAGAGGCACTCGGACAAAAAACATTGGAGGAAGAGTCAAAGAGCTGCAGCGCAGTAATGAGGGGGGGGGATGTCAGAAGAGAGAGCAGCCATAGTGCTGACGCGCTGTCACAGAGGATATTCTTAAGGATCACATCAGCCTCCTCTGCAGGCTCGGCGCTCACAGTGAAACACAAAGGCGCACACACACACACACGCAGACACACTCGAGCCAGATAACATCCCCGACGCACAGCGGGCTGTGTGCAAAACAAGGGCACGCACACCGTTTGTGAATAAGCAGCAGACTCGACTTGAGCTGCGAGGATCCTGAGGGCATCGGATGTCAGAGCGGTCCATCATTCGTCACCCGCTGCCGCCGCTGCTGACAAGGTCACGGAGCCTTCAAAAGCATCTTCTTAGCTCACGCAGAATACCCTTCTCCACTTAAGCCTCGTGGAAAAGTATTTGATTGACAAGGAGAAACGCTAAAAAAAAAAAAATCAACTGCACAATGTCAAAATCCAAGTTGACGAGCACTTTGTAGTTTTGAGTGGCAGTGGAAATTCCAAAGTAGGGGAAGTGGTTCAAATGGTTTCGACTGTGGTTGCCCAGGGAACTGCAGTTAGCTAAACAGTTATCTACAATCCACCAAGGTGAATTTATAAAAACACCTCAGCGAATTTGTGTCAGACATATAGTCAAGAAAAAAAGGACTTTACCATCAATGAGCATTTTTGTTCAAATAATACTGGCATTAATTTAAAATATAAAATAGTGAGTAATCATTCCCTTGATTTAGTGGTACAAGATGATCTACTTGTATAATTAATTTTATGAAAGGAAGAAACATACAATAAGAGATTAATAAACCTGTAAAATACACGTATCAATGTGTCTGTTGTCGATACTGGTTGAAGTCCTGTTGGGTTTACACATACTTCATGAGACCACTTTCGTAGCCAGGTACAATTTGTGATTTTTAGCTGCTCATTAAATCTAATCCCCATGTTGGAAAACTTAACACGCATTCATTTTTATTCCTACCAATCCATCAAGTTGACTGTTTTTCCATGTCAGGATAACGGGATCCTTCACTGAGCTCGTCCCAGCATCCATTTACTAAATATGGACACGTATTTACTCTCATTACAACCCTGTCGCTCGGGACAGGATCATTTATTGAGTAAGAGTACTGACATGCAAACAGTGCCGTGCCATCTCATATAAAAGTAGGTGAATGCAGGAGTTTATCAGGATCCTTCACCCGGCGCCGGGATGTAGATCAATAAACAGCTCCACCTAGGAGCTACGTGAACATCTGCTCTCTGTATTAAAGTGGAGATGTCCCGAGTCCTTCCGTGACCCCCCGAGTCCGACTGACAGCACGGTTTCCTGAGATGGAGTCATGATGAAAAGTCAGAGTCGGAGAGGGCATCTGTGAGTTGGCACCAAATTAAAGGATTTCGTCCCAAAGACAGTGGACACAAATTCCCCCCCCCCACACACACAAACACATCTTGAGTTCAAGAATGTTGTATAACTGTGCTTGGAAAATAATGCTGAGTCATTTCCGTCGGATTGTGCTAAAATGCGAAAGCCCAAAATGTGTACGAAGGGCTCAACTTTAGGATGTGACTTTGAAAATACCTTAATATGATGGAAAAAAAAGTGTGATCTTTATGTCACATGCACGGCTCTTGAGTGTCCACTTGGTCTTTTGCACACATTGGAATGCAAGCAGCTCAAATAAGGAGAAGGTTTACTTTATTCGCCACGCGTTCCCTCACAAAAAGCTTTCCTACAACTGGATTTAGAAGAAGCTTTTTGAGAAGGCACGGCTCCGGTCATTGACCGAAGCCTCCCCGAACAGCTAACAGAGCCCTGTGTCACTGCATGCGGCTTCTGTCTGATTGTCCCTTTGGGGGGGCCACCACGTGATCAATTTACTTGACAACGGTGGCTCCAACTGGAGGTGCCGTCAGCGTTTCATTCCCCTTTTTCCCCACATCTTTATTTCAATGTGTGCACAGTAGCAGCCTCAGGTAGCCCGTCAGAACGCCAGGTTACCGCGAGGCAAGATGAAGGCAGTGAAGTAAAAAAATGTGGTGTCATTTGATGTAAAAAGACTACTTAATGAATATAAGAAGATTATTCAAACACCATTTGTACATAAATCATTCCGTCCCAAGCAGAAAGGATATGATCACAGCGCACCGTGGTGAATGATTGACACATCTGCCATCTGAAGTACTGGTAGTTTGAAAAAAATTCCACTTCTGCTCAAATGTTTCTTCCTCCAAACCCCGTTCCACTCTCCTTTTGACCGCACATGAGTGAGAAAAAATATCTTTTTTTCACCAGGATGCTGCCGCAGACGTTGAGGGAAAAGATCAATGTGAGGGTGAATGATGAGCTGGAAGATATTACACACCAAGGAAAGGGAGGACATGGGCAGGAATGAAAAGTAGAAGGTCATCCACAACAAAAGAAAAGACAAAGTGACCCTGAGGAAAAAGGGTTGAATACACTCGTGCGATTGGATGCTTTTCTTTAACAATATCCTTGGACCAATAGTACTGTAGATAAGTCTTCACTATTTATTTAGAAAGGCGTTATTTCCTCTGGTGCTGCTATCTGGAGAACATGTTCCCCTGGCTCGGTAGCAGATGGTATTAAAGGGGGAATCCGTCACCTCTTATGATGATGTCCATTTCCTCAGTACGGGCTGTATTCTCCTGCTTGCAACGCCATGGCGACAGTGCCTGCACGCGGTGAGATGCACCAACCCACACCGATTCAGGCTGCAACAACAACATTACATCAACAGCCCTCCATTATTCCCTCGACTCCGCCTCTGTCTGGCCTACCCTGATACTCTGAAGCAAACACTCACCAATTTTTGGTTGGAATAGCCGACAGCATCCGACAGAAAACTACTGACACTCATTGCAGCAGAAGGATTTCACCAGAGGACAATTTGAGCTGAGGCGCTGGCGCTGGTGTTTTGTTTTTTTGGCAGGTCGGGTTTCGGGAGGGGGGGGAGGGGCCCTCTTTTCCCGCCGAATACTCTGGCTCAAATAAATACGGCTGAATACGCGAGCCAGCCGCAGCGCTGCAAAGTGTGTCCTTTGTCCATAACGTGCTCTGCTCTCGGGTTGCGGGAGGCCATTTTCTCAGGGTGGTAATATGGTTCATTTGCAATACAAGCCAAGAGTTCCATCAAAAGCAGGTTCACGAATAACACCTATCCTCCATCACATCGCTACTACCTTTTCCATCAATGTGGTTACGCCGTCTCAACGTTAGTGTCTTTCCTTCATGTTAACGGGGACAAAAGCTCTCTTAGATATCCGCTCTGGTTGAAATGAATGAAAGAGGCTCAATCTCCAGTTGTCACACACTGAATCCTTGATCTCCTTGGCTTTTTGCTTTTGGTACATTTCAGCAGCAATATAATAGCAGCTGCAGAAGGGAACATGCTGCCACTGCAACAATTATTTATTTACAGACAAATAGTAAATATCCAACAGACAGCGAGTTTCTCTTCTGTTTGATTGTTAGAGAGACTTGAGCACCACAACTGTGCTGCGTCCATGACAATGCTTTACTTCCATAAAGTTAAGACCAGATGTTAGGATTGGTTGATATGTCATATTTTTTTACATTGGGTGCCACTTTAAAATCATCTATGTTTGATGAAAGTGGCCCTGAAGGAACAGTCCAGCTTGTACAGAGTAACAGCAAGTGAAAGCCGGTGGATAGAAAACAGTGGCACGTTGTGGGAGTTGATGGAGCGTCTGTAGTGGAGATATTCCAGAGTTACCTGGAAAAATTAAAACCCGCATCAAGTGTCCCTGAAGCAAATACAAAATGGAAAAAAAAAACTCACAACATCATGATTAAGTCAACTATGCTAATTTAGCGCTCAGCGATTGTGCCCGTTTGTTAATGTTTCATTGCGACCACAAGGGATCCAAGATACGAGTGTGTTCACCCAAGGCGAAGGAGCGCTACTGACAGATGTTGCATTTCAACCCCCTGAGCACATCTAGATGTGATATGTGGGACAATACTGCCTACTGCTTGCACAAAGAACATGCCAAGAGCTCAGAGAATTACGTGCTTAGAAATAAAATAATGGGAAACTGAATATTTTAATCTGAAACCTGCTGCGCTCCCTGTACTATATTTACAACCACCTTGATTGTTTTATCTTTAAACTGTGTGATGAAACAGCGTAGAGTAGATGTGGATTGTTGGGAGTAGAGATCCTCAAAGAGAACACTTCACCTGTCATCAAATGGGACAGTGTAATCAATATCTCCAATGTATCCTCACTCCATAGGAAAGTATCGTAGGATGTTCTAATTCACTTTCTAGAGTAGTTTGAACCAGCCGTCGGTGCTGTAATCCCATCCTGACGTTCACCGCCCGGAGCTGCACTCCAAGTACCTCAATTAATACGAAGACACGAAAAACAAACGGGAATGTTCGTGCGTTCGTGTTCGAAACCACGGCGCTGCCGAGGAATCGCCGTCCTGTGAGGAGCCTCAGACGAGCCTCAGACGAGGGCCGTTTTATCAATAGAACCAGGTGTTTCTGCACTGGATGAGAAGCAAAGGAAGGCACTGAAAGCAGCCCTCCGTAGAACGATAGTTTATCCCGTCACCTCAAGGATCTCCATGTAATAAAAACATCTGGGGCGTCACGTTAGGATACTGTATCCTCTGGTCCTTTTCTTTGTCTCTTCTGCCGTGTCAAAATGTTTCTACAAGCAGGCACCATATTGAGACACGTTTAGTGGGTAATTTGTTCCCTTCGTCCTGTGTCCCATCGAGTAGATATTAATGTGCAAACGTCCGTTTAATCCCCCATCTGAACGCTTCACCCAGCTGGCATTGGAACGCAGCCTCCTTTTTATCACCTAAACACACATGGCTCATTCGTGAAAGCAGACGCCCCCGGACCTGAGACGCCCCCCTTTTCAGCGAGCGCGAGGCACCAACGAGGCGCTGAGACCCCCAACAAGTGGAAAGAGAAACACGGGCACCCTACAGGCTGCACCTTCTGGATGGGTGCTCCCCACGCATGTAAATGATGTACTTTGAGCAACGTTAATGCTAAGCTGGGGGGTTTCCCCAGAGGGAGGAGGGGTTTAGGGCATGGGGGGGAGGAGGGGGCTTTACAGAGGGAGGTTGCTAGGTGAAAGAGGACCTCTCTCTGGGGCGGGATTGGGTAAAAGGCCGTATTGGGTTTATTTCTCTCCACAATCCCTCACTCCTCTTAACCACCTCCCCCACCCACCTGACCTCGTTCCTTTTCATTAAAAAAAAGGGTTTTTAAGGAGGTCGGGCTGTCACGTATTTGTGTGGAACGGAGAGGAACACAACACTGGCGGCAGCCACCAGACACCCGACCAGTCCCCTCGACCCCGGGCGCCGCTGATACCAATCGCCTTTGACTGTTTCCTCGGCTTGGAGTCCGGTTCCCCCACACCGCAGATAACTCGACAGCCGCTCCAATCAAAAGGGGGGAAATCTCCTTTCTTCGGTCGGGAATGTGCCCTTTTGTGTTTTCACATTTTTCAAAAGAGTCGGCCATGTGCTGCTTTTATGTGTAGATTGTGTTGCCGATTGCAGGTGAAGAGAAAATGTTAAATGCTTTGTGCCGTTCAAAAAGAGATCGTTGACTGACAGTCGTCAGATGTGCACCTTTCTTCATGCACACTAAGCCATATTTGCACAGCAGTGTACAGCTGACAGTAAATTGAGTAGCTCTAAATGAGAGAGATGACTAAGGCAAGTTGGATTCATTTATTCCATTAATGTCAGAGGGGATCATTTGAGAATGTTTTACAATAGCAAAAAAATATTTTAATTATTCAATAATGTAATATAGAAAAAGGAAAATGCCATTTCCAGCTTTTGTCTCGTGACGTATGAGTCAAGAAGCACAATCTCAACTTGCCACTGAAATACTGAAGGCTTGTGTAATTCCCAGGAAACTGTTTCGCAACAAGGCCGTGTCTTAAAATGGATTCTGCATTGCACAAGGACATGAACTTTAAACAGTTAAAAGTTATTAATGAAGAGGTAGAAGCTAAACTGCCATCCTTTTCTGAATTTAAGCTAATAGTCGTTGAGTGATTGACTTCACGCTGTCACTTAAAGAATTGGACCGAACACTTAAGCCATTTTGTGCTCTTCCATCCATCCAAGGAGACTGTCAGGGTTGCGGGTGGGAGGCAGGACTCAAACGCAGACTTGTTGAAAACAAAAAGACTTTAATAGTCCAAAGGCCAAAAAACACAGGAACCGGGGGCAAAAGCACACAGACGAGAAACTACGGCGATCCAAGACGAAAGACAGTACATGCGTGGCTAAAGACAATGACGCGACAAGTGACACAAGAGACACATGGCTTAAATACACAAGGGAGGTGCAGGTGATTGGACACAGGTGGAAACTATTAGACGAACACAGGGGATGACGAGACAAGGCAGGAAGTGAAGTTACCCGGGGACACGAGTGGCAGAAAACTACAAAATAAGACAGGAAGTGAACCACACCGTGACAGTACCCCCCCCTTAAGGGCCGAATTCCAGACGGCCAACACTAGAGCGAACAAGGGGTGGGTGGGGAGGGAAACCAGAGACGTTGGTCGGACCACCCTGGAAACTCTGGCGGGCGGCCCGGCGGGCGGCCAGACGAGCGGGGAGCCTCTGGGGGTCGGCCCGGCGGGCGGCCAGACGAGCGGGGAGCCTCTGGGGGTCGGCCCGGCGGGCGGCCAGACGAGCGGGGAGCCTCTGGGGGTCGGCCCGGCGGGCGGTCACCAATCCGGCTCCGGAGCGGCGACTGCAAGGCACGGAACGTCTCTAGAATGGCAGACTCGGAGACACGGGAAACGTCCGGGTTAGTAGTCGTCGTCGGCAGCTCGGGGACACGGGAAACCTCCGTAGTGAGGTCCGGCTCGGGGACACGGGAAACCTCCGCAGTGAGGTCCGGCTCGGGGACACGGGAAACCTCCGCAGTGAGGTCCGGCTCGGGGACACGGGAAACCTCCGCAGTGAGGTCCGGCTCGGGGACACGGGAAACCTCCGCAGTGAGGTCCGGCTCGGGGACACGGGAAACCTCCGCAGTGAGGTCCGGCTCGGGGACACGGAACACCTCCGCAGTGAGGTCCGGCTCGGGGACACGGAACACCTCCGCAGTCTGCTCCGGCTCGGGGACACGGAACACCTCCGCAGTCTGCTCCGGCTCGGGGACACGGAACACCTCCGCAGTCTGCTCCGGCTCGGGGACACGGAACACCTCCGCAGTCTGCGGCGGCTCAGCCCCCCCCATAACCCACCCCGTAGCCCCCCCCTCAAGGGCCGGATCCAAGACGGCCCTCAAATCACCAACGGGAGGGTGGGAGAGGACCATGGGATGGGAGGGAGGGAGCCTGAGTCTCGGAGCGGGGACTGGTCGGGTCGGGGGCATGGAGCGTGGGGCCGGTACTGGTCGGGTCGGGGGCATGGAGCGTGGGGCCGGAACTGGTCGGGTCGGGGGCATGGAGCGTGGGGCCGGAACTGGTCGGGTCGGGGGCATGGAGCGTGGGGCCGGAACTGGTCGGGTCGGGGGCATGGAGCGTGGGGCCGGAACTGGTCGGGTCGGGGGCATGGAGCGTGGGGCCGGAACTGGTCGGGTCGGGGGCATGGAGCGTGGGGCCGGAACTGGTCGGGTTGGGGGCATGGAGCGTGGGGCCGGAACTGGTCGGGTCGGGGGCATGGAGCGTGGGGCCGGAACTGGTCGGGTCGGGGGCATGGGTGAGAGTCGGGGCGGCCCAGCGGGAACGGGAGATCGCTGCGGCGGCCCAGCGGGAACGGGAGATCGCTGCGGCGGCCCAGCGGGAACGGGAGATCGCTGCGGCGGCCCAGCGGGAACGGGAGATCGCTGCGGCGGCCCAGCGGGAACGGGAGATCGCTGCGACGGCCCAGCGGGAACGGGAGATCGCTGCGGCGGCCCAGCGGGAACGGGAGATTGCTGCGGCGGCCCAGCGGGGACGGGAGATCGCTTCTTCCGCTTGCTCCTCCTAGGGTTAAGGAGGTCTCGGAGCTCGAGGCAGGCGAGCTGATAGCTCCTGGGACCAAAAACACAGTTTGTTTTCCGCTGCCAGAAGGGACTCCTTACGTCCAGGTAGTCCGGACCGTAGTCTGGCAGCGGGTCTGCTGAGCCCTTTTTTGGTCGCGTCATTCTGTCAGGGTTGCGGGTGGGAGGCAGGACTCAAACGCAGACTTGTTGAAAACAAAAAGACTTTAATAGTCCAAAGGCCAAAAAACACAGGAACCGGGGGCAAAAGCACACAGACGAGAAACTACGGCGATCCAAGACGAAAGACAGTACATGCGTGGCTAAAGACAATGACGCGACAAGTGACACAAGAGACACATGGCTTAAATACACAAGGGAGGTGCAGGTGATTGGACACAGGTGGAAACTATTAGACGAACACAGGGGATGACGAGACTAGGCAGGAAGTGAAGTTACCCGGGGACACGAGTGGCAGAAAACTACAAAATAAGACAGGAAGTGAACCACACCGTGACAGAGACGTGTGACAAGGACACATCCAATGAATGCTATTGCTTCTGGAGCGATTATTAAATAAATCGGTTACGTTATCACACAAGGACCAACACACAGTCAGGGCCATGAGTATGTGAACTGTGACACAAATTTTTCAAAACGTTTATGCGCAACTCCAAGTGATTTGAACTGAAGCAGCAATACTTGAAGCAGTGTAGGCTTTAATTTAATGGATAGAACAAATACAATTTAGCAATTCAGACATTTTTACACAGTAATACCCATTTTCAGGGGCTCGGGAGTCAATGATTGCATGAAGTCTTGCGCCCATGGAAATCATTAGTTGCTTGAGTTTCCTCCCTTCAGTCGCTTTGCCGGGTTTTGACTTTAGTTGCTGCTCGTTTGAGAGTCTTTCTCCCTTCGATTGTACCTTAAGTGAAGAGCTCAGTTGGCTGAACTGAATTGGCCGTTGGAGTGTTCCATTTGTTTGCCTCGAGAAGCTTTTTGGTGTTTTTTTGCGATACGTTGGTAGCAGAAGCGACGTTCGTGAATAAGTAAAGCGGGTTTAGTCATGTAGCTCATTTCAGAAACAAGACAACAAGACAATTCATAGTAAACGTCTAAAACACTTTGGAGAGATGCTAAATAAACATATTATGAAGAACAGGGCAAATAAAATGACAAAGCAGTGTAACAACTGTTCTAATAAGGGGATAAGTTATTCACCCGCCATGTAAAAGCAGTGAGAATAGCAGCTCCCCTGCATTTTTCCCGGGAAGAAGACTTTCTTTGGTTTTGGTGGTTCAGTTATCATCAAAAGTTCAGAAATAAACAATTCGCTGCCCTTATAAACAAACGGTGTTATTCACATTCGATTTATTTGACAAAACCTTGGCGCTTGAGTAAAGTGATTCAGCGCCGCAGCTGCTGCTGTCTGATTCAAATCTTTCAAGACAGCACACAGTCTGCTGGAGATAAAAGAAGATGCACCGGTCCTTTACACATCCGGGCGGACGTCTGCTCTCGCAGCGAGGCGCCTGATGAAGTTCAGGGTTGAGTCCCTGACAACAGCAATCATCTGCTGACTGAAGTTGACTACTTCTTACCTATTTAATTGAAGAAAATACTGCTATGTGTGATTATTTATTTCAGCTCATGTTCCTGAACGCTTGGACCAACGTCTCCGTATGTAAATGAGAGTGATGTGTACGCATATTTATGGACGCACAGCAGTCAAACGTTGTGCCCTCTCTGTGCCTCAGTCTGTTTCTCGGTCTTGTGACGAATGCAGGCCTGACATCTAGAAATCACAAAAGGGACATTTTGCCACCGTTTGTGTTTAAGTGGTTGTTACAGAATGCCTGAACTAGATCAGCGTCAGCGCCGCGGCGAGGTCGACAACCCGATTACAAGGAATCAAAACAGTTGTTCAGCTGTTTAAATGAGTTTTCCTTAAAAACAGCTGGTTCGATTGCTCAACAGAGTTATGGCTAAGTAGTTCTTTTTTAACCAGGGCTTGATGTTGGTGCATTTGGGGAAGTGACATGTTTTGTCGTTGAAACTTGACCTTTTGCTTGACAGGCTTGCGGCGTAAATTGGCTTTTCATGCTCTTTGTCATGAACGTTCCTTTTCAGGAACACATAAGGGTTCTTGGAGAGCACACAAGACCACATCATTCCAAATCTGATCAGCGTACGTCTGATTTCATTAAACTGGGTCTTGATGCTGTAAAATTCAACAAACCCTTTAAATTGGATGTGGATTTGTGGATTTGTTTTTCCGCTGGATCCCCGTTAGCTGGCGCCTTAGCGGCCGCTAATCTTCCCTGCAGGTCGTTTCGCGACACTGTCATTCTGATCATGAGAGACGGCGACCCCTTAACACCTCGCAAACGGCAAAATTACTCTCAATCACATCGAACGAATCCACTATTTAATGCGGCGATTACCATGGCAACAAAGACGCATTTGGGTCAGCCCTGACAATAGCACGAGATGATCCTACTGACAATTGTTTTCATCCTACTGACAATCGGTTTGAACAGAAAACCCACCAACAAAAAGGGGCCTTCATCCTGAGCTGGAACAGACTGTGTGTGTTTTACATGCAGATTCTTCTTAAAGCTTTTTTTAATTGGGCTCCATGTGAGATATAATTAGCTCTTATGTGAACAGTTGGGAGTAAGGTATGCACTATCAATCCGTTAAAGTACAAATGTGGAGTGGCTTTAATTAAATAAGAAATCAAATTCCTTCATATCCGGTATACAAGGGCTGACATTAAACCTCCACTATTTCTACACTTTATTTGGGAGAATCACTTCACTATGTGTCATGGCGACCATTCTTATCCAAGTTTGCTCCTACGCCCTCTGCTTGAATGGCCAGTAATGGAGACCCATGCCGTTTACAGGGGCTATTTGGAAAGAAATATACATTTAACCATCTTAAATCCCTGCCATCCAGCTTTAATGCGTTGTACTTCATGGTCCAAACGAGATGCTTTGTCTGTTTGTCATTTTATTCGCAGAGTCGGTGCCAGATGAAAAAGAGAGCAAAAAGAATAAGCTGATTTAACGAGGATCCCACAAAATGTCCCGAAAATGTGAAAACCTGCCACTCGCAGGCAGGTTTCCAGGGACCCAGATTCCAGTCCGCTGTATCAAGCCGGTCAATAAGAACAGGGGCCCTTAATTTCTCTTATCTCCATAATTACACATAATCTCCTAGTCTGTCAGTGCATGATGATAAAATAACAGAGTTTGATGGGTATCCTGCAGGGACAGAATGATTTAACTGGGAGGCTTTTCGTTCCATTTTAGTTATTTTAGATAAGGGACGCTTCTGTAATCTAGCATTTAGGGTGTCTGTCACACATAAATGAGTTATCCCACAAGCACATTACATGCCAGTCAGAGCAGCAGAACCATTCATGGAGGTAGCGCGGGTCCGTGACAGACGGATTTTCTAACTTTCCCTTGACACTTCCAGGGACGTTAATTCAGGCACTTTAAAATGATTTCAGAAAAAGTTCTACGTTTTTTAATTTGCTGGATGAGGATCACAGACTTCCCGTGAGTGGAGCTGTATCTTTGAGTCAGCCCAAACTAATGGGGTATGTGAGGGGTATAACCTCGCCTAGATGAACAACAATGATCTATTTCTAAACCCAACAAAGAAGGTAAAACTGAAGAGACACGAGACGCTGTCTGCTGTGCCAGAATCCTTTTTTTTTTCAAGGAGGTGCCGGTGCATTTCCTCTCAGTGTCTAATTACGAGGCGGATGTCTTCAGATTGCAATTACTTGAATGCAGAGTGTGTCCCGTGCAGGCCCTGAGGAGCGCCTCGTGCGTCGGAGTGGGACACCGCCAATATGGGACGATATGTTTACGGCAGCAGCCACTGCGGCCACGAGCGCTAATAACGTGAATATGGCCTGTATTAAAACCTTTTGGCGGTTACACGGTAATATCCATTCAAAGAAAGCATTAGCCGACATGAACCGCTGCCCCCGCAGCAGATCGGGCAAGGTGGCGGCAGCCATGCCTCTTTGGGGTGGAACACTGACAGGATCGCAGCAGCAGATGAGGGCCAATTGCAAGAAATTGAAAATATTACGATTCTTCTCTTTTTCTAATTTAGTTCCAAAACTGACATGTGTCGGCTCTTTATTCATTTCATTTTCATGACCCAGCTATCCTGAAATATGTGAGTGGAGCTGGACAAAGCCTTTGCTCGGCTGGGAGTGACCTCTCGTATCAACGCGGCAAAACTCTGAAGACGGCAATGATTTCACTTAATTCCGTGTGGCCGTTCACAGTCATTTAGACTGTTTTGGCAATCAGGGATGCACTTGGTCTAATGAACTTGGTAAAATTCTTTAAAAAAGAATTTTAAAGGTTATTGCTCCGTTCTTAACACAAGGACTCTTTTATTTACCAGAATTTTTTGACTTGATCTCATACTTCAATGTGTTTATTTCGCCGTCTAAATTGTCGGCAAAACGATTGGTATCACAAATTTGGATTGTTACTAGATTAGTAACAATCAAAAAAAAAAAAAAAAAAACAATTTGAAAAAAACAATTTGGATTACTAGAATTTCAAAGCAAACAATAGATTTGATATTTTAAATGATTATCTCCACCTGGAGGATCATGAAATCTGTTGCGTGTCACCGTGCGAACATGAGCGATCGTTTCTGTAAAAAAAAACACCTAAATGAATATTTTCAGGGAGCTTGTTTATGGCTCCGAGCTCAAGGGCCTCTCGTGGTCGCGGTGATTCACACTTTCTTTTAAACACCTTTTTATTGCCAGTTTTATACCGCCATTGACTTCCTGCTGACTCCTCGCTCGCCGTGAACCAGCCCCCGGCCCTCACGGGGGGGGGGGCGAACGTGACGTCACACAGCTGAGCTCATGCCACCTCGCTTTGGCTGCACTGCGGCCGGAGAGACGCTGCGAGGAAAAACGGTTTGCCTACTTTTTACCGTTTTTTCGACATTGTGTTTAGCTGTTAGCTACGAGACACATCCATGAGTACCCCCTCTGAGTGGGAGACAAACAGGTGCTTAAAATACTCGCGTCTTACATAAACAATGTACGTTGGTGTTTCGCCTCGGAGACCGAGAGGCCCAACCGGCGCGGAGCCGTGCAAAGGAAAAACACATCGGCTGCACGAGCGGTTTGGGTGGGAGGCAAGTTGTGGTTATCGTTCACTCAATCAAACACAGTGTTCATAGTGCACACATCGGGCAGACGTCTGAGCGGTACTGGTGCAACGTACTCACTTCAGCATCGGTAGAGAGGATGAACTGTAACAGGAATGGTGAAATTCATTCCTCATTAGCCCACTGCATCACTTATTTTGAGGGGTTTGGTTTTAACCCGGTTTACGTGCTTCAGCCAACGATCCAGCCAACCGATGTAGTTCACCGGCCAGCCGAGCACCGACGTTCAGCCCACCCGGGCGATTAAAGGGCACAGGATGAGGATGACGGTGGGCCACACTCATCCGACGCTGCCGTTAATCTGCTGTCAGCAGGGGGGGTTCCTATTGGATTAGCATTATTAGGCTGCGTATCGGCTGGTTACAGGAGGTGGAGGTCTCTGGTACGGTAGAGGATGCAGTGGGGCTAATGGAGGCTTTGCTAGAGTAATTCCGACTTTAGGAGTGGCTTAAATGCCTGGCAGACATTGCAGCGGGTATTTGAATACGGTAACTGAGTTGTAATGATGTAATATTATGCAGGATGACCCACATCCAAGATGAAAACCCTGGCAAATGGCCGGGCTGCAGAACACCCTTGAGTGGTTTTTGGATTGATAGGAGGTTTGAATGTCCATCGGTACTAAATTATTGTATGCGTGGTGTCTACAATGACTCATTAAAGGCTCGGGCCTTGCAAATGAACACGGTAATGCAAAGTACTCTTCTGCAAACGTAATCTTGATTTCTTGATTTCCCAAATGATTTGAGTGACCACAACTTGGCCGTGTGAACAGCTTTGCGTCCCCGCTTCGTGAGCATCACCCATACACGTACACAAAAGTAGACTTTCCATACTGTCATGCTCTTGTGTTTTGGTAGGGCAGAATTAATCTGATGATCAAGCACTAATGCGATGCAAAGGTGATTGCAACAACCTCGGTTATACGACGTGTAAATCACTGATTACTCTTTCAGCCTCATCAACGTCATTTTTCCAATTTTAATGAAACTTCACCTTGCTTCACAGCCCTCTACAAACACAACTGTCTCAAAAGTATAATTAGTTATGACTACCTAGATAGAACTAGATTCAAACTGACTTCCGAATGGGCTCCAGTGACAAACCGCTTCATCGCAGTCAAATGAGTCATCGCATGTGTGCAACCGTTGTGTGTCTGTTTCATGTTATCTTCATAAAGGCTACGAGGACGTTCGTTGAAGGACCCCAAACGTACGGACTCATCAAGAGAGGGGATGTGGTACGTATTTGATATAGAGACCTTGGACAAAGGACTCCGCAGAATGACAGCTGGAGCTGCGCAGGTTTACACGCTGCATGAAGCTCGTCCTCGGGGACCAACGTCTTGCTGGAATTTTCAAGCAGTCAGAAAGCGCGCACAGCCGACCCGTCGCTGCCGGAGAAACTCAGGCGGCCACTTGCATGTTCAGTGTAGTAGCTGCGGATTGGGGGAAGTTCTTGTTTGAGGTGAATATCAAACAGTTAGCCCAAAAGCCACCGTCTTCAACCGAACCGGGGAAAGAAGCCATATGCATGCGGTTACATCATTAGCTTCAGCTCGTGCGCCGCTTGAGGGCAGGTCAAGCAAAGACGCCGAGGGCCCACAGAACCGGCATCTGAGAGGTCAAAGAAAAGCGACTTTGTGACGCGTGCGTGAAGTGTTGCTGCCCTTCAACTCTTGAGAAGAAGAGAAAGATTGAACGGCTTTTAAACAAATCGATACTCTGCTACGATGTCATAGATTGGCTGATTTCATCGCCGCCTCCACGCCCCACGAAGCCACGGTCACGGCCCCGGGATCGTGATGCTACTTCCCCGCCAGGTCTTTTATTAAATTGTCACAGTCCCCATAACAAAACAAAAAAACAAATCTCTTACAAGCTCAGCTGTGGTTTTTGGCTCCACATGGACTCTAGAGATTGTATCTCGTGTGAATTATTCGGGAATGTGTGGCTGTGGCAACTGTTTTCTCAAATTAGCAATTAAAACTTTAAACATAATCTTTGCAATCATGCTGCAGCAAAATATTGTTAGTCTCCGTCAAAGCTTTATTTTGTGGAGGTTTCTGAAGCTACCACTTATGTCTACACTTGGCATGAAATTGCATTCGACTTCATTTCACTGAGACGGGAGATCTCGATGAATGCAAAAGTAGATTTTTTTCAAACAACGTTTGTAGGCTAAAGAACACGAAACACATTCAGTTTCTTTTGAGGTTCATCTGTATACATTTTCCTCTTTTACATCTAGAAGAACCGTATACAATAAAGAGTGTTATATTCAATCCAACGTGGTGGTCGTTCTCAAAAGTTCAACCCAAGGTTCATAGTTGCATAAATGAAAAACTCCAGGCACAAAAGAACTTCGCCTCTGTCACCATTTGCATACCAAAGATGATAGAGGGAGAGAGAGAGAACCCCCCCCTTCCTCCATCCACACACACAGGCGTAATTTAGCTTGGCATGTTATGCATCTATTACAAATCCTTTCATAGCATGCTCCAGAAGAATACCCCTGCGTGATAATGCTCTAAAAGGGCTATCGCGCTGCAGCAGATGCCCGGCGTCAGCGTGGGAGTGCGTCCCTCGACGAGGCTTTCTGCGAGCCGGGATCGCTGACAGTGGCAATCCGGGGACGGCCGTGGAATCGAAGCTGCATGGCTGCTTCTTTCTTCGCTGGCACTCCCTGCGGCACCGCGACGAGGTTGAGACAAAAACCCCCGACAACTTCTTGGGAGCGAGCAAGGAAAGGGCAACAAAGACAGCGTAATGGAAGAGCTGCAGGGGCCGATGTTTATCATCACCAGATGAGATCGAGTGAACGTTGCGTTAATCAGGGAACAGAGGGTGACACTGTTAGATAAGACGAGGGGGGATTGCCATTGTTGCAAAGTAACAAAGTGCATTGAGGATAAAGGTTTTACATCCAAATATAATATTAGAAAATGTGACAGAAAAAAAGCAGAATTAAAAGCAGTCAACGTGTTCGCTACTGTGACCAATTAAAATAATAAAAAAAAAAAAACGATGCTTACATTTTGCAAAAAAAGATGAAAGAAAAAAAGCATTCCACCACTGGACAGGGAGACAGCAAAGGATTTGGCTTCATGTCCAAAAGGATTTTAGAGACAGTCCAGGACTTGCTAATACGTCTGTACTCAAGAACTTGTATTTGTAATTTTAACAGTTTTCCAATTGTTTTAAAAGATATAAATATTTACCTCACCACTGCAGGTGTAATACGACTGCCTCTAAATATGCTTTAAAAACCCCCATCACTCCTGTCGGTTGAATTTCTCATAATATCTCCAATAACTAGCTAGAGACATTACACCTAGATGGCTTTGGCTCAAGAGTCGCGCCATCACACCTCACTATAGTTTATTGATCGGTCCAGCTCGCAGGCTCAGACACTTCTTCTGAAATATCGCCGTTCAAACTAAGGTTGCTAAAATTCAGGTCGGCGCCACGAAGCTACTTGACATCTGTGTGAAATGGAACGGGCGACGCGTCAACAATCCAGGGCCCTCGGCATCGCGGTAAAACACCTCTGGCACTTCTGGGGGCGCTTTAACTACCTCGCCGACCTCCCTGGATTTGTAAAAAAAACAGGAGCTCAGGTGGGAGGTGTTGAGGTAAAAAGGACTTACAGTAGCCACATTGACTTTGCACCAAAAAAAAAACTGCAAGTCCCAGAATGCACCACCAGCAGGCCAGTGCAGGCTGCTCATTATTTCAAATGGGAACACGAGTGAACAGAAGCAAACATCTCAGCCGAGAGAGGACCAAAACATCTACTCATGGTACATTGAAAAAAAGCCACTGCTACAGTAACTACGCTAACTTATTTCTTATTGGGATGATTATTTGTTCAATTTAAAGTATTTATTAATGTTTTATTCTTTACATAACTTCTGTTTTTTGTGTTTTGAAGGTTTTCAACCCGATGAACCAACCAGACAAAAGAATTAAAGAAGTTAACCAAAGCTCATTCGGTGAATTAACTCTTCCTAAAAGTTAAGTTTCACAAAACCAATCATGGTCACGACTGACTGGCTGGAACCACGTGTCTTGATTTTGTTGCGTCAGTCCTGTAAATGTTTAAATGCCATTATGTTCGTAATGGATGTATTTGGATCCATCTGCTCTACAACACTTGATAAAGCACAAAGTTTATGGCTGCAGGATAAACACTCGCCAGAGAAGTTTTTTCTCATTATTATTCGCTTATCTTCAAGTATTAATACAATATTTGCTGTAAAAAAACGAAACTAAACGTACAAGTCATTTATATAAAGTTCCTTATTATAATGTGGCACTAAACATAATTTATACGAACGTTGAAAGGCGACATGTATCTTCAGCCATTCTCTAAAGCTTATTTTCAGCGTGGGCTCAAACGGCGCGAGCACTTCACACTCCAGCTTTCCTGTTTTTATTATTATCCCTTTATTATCTGCCCATCCTCCCTTGTGTCGGTGCTCTGCAGAATCACAGAGCCCGGGGCTGTACAGCCGGTGACGAGTTCACAGTAAAAAAACGAAACATTAATATCCCATTGAAAATCTCATACAAAATACGTGTTATAGAATTAGACAAGTGGGACATTATGCAGGATATAGTGTCAAATAGATCATATAAAAATAGATACAAACTAGCACTGATTTCACGAAAAAAAAACTATAAAACATTTGCACGGTTATTCAATAAAAAGCAGGGGGGGTCTGTGAGTGTGTGCTGTGGGGGGCAGGAGACTGAAGAGGATGATGTTCGTGCGTGTGAGATAGAGAGGGGGAGTGGGGGGGGGGGCAGGTGGGAAGGGGGAGGGGCCTAGGGTGGTCCAGACAGTCGCTCCTTGTGTACCTCACACACTCTCAGCCTCCTCGCATCATCCGCGGAGGAGCTCCGCCGTCGCCCGTTTTTCTCTCCTCGCCGAGCGGCTGCTTCGCGGTAACGGAGCCGCTCCAGCTTTCCTCCAACACTTTTTGTTTTCTTTCTTTCTTTTTTGGTTAAAAAATATCCCCAATTGTCTCTGTGCATCCGACGCCGACTGTTCCATTCAAAGCGAAAGCGACTCGTCCTCCCCACCGTCACACGGGAGAATATTACGGCTCCGCCAGGCGCATTTATTCTCTCCAACCCCGAGAGGTGGGAAACGTTTGAGGACAAAAAGGAAAACAACAGCAGTGATTCGTGGACGAGCGGCGCACCATGAGAATAATTCAACTACCAACCAGGTATAAGAGAGTCGGCGCGTTGTCACTCCATCCTCTCACTGTGCTCCATCGTCAGATCTATGTGGGTTTTTTTTTTTTTTTAACGAATTGTTGAAACACTTGCGGCTGGTGCGTGGTGCGTTCACGTGCGCCGCGGTGTCTCGTCGCGGTGAGCGGGGAGGACGTCTGCATCGCGGAAAGATGTCTTGTCAAGGGAGCATAACGCGCCCCCGCTGCAGTACGGTGGGCATTTTTTTTATCCCGTTTCCCTCAAAAAATGTGCACGAGAAGCCGCGACGCTCTCTTGAGTTGCTTCCAGTATTTTGTGTTGTAGAGAAAACCCTCGCGCGCGTCAGTTCCTCAACGAAAAACACAGTGGGAGGATTTTTATTTATCTTTTCATTTAAAAAAAATATATATATTAACAGGAGCCTTCCTTCACGCTGCTCGGGGTCAGAAGATATATCTCCTGATGCATCATTTCTTTTTGGACCTTTGCAGGTCTTCTGCATGGCTTCTGGAGTGAAGATGGACAGCCTTTTATTCCACTTACACCATCCGAGCTCCATGCATCGAGGCGACCGGTATGTGACGCTCAAGTGTTTTTTGAGTAATATGAAATATATCACTCTGAATGGGACAGGTTATTTATCTGATTCTACACGTAAAGCATCATTTCCCCTTGACGTGACATTGGCGGTGAAGCTTTAAACTATTGTTTACCTTCCTTTGGCCGGTCTTTTCTTCTCCCTGATGAACAAGTGGGATGCAGCACAATGCTGAGACTCTCCAATCAGGCTGAACAGGGTCCTTGAATTAAATTAAGACTGATGCCGGAGGAGACAGAAAACCAGGTTGGATGCATTGGTTTTTACTGCAGCAGTCTGTAGTATAGTGTACTTAAAGTATTATGTCCATGATAATGATTATATAAGTCATTTCTTTCCCACAATGCTACAGACAGACAACCTGAATATTTGATTTGAAAAATTTGCAGAAAAGCTGTATAAAAATATGCAAAAGTTTCATTTTTAGTGCCTAAATACGGCCTGTTTAGTGTCTTTGCTTTACCAGAGTCAGCTGATTGGATGTGAACCATAAGTTCGAGGTCAGAACTCTCCTCTTTATCTGTCTCCTTCTTCAAAAATGAAGTAGGAGCAAATGAAGGAGCAAAGGCCGACGAATGAACTGATTAATTCACAGGACTCGTGGCCACAGAAATCTCTATTAAGAAGTCTTGTTCTATTTTCTTCTGTACCACGTCAACCTTGCTTTCAAAGTTACTGCAAATGTGATTGAAAATCTTTTGTCCCGACAATCATAAATAAATTATAGCCCTCTTATAAAAAACACTGACTCACCCTCTATCCTAAAATCAATCACAATTCAAGTGGTCCCACTCTTAATGGGCATATTCAAATGAGATGTCATTGTAGCGTTCTCCTCTGTCCACTGTCCACTCCATTTGTCCAATTGCACTGTCAGATATGTAATATCCACAATTGGAGGGCGGGAAGAGAATCACGTCTGTCTCGGCAGAAGCATCTAGAAAAAATATTCACGTAATGTTAGAACCGAAAGCCTAATGAAATAAAAAAAATGTCATCTCATTTCGCAGAATAAAACAGACACTTGTCGACTTGTTTGCAGGGTGAAGCTGGCATGGACCTCTTTGTCTAAATGAAGCGGTTCAGCCATGCAATGTTCCTGGAAGGCAGTGATTCTGCTGGCCTTGGCATCCATCGCCATCCAGTACACGGCCATCCGGACTCTCACCTCCAAGCCTTTCCAGCTGTGCCCTTTGCCCAGCCCCCAGAACTGTGGTCTCGGGGGCCAGGAGACCGAGCCCCCCTTTGAGCGGGGAGCGGCCGGCTGCGACGACTACCCTTACTTCTCCGTCAACGCCACCCGCAAAACGCACATCCTGGTGCTGGCCACCACCCGGAGCGGCTCCTCCTTCGTCGGCCAGCTGCTCAACCAGCACCAGGAGGTGTTCTACCTGTTCGAGCCCCTTTACCACGTCCAGACCACGCTGATCCCGCGCCTGTCGCACAGCCGCAACGCGGCCGACCGCCGCGTGATGCTGGGCGCCAGCCGGGACCTCCTGCGCAGCCTGTACGGTTGCGACCTCTACTTCCTGGAGAGCTACATCAAACCGACGCCCGCCAACCACACCACGGACAAACTGTTCCGGCGCGGCGCCAGCCGAGCGCTGTGCCAGCAGCCCGTGTGCGACGCCTTCGGCCCCGCCGATGTCAACGTCGAAGAAGGGGACTGCGTGAAGAAGTGCGCGGCCCTGAACATGACCTCGGCGACGGAGGCGTGCCGCGAGAGGAGACACGTGGCAATCAAAATCGTCCGGGTGCCGGAGATCGGAGATCTGCGCGCTCTGGTGGAGGACCCGCGGCTGAACATCAAGGTGATTCAGCTGGTCAGAGACCCGCGCGGCATCTTGTCGTCGCGGATCGAGACCTTCAGGGATACGTATCGTCTGTGGCGCATTTGGAGGGCCACGGGGCGGCGGCCCTACAACCTAGACTTGAGTCAGCTCACGGTCGTCTGTGAAGACTTCCTCAGTTCCGTTTCGACCGGTCTCGGCCATCCCTACTGGCTGAAAGGGAAATACATGTTGGTGCGTTATGAGGATCTGGCCAGGAATCCGCTCCTCAAGACAAAAGAGATGTACGACTATCTGGGGCTGCCTTTGGATAAAAACGTGGAAGAGTGGATACACGCAAACACCCGGGGGAGCAGTGAGCCCTCAGCCAAACACAAGTTTGGTACAGTGAGGGACTCGGCGGCTAATGCCGAGAGTTGGCGCTTGAAACTGTCTTACGACATGGTAGAGTACACGCAGAGTGTTTGTCAAAAAGTACTTCACCAGCTGGGATACAAGGCTGTGAAATCAGTCGAGGAACTGAAAAACATGTCCCTCTCACTGGTTCAGGACAAAGCTTTTGTACCATTTTTGTAACAAAGATAGTTCTCTAATGACTATTTTTGATATATTTATAAATGTTGCCTTATGATTTCTGTTTTTTGTTTCTGTACTTTTGTTTCTTGGAATTTGCACTAAAGATTTTGAACGCACCGAGGGAACAGCGGACGATTCCCTCATTGTCACAGAACAGCACACTTTAAACACCGAGTAATCAAACAAGCTAGTTTACAAATGTCTCATTTTGTTTTATTTCATCAATAGAACCTAATACGAGGCACTGTCTTCATGACCTTTACCTGTATGCAAGTTGTTCTCTTCAAAAATCATGGGATGGAAATCAGGTGGGGTTGGGACAAGGCCGACGTGCTTCTTTTAAACCTGTGCTGGGAAATTCAGACTCTACTGTTCAATAAACAGCGAATGTGGCAGTCAACCTTTACCAACATGGCATTTCTATCCATGCGGGAAGAGGAGAGATACTTCTGACAGATGCCGTGCTCGCAATGGATAATTGCAAACAATTAATAGGCTCTCGAGTTAGAGGAACAGAATCCCACTGGAGGTGGTGAGTGTCTCACCAGAGGATTTACAACCATCTGTGACAGAAAAACACAAACTAATGAGAGATAATGTCAAAATGTTAAAAACCGTTGGTGCTTGGAGGATACACGCAGGAAGGTTACAGCATTAGAAACACGAATGTGGACATGACACGGGTCTTTATTCTAGTAGCACTCTCATGAACTGAATCTGTTCATTTTATTTAATAGTTGATTTTTTTTTTATTTGTTCTCGATTTATTCTAAATTCAGTGTGAAATGAACACGGCCTTTTGTCTTATTTACGATTAAAATTGTTCAAGCTACTGTCGTCCGCTGACGGTGAGACTTTTTACAAAACAGTAAAGGAATTCTTTGCTTTTGTGTCACCGGATTAGCAGGGCAAGTTATTGAAACCCAAAACACCCACGAACAATACGAAAACACATCTTTATCCGTTCATGTTGGATCTATGTTTATCCTCCACATGAAAGATTCATAACCGGGGAAGAGAAGCCTTTGCGGCACCGCAGATTCTCCTTGTTCTGCCGGATGAGTGGGTAGCTTACACTTTACAACCACATGCATAGAGGATACCCACATAAGATGGTGTAGACAAAGAGAGCATTACCGTAATGACTCTCCATAATCTGGGACAAATCCTCTGATGGTTGACGTAGCAGTTTGCTGTTTTATCCGCGCCACGTCAAAAGGTTGAAGGTTATCTTTTGTCAGTGAATCACCACCATTCCAGCAAACTTAACTGCAGTGTTCAATGTGTGTATGTGTAGAACATGTCACAGACAAGGAAACTCAAATTGTCTTAAAAAAAAGGCCTCCAGCGTCTTCCTGAGGCTTTTATTCAGAGACATTTGCAGGACGGCGTTGTGGAAAACACACTGAATTGCCCCTTGTATTCATAAAATACCAGCTTTTTTTCATATTCTTCCTTTAATATATCGCTGGACACACTGGACGGTTGCTCAAAAGCTGGACACAATATGGTTTACTTTCATGTATTCCTCAACAGAAACTGGCTTTTGCTTTATAATCCATTTCTCGTAACTTTCCTCCATTTAAGTGAAATGATTGTCATTGTCTGCTGTAACAATGCTGTTGAATACTAATGGGTTTTTGCACCATTATTTCCGCCACAAAGGGTAGATGTGAATTCTGAGACCCCGCTCACGCTCTTAAACAATAACTGGAACAAACAGCTTGTTCTATTACAGATGTTTTATTTTTGAAGGCCTGTTTAGCTTAAGTAATGCTTAGTTTGCCGGCTAGCGTGCAGAATACGAGATGATCTCACGCTTTGCACCGCGTTTCTAAAGCTCCTTGCAGCTTAAATAGCGCGTTGGTTTGCATTAAGTAGCACAAAAAGGGTGTGTGCACAACACACAGCTGTGGTTATAAAAGGCAGAGTAAAGTCCTCTCATGGGCATTAAAATCCTGCTTTCAACGCGACGACCGTATTAATCGTCACTCTGAAATGGTTTAAAGTAACGTACAATTTGACACAAAAATGAGACTGGCTTTCAGATCCGCCATCCTTTTACAAGGGAAAATGTTCAAATATAGCAGATCTGATGAATTTACCATGACGATGAGACAACATAGTAGTAAAAGTCCTTAATGAGGCGACGTGGGCGAGCGACGTCCGTTAATTTCCACGCGATGGCCACTTGTTTACCCATAAGATGTGAATGGCTCATCAGTATTGGAGAGCGGATGTCCATTGAGATGCAGAGCACAAACCTTTGATCCTCCTCTGTGCCGAGGCTGCAGGCAAACTCTTTTCCTCTCTCCCTCCTCTTCTGCCTGCGTTTTCTCCATCACCCACCTCTTTCTTTTCTCACAGAGATCTCAGGGGATTGTCCCCTCGCTTCAAGGCTCACTCTCTGTTTTTCACTTTACTTCTGAATCTTTGCGATACGCTTGGCATACTTTTCAAATTTGAAAAAAAAACAAAAAAAATGCAGCAAAGCTGTACGTGAACACGCGCGTGACTTCTTTGAGCAATTAAATGTGGTAGTTTGACATTTTGGGGATATAGGCTCATTTGCTCCCTGTCGGAGAGTTAGATTAGGAGATTTATACTTCTCTCCGTCTGTATGTTAACTACGAAGCTACAAATAGCAGCTGCAAGTCGCCTCAGCTCAGCACAAATTCTGGAAACAGGTGGAAGCCGTGAATGTACAAAGACGTCTGGATGGAGCCTTGCAGAAGGGCCTTCTAAAAGTTGCTCCGTGGTGCATGAAACCAAAAGGACTAAACTGTCAATAAAACAACCAGCACCTTATAGCGACCTTCCAAATGTACAAGCCAGTAGTGCTACACTATCGTGATGATATGGCATAAAAAACCTCTTTTGATTATCCAGATGTTTGGACTAGAAAGAGGATTTATCTGATAAGAAAGAAACCATCCTCCTCAATAACAGAATGGAATGTAAAAAGCTACTTTGGGCCGAGTGGTATCAGGTGACAGACTCAATCGGCCTTGGTGAAACCGCTCGCCGCCCTCGCGGCAACAAAATCCACCTTCCAGCACCAACTAACATATTAAAACTGGTTAATCTGGCAATTCTCTATAGAAATGAAAGCTTTAAAAGATTAGATTGCTTTTTGACACTGAGGAAATATTTTTTCTAGCTAATTGGCTTCTGCCTGCAGCTTCATATTTCCTGTGTGGACAAAATAGAGAGTGGAATTGCACAGTAACTAACACAGCAAGGGAACACTGCCGTGGAACCCTTCCAACCTTTTGCAGGACAGTCTTTTGGTTTTCAACCTACCCAGTGACAATAAATCTCTTCTTATGGGCTTTAATGGATGCAAGAGTCCATCAGCAAGCTCAGCGTCTGAAGGCTCATACTGAATTGTGTTTGCTGTGTCATTTATATCTCATTTATTCATTGCAAATTAACAAGAACCAACATAATTTGGTAGTCCATCAACAGTGGTGCATTTGAGCCATATCCCTGCACATGGACATTGTTTTAAATGAAGCTTTCTGCTTCCTTGCTTCTAATGTGAGACTGTGACAATTCGCTACTAAACGTTGCTCCCCCTCCGACCCCGGCCGGGCGGTTTGCAGCCTTCCTTGCACGTGTCAGTGAGTGTCGGAGTGTCTCCGGGCTCTCGCCGAGCCCGTTGTGTGTTTTTTATTGCGTCCCATGGCACATGGTTCACCAGCCCCTGGAAGAAGGTACAGCAAATCCCTCCGTGTCTCCCTCTGTCGTCTTATTCGCCTCCCTTCATAGTGTGACCTTAATAACCCGACCTTGTGTGACTGCATGACGAAGCAGAGAGATATTTGCTTCTTTGTGCCCACTGTTGGCTGAGCTGAGCTGACAGAACATGTCCTGGTAGCTAAGTTAGCGAGCCAAGGAGGCTGAAGGAGAAGAAAGGATTCTTGAAAAGTGTGCAGGAATTAAGTGTTCATTCTAACAAACTGCAGTCTGAGATGAAAGTCCTCTGTTAGTATTTGACATGCTTCGCGTTTCCCTTTGTTTGCGAGTGAGTCCACGCAGGCATCTCTGCTCCTCGGTGGGATGTGGCGAAGTGAAAAGCCCCGTGGACCGGAACAAATCCAAGTGACGACTGGACACGTTATGCAAGTCCTCGTCCACGTACCGTCTTTGAACCCTTTTAGGGGTCTCCTCTCTGGAAAACTCAGTCGCCGCCTACTCTGATGTTATGCACCTACCGCCATGTCATATTTTGGCAATAAATGTTCCCAATTCCTGATTTCCCGACGGTCCCACGAGCTCAGAGCTGTTAGCGAGAGTCGAGACGTTCAATCAGAACCGTTCATGTGAAAATCATGAGATCACTTTTGTTCAACTTTTTTGACGCACTTGGTCAAAGTTGTCATTTGATTTAGGGTTAAATGACAGTGTGTGTGTGTGTGAGGGGGTTGGCGGCGCAAGCTGGAGCTTTGCTAGGAGCAAAATGAGCCGCTTAATTGAGGCTGTCAGCGGGTCAGCATAAGAGAGGCGTAGCAACCAGGTCAACATGTCGCCTGGTTAGAGATCCGCAGCGCCGTGATTTAATGGGCAGAGCAGCTTTGAAATGAGATTTTAAAAATTGAAATATTCTCTGTAATATGCACAGCGGAGCAGTTATCATTCCGGGTAATACAATTTCCGTGGTTCGTTCGAATCCAAATCTTCAAAGCTGGTGGAGTAAAACTGGGATGAACCAGCAAGCTGTGTTGTAAAAGTATCCAAATCAAGAAAGAATCTAGTCTGAGGTCCTTTGCTTTTTTTTGTGTCTCTGTGTGTGCGTCTTGTATCACCTGGGCCCCCCCTGCCTACAATCAGGCCATCAAACCCCCCCCGCTCTACAAGTCACCAGCCCGTTCCTCAGCCAGCCTGTTCTACAGATATCATCTGACTCCTTTTCCCCTGGCAACCATTACCCATTAAAAAGCCATTCCTTCACACACTCGGCGGTCTCCGTGTCAGCTCCTGGGTCCACCGTGACCGGCCGTAACACCCCTCGCTTCATTGCTAAGTAGACGGGGCAGGCGGGCCGTCCAATTATTTCATCGGCCCGCATGAAGTGATCAGCCATAAGACAATCAAGCTTCCAACAAATATAACAAAACAAAACACGTTAAATTAGTTTCCCTGGTTGTAAAAGTGCAGTGTGTCGGATCTCGGGCTGAGGTTGCAGATTACGACAAACTGCAACGTGCGCCAGGCGTCCAGGAGAACAAAAAGTGTCTTAAATGGTTCTATAGATCCGGCCCTGCGTGTAGGTATGAACCGTTCTTTTTAAGGTAAAGAAACAGAGACAGCGCTTACACGATCTGCCAATATGTCTGCCAAACATCTCCTGTATTAAGATCATTAAGTAAACCCCTTTAAATAAGGTACGTGTAACATTGCAATGCATAAAAAACCTTACAGGGGGTATTTTTTAACGAGAAATGTCAGGAGTAAAAATGTCTGTCTCTTGAAAGCTCGTGGCTACAGCTGCAACGGACAAGCGTAGTTTGCTCTCCCCCCCCCCCCCCCGGCCCCCCTCCCACACACACTCACACTGAGGCCCCATTGATGGCTCATTCCCCCCGCGGCGAGGTGGGTATAGGTGAACGTCACTGCGGTCAGCTGTGGCTCTCTCGCTTTGCTGCCGGTTTCCAAATTTCTCCCTTCAGCCGGCCTGAGAAGCTGAAACGAGATTAGCACACACGCACGAAGGCAAGCGGAAAAAAGTACGAGCTTAGTAGATGTTTTTTGTCATCCACATATTGGGTAAAGGGAGCATTTTAGCCTTGTCAATGCTTTTTCAGTGCAATACTTGCTTGATGACCCTGCAATGGTAAAGTGCAAGTGAAAACTGAATATACATCAGTGAAAGGGGAGGAAAAAAAAAGATTTACATTAATGATTTTTAAGTCGTTGAATTTGAAAGATTGTATCGGGCTATAATGGTTGAACTGGCCCATCTTAATTGTAAATATAGAAATGAAATTGCATTAATGTCCATTTTATTTTAAATATCCGTGTTGTTCCTACTTTATCACTTAGATCTGTTGATGAGAACTGCTCTCATTAAATATTTATAGCGACCTTCTTCAACACAAAGTCTCTGCCAAGTGAAAAGTTGTAAAATAAGAATATTTGGATGCACAACACCACATCTTGTAGAATAGTGGTTTTATGTTTTCTTCACACAACCTGAGTTTGTACTCCAGCTTCTAAGGGCCATTTTCCTGTCCATTCGTTTCAGTGATCATCCTTAATTAGTTCGCATGGTAAATTCTACAGAAGCTGAAGGGAAATCAAGGGGCTCACAGTGATTATTATTATACAGAAACCTTGTGAGAGCGTCTCTAAAAACCTGATGAAAGTAGCATCTCTCATGTTAAGGGCAAAGTCTCTCTGGGTTTCTCCGTGTTGTACTTGTTTTCATGTGGTCAAAGATACATCTATTATTGAGCAGAGGTCTCCAAAATTGCATAGTCCTGATACAGTCAGTCTTTTCAACATCAACATAATCAACATAAAATGCAGCCAGTGTCCTAATTTGATTGTTATTTACAAAAACACCCTTTAAGTGTAAAATAACCCAGAGAGGTACACAGCTATGAACCGAGTAACCATGCTGTCGCAGAAGGGCTAAAGGTTGAGGACTGGATTATTCAGGCTGAAACCACCCGGTAGACGAGATCCATGGATTCGCGTTATGTGCGGTTGAGTAGAGCAATTTCCACTCTTCACTTATTCAATTCTGATGACCCAAAGCAGCTGTCACATTATTGTGTTTTCAGCTCCCACTTTTCCCCAAGAGCAACGCGCTCTGTTACACTTTACTTGAGATGAGTCTGTCTGATGATTCGGAACATTTCCACATCCAATCTCCCGCCCAGGCAACCCCCACCCTCGAGAGGGAACTGGTGCTCGCCATCGTTTGCCCACGAGTTTATACATGCCACCTTCGATCAACCAAAGGGAGCCGCCGATGTTGAATCTCCAGAGGAAACATCTGCCTGACGTACGTTGCGCTGGTCCTGGGAGAACTGCTGGGCGACGTTAGAAAGGTTAAAGCGAGTGATACGGAGAGTGTTCTTAAATGAGTGTTTTCCCCTCCAGCCGTATGTACTCTTTAATAGTTCTGCCGGATTATGTCACGTTCTGAACATCTTATGATTGGCCAAACTGATACGTTTGGTAAAACCATCAGATTGGTACCGTGTGCCTTTAGCGTGATCAAACTCTAGTTTAACTCTTGGCGCCGAAACCGGGGCCAGAGAATTCCAGCAACCAATCACGGAAGAGAACACTGCTGCTCTTGTGACTTGAGGGCCTGAAGATACAAAGAATTTCTGTCCGTCCGAAAGACACAAAGACACCTTCCAGCCAAAGAAAAGCGTAGTTCACATCGTCCTCCCCACCACTTGACAACATTAAGTCAAGTTTTTTTTCTTCTAGAATATCAGTTGAATATCAGTGAAATGGCAATGATCGTATATCGGTGACCCCCCTTGGCTTTTCTCATACAGATGTAAGATTCTATGACTTTTGCACATTTGGACTGACTGGTCACTTTAAATTCATTTCAACTGACTTTGCTCCAGCCATAATTACTAAGGACACTATGGGGCGACGCTTAACCTAACTCAACCAGGTGAGTAGATGATAACCGCCCTCTGAACATACTTTGAACCCAAGGCTATCACTATCACTAACATCGAGTCGATCGGATGACCTGGAGGACAGAACAAAACGAGTGTTTCTCCTTCGCTCTCTACGTTTAGTTCAGAGAAGTACACCTCTGCGATCCCTCCACGTCGTTGAGGTCTTGTCAGAGCGCCGCCGTGACTCATCTCTGACACACAGGTGTCGGGTCCTTGAAATGCTCGGGTCGTGTATGCCCGCGGGCAGCGTGTGCAGGAGCCGTATGCACAAGGCCAGCAGTGTGTGTCGCAACACCGTATGCACATTTGGGTCCATGTACTTTCAGACACACACACACACACACACACGAATATTTTGCTTGAGGCGGTTTGACTTTTTTCGGGGCCAAACCGTGATTACCTCATTCTCCGTAAATCACGGCCCCCCCCTCCCAGTTGATTTCTTTGGACCCACATGCAGGACATGTTTAATAGATTTTGTCCGTCTCTTCCTTGACATGTTTTAAGCCGCCTTTTTCCCAATCAACGGTAAATATTTAATGTCCATATCGGGGGAGGGGGAATAGCCTTCCTCTGTTGAAAGAGTATTATGGTGCACTTTCAAATTGAGTTGTGCAGCCATTCGTACCTTAATATTGCTGAAATTGAGCCCTAATTCATCCGCTGCCCTGTGACACAGTAAATAAAGAGCAAATTACTCCTGGCATCTCCTTGCCGTGTGAAGGGCTTTAGATGTTTTTTCTGTATAATTCTCATAATGTTCAAGCTATAATAGCACAGCCACAGATGCCGTCACCGTGAGGTTCTCTTCCCCCCGATCAATTTGTCTTGGTGGCTCTATTGGCAAACACACAGAGGGATTTGGCAGCGAAAGGCTGTTACGTACCACGTGTCAACCCTCCCTTTTGGGCTGTTTTTTAGGTCATTCACAAAAACAGCTGTAGCGAGTGATATATTTAGAAGCTTGATACATAGGATTGGAAGCTCCTCTACTTGCAGTGAATCGCAAAAAATTGTCAAATTGAATGTAATTAGTCAGACGATGGTAGAAGAATAAACATCAAGGATAACGCTCACGTTTAAAGTTAATGTTATTGAATTTACTAGTAATTACACAATAATGTTGTGATCTGTACACCGCAGATCCAGGACTAATCCTGATGAGTAATCTCATGGGAGTGTCTGTGGCTCATGAGGTAGAGTGGTCCCAATAGCTCCTGCTGTCTACATGCGCAAGTGACCTCGGGCAAGATACCGTATGCCCGATTGCTCCCGTGAGAGTGAGAATCTCTCCCGATGAGCAGGTGGCACCTCGGATGGAAGCTTGTGCGAATGTGACTTGCTGAATGCCGACGTTGCTGCCGACGTCATTGATCGACATTTTGCAGCGCAACTACTGGGCCTTCAGACATCCAGACAACCTCAAATCTGACTAAGTATCTTTTGTTTAAACCGAGCTAGTCTGCCAAATTTGTTGTTGTTCTGCTGTTTTAAAGGTAATTTGATGGCTAGTTTGCTTTAACTTGACTTTTTTTAGTGACTGGACTGCCAGTTCTTGCTGTAGATTCTATTAGATTAAATTGGCTGCCAGCGTGCCTCCTCCTTGGTTTGATCTGATCAAAAACTCTTGAACTCTTTAACCAATCCCCACCGTAGCAACGTCCTTGACCCCCACCAGCCAGGCTTCAAGGCAGGCCATTACACAGAGACTTCTCTCATTGCTGTCTCAGAGCAACTTCACACTGCTAGAGCCGCAGATCCTTATCTCCTCCCTTCAGGATCTTGTCTTAGGCTCTGCTCTCCTGGAGAGGATCTGTGTCTGAACCTTGTCCTCTTAAAACTGGAGTTCCTTAGGGTTCCCTCCTGGGTCCCCTCCTCTTCTCTCTCTACACCAACTCTCTCACCACAGCTATGCCGATGACACTCAACTAATTCTCTCCTTCCCTCACTCGGACACTCAGGTGGTGGCACGGATCGCTGCCTGTCTGACTGACATCTCTCACTGGATGTCCACTCAGCATCTGGAAAAGATTGTCCTACACGGGACCTGACACCGCCTCATCCAGAGTGCAGCAGCTCGACTGGTCTTTAACCTTTCGAAATTCTCCCACACTACTCCCCTCCTCCGCTCTCTTCACTGGCTACCGGTGGCCGCCCGCATCCAGTTCAAAACATTGGTGCTCACGTACTCACATGCTGTGAATGGATCGGGTCCAGTCTACATCCAGGACATGGTCAAACCAGACATCCCCACCTGCACTCTGTGCTCTGCATCTGCAAAACTGCTTGTTCCTCCCTCACTGAGAGCGGAACGAGCTCTCTGAAGACATCAGGAGAGCCTTCACATCTTCTGCCGCAAACCTAAGACACACCTCTTCAAACTTTACCTTGACTACAAAGACTAACAAATTGTACTTATAATGGCTATTATTTATAACAAGGTGTAAATCGGCTTGTGTAATGAAATTGCACTTTTTGTTTTTTTGTTCTTTTATATCCTTATGGGTGAAATGTACTTATTGTAAGTCGCTTTGGATAAAAGCGTCACCTAAATGACATGTAATGTAATATTTTTTGTCAACCTTACTTTTTCCAGTGTCAAGAATGAGCTTTCAAAATTAGATGTATTGAGGAGCGTTACATAAATTCACTCTTTGGTTTCAGCTGCGTGTCAGTTAGAAACATTGGATCAATAGGCTGAACAGAATCAGGATGATGATTTCAAAATAAAATGCAAGAATGGAATTTGGATCGGTAAACAAACTGAGTATTTGTCAGTTCTTTAATTGTCAAAAAAAGAAAAACACTGCCAGTTTGGCCATTATGTGTATGTGGCTCATTTGTTGCATCCAGTTGAAATCTTGGCTACCGTTTTGTGGACAATCTGGATTGGAGCAGAAAGGCATGACGAATAAATACAGCGAGAGGCAGTAACCTAGAAATGTTGTAATTAATGCATGAATGATGAGAAAAAGGAAGAAAGGAATCTCTTCCTCTGTGGGATTATTGCAAATAGCTGCGCTGTTTGGCGCTTCTTAATTATTTCTTATCACATTTCAAGGTGACATGATTTTTAACACAAAACATGCATTGAAAACCCTTCTGGTATTTCGTCAGATACACCAGAAGACTCAAAACGGAAGCAAGCTTCATTGTTCATTGTTTGTCCAAAGGGCAATTAAAGGCCGACGGCCCGAGTCTGCTGTCGGTCCATTCACTTCGCAGCTGCTTTCTTTTATAGCCAGTGCTTCCCCATTTCTCCATTGCTCATATCTCATACACAGAGAAGATTCAAATACCCCAAATAATCTGAAGAGGGAAGTACTTTCCAGGGAGAGAACGTTATTAATCCAACGGTTAACAACCAGGGAGGCATTTTGGTCCTGGGATGAAGCCACGGAGCAGCTCGGTCTGTGGCTGAATAGAACATCTTGCTTCGCTGCCATTTGCTACATGCTATAAAATAATTGAAAGTCCATATCTATAATTACAGTAGTGCACTTGATACTTTTCACCAGAAGGACCACACTAATGGACAAATGAGCAAAGCAAAAGAGCCATTGTGTAAACCACTGACAAATAACTTTCAGATATGGGGAGTAATTAAAATTGGAACGGTCTTCCATTCATCATTAACAATGTTCACTTCTTACGGTATCCTGAGACCTTGTGGGCTGTACAAAATAAGTCAAGTCAAAAGTCAAAGTCCTGTTTTTGTCTAACGCATCCATCCACCGCCATGGACTTTGTCGTCCTTTAAACTACATCACATGACTTCCTGAGAGACGGACCTGCACTTCCTGGCTCAGGATTGATTACTTGTGTTGTATACAAATTCAGTGCATTATTTCTTGTAGGTATAGGTTCAGTGAATAACAAGCGCTTGAGTTACATTATTGCAGCGATTTAGAGCCAACTTCACATTCTGACTGCTTTGCCTGGATGTATTTTTCCATCAAAATAAGCTTCCAAAGATGACAGGGCCAGTGGGGGTTTCTGTGGCTTTTGTTTGACAACAAGGCCAAATGCAGTATGCATTATTCATTAGTCAATACATGCAGCGTCTAAGCATCTAAACAAACTGTAATTATTGTGATTAGATTTATTGCTTTGCGAAAGATACGGGACCTAATGAATAAACACAGTATACAGAGCTTTGATTATATTTAACTATAGTCATTTTTTTCATGGCATCCGCCATTGCATCTAGAATTTCTTTTTTTCTTCTTATTTTAAAGTAGGAACATCGTGTATCGAAAAGCAAAACTGCAGAAGCACTCCGGTGAAGCTCATTCAAATTCAGTGTGAGAAATACCATGGACTTATCATTTGGCTGACTGCACACGGTTAGCATTATAGCTAAATTTAAGAAAATGCTTTTGGTAATTTGCTTACTCATTCCCGATAGTACTATTTAGATAAGATTGAGAGAAAGGTGGTTGTTGTAGAAATCTGACAAAAGAGTGACACTGTGTTTAACTCAGCGCCAAAGCGTGAAAAGCAAAACAGCAAATGAAACACACGGCTTCTGTTGGAGTAGGACACCCCAGTGCGGCTCACGAGGGGGAAATGAATGATGCATCTCATGACCTTCATGCATCAGTGACCCAAGAAACATTTCTTTTTCAGCTTAAGAAGAATGACTTGCATCAAACCTCGGGGTACAGGAGACCTCCTTTAGTTTAGGCACAAGGAAACGCATCATGTGGGGATCTGTGTTGTCGTGCACGTGTGTGTGTGTTTGTACGTGTGGGAGGAGGAGGCGAGCTTCTAGTGGCATCGCCAACGCTCTGCATGCAGCCAAACCGCTCTCCCTCCAGCCACCTTCTGCTCCTCTAATCGCAGCGAGTCCACAAACCGACTGCGTTCGCGGTTCACCAAATGAGCCTTTTGTTTTTTACGTTTCCCGACTGAAAATCGTCGTGTACTTGGAAAAATTGTCTTTCGTGTGGCGCGTTAACTTCCAGCGGAGAGATGGACATTGTCTGATTGTCACTTTGATCGGCACTGTGTTTGCCTCCAGAGATCACTGCATGTGTGTGTGTCTTTTCTGCTGATCTGCCCGGGCACGACCTGCCACATTGACTTAACGGATCAATCCACACCTCGCAGGTGCACCAGATGGGTATCACTTTGACTTTATAATTCTAAGCTGTGTCTGCCAGACATGGTTTCTATTTGACAAGCTAAAAATAAAAAAGACAGCAATAAATGAAGGCATTAAAAACAGGTAAACAGTATCCACCAATTTAGAAATAATGAAAGGGTGAGAATGGCAGATGTTATATGCCTTCCAATGCAGGAGACATTTTATTTTACTTTAGCCTGACGAGATAGTCCCATAGTGCAACTTCATGTCATAAGTTGCTTTCCATGAATTGAACTGTATATTGAGTTGGATACATTCTAAAACATGTGACAACAAATTAACTGAAACGGATCAGTGCTTCAGCAAAAAAGAATGTGTTTTCTTTTTAATGTTCCCACTGATGAATCTCTCATTAAATGTGACACGGGTTGCTCTCTATGTCTTAAGTCTTACACACCTCGGGTGAGAAAAGCAAAGACTCACATCACTTCCAAAAAGGAAGATGGCGACGGCCAATGCAGAGGTTTGGGTTGGTCACTGAAAACTTCTAGTTCCTTGAAAACATGAGCACCTCAAGCCGACCGTGACCACTTGTTTCTTTACCTTAATCATGACAACCAAGGCCCACCGAACATTAATGCAGTTGTTTGGCTCGAGTACAAGTTAGTATTCAGCTGAACCTTCTGAAATGCAAAAATATTTATGATTTCAACTCAACTGTGTTTTTTGACACTTAGAATTCCAAGGTCTGAAAGCTGTTTTCATTTTTCATCAAGCTCCAAACAAATAAACCCTGCGCTGTCCTTGCACCCTGTATTCATCACTGACAAACAGATAATGGGCCTTCGGTTTATTTTGCGTATAAATGCATTTCAAGCGACCGCAAATAGCGCCGATCTCTCGCGTGGTGTGGAAGGCGCATCTCGCTGCGGACATGCAGGCGTGTCCCAGTGGAGCCGGGGGAGGGGGCTGCGTGTGCTAGGCTTTTGTAGCTTGAGACCCCCTCCACCCGGAAATAATGGAACTATCATTTGAACGTCTCCCCCCCCCCGTCATTTGTTTCACTTCAGTGAACCTGTCATCACGTTCCTCTTTTTTTACAAAGATTGTATTTAGTTCCTATTGAAATTCCCATTGTACATTTTTTCTTTTTTTTGTCCTCCACTTTCCTTTTGTCTCACTCTCTTCATATGTGGGGTAATAAGTCATTTTTTTCCACGCTTTGCAGACCGTGGATTGGAAACCACACGCTGTGCCGAACAGCAGTGCAATTGGAGAGGGAAATAAAAATAGCTTAGCATGTCAGCAGGGGTTTATGATGGCCTCTTTTCCTCAGAGAACTCACATTACTCCCTACCCACGTCTTATACAATAGACTGATGGAGCACAAGGTCACAAGGGTGCTTTGAAAACAGGACATTTCTCTCTATGAGTGTTTCAATCACCTTGGTTACAATACCTATATTAGCCCATTTTAAACGCAACAATAGCACTTAGCCAGATCAGAGTCGGGGGTTTTATGAGGTATAGTGCAGATATATATATAAAGTGTTGTCTCCCGACAGTAGAAAAGGAGAACGAGCTTGTGGAATTACTAAGTTTGAGTGTTTGTTCGACGTCCCCCCCCCCCCCCCTCTGAAGGGATGTTTGACCACAAACTAATTCAGTTGAAGATGCGTGTCTGTGTCAAGGTGTCCTTTTGATTTAACTTTCTTGGGGTCCTTTTTTCCCATTGTCGAAAACGAATTGACGTGCTAAACGGGTTAATGAAACAACTTTGTTGATCACATGCAAGTGGAGAACATTTTACCTAAATGGCTTCCTCTTCGATATTCTCGTACCGTGTGAAGGCTTGTCTCCATCTTTTCAAACTAACAACTGTAACCCTGCTTCGTTTGTATAGATTTATTTAATGCAGATTTTGTTCTGTGTGTGATCCTCGTTCATTGCGGAAACAAAACATCGCACCTCTCCCACACACCCGGCGATAATTGCTTATTTTCTGCAAGAGGATGAGGACTTTGATGGGGGCTTGTTTTTCGAAACGCGTTTTGGTTTTAAAAAATGAAATGTTAACCTGAGGTTATGGCGCTGAGATTATTTTGTGTTTTTTAGAGTGCTGCCATCTCACTTCACATGTTGTTGTCACTTTAGCGGCGCATTAAATTCACTGAGAGGAAGCCCAGCGGCCTCGGTGAGGGATGTAATCACCTCATCAGTCGCTGCTCTCAACCACAAGCGGGAGGCCGGAAAGAGACAAACCTCCCGGTCCATTATTTCTGAACCCATTTAAAACAAAAAAAAAGGATTCTACCCTAAACTACCAGCTTCCAGAGACTCTCCAAGCTTTGAGAATATCTTCTAAATATAATATAATATATATACGAGATGATGACAGACTAGTCCATCTGCAAGAAACTTGACAAACTAAAAATAAGTCTGATAGTTGAGGCACGTGGAAGTCTAGCAGTGTAAAGAAGACCACTTCATTTCTGATTATGCACACATGACTTCCCATCTGTTAGTAGCAGTCAACACAGTAGTTTGATTGGAGAAGATGAAGCAGTCGACATTCCTGTTTAAAAACGTATATAGTGTATAGAGTATAAAACTCTCAAGGCGCAGGTTGGCGGTGGCGTAATGGTGTGGTGCTTCCCATCCTCCCCTGCTAGTCCACAACCATCAATTAGGTGATTCCGTGCTGAGACAGACAGACAGTGGGTGGTGTCTCGTTTCATAATGAAACCATTTGGAAAAGTGTGCGAGTAATTACACCACGACAGAAACTCAGGAGCAAATAGCTAATGAGATGTATGATGATGTTCCAGGGCTGAGCTCATGCATCAGGGCACATGTCCTATTTTACGTCTCTTAAGTAGTGACCTAAGAAAAGGAAGGTGATTTTATTTTAAATTCCATATGAAGCTTTCACTTAAATAAAACTAATGACTTATTTTAATATGTTTTGATGTTCACAGCAATTTGTTTCCAGGATATTTTGTAATGTTTGTAAATTTAGTCCAGTAAAAATGTCCACCCATAGTACAATCCTGGGCCAGACATAAAGAATACTGCTGTGTGATGTTTATCACTATCATATTATACTTAAAGAAAAGAAAAAAATAACCTTTTGGATTGCACAGCACATCCCCGGATTCAGCACCCTGGACAGAGGTCATGACAAAGACATAATAACAAGCTCCTGACTTGAGGGGATAAATAATGTGCTTTATTATTTACTATCCATCGAGGTTATTAAACCTACCCGTTGATCTTTGCTTTGTCTCTTCATCCAAATAAAATCAAGGTGAGATTTTAGCAAAGCGCATGCTGAGCAATTAGCTCATTTCAGTTATTATCACATGGTCGGGTCCGCGGAAGCAGAGTTTATTGCCATTAGTTTCCCTGAAACTAAAGTGTTTTTGTTTATTTTGTCCAAGGTTCTTCTCCCCCCCGTTCAACAGTTACGCAGCTCAGAAGGAAAGAAAACAAACGGTCTTCGGGAACAACAGTGTTACGGCTGACAAACCCAAATAGACGGCCGCGACTGGAACTTAAACCCGCTACAGCCCCGCCGGCCCTTTTGTACCTCCAGCCTAACAAAGTCTGACCCTCACTAACCAACGCCAGCAGCTAATACTCCCTCGGCCTGCTAACGAGCCCCCCGATCGCTCCTGCCTTGTGAACCTCCGGAGCCCCCACCCATTAGTGGCCACCCTGCTGACGGAGCTCCCAGGGTTTTGAAGGACAGGAGGCAGAGGCCAGAGCCTCCCGGACCGAAGCCTGGATTAGTTACTAATCCTCCGAGGTATTTCTTTCACGCCTTTGCTTTTCAGGAATCTGCTTGCTGCACGACTTAAATAATGAAAGGGAAGGAAGTTGTGCGGAGAAACGTGGGAGTCGGAAACCAATGAAAACATTGTGTGATGTGGATTCTGGCGTGTGGCAATTCATTTTAACGATGTTAAAAAAACTCTTCCTTCGATTTGTTTTTAAATATTCTTTTCTTGTGCTTTTATGTTTTGATGCTTTTAATGGTTTTATGTGAAGAACTTGTCGGCTTTTTTGCCTGCAAAACGATGTCATTGTCCTGACTTGTTTCGTGTATATGTATGTATGTATGTAAACGTGTATATACATACATATATATATATATAAAATAGCATCTGGCTTCATGTAGTTGTATAAAAAAAGCTTCTATTTGGAGACAGTTTCTCCCCACAAAGCGTCCTGCTTATATTCCTGCACGCATGTTTATAGCCTACTTCTGCCGGGTCAAGGATTATAACTCGCTTAAACAATCGCATATCCGTCGTCAGCTGTGAACATATTAATGCTCCATCAATATAAACTCGCCATAGGAAAAAAAATAAAATGATCACAATCCTTTGATCTTTAATTGGGGTTACAAACGCATTGTCTGTTGGATCCATAATACCGGCACGTCAGCTCTTGATGCATCGTGAAAGACGATCAGGCTCTCGCGCTCTCTCTTCACCGCGTGCAGAAGCTGTGCCCGAGCTGTGATTGACAGCCTCTGACGAGGACGCAATAATGACGATCATCATCGCATAACCGTCTCACTAATTACCGTGTCATAATCACCGCCATCAAGGAATTTAACACCGCGTCCTCGTTTGCCGAGGGGGTGAAATGTTCACGTCGCTCCTACACTCTCTGCAGGGATGCGCACAGGAGGCAGCGGTTCCCATCAGCCATTCTGTTTTTGCTTTATCTGAGTGTAGCTGCTTAAAGAAATGGGGCAGAGAACCATGGATCATTTACAAGTAGACAAAGTGACGGTCGGAATGAATCTCATTTGCGCGGCGGTGAGGAAGACCAGGGTCGTGTGTCTGTTTGCAGGGGGGCCTCTTCCCGTTCCTCCGATCCCCCAGTAGAGCAGATTGGATTATACAGCAGCAGATGCAGTAGAAATAGTGTTGGATTGTTGCGTATGCTCCCCGAGGAGAGATGGTCTTGAAGAAAGGTTGTGAGAGAGATGCAGCTGGTTGAGTTACTCAATATTCAAACATCCCTGGGCGATGTAGTGTCGACTCTTTGGTTGTTATAACTGCGGTCACATTTCAGGCTTTAGGAGGTGCATGCAGAGCACTGGCTTCGTGGAGGAACTGCACATCTGCAGTGTAGATCCAGGAAAAGACGATCTCGTTAAATTAGGAGAAGATTTTCTGTGGACGTGTTGCAATCAATACTTGTGGAAAAGCCTTCGGTACATTTGCTTTCGTGGCAAATTAATGCCTTTTTCTCGGAATAAGATTTGCGGTATTTTGGTGTCCACACTCATCGCGTAGACGCCTTTTCTTTCCTGCGCCCCATAACGCCACGTTACACTTTTCTGGCTCGCGGCCTGCATCTGATGAAGTCCCGCCCACTTACCCCCTCGTTCCACTGCCGTTATTCATCATGGGAGCCGAAAGGAAACTTGTTGTGCCGCGGGGGACGAGGCGGCTCGCCGGGCCCCGTCCGTCGACCCGAGACGCCCCACCACGGACGCAGCAGACAATGACCCCGTTTACAGGAAACAGATAAGGTAGACTCATTACCACCAAGGGCCTTTCTCGCTTCCCATTTCTGTGCATCCTCCTTTCCTTTCTTCTCCTCTTCGCATCTGAGTTCGCCCCGTGAGGGATGCTCATTGAGGAGGCGAGAGAGCGAGCGAGCGGAGAGGAGGCGAGGAAACCGTCGTTTAACAAATTAGACATCCTCGCCTCAGAGCTGTCGCTTTAAAGCAACGTGGATTAGATGTGACGTGACGCACAGCTGCAGCAGCTGGCCATTGTTTTATCATGCTGCTTTATTTTTGGGATCTACGTCAGATTAGCATAACTGTGTCTATGAAAACCGGATATACTTTTAATACAATTCGTGGAATCAAGAGCTGAGAAAGGCCACAAGACAGGACATCGTATTGTGATCCTCTGCCCTCCCCGGACTGATCCAGGTAAACTGTGCGGATAAAAAAAAGTGACCCTGATCCATCGATATTTTCTCAGCTCTCGGATGAAAAGGCGTCGACAGTCAACGGATCAACAGAGCTGACAAGAACGTGGCCAAACCTCGGCTTCCATGACCAATTAGAGAGGAGTTGGCAGCGATCGTTACCTTCCTCAGCTGGAAAACTGAGTCATAAATCTACAACTCCCGAGTAATTATCATGACAACAGCTGGCACTTGCATCCACATGGCAGAGTGGTGGGTTTAGCAATGCGTGGCAGCACCGCCCCCAGATGGAACCGCTGTTGGGGACACGGTGGCCATGCCGGGATTTGCGCTGTGATTAACACTGATGTGCCGCATGGAGGAATCAGGAAAGTGTCTATGTGTTTTTTTTAAACATTAGCCACAGTTTGGTGTTTGCAGGCAGTAAAACAAAGGCAATCGGGACTAGAGATAAAAGCCTTAAGGGGGGAGCGGTTTTCTATGAACAACGTTAATAATGTTCCCACGGTGGCATTTGTTACCATGCTAAGAAGTGAGGGAATGGTTCATTTGTTCTGAGTTTTCCTAAATGCAAATTGGGTTCAGTTGTGCCTTTTTATTTTTTAAACGAAACGGACTTTCCTTAGTCGGAACCAAGAGAGCAAACTTCATAACTCCCTTCAAACCTTCACAAAAGTGTTTTCCTCCGATCTTAACTTGGTATATTAGTGTATTCGTGGTTTCAGAGTGAACAGAAGAGAAACAATACATCTTCGCCGTAGTTGGGTTGCATGTTGGGGTGAGACAGCGATGGGGGAGGACAGAGTGAGGAAAACGTGAGTCACACAGGCGCAGATTCTCGGGGCAGCCGTGTGGTCTATTTAGGTTCTATCTTTCAGTGAAGGAACTGGCCTCCCCCCCCCCCCTTGTAAAGTGGATTTTGTGCCTCTCTGATTCTTCAACGTGGGTGCAAAACGGCTGCCGTCCGGGAGAGACGCGCACGGAGTGACATTGATTTCATAAACTGCAGCTAATGTCTGAAAATGGTCCTTTTTGGGAAGAAAAAAAAAAAAACGTGCGAACAAAAAATCAGCTAAAACAAAAGTCAGTCAGGGGTGACAGGCATGGAGTTTTAAATTAGAATTAGCAGCTACAACCTTTCCCTTCGTCCGGTGCATTTGGAGCGGCTTCAAACTCTCCACTACGGCCTGATTTACTTCCTTTTTTGTTTCAGTAGATTTGAAATTGAAGTTCTGGTCTGTGTCTTCCTCCCCGCGGTGGGGAGGAAATCGTATTGACCGGAGGAAATTGCCGATGCGTGAAGCATGACATCATCCATGTATTTGTGTTTAACTCAACAGTTCCTCATCACATACATAATGAGGTTCACAACGTGTTCTTTAAATTATTTTCTGTTTATTTCAGGGGGGTTTTTCCTCCGAAAAGGTCGCCGTGAAAGACGTTAATCGTCCCTCTCCTCCCGCGTCTGACATAACTGGAATTGTAGAAGCTAAAAAGTAAAGAAATAAAACAAACGACCCAAGGCTAATGCCTAAGACTTTGACACGTAATAAATAAGCATGATTAATGTTCCAGTGCTATTTGTTGTTTTCCACAACAACCACGAACCCCTAAACATGTCAGATACAATCCGAGAGCCCGGACCAAACTAATTCTCCTTCTTGTCTTTCTGATTTGAGTTGTTATGGTCTTAACTTTATGTCGAGTGGAGCACGAGAAGCAACGTAAGAAAACACAACGTTTGCAAAGAAAACAGGACAAACACAGAGAAGGACTTCCAGCATGTCAAGGAGTGATATTTATTTATGGTGAACAGAGATAAAACTAATAACAAAGATATATGGAAGAAGTTATTCTTCTGATTCAAAGCAAAAGAATATACTTCAAATTTCAACATGAAATCATAGAAAAACACTTAAATTCTATTAAAGGACTAATTATAATGATCCGTCCAATGCAAGTGAAATAAGGGCTTGATTAAAATTGTGGCTGTTGGAACAAAAGTACTTCATTTTACAAAGAAAATTTCAATGAATTGCCTTGCAGCTTTATATTTATTTTGATGTCAATAAAAAACAAACACAATATTCACATTATTATCAGCAAAACAAGCGAAAACATGATTTCTGTGACTTTACGCAGAGCGAGCTGCAAAGAATCTCAGTGATGGACCTTTTTGTGTCATATATTGTTTACCCGCAAAAGACCACAAAGCAGCTGAATAAATAACAGCAAAGCAACGCGGCGCCGCGTCCGCGAGGACCGCAACGCTCACAAAGGCAAGGGCCAGGGGTCAACGGAGCCGTGTCCGAGAGCACTCACTGAAAACCCAGTTCGATCAGCTGAACTCAAACAGCGGCAGCAGAAGCCTCGGGGGCCACGAGGAGAGCGGCACAGGTGGTGAGCAGCGCGATGGCCAGGTGTGGCCCGATCGGGCACTGAGAGGCGTGCGAGCTCTGAGAAAAACGCTATTATTTTGCACCACAGCGCAAAACATGTCGTTTTGCTGCAAAACCACATACTACACGTCGAGATCACGCTCGATCAATACAACAACCAATACTACGATCGATACTTCTTCTTGTGTCTCACGTCGTGTGTGGGCCCTCGGATCGGTGACGCCCGGCACGTCGCTCTCTCGTTCTTCAATGTTTTATCCTTAGTCTGAGAGCATTTGTTCCCTCGGGTGTTTTGCTGCCGTCAGCACACACAGGCGGTGTTAAACCGATTGCCCGGCCTTGCGGCTGTTATACTTTGTGATTCTTCGAAGCCGGTGATTCTGATTTAGTTGTTGTCTGCGGAATGCATCACTCTCTAAAGTCCAGCTTGTGCCCCTGCGTTTTCAGAGAGACGCAAGAGCCCCTTGCGTGCCTTTTCACACCTCCTTGCGTGCGTCGAACAATTTCTCTCGGCTTGCGTCAAAACCGGCACAAGGCTGTGATTGGTCCGCTAACTACGTCCATTTCACAGCACAATACCGTCATTCTTAAAACGAAGAATGTTTACGAGAGAACGGATCAGATTGAAGAGCTTTTGTCGGAAGAAATGCGTAAATATGACCGTTTATACAAGCCGTCATTGGCTATGACTATGAGGACGCGCCGACGGCCTCTGATCCACGGAGGGAGATCTCCACAAACGTCGGTTTGCCGGTGGAGAGGCGCCCAAAGTTGTGGAGGAAAATACGGGACAAATGTGTCCGCGATGAAAAGCAGCAGTGTGGATGCACGGGGCAATAAAGTCTATGATAAATAAATAAACCAACGACTTCCACACACAAAGCTGTGACTCTCTGGGTCATATTCGACAGAAACACGTCACTCCGCCTGTTGTTCTGGAGGTGAACTGCTCTGCAACACACGCAAGACTTTTAGAACCATGAATTGAAACAAGTGCGTCAACACAATTTTGTGTTACTGCCAAACATTGTCCTTGAAAAAAGTTATTGCATGAATTTACATGAATTTCTCTCTAAATGTTTGAAAAAGTGACATGTGAATATTGTCGTGCTTTTTTGTTCATATGATAATGCGGCAGGATCTTAGAACGTGCGACATTTTACAAACGGCGCCCCACACTGAAGCATGCGCCAACCTTAAGTCTAACTTAGCATCCCAAACCACAACTGTGGTCCGACCCGCAGCCTTTAGTGTCATTTGCACCTTCCTGTTCCTCACAGGCGTCGTGCAACCAGCTGGCAGAGCTGATAGACAGGAATCCACTTTCAGCTTAACTTGTTCGGAAATGACCACGTCCAACGGACCTCATGCAATATTTCATAGAACCAAATGGCTTGTGTGTTTGAAGAGTGGATTTGTAATAATCTGAAATGCATTATCCACCACAGCGGCCACAACGGCTCTTTCACACGGCGCCTTGAAGGAAATGTGAGAATTTGTGAGTGCATTTTGAAATGTGGTAATTCTGCTACTTGCAGACTTTTCTCCAAAAGGTGGTCGGTAGAAAATAGTTACGGGTCCTGTCGAGAATCACGATTTCACGCTGATTCGGTCCTAAAAGTCACGCGATAACACGTCTTTTCATCTGCCATTTTCGTCTTTGGCCTTTCCGAACAGACTCCAGTAATGGCGTCTCCAGTAGACAACACGGGTCGAGTTCAATCAGGACATTTCACAATTCATTAATAACGCATGGGAAACACATACGGATGTATTCCATCAATTAAATAACTAATCATTTAATTAAATGATACGTTTAATCGAGACAGGGATGAGGTCTTTGCTGATAAACTAGTCCCGTCTCCTCTCTCTCCTCATCGGGGCTGCTGCCGGCTCTGCGGGTTGGAATAAAATCCCACCAGTGACTCATGGAGCGGCCGAGTGGACGTCGGACTTCAATTCGCCTAAAATATCTGCCACTGAACATATGTTCAAAAAAGCAATAACGAAATTCACCTCGGTTCAAACGGCCTGTTTTCCACAGCCTCTGGATATTGGGATAATATTGGAGGATACGAATAAAAAGGCATCCGCCGTTTGCAATATTCTTTGCTTGTTTTCTCTTTTTAATGGGCTTGACCTGATTGCATATTATACATTACGTGACGATTTGCACTTTTTTTTTCTCGCAACTCACAACATGTTTGTTTTTCACATTAAATCATTCACAAAGAAGGCGTTTCATCTTTCATCGCGCATCAGCTTTGATGTTTCCACGAATAAGTGAACGACATCATTCTGTCGCATACACGTGTTCTGTCCCTCTGAGCTCCATGTTGTACCTTCTTTCAGCGTGACTCATGTGAAGATGAGCGGACATAAAGGAGAAGGCCGTCATAACCGTGTAGCAGATATTACGTCTGTGTGTGTGTGTGTGTCTTTACTATCTTTGTGAGGACCAATGAGGGCATCTTGGACAGTTTAAAGTTTGGGTAAAAGTTGGATTCAGGCATTTCGTGATTTTAAGATTAGACTTAATGTTAATCACCACAGTTATTAGCAGGAGAATATAAACATGTTGATTCATATGAATGAGGTTGATACAATATGTCGATGGGTGCCCTCAAAAGGACTGCAGCTTTCTGTGTGGGTCTCCGCTGAGTCGGCTAATTGGAATAGTCTGTTAATGCCCAGGAAACGGCTGCATTAAATATAGAAAACTAGACCTCCTCCGCAGTGAGCCAACCGAGCTTGAATTCATCTGACTGCACACACACAGAATTAGCCTTAACCTCCTCATATGAATCTTGAAATAAATTGCTCCACCGAGTGTAACCAATGTGCCCTCAACTTTCAAGATGTTTATGACTGTTCTGAAAAGGGGACGACAAAAGAGTTGGACCTCGCTCGCCTGCACAGGCCCGAGCCGCCTCTTCGCTTTAAGCATGAGAATACACTATTGTCAAAGCACCGTGAGGCCGTAGGTGGAGCGAGTGCAGCCGACCTTGTGTGCTGCGGCGCTCTGCTGCGTTCAACGCTTTCACTGCCATAATGTGGCCGGAGGTCCTAAGACGGGTCCAAGGGCTCGTAACATTACCCTTGACCAAAAGATACGAAATACATATCTTTCTTTGCGAGAACGTCTTATTATCATTGGTAGCGCTTACATCACCATATATTACCATCTACTTCCACTATCAGCATCTGCTAGATTCTCTTCCTTTGAATTGTTCGGTTCCACTGTGAGACTTCTAAGACTCTGATGAACCCAAACCTGCTCGGAGGAAGAGCTCTGATGTATGATTTCATTTGGGGGGGTCGCTGCTTCTGAGGCGTCGCAAAAAAAAAAAAAAAAGGCGACTATTCTGTTTTTTAATGGATAGACCGCAAGGGATAATTTGCATGTGTGTTTATTCTGACTTCTTTTCTTTTCTCCACATAAGAGCAGCGGTGATGGAGGTGTGCAAGGATGTGTGTTGCACGTAAATCAAATTTAGAAAAAACACTGAAAAAAATGCACTGTTATCTTACTCTGTCACATTTGAAATAGCCCTGGCATTGTTCTACAGAGATTTCCCCAACTAGAACGCTAATGACCTGTCACACATGGCTGGCAAAAGGAAATGGAGCAGTATCTCATATTGGTACATGTTCCCTCCGTCACAAGATTCTACTCAAAACAAGCAATTAGCGTTTGGGAGCGAAAAAACACGTTGAGAAAGAGCCCGACAAAAGGCAGACGACCATGTGAGAAAGAAAGCGTCCACGTTGACGACAATGCAGTTGATGGTGCACACAGGGGCCGTAAATAAGGATATAAAAAAGGAGGGTATTTGAAACCTCCGGGACACAATCATACGTTATAGGGATTAAAGAAGTGAATCATGATGCGGGAAACCAGGGGCTCCAGAAAGGAGGCTGCGGTTTTGTGCGTTGGAGTAGCGAGTGAGTCTTTGTCGTCATCACAATCGAACCCTTCCGTGCCGCCTGCAGTGACAGCGGCATTTCCATTGTCATGATTGATTCGACGAATGCAAATACGTCATTTTGTTTTTCTCATAGTTTCAACATTACAGGTGGTAAATACGTATAAATACATACAAAATCTGATTTTTTTTTTCTTCTTCTTCGGGTTATGATGCAATGTTCTTTAAAACATGAGGAAAGAATCACTCCTCTGTTTTGACCTTTGGGAAGTGTTTGAACATGGTGGTGTTCTGTTGACTCAAGGTATTTACTGCGAGGTGCCTGTTTGTTTGCATCGCCTGTCTACAGCACTCCAATCAAAACCCTTGCTGTGAAAAAAACATTTTGCGAGGCTTGTGATCTTCCACTTTTCTTGACATTGTGTCATTGAAGTGTTTATTGCATGTTTTGTGCTTTAGTCTTTGATATTTTTGTAACGCACAACGGCAAAGAGAGGTGGAATAAACGTCAATTCACTTTGAACTTTCATTCAAATAAAATAACATTGATGATGCTTTTATACAGTTTGCTCTTTTTTGCCCACATCATTTTATTAACGGTTGTCTGTCTTGTTTTTCAAACATTAAAGGAGATGATTGTTTAAAAAAGCTGAGCAGTGATTGAATATTCATTTAATAAATTACATTGGTAAAGCAGCTCTAATACAAAATAAATTTTGATACATTTAAAAGAAAATAAATATAAGAAAAGACACTTCTATATAGTGCTTCATCGTTGATCAAATTAGTGCTTCAGAATGTACATTAGGTTGGATGAAATATGGGAAATAAATGTCATTACAATGCAATGAATAACATTGTGTCATGTAATCGAATATGCAGCGACATAAAATGATTGCATTGTGTTTACTGTGTCTCCTTTATGTTTGCATGTCCATACATGTGCATTACAATGCCGCCTTAATGCCAATTTACTAAAGCTGCAGCCGCCTGTGTGAGGATACAACTACAGAACTCAGCTGCATTACAGTGCAGTGCAGTGCAGGCATCCCGCAGGGATCCACTTTAGGTCTCCTTTTCATTCGTCTAAAGAACAAATCTATTTACACCGCCGTACCATTAAAACCGTCTTAATGACCACTGCCATTTCACAATGAGTTAAAAAAAAAACTTCTACAAGCCTCTTTTCTACCACTCTTTTTAAACAATATTTTCCTCCTCTGTATTCTCTGTGTTTCCAATCCTACGCTTCCGTTTGTACGCCAACGATCTGTCACTTATTCTTCTGATTCCTCTCCCTCTTTCTCTCTGTCTCTCTCCCTGTTCACTAAGCTTTCAGAATAAGGGGGCGAGAAACCCCAAAGCATTAATCATTAAAAAGATCTGAAGAGAAAAATAGATCACTGCAGATGCACCTGCAAAGCAGAGAGGGAGATGGGGACAGAAGAAGAGGGGGAGGGAAGCATTTGGCTTCTCTCTTCTTTGTAAGACAGAAGGATCCGTCCTGCACTTAGCTGTAGTGATTCCGTCTTAACAAGTACAGGCTGCTTTTTTCAAGCAAGGCCGCACACCAGACGGCCGCTGATCTTCTCAATTTACACCATGATATCTTCCTCAGCACAGTCAGTGGGTTCGAGACGTTCTGTCTTTTTGAATGCATGCATTGATAAGTAAAGGACAAGAACAATCGGAAACAGGTAAAGACCCACACAAAAGGTCGGGATAACAAAAGAGTTTTTATTAAAGTAAAACTCTATTGAGAGGAAGGAAAAAGTGGGACATTTTCATCAGCACTACTTTTGCGTTTCCTCTCAATATGTGTTGGACCCTGGATGCCTCCAACGTGCCATTAAAAACAGCCACAGGGCTAAAATAGCAATTTGGTCCATACAAAACACCACCAACTACACAAATACAACCCTCAGATGTGGCAAACATGAGCTGATCACCCCGACCCCCCCCCCCCCAAGAGTCTCCACCATGGTATCAATCTTGTATGTGGTGTAGCACAATAGCAAATGTTTTTTAACTTTAATGACGCTCATCCTTCCACCCGCCTCTGTAACACACAAACCGCTTGTGTCATTTTGAGAGTCCCTTCCTCCCAAACGCGTCCTGGCCTTGTTGACCCTGAATGCTTCCAGCGGTGTGTGTTCGTCCATTAATGTGGCCACCCACTGCCCCCACAGCTGGACGAGGCAAAAGCCTTCATCCTCCCCCCCCCCTCTGTATTACTGCAACATTACAGCCATCGCCCTGCTGCATATTGCCAAAAAAACGAACAACCCGGAGGAAAGAGGGCCGGCTTTGGAATCACAACACTTTGTGCCGGAGCCAGCGGCCTCTTTTGAAGTTCTCCAACTCAAAAGAACGAAGCAGCAAGAAGCGCCTCGGCTGATTAAGATCATCCCTATAATTGAAAAGGGATTTTGAATCATGACTAAACAATCAGTAGCCTGGACTCCCTACAGTATAACTCAGTGACAAGTGTGTTTTGGCACTCATAAGCTTCAAAAGGATTAAGTGACGCACATTTTTCACTATTTCCCGCGTGTTTCATCAGATAAAGTCTTCAGGTCTCCCTCCGTGTGGCGTTTCGCAGCACACTGTACGTCGGCATCTCTCAGACGGTCTTCGTAGCGTCGTCCTTTGAAGCCGGGGGCTGAGAACGCACTCGCCCTGTTTAGCGGGGAAAGGCTGCAAAACGCCGGCCGGCCTGCCTGCCTGCGTCGCTGCCATGGCGTCATCTCGACTTCCACACTTCGCACTGCTTAATTGCCCCTCGCGCCTCGACTATGAACAAGCCCGGGTGGGCGAGTCCGTCGTGGCGGCAGCGGTTTTGCTCCGCGGGGCCCACTCGAGTCACGATCGTATATATGTACGGCTGCAGGATTGAGATAAGGACTTTAACGCACGAGTGCTCTTTCTGTGGAGTATAATTCGAGCGACCCCGTAGCTTAGTTATATTGTACAATCCGCGGTTGACTTAACAACCATATTTGAGACAACCGTCGGTTCCCTTCGGGCTGTTAAGTGGTTCTGCAGCACACGTCCCCGCGTAGGGACGACGTCTTCGCTGGGATCGCGTCTCCCCGTTAGTACCGCTATCGGTTCCCCCCCCGGAACGGCCTTTGACAAGAAGGTGGCACTAAGCCAGCAGCCCACCGACACCACTCCATATTGATCGCAGTTTGTGCTCCGCGGAAACCTTTCCATGCTTGTTTATTTTCCGATCCTCCGGTGTTGTTGACAGAGCGAGGCAATAAGCGGCCCGGCACGCGGGACAAGCATGTCGAACCGGGGCGGAGAGCCCCCGGGATCCCGACGGTGATTCAATTTGATGCATTCGCTGTTGTCGGTTATTTACTGCACGTAAAGAAGAAGTGATATCTTAAATACACTAAAACCAAAAAGGACATTTAAAAAGATGAATTAAACTGAAAAAAGCTGAGGTTCAACGGAAAGAAAACGACGATTTGTAGCTGTGTTTTAAGCAACCAGTGGGCACGTCTCAATGAAAAAGAAGATGTATCTATTTTTATTTGAGACCTTGTTTAAACACCAATGATTAATTCTTGATTAGGGGAATAAGCCAATTAAGCTGGTTAATGATGGCAGATGTGAATCTTTCAGTTTTCAACTGATGGTTTCTTGCACAGCGGGGAGATATCAGATGAGCGGCAGTCACATAACCCACATCAAGCCTGCGCTCATTTACTCATCATCTTCAATTAATCAGGAGTAATCCAAGCAACAGCTTTCCAGTCATTCCCAAATCTTGTTCTTATACGTTTGACAAATGATATATTCTCAAATATTTCTATAGTTTCTAATTACTCAGCCTCCTCTCTTCATGATCATTTGGCCTCGGGGTATTTTGACGCTTGTTTCACACATCGGGTCTGATTTTCTATTCCTACTCTGAGGATGACAGAATTTCGGCATCAGGCTTTCACACAACCTGACAGGGATTGTGTGATTTATTCTGAACACTCTCCGTGTTCCCTCTCAGAAAGCCTCATTTCAACACATGTCTCACCAGCAGGCGCCCGAGTTGTCACCTGGGCCCTCGGCTATTGTGACATTCAATTACTCCTTCTGTGCCTGCCATTACCAAAGTCCCTCAACTGGAGAATAGGAGGTCACTCCATCCCTGCTTCTGACTGGCTGACTTTGGCCCGGTCAAGGGAAGAGGTTTTGCAGCCTGAAATGAGACGCTGAGCACATCTGACGGGGATCACGACTCTTCTGGTGTTCTGCGCCGTGGAAGTACATGGATGTCCCACACAAAGAAACACACACGGAATGTATGTGACAAGTGAAGATTAAGATCTGTTGTCATTTTAAAGAGTCAATTTGTCTTAATAAATAGGCTGAAATGCTGGTGATCCAAGGTTATTTCAGCGTTTTTTGTTCAAAAGGAACTAATCATTAGTCTTTTATCTGCTAAGTAGCCCGATCAGCTACACTGGGATCGATTGCTTTGGTCTTCGTCTGCATATTCTGGGAATTCTCGGGTTTTCCTCATTGTAGTAAATACGTTTACTGAGGAAACACCATAAAATCAATCTTGTTATTATTCCTCCTCATTTGCAGGGGGGTAACATGCGCATATGAAGTGTCTGTGAGCACTTTAGTGTTGTTGTCAAAGAGACATCGGTGTGTACTTGTTGTTGCCGTGCAGTAAAATGTCTAGTCCACAATGATTAAGTGCCCTCAGCAGAGGTAAACTGATTTTAACCGGGCTTTGCTTTGTTAGTTTAGATCCTCTGATTAGGAATGTGGTGACGTTTTCTACAGTAAGTTCGGTTCAGTCAGGTTTGCAGGTCGTCTGACTTTTCGTTAAGCACCAGGTCCAACTTTTAATTGGTCCAATACTTTAACTTATGAATTGAACAAGTGTCGATCCGTTTCTGCACGTGCAGCTCCCAACAGAAATGAGGAAAGAAAAAACTGATTTCTTGCACAAGCAACATACTCCAGTTAGCAAAGAAATATGCAATCTTTTATAAACCAAAACTCCACCAATGGCGACCAGTACGACGTGCTTTATGCTTCGTATTAGCAGCCTGTTGCATGTATTTTATGTGCTTTCTTGCGTTGGTAAACACCGGCTAATTGGATTTTTTCTTCTTTCCTATTTCCAAAAGTCCACACCAGCATATAGAAGAAGTGTTTGTGAACCATTTTTGTGTGATGATGGCAGGGGCACGTCCATTACGCTGTAGTATTTAATCTGCTGTAAAGTTAAGAGAGGTCTGAAAGAGGATTTAGGTTTGTTCACATCAGCGCGCCCCCGGACTCCGACTACACAGACATCTCTGAACCACAATTAGTTACACAGTTCTTCATTGTGTAACGTCAGCTTGAAGTCCAGACTTCCTTTACATCTTCTAAGCTTCATAATGGATCCCTTTGAGGATCCCCGCGGCCTCGGCATTTCTCCTTGGAGACGCTTTCCTTTGAAAAAAAGTTATTCCAAATTCCAGCCGCACTGGTTTTCGGAACCACTTACTCTTCACATCTGTGTGTGTGTGTGTGTGTGTGTGTGTGTGTGTGTGTAGACATGCAGCTTTCGTTGTAAATATGTGTGCGTTGCCGATGCGCGTGAAAACTGTGTGTGGTCTTGGGTTCAATATCACGGCTCGTTGCGTTTCAAACGTGCTCATATTATGTGCGAAACAGTCGTCTCAGTTTTTCTGAGAATGTAATAAGTTTGAGGGTGTGTTCACATTGGAGTTAGTTACCTGCGCAGATGCTAAAGGACACCTCGTCTGACCCAGCACGCATTGCTCCATCGCTCTGCTCGTTGATTCGATTAAAACGCAAATAATTGTGAACCGGTGCTTCATGAACTGCGCGAGGGCGCCCGTGGACACGCAGGGGGATATTGTGACGGCTTTGATTGCTAAACGACTCATATGGAAGATAAAGTCTGTAGTTATAACTGACTTATAATGTTTCCAGCATCACGCACAGCTCACTTTGTGCGTTCATGGTGTCATTTCCAGAGGAGTTCTCCTGTTATATAAACTCCCACGGTATCGTTTCAGAGCCTGTTTGACCCAACATGCTACATTTGAGTTGTCAGGAGCAACTATGTGACAGCTGTCAGCATGTTTCCTCATCATGTGTTTTATCCATTTGACCGTAGTGTGTGAGATGCACGATTTACTGGTCACATCTATCACTCGTGCATGCGGCTATGCTGATGCAAACGTTTTTGGTCATTAAAGGTCAAGCTTGACGTGGCAGTGTGACGCGTTTGGTCCAATCACTTAACCCAATATGCGAGTTAGGATTCATCGGATGTGACTGGAGGTGTGAGCCCGGCGATGTCACAAACCGGCTGCCATCAAACAGAAATCAGCTCAGCGGCCGCCGTCACATGCCATGCAACGCTTGCCAACGCTCGTCATTCGGAGGGACGTCGGGTTTCTGATAAGTTAGCGCCTGCGTCTGCCGTCACCTTAGGCAGGCAGTTGTCATTCAGTGTTCCCCTCTCATTTCCTTCCATGGGCTCCGCTTTCAAAATAAGACGCCCATTCACATGAAATGCAGGCTGAACCGGTGAGTTTGAGTCGTGACGGGCAGGTGGCAGCTTGCACGGTAGCCCCCCTGCCATGAGAGTGTGAATGAACATTAAGTGTGTAAGCAGAGTTGTTGGAATACTAGAAAAACACAATACAAGTCCATGTAATGTTTGAGTTCTGGCTGGATTTTAGATCGGAGAAGAAGAATTTTATCCCTGAGAATGGAGTATTTCCCTTAAGACGGCCCTCCCGCTCAAATTGTCACGTTAATAACTACTTTCGCCCGGTCAACTTCATATTATAGTGTATATTCAGAACACCCGGCATCTGTGGACTAATATCAGACAGGATTAAAGGATCCCCACAACTTTGCTCCTCCACATGGAGCCAGGGCCAAATTTGCAAAATGTTTAATACAGTCTTCACTCAATTTGACACTAAAGTGTTTAGCATCCTAATGCAACTTAATCTTCTCGGCGTCGAGGTAGTAAGATGTACTTCTAAACTCGTTTTACACTTGTGATTCACTGTCACAGCTTAATTTTGTCCATTTAATTGCTTTTCTTTGGCATGATTTCCTGTTTTGTTTGAATAAAAAAAATGGACTCTTTAAGCTGCTACTACAGAACAGAACAGCTGAGAAGAACATAATCCCTCAGTAAGGTTGCAGACACTTTGCCACAGTGTGCTATATCTCAACAACCCAGACGGTCAATCATGCACAATTGAATTAATCTGTTACATGCATTGAATGACTCTTGACAAATTGAGATTTAAATAGGTCATTTCGACATTCCTATGCCTCCGTCACTACATTCAGTGAGCACTGGTTTCCGTCATAAAACAACCGTTCTTGCAAATAACCTGAAGATAACAAGGCAGCCTCATTAGCACCCATTAGCTTCATTCTATTTCTACAGGTATATTTAAGCTGTCTGTCTCTATTTAATCGTCTAATGTGAAGATACATTTTCTAGCGTATTTATTTTCAACATTTCATTCGTTTGTTTCATTTGAGCTGCATTTTAAATCGCTTTAACCAAAAATAACTGAATCAGCTGAATGACTTGGATATGCTAACCTATAGTGAAATCATATCAAAACAGCTACTAAACCATCATTAACATGGAAAATGACAAGTGACTGGATCCCATTGCGTAGCACTTAAGGTCCCTAACAACCTCCGATCAATTATATAGTTGATGCATTGAAGTGGAATAATTCTTTCTCTGCATGCAATCGCTGCACAGTGAAAACAGACGAGTGAAGAAAAACATTGTCCAAGAGCGGCGTAACCACACTGAACAAAATCCCTTTTTATCCGGCACACAATTATCAACGCGTCCACAAAAACAGACGGACAACTGAGAATCTTTTTTTCAATGCGTGTCTTGGTAACGGCACAACACACACACACGTATCCAAGTGACAGACGCGGTTTGGAATGGATGCTGGTAGTATTATTCAGGGGGGTCAGTCGTCTGACTTTTACCACAAAAAGTACTGCGTTGATCCGAAATGGGGGAAATGTCAATTAAATGAATATTTCTGTCATCACAAGTGTATTTCAGCATTTTCTTTATTTCACCCAATTAATAGTTAAAACAATTTTCGCATTAATGTTTAAACGATTCCTCACCGTCTCTTTGTGCTAAATTAGCTCCACGTGGCATGAATGATGTCATCCGGCGACGCCTCTAAGGAAGCGCTCGTTGGTTTTGTTGAATCGGGGTCTGAAACGCCTTCTTAGTCTGTTCCAACTCCACAATTTGGGGTCTCCGTGCAGGTATTCTCCATTAGTAAGATTAATAATATCTTACCCTTCCAAATGGTTCTGGTGAAGTTTGACGTTGATTTGAAATGAACACAACTAATCACCTACGGCTGGAATTCATAGTGATTAACAACAATAATGAGTGAGGGCTGACTTCAGGATGCTGTGAAATAAATCAGAATGTTTGGCCCTGCCGACCGGCCCGATCAGCCCTCCCTCTGCGCCTGTCAATCAGACGTGCATGACAGCTGGGCTAATTGGCCAATAGCGACCGAATAAGTAAAAAGCACAAAGCGTGCTCGAACCGGTGAGCACAGCGCAAAGCGCATCCCGCGTAAAAGGACAAAAAGTCTAAAAAATGCCGCCCACTCATTTTATTTAGGGCAACTGAACAAAAGGGAAAAACAAACCGTTTGAGTGTCTTCGGTCCCGTTGAAGAAGGATGAAGATTTGAGTTCCTCTTTTCATTCATTTTGTCAGTAAGTAAGAAATAAAAATAATAAAATAAATCATATTGACTATAATTGACTACAAAAATTTGAGAAATTTCCAGTCTTAGTGAACAATTCAGGGAATTAATTTCTTTCTGATTAGACCTGATTACGAGAGATGATGATGTCATATCAGAAGTATTTCATTTGTCGAAAAAGGTCTCAGTATCTCAGACTTGGTGGAGACATTTTTAAGGGAAAATTGGTAAAAACACATTTGCATTGATGTCATATCACCTAGTTTAAAGCTTAATAAACCATTCACGGCAGTGTCTCTTTCCTGATACGGTACATTTAGAGGGAGATTTTTGAAGAGGATCCCATAAGAACATAAAAATGAAATCAGTGCAACATGTGCAATCAAAAGATAATGGGAGCCTGTGGTGCAAATTAATCCAATCCAGCGTACATTTCCATATTTTCCTCCGCTCCACCCTTCTAGAAACCCAGACGCACACAAGGATGTGCTGCAGTCTATTTGCTGCCGACACAAACATTTAATAAATATGTAAAGGAAACAATTCCCCATACTTTTTACAACATCATTCTGCAGATCTCATTAACACCTTCACAGATACTGTATGCACTTCCCAGCATTCACTTCACCACAGACTACAGCTCACATGAAGCTTACGAAGCCGTCTTGCAGCGTCTCCATGGGCAGACATCCAATAACAGCCAATTCCAATATCAAATACCCTCAGCAGTGGGGTGGTTGAACCAGCTGTCTATTATCACTCCCAAATACCTCAACTGTTTGCTTGGCCGTTGTGTCTGAAGCCGATGTATTTTTCAGGTCGTTATTTGATGCTTGAGTATCTGATGTTGTCATCGTTACAGATATAAGAGGGCAGAAGTGCGTTTAGGAGGGTGGGGAGGGATGCGTCAAATGAAAAACGGGACTTCCGTCATCATGTGTTGGTTGCTAGTCTATTCAATATCAACCACAGCTTTTTCCTACTTTAATAGCTAAGTAGTCTTGTTAACTTCCTTTTGAAGATGTAACTTTATTTTGAAAGGACGCTGTGTGAGGAGTGTACATTGACGAGCTGCCAGACACGCGTCCAAAACTGAATCTATAGGGTTACTTCATGCGTTGAAACATGAACTGCTGGTTGAGGACTAATGGAAAACTAAATTATAAAGTAAAATGGAAAATCTTTATGCAATCTTGATGTCATGGTTTGAAATATGGAAATGGCAGCTAGAGACACTTATAATCCAATCTATTTCTAGTGTGCGGCTCAAAAGGGCTTTATGACAAAGCTGCAATAACTTTGCACGTTTGCGGATGCTGAAAGGCCCTTTTTTCCACCTTATGTCGTGTTCAAAATCCCAATGTCTGGCTTGGTAAGGAGGACAACGTGTTTGTGAGCGGCGTGGCTAAGCTAACCAGGCACTAGACGGTGAGAGAGATGACATTGCAGGTGGGAATCTAAACCAATTACAGCTGTTGGGTTATTGGTTTTCGCGGGTTTTACGGGCTGCAATAGATGGATGGAGCGAGTGATGATGTAGGTGACGGAGGAGGGAGCAAGCTCCTCGAAGCGCCTGTGAAAATCCCCCCCTCCTCCCCCCTGGGAGACCAGCTGAGCTCAATTACCAGGAGAATACAGTTGCAAAGGGAAGCCGAAAGGATACAGCATCGATCTGTCACACGCTGACAGCAGGGGGGGGGGAGAGCGCCGGCGTGGAGGGAGCGGTGGGCGGCAGACTAGAAACGCAGTGAGAAAGAGAGATGAAATTGGAAATGGAAGCGAGCCAGGGTAAACAGTGAAATAAAGCAGGACGGGCTTAAGTGAGAACAGTAAGTCCTGCAGTTTAAAGGGAAATGATACTACTTTGATGTGTTTAAATGCTAAATATACAGACTGTGCAGTTCAGATTCACCAACTGTTATCTCGTGGTAGATGAATCGTCACCATCTCAGACAGTCAACGCAGCGAATGTACAGTAAGGAATGAAAAACATCCCCTTTTGTGGTTGTTTAATGTCTTTAATAAAACATTTTCATTTCATTGCTTCTAAACCAGAAAAATTGGATTGATGAGCTTTGTGCCTCTGAGCAGTGTAACCGAAAGAAGTTCCGGGACCAGAGAAATTAGGTTGTTTTAAACCCATTTTATTGTTGTCATTTTCCAGTTGCAATTTCTCAATTTTATCTCTTTGTTTTATAGATTTTTGTGATATATTTGACTGATGGCAACTCAATTAAACCAAAAGGCATCAATAACTGGTATTTGTAGACTTTTTTTGATCTCTTCATTTTTATTTTGTGCATATTGCAATAACATTTTATAACTGCATTCAAGAGCTGTCTTTAAAAGGCTGAACTTTCTGGCCGTATGTTCATGTGTATGTACGTATGAGTTTGTGTGTGTGTCTGTGTTCAGTAAACTCACTGTACAAATAAATAGGTTCAAGATAATAAAAAGGCATAAAAAGGCAGAAAGACAGATGGAGCTCTGTGGGAGGCTCTATGTGGCAGCTATATACGGCTAAACTCAAAGTGTATGTAAGATATGTAATCTGTAGAATTGAAGAAAGAGATAAATAATGTGGGAAGACGACGACAGGTTTGTATGGATTAAAGAAGCCACATCTGGGAAAATCCATTAAAAAACAAGCCTGAAGGGGGAAGGCGTGAAACACACCAGAGGCAACCAATCTGAAAACACAAATTTAGGTATGGATTAGTAAGGGTGAGCAAGAAAGATTGGAATGAACTCTAATTATATACAAGCCTGCCGGCTTTGCATCACTTGAAGCAGGAAGAAGATACAGTAATCGGCTGATTTTGCAACATTAAAGTCTTACTGGGGCTTGGATCGCAGGGGTTGTGCTGATTTCATCGCACATGCTGATCTAAAAATGCATTCTGTCTCGACTTAGCAAGACGTCCCCTTGTCAGATGTGTTGTAATAAGACTGAAAGGTCTAAAGCCAATGCGAGCTTCTCTGTGAGGCTGGACTAAGGGAAAGAGGTGCTTTGAGCCAAATGCTAACGTTAGTATGACAATGCTAACGTTAGTATGACAATGCTAGCGATGGTTGGTCACCTGTTTTAGACTTTTAGCATGCTAATATAATAATTAGAACTTTACAGAGTACCGTCAAGGCCGATGCGAGGCCGAAAAATGTTCTTATTTTGAAAAGTTGACCCAAAGCCCACCGATCAGTGTTGATACCTAAAAAAGTAATAAAAAAGTAGCATTTCTAGTTAGCATGCTAGTGTTGGCCCTTCATTGTGTGGTTGAAACAAAGACATGCGGCCTAAGTGTGATTTCTAAAGCCTCAAATTTTTTTAGACCCAGAAAACATCGAGATTTGGTGAACACCGGAAACCTGGTGCCACGGGAACCGTCCCTGAGACACGTACACACATACACACACACACACACACACACACACACACACACACACACGCCAAGATTGCTCAGGAATCAGGAAACATTTATTACCAAAATATGCCAAACATAATTGGTTTTAAGAAGTATGCTTGTAATTGTACAGTTGTGGTTTGGTGGTATATGATAATAATTACTTACTGTTATTGGTACACATTTATAATATAAATGTTGTTTGCTTATAACCGAACATGCTCCTGTTAAATCCCAAAGCTAGCATCGCTGAGTGTTTATTGTTATCCATGTTATCAAATGCATAAACCAAATCACCCAGTACTGCAAACAAGTCAATATCCTCTAGGTATATGGTCTGTATGAAACATGATCTCTATGCAGCATTAATGGGACTCTTGGTGATGAATCATAATGTAATTAGTTTGCTGTGCGCCCCGAGGCGATGGAAGCTAAGAATGATCCATAGATGCCTGATTCACGGCAAACATGTGGCCTCCAAGAGCAGCGGGATGCATGTGACTTTGTGTCCTGCATTCACCTGGGCAGGAATAATACAGTAATCCCTCGTTTATCGCGGGGGTTACGTTCCGAAAATGACCCGCGATAAGTGAAATCCGCGAAATAGAAAACTTTTTTTTTTTTTTACAATTAGCAACTATTACATGTAATACAAATACAGTGACTCGCGTGTAGGCCGTTTCACTGCTCTTCAGACTGGGCCGCTGCATCCTGACTGCGCTCTGCAGTGTTCTCTTCTTCTGAAGCCCGCGGTGCAGGTGTGTTTGTTCGGGAGAAGAACATAGTGATAGGCAGCTGTTGTCGCTCTTTTTTCTTCTTTGCAAAAAGATCCTTGTACACCGACATGCCACCATCGATTACGTTGGAGAACTGTAATGAACGGCTCGGGAGTGAGTTTTTAGCGAATCAGAATGCAGAGCACAATGCACCAAAAAAAAAAAAAATGCAATATGAAAATCCGCGAAATAGCGAATCCGCGATAAGTGAACCGCGAAGTGGCGAGGGATCACTGACTGTATTCCTTGATTTCTTTCTGACTGGATGCCTGCTAATATGCACGGTCTCTAGGACACGCGCATATTCACCAAAGAACATCCGTCAAGTAGTTCAGCTGCCTCTTTGTTCACGAGCATTAGAGAGGCCATAGAAATTGTACAATGTGCAAAATAAATGAATTTTTTTAATTTAAAAAACGGGTGTGGGTGTAGCAGCTGCAGGTGTTGGATCAGGCTCATTTTCAGATGCAATTATAAGATTGGATCAGGAGGCCACATGAGTAATCATTTGTGGAAAATCTGATTTCATAGGGTTTTGTTGGCACCCACTGTCTCGGAGGGTTAAAGCAACATAAATACAAATGTTGCTTTGTGTGTTTGAGGAGGAGACAGTCACACTTGTTTGGTGACGTATCCCCTGCAGCATGTTTTTCTGGCTCTAATGAGGTTATAGTACAGGCAAACTGGGTTTTTAAAGGCTTTTAAGTGAGAGAAAGTCAAAAAGTCAGTATTGAAATACAATTTTGGAAAATTTAGTTGCACAAAAGCTGCTCCAAGAAAGTCTTCATCTTTATCTTAAATGAGCTGACTGTGTTTGCCCCCCCAACTGAAAGTGGAAGCTGGTTCCACAAAAGAGGCTGCGGCTCCCATCCTACTTTTTAAGACTCTAGGAACCACAAGTAACCCAATATATATATATATATATATATATGTGTGTGACCCTTTGAAGAAGGGAGCTGACCTGCGTGCACTTTTAATCTCATTCATTTTATTCTACTGCCGCTGCTTGTAATGCAGCAGTTTGTAGTCTGGATTTGTGTCAGGGTTCAAATGCAATTTTGTTAATTTGCAAAGGGTTAGGCTTTCATGTTTGATGCGGCCTTTAAAATGAATTCAAAAGGCTTGTCATTATACTGCAAAAACTCCCATTCAGTTCCTTCTCCACTTCTCATGTAGCAACCAGAATTCAAGGCTGTTGCACTTTTGAGCCAAGAAACAGTCAATGCGAATGTATTTGACTTCAAATATAATACCATGTATCATTTGCAGCTTTTTGATTTGTGCCTCATCATCAGAAGTGTGCCTCTTCTTTGTTTTGTGATCGCTTTACAAACTGTATTACTTTCATATAAAATGTTCTCTTCTGCATGCTCAGAGCTTCCATCGGTTGAAAGACAATTGAAGCCCATCAAACCTCTTTGTCTTTGAGAACGAACGTAGCATCCACACAGGGTGAGTTGCACCCAGGTGAATACGTCCTTATTAGCACCTGTAACGTGCGCTCTGTGGCGTCCCGCAGCGAGTCGGATTACAGGGAAACCCTCGGGGAAGTAATGTGGACGTTCATACAGGGTGGTTTTCGTTTTTTCTTCTGTCATGAAAGGCCTCCTGCTTTGAACCTCGTGAAGGAGTTCAATCGATGACATTCTTCTACGGAAACAAGGCATCGACTGCTTTACTTTTGTTATTGGCTCTGTGCTTCTCTTTAGGTTTGGGACTGGCTCTTCTTCTTTTTTTTGGACAGTGATCCCGATTGGCCATGAAAACCAGCAGGTCTCATTTAAAGATTCACTCCCAGCGTTGTGTTTCGGTGTGACTGCTTTTGACATCCTTCTCCCCCCCCCGTCTCCCCAGAGAACATCTGGCACGCTCGTTATTTTTCCAACCTCCGCTCCGCTGCAGTAACTCAGGGCCTCTCTCAAGCATATATTCTTGATATTGATTTCACACAGTTTATTTCAAAACCAAATGTTTCCATGTGAACAAACAGTCAGACTATTTAAAAAAGAAGCAGCTGGGCACCAATTAAGAGGACTAATGGGGCTTTTTAACTTTATTGCTCATTAAAGGCCGAATCTCCTGTTGCATATTAAGAATCGCACCGTGGTTGTAAAACCTTTTCGTGCAAACGCGCAGCAGGCCAACTGTCAGAGACTGATTAGAGAGGATTTGACCTTCTAATTTTCACGTGACCACCCATGTCCTGAACCACACCTCTGACCAGCAGCGGCTCATAGGAGCATCACGACTGATTGACAGTCCGTGCTGCGTGCACGTGCGGAGCCAGCGCTGCTGCTCACACCGAGCGGCGGTATTTCCATGTGTAATGCTTCACTCGCTGTGTCTGTATGTGTGTCACTTTGCCGAGGGCTCCGCCGACGTGGCGTGATGTTTTGGTGACGAGTGGATATGCGAGGGGGTCGAAAGCAGCTGCACGTCACATATAGAAATAAGTCCCGGCCTTACTTGAACTTACTTGATTAATTAACAGTTTATATGATTGGATTTACACAGAATACAGCTTTGTTGGTTATTTGTGAAGAAATACATTAAAAAAACTAATTCAGCCTTGAATGTTTTCAATGTTTTGTGCTGAATGTTTTTGTATGCAGTGAATATATTTTAATATGAAATGATGAAAAGCTAAATATCTGATTAACCTCAGCATATTAGCGTTGTCGTTGTGGTAATGTCTTGATTTTGTCTTTTGATTTTCAGTCGATCTTTTTTTGTTTTGTTTTCAAACGGATTTGGCACTATCTTTGTTTTTATTTGATTTGTATTATTTTAATTTGTAGATGGTGTCTGTGTTTCTAAATTATAATTAAAGATCACATTTTTTTTTTTTATCATGACGATAGAATGTTAGTCTCTCTTAGAATGAATGTGCATGCATGTACAATGAAAGAGGCGCCTCCATTTTCAGTTGTAAAAGGAGGGGAACAGCACCCTTGTGTTCATAAATGTTTGATAGAATCTCCTTTGTGTGCGTTGTAGTGTTACAAAGGTCATGGATAATGTGTGATAACGTTAAACAGATTTATTTTATGTTTCCGCCAAATGTTAACGAGACGTGAAAGAGACACTAAAGATCATACTGGAAAATCACACCACAAAAAATGGAATCTGCAGCTAATTATTTCAGTTTATTCAAAAATAAAGTTAAAAAAGAGACATTTTCATCTGTTTGCACTAAAAAGCCGTGTAGCTTCTGCGGCGCATTTCACAGGGCAGTAATTACAAAAACAGAATGCTTTTTGTAGCCTCGATGTCACACAATTGACCACACCATAGTTTATTTTCATCTTCACTGCACGTTATCTAAACTCTCCTGTCATTTCAGATCCTCCCACATCATCAGCTCACCTGGTTCTCCTCGCCCTCACCTGAAGCACGTCCCCTCGTCAGCCACTAACTATTTGAGCCCGTCACATTCCGTTGATCACTGGCCGATTGTCTCGTGTGTTTTGCCGAGTTTTCCAGCGGTTTCCCCGATTTACCTCTCTTTTGACCCTGCCTGCCTTTCGACCCCAGATTCTCTGCCTGCTCCGTTTTCTGGATGTGTTCGCCTCCCTGATGGCCGCCCTAGGTTCTGACCCCTGGCTGTTCCCGTCTACGGATTCCCTGCCTGCCTCTCGGATTTGTTTGCCTACTGACGGATCTCCCGGTTTTGACCTTGCCTGACCTGTTGATTAAATCTACCAGTCCCTCCCATCTTGGTCTGAGTCGTGCTTTTGGGTTCCGTCGTGCACGGGTACCAGTAACCGTGACACTCGAGGCTTCTGGACAGAAGCAGATAGAGACGTATTCTGGATTGCATCATGGTCCGAATTAACCTCCATTAGACTCCGACTTTCCCCCAAGAGAGTTGACGGCAATTAAATGACCTTTCAACAGTTCCCTCAGTGTGGATAAATCTGACAAGTAGTCTTTCTTTAAACTTAAATAAAAGCAAGTCATATTGTGAGGGGATTTATTCTGTTTAACACATGATATTCACTTCGCGAAAGTCACATTCAGTTGTCAAAAAGAGAAGCCAAACGCAAAGTCAATGGAGATGATTATTCATCATCCAACATTTTAATATCAGAAAGGAAAATACCAGAACAAATATTAAAATATCCTAAGAATTATCAGTGAAATATCCAACAAACATTCATTTCAGATATTTTTGACTTGTATTCACCTGGCCCAGTATCACAGGTTATGCATTTTCCCCGAGGAGGCTTCCTCATGTGCAAAGCATCAAACACATTCTCTCCTCTTACCCTCAACTCTAATTAGGAAAGGATGCTGAGGTAGAGCAACTGGTGAGGAAATCCCCTCTCCTCGCAATGACACAAGTGCAACACGTAAGAAACACGCAACGGTGGTTGAGTTGAGAGGACGAGTGTTTTTCTATGGTTTCACACCGTTTATTACCAGTTTACTGCCACCGCAGCAGAACGTCATAGTTTTTAGGCGCTTGGCTACCAAAGAAGTTAAGAGAGTAGGACCGAGGGTCCGGACCAGGTGTCAGCATGGGAAACGTGGGACTCCACTGTGTTACTTGGTTAGAGGACGGGACAAAAACTGAAAATTAGCAATCTCATCGTCACCCATTGGAACCCAAACATGTGACCTGTAAAACAAGTTCTGTGTGGTGATGGAGATGATAACATCATCTGCCTCAGGGGTGACCACCGGGGAAGTATGGGGTTAAATCAACACACATGTTGCCGCTGTTGATAATAATACTGGGAGGACATTAACTATTCGTCCCTGCCCCCCCTTCAGGCTTTGTTTTTATGTGAATCACTGTGGAGTTGAATGGTCAATAGATCGTGGAATCTGAAGCAGGACTGTGACGGTGACCTTGATCACTGACCCAGAGACAGATGACATGATTTACAGATAGCCAGCAGGGACACACACACACTTCTATCTTTGGGAGGACACTCCTCGACATAGTGAATTACCCTAACCGAGACCTCGCTGTAACCTGAACCTTAAAGCCAGTCTGATCACTGAGAGAAGCCTCTGAAGTCCCATCCCAAAGTGAGGACGGTCCAAACCCCAAACGTGTCCTCAAACGGAAAGGTGTGACACACACACACACACGCACACACACACTGCTGCCCTCCCTGTCTGCCCAGCCATGTGGTCGATATGCACTGGTGCATGTCATTGTGTCTGGGGAGGGGAGACAAAGGGTAATAATGGGGTAAAGGGCAAAACATCCCTCCCCTGCGAGCGTGTTTTTGGCCCACTTGGACCGTAGAAGCCAACAAGCGACACAGAACAGTGGAACTAAACCGGGGCGATAATGACCATAGACCGATAATGACCATAGACCGATAATGACCATAGACCATATCTCATTAGGCAAATATCGTTTTTTTTGTTGTTGTTTTTTACATATTCCCTGAAACAAATATGTAAAAAAAAAAACCTGTTCCCCCTTTGTTTCCCCTCTGTGGTTATCTTCTCACGTGCTTTTGAAATCCCCATATCCTTGAAGCAGAAAACACATCTAAGGCCGTGACGACTTGATGGAGCTCGGGCCTTGTCCAAAGGACAATCGTATTACAAATGTGATCAGTGCCACCCGGCTGCTCCACTCTGCGTATTGGCCCCGTTTCACATTCATTACTGACCCAGGGTTGACCAAAGCCCCCCAGGGTCACACAAATCACACTGCCCTAGGACAGCACGACCCCTCGTGTATTTTTCTGTATGAAGCATGACTACTGTTTAACATCTAGGATTTCAAACAATTACGCTTTCGCACAGGAAACGTTTGCCCACCAGTCGACTGTCGGACCCCCCAGATGAATGGAATCTATCTATCGCTGCACCCTGCGCCCCAATAACCCCACAGATTAATCTAACCCATCAAGCTGCATTCAGGGGTATCCGGCATTGAAGCGCTCCAGGATCGTGCCCGGCGGAAGCTTTCCTGGTCCGGAGCCAAGCACGATGCCTCTAGGGAATCTCAGTTCATCGCGTTTAGAAAATGTAAATACCTTGTGTACGTTGTTGATAGAAAATAAACTTTCAATCCCCAGATAATTATCTTGAGAGTTTGAGGACAGTCTCAGCTTAAATTAGTCTCCATCTGTCAAAGTAATAACTCCAAAACGTTTTACTTTATTTCTGTGAAATTTGGCAGACATTTAGCCCTTGAGGGTAAGAAGCAACTTATTAAAGTTCGGTGTGAATCTTGGATTTCTTCCATTAGACAAACACGATATATACGACTGTCAGTGACTAACACAGATCAAGACTTCATTCCACATCCTTGAAGGAGCATTTCGGGAGAAGAAATCAATTTATGTCAAATTTAAATGCTTTTTTAGGAAGTAATGTTTCTGCTGTGGTGCTTTTCAGTTTGATTTGTCTCTCTGTAGACTCCTCCAAGTATCAATGGGTTTTTCTTTTTCCTGCTTTAGCTCAGCAGCGCTGCTGGGATGAAACTGCATAAATGATTCAAAATATCATACAGCACTCAACCCGAACCCTGCTTCCTATTCCCACAACTCCCCTTCACAAAAAACAACTTCATAAGCACACCCTGTCGGGCTCTCATGAGCCCACAACACCAGCCCAAAATAACTGCATTCACAGTTTAGACGTTATCGAAGATGCTTACAGTCCTCAGTGGAAAATGAGAAACTCTCCTTGTATTGAAGTCGCTTTTAAGCAAAAGTGTGCAGTAAACTGTGCACAGTCCATCTGCGTCTTGGAATTGTCTTCCACTCTTTTATATTGTTGAGAGTTCTCGTTATAAATGGAGGTTTTGTGTGAAGGCTCTGCAGAAAAAGTCCTGTCATGTTCATTGAGGTCCAACAACTGAACTGACTTACGAGGGCAGAAAGAGAAAAAGATGCCTAATCAGAATAATAGAATAAATCTCCAGTCAGTGGTAAAATTAACTGGAAGCTGAATAACACAGTGCGGGTTGGAACAGGAGTAACTTCATAATGTCAAAACAAACTGGAGGATTATCAGGTGAGTCGCTTTAGCAAAGCTATTGACAAAACATCACAACAGAAATTGAAGGTCAGTGTTGGGTTGAAGCTATTGAAATTGCATCACCGAACAGTAGCAACATTCTACAATCCAAACTGTGCAAATAATATATGTATATATATATATATATATGTGTGTGTGTGTGTGTGTGTGTGTGTGTGTGTGTGTGTGTGTGTGTGTGTATACGTGAATAAGGCTAAAGATTGATGTGTAAGTCAAGAAAATAACTTCATAAATAATATTTGGTAAATAAAATGTATACAAGAAAAAAGTCCAAATATATTGTATTGAAATATTTCATACAAAAAGAGTGAAAAAACCTAAAAACATGTTTGGGAAAAAACAGCAAAATATGTTAGGTCGAAAAAGATCAAGGAAAGGAAAGATTAAAAAAAATAATAGGTACAATTTTTTATATTAGGTTGAAAATGTTTTGGTAAAAAAAGGCAAAATACGTTTTGTTGAAAAATATTTCAGGGAAAAGAAAGTCCAAACATTTTAAAAATTGTTCTCTGCAAGTCCAGGATGTTTGGTTCAGAGACGTAAAGGGATGAAAAATCTCCTACACATTTATGAAAGAGATTTTTCTTTGCTCAATACTTTAACACTGTACAGTGATACAGGCACCAGAGCTCAACAACAAATACATTATATAGTTAGTTATAGCTTCACAAAGTGGTTATGCATGAAAAACCTCCACTGATTGTGTCCAGTCTAGAGTGTGGGTGTGAGGAAGAGAAAATTATAAAGGTTTCACATGATGTGTTTAAATATATTATTAAATAAATACTTTTAATTTCCCATTTTCAGGCCAAGTAAGCCCTCCATAAAAGTTAGTTACACAAGTGCAATTACAAAATGATTATTGGTAAAAAGTGAGGTGCTTTTTGGAGAATTGATTTCTCTGGAGACAACACAAGCAAGGATGCAATTAAACGACAGGAAATAAAATGGATTTTGCTTAGAAGGCACAAATTGTTAATGGAGTCACACAATACTTTGCAGGTTAAGAATTTGTTGTTGGTGGTTAATATAAAACAATGTATCTAACCACGGTCATACATCTATGTGTGTCTATGGATTAATCCCTCATATTCTCATGTTCACATTCAAATCGTAAACAACACACACACACACAAACTGATTTCTAACAGTGAATGAATGACAGCAGGAGTTGCTTACTGTGTTCACGTGGGAGTGTTACATCGGCTTTCAACGGACATGAATAGTTAACAGATTTTTTAAAAATGATTATTATCTGCCCCGCCCTGATTACTTGCCCCTGTGCCTCATTATCCCTGCAGTTACCAGTTCCCCCTCCGCTGCCTCTCTGGTGGCACCTGCCCGGTTCTTTTGTGCTTCACCGGTTCGTCATCGTTGCTACGCAGAGTTTTGAAAGTCTGTAATCTGCCTGATGTCCATACCTGCTTTTTCTCTCAGCCTTTCAGGGAATATTTCTTTTGCAATATTAAAATATCCTCACTGAACCTCCCAGTCTGCCGCTAGGTTCTCTCTTCCTTTGCTGCCTCCATCGTTCTGGACAATAAGTAAATTAAGCTCCTGTAGAAGAAGAGCTTATAGAAACCCAGTGTTCTAGTGGCCACATGGCAAGACGGTTCTCCCTTAGCAGTCACCAGTTCCTGTAGCTCATCTACGTTTGGCATTAAGGCTTGCTGTTATAATATGCAATATCCTTTTTTTTATATCAAGCATAATTCTATGAAGGCTTTCTCCAGTCTTGAGCCTGCTGTTTGTCATCTGAACTTTAGGATGAAAGTGACACGAGAAGCCTCCCTTTATGGACAGAAGGTAACAGATGGAGGGAGTATTGTACACGCAGATCTTGCGTAAGATATGAGGAATAAAAAAGGTATTTTTAATGGTGCTATGATGCTTCCATTGATCTGATCTTCTGTGATCACCCAATGGACATTCAAACCAGACAACAAGAATGGGCATCAAAATGATTGATACCCTCCATCATAGTCCAAAATGTAACAACATTCTGCAACAGCCAATCAATCAGTCAGCTGATTCTTTTCTGTTACCGCATGCTTTTATCTGCATCCATCTATTTCACGTTTATTTAAAAATAAATGGCAGAACATTGGCAGTATATATTTGAAATGAAAAATGGAGGATATACTGTATGCATTTATATATGTATTTATTGTGACAACTGTTAAAAATTAATTAAATTGGAGATAATGATGCTGCTGAGTATTGTTGTTGAGAGGAGCTGTCTTAAAAATGCAACATCCAGATTTCTCGGATGTTTTTGGTTGGACAGCACTGAAACCCACAGTCCCAGAGCTCTGCGAGTGAACCAACATTGTCATCTAGTGGACAAAATCGGACATGTTTGATAATCACTAATTATGAAAAAGAAACTTTATTTATTTTTATACCCCTAAACAAATCACCTTCATTACTATTGTATTTTAGAATAGACGCTTTTGCACTGAATTCATAGTTGTAGTTTATATGTAGTCTGCATAGATTATGAGAAGAGAGCGAGTGCAGCTAAGACCCCTTAGTGGAGAATCCCTCCTTCAAGAGCCTAATCCTGTCAGGCTTGTTGGATTTAAAATGAACATGAGCGACGAAGAGTTTAACTCATCATGCACCAAGGTTCTGACCTTTTACCGGTGGACCAGGGGGAGCCCGGTCATGATGACGTGGCGTTCAGTCGGTCAGCATTTCCAGTACAAGCTGCGTTCCAGCGGAACTCCATCCCAGTGACCATTAAAGCACGACGCACACACAGTTTATTTAAACCTCATTTAAATGAATGCTTAGTTAGCATTGTTAAGCGTCAACATTCTATAACTTTTTAATCTCATCCTCTGTTTTTTCGTTTTATTTTGTAATATAAAGATATATCTTTTTGGCTAACTGTGGCGTATTTATAGAAATGTTTTCACAACTGTCCTGAATCAAATAAACCAATATTAAGTAATAAAAGATTTGAAAAACCTGTAGCGGACTACCCGTCCCCACCAACCTTATTCTGCACGGGTAATAAGGAACACGCTTGATAGTCCCTCATTGCATTGAATGTGGATTGGACAGGAACAGCACCCACTGAACAATGAAAGATCAGCATTGCTTACCAAGACGCTGCAACAATCTACCAAAATCTCAAAATGGATTGGGATGCTGGACGATTTTTTTTTTAAATGTTGCACCCACCAGTAAGCAACCATCTACTGAGTACAGCGTTGTTGGACCATCGGGCTTCATTTGGACACACAGGTATCCTGAATGATCTTGTCTCTCTAGCCTATCCGCAGAGTGTCTGTAATCTAATTAAAGAGATTGATATACCTATTCCAAATTAGCATGACCCAGAGCGTCTTAGCCACTTAGCGTCGGCAGCACTATAGCTGATTAAGGACAGCAGTGTGGCTGGTGCTCTATGAATAAACATGGCTCACTCATTTGACAACAAAAGTCAACTTATTCAAGGAGGTTAGAACCGTTTTGAGGGTATTAACTGTGTTGAAGGTCCTTGCGTAAGTGGAAAAAGAAATTCTGCAAACTCCATGCAGCCTTGACATCAAGCAACAGGAGTCTTCTGTTTTTAGAGAAAAGGTTCTGATATACCTGCTACTTGACCACCTCTTAATGGCAGGCATTGTTTGTTTTTTGGGACGCCACAAATACATGGAACAATTGGTCAAACAAACGTCCAGAAGAGTTGGTGATGTTGTACATCAAACGACCGTTATTGAAAGTAAGAAAGTCCACTACGGGTGGGTGAGACGGGGAATCAAGCGTTCTTATTGAGGATCACAGAAACGGCTCCTGACTTCCATAAAGAAGGACCAAGACAAGCCCAGAGTTTGATGGATGACACACAGGACTTTTACTTAGGAGACCAACCTCCTTATTACAAGGCTTATTTTAGTAAGTAGACTTTGTGGTTTGCAGCAAAGGGCAATGCCAAATAGAGATTGTGGTGCCATAGTCACCACAACAGCTGCAATAATGAGAAAGTGTAGTTTGCATTGCAATCAAAGGGACTACATTAACATACAGCCTAGTGTGTTTTCTAAAAGCAATTCAATTTTACTCAAAGCGAGCATAATTTATGTTGACATGTATGTTTTTTTCTTTCGTATATGTCACAATTTTGGAATGCACCAACCGGTCATTTTACATGTTGGAGTATGTAATACCTAAAGACTTTGGCCTGGACCCTTACCTGGCTGCAAACCTAATTCACTCACGGAGAAAACCACACCAACATAATACTGCTTTAATCCTGAGGCCACGCTAATCTCGTAGGTGAACCTGCGCTTTGGGATTCCACTGGCTTTAAAAATATTGCTAAGACCACGAGGCGCCCGGTTCAAGTCTGGCCACTCCAATGGGGAGTTCATACCAAAAGGTTCACAGGCTATGGACGGTTGAATTACAGGGCCAGCCATGGGGCAAACACAGCCGACAGAAAACAGTGACCAGATCGATGTCAAAGTGATTCAGGGAATGTATAGAAAGTTTGTTAAGGAGTGCCCGAGTGGAGTACTTTTTCTACACGAGTTCAAGCGTTTCTTTGGCGTGGACCCGACAGGAGAGGCGTCTGAATATGCCGAGAACATGTTTCGAGCTTTCGACAGGAACGGGGTAAGAGAGCAAAAGCCGCTGCGTCTTGGCATACTTTCCCATGCTTAGAAATGTTATCCAACTGCTCATTCAGCTTGTCTTTCAGGACAATACAATTGATTTCCTAGAGTTCGTGGCAGCACTCAACCTTGTTTTCCGGGGAGACCTGGAGCACAAACTGCGCTGGTCATTCAAGGTGTATGACAAAGATGGCAATGGCTTTGTGGACAGGGAGGAACTAAAGTCAATCATTTATGTAAGTCTACTGTGATGTTAACTACAAGTGCAATTGTTTTGAAGGTGTTGGTTGCAACTAAAACAGTGAGCTTGAAAAAGAAGAAAGAAAGTCTAAACCGATGCAGCAAATGATACCAGCCCCAGAGCGGTGTTTCCCCACCATTACATACACAGTTTATGCCAAAATGCAGTTCATGTTACATTTTCTTTGTTTCTAACATTTCTTTTTTTCTATGTAGACTCTGTATCGGATAAAGAAAGTCACAAAGACCGACATTGGTGAAACGAAACTTACGGTAGATGAGGTTACAGATCGAATACTAAACGCCGTCGACAGTGATGGGGATGGTAAGTATTAATTACGGCAATGGAAGGAAAAAAACATCTTTGTTGTTTGACCAGATAAAGTTAACCCAGACTCTCGATTGTTTCTGTTCCACAGGACACATAAGCATGGGGGAGTTCATTGAAGGTGCTCAGCAGGACCCCTGGGTGCTCAACATGCTGAAGTTGGAATTGAACCCTGCCGGATGGCTGCTGCAGCAACAGAGGAGGGCCCACTTTTGAAATGACACCGGCCTTTTTTCATTGGCTCAAATCTGACCACTCGCCAACAACACACGGATCAGGAAACACATTTGATGCAGTGTTTTTCTATTTCACAGACTGACGCATTTTCCCACAAATATAATAATTACGGTTGTTTGGTAAATATGTATATATATTTATGTATATAGTACTAAAGTCACAGCCATATAAAGTGGCAATATGTAAATTGTGTATGATTTATAAGTGTGCTTTTCTATTGTTTTTTTACTGCTTTGTTTTTCAGTGAAAATAACATCACTGGAACTGCATTGTCCCTATTTAATTAAAGTTGTGAAATAATCTTGTTTTGCCTGATTACTATTGTAAAAGGCAGCTTTTTTTTCTTGATCTATGAATTAAAGTTCAGTATAAACTCAGTTGTCCTTGTCATGTTCTGCTTCCCAGCTGCTATACAAACGTGCGCTCATATCTTTCCAGTAATATAAACCCAGAATGCACGCTCGCCTCTTTATTATAAGAAGAGAGGCACAGAGAAACCAGCCTTCATGGCCCCCTTCTACCAGGCACAGACCCATAAACCATTGGGATGAACTTATTACAGCTCAACAGGTTTACCCGAGTCCACACTCAACGTTTCTGGTTCAAAACTGAAGAGTGAAAAAGAGTTTAACAGCCTTTTTATTGCTTTTTAATTGCAATGGAATAGAGTTGTAAGCAGTGAGTGTATATGAGGCTTTCACAATAGACAAGTTAACACAACACAGTAGGTTTCGGGTGAAACCGATGGCTGCACCCACACGCAGAGTTAAGGTGAAGCACTTCAGCGTACTGTCGCTGTACCGGGATTCGACGCACAAGCAACCACTTAGTATTTGACAAAGGTTTGAGTCTTTGGACAATCACCTGCAGTACTTTGTGTACTTATCCGCAAGCAATGCAAGCCCCTCTTGTTACTATTATAAGGTCTAATTTTATTAACCCATAGCTTGAAGAGTTCAAGGTGGGATCAAGTGGGCGGATTACTGCTTTAAACACAGCTTGCAAAAGACTAAGGCTTAAAATAAGCCTCTTGGTGTCAAGCATCACATGAATCGGTTATTACAGTCCCCTCCGTTCTAGGCCGGGGCCGACAATAGCCGCCATGAGGAGGACTCTGGACACTGTGTTGCGGGCAGCGTAGGATGTGATTTCAAGAAACCATCTGCATTTGAATGAAGAAATCTTTTGAGTTCATGCTGCAGTTGGCCGATTTTAGCATGGGTCAAAACCAGCAAGTGCAGACACAGGAAGAGGGGCTGGAGTTGGAATGCATCCAGGCCCTCTACAGGTCGTTCATCACGCAGTGCCCCAGTGGGTCTTTGTACCTGCATGAGTTCAAGAAGATGTTTGGAGTACAGCATGGTACACCTGAATCCCACTACATGGACAGCATCTTCCGAGCATTCGACATGAATCACGTGAGTTACGAAGATGCTTTCAATGTTTCGACAAAACAAAAGCAACAATCGTTATTTTACCCCGAAACGCTCTTTTGTGCTTTTAACATTTTCTTTTCTCTTGACCTGTCCATGCTTCAGAGCTGAGTGATTTCTCCCTGTTTTCAGGACCACACGATGGATTTCATAGAGTACGTGGCGGCGCTCAATCTCGTACTGCGTGAGAAGCTTGAAGATAAGCTGCGGTGGTCTTTCAAGGTGTTTGACAGCGATCGCAACGACCGCCTGGACAGAGATGAACTTCTGAAAATTGTGAAGGTAAATAGTGTTGATTTTATAAAACCACATTTGATTTAACGTGAGTTTCCTCAATGTTTTGCTTGGTTCTGTTATATTTTAAGTAATTATATATTCATCTAAGTTCTTCTCTTAAATGTATCTTAATCTTATTTTGTTTTTAATGTTGGCTTTATTATTTACTAGTGGTTGATGATGATGGCCACATGTAGATAGAAGTTCACAACTGAACAAATTCAGCAGTCGGTGTGCAAACTAAACGCACACATTATCTTAGTGTGTGTGAGCATGCTAACAATTATGAATGTGCACTGAACACACAGTGCAGCTGAGGATGATGGGAAATCCATCAGTTTGGCCAGAAATCAAAAGTAAGCAAGTATTTTCAAATATTAACCTGATGGATTGTGCAAGATCAAAGGGTCACTGATTGATAATTTAGTGTCTACAAATGTCTAAGCAATATTTTTATGGAAACCCAAATACATATTTTAGTTTGGGGTCCGGACCAAAGTGGTGGACCAACCAACCCACGGCTGTCAGCTGTCCACAGCTTTATCATTTCAAGATGAGACAATGTCTGATTCACCGGATTTTTCCGTCAGATATACCACAGGATAAAGAACGGCTGCGTGTCCGATGAGACAGGAACGCAGAGCCTCACCACTGAGCAGCTGTGTGAGCGCATCTTTCAAGAGGTCGATTTGAACAGTGACGGTATGTGGACTGGAAATCCAAAGGAAATCCCCCCCAATAAGAGGTTTCCTCAATATTTGGCCGTGCGTGATTCCCTCCTTCTCTTTGTGGCGCAGGTGAGATTACACTGGACGAGTTTGTGCAGGGCGCCCACAGGAGTCCCTGGTTGCAGAACTTCCTGCGGCTGGATGTCAATCCCTGTGGATGGGTGCAGAGGTACTTGAGTGACAGGAAACTCACGTGTTCCAAAGATTCCTGAAAACCACCATCTTCAGAACGGACTGCGGAAAAGAGAGGAAATGCCTTGCAGACCTGCAGGAAGAGTAGAAATACTTTTACCAGCAATGTGTGAGAAGATTCCTCATGCCTTTATTGTGCAGTACAACACTTCTACCTTGTGAAATAACTTAAGCCCGTTGACTCTGTGATATAAAACAAGAGATTATAGCGCATATCTGACATTGAGTATTATCACGTACTTTGTGGCCTCATGTTGCTTTGAAGTCTTCATGTTGTAAAAATGTTATTATTAATAAAAACGTAATGAAACTTGTGGTTATTGCCAATGTGGTGTGGTATTTCTCAGCTATTGGAAGTGAAGGACGCTCGTGTTTGATTTATTTATTTCTCATGGAAACACAACGAAACAAAAGTTGCAGGATGAAAATGCAGCAATTTAGCATTAAAAGTTCAAAATGCTGCGCCATCCTGGATTCTAGTCACTTGAATGGCTTTAAAACTACCGCAGCCTGAACTTTCCATGATGCATCTTTAACTTTGTTATGTACCACAGCTCCAGTCATATCTTATAAATTCCACATCCCATATATTTCTTCCCACATTTTAAAACAAATTGCTCTCAACCCTGTCAGCTTTTGTTTATGCAATAAACTAGTCTGCTGTTAGTAGGTCTGCAGGATTCATTGCATATGTTCCATGCAGGCTGGTCCCACACATATCGAGTGTGATAATTGGATATTAATCCGATATGAACAGCCCTGACGGGATGCACCTGTTTTAGCTCGTAGCCCATCTCTCTGTGGGAGCCCCTGCTGCCTTCAAGGTCTCCTCGTAAACACCATACACGGAATGTGATATTTTTCCGTGGCGTAAGTCAGATAATATGATAAATCCTTAATAAAACACAGTTAGATGTTGATGAAATGTTACACAATCGCTGTGCCTTTAGGGTGAAAATAGTTTAGCCTACTGCTGCTCTTTACATTTTAACACGGCAACTTGTTATTTAAGCATTTTTACACTTGCTATTCTGCTGAATAATTGCCTCTGTTGGGAATGTCTAGCAATATTAAATATGTATGGTGTTCATCTTTGTTTTAATTGTAGGCTCACTATAATAGCGGAGCTGGTTAGTAAAATAGACCATTTTATTTAACATCGTAGGCTACGCAGTAGTTGTTATCCCCACAGTCCGCGAAGGCAGCACCGTATCGCCGCGTCGCCGGGACCTCGGGCGTCTCCGCCGGGCGGCCGCACATCGCGGGAGCCGGAGAGAGGGACGGTGACCGGGACGGCATGGCGGACGGAGAGAAGCCGGGAGGCAGCCCGCCCTCCGGCCGCAGCGTCCAGGTGAACTCGCCGGCCAGCTTCAGGTAAGCGACCCCGGAAGCGCAGCTCGCGGGGGCTCGAGGGGACTGAGCGCGCGGAGCCCCCGCTGCTCTGCTGAAGTCACCGTGTTGTTGAGCCGCTTGTTTGGGGGGGGGGGGGGGAATCAGGAGGGCTCGGGGGGGCGTGTCTGCTACTAACACGCGCCTCGTGCACCTGCACCGCCTCGAGCACACGAGCCCACATTCGTGATACACGTCGCTGAAATCCCCGTAACACCTGCTGCATTTTCTTTATTTAAGAGTTCCAGCATCACCTGGCTGCGTTGTGTTTTGTGTTAACTTGTTAACACCTGTGTGTTTGGAAAAAAACAGAAAACATAAGCTGCTTTTGGGGTCATTAAAAAGTAGATATCATTTTTATAAATTAGTGGTTTTGAATGTATGAATTAGGGGGCGTCTGGGTTCGAAAACTGGCAATCGAACATCACATCAAATATGAAAATAAACTATTATCAATTTGTAGTCACCGAATAGTTGAGTTAATTATGGCAATTGTTTCATAAGTAATAAAAGTAGGTTAAAACTGTTAACGTGTCCACTCTTAATTCCTGGTAATCAGTTTACATTAATCATCTACTTTCAGAGCCAAACTCAAACACATTTTTACTGTTTGCTTCCCCTACTTAGTTTATGTTAAGAAACCAAAGGCCATGAATTGGTTTTGAATCCCGTGACAACTGTTACTGGCCAGTCCCGGGGTTTTGTAGTTTAAAATCACATTGTCTTGCCACGGAAATTAAAAAATATATATATTTTTTTAAGTTTAATTTAATTATTAATTCTTCTTTAACTTGCACTGTTTTCCAGACCTGAAGATGTAGCCCGAATGATCATCTTAATCTCTAATCTGCATCTTAACGTGCAGATTGAATTAGCAATGAGTTGCATTCAAACATAATTGAGTCGGCAGCTCCTGTATAGATGACCCAGGATGTCTTATCTATTAGATTAGGATTAGCTGCATGCTGTTGACCTGCAGGAGGAGGTAAATTAAAGGAGTAAATTAAAAGACGAAAAAAAAACACAAAGGAACAAAATTAAATATATATAAACAGTACTGAAGTGAATGAAGGAATGATGTCAGCTGTTTTAAAAGACGAGTCGATATTTCCGCGTTGTAGTCGGCGAGAGAAAGGAAGCCGTGATAATCCACAGCCTCGGGGTTTGGCCCTCTCCCAGAGCGGCCATATGCCGGCGGGTTTCACCTCCAACCCCCCCCCCCCCCCCCCCCCCCCTCCCTGCCTGCGCTCACCGGGGTCGAACCCTCCGTCCCTCCACAACCTGCCTTCCGCTGGCTGAGGGTCTCGATGCGGCCGGAGGTTCATGGTACGATCTCTATGATTGTGAGCCAGGACACGTGACGTGAAACAACCAAGGCCGCGAGGTCAAAGGTGATGGACCAACTCAATTTGAGAAATTATTGTTTATTATTTATTATTATTATTATTAATCATCATCTCATGAGGATTTTTTTAAATACATATTTTGCGTTTGGCAAATATGCTCCTCTTGAGATTTTGAAATAGCAGCACAGGCCTTATTGCATAGGATCAATCATGCAGCCATACTGATACTATAGAACATGTAAAAAGAATATAAATCCAACATGTAAAGCACATGTTCGGAAGTGTCCAGATTCCTGAATAGTCAAATTGAAAGCGGTCTCTCTCTCTGTCTGTCTCTGTCTTTCTCACTAGTTCATTGGCCTCTTTTCTTTCGTCCTTTCACTGCAGCTTCCACCGTTATGCCAACAAGTCCCGCTCAGGCAGATGGATTCCCACGGTATTGGGATGTGAAAAGGATGTGAGTGATGAATGAGAGGGAGAGAAATCTGCACGAGTGTTTCCCATTTGTCTTTTTGTGGCTTTTCTGAGGGACATAAGCTTCGAAATTAGCTTGTATATTCATTTTCTCCTCAGAGAGGGAGCAGCTTGATAAGATAAGATCATCTTTTTATTCGTCCCGCAGTGGGCAGATTTACAGGATCACACCGCCAGCAGAAACTGACTGAGCGGACCGTTGTTGCTCTGGTTGGACCCCCCCAAAAAAACCTCATGCTCATTATTTACGGCTATCGCTCAATTCTGCTGATACGGCACGTTGCACCTGATGGCCTCTCCCCTCTGACTGCACAGTACCCCCCCCCTCTCTCTCTCTCTCTCTCTCTCTCCCCCCTCTCTCTCTCTTACATGGCTGTAAGCTACTCCTTGTTCTCAGGAAACACGTTGTGTGCGTTTCACAGCTCCATATGTGCCGGGGCCAGTGTTGGAGCTCCATAGGCCGTGGCCCGTTGCCGAGGCCGGCGCCGTACGGCCACACGGCCCGAGTGCAGAAAAAACAAGGACCTCGTGAGTTTTGACCTTTTGGAATGTGGGACCCGTTGTTTGTTTGTTTTGTTTTTTGAGTCGTTGAACGTGTGGCGAGACCAAAACGCCGTCGCTGTTGCGTCCCCCCGTGCGTTCATCGATTTTCTGGCCACTAGGGGGCAGAAACGCGTCACCACAGCTTGACTGACGGCTGATCCCGTCAGCGTCAACAGCTACGGTGAACTGCCAAGAACAATGGTTCTTACACCGCAGTCCAGTTGCAGGTGGCATCATCAGAACCGACGCATACTTATTGTCACGCTACAGCCGGGAGACTGGAGACATCGTGTCGGCCACACAATCCCAGAGGGTTACATGTCTCTCTGGTCTTGTTTTATGTTTTATGCAAACGGTCCTGTGTTGCCGGACCTCAGCAATAATTTTGGGGGGGTTTGCAATAACTGATACACCAAAGCTACATTTAAAAAAAAAGAAAAAAAGAAGAACTTCTCCTTTTAAAAGGATGATTAGAGAGAGCGAGAGAAAGGGAAATGAAGTCTTGTGATCAATGGGGCCTCATGAATAATTCAGAACGACTGTGTTTTGCAGAGAGAGAGAGAGGGGGGGAGAGAGGGGGAGAGAGAGAGGTCCTGTGTAGCTAATGTTTCTGCGGTGGCGTCGGATATGCTGCTAACACCAGCACTTTCCCGCAGTGGCGTAGTAATTGCAATGCACACACAGAGTGAACAGCAGAGACAGAGATTATGAAACACTACTTTTTGCTGGCAGATTCCGCTCCTCCGCTTTAAACAGTCAACCCTCCTCCATCACCCTCTCTCCTTCCGGACGAGCGGCGGCGGCGGCTCTGAGTTGGACGCCTCTCCCATCGACCCCGCGGGGAGATGCTCACCCCTCCTCCCTCTCCTCCCCGGCTCTCTTCCTGCTCGCTCCTCCCATCTCTTTCGTCCCATCCTCCTTCCTTCACTTTCTAACCCTGATCCTCCTCCTCCTCCTCCTCCTCCTCCTCTCAGCTGTGGATGCCCTCGCTCACTTCCAGTATGGACTCGGGAGGGGAAGGAGAAGAGGGCTGGATGGAGGACCAGTGGGAGAAATGGTAGGGCGTCTCTCTCATTCTCTCCCCCCCGCGTGGTGGTTTTATGGCTACTGGCACATGCAGCAACATGGCTGCGTGTGACCTTGTGAGCGCGCGGCTGCTAACGTGCTCTTTTCTTCCTCGCTATATGTCGTCTACTCGCCTCTTTAAAGCTCGGGGCAGGCGTGCCCTTGAAGGAGACCGGATGCATATGGCCGTGTGTGTGTGTGTGTGTCTGTGTGCGGCATATTGTTGATCAAAAATAGGACCGGAGGAGAGACCTGACACTTTATGTGTGTGTGGGGGGGATGTCACAGGGATGCATCCAGGAGATGCATGGAGGAATGTGGGTCTTTGGAGTTTGTTTTCATATGGCGGATGCTGAAGGCAGAGGAGGGAGGAGTGGGGGGGGGGAGGGCGAGGGGTCGTTGACGGGACGGTTCTGGTCCTGGTCCTGCTGATGAGTGAGCAATGTGAGGACATCTGAGGGTTTACATGCATATGCTGTGATGACTTAATGCAAATGTTGCTGTGTACGTTGTGTCAGGTGATTCGATTATAGCAGCACAGCACAGATATTAAATGCTAAACGCTAATGCTAAAGTGTCAAACATCGACACCACCCTTTATGGATGTTACTTCTCATTTAGTTTTGGACGTCGGAAGCATTTTTCATCACAGCGTGACCTTTTCCCACAGTAGGCTGCATGAACCGCGTCTTTCTTTGGGCCCCCTAAGTCAATATTTTTTGGATCCCTCCCTTTTTAAAAGAAAATCTCTAGTTTTAAATAAAACAATCGAGCTAGCGAGCATCAGTTAAATGCGTTGCTGGTGAGCCGGTACATCGCGGGCTGAGCGAGAGGTCGCGCTGTCCTTCGTGGACACAAGCAGAGAGGCAGGCCGAGGAGGCTCCAAAAAGCCGATGGGATGCCCTTTTGACCCCCAGCTGTCAGAACAGCAAAGACTGCATGCAAAATCAAACTGGAACATCAGTCCTGCGGTGCTGTTGCCCTCTGACGTCATCTCACAACATAAACTCTGGACAAAGTGTCCGTGACGTATCTGAAGGGACATTTGGGTTGTTGGAGAAAAACCATACGTGCCGAGTGAAGGAAAATCACAAAATGTCACAGAATGAAACCTTCAAATCTTTCCCGGAGAGGTGAACTGTGACGATGACGAAATGACTCGGACATCTCGTGGAAAAGAACGTCCGGGGTGTTCTCCGGCGTCTCTTGGAGAACCACATCTCAAGTTCCGTTGAAACGTAACGGAGGACGTTTACACACATTGCATCCCGCTAGCAGTGCCATTAGCGCAAACGGAGGCAACAGTGCTAACGGAGCTAACGGTGTTTGGGTCGGATCAACTGTCATTGTTATTCAAACAAAGCAAAGATAGACTCAGACTACAACGCACGGGGAGAGCCGCTTCATCCTTTGCTCAGGTAGACACGACTTCATGAATGAATATACGTAGCAAACCGTGTCCATGTCCTCTGAATGTCCCATTTAGAGAACTGAAACAACTTTACCCAATGTTAAAGTAACGCGACGGTCGGCCTCGGCCCGGGATCGACGTCCTGAGCTCACACCTCTACTCCAAAACGTCATAACGTCTCTGAGCTAGCAGCAAGTTAGCAACTAGTTTAGTGGCAGAGAAACTTCATTTTCATTGGTAAAAAACAAATTTAATAATTCTGTATATCTGCAACGAGCCATATAACACCTAGAGCGTCATCTTGGCTCCGCTTTTCTGAGGCCACGTGGGGAAGCTGATATGCTAACGAGGTAGCGCGCGAGGAGCCCGGATGCCCTTTTGGGGGGGTCGCGTGAGGTAACGGTGTCACAGGGAGGATATCGCTTTACAGCCTGTCGTTACTACGGCTCAAATGATTTTGCCGCGTGTCACGGGATCTTCTCACCTGGGCAGCCGGACCGCTGAGTCCGCCGCCATCGATCCCCGACGGGGGTGTTCTTTGGGCTTGTGAGTGCTGGGCGTACGTTGTACAGGAGCACACTCCCGGGGGAGGCCAACTAGGATATCTTGAGTATTGGATTTTCTATTTGTGGAGCCGTTTTGTGTTGATTCAGGTAAAATGAGGCGCAATGAGTCGATTCAAACTTGTCTTTACCGTCTACTGCCAGTAATGAAGAATAAATGCCTAAATGCTGCAAGTAAGCCTGACCTGGCGTGTTGTAAGTAATTTAGAGCATCTTCACATTTTGGGCAAAAGGTCCTACTGTCACAGCAGGTATTTTAAGCACAGGTGTTCGTAATAACACTGACGATTGGTACGTTTTTGTAACGTATCAATTAATTGATTTAATCATCATCAGACAAAAGGCTAAATTACCCCCAACATTTGCACCATGAGGTTTAGACGCCGTGATATTTCCGTCCGAGCTTCGCTGTGTGAAAATGGAGTCTCACACTCTGTTGGTTCCCTCTGGTGTGTGAAGCCCTCCCTTACCCACAATTCACTGCAGCAAAGGGGGTCACCCTGTCCTGTCCAGGTGGTTTATCTCCCTGCACTTCATTTTATCGTCCGTCCCTCCTTCCTCGCTTTTGTCCCCGCGAATCCCTGCATCCTTTTTACTGTCCGCACTTTGCTCCTTGTTTGATCCACACCCGAAAAGTGACCCTTTTTGCTTCTCCGCCGCCACCCTTGACACTCCTCCCCCTTTTTGTCCTTGAAAAGTCCTTATTATTGACCAATACCCGCAACTTAGCCTCTTAGTTTTTCCCTATCCGTCCTCCCTTTTCTCTTCCTTCTCTCCTTCAGTCTCCTTTGCCCTTCTCCTCCTTTCTATAAGTGATGCTGATGGGAGGCGTGTATTGATTTTGTTGCTCTCCCAAGCGTCTGTCAGTGCTACAATACTTTTTTTTTTTTAGTGAATTGATGAGTTTACGTTATTTGAAAATAAGAGCAGACCAACTCCTTGTCGACGCGATTCATTGGGAGGAGAAGACGTTCAGATGGCGCGTTGAGCCACGTGTCGTGACTCTGATTACGTCTGGTGGGGGGAGGACGGAAATAGATCAGCTCATTAGCTGAACACTTTTACTTGGATGACACCCGTGAGGTATTTGTGATCATCTCAAGAACCATAATTGACTAGAATTCGTATTTTCTAACATCAGGAAGCCGCGTTGATTCGGTTCCGGCTCAACTTCTGTATTAGAAGAATATGTCGCGACATAGAACCCTGCCGTGGATTTGAGATGATTACATCTAACTTTTGACTTTGGGACCTAAATTGCAGCCTGATCTTTCACTGAATGAATAGATAAAAATAACACAGCATCCAAATGCTGACTTTGATTCAAATCAAGTCTCTTTATTCCTCGTTTCCTTTCTTTTTTGTATTCCCATCTGAGATCCTTTATCCCTCACCCGCACTTTCTTTCTCTTTCTCCCTTGTTATCCTTCCGCCCTCTCCCTCCCGCCTCCTCCAGGGCCTCATTATAGCGGTAAACAGACGCTTATCCCAGGCTGTTTAACCCGCATCTCCAACACGCCACGGCTGCAGCTGTGCGTCATTTCGTCAGAGCAGACCGCTGCACGGTGTTGACGAAGCCAGAAACGGCATTAGCACCATGCTACAAAATCGGGAATCGTAGCTCTCCAAGTTCACCGGGTTTCTCTCAACAGCTTCCCTCCGTGCTCCTTGTGACGTCTGCCGTCTTCGCTTCCCTCCCTCTAATAGCATTTGAGTCGGCCGGTCGCGCCCAGCGGGCCGCAGGGCAAAGAGATAACAGGCGGACATGATTACAGATGGGGGGGAAAGGTGGAGCATTGTTTACTGGAAGATAATTGAATTGTGCCAGAAGCCAAAGGACGGGACGCTTTCCTGCCCGACGCCCCAAGTGATGTCCAGCGAACTGTGATCCTACCTGCAAAATATGAACGCCGTCTTCTGACCTCAATTACGACGCCACCGAGGCTTCTGACCACCTTGTTTAGTGGTTGATCGTTGGAACAGTTTGCATCTTAATTCCCAATTGTTATTTATGGCACCAAACATTTTCACTCACACGTTACTGTTTCTCATTAACATTTATGTTTTCTCATTTATTGCCACCCTGCGCTTTGAAGGGAGAATTTTTAAATGGACAGAAGTTGGAAGATGATATTTCCATAATGAGAGTAGACGTTCGAGTTGCCACCCTGTAAAACAGATAATCCGGCCCAAAGTAGATTTTGAGACGTACCGCCGTGGCTTCGGATGAGTGCTGAGGGATTAACATTGATTTTCTTTCCTCGTCTCCTTCCCTTCTACCTCTCTCCACCCTAATCCCCCCGACCCCACCTCTACAAGGTTGACCCATGACATCAGCCTGGATGAGTTCGAAGATGACGACCTGTCGGAGATCACGGAGATCACAGATGAGTGCGGATTGAGTCTCAACTGTAACGGTCCGGACATGAAGGTAACGAGGTGGTTAGTTTATCTCAAACTACGATGTTGATTCTTTGGAGAAAGTCTTTCCAATTGCATGTAACTCGTGACCTGGTGCATATCGGACATAGTTTTTGCACTTTTACTTGAAATATTCGCTTTGTACATTTACCGAAGGAGTTGCAAATTTGTCCTTTTTAAAATCCCATTCCATCCATTTATTACCAGTTAAAGTACAACAATAAATTCTTACATCTTTGGGAAAATACATAGCAGCAAATAATGAGGCTTACGTATAGTTTTCACCGCTCATTTCATGAAGGGAGGCATTTTGTCGTGAACAGCTGCTGCGTTCAGCTTCCTGCCAGCAGAGCCGAGGAGCCCGGAGGCAGAGGGGCCTGAAAGATGGCGGCCGAGCCGAGCAGTGAAAACCACCGAGTCCGATCACACGCAATCACCACCCCCCCCTCTTCACCCCGCTTCCCCCGTAACAATCCAACCCGCGCTCGTTCAAGTCCTCTGAAAATCGAATTGCAGATTGGAGAATTGTTTGGGCCAGAACGTTTTTTTCGGGGTCTCACCAGCACCCCGGGGGGGCGGAGGGCGGGGCGGGGGGGGAACACATCGGCGTAGAAACGAGTGGGTCATGATGAAGAGGAGTGAGCGGGAGTGATGCGGAGCGCTGCGGAGGGAGAAAGTGGGCAGAGGTAAATGTATTATTCTGTCAGATCTCCCCGACTCTGTTCCCAGTGAAGCCCTCCTCCTCCTCCTCCTCCTCCTCCTCCTCCAGCGACTGCTGCCGTAACCAAGGAAACACCGGGGCCCAAGCTCTCCTCTCAGTGTGGATCACACGAGCACGTGAGAGGTTTGCTCTTCTGCGGCGCTGGGAACGTTTTTTAGTATGAAAAGACGTTTATGCATCTCTGCCACTGCCTGTTTGTGCTGCCCTTATGCTGGGAGCTAATTTGAGCCCAGATTGTTTAACGCTAGGGCTCTTTGCTGGAGGTGTGTGTGTGTGTGTGCGTTCGGACTGATGACGCATCACCTTGCCGGCGCCCTCACAGTAATCAGAATCCCAAAAATCGGCCTGACGGCAGCATGCAACAACAAACAGCACGTGTCATCGACGTCACTCTCGGCTCACGAAAAACAAAGTGCACAGAAAGGGGTTTTTTTTGTGACAAGAGCAGGCTCTGCTGGTCGGCCGCACACATCCGCCTGTCACTCTCAGAGTGTATGTATATATGAATGTATGGTTATATTTATATGATAAATGCAGGGAGAAGACGCTTCCCAAACACAGGACTTCCTTACACCAGGCTTTTTGTTTCGTAATTTCCCTCCACATTTAAAGATAAGACAGGATATGATGAGAGGCCGCTTCATTTTTTCGTCCCATTTAAAAGTGTTTGTCAGAGACTTCTCATTAATATATGATGAGGCGGTTCAGCAGGACGTCGGGTGACCTGGAGGATGTGGGGGAGGGGGGGGGACCTGACTGGTGACCTCATCAGTGAGCTCCTCACCCCTGGGGAGCTTCAGGATACATCTTGTCTCATCAATAATGGACAGTCACATGGAAGAAGCTTCACTCAGCCCAGACAGGCGTCTGCCTCAGAGTGTGTGTGCGTGTGTGTGCGTGTGTGCGTCAGAGGGTCGTGTCCAAATAAATGCAGACATTTTATAGAATCTGCTACACTCAATTCTGTGACACCAACCTGTGGCGTCTTTCCATCGCGAAAAAATATGACAAAACAATGGCGAGAAATCAGGAAGCAGGAAAAAACACAAACCTCTACCATGCAACAGCTTGTGTGCAGGGCGGATTTCTAGTAGCGTCATATTGAATTGATCCTTAGAGCAGGACAGAATGCCTGGGATCAACTTCACTTGCTATATTGAATGCGTTCGCTCATCAGTCTGACTTAAATGATGTTCGCTGCTCTTCAGCTGTGGTGAAAACCTAAACGTGAACATGCCAAATGGACTCTGGGTTCCACAGTTCAGTTCCTGGTTCAACAGGCTGATTGGTTTCACACAGAAGCTCCACGCTGGGAGGAAAAGATGGAACGAGGGATTATTGTGCGCGTGGTCGTTGGCTGACGCGGAGCAGCTCCAGCCAGAACGAAGCATGAATAGATTTAGTATCCCTAAGAGACACGTAATGACAACGTGCATTATCTCAACCACTCCACCTCTGTGTGTGTGTGTGTGTGTGTGTGTGTGTGTGTGTGTGTGTGTGAGTGAGTGAGTGAGTGCTGGGGGGGTGGGGGGTCACTTGTCACGTGCAAATGGTGTAAAAGTCACGTGTCTGGCAGGGGGCGGACGGAATGGGTAACATCATTAGCCGACTGCAGGAACACACGCGTCTCTACACACACACACACACACACACACACACACGGATACGCTTGTCATCGTGTCCTCTTTGCAACATTTAAACCACTTGTTGTCTTCACATTAACCGAAATGGTAAAAATGAGATGGCATCGCATACTTCTTCTCCTGGTTTATTTTGATTAGAGGTGCAACACGGAACACAGATCAGTGACGTCATGTGACGTCTTTTGGAAGCAAAGCCCCTCCCCCCCTCCCCCGCGCTCTCCCCCCCCCCCAGTTAATTAAACACCGTTGGCTTTGTTAGCACTTTTTCCATCGACTTTAGCGTTAGCACCTGCTCAGCCATTGAGAGGCGATAGAGATGCTCCCGATAAACCTCCTTTAATGTGTTGCCCAGTTTATGAAGACGTATCAGATAAAATATACTTACTCTTTCTTTTGTGATAATGTAAAGGGTGTAGACATGTATGATTCAGCGTTTTATTCAGAGTTCAGGAGTATTGTTTGTGTAATATGAATAACCATATATATATATATAATTTTCATTATCCATGTGGAATATTGTTTTGTCAATCGAGATGTTTGGCTCTATTAACAGTGTAGAACTACATCAATGCTCATCAGTAAAACGGATCTCATTAACCCCGACAGGAACGGGGAGGGAGATTTCTACAGCACAACAAGAGTGATGAGGGATGAGGCGGAGGCGGGGGGGGGGGGCAAGAAGGAGACCTATTTCCATGGCAACTGGGTTTCTCTCACCTACCCCATGTGTCAGAGCTGAAAATACATGAAATATAGTGTTGGCACGCACACACACACACACACACACACACACACACACCGCCCCGAAACTGCTCGCGTCATCTCATCCCCACACAGCAACAGCAGAGAAGAAGAAGAAGAGCGACCCTTTTGTTGTCGGTTGTTGATATTTATGCGTTTCCATGGAAACTACCTCCCTGTTTATTGGGGTGATCGGGGGCCGCGATGCGTCTCCACAAGAATGAGGACAGAATCTTCTGGGTGCGGAAGCCGCCATCCCGCCCTTTTGCGACGTTATCCGAAGAAGTGGGAAGTGGTTACCGGGGGAACGGAGCCTGGTCCCGCCCACCAACCTGCCTCAGCCAATCACAAACCAAGCATGACCACCAAGCTTGTTGGCGTTCGCCAGACACAACCACCAATCATAATATCTTTATATATAAAAAAGATCAAATTGATGCATTTTCAAGTATATATGTTTTTTCTAACCCGTTCAGTACAAGTGGAACAAGTTAAAAACATTTTGACGTGTAGAATTGTCAATCTAAAACACGTGTTACGCTGTTCGGGTGTTTTATTTAGTCTTTTCCTGCTTCTCGTGCCCCTGGGTTAGCCTCTGATGGTCTCCCTTGTCTCTAATTGTCCTCTGTCCAATCACCTGCATGTCTTTCCCGTGTCTCGTCACTGGTTCGTCCCGTTACGTTTCCCACTCTGCTTGCAGGCAGATTCTAAATGGGATTTTTAAATGTTTTTGGTTGAAACCTTGGAGTCCTCCTCCTGTTGCAAACCGTGACACATTGTTTTTCTGCCTGATGAATTCCCTTTAGCTCTGCTTTGGTCTCCTCCAAATACCAAGAAAGATATAATACTTTAGCAGCTTAATGTTCTTCAACTGTTGTTGGGCCACCATTTAATACGTTTATCAAAGATGTTTTAATACTTCCTGCTCATGCCATGAAGGTTGATGAAGTTGCTGTTTTTTTGGCTTGGAAATCAAAACAATGAGCCGAGGCTTATTACTCCCTATGTGGTTCTTTTGTCCCTATTAGCAGCTCATTACACAAACTCATTTTATCCTCTATGATTAGTGCCGTTAAAATGTAGTATTCCGGTGCCGTTGTTAGTTAATACAGACAAATTAACCAAGAGGTACGATTCTCAATTCTTTATTAATATTTTCTCAATATTTGGGATTGATAAATCCAAATATGTCTTTACGGCGGATTAGAATCAATAGTGAGATTTTTCTACTTAACACCTTCATCCGTCGTGGAAAAAGTGTTAACAATACATATAGTTGATACTCTTGGTTTCATATATTGTCTTTTTTGACGTTTTCATAATGATTCCAATGGCTCAACAGCAGGTTTAGTGTGACTTTGCCTTTTCAGCTGTCTTGTGTCATTACGTTTGACTTGCTGCGTTATCGCCCTGCCCGGCCTGTTCTGATTGGACCAGAGCCGAGCATCAGTAACTGTGAGAAAGCAGCATCGTCTCAGCCTCCTCCTCGTCACTGAGCCCCCTGTCTCTTAGCAACAGGGGCCTGCGCTGTCTTAAAGGGGCCGGGCGTTGGTCAATACAGCAGAGGCCCCACAGCATTGTCAGCCATTGATCGTCGGCAGGTGAAAAGGTCAACAGGCCGACAGAGGGGAGAGACAAAAGGAAAAGCCGATGATGGCAGGAGAGCGACTGTGCCGTTACTACGGACACGGATACACACTGACTGGTGTAACGTGATTATGCTGATAATGCAGCTCAAAATAACCAAATAACCAAACTGGTTGATGGATGGATGGATAACAGGTGGATTGACAATTGGACTGATTGATGGATGCATAGACTGATGATCACTGTGAGTGATTGATGTATAGACACACAGGATGGATGTTGATGGACGGGTTCACATCACGGTGAACGGCAGGGTGAAGAGGATGGGCAGAATAGAGATGAACAGATGGATGGTCAAGCTGGGCGGACAGACCGTAGAAGGACGAGATGATGGATGCACAGGATCGATAGAAGGATGGGCGAGAGAAATATGACACTTACACAATGCAGTGGCTTGTGTATTTTAGCCAACTTTATTTAAAATAAATAGAAAATGATATAAGCCTTCGTCTATAATGCAGATGAATCAGTAAAGATGGATTTTAATCAATGGCCAAATGTTGAGTCCCTTAAAATGTTGCTGTTGCAATGAATTATGGGACGCTATTGTCTGTGCCAAAGGAGATTGAATAGAAGCATTGAAGCAGCTTCTATTCACATTTTGATGTTTTAAGCAGCTCTCGTCATGAGGTCACTGAGATCGTTTCGCTCAGTCGGTACGATCCGACGAAACGTCCATTCCGCCGTTGCTTCGGTGTCTGGAAGTGGCAACAAACTAGCCGTAGCTTTAAGCTCTATAGATGTATTTGTGGCCCCTGACAGAGATGTTTTATCTGCTATATTTAACACCTCGCAGGAGGGTTTTCAGTAGTGAATATTACATGTGACAGATGACATGCCGTCTTTCTCCCTTTGGGCTACATTTGGAGAAACGTTTCGAAACGGAGGTATTGTTTTAGAGGCTAAAAGTGTGTCTGGAAAACGTCAAGGACTCGAGCTCTGAATTAGAATGCAGCTCCACAAACATTTCCCGTTTTAGTCGCAATTCAAAAGCCTCTTTCTTTCCTGTGAATGTCTTTGGTCGGAGTTCCGCTGCATACAAATGTGCTCGAAGGCCACACTTAAACTCTCCTTACTAACCGCCCTGCTACGTTTACAACGCAGCCTTTAATCACGACAACAAATGAGTGTATCAACAAATTACTAAATTAATATGACTACAGTCGATCTTCAAAAATGAACATTTTGAACATGAATGAATATTTTTTATATTAATACATATTATTCACTACAAGATTCTGAACACTATATACTTACTATAATAACATGTTAATAAAGAGATAATGCTTCGGACAGCCCAGTAGTCCATTGAGTAAGTACTGGGTTGTGGTGACATGATAAAGCTTGTAGTAATATCAGGATGAAAAGACTCCCAGCAGCGATAAGCTGCCAAGTGACAGAAAATATTGCAGGTTTAGAAGCTTTTTTCAAAGTCCAAGTGCCACAAACGAGTCTGCTAATGTGTCAGATTGTATTCATTTTGCTATTCTTCTTGCGTTGTAAATCGTACTACATTTAATAGCTTTTGTGCTTTTGTGAGCGTAGACATGCGGGTATCCGCATGTTTGTGTGTCCGCCATGTGGAGCAAAGAGGAAGCTATCGGCCGCAATGGGATTAACAGCGACTCCACGTCCATTAATCTGCATCACGTCAACTAACAGGAGGAATTACCGTGTGCTCAATGTGTGTGTGTGTGCTGTAGCTGCAGAGACAGTGATGGTGAGCGAAGCGGACCGTGCTGCCCCAGTGACCTCTGACCTACTCCGTCTCCCAGATGACCCCCCGCTGTTGGTCACGTGCTTTGACTTCAGCAGCGAGTCTGAGAATGTCACCACGAGCTGAACCGCTCGGATTGACGAGAAGTTGTTGTTGTTTTGCGTGTCTAAAGAAACCGAACCGAACCGAGCGGCGCCTCCAGCATCTTTTCAGCCACAGGACGAGGGACCTTTAACGGGAAGAAGCTGAATCTGCTCTCCGCTTTAAGAAGCTCCGTGTTTGGCAGCGAGGGTGTTAAACGTAGCAGACTGAGCCGCCTCTAATTGGCCGGCTCAGTCTCCTCATCCCGTCCATACACTCGCTCCCTCTCTCTCTCTCTCTCTCTCTCTCTCTCTCTTTCTCTCGCTCTCTGACGCTGCTCGACTGACAGCTCGTCTCCTCCAACCCCTGCAGGGCCGCATCAGGCGAGGAACCAATAGCCTGTCGGGGAGGGCGGAGCTCGGCGCCGTCGGCCAGCTCCAGGCGGAGATGCTGCATTTGGAACTGATCGACGGTGCCGACGGTTACCGCGGCGACAAAGAGTCGTCGAAGGCGTCGGCCATCGCGCCCCTGCCCGTCACCAAGGACCCCGCGGCGCCTGTTACCATGGATACCTACCGGCCCAAGAGACCCACGACCCTTAACCTCATCTCCATCGTGCCTCGCACACAGGTAGAGCCCGGCTGACCTTATCCACACACACACACACAGTATGTGATCAAAAAGGAGTGGACATGAGGAAGATGCTTTCTGTGTGTGTGTGTGTGTGTGTGTGTGTGTGTGCGGGTTCCTCTTCACGCGATGTAAATCGGCGACCTGCCTGACCTCATCATTGGCTTCACTACAGTTGTGTCTCTGAGAGGAAGTGTTCTCTGAACAATCGCCTCAGTTGTCCAGACAGAGATTGTTGTTTCCCTTTGGTGCCCGTCTCTGTGTGCGCACTGGAGCTCGTAACTGTGTGTGTGTCTGTGTGCGTGTGTGTGTGCGACAATCTGTGACTATCTCCAGTACCCCAGAGGGGTAAGACATTTAGTCTTTTTAAATTACATTTGATTAGAACCAGTTTAGTTTTAACACAGCTGCAATCAACTTAAAACAGGTCATTGCTAGCAAGACAGTACAGTGGTACAAATATATAAAATATATATATATATATGTGTAATTAAGTACATTCCCGTCACATACATGTTGGCTTCATGTATGTCCTGTGTGTGTATGTGTGTGTGTGAATTGAACACCGACTGCTGCAAGTCAAACAATATAATATATCCTTTGCAAGTGTTTTCTGAACGGATTTTCTGCCCGATGACGTCATTCGTCTGTGACGTTACACAGTCGCCGTTTGAACGTGGCGTCTATGATTTTAGGGTCGTGTTTGGGTGACGCACAAAAGCAACTCGTTTAGATTGCGGCGTCGGTTAAAGTAGCAAAGGGGACGAGCTCGGGGGAGTTTTGTTTCCATGGTTGCAATATTTAATGTGACAAGATAAAACAAGGGAGGATCATGGTCAGTGTTGACACGTTGGCGCGTCCACGCCGCCCAAGACGGAGACCTCGGTGATGTTCCCCTCCCACTGTTCTCCTCCTCAGACAGCGAGCGCCAACATTAATCTTTCTGACATTGTCAGATGTCGTTAAATCAGAAAGACGCGCAGTTCGATGCTCACTGGTGCCTTGCTAGCCACAGTAATCTGCTAACGCAGGGCTAGCGTTAGCTCGCTTAACGGCTAACTCGTCACCATTGGCGGTTATCAACTGCACCCCTGCTAGATGTACGGTGAGGAAATGACCCTTTGACAGGATGTAACCTTACGTTTGAAGTAATATTGTGAGTCAAAGTTCCCCCCCGCAGTGAAGGCCGTCAACCCGATGGACCGCGCAGCTCCGTCACTTCGTTACAGCCATCGGCAGCGGACCTCGAGTGACCTTTGGAGATTCAGCAAAAATGTCCCCAACGTGGCGACGGCCGAAGCTGCCAGCTGGAAATGATCCGCGCTGACGGAGCTGACGCCGTTTAGGGGGGGGTGGGGCTTCACGACAGGAGACCATCATCTCATCGGCTGTAAAAGGCGCGCGGGCGCAGTGGGCGAGCCAGTTGGTCACCCGTATGAACACGAAACTCCAAAAAACATAGTATGGAAACATGGAGCCGAGATTCTTCATTGATTTGCTGCATAGCTTATTTATCCCTGTTCAACGATTATGTATCAGTGTAATACGTTCGTCCGTTTGACGTGAAGATATTTGCTCTCTGTCATCTATAAATCATTAGCTTTAATTTGCCACTCACAGACTCAAGTGATCAAAAGCAGCTGGTCATCAGAAAAGCTGCTGTGAAATCAAGAATCGTACTAAATGAAAAATAAAGAATAGAATCCACTACATTCTACCTTTGATTATCTATAAGAAAATAACATATTTTTTTGCTGTTAGATGGATGAATGGAATAACGTTGCATCTGTGAGTCGGGATCTTTCAGATATCACAACGTTAGAGCTGCTCCGTCAACAGTCGACACAACGCCGCCCTACCGTATCAATACAGCTGCATGTAGATTTCTGGAAAACGTTCCCTGTGGTGTGGACACATCGGTGACACAACTCAAACGAGATGAGCGAGACGAGTAGCGGCGATCCGCAGGCCGTTTCTGCTGTGAGAAGAGAGCGAGGGGGAGAGGCGGCACGCGGGCGACTGTTTCCAGGTCAGTGAGTCGGTAAAAAATGCTAAAATATACAATTAGCCGTGCATCATTTGGCAGCGAGCGACAGAGAGTCCTGTTCTTGAGAAAATGCACCGACCAAGTTACAGCTGTGAAGCTTTTTGAAGAGCAATGTTTTGCTCTTCCAATTAATGAGTGCCAGTGTTTTCTGCCCTGGAAATATATGGCGAGGAACCTCCACGAAGCACCAAAGCCAGCACAAATACAAGCACCTAAAGTCTATATAAACAATTGTGGCCGTAATATTAAAGCAACGGTTATGAAACGAGGGGCTTGTGAGTGTAATCAGCTGTAAGCAAAAACAGGGGCAGGTTTTATTTAACAGATCGTCTCCTCTTAAGCTGAAGGGAAATGATTTGGGCAGATAAACAGGAGGAAGCCCTCCGTCTTAATCCAAGTCCCACTTTAATCTCACACCTGGCAAGATCCTTTTCTCGGATTGGAGTTGTCTCGGAGAAGACGAGGCGCGGGACAGTCACGTTGTTGTTAGCCTGATTTGTCATCAGCGCCGCGTCCTCGTCCGATTGGCCGCTCTCTCCATCGCTGAGGGTGATCTAACTCTTGAGGAGCACCGCACCCGTCTCCCCCTTGCGTCGTTCCCTCGTTGCCGCGGCGACAGCGCTGTCGGCGACCGCGTAGACGTGTCAGTGAGTCATGCGCAGGGGGCGGGTGGACGGAGGAGGAGGAGGACACGAGCTGTTTTTTGGGTCGTCACAGGAGTTCTAATCTCCCTCTTCCATCTCTATGCTCACCGCAGGGCTCAGGAAAGGTCAGATCGGGTCAGGCCGGGTCGATCCAACCACCCATTTCACATTGTCATAGATGAGAACTCTTTCTTTGAGCGTCACCTTCATAAAAAGGTTGTTTTTTTTCCTCACATTTATTCACGGCATAAGATTCATGAACAGAAAAAGGGATTGAATTAAATGCATAAACAGGACTTGAAATATTGCTGTTGACAAACAAAGAATTTAATTTAATCACTTAAGGATTTTAGACGGTTTTGAGATTTTTCTTTAACCGTGGACGCGTCTGAGAAGTTTCTGCGTGTATTCCTGCACCGGAGGTACATCGGTTTTAAATGAGTATTGTTTTTGGTATTTCACTCAGCACTCAGCTTGTCTCTCTCTGGTCCATTACTGTAACGCTTCTGTGACACCGCCTCTTTTAACCTTGTGTTGTTGGACTTTTGGGACCAGAATCATCTGGTAACATCATCGTCTGGTCTGGTATCATCTGGTAAATTTTAAATTTAAGTACTATATATGTGCATTTTAAGGACATGGTTGACTGTGGAATGCTAGTAACTTTATTATAATGACTGAACGCGATTGCATGATTTTGTACAGTAAAGCATGTGAGCTCAACTAAAGGGGATTTCATGGTGCATTCAGGGTCCCTTGTAAGCTGTAGCTTTTGTTGTTAGAACTATATGCCATCTAGTGGAGCAAATGTAACAGTTGAAACAAGGTTAATGTTTACGTATTAAATAGTTTATTTATAGTGACCATATGGCCTTCTTGTGGTTTGATCCCCTACTAACTTTTCACTTCATTCAAATCCTTCTGTTTTAAAAAGGACTTGGAAGTTGAAATGGCTGCAAACGACTATTGATCTTTTAGAATCATGATTCCATAAGCCAACAAAATCAAGACAGAGGTTTCATTTTCAACAGTGAGTAACTTTCGAAACTTGAAAGTTAAATGGAATAATCAATTTGGAGAATTGTGGCACCCTCGTTAAATGCAACCTGTCCTCACTAATTGAATAAAAAGCATAACCAAGAAGTGGTTGGGTGGTGACGTCACTGATCACTGCAGCATGACGAGGAGTAAAACCAATAGAGCTCGCTCAAGTTCAGTGTTTCTGATTAATTGATCAATTATTTGAAAACCGTGTTTATAGAAATAAGAATAAGCTGTTTTTGTGATCGGGATGTTTTTTTGAATAGGTCCATTTATCATCAAATCCTGCAAAAACGCCAAGTGTGTGAGAGTGTGTGAGTGTGTGTGTGTGTGTGTGTGTGTGTGTATTCTAGCTTTGGTAAAAGGTTTGGATCCCTTTATATGCACACCACGGAGCACAGACAAAAGAACGACTGCTTATTCAACAGAATAAAAGCTGTGTGTGTGTGTGTGTGTGTGTGTGTGTGTGAGGGAGAGAGAGGGGGGATCAGAACTCGGTGACCAAACACCTCTCTATCTACTATGTTTCTCTCCGTATTCCCCCATCGGATTTCGTCCCTCTCACCACTTCCTCCTCCTCCTCTCCCCCCGTCGCTGCGTTTCCACAGGACACACTAAACAACAACTCCTTCGGGAAGAAATACAGCTGGCAGGAGAAGGTGTCGGGCTCGTGCTCGCCTCTTAAAACAGGTGAGCAGCCGCGTGATGTTGATGTTGCCCTGATGTTGTTGCTCCTTGTGCTACCAACACAGCAGCAGCCACTGTAGGACTGTGCTAAGCTGTGCTAAGCTAACCGTTGTTGCAGCTCCTTTGCGAGCCCCACGTGAGGCGACACTCACCAAGCTCACTGCCAACCCCTCACACATATATATTACTTATATATACAGTCTGTCTTAAACTTAATATGATATATAGTGTATTTAGATACATTACTATAATATATAGCGGCCTAATAGACCAAATAAATATTTAGTTTATGTCCTGTTTACACTATATATTCAGCAGAAAAGGCCCCGTCTTATACGACGTGACTCTTCCTTAAATATTGGCTGTGAAATTACTTATTGAATAAACTTATAATAAAATGTTTAGATGTGTACTTTAAAGGGAACAGATTGTTGATCTGTTGATAAGATATTATCATTCCTAAATGCAACCTAATAAGGTTCTATGTAATAACAGTAAAAGGGAATGCAACAATTGAAGGAGGAAAATATACACATACAAATATACATTTGCCTCAACGAGTATTTGAAAATTTTGAATCGAAAAAAACTGAAAAAACAAAAAGAGAGCTGCTTATTTGGGCATTGGCCAAATTGAGGGGATGCAAAGTCTATTTACTTCTTACAATGTGTTAAAACAGCAGATTCCTTAATGAACTTTGAATTCATATGGAAACGAGCCGATTATATCCGGTGTCCTCACGTCTTTTTAGTCATTTCAGAGAATTCCACTGAATTTTAATCGCAAAGTGGTTCAATGTAGAACAAGGTGAGGAATGTTCATCCCCCCCCGCCCCCCCCCCCCCCCCCCCCCCCCACCTTAGCGCAGCATAACCCCCACAGGGAAAACATCAGGCCTAGATTTGCTGCCGATGGATTATGACGTAGCGCGCCCGTCGTCGGGATGTGACGGGTAATCTGGATTACCTAACCGTTTTGTGCTCTTTTCCTCTCCCCCCCCCCGTTCTCTGCCCGTGCTGCCATGTCCGCTTTCCCGCGTCCGCCATGTCTGCCTTCCTGCGCCACGTGTACCTGCTGTGTGCGCGCGTCTGGCCCCTGTGCGCGCTGGTGTGCCTGCGCGTGCGTCTCTTTGCGGCGTCGCTGGCGTCCGCTCTCCCCGCAGGCGAGCGCACCACCACCACCACCACCCCCCCGCCGCCGCGCGAGCACAGCTGCCTGAGCGACGAGGACCAGGTGCAGGGCGGCGGAGCGCAGACCAAAGACCGCGGGACGTCCACCGACGCCCCCTGCAGGCACGGCCACGCCGCCGGCCACTCGTCCGCGACTCGCTCCAAGCTGCAGGGGAAGCCGCCGGCGGCGCCCCCGCCGCCCCAGAACCACACGCCGGCGGGGAAGGCGGATGGAGGCGGGCCCCACCGGGAGAAGATCCGCTACCACACGGACGTCCGCCTGGAGCCCACGGAGGAGATCTACCTGACCCCCGTGCAGCGCTCCGCCGACGCTCTCGACCCCCCCAACGCGCAGGACCGGCCCTTCCTCTCGCAGCAGACGGAGCAGGGCCGCATGTCCATCGGCTCCGACACGGAGGGCCCGCCCCCTTACCAGCCGCTCCCGGACCGGACGAACCCCTCCATCTACGAGGAGGACGAGGTCCACGCCCCCCCTCCATCCTACGCTTCCTGCGTAGAGGCACTCGTCACGCCGCCCGGCGCGGCCCGCTCCTCCCCCGCGCTCGACCTCAGCCTCAAGGGCGCGGGAACGGGGGCCGGGGTCATGCTGAGACCCGGCTCGTCGGTGGAGTACGTGGACGCCACGGACGAGAGCTACTGCGGCGAGGACGAAGACGTGGACAGGATAATGATGGACGGAAGGGCGAGGAAGGGCGGAGGAGTGGGGGGCGGCGGCGGCGGCAGGGACCAACTCAGAACTTCCATGACCTCGGAGGCCAGCGGCCTTTCGTACGACTCGGTCAAATACACGCTGGTGGTGGACGAGCACGCTCAGCTGGAGCTGGTCAGCCTGCGGCAGTGTTACCAAGGCTACAGCGACGACAGCGACTCGGCCACCGTCTACGACAACTGCGTCTCTTCCCCCTACGAGTCGGCCGTCGGGGAGGAGTACGAGGAGGAGGAGGAGGAGGGGGAGGAAGATGAGGACGATGAGGACGGCATTCAGATCGGAGGAGTGAGGAGAGAGGCCACGGCGTGTCTGTCCGAGGACTCCACCCCGGAGGGCGACCTGCGCTTCTCCAAGAAGTTCCTCAACGTCTTCATGAACGGACGCTCTCGCTCCTCCAGTAAGTTAATGAGGTTAATGAGGTGACTGTACATCCACGCCACACGGACACACTACACGGCAGGTCGCCTCACGGTACCTCGTAACATGACTCTTAACACGCCAGATAATACCAGGCCAGTTAGTCATTTAGGGCCGCAACACGCAGCACAGCTTGTAAATGTTGTGTGAACAAATTGTTGGTGCTTTGTTGATCGTTACCGGCAGAAAGGTGGCCTGCTGGGCCAGAAGCCGCCTGCAATTTAGCGCATTTGCCTTTTCCTCTCTGTTGTTTATGCGGAGTCACTGATTTGAATGAAAGGAAACGACTTGGGCCGAGTCTTGTTACGGACGTTAGAACAGCAAAGGGATTAAAGACGTTTGTTTGCTCAAAGTATTTTTGAACAAGACGGTGCTCAGCATCGTGAAAAGACGTCTCCCAATTTAGCACTATGCTAACTGTGCTAACGCTAGTAGCAGCTAGAGGCACAGAATGTGTTCGCGGCCGTAGAGCATTAGGCTGACCCTCACCTCAGGTCATTGTGTGTGTGTGTGTGTGTGTGTCGTTCATATGAAGGAGAGGGATGGAGATTCAATTATTCGTGGTCATTTCCCCCGATGGCCTCGCTGGGCTCTTGGATGCCGCCCACATGTTTCAGCAACTCATTAGAAACGCTAATGCAGTTTATCCGAGCAGTGTTGGGGGGGGGGCAGACGTCTCAGGGGAATGTAGGCAGGTAGAAATACACAAAGCTCATCTGTTTCACGCCTGATTAAAGTGTGATCCATGGGTCCTATAGGAAGCGAGGGAGCTTCACAGTAAACACTGTGTCCTAATTGCGTTTCCCGCGTTCGTCGGATGGACCTTTGTTACGATTCGACGTGAGGCTCACTCACTGGCAGAAGTGTAAGTCGCTGTTCTCGTCTCTGGTTTCCAAGGTGCAGAGTCCTTCGGCTTGTGCTCCTGCCTCATTAACGGAGAGGAGCGGGACCAGAGCCACAGAGCCGTGTACAGGTGAAGAACAACTGCATCGCCGTCACTACCAGCCACATCATCATCATCATCATCATCATCATCATCATCATCCCGCATCCAAGCTATTTGTTTCAACGGTGTTTGCCGTCATCCTCGTGTTTATATATTTTTGCTCAGCACACAACACGATCTGACAGGGAATCAAACGTATGCAATCAGGGCAGCGGATGCAACCCACTCGCATCAGCACACCGGCATGCATATTGAGCTTTTAGCTTATCCGACTGTAATAACACAATTATATTAAACATGGATGGATGGTTTGAACAAATTAACTCATGCTCATCTCCCATGATGCGGGTTCTAAGCAAATACACGGTCCACTTGCATTGTTAAGATGCAGGTTATTCAGAGGGGACCACGAGGGTCGGGCCCCTGAACATTTTTCATTTCTAATGAGGAATTTTAAAAGCCTGTTTGAATCGGCGTTTCCTTTAACATGAGCCGAGGGTCCAAGCGGGCAGATAGACGGCCGGTCCTCCAGCTCACAAAGCCCCTCCTCCGTTGCTGCAGGTTCGTCCCTCGCCATGACGACGAGTTGGAGCTGGAGGTGGACGATCCGCTGCTGGTGGAGGTCCAGTCGGAGGATTACTGGTACGAGGGCTACAACATGCGAAGCGGTGCCCGGGGGATCTTCCCGGCTTATTACGCTGTGGAGGTGACCAAGGACGCTGAGACGAGCAAAGGTGCTGATTCAGCCACGCGCACGAAGGCGCCGAGTGCCAACGCGCATGTCACTGTGTATTATCGCTGCGATAAATGTTCTCTCCGTTGCAGTGAAGAGCAGCGAGTGGATGGACGGATACCGGCTGAAGTTCCTGGGCTCGGTTCAAGTGCCGTCGCACAAAGGCAACGACGTTCTGTGCGCAGCGATGCAGAAGGTCCGCCATCCATGTCGTGCACATTAGTGCGTTAAAACGAGTCAGAAGAACGGTCATTATCTCATTGGTGGAACCAGAGGAGTTACGTCATAAATAATAACACAATACTGCTAAAAGGACAACATGAGAACATGAGGAATGATAATTCAATCTAAAGGAGAACCAATCTAAAGGAGGCCCCTGTATTTGGGCAACATTTAAATTGTATTGTTGCAACTCATATCATTACCCAGTTCAGATATAATCCTATTTCTTAGTTGGGAGCTTTTTTACGTTGCAGTCATCTCTCCATCTATTTGCTCTCCAGATTGCCACCAACCGGCGGATGACGGTGAAGTACAACCCGCCGTCCTCCTGCATCCTGGAGATCAGCGTGAAAGGCATCAAGCTCGCAGTCCACGAGGATTACTACGCGCGGGATAAAGTATGTACTGCGACCCTGCAACAAAGAAATCTCCACGAGGCGGTCGCCTCGCAGCAGAATCCCCATCGGACAGTCGAGGCGTGTCGCCCCCATGTGGCTGCTGACCGCGACTGCGGGGGGGCTTTTCTGGAAGAAGTACCTTTTCAACTTCTAATCATTCGAAGCAACGCTGTAGATCAAAAGATGATAAACTCCTTTTCCAATTACAAACTCTTCAAATTAAATGTGAACGCCTCTTTTATTAAAGACATTCTAAGGGAAAGATCATCATTTGAAGACTATTAAAGCGATAAATGGCCCGACAACTTGTTCTTTTTTTGGTTAATAGAAACTGTAAATAATTTGTTTCACATAAAGCTCTACATGGACTTTTAGGAACTATTTTATCTGCAGCTTGGAGCTCAAAACACCAAAAAAAAGTTCCTTTGTTAATAAGTTTAAAAAAATGTAGCTTCATAATGTGTTTTAATTCGTCAAAAATATATTTCTTGTGTGTCGCCACTAAACAGAAGGGGCCATTGTGTTACCAGCACTTTAGTCCATTCTTCATTTTTTTTTTATCTCTTCACTTAGATCATACATAACAACTGTACATTGGCGCAGATGCTTTATGACAGCTGAGGGTAGAGAAAGCCTCCTTCTTTTCTTCTACGGGACATTCATGTCGTTTGGTTTTCTGTGTCCCGCCTCACAGAGCAACGAGTGCAGCCACTTCTTCCAGCTAAAGAACATCTCCTTCTGCGGCTATCACCCAAAAAACTGCAAGTAAGCAAAAGGCAGAGCAACGCAGCGACTGTGACACCGGCTCACACGCTCAGTGCCGTCTGACCATAAAACGAGAAGAAGAAAACCGCTGCATTGTTTCCCCCACGAGGCGATGCTCATGTATGCCTGAACATGTGTTGGTTTGTAGCATCTGTTGACTGATGAGTCCCCTCGTCTCCCCCCAGGTATTTCGGTTTCATCACCAAACACCCGGCAGACCAGAGATTCGCGTGCCACGTGTTCGTGTCTGAAGACTCCACCAAACCTCTGGCGGAGTCAGTAGGGTGAGTTCTGTCAACTACCGTTCGCTCAGTCTGGCCTGAAAGGCAAACGTTTAAAATGATGGCTGATCGGTTTGTGAAAAGTACATATAAAGTATATATTATTGTTTGTCTTTTCCAGGAAAGCCTTCCAGTTGTACTATAAAGAGTTTGTGGAGTTCTCGTGCCCAACAGAGGACATTTACCTGGAATAAGCCGGCCCTGCCTTCACCCACAGCTCTGTACAGGACACTTGAACCATAACATAATGTTGCATGAAGGACAGTCTCATCGAAAAGGAAGAGACAAATTAAAAACTAACACATTTGACGAAAAGGCAGAAAGGAGCGCCTTATCGCAACTTGGAGGGGAAACTTGTGTGGCAGGAGGGGGGGGGGGGTAACATGCAAAATGGGGGTGTGGGAGGAAGCACGAACGTTGCATTGCTGCAGCCTCCGTGGAGCGGGTTCGCCTGCAGCGGAATCAGAGCAGGTGCAACGCCAAAAGCCCGGGAGCCGTAACTTGAGTGCACCAGCTTGTATTTGCACTTGTCAAAAAAAAAAAATGGGTTGATGTTTGGAAACACAATGGGAGTTTGCTTTAGCAGAGGTTTAATTTTACTGAACGCTCCCTTCCCTCTGCACACAATGGACGGAAGGAAGGAAACCCGTGTGGGAGCGTGAACTGAAGGTGATCACATTGTTCAGTGGCAACAACAGGAAAAAATCCAGCTGAAGGGGACGTTCTTTGCATTGTGACCCTTTCAGACGTTAATGTGAAGATGCTGATGAGGAGGCCAGAATGCAATGCAGGAGTAGCAGTTAGCAGATCACTGTTGCATAATACACTAAACATGTAGATCATAAACATCTCCTGAAAAGCTCTCCGCATCACGTGAACAAGATGTTTTCCACTTTTTTTTTAAGCCCCCCCCCCCCTCGCCAAACGATGCCCCCAGCCGGTAGTTCTACATCCCTCGGCCGCACTGCGCTTCTCTTTAACCTCGTTGGGACCTCGCATGAGACGTTCGGTGACGCGTCGATCCTCCTCGGTGCGGTCGTCTCTAGAAAGCGGCTCCTCGTAGGGAAACGTGGTGGTTTGTGGCGCCGACGAAGAGGGCAAAAGAAGTCTTCGTATCTTCACTAGCAGTGCCTCTTTTTCGATCAGGTCGCCGGGACCTCAGCGGGACGGCGTCCCGTTCCAAGGGATCGCTCTCGGGCGACTTTTGAATGCAAATTGCGATGAAGGATGCGTTTGCTGCGCTGCACCTGTGGTGTTTTAGAGCAATGACATCATGCAAATTCATGGTTATGTCATTTGTTAGAGCACATCTTCCCGGAAGGTGGGAGCATTCTGTGAAAAGCATGCGTGGCATCACCCACGGCAGATTGTCAACACTATTTGATACGCTGCTCAGCTAGAATTTCAACTATTGCATCTATCAACACCCGCGGGTACAGAGGCGCTGTTCTCCAGTGGCAAACAGCCACTAACCCTCCTCGTTAAACAGAAGAGAAAAGGTTCATCAATGAAGGATCTGGAAACGGTTTGTTTCCTTTCAACAACAACAACAACAACGACGACGATGTGAAACACGAAGAGAGGATGCTGATGGAGGCAACAAGGCGGCACCAAGAAGGCAGCGCTGACTTTTCCCACCGGTTCCCGATAGCAGCGGGCGCCTTACAAAGGGTGTACAGACATGCCATATATAAATAAATAATTTAATATCTGTAATTATAAATACAACGTTGTACGGATTCAACACGTAGTGTGTGAAATTGACCTTTATTTTTATTTTATTTTTTTTTTAGCTGTGAATTATTCTTTATTTAAAGTTTTAATGCAGATCCCACGGCGTCCTGTCATTATTACGCTCACATCCCCCGTACGCGCGCTGCTGCTTCCCGCCACCCTGTGATGTCGCGACATCTCGCGCCGCCGCCGAGTCGAATGTAGCGTCATAGCCGACCGGATACCGATGAGGTCGCTCTCTGCTAGCCGTGTCCTCACGGGTTCTAATGGGACACGACCTCTTTTGTATTAACGCACTGAAGATACACAAGTACACTATATACTAAAGTTACCATGTATTGTTAGTGTGCGCTTCTTTGTTTGTGTCATTGAAAATCCTTCTCGAACGGTCATTCGCTGTGAAACGGTCAGATAAATAGGAACAATTTACCACAAAATGTTTTTTATTTGTGACATCAAGTGGGAAAAGTCCATTCAGGGAAGATCAGCTTCATTTGTTTGCGTCAGGATCATCTGTCTCTCAGTAGTATTCCTCCTCCAGGTTTGGCTGATACGGGTGTTCAGGGTCGGGTGGAGGAGATGGAGGAGATGGAGGAGGAGGAGGAGGGAGGGGCCTCTCGCCGTATTCTGCAGTAACACACAACCACAATCCGGTGTGCTCATTCAAAATCACGTTTGTCTCGCGTTCATCTCAGAGGGAATGAGTTCTGAAGCGCGGCCTCCTTACCGTCGATGACCCCGCCGTGCTGGTCGAGGAGGCCGGGGTCAAAGAGCAGCTCCAGCTCTGCTGCACCTTCATCGGCGCTGACAGGAGGAGACACAGCGGCGCATGAAAACAGGGACAGTAACGGCAACGCAAACCCAAAGCTCAACTAAAGTGTGATAATCTGAGAGAAGATCGGCACTTAAAGAGTTGTGGCTCTTTTATGGGTTTCTGCCGCACCGTTCTGGATGCATTCTTTAAAATGTGCCCTTTTTCCATTTCAAACCGAAAGGAAAAGAAATCCCTTCTAGCCTCACCGCTGGAATGCTGTTCATCAATCTAGATGTTTCCTAGTTTCGACACCTCAGTTTGAGGTGCTCAAAGCGCCAAAGCAAGACAGGAGGCCTACGCGGCTTTATCGAAGCCCTGATCATGGTTGGTCAGCCGTGGCATTCCACAGGCCGACCTTTCTTTACAGCCGACCTCTGCTATGAAAACAGACCGTTGCCATGGACGCAGTTCCCATCCACCCGACAGGAGAATTTGTTTTCATTTGTAAGTAATAATAATTTAAAAAAAAACGCGCTCAGCCTTATCTCAACATCACAAACCGCAGATAAGAAACGCAACGTTCACGTGTGGCTCCTTCCAATGTATGAGGCAAGCAGACGTACCGGGTGCAGAACAGCCGCCACCAAACCACAAGAGAGATGAGGAGCAGAGCGGCCATTCCTTTACTGATCATATCTGACTGCCTTATGAATTTATCAGCCAAACACTGCATCGCCTCACGAGAAGTTCTAGAACAAACTGTTTGATTTGTTAAGTCTTCAAAAAAAACAACAACACTAGATTCAAACAAAAACACAAAACTACAAACGGCACATTTCTCGGTCAGGAGACACATCGATGCATCCTTCTATTGTCATCCTGGTTCAACAGGATGTCATGTCAAAGCAAACATGAGTCAAAGTGTCGGGGCATATTAGTGTTGAGGCCAAATAGGAAGATTTATTCTTAGAGACCCCGGCGCTTCAGTGGCTCGTGACGACAGAGATCCTCTACTGGAAGAGTTTTCTGTCAGAATGTCAGTCATTGAATGGCCCTCGGGCCTCCTTCTGGTTGGCCGACGTGTTGCAATGTTAATAATCCCATTTTTTTATTCATTAATGAAAGAGTCAGTTAGTCAGGTGTGTTACCACAATCATGAATCTCTCTTTATAGCCACTGGATTAAAGAGACTACAGTAGATAGGACTTTTACAAGCCTAACCAACCTCTCTAAAAAAAACCACTTCCTCTTGCAAACACAGTGTGTTTGTGTCCTTATCAATCCAAAGATCAAGCTCACAGGGAAACTTCTGAATATATGCTATACCCAAATATGTTCTTTACAAAACCTTCTCTTCTCACATCCTTTATGCTGGTATCCGACTTTTCAAAATGACTTGTCTGTGCTTAAAGTAGATGAAAATGAAAGAACGTTAGTTGATGTAATTCCAGCCCATAGTGGGTAAAAGAGAACACAGAAATAATATACGCAGTAAGGAAGCAACACTCAAAGTGGTGCCGCTGCACAAAAAAACCCTACTTAATACAGACATTAAACTTTGCAGCAATGGGGCCATTTGCATGCTTTCTGGTTGTAATTAGTATGTGTGCCTGAACATGACCAATGATTTTAGAAGCTTACGCAGTAAAGATAGTGTTGTCTTGTATCGCTTTGAAAAGGGGAAAACGGACGATAAAGCAGCGTCCACACAGAAAAAAGAAGGTTCTTCAATGGTTCAGTGTGGTCCTACAAAGAACCATCACCTTCTATCATTATCTATCATCCTTGAACTATTTTATGTGTATATGCTCACATCATTTTCTCTGGCTGTTGTGTTGTTGCTCTATGGTATTTTTAATCTTGCTTTAAACCCTTGTCAGCTGGAACCTTTTCATTTTTGGAGGCTTTTATCCTGAAGATAGACACACGGGCTCCTGTAGCTGTGCAGAGAGCCGCAGATGCTCTGACCATTTCTTGTTGCATGTAGCACACAGATTACTGTGTATAACATTGATTAATGACAAAATGAAGTGTGATACATCTGCAGGTTTTTGTTTTATCCTGATCATGTAGATGTTTTAAAAAGATCCTCAAAAAAAGAGGTTGGGGACCCTGATTCCATCCTGTGTAGATAAACACCTTTTTCACCGTTCACAAAAGCGGTTACTCAAAGGACCATTTATTCCTGGGAAGAACCGTTATTCCTGGGAAGAACCATTGTTAGTTATAGAACCATTTAGAAAGGGTTCTAAATGAAACCATTTGGGTCCATGAACAACATTTTCTTCTTCGGGTGCTTCAAAGGAACCATGGGTTGAAAGGTTCTTTGTGGAACCAAAAATGGTTTCCCTATTGCATCACTCCGAAGAACTGGAGTGAGCGGGCACTCGGAGAGTCCCGGTGCGTTTCGCTTAACAAACAGTTCATAAGAGGAAGGAAACATGCCGTATATTGCGGGGGACAGATTTTTCTTAATATTTTTTTTTATCAACTTTTTGTTACTGCCAAACATTTACATTTAATATTTACAGAAGCAGCAGCAGAGGGCAGCTGGCAGTCAGATACTAATTACGCACGGGACTTTGCGCTGCTGCAGTGATAAACATGGACGGACTATTTTAGCTTTCCAATATATTCTAATCGTTGTGTTAAAATAAATATTTTTTTATTAGTGTTTCCGCCCTTGTCTCCTCTTTTCTCCCAAACAGAAACAAACCTTTCATTTAGAGTTCCTAGGGCTCTTCGCTCTTACCATTTTTAACCTGGGCCGCTGACATATGCAAAACATAATGAAAAACCTGCAGCAGCAGTCAAGGTTTGAACACACTCTCTCATTGAAGGCAAGGCAAGGCAATTTTATTTGTATAGCGCTTTTCATACACAAGGCAGACTCAAAGTGCTTCACATACAATAAAGTGAAATAAAATGCAGGAATTAAAAAAATTAAAAACAGCAAATAAAATGATAAATTAAAATCTTATTTAAATTGTTTAATTAAAGGCAGAGGTTAAAAGTGCAATGTAGGTAAAATTTAGCAGAAGGCGAAGCTGAACATAAAGGTTTTCAGTCTTGTTTTAAACGTGGTCAGAGTTGGGGCAAGTCTTAAATCTTCAGGAAGTTTATTCCAGCTGTTTGTTGCGTAGTAACTAAATGATGCTTTCCCATGATTTGTATTTACTCTGGGAATCACTAACCGATTGGTGTCAGAAGATCTTAGTGATCTTGAAGGCTTATGTAGTGGAAGCATATCAGTGATATACTTTGGCCCTAAACCATGTAGTGATTTATATGTGAGCAGTAGGATTTTGACATTAATTCTCTGACATACTGAGAGTCAATGTAAGGATTTAAGAATTGGTGTAATGTGCTCACATTTTTTGGTCTTTGTTAGAACTCTAGCAGCAGCGTTCTGAACAAGCTGGAGCTGCCTGACAGTTTTTTTTGTAAGACCTGCAAGGAGACCATTACAATAGTCTAGCCTACTGGTTATAAAGGCATGTACAAGTGTTTCTAAGTCTTGAGCTGACATGAGCCCTCTAAGTCGTGCTACATTTTTGAGGTGGTAGTAGGCCGATTTTGTTACTGATTTGATGTGACTCTCCAAGTGTAAATCTGAATCCATAATAACCCCCAGATTTCTGGCTTTATTTGATGTTTTCAGGGACAGAGAGTGAAGGTGTTGGGTTACTTGTGGGAAGATCGAACTTTGATCATACGAAACGATAACACGATAACACCTTGGATTTATTATGGTACCGATAAGAAGCACGGGCACAGAGGGCCCTCAGGATGTAGTCACAATACATCTCTGATTAGATTTAGTAGCCTTTATGGGCATCTCGGCATTGGTTCCTTCAGCTCGTATCATCAACTCATGATTGGCTTCAGACATTAAATCTAATAAAACATTACGGCATCATCATCCTTCCCCTTTATCAACAAAGAAGCGGTCAATGTACCCTCAACTTATTTGACAAGAGATGCCTCACGGTACCTCGATCTACATTATCTACACAAACAAAGACTAATCCTGTATTTTTGTAGCTGGTGGAATGTATGCAGATTACGTTTTGCATTGCAAAGTCTGTTCATTGGTCTTTTTGTTAACACATGTACACAAAGCTCTGAAAGAAGAACAGTAACAGAATGTAACTAAACAAAGCTACTAAAAGACAACAACTTGACTGATGTGCATATATGTATATTTGTATTAAGTAGACTTAAAAGCCCCTGTGACAAAGCCCAACAACCCATCACATATGAATAGCATCACACATTAGGCATATGTATACTATATAGCCAAATATAGAATTAAAACCAGTTGTACAAAAGGTAAGGAGCCTAAATCCCCTCTATGATTCCACACACAGGTTTTGTTGCTTCCGTACCTGTCGATGGTGCCTCTTGAACACCATGTTAGTGAAACATAAAAAATCGGATATTTACATTTATTCATTGTTTCTACAAATGGTCACCCACTGTCATAGCCTAGCTAACTCATATGGCTTCATGGCCTTCACATTGAGTAGATACAGCAAAACTTGTAATACAATGCGAGGTTAGATGGTGAGACGTCTCGATAAAGTTATCATGAACATACAGGCTCTATCTGTGACGATTTCATGGCCCGTTCATAGTTTTGGGTCAGGTTTCTGAGCAGAACTATTTGTTGTCAACACCAAAGCGGAAGAAGAAAACTCAAATTTGCCATGTATATCTTTCAAAGTATTATTACGCTGGTGGGTCACAGCCTTCTGCACCAGGGAGGGGTGACTTGATTGGACCGTGCATGAGGATGACGGGGAAACTTAGAGAGTTTGGGCTCTTGGCCGAGGAACATGTTGTTTGCCCTCGTTAACAGCTACCCAGGTATGTTTGGGGACATTACAACTCATTCACTCAACGCATTTGATGGAGCATGACGTTGACGTCAAAGCTGCATTTACATTTTGGCGAGCTGGCCTTCAGGGAGGAGCTTGGACATTGGACGGCAACTGGGAGGGTCAGCTCAGAATCCGTGAGTACAGCATGAAGCTAAAGGCCGTCGGTATTGTAGGGTGAAAAGTATATGGCAGTTCCTAATACATAAACCTGGGGAAAACATTATGATCATTTTCCGGGTGTTTACATTGCTGGGGTCTAATTGACCCCAATGGTAAAAGGTGTTGGTACATTTGAAGGTACCGAGAGGGTTAAATACAAATTTAGTTTGTTGTTTCTTTAATCAATAGCATTGACTGAACGTTCTGTCACAGCGGTGTTGATACGTATCATTTTGTTGTGTATCACGTAGACTACATCACTGCTCTAAAGTACTTTGTTACAAACCACGTGATATACGTATTTAAAATACATGTCATAGAAATACTGCCCATCTCTGCTTATTTTGATAATGTGACTTTCATTTTGATTAGATTGCTGTTGACAATTTAAACATATATGTTTTCGTTAGAATATTTGTCTTTTCCTTTTCTTAGAATTAGCAGTCTGTCTCAATGTAAAGTACAGAAGTGGATGCAGGGAATGAGGATATCCATCAGTTTTTAAGACTACAGTTTTAAGCCAAATATGTCCAAATATTTAACAACAATTTTTATATATTTTTTAATAAAAGGAGTTGCCCCCTGCTGGCAATCAGAAAGAAAGCGGTTGTCACAGGAGTTTACAAAAAAGAATATTGTTTTATACTCTCAATGTTAAGCTCTGTATTCTGCTACTTCCTCTGTAACTGCCCAGCTGGTGGCAGATAGTAGTACTGCTCACAACAATATATCTTTTGTCGGCATTAACGGTATTTCAATTTTAGAAAAGCTAGGAGCAAAGTTTATTCCAGTGTCCTACTTTCATAGAAAGAATCCAATTCAAAGCTCACGGTAAACAATGTTTGACTTTTCCTAAATTTAAAATATAAAATGCCATTTAGTGTTTCTTCAAGCAAATTCTAACGAGTACGAAGTTCTTTGTAGTTCTTTGAAGCCCATACCAGGCGGGTGACGTTTATGTCCTGGTTTTCTGCAATAACCGGGTCCCAGCAGTACTCAGGGGAGATCAGCCTGCTGGGTTTGTGAAGCCAGAAGTACTTGTTTAGATGACTTTCGTCATGCCACAACGCCTCCACATTGTTTAGTTTGTCCTCCATTATGTTCAGAAAGCAGTAATCTGCCAAATCCTTCACATGTTCCAGCACACCTCCAAAAATTGCAGCGTGATAGTAGTAGTCTCCGGTTTCCATGAATGCTTTGGATTTGGGGTTTCTGTCATAGGTGAAGCTTTGCTTTGGACGTTTGTAATACCACGCGTGTAACAAGGCCACAGAATCCCCCAGAGCCTCTGAGCCGAATCTGCCTTTAAACACCTGATCCACGTCAAAACAGAAGATATAATTGCAGTTGTGGTGTATCTCTGATTCTATGGCGTCCGATATCATTTTCATGCGCATCATAGAGATGTCCTGCCACCTGGAGTACTTCTGTACCTGGATGACCTTCAGGCTGCGGCGAGGACCGAACTTGATGGTGGGCACCTTCTCCGGTTGGTCCGTGAACACGTAATATGTCACTTGTAATCCCAGCATGAAATGTTTCTCTGCAGAGGTAAGGAAGGTGTTGAGGTAGGCATCAAGGTACCTAAGGGTGGGGAAAACAATTATGAGAAAAAAACGCAACAAAACTCAACAGGAAACACTGTTTCTCCACCACCATTCACACAGAAAATTAATAAAAACACTACGTTACGTACGGCCACACAATGCATTCAGGGTTTCTCTATTTTACTCCGGTTTGGTGTTTCTTAATTCCAAATGCTACCAGGCCAAGAATACAATGCTGGTGTTAAAGTTCTGGTAACCAACCTTCCCACGGCAAACACGGTGAGGGCCACGGATGACTCATTTTGGATGTGCTTTTGATCATAGAGATCTGGGTCGAACATCCCTTCCCACAAGATAGGAGCTTTCCAAGGTGACATTGTTTGAACAAGCGGTCTGGCCCTGAAATGGATGATGAAATGAAAAATATTTGAATCAGCCAAATGGCGTGGAGATTTAAAACCAAGGACTCCCAAAACTTTTCCCAAACGTTTTTGTTTGGTGTCATGAACTGACAAAATACACATTATATGGGTTTATGTGAAACAAAACAAAAACAATTGTAATGCGAAACACAAATGATGCTAAATGTTGCCTTTTACATTCAATTAGCTGCATCTGAATAAAAACATAAAAGTCGTCATTGTATAAAAATCTATATTTATTATAGTTTATAGTTTATAATTTAGTTAGTCTGTGTGTTGTGTGTTAATTGAGCATCGACATTCTCAATTACAAAATAAAGGTGTGAAATTGCGCGTGTCTATTAGCACAGTGTTTTTTTTAGTTCCATGGCTATGGGACGCCGTTTGTAAAATCCTGCGCAGTTTTGCTACATTTAGCATTATCATATGAACAAAAAAGCACAACAATATTCATATGTCACTTTTTCAACCATTTAGAGAGAAATTAAATTTATGCAATAACTCCAAGGATGTTTGGCAGTAACACAAAGTTGTTAAATAATACAAATGTAAATGTAAATGTTATATCCAAATGTTAAATCTAAATATTAAATGTAAATGTTAAATGTGACATATGAATATTGTCGGCTTTTTTGTTCATATGATAATGCTAAATGTAGCGAAACTGCGCAGGATTTTAGAACGTGCGGCATTTTACAAACGGCGCCCCATTTATAAACATTAGCATCCATTTAAAATTCCTTTGAAATTAGTTATTTAATAAATAATCAGTACAATAAGAATAAGCCGCCCGAACACACTGCGCATTTGCACACAACACACATGTTATGGGAGAAATGACTGTGAAGCAAAGAATGCGTTCACCGTTTTCGAGTCATACGAGTTATTGTTACAACAAAGCAAACAAAACAACGATCACGTCGAACCGGCTGCAACCAGCAATATTGTCTACGTGCTTTTACCGCAACATCCATCTTCTATTGAAACGTTGCATGTCAACCGTGCTTCTTGTTTAGTTTGCGGACCAACGCCTTTTCCCCATCACAGATCTATTGGTGCTGTCACGATTCACCTGTTGTCCTTCTGTGCATTTCTGTCTGCTTCTAAATCAAAATTCCTTGCACGTACACTTCCTTAGAACTCTTTCCAGACGAAACTAAAGGGGTCTCTTACCCGAAGTTAAGCGTGTGGTCTAAATTGATTCTCTGCCTCAGAAGCTTCTCCTCGGCCACCGGCAGGATGTCCGCGATGTCTAAAACATGTCTACAATTGAAAAATGGAAATCATCTTCAAGTGACTTAAAAAAAAAAAAAAACATGCGCTCATGAAGCAACAATGAACACTTGTTTACTCGCCTGAAGTATAAAGCAGTCGAGCTGACAAGGACTAAGAGAAGACAGCAGCGGGCGACGGTGCTCCTGAAAGAGAACACAGGGCTTTATGCTTTATGAGATATTACATTACATTACATTACATGTCATTTAGCGGACGCTTTTATCCAAAGCGACGTACAATAAGTGCATTCAACCATAGGGTACAAACTCAGGAGAACAAGAAACAAGAAAGTGCAATTTCCTCAAATAAGCCAATTTACAATTTGCTATAGATGAGTGACGTTACAAGTACAATTTAAGTTTTTATTGAATTTATTGATATTGTCCAGCTACACGTGGAGAACACGGTGAAAAGCATGGGATTAGTATTATGCTGCACCATACCAGTACTCAGAAGACCAATGATTTAATATGCGTTTATAAATATGAGAGAATTCGATCACCAAATAAGTCAAGCAAATAAAAAAAAAAACACTCTGCGTACCTCAACAATTGGGAAAACGTCCTCGACATTTTTCCAGCCTCCAAGCTCTCCTTGACTGAGGAGTTCCGTTTGTTTGTGGAGAAAAACGCACAAAGCAGCGCGAGCATCGGTTACGCGTTTCCCGCAGCAGAAGCGCAAAACACATGACCAATTTGGCTGTAACGACCTTCAAAAAGAGATGTCGCAAGCGGGGAGGGGTGACATTTGCTGAAAACTTACCTGCTTTCAAGTAAAGATCCGAGCGATCCCACCCGTCTGAAGGGTTGCTGAGATCTCGCCCCCCTCCGGGCGGCTGCAGAGGAGGAGCAGCGCACATAAAACATTGTTGGGTTAGGGTGGAACAGGAGAAGTGGTTAATAATTGCGAACAAAAAAATGCGCCTAATGACCTGTGATTTCATGAGCAAACACAGAATCCCTTTGTGTTCGTTTACATTTGTTAGAAGTTAAAACTCAGTTGTTTCTAGTTCACTTACAATTAAAACTTTTAGCGTTGCTTTTATAATTCCAGTTTGCTAAAAGACTTTCTCTTGGATCCTCTCCTCTCGCTTCAGTAGTCTTCGTCAAGTGGAATTTCTTTACAGCTTCTGAATAGTGGGATATATTTACATCGCCTGAATAAAACACATTGTAGGTCCAATACCACTGTACCAGTTTTTACCAGCGATATTATTCTTGTGATTAAATATGAGCATGGGTGTGTAGTGCATTCTAACGAACAGCAAAAAATGTAATTTCAACACTGGAATTAGTAAAACGTATGGATTCTGATTAGTGTGTAAATTAAAAATTAACTGACAACACTATATTGGAACTTACACCGTTTCTCTGTCTTTTGCCGCAGCAGTGGTGTTTCTTATTTCTTAAGTTCTTGTTTCTTATTACGGGTTCATACTCGCCTGTGACGACTCGACGAGACGTTTAAGATTAACTTCCTGTTTTTATTTTTGTAACCACTGCACTTCCTGTGTTTAGTTCCTCACACTTAGTTTCTCCCTACAGCTGAGTTTAGTTTGCAATTACCTCCACCTGTATTTAAGCCTCAGTTCCCCCACTTGTCCGTGACATCTTTTGTCTTTACCCGAGTTGCATGTTTGTAGTCAGATATTCCCAGTGTTTGTTTTTGGTAATCTTGTTTTTACGTCATTGCCAGGGCCTCTTCCCTTTTTTGTTTCTACAAGAGCGTGCAGTCCGCCTTTGCCTGTGCTTCCTTTTTGTCTCGCATTAATTTATTCTCTAAGTAAACGGTTCCAAACCTAGAAGAAGACCAGGAGGGAAAAGCTGCTTCACTTTGTGCTTTTGTTGATTTCTCGAATAAAACGCATGACCAATTTGGCTGTAATAACCTTCAAAAAGAGATGTCACACGGGGGGGAGTGATGGGAGGCAAGGCTATGGTGAACGAAATTGAACCCAGGCCCTCACGGGGAGAAGTGGCGACTCGGCGGACGTACAGTAGCCGGACGGGGGAGTCATTATGGAAGGGTTCCAGTCCATGGGCTGCACCTGTGGTTTTAGTAAAGAAGAAAGATGGCTCCTGCAGGTTTTGCGTCGACTACCGGAAACTTAATGCTGTCACGCATAAGGATGCTTATCCCCTTCTTCGTATCGAGGAGTCCCTGACCAGCTTGAAGAGAGCGGAGTAGTACTCTACACTGGACCTAGCAAGCGGCTACTGGCAGGTTGAGGTCGACCCAAAGGAAAAGGAGAAGACTGCCTTTACCACCCCGGTGGGCCTCTACCAGTTCGAGAGAATGCCGTTTGGGCTGTGTAACGCCCCAGCTACCTTCCAGCATTTGATGCAGCTCTGTCTTGGGGGGCAGGTGCATGATTTTTTACTGATTTAGCTTGATTACGTGATAATCTACTCACCTGATTTTGCTGCTCCCCTAGGACACCTTGAACAAGTCTTCAGGCGGCTCGCCGAGCACGGGCTGAAGCTACAGCCTCTTAAGTGCCACCTTTTTCAGCGCTCTGTGCAGTACCTGGGCCATGTGATGGGTCGGGGAGGTGTAGCAACAGATCCCGGTAAAACTGACGCGGTCAAGGAATGGCCGTTCCCCTCGACTGTCCGCGAAGTCCACACCTCTTTGGGTTTTGCGGGCTACTATCGGAGGTTTATCCCTGCCTTCGCCAAGAAGGCTTGTCCACTCCATGGGCTGCTAAGGGGGGCTACCGGGGCGAAGAGGCAGAGCGTGGACTGGAGAGGGCCTTTTGGGTGCTAAAGCAGGCCCTCCTGGAGGCCCCTATAGTGGCGTACGTTGATTTTACGGTGCCCTTCCGTCTAAATTGTTGTGGAATATTTCAATAAAAGCTCGATAGAAGAGAATGATTTGTCTCATAAAACAGAGTCTTGATGAATGATCAAAGTTGCAAAAAGTCCATTTATTGCTTGCATGTATAATGCATTACGTTCAGGAATGAGGAAACAGTTATTGCCATAATATGTCAGACATACAAGGAATTTGACTGGGCGGTTGGTGCGTAACAGCAGACAGTACGACGATGGACAACAAGTGCACGAGCAATAAAATAAAATATAATGCTATGGGTTAGTAGTACAAGTCTATGGGTTAGTTTAAAAATAAAGCAATACAAGTTAAACATATTTAAAAATTAAAAAGAAAGTTCTCGACATGACACGTCCTTTTCTGGATGGAGAAGCGCTATTACATTACATTACAGGTCATTTAGCTGACGCCTTCATCCAAAGCGACTAACATAGCATTTTGAACCCATGGCTTCTTACATTTTGGCCCGGGGAGCAATTAGGGGCTAGGTGTCTTGCTCAGGGACACTTGGATACTTGAACATGGAGCAGCTCGACCTGCCAACCTTGCGGTTGCGCACCCTCTCTACTCCTGCGCCACGTCGACCCGCATTACTTGCGTAATACGGGTGTTTAACACGTCGGGAGAGAATATTGAGGCCCCGATTATATATATTGTCATTTCCAGAAGTACTTGTTTAAACAGTATTGTTTTTCTTCACAGTCCATCAAATATGTCCATAACCTCACCCGTCCTCATTGAACTACACTGTAACAAATTGCTGTAAATTTACGGTGCATTTCTAACGGTATCTTACATATGATGACTTTGACTTACATTGTTCATTCTGTACACATGGCATCCATTGTAGTCTGTCCATCCCGGGAGTGGGATCCCTCCTCTGACGTTCTCCCTAAGGTTTCTTCCCTTTTTTCCCTCTTGTAAGGGTTTTTTTCATTTTTTGGGGAGTTTTTCCTGTGCCGATGGAGGGTTTCGGGGCAGAGGATGTTGTATGTGTACAGACTGTAAAGCCCTCTGAGGCAAATTTGTAATTTGCGATTTTGGGCTATACAAAATAAAATGACTTGACTTGACTTACAGGACATTACTAGACATGCAGCGGTGACTTTTTTCCAAAACGCCCATGGTTTGACATAATTTTATATGGAGTAATAGGTGGTTCTATTACTTGCCCAGGGACGCTTCGACTTGGCACAGGGAGCAGCCAGGATTGTTAAATACATGGATTATTCAAAGTTTTCGTTGCCTAAAAGTCATTTGGGACCAAGAAACATCCAGGAAGATTGACGAGAAACATCCACAACGATAGACAATGACTCAATAAGTGACACAAGAGACACACAAGGCTTAAATACACTAGGGAGGTGCAGGTGATTGGACACAGGTGGAAACGATTAGACAATCACAGGGGATGACAGGACAAGGCAGGAAGTGAAGTTACCCGGGGACACGAGTGGCAGAAAACTACAAAATAAGACAGGAAGTGAACCACACCGTGACACAGGGTACAAGTACTGAGGCAACGAAATGCAACGAAAAGGCAACGAAATGCAATTTTCACCACCCTCTGCAGTGATTTACGGTCCGCAACAGAGCAGCTGCCGTACCATACTGAAATGCAGTTTTTAAGGATGCTTTCCATGGTACAGCGGTAGAAATTCTCTAGAATCTGAGGAGACAGATGGGCCTTCTTCAGTCTCCTCAGGAAGAAGAGACGCTGGTGTGCTTTCTTTACCAGGGATGAGGTGTTCAGGGTCCAAGAGAGGTCCCCAGAGATGTGGACACCCAGGAACTTGAAGCTGGCGACACGCTCAACCTCCGTCCCGTTGATATGGATGGGGATGTGTGTGCCAGTTTTCTTCCGGAAGTCCACAATTAGCTCTTTGGTCTTCTTGGCGTTGAGGGCCAGGTTGTTGTCGGCGCACCACACCGCCAGGTGCTCACAGGTTTCTGTGGGTGGTGGTTGCATCTGATGGAGGTTACGTCTGATGATGGTTGCCCCTGCACTGGTCCTGCCTTATCCCTGGCTTAATAATCCACAATATTTGAATCATTTCTGTTGTAGGAATCGGATGTACTGTACATCTTTTACGTTGTTCATACTCTACACACCTACTACCCTGCTGTTTTCCCCTCAGGTTTCTCCAGGTTGTTTTTTTACATTTTGGGGTTTAGGGGATAGGGTGTTAACATAGTGCATGTTTGATTTGAATTGAATATTGAACACGTTGACCAGAGGAATCTGCTCTGTGCACTCTGACTCCCTTTACACAAAGAATCATCAAGTGAGGATGAGGGAGACGCAGCTGATTTCAGGTATACTATCCCAACTCAAGTGAGCCACATCTTGTTACAGAATCTATAATGAAGTTCCAATGATTCAGAAAAATGGTCTACAAACACAGAATTGTTGTTGAACACAGAAAAGTTGTTTCTGCACTTTTAATTCCATAGTTTATTTCCCTGAAATATATATTTTATTTCTGTATTGTTTTTAATTAGCAAAAGTGTTGTTATATGTATAGTGTTATATTTATAATAAATACAAATTAATAAAATAATGTGTTTGTCCTTGTTAAGGGCTGTTAACATGACAACTGTGACAAGTATGTAACTTGTAAGTTTCCAGCAGGCAATTTCTCCGTTGAAACAACGTTTAAAAGAGGTCTTTGGCCGGACGTTGAAGACACGTTGCAAATTGGTTCAAAAGTGAAAGTTGTTTCAACGTCTATTCACAGACGTTGAAAAGACCAACGTCGGGCGTAGACTTCTTTTAATGGTCTTTTCAACCAAAAAATGCTCACTGTGGAGTGTCAATCATGACCGACTGCTCCTGAACGTGACGTTAAACGCGCAATCTCAGTTCATCCAGAACACATGTGCAGTTCAACATCAGAGGAGTTTGTCATTGCCTCGTCTCTCCAACTAACGTTGGTAAGTGTTATTTGTCTAGCATGATTAACGCCTTCCAACCTGGCAAATGTGTATTTTGCTCCATGGGTCGAATCCTGGTCAGCTCAATCTTTTAATATACATTTTCTTAACTGTATTATTTTGTACGTGGCTGTGGTAAATGTCACGCAATGGCCGTCCAAAAACAATGTGCTTTTTTTTTTTATCCAAATGTGTCGATGCTGAGCTGCAGCCTCGCGAAAAGGTAGCGTTGCACATGTTTGGACGTGTTGTAAGACGCCCAAAGGTAACCAATTGTTTTAGATCCACTTCACCAAAAGGTTTCTTCCATACTGATCTACGTCATCGTAATGGATAAATTATGTCAAGGGTGAGGTACTTCTGTCAGTCTCCGTGGGGCACTCCCTAAAGAGAATAAAAAAAGCACTTGCCAGTAGCCTACGGTGTTTTGATGTTTTGCCCAACGGGGTTCAAATCCAGGTCGATACGACCTTTCCTTTAATATATTTTCTTAAATAAAGTCTTCATACGTGGCTGTGATGTGGTGCTTACCACAATCGTACAATTGTAAACGCTGCAGTGGATTTGTGATGCCTTTTTTAAAGATTTTCAGCAATATGTTTGTGAATGTGTGATGAATCAGGGAACTGAGGCGAACACATCTGCTGCTGTGGAACGAACACAAACACGCACGCGTAGGGAAACCAGTAGGTGGAAAAACCAGTCTGGGTGTAACACCGGCTCAAATGGCCAATTATGGTAATCTTACTCGTCACTGGTGTAAAATCATTAAACGGGACATCTACTTAAGACAGAAATGATGTAACCGTTGGACACAACTTTGTTTTATTTATAAAGTCATTTTTAGATTGGCATGTTTTGATTATCGGTGTTTGGGGGTGAGTCGTATTTCTTTTTTTATTTCGGATGCGGTTTTATTTGTTTAGCTTCCTGATGTTTGTAGATGAGTGTAATGACACATCTCATCCTCAGAGTCAACAGGTGCGCCGCTCCGCCCCTTTTAAAGAGCCTGTGAGGTGCGGAAGGAGCTGGACAGGCGGGTCATTACTAAAGAATGTTGACCGGTTTTTAAAGAGCTTTTAATCCGTCCGTCATTTGGCTTTTTGTGGATTGGTAAGATAATTAAATACGCACGGTACCTTTGCCCGTGCAGGCCCTATTTGGTGTCCTTTTTAAGTTACCTTTTTTAATTGAGGTGCACGTCTTTTACTGGGTATTTACGGCTGTGTGAAATTCTGGAACTACTTTTAGATTGTCATTTCTCACTCTCACACGCACACACACACACACCGCAATAGGGCCGAGTGCGAAAAACGGTCGGTGGAAGGTTCCTTTTTCAGAACGGCACAAGCTGATCTCAGTTACATGCTGTGTATCGACAAATGAAAACACAGGACGCCACCATCTCAAAAGCTCAACAGGCCATCAGTAGTATTATACACGGGGAGGAACGTAGCACATCTCTAATAATAACAAAAAGTAAATCTTATACCTATTACTAAAGAATATTTTACTCTGATGTTTGGCTGTATTTGTTCAGACATGGTGCCTTTTTCTCCGTCTCTCTTCTGTATTCATCTTGTGTCATATCAGATCTTCGTAACAACATGATGCAAAGTATGGAATGCCGTTTTAGTCAAAATTAAATAAATGAATAAATACATGAAATATGCATTTGAAATACATCATGAAATAAACAAATGAGGCAATAAATACATAAATATTAAATACATTTAATTATTTCATGGTACTTTTATTTCATAATGCCACTTTTCATTTCCAGAGTCTTTTATTTCATAATGCCGTTTTTCATTTCCAGAGACTTATTACATAATGCCGGTGCTCAATCAGTCTTAAACAATTTAAAACTTCGTCGTCTATGTATACATCTTGAAGAGCACTTATCCGCCCTAGTATTTCCAAAAAAACCTCAATATGTGTCAAAATCGTATCTGCAGAAAACCCATGTTGATCGATTTGATCTGCTAATGCTAGCATGCTACCTCGGAGCCCACCGATGTCTTCCATTATGTAACACTCACGTCCCTTAGCCAGCCTTCTTTTGCACACGGCTCTGTTGTCTGTTCTCAATGTTAGATGTAGCCACGCCCCCTGATTTGCATATAAGAACGTGAATTGTAAAAGGGCATTATGAAATACGTCTCTGGAAATGAAAAGTGGCATTATGAAATAAAAGTACCATGAAATAATTAAATGTATTTAATATTTATGTATTTATTGCCTTATTTATTTCATGATGTATTTCAAATGCATATTTAATGTATTTATTCGTTTATTTAATTTTGACTAAAACGGCATTCCATAGCAAAGGACAAACTTTTTTTCTTCAGAGTGCACATTGTTCTTTAAACCTGGGAAGCTTTAGTTCAAAGAGTGAATGTGAGGAAATAAGATGATGACCTGTAGAATAAAGTGCAGTTTAGTCAAGTACCACATGAGGATGCTGGTGTCGACCGCTGATGCACAAAACTCTTCTCACGCTGTCCACTTATGGATGTGTTCTATGCTTTGTGTTATAGTAATGAAAACCTTATTAAGGGTCATATTCATAGGCCCCTGAACTCAGCCTTCACAGCTACATTAAATAAAATATTTAGTTATTGAGCCCTGAAAGTTTAAACTTTATTCAAAAAATTCCACATATTTTGTAAGACACCGCAGGTAAATAGGAAGAAAAAATTGGCCAAAGTCTCGGGGCATGACATGTTGGTGAGAAGCTGTATTTCGGCCGTGCCAAACAGTGGACGGAACATTCTGCCTTGACTAAAACTCTGGACACACTTTGGATAAGGGGCCACAAGGTGGCACTCAAAGCACACACAGCACCAGGAAATGGGAAATTCAACTACAGGAATACTGGAAAGAAACAACAGCTGAGAACTATGAAAAGAAATACAAGAATGTGAGTTGATATATTAGCAGATAATGGGTGTGACTTCACCAGACGTAAGTTGTGTTGTTCACGTTTTATTCTCTCGTCCTATGAGAGACGATGTGCCTTCTCAAAAAGGTTTGGTGGCTGTGACGACCTCGTGAGCTCGTGCTATATGTGCAAGGCCCCATCCTGACAAAAAAAAATAAAAATCCTTAATGACTGCAGACTGATGATGAATGTCCATCACAAGAGGATCATCTGAGCTTCATTACATCACAAACCGCACCTTCTGTCGAATCAAGTCTCGCCGTCCTAATATTAAAACATTTATATTTCGAAAACTGCGCAAAGGACGCGTGTTTCCGTCTTTCCTTGTGTGGCTTGAAGTACACGACTGAGGTATCTAAACGCAGGAGGCTGTATACAGCAACCCCATGGGGTGAATCCATGCGCCCCACAGCTGCCTTTCCTTGTAAATCCTTCCAACAGCATCAGCACAATAAAGCCTCAGCTCTGCTCCTTCGTGAGGACTGTGTGTTTTGTGTGTTTTATTTTGTGCGTCGGAGGGAAACAAGTCAAGTCGAGACATGTCGAGTCATACATGTCACAGTTTAAAACAACGAGGAGCCCTCCTGTTGGCTATTGTTCCTCATGCTTGAGTCCACAGGCTACGTGGAGAAATATTAATAACGACAATAATTGCAGAAGTTGCCGTAGGTCATTTATGAAGCTAAACCCACAACTACTCCAAACTTAGCAACATTTTATCTGGTTTAAGCCTGATTTCACTCCGTCTCAGCGGCTCAATGAGAAGTAACAGGCTTTCAGTTAACTCACCTCTCAAACCAGAAGTTGACAGTTTTCCACTCATGGTTTCTGAAATGTCACGTGACGTGACGCCATTGGTAGCTAACGTTACGTTTAATCCTACTTAAGCCAAACCCTGATGTTTGACCTTTGCCCCTATACTTTGAGCGCCATGGTTTGAAGATTATGCACCAACCAAGCTTCAGAATTTGATGCATTGGAGTGAAAATGGGCGTGAACAACACGTGCGCAAAATAATCGGTTAAGTAAGAACAGTATCACAGCAATTCATCTTCAAAGTGTATTTCTGAGATGTTTTAGTCAGAACCAAAGTCTTGGAACAACACTGCCATCCCAAAATAAATGAATGAATTATTAAAACTAATACGATTCTTTTTCAGATCCATAACCCGGTTTTGAGCACTTTGTTGTGTTAAGGAGAAGAGTGTATTCCACTTTGACTTATTCTTCACTTTGATCTCAAAGCGCCTCACGTGACCGATGACAGATGAGTGAGAACTTCAACGTTTACTTTTAGATTAGCAAAGAACACAAACGGCTGTCTCCTATTCACGCACAGTAACACAGATAAGAACTTCAGAAACAAAAAAGTGATCTAAAATGTGGATTATCTTCTTCATTAGTTCGCTCCAATAAGCCACGAGGAGAGGAGAGCGGAGACTTGTTTGGCTAAATGAAGAGAGACTTTGGAGGTTTAGAGGTTTTACTCCTCCTGACTCTCACACATCGTTGACTTTGATGAAACACAATAGATTCCCCCCTTTGTGAGAGGATATATGTCAAAGCTGAAACATCATACGCCAAAGTATCACTAGGACGCTCCGCGGGTCACATTCCTCCGTGAAGGATGTGTGAATGGATTCGCCCCTGTGAGGGAGGGAAGGAAGGGAGGTGAAGACAAAAAGAAGAAGAAGGAGGAGATGAAGAAAAGCAGAGAAAAATTGGAAGACAAAACCAATAAGGAAAGGCAAGGCGCAAAAAAACTAGAGTTACGAAAGTGAAGTCCGTAAAGACAGAGCAGCATCTGGCGCGACTCATCCTTCGCATCACACACATTCCTGTGTGACACGCTCACAAAGCACCATTGTTATGAACCAGATCCGTCTCATATCCCCCCCGCTATCTACCCTACAAGCTATGACCACATACACACACACACACACGCAAACGTTTAGCCTTGAGCCACCGCCATTGTGCTTATGAGCCACGGGCTGGCAGGTTTAATGCCACCTGTAAATGATTCTCTACTGTAAATGAGGTGTGAACTTCAAAAGACACAAAGAAGAGAGAAGACGGAGGATGGACGGACGCGGTTATTAGCTCTTAAAGTCACGTGACCTGCGGTCAGGAGGACACACTCAACGTGTGTGTGTGTGTGTGTCAAGGTGTGAGCATGGTGGGCTCTCTCCACCCGTCAGTCCTTCACACATCAGCCGCTGCCGTCAGCGACAGTGTCAGGAGCCTGTAGCTAGAACGTCCGGTACCGCCAAGCGCATTTGAAAAATGGAGGCAAATACGTGCGGCACAGCGGCTTCTGATCAGCTGGCAGAATATGAAACGCGGGAATGAGATGAGGCTCCCGTGTGCGATGCTCCAAGCAAGAGAATGTTCAACTGAATACAGATATCGGTCGAACTCTCATAGCGAGGCCAAAAACTGTTTCACAGCATTAATTAATAATCAATACATTTCTCTCCTCGTTATTTCCACAATAAACCGACTCTCAAATCACTAGAAATGGCCCCTAAAGTTGATTGCTGGTGAAACATTTTTCATGAACATAATGTAATGATATTTCAAGTGTTACAGTAAACTTGTCCCAAAACTATCAACTTAAAGAAGTTCAATTCATTCATTTTATTTTGTATAGCCCAAAATCGCAAATTACAAATTTGCCTCTGAGGGCTTTACAGTCTGTACACATACGACATCCTCTGTCCCGAAACCCTCCATCGGCACAGGAAAAACTCCCCCAAACAATGAAAAAAACCCTTCCAAGAGGGGAAAAAGGGAAGAAACCTGAGGGAGAACGTCAGAGGAGGGATCCCACTCCCGGGATGGACAGACTACAATGGATGCCATGTGTACAGAATGAACAATGTATAATACATGAGACTATATGACAGAAATGATTCAAGTAACTGTGAGTAGTAAGCCAGGCGCACAGCAGGACCACTGCAGGGACCACCACCATCACATAGAACCACCATCACATAGAACCACCATCAGATAGAACCACCATCCACAGAAGCCTGTGGGGAGGCAGAGCACAGAGACTTTAGGAGAGGGTAATGTCCGTTTATGAGTACAGTAATATGATTAATATTTAAAATAATGATGATGATGATGGCAGCAGCAGGCGTCAGCAGGGCCACAGCAGGTGTCAGGACCAGGGTCCAGAAGGAACTACGATCTACGGAGAACTGCTAGGGGAGAAAGCACAAAAAAACTCCCGGAAAGAAGCTGAATTAGTCATGTGCATTAATAAAACGTGAATCATGGTAGAACGAGAGCGTGAGCGAGGAGCTCGGTGTGTCCTAAGAAGTCCCCCGGCAGTCTAAGCCCATAGCAGCTTAACTAAGGGCTGGTCCGGACTAACCTGAGCCAGCCCTAACTATAGGCACAATCAAAGAGGAACGTTTTACTTTAAAAAAGCTGAATCTGCCCCCCGAATCTGAATTGTTGGTCCTGGCGTTGAGCTGCGGTTCCAAGTGAACTGGAGGTTCTCCGCTCTCCTCATCCTCTCAACCCTTTAGGAGGGAAAGTGAGCCCCCCCCCAGGAGTGGAACGTCCCCCCGGCAGAGGATTGTGTCCGCCAAATGGGAGAAGAGAGGGGAAAAAATCCCCAAATTCCCCCCAGTGAATGTCGCAGGGTAATTCATCTCCAACAGGGGTTTGCCCTGCTCGCTGACGTGTGAGTGGCAGGCCGGCTCTGTGTGTGTCTGTGTGTGTGTGTGTGTGCGTGAGGTGTTTGATTGCTTCTCCCCCGGGCTCCATCACCTCCTCTTCTTCTTCTTTTGATGTTTCCCCCTTTCTCTCTCCCATCTTCGTCCTCTCTCCCCCCTTGATGTGCTCAGCGTTACTTTTCGGTAACGACGCACGTGGTTTGTCCAGTTTTTGACAAAGAACATTTAACTTAAACATGTGAGACAAAACATTACTTTCCAACCAAGGCAGATTCAAGATGATTCATTTATTAGTTAATGTTTCGCCTGGTGGATGAATGAATAAAATGAAGAACACTGTTCTTGTAAAGCTTTTATTCACATGAGACATTCGACATTCAAATTAATATATTAATAGCCATTCTGATTTCATGGGGCGGGGCTTAGAAAAGAGGCAGTTTGGGAATCCGGGGCCTGTCATTCAAACGAGGCAAACCTCCTCGGTTTGTTTTGATGAAATGCAACGAATAAATTGTCCTTCTTTCTCCTTCGAAGATGCGATCAAGATCACTTTGACGCTTTACCTGCAGAAGGCGTCTGGATGTCGACTTTCTCCAAATGTCACCGCTCAGTCAAGCTTTTCTGCATTTCTAAATTCCGGGACAATTTATTTCCCATAATTTGCTTCTGTAAATAAAATCTCCGTGGTGAGCAACAGCCGCGGACTTTGGGCCGTAACTTGAGAAGCAGCTATTTGTGAGCAGCACAGAGTGTGCGTATGTGGCTGTGTGTGTGTGTGTGTGTGTGTGTGTGTGTGTGTGTGTGTTAATAGTGCAGAGGAGGAAGGGAGGAAAGCCTGCCACATTAATGACAACCACACTTATGTAAAGCTCCACACAGTATTTATAGAGTCAGCTGGGCTTCTCAAGGCCACGGCTGGAAAGTCTGCAGACCTCAAGTCGTGAGACCACACACACACACACACACACACACACACACACACACGTCTACTCAATGACAACGTGTTTTAATCCATCATCTGCAGATCCTGGAATGGCGGCCCGAATGTCCCAAACAAAAATAAAACCGCAGTGACGTGAAGGCCGCAGATGAACGCGCCCCTGTCCGGCAGAGCGTGGATCTGCTGCGCCGCTTTCGTCTCTCGGGTTCTTCTTTCCGACTTTCGTCCTTTTCAAGCTGGTTCTGAAAACGGTGATACTCTTCTAAATAAAAACCTGTGGAGCTAACGTTAGCAGCGTGGGTTGTCACGTCTGTGCCACTGAAGATCTACCGAATGCACCCTGCTTCTACTTATAAATCCCCGACCTTTTCATTAAAGCGCCGTCACGCGGCACATCTCTGTTAACGGGGTCCTTGAATGTGTCCCTCAAGATTCGTTTCAATACACTGTCGGCTTTTGATGCATCGGGCGTTTCTGAAATGTAGTGTGCAAAACATCGTGGTGCATTTCAACAGGAAGAAATGAATTCGCCCGTAGTCCTGTGTTTTACACATGGAGACAGTTTCTGTTCTATAAGTGAGCCTACACAGGTTCACGGGGACCCGACTGTTACCGGTAACTCTTTATCGCTTTGAAAGGTTAACAACAGATTCACAAGTTCCCCCGTGTGGAAAGTTAAACAAATACAACAATCGCTCATCTCCATCGTCCCGACAGGATGAGGACGATTACCTTTGTGTCGGTCCGGACACCTCCTCAGAGCCGCAAAAGACCACGGTGGGGGGTCCCTGTAATTGGACGGGTTTTGTGCGCGTGTGTGTGTGTGTGTGTGCGCGTCGGGGGGGGGACTTGTGTCCATTCAGCTGTGGAACAGAATTTACTAGAAAGACAGTAAATTGTTCAAAGCCTTGTTGTGCGTTTTTTGTTCTTTTCCGTTTGTTCCTTCTGCTACTGAATCGTCCTCTTTCACACTCTCTTGTTTGAACAATGGAAAGTCCCAACAAAGAGTTTGGATTCCCAGAGCCAGATGCGTGATGGAACGTTTTGTATGTTTGATTAGTTATTTGTGCGACTGTGTGTGTAAGTGCCTCTGCTCCTCGCCGCCTTTGCTGTTGCCATGGATTCACAAAAGCAGCGCGACGATGACACGTTCGCTGTTCTAAACAGATTTTACAAAGATATCCGGAAATTGTGTCGTATCTGTTGTTCGTAACGGAGTGTTTTCTTTGTCACTTCTACCTCTTCTTGTGTAACGCTTGCACCTCACAGTTCACGGCTTCACAGCCTCCAGTAAATCCCTCCAGCGTGTCTCTTGGCTGTTTTGTATTAAGATTCTCCCGCGGCCTGCAGCAGGATGTGCACACTGGAACAGGATGCAGGAAAACGGTCCCCTCAAGCCTCATTCGTGTCCTCCAGAGAAAGAATAACTCTTGCGAGATGAAGTCCGAGATGTTTCCACCACCCTTTTTTTTTTTTTTTTTTTTCAAGCCCTAAATCTAATTTTACAGCTGAGACGTCTAAACGTGCACGTTTTTTTTTTTTTTTAACAATTTACAGTCTGCAAAGCGGGAAGGCACCGGCAGTGTGTGGATGCGAGTGTGAAAAGTCATCAGCGGTGCACGACGCCACGAAGAGGCCTTTTAATAAAGCTGCAGCGTCCGTCACTGGAAGGTTTGGTCCCAAGGACACGGCGTCAACGCACAGCCGCTTGTCTTAAAACAAAGCGCGCACACACACACACACACACACACACACACACAGACACGCTCAGGTGAACGGCAAGGACGAAGCCAACAAAGGAAATAAAAACCACCTCTCTCTGACTTTTCGCCTCCGTTTGGTGTCTGTGTACTCTGCGTACTGTGTGTACTGGCAGACATGGCGCCCCGCTCCCTGCCTCCCTCCCTGCCTGCCTCCCTCCCTCCCCCCGAGTCAACCAGGACGAGCACAAAGGCTTCTACAAAGGCAAAGACCTCTCAGAGTTTCGAGGCCAGAGGTTCTATTATCATTCCGCTGCTCTCATTCAAAAAACTGGAAGAAAAATGCAAACGCGACGCCTGATCTCACGTCACCTGTCAGCTTTCTCTGAGGTCTGAAGTCAAGGGGGAAATATTCCACGGTGAAACGTCAAATGCTTCTCTCGTGTTCTGTTGTTTACATTGCAAACACTTGCATTGTAGAATCCTGCTCGCTGCTTCTCACCCAGCTCGTGTCCGCCTGTAATTCTTCAAATCCACTTCTTTTACCGTTGGGTAACTCTTGATGTGAGTGCGTTCGAGTCCCGATGGTCTCTCCTGGAGACTCTGGATCGTCCACGTCACCCTCGTGCACACCGAACCCTCGCGGTTGCGCCGCGGCCGTTGCGTGCAAGGCGGTGCTAACGCCATTCTTTACCATGTATAAGCCAAGGTGCCCCCCCCCACCCCTCAAGCGCAATTTGTCTCCGTGGTCATTCCCATGATGCTCGTCGGCTTTAGTCCCTGTCAGTCTCCTCTGTCTGTGACCGCCCGGCTCCTCATTGTGATCTCCTCGCAGCAGATGGAGGCCCTTTCAGCGCCATCAGCTGGGGCTTCGGCCCACCAAGACATTAGTCATGCCTCCGGGCTACCGGGGACACAAGAGGGCTAATTGGAAACAGATCACACACACATGTGATCACATTCACACGTGCAATCGCACACAAAGACAAGAGGGGAACCCACATGCAGGCCACCACACACACACATATACAGAATATCGCGCACTCAATTACTCAGGCCCTCACACTAATACACTCTCACACAATGCGTCACACACACTTGCACTCTCTGTCTTTCAGAGGCCCCTCCGCCCCCTCCAAAGCGAGCACCTCGGGGTGAGGGGAAGGGGGTCAGTTTATTGTTTCTCATGGAACAAACGAGGGACTCCACAGACGGGTAATGAGAGCGGGACAGAGGGTGGACGCGCGGAGAGAAAGGGAATCCTCCACCTCCATTAATGTGGCTTTTCCTCTCCCCATTTAAAAGGACAGCTTCGTCCCCCGGCCACATTGTGCGAAGTCAGTCCAGCGTACACCCTTAATGGCTAATACAAGCACACACACACACACACACACAATCCACACACTCTGCGGCTCCCACAATCAACTAGCTGCCTCTTAATCAGCTCATCGGGGCCTGACAGGTGGTTGCACTCTGAGTAAATACAATAAAGTTATGTCTGAATCGGGGCGTTTGTTGACCAGGTGCTCTTTTTAAAAAGATTTTTTCATTAGAAATGATTTAGTTTCCCGATAGCAGGAGGTCATAGCGACCGTTTCACCGTAGTCCCTCCACACTGCCACTGGCCGAGGGTTGTGAGATACAGCAAAGGTAAATAATGAACACAAAATGCATGTAGGGTGGCAGGCTGAGGCCGCTAGGGGTTGGCTGCAGATGGTGCACAAGCTGCAAGAACAGCTACGAGGTGTTAAGACACTTTCCAACCCGCTCTCTGCTAAAACGCATTTTAATGCATCTGGTTAACGGGATCCTTTTCTCCTCAAACACTACTCAGTGAAAACTGAAGACAAAAATGCACAAACTCCCTGAAACCTAATTTGACCTTTGGCCTTATTTCACCTGCTAGCATTAAGCTTCAGAAGCTAATGCTCCGCGTCCCCATCTCAACAAAACAGAGCGGCCAGTAGATTGAAAATGAAATAATCCCCAACCACCTGCACAAAGCCGGAGGTGAGGCCCACCTGTGCACAGGTACGTCCACAGCTCCGACAAGCAAACACCAACGTGAGCAGAGGGAACCAGCGGCAGCGTGAAGCAGAGCTGTGATGTCATGAGTGAACTGTGTGGTGCGAGATCAGTCACAGATTGACAATGAATCCCTTTGAACCCGAAGAATACATTGAACAACCATATGTGCCGTTATGGTGAAAATATGAACGCTGCTTCAGAGGGAAACGGAAAGGTAAAATGTCAAATACTTTTGGTCAGGCACATGCAAATGGAAATGTCCAGGCAAACGGACGAACCAAATCTATGAAAAAATATAGATGTCTGTGAATATTGATTATTTTCTTGGGGCCAAAATCAAAGGGCCATTCGATTTGACTGTTTTTTTAGGATTACTGCCTGACATGCTTAATGTTACGTCAGAGCCAATGCATTCAATGTCACGGGTATCAACGTATTAGCCAGCAGGAGGAAATGACTGAAAATGCAGTCCACATATCTTAGTCTCAAAGCAGTAGACATGTCGAATGGAGCGGTCATGCTAGAAAATAGTACGAGGGATTATCTGGGGTCGATTGGAAGACAAACAGGTTAAAACCTGCTGGTTTTACCCGAGGTGACTAAATCTCTGCCTGGCTCTGCTCGTTCCTCTCCCTCTCTCTCTCTCTCTCTGCCAGATGACGAAGAAACGGAGCGGAAGATGTCATTCAGTGTCTGCCAATTAAATGATGCCCCGGAGCGTGCCTCGCTAACGCAGCTAATTTGTATATATTTAGAGATAGAAGTATGGCGGGGGGGGGGGGGGGGGAGATCCTCTCCGGGTGGTTCGGCTCAGCGGAGTCGGGGGAGGCCTTGATGGACAGTGGCTGATTAAGGGGAAGTCCAGAGCAGGTCGGGTTTGCTCCGATGCCCCGAGGCTTTGTCAGGGCAGCAAACATCTCGGCCTCTGGCACCAACACGCCTCCCCCATCACTTATTCATTCAGTGTCTGCGGTTGAAGTGCTGACAGCGGGGGGCAGAGGGGGGGAGGAGGGGAGGGGGAAGGGGGGGCGCACAGGGTTGTGATGAACAGGATATTGTTGTTTAGAGCTGCTTCAGTGACCGACTGCTCCACAGTCCACCTACCTCTCGTGATGAAGAGCAGCCAATGAATGACATTAAGGAAGGTGGAGGAGGCAGACGGAGCCAGGTGGCAGATGACAGACGTCATCCAGGGGCAGCAGTCTGGAGTCGGTCCTGAGGCTGTGGATACGTTTCCTCTACCATGATCAATAATACATTAGGCGCACATTAATATCTGTTGTCTGATTTGCATTCATGTTTAAGTCCTTTGTAGGAATGTATGACCCATGAAGGGGAAGAGAAAAGGAAAATGGAGGGAACCATCTTTCACGAGAAAGAAAGAAGACATGAAATAGATGCTGAGCGCACAACCTACACTTTGGTTCGCACATGTAGAGGGTGAATGAAGTCATCAGTTACCGGCCTCAGGTAACACGGTTAGCTCTGGCAGCATTGCTGAAGCTGTTTGGACAGTTTGGGCTGTGGACATACATCTATACACTACACAGAAGCACTTACCGGATTCATTGGGAAATATTCCCCCTGAATCGATAGAGGGCTTTTAATGGGAAGCAGCTGAGCAAACAGTAGACAGCAATTAACACAATTAATAGTGGCAGACCAGAAAAGAGAGCTAAAATATTGACATTTTATAATATAACCATTTAATATAATAATGACATGCATATGCCTTGTAAACCAAACAGGATACAGTGTTATACAAATACAGTGAAAGTGAAATACATTTATTGTCTTGTTGACTCTGTGTGAGGAAGAGAATCGAGAACAGAGTTGAGTTGAGTTTGAACTCTCGTACGGTCCTCAAATGTCATCGTGTTGGAAATTCAAACGCAATATTCGAGCTTCATGTTGCTGTTGCCTCTCATGAGGTATTTCATATATTGATTTTTCTTAACCTCGGGTCGTATCCATGGAAACACCCTCAAATCAATGGACTTAACACCATCCGACCTTGTTGTCGAAACAGAATTGTATATGTATGAACAAAAAGAGCTTTCATCTAACTGTTTTCAGTGTAGTGATACACATTTGGGATGAAACACGCACAATGCGCCGCCTTTACGGTCTGTTTGGAAATTTAAGCATCCCACATCGAGTAAACCTGTTCCTCCGGTTAATTTATTCATTTGTATCGAGCCGTCAGACATTAATTCCTACAGGCCTTTGTTTACATGCAGCCTGCATGGCCTCGCTCACAATGAATAATGTGGAAAGTAACAAGCAAGAAACCGAAGTATCACGGGACAAATGTAGCTCTAATTCTTTGACAGCAGGGGCTTCGAGTGCTTCCACTTAAGGGCGAAACATGTGCATTCACTCGATAATCACATTGAAGCATTAGAACAAAAGAATTTCTGCAACTAAACAAGGGAATCTAATTATTCCACTGGTGTTGCAACAGGAGAATTGGACACCACATGGTGATTATTTCATCACCCGCCCGGAGTAGATGTCCTCCATTTGTCCCTCATTGGTTCCCTTTGTGAACTGACACACAAGTGGAATTTCTGTGCATGTGTTTGTGGGTTACACAGTCATTGTTGGTGACATCAGTTTATGGTCACTGGGTCTTTATGGTGGGGGGGCTCTGGGCGTCGACGCCAATAAACTGCACAATGAAAGATTGCGGGACAAAGGAAATACACTCCGGGGAGGAATATGGAAACGGTCAATGAAAGCAATCAGGAAAAACCAAATGAAGTCGAGCCCTCTGAGGAGACGTGGCGCGCACGGGTCGGGTGACAGTCCGCGGCCGCACCGCTCTGTGGTCATAAATATTTATGCAAATATTACGTCTTGTTGATCAGATTTTGAAAGCCGCGTTAATCCCTTGATTTATTGTAACACACGTGACTCCTGGGCCATGAAATTGACTTACGGACTTTTTACAAATGACAAAAACGCAATGTTGACAGAAGATTAAGCCTATGAATTATATTTAACTATTACCCTCACATTTTTGATCAGTGCTCTCTATTATTTAAGTTACCGACAGTGATGGCGAGTAAAGAAAAGGGCCTCAGTGTGGTGCAGTGGGATGTAACCGGGCCATTTAAAACGAAAACAAATCAAATCATAGCGTTAAAGTCTAATTTACGACTTAATATCTACAGAATGTATTTATTTGTCTCCCTTCATAAAATACAAACAGAAATACATGAAGGTTTCTTACCCTCCATGTCCTCCCTTCCAATCATCAAATGTTGTCACAATTTCCTTGTGTATTTGCTTTGGAACTTGATGCCATTGCATCAATAGAACACTGAAATCTCACATTTAAACGGGAACCCTTTATAGGGAAGGCTGACAATTCTTCCGCATCTGAACACGAGGCATTGGCCCACCAATCAGATCCTCATCCCACCAAAAATGTCGCGAATCTCGCGAACGCCACTTCTCCTTCGCCATTAAAAACTCGCCAAAATCCGGCAGCCATGTGAGGTCCAGAGCGGAAGTCACAGGTGATCCGACGGTCGTCGGTCACCTGGGCGAGGGTGTGAACTGGGCCCCCACCGCACAGCAAAATTCTTTGAGTTCATTTTCCGGTGTTTCGGCAAAAGTGCCGAGTTGAAATCACACTGCAAAAAGTTGATTCAACTCTCACAGAGTCAATTGTAGGAAAGAGTCGTTATTCAGAGTCAAGATCAGATGCATTTGCGACTCTTAGTAGAGTTGAATGAACTCTCTGATGTGACTGTGCACTGTCACACCTCTTGGTGTTTGGTTTAACTCCACGTGCTGTGGGCGCATGGATTGGGGAGGATGAGCTGGGAACCACGAGGTTGGTGGTTCAAACCCCGGCCGCTACATGTCCCACGTCAAAGTGTCCCTGAGCAAGACGTCTGACCCCTAATGGCTCCCCAGGCTAAAATGTAAAAACCATTGGTTAAAAATGTAAGTTGCTTCGGATAAACGTCTCAGCTAAATGACCTGTAATGTATTTAACACTGGGCAGAGTGTTGATTTAACACTGACAAGAATGGGACAATACAAACACCAGCTTACAGTTCAAATTCAATCTCACAGAGTCAATTTAACGCTCTGAAATTTGCTGTGTGCCTCCTCGCTTCGGCTAATTTGGGTTCTCTGTTTCTCTGCAAGGGAGCGGCAGCGCTCGACCACCGAACAATCCATGTGTTCATTAGTGGTCGTCTGTCTGAGGCGCCCGTGAAATACGCTTTGTTTTTCCCACCCGGACGCTCGTTCGTCTCTCTGGAAGCAGATGCACTCTGGTTTCCTCCCGTTACTGAATCAGCTTCCAAAAAACCGTCGAAGGGGCAGAAGCTCCGGGCCTGGAATGACAGCGTAGAGGTGAGACGGATAATGAGAGCGAGGAAGGCGGAGCGGGAGGGTCGCACGGACTTTGGAGAGGAAATTTGAGAGAGGAAAAGATGAGCGACGGGCGTCATCCCTCCCTCATCATCACTCCCTCATCAACCCTCCCTCATCATCCCTCACTCATCATCCCTCACTCTGAATTTGAATTCTCCGTAGATTTGAAGAGGTCACTTAGTGAGCACGGAATAAAGCAGCAGAATAACAGTCCCCGAAGAGAGACCCCTTGTACTCAGCAGTGTTCATCGACTAGTGGCACTCAGTGCAGCCAAGTGGACATGAACGAGTGGCAATTAAATGGAGAGGATGGAGTTGGGAGTAAGGGGAGACGTATCGAGAGGCAGGGGGACGTGAGACCCTCGAGCGTGATGACAGGAAGGGAGGAGCGAAGGATGACCGGCGTTCCAAGGGATCGGGTCCTCGCTGCCAAACCACAGTCTCCTCGCGCGCTCACTGCAGACGGCCGACAGTTTATGGGGGAGACGGAGGGAGAGACGGAGACGGAGGGAGAGACGGAGACGGAGGGAGAGACGCGGTTCTTAGCTGGCAAGATCCTGGAGAGAACAGGAGGCCGCATGATGGACTCAGAGACAGAAAGACAGAGTAAAAGTCCCGATTGGAATTGGTTTCAAAGTGGATTTCATTCATAGATTTCCCATGAATGTGTTTGGGGTTCAGACTTTGTATTCAGGGCAAAATAAACTTTAAAAAAATAATAAAAACCAAGCGGTAAAGAAACGCTGTGTTGATCATCAGCCGTTTGTCTGATGATAAAGACGTTAAAAACTTGGGATCCTTTTCTAGGAGGAGCTGATACAGACATTAAATCCTGATTCCAATATTGTATTGTTTTAATGACAGTAATATTCATTAACTCATCTGGGTCCTTTTCTTGTGTTTGACAGTTTAAATGGTATTTATGACGCATTTCGGAGCACCTATGAGCAGATTCTTATTCCTCTGGCCCAACAGAGTCGCATTAACGTGTTTTAAAATCACACCATCCCTTCAGTAATTTAAAATGCCTTAATTCTTTTAGTGTTGCGTTATGCTGTTGGATTTGTCCACGGGCGATATTCAGAGTCACTTTTGAGTTATCTTCTAATCCCCCCTTTCTGGTTCTGATTGGGTAAATATCATTCATGGTGCCGTTAGATCGAGGGGATGGGAGATTAAATAGTTGTTGACTGTAGTTTTTTGGAATGAAACGTTGATTGGCAACAAATACAAAATATTTCCCTAGAAAGAAACATGGAAATAGTGACATCCGTCTTCCAGTTGCCATTAGTCATAATAATAATTGTAATGTTATAATAATTGTTTATCGGATTCACTTCATTCATCAATGAATCGTGTTTTCTTCATCACTTTAAATAAGGCCGTGCTGTTGTTGCTCCGAAACCTGGTGTTTTGACACGAGGACGATCTGTAGAGTGGCTGTCATTCCCTCACACACACACACACACACACACACACACACACACACACACACACACACACACACACACACACACACACACACACACACAGTTAAACACAGCTTGGAGGAATAAACTCCCCCACCGTCGCCATTGTTACTGTCTGTTGCAGTTACCACAGCAACTAACACGCAAACACACACGTCCAGGCTTGTGTTGGCTCATGCACACATGTCGGTGCCCCCCCCCCCCCGCAACATCTCTCTCACGCACGCAGAGCGGGTGTTGAACGACGGCGCTCTCTTGACCTTGTCGCCACTTGGCGTGCGTCCAAGCCGCGGGGGGGGGGGGGGGGGCGAGGTGAAGGACAGGCGTGCTCTTCATTCTCCACCTCACATTCCTCCTCCAGTAGACGCACACAGACACACACACACACACAGACACACACCTGCGCTGGCGGACTCCCAATTAGATCATTTGTGTTGATGCTGTCAGGACGGCAGCAGCGTCTCATTATTGGGCCGATAATTAAGAAAAGCCTGACGCAGCGGATTTCCTTCTCCAAGCTGCTGTTATTTCATTTGATTTGATCCTAAATGCAAATACTGCCCGTTTTTAAAAGTCTACGTGCAGCTGCAGCCTCTCACATAAGCAAAAAAAGGCATCTTTTCTGCAATCACTGCAACATTATAGCAGGTTTTTGAATAGGATCCACTATATGTAGTAATAGCAGACAGGCACTTGATGAATTACACGTGTCTGTCCTTCTTACTTCCCAGGCCCAGAGGACAGAACCGCCGCCTCAGCAGAAACGTGAAATATTCACGACTGGTCCGTAACAAGCTGGACATGAAACGCTCCTCTTGGCCTCCCGGCCCACACATTCCACGCGCAGGAATCAAGCTAAACGCTTGTTGTTCTTCCCGCTGTGGCGAAGTTGGCAGTGAACTTTTGCCAGCGTTTGACTTTGCTCTCCCCTCCTTGTTCCTTTGCCTTGTTTGCTCTTTGTCAGCGTGTCAGAATAATGAGGGCAAGAGAAACGCTGCGGAGAAGCGACGGCCAGCTCAGTGCCCCGCATGAATATTCAGTCCCCGCATATGGCGCCGCGCACGAGGATCTGCATTCACTCGCAGGCACTAATTAGGATGCCCGGTTTGAAAGGAAGCGGCTGCGGTTGCTGTCAAAGAGCCTCCCGGGCTTAGTTAGGAGTTTTTCTCCACTCGAAAAAAAAGGGGAAACCAGGGAGGGCGAGAGGAGGAGGAGGAGGAGGAGGAGGAGGAGGAAGTGGATTATCTAAGTGTGGACTGACCTGTGAGGAGACACTGAGGAGCTTTTATTAGGGAGAGAGAGAGAGAGAGAATGTCACGTCACGTCATGGATCACCGAGCTCCCTTTTTTAAAGGGTAATACTTTGGTTTGTTGTGTTTTTGAGTTGGTTTGTTTCAGGTTCATCTCTGCTGGCAGATATCAGAGCATTTTTTTTACTCTTGATCAGGATGAATAACAACACCCACAGACAGGAACGAGCAACCAAAGTAAACACGGCGAATCTCTGTTCGTCATCTTACATTCAGAAGTGTTTTCATTTCAGTCCAATTGCGGAATAATTTGGAACATATTGCAATGTAACGTGATCCAACCGCGACAATGCACCAAATTACACGCTGCGAAGGGACTCGGATGACAGAAGAATAGAAATAAGCTCCACACGGGTGCTGTTCATTCCCGGGGAAAGTGTTGCATAACAACACATTCGTGCTGTTTTGTCCAGAACGTGTTCATGCGCTCAGTCACATGAAATGAATACAAGCTATTCCAGGAAATAATCTATAAAGGAAATGTTTCCCATCACTTCTTCTGTCCCGCGACAGATTTGTGTCACTGCAGGAACATTATTACTCCCACCACCTAAATAAATAAATAAAAAAGCCTGACTCGCGATAATACCAACAGCACAACACGAGTGGATGTTGTGTAAGTGGTGGAGAAAAATGGGACAGCTTGATTGGTGTGGGAGTGCTTGGAGATTAAAGAGGACGGCAGTGTCAACTTTGCACAAGATGATTGGCGCTTGCGAAGGAGAGATAACTGTGCGCGTCCCGGGCCCGCGGCGCTCTCTTGCACGGGTCACAACAGTCTGTAATTAAAGTAAATATTGTGGCGAGTGTGAGGAAATACTCAAATCAAAGCATCCAAGCTCCATAGTAATGTTCATTCCTGGACATTTAGCATGCTTCAGCATCCCGCTGTTTCGATGCAGCGGCCTCGCTGAGAGCAGTGAGGGGGCAGCGAAGGGTTTGTTGTGTTCATCACGATCTGCACGCAGCCTCACTGGCCCTCAACAGGGGTTCCGAGTGGGAGCCACGCATTCTGCATCCAGAGGCCATTAAAAAATATTGTACATCGTGCAACATTCTTAAATGTATTCCAAACAAATATAGCAATGAGGAAAAAAAATTGACACAGACAGAAAAATATGCATGTTCCCTAAATAGCGTTGGCGCTCCGGGTCTGGTGATGCATTCAGGAATCAGGAATCAGGAAACATTTATTGCCAAAATATGTCAAACATACAAGGAATTTGACTTGGCGGTTGGTGCGCGACAGTAGACAGTGTGACAATAGACAACAAGACAGCAGTGCACAAGTAATAAAATATAATGCTATGGGTTAGTAGAATAAGGCTATGGGTTAGTATAAAATAAGAGAATAAAGTTAAAGTTAAACATATTTAAAAGGTTAAAAAACATTAAAAAATAAAGTGCACTAGCGAACAAGTGACAAAGTGACGAGTGACGACAAAGAGAAGAAACTGTTTATGTGGCGGCAGGTCTTAGTCCTGATGGACCTCAGCCTCCTGCCAGATGGAAGGGGCACAAACAGTTTTTGTCCGGGGTGAGAGGGGTCGGCCACCATCTTTTTAGCTCGCTTCAGAGACCTGGAAGCGAACAAGTCCTGCAGGGACGGCAGATTGCAGCCGATCAGCCTCTCTGCAGAGCGGAGGACGCGCTGCAGCCTGCCCTCGTCCTTGGCTGTGGCTGCAGCGTACCAGACGGTGATGGAGGAGCAGAGGATGGACTCCATGATGGCCGTGTAGAAGTGGACCCTCATCGTCTTTGGCAGGTTGAATTTCTTCAGCTGCCTCAGGAAGAACAACATCTGCTACAACCTCACTTGTTTTATACAATTGTTTGCCTGTGCGTGTATGTGTGTGTGTGTGTGTGTGTGTGCGCGCCGCTCGGCCCGTCCCAAAAGTGCAGTTAGTAGAGTGTAAAGTGGTGACCACATCCTGACTCTGAGGTGGCCTCATCGGAGGGAACCGACCCGTCCGGCTCTCAGGATGAGTTAAAGTTTTGCCCTGCTGTAAATATCCGGCGAGCCACTAAATAGCTGTTTGGTGGTTTGAGGCGGACGAATCTCCTTCCTGCTGATAAAGTATCTCTAAGAGTCGTCATTCATGAGGACAACAACGCAAACCCAGGCGTGGACCGAGTCCAAGACCGCAGCCAGTGTAAGGGGACACTGCCTGTATAACTACCACAGATCTTCATCGCGTAAACAGGCGTCTGCGTGTTTCACGAATGTTGCTAAATACGATTTCAAAGGTTTCTTCGGTTGGAATGAATTCATGAAAATCATTAACTTTATTTACTGACCAATATGCCAGAGGACAGCTCATGTTTATTGGCAGCTAGCTGGGAAGCACAGAACAGTTTTATTTTTGCATCCTGGCCATGCAGCTCTCCAATGTTGCAGGAGATGTTGTTTGTGTTTGTGGAGCTGGACTCCTGTGCTGAGCTCTGGGCAAAGCTAACCCTGATGTCAGAATGTCCTAAATAAGCGTTCCGAGGCCACATGTTGTAAACCGCCGCGTAAACACAGCCAGCGGTGGGGCAGCTGTGCTCCAACAAGAAGGTTTAAACCTCTCTGAGGGCCCAAACACCCACACCGAGTTAACAATCCAGGTAAACAAAGGTACGACTGTCCTGCCCAACGAGGAGCCCGCTGCCAAACGCTGAAGCATTTAATCGAGGGATGGGATTCAGGCGGCTGATCAACACGTCCATATGGCGGCTTAATGGATTCGCCCACAATCGAGCGAGTTTACCTCTGGAAACAAAGAGCCTCTCAGTTGGAAAGCCTTCAGCGTGCGCGCTGTTGATACAGAGACCTTCTCGGGGAATGGATGCCGGCGATATCTGAGCCGTGGGCTTAATCCTGCGTGAGTGGTGCTGCATGTAGAGTTTGGAGCATGATGAAGTGACTGTTCTCACGCACACACACACACACACACACACACATAAACGCAGTTTCCATTACTTTAGAGGACATTGCATTGACCTCCAGCTATTTCCCGGAGACTTAGTCCAACCCTAATCGCTTCTTGCCTTGTCCCAACCTCACCACAGCCTTAAACCGAGTATAATGAGTTAAGTCTTGCGTAAACACAACACAATGAGTAATAGATGCCCACACAGTACGGTTTAGCGTTGGAGTAGTAGAAGTAGACAATACAACGGTCTTGGATCAGAATTTTTCCGTAACTTTTTCTCATTTACTGTGATTTTGATTTATTCAATGCTTCGTAGTCACAGAAATAATCTTCAACCGTGCAAATAAAACACGAGGAATGAACCAATAACTGCTCCATTAATGAAACACGTTGCAGTTTTGTGGCACCTTTCAGTCCCTCAAATGTGATAAAATAACAAATATTTAATCAATCGGGGCTTTGACTGAAATAAAATAAGAAAACAAACCTCTAGCTGAAATGAGTTATTCGAATCATCTATTCATATGCAAATTATTTTTTGGATTAAAGGATGGAAAATGAAGCCAAAATTCCATCACATTTCCCCAGATCTAAGTCAGTATCTCTAAGTAGGTTTTTCTGGTCCAAAATTCAAAGATTTTAAATTAAAATCACATAAACTAAAAGGAAAGTAACAAATCCGGAAAAATTAGCAGTTGTAAAAGGAGTTTTTTGTTCATTCACAATCAACATTTATATATCTATTTAAAAAATATATGTTTTTCCTCCTTCTCTGGGCCGTTGATGAATTTGCATATGAATGAATATAGACGTATAAATAATATCATTTAAGTATTTGATTTAGAACCTTTTACCCGATCCCACCAGCTGCATTTCAGCTGTTAATCTACTCACAGAAATGACTTTATAAGGCAGCGTTATCCTAAAAGCACAATGTTTAGACCTAAAAGAGCCTCGCATCAATCTGTTTATCCACACTGACACTGTTTACTGAGAACCTCGTGGAGAGAAAGACCCGGAAGGTTGATAGCAAGCAGTGTGTTCAGCTGCAAAGGGAACCGGGATATTTGTGAATATTTCCAGCCCTGCTTTTAACGCTCTCATTCGGTTTCTTTTATTCTTTTGCCAAATCTCTGCATCAACGCATCATTCTCCTCCTCCTCTTCCTCCTCTTCCTCCTCTTCCTCCTCCTCCTCCTCCTCCTCCTCCTCCTCTGTCTTTGGATACGCTCGTCTCCTCCAGCGGGCTTCATCTCCTCGCAGGCCGCTTGGAGTTGGCCACGTTGACAGAACGTCTCCTCCCGGAGGGATACACAGGTTTTCAAGCTGGGACAGAGACCGAGGACACTTGAATTAACAACCCTCCATACGTGCACACACACACACACACACACACACACACATTTTTGTCCCATACGCTCATCACTATTCATCACTAGTCTTCTGCATGTCCTTAAAAGCTGACAGGGGGGATGGAGAGACACAGGAAGTTGGAGAGAGAAAGAAAAATGAGGTGAACGGGGAGGACGAGGAAGGATTAGAGAAAGTAAATCCTTAAAGATTTAAAGTCACAAGGATTTTCATGGTTTCTTGGTCCTGTGATTAATATATTTCTGTTTGAAGCAGCAGTACACGACGCAAAGGCTTCTTTCATTTTCTGCTGCGGTCGTAAATATTGCTTCTTAGAAACAGAACTTTTTTTTTAGCCTCATTTCTTTTAACGATGGCAGTCGGGGTCCTTTGGTCCAGATATTTCCACAGCTACATTGGGATGTTTTGACAGAAACGATTAAATAGACATTCATGGTCCTCAGAAGATGAATAATATTGGTGATCCCCAACTTTTTCCTTCCTTTCATCACGAATCCTCAAAACATATCGAGATCTACAAGCTGAAGAAGCCAAAGCAGCATGTGCAGATGTTCTGTGTACCTTCAGCGGCGTTTGAGCAAGTGAAAGATAAACATACTTTGCTTCTAGTAGCTATATTTTCTTTTTTTGGTAAACCAGACCTTTGATATGTATATTTTGGTCGATCGCTCTCAAAAACGATCTCACTAAAATCAACTGGTCTGCTACTTTTGGGAGTAGGGAATGTCCTAAAAACTAGTCTCCTTTTTTGACTGTGATAAAAGATTAAATAAAAAACATGCACACACATGACAGTAAATAGTGTCAAACTGATGAGCGTGCAATGTGCTTTCATGTGCGACAGCAGGAAACCATGAAACATCGCGAATGTCTAACAAGACGAACGATTTAGTCTTGATCAATCGCAGACCCCCCCTTATGAAAATGAGGATAACAAAAGCGATCCTCTGATCCGCAGCGCCGTCTTGGCGCTTCTCCATCGCCGGGGACTAAACTGGATTCTTCCTGTCGATACGAACCCGCTCGACAGAGAAATTATCCCAAACGAGCCTCCAACGAATCCTCAAAGCCGGTGGCTCATTGATTATCAATGCTCCAGAAATCTCCCCTTTAATGGAGAGCCGGTTGTTTGGCTCCTGGTTGTGGAAGACGATCAGTTTGCTGCAAAATATTGATCTAATTACTCTGATTCCCTTTGACTGTAATTCCCTGTGTTCCAGAAGGGTGAAGCACGCCAAGGACTCGCTCATTAAATGAGTTACACCTTGCTTGCTGACAACGATAAGCATTGTTATTTTGCATTTTTGCAGTTGTTGTTGTTGTGCAAGTTGTGCGCCTTCGGTTGGGTGCGAAGATTCTGATCTCAAAATGAACATTTTGAGGTGTGTTCCCCACTCAATTGGGGTTCGGTGACTCGTCTGCGGCTCCGGGGCTCAGAGGAGCCTCCGTCTCTGTCAAAGCTTCCACCTCCACCAGCTTCTATTTGTTCACCTGTTTTTTTCCCCACAGCTTCTCTGCTGCGTCTCCAGCAGCACTGCACCGCAACGCTTTATTATCTTCCATCCTCCCATGCAGCGATGAACCTACAGGTAAGAATAGAAGTGACAATGTGCAAATCATATTTCCTCCCGCGCGGGTGGAAAAGCAGAAATACAACCATCCCTTTTTGTTTTGCTCGATTTCCTTCGCTGCACCACCTTTGCTGCAGTGCGGTTCGGATTATGAATCAATGATGCCTTGCAGAAGCGTCCTGATTGGATCTATAAAAGGTAATGTCGCATGCAGCTTGACTCGCGTGCGTCCACGGATGCAGTTTGTGAACACGGACACCCTCGTGCACGCCAGCGTATGCGGGCCACCAGGTGAAAGGAAACATCCACGATAGTGGAGCGGAGGGCAGAGTGTGAACAAAAGGTCATTACGGGGGGGCGGAGGGGGGGGTGTATCTCAGGACAGTGGGCCGTTATGTCGTTACACCGTAAAAAAAAACACTCATTATGTGGCGGTAATGTCGGCCCCCCGGCGTCCCCGGCTCAACCCGAACACACAAAATGGTGCCGCTAAACCAACACAGAGGGCTGTTTCCATTTGCCGGCCGCAACATGTGGTTCTTGGAAGTTGCTTATTTTGTAGCTAAGATGCTTGAAAGTACCGAGGGCGAGGGAACGGAGCGCAGGACCGTTTCATCTCTGCTCAGTTTGGGTTTGCCTGGCCAGAGATTTGGAGCCGAGATACACATGTGAGCTACATTTCCTCTGGGTTTGCATCTTTACTCTGGCTCTCGTCTCTCCATCAAGGGAATTAAAAAGGGGGGGTTTTTTTGGTCCGTTGTTGTTTGTGTTTCCATTGAGACCTGAAGACCTGAGTGGATTGTGCTTGTTGGAATGCTTGACTTTGTTTTAAATGTAATCAAACATAGAGAACTGCTCTCTGATGCTACTAAATCAACGCTCTCGTGCTTCCTTGTTCTGTGATTGAAACATGCACGGGGTTCGAGCATTGAAACAAATGTTGTACTTTCCGATCGCACTTTCTCCTTCATGGAAACTTTTTGTTTTGACCAAAGTCCACGAGGCCCCGAAAGGGTTCCGAGTCCTCGGGGAAAGTCCATGTGGTTGAAATTGTTGGGGGAGAATTTGCTGATCTGCATATTGAGTTTCTCAACATCCACCACAGAAATGAGGCTTTTATTAATTAGTGGGTTAAAGCGGGTCCATCAGAAGCCCTTTTGGGGTTGAAAGCAGCGGCCGGTTGCTGCTGGAAACCAGCGTGATGCTGAGACCAGTAAACGCCCCGTAAGCGTGTAAAGGAGTCGAGATGTTTTATACGCACATCCAGTGTGTTTGGATGCGACTTCCTACGACCTAATTCCTTTGATTTAGAAAAGAATTGCTCACAGTACGTAGACAAGTCTCAACCCGAGAGCAGCAGCCCTGGTATGTAACCAGCGGACATGTTTATTCCCCCCGCAGTTACAACGACAAATTGCAGCATTTACGAGATTCCGACACATCAACACATTTCACTAAACGTCTCCCTCGTGCACCTTTGCTCTGCTTCCCTATAAGTCCCCACGTCAATCACGCCGCTCACCACCACCACCCTCCTCCTCAGGCATCTCTCGCCCGTCTCACGCCCTCCAGCCTCCAGCGGCCTTTCTGAGCTGAAGTCAATACGATCGATGCGGATACGGACTGTGGCCACTTGCCTCCCGGCTGCTGTCGATCCAGCTGATTGTCGCACGCGCAGAAAGGACGACAGCCTCCGTTGTGTTGCAGACACGCGGGCCGGCCAACGCTTGGAAGGTACGGTTCAAATGAAAACCTCTTGGCGAGAGTGTCAGGAGGGGGCTGAAATGGATTTTAGGGTTTTCAGAATGAAAATAGAAGATGCATCCTCTGAGGAGGCCTTTTTTCACCGTTTGCTGGAAATTCATGAGATTATTTTCTCCGTGACCTTAAATTCCAAATGATGGGCAAAAGGAGGACGACTCCTGCATCACAGCGGTGAGCCTCTGCTGCTTGCATTGAGTAGACGTGAGACTTGAGTTTGAACATTTCACTCTAGAGTTCAATGAACCACGAACGGCATCAACAACCGTCTGCGTGTCTTCCGTTTTATTTTGACTCGTTTGCGACAAACGCTGCGTCTCCTCTCTGAGCCTCAGATGAAATCCTCTCAGCGCTGTCGATGTTTAAGCGTCACATAATGACGGCGATTACTCGAGAGGCACACACCTGGTCTCCACGTGGCCCGAGCACAGCGCTCCTCAATTTTCGGTGCTCCGCGTGCGGCCTTGTGGGGAACCTTTTTCCGCGTTCTCTCCTGGGAGCCGTGATGGTTGCTTTTATAAACCCGGCTATTTGTGCCTCTGCATTTGAGAAATCGTTTGGCTCTGTTGGTAAGACCAAATAAGTGCTTTATGAGCAAGTGATCTCCTGCAGGTAAACCGTTGAAGTCACATCGATCCACTACATACTTCTCTGCTGATGAGCTCTTCCCTCCGTGAATCTTCTGTCCCTCACTCGGCCTTTCCACATAACATTGGACAGACCCGCTGCGTGTGTGTGTGTTATGAGTGGATCATATATGTTTTCCCTGCCAGCCCAGCCTCTTTGTTTCCCTTCAGTTTACAGGCCGCGGGGTCTGATCCAGCAAACACGCCGCTTCTTGCCAAAACCAGCGAAGGTGAGATTTCTACCCGAGTGTAATGCAGAGTTTCAGAATAAAATCCAAAGAACACACAAAGCTGTTTGGAGGGTTGAGGGGCCGCAGAGGAAGGCAGGGGCCCCACAAGGAGCTCACTCCAAGTTCTGGACGGCTTGTTTCATTTTGGCCGGCCAGGTTGTGTAACAGTGGGAAGAGAAATGCATTTTATTGCTGACCTCTTGACCCGACTTAGGATGCCTTCCTACTCTCATGGAACCTTTGTAATTACTGGAGTCATCGAAATGTTGAGAAATGTTTTGAAAAATTCACATATTATCCCCACAATCACAATGGCAGCGCTCACCAATCGACTGTTTCTAATTTTACCTTTCACAATAAAAGCCCAAGACATGCACTGCATCACTGCTCACAGGGAGGAACATTCATTGACCCACATTTTAACCTGAAGCAGCTCTACAAAAGCAGTAAAATTAATGTTTGTATGATTATGATCCAACGAGGGACGTTGATCTGAACATTTAAATTCAAGCAGCAATTTTAGGAAATTATTGTGGACACTGTCCATTATCGGTTTGGGTCTCTTTTAACCCAAATATCCGAATGTTGTCTGACCTGTCGATCATAAAGTCATTGCTTAACAGACGTTTAGTGGCGTCCACACATCTCAGTAGTTGGGTTTATTCATTAGGTCATTAAGTCTGGAGTCCCTTCCTTCTTTCCAGAATCAGAGACCTCAGCACAAAAATGTCATCAAACCTCCGTCCAATAGACAAGCCACCAGTTAGTCCATGTGACAAATGTCCTACCAGGCTCTTTAGAAAAACAAAGCTTTTCTGATTTGTACCAAATGAAGGCCAACTTTCTTCTTTGTCTCTGGAACTCCTCTGCGACTAATCTCCGTATCTCTCTCTATGTCTCCGCCTGCCCGAACCCACAAACACCCTCCGGCCGCGGAGCCGTAATGACGGTTGATGGAATTACAGCGAAAATATTGATCTGCGTGCGGCTCGAACACTGAGCAGATCCCCACATTGGCCGCCAGCTTTTCTCAGTTTTCAAGGTCTGGTTTTGTTCCTGGAGAGCTTCAGAGGAGACGACGCACCACCAAGAATGAAATCGCAATAACACGATTACAAAACATGGACATTTGGATTATCCTACTGGGAATATTGGGAATGTAATTTTGTGGAAAGTCAGACGATGAGCAAGTCCTGTATTTTTGGTTTGGACAGCCCTACGTTTTCTTTTCAAAACCTTGCCATCAATACTTGGCCAATGGTAATGGTATGATGTAAGCCCACATGAGATAACTGGGAGGAGCGAGGGAGGCCCCCAGTCAACCCAACCTGAAGCCATTTATGTAGCGCAACTTTTACCTGATACCAAACCACTAAATGTCTTTGATTGTCAATAATTCATTGTTGCCTTTGTGCTTTTTCTGGGATTTGCTGACAAAATTGTTGAAATTTATAATATATGTTTGCAGCCGAGCTTCCAATGCAGATAATGTAATCCAAACTTAACTTCAGTCCTCATAAGTCAACCGAAGTGTCTCGTGAATGCGTTACCTGTCGGTCCGTGAGAAGCACTGTTTACAGCCCTCTGGCTGTCAAACAAACAATTTGTAGTAAAACTATTAACCGTGATAGTGATTTTGATTTGGTACCAACGGAGCAGAAAAACATTGGAGAACTCACCTATATTTACAGTTCCCTGTTGTGCCGTAACAGTGATAAGTAAATACCAGAGAGTCGAGGTCTGTGTTTGTGTGGGGATCCAGTGAGAGGAGAAAGGAACAACGGCTGAGTCATCGCTTTGTTTACGGCTTTTAAGAACAGCCCATCTTATTACACCTGTAAAATACTTTCAATCATTTTATTAGGCCTAGAAACACAACACACAAGGAGGTTTTATTTAATTATTCATTTTTTAACCGAGAGCTCTGAGATGATAGAATACATTTTGGGGTACAGTTTTTGTCCCCTGTAGTGACTGTCCTTAGTTAGCTATAGTAGACTTATTATATATAGCAACAGTATGCTGGAGTGAGACCATTCTGAATGACTACCGACCACATTTAGTTACAGTTCTACATTAGTTTATTTCTTCATGCATACATCTACTATATACAATTGCATAGCACCCCCCTGCCGGTGTGGAGTGTCTGCCTGCTATTCCCAATCATTCACATCCCCCTTAGTGGGCTTCCAAAAACACTGCTTGTTGGTTAAAACGCGTCTGTCCAAAGCGGTTGAAAATAACAGAAAGCACGCAGGTGTTGTCGTGAAAAGGATCTTTTGACATCGCATAAATATTATACAGTCCAATGGTTCTGTCCATCATGTGCATATTTAAGTTGCTGATGTTTCATGGATCTGATCCAGAGGTTTCTGTCATCGACCGAGCGGTAGCACGTTGGAATCCGGGTGTTGACAGCTGTCTCTCGTTGGCCCTTGCCTCACCTCTCTGCACCCTAATGGTGACGATACGGCGGTTGCCCCCTTCCGACCGTCTGATCGGAAACCAACAAGCACGTCCGGGAGCAACCCGATCTGCCGCCGCGGGACCATGGAAGAGCTCTAGGAACTCTAGACGGGGAGAAACGTGGTAGGAGAAAGTCACGCGATGAGTGCCACGCACACATCGGGTGTTGGGCCCCGTAATGAGGAATCAGAGTAACATTCCCCGAGGCCCAAACAAGGCAGCGACCAATGAGGTCATTCAACAGATGAACTGTGTCGACAAAACAGAGACTGCTTAGACTCATGTTAACGCATGTATGTCATAAATTCCTTTCCACAACTACACTGGTTTGGCCTAAGGCTTCGTTGTTAACTTTCTTTGCTTCCATATCACACTTGGAGTGGAATTACTGAGATCCACAGATAGCATGCAGTCTCGCTCCAGCCAACACTGGATGGCCTGTTACTATTTTCCATAGTGCCTATTTTTAGTTGGTTGCTTACTATTTAAAATGGGCCAAACCAGTAAAAACCATTTCATAATAATCCCTAAATAAAAGCATTTTGACGATGTTTCTCTTTCATTTATTGTAAAGAGGTAAACGTACATTGTGAAAACATTCACAATTAATTAATAATTCATTTATAAAACATATGAACAGCCTGAGGGCCTGCTACTCTATTTACCAGATCTTTTTTCCCCTAGTTTGCATCGACTAATAATGTTTAGCAGTGCATCTAAACTTGTCTCGGAGTTAAGGAACACATAGATGTTGTGATACTTTCATGGCTGTACATCAAGCTCCATCCCCCTCAGCACCTCCCTCCTGGCGCTAATGGTTAGTGGAGGTCACTAAAACACCTTTTTGTATTGTGAAGATGGAAAGAATCTTGGCAGGATTTCGCACGGAGAGTCTCGTTTCGCTAATATTTGACCGTGAGATGGAGAAGCTGGCTTTAAATCACAGCCGACAGGGAGGTAATCATCTTTACTGGGGCCTGTTCTTCTTCAAAGGCCCTTGTCCATTTTTAGCTGCATGTCATTTTCTGAGGTCATGATGTCACCCCGGCGTCGGCTTTCAGGCTGATCTTTACAATCCCTGGTTCCCTTTTTAAAACCCGCCATTACAAAAACAGGCAGCGAAGTAAACCAGTGATTCAACCCCCAGCTTTCATTTCCCCTCCGCTTGTTTGGAGCAAGATGATACTTCCTGGAGTTCATATGTGTGTGAGAGAGAGAGAGCGGATACCAAACAAAGACACACGAAGCATCAGCTAAGAGGCAAACTCAGCCAAGAGTGATTTTCAGATGAATATAGCAGAGATGTTTTGTTAAAAGAAACAAAGAAGTGTCTGAGCTCATTCTGAATCTATGCAAAACAGGGAAAAAGGTTGATTTCTATTCAGCTTTTAGAGACACTGGCTTTGGCCCTAAAATGTTCAAACAATTTTGATTTGATTTAATAAGAGAAAGGTGTTTTAATATGTTTAGATCTTTAGGTGTATATGAACCTTTTCAAAGGGTTCAGAACTGTTAAACACAGACTTTTGGTCATTCCACGTTGGGTATCCATACACTTCAAAAGGTAACCCCAAAAAGCAAAAACACCTTTTGGGTGCAAATAGGTTACAAAACGTAGCTTGAAGCGATTCCAGGTTAAGTTTGGGTTTAGAACAGGAAACGATTCCTGGGTCAATACTGTGTTTGTTTGACCATCACTCCATCCATTCATCCTCCCATCCCTCCATCCATACATGAAGCCATCCATCCGTCCATCCATCCATCTAGCTATCCAGCCATCCAGCATCCCTCCATCCATCATCCCAACCATCCACCCATCCATGCAGCCATCCTTCCGTCCATCCATCCATTCATGCAGCCATCCTTCGTCCATCCATGCAGCCATCCTCCCAGCCTCCCATCCATCCCTCCATCCATCCATCCACCCAACCATCCACTTCTCCATCCATCTATGCAGCCATCCTTCCGTCCATCCACCCATTCATGCAGCCATCCTTCGTCCATCCATGCAGCCATCCTCCCAGCCTCCCATCCATCCCTCCATCCATCCATCCACCCAACCATCCACTTCTCCATCCATCCATGCAGCCATCCTCCCATCCCTCCATCCATACATGAAGCCATCCATCCGTCCATCCATCCATCTAGCTATCCAGCCATCCAGCATCCCTCCATCCATCATCCCAACCATCCACCCATCCATGCAGCCATCCTTCCGTCCATCCATCCATTCATGCAGCCATCCTTCGTCCATCCATGCAGCCATCCTCCCAGCCTCCCATCCATCCCTCCATCCATCCATCCACCCAACCATCCACTTCTCCATCCATCTATGCAGCCATCCTTCCGTCCATCCACCCATTCATGCAGCCATCCTTCGTCCATCCATGCAGCCATCCTCCCAGCCTCCCATCCATCCCTCCATCCATCCATCCACCCAACCATCCACTTCTCCATCCATCCATGCAGCCATCCTTCCGTCCATCCACCCATCCATGCAGCCATCCTTCCGTCCATCCATCCATTCATGCAGCCATCCTTCGTCCATCCATGCAGCCATCCTTCCAGCCTCCCATCCATCCCTCCATCCATCCATCCATCCACCCAACCATCCACTTCTCCATCCATCCAGCCATCCTTTCGCCCATCCATCCATCCATCCATCCATGGAGCCATCTTTCCATCCACCCATCCATCCATCCATCCTTCTGTCCACCCATCCAGCCATCCATCCATCCAGCCATCCATTCTCCCCATCCTCCATCATCCATCCAACCATCCTCCCATTCACTGCTGTCAACAGCCTTTGTAGAACACTACGTCACCAGACCTCTAGCATATTTCCTCAGAATGGTTAATATTACTGGGAATGAAAGGCTCATGCAGACCGTAAAGGATCTCTTATGCGGCGGTATCAGAGGTCAACTGTTTTAAAAAGAGTGTCTGAAGAGTCCCTGAGGAGGAGGGTGGTAGAATCACCTGAAATAATCATGATGATGAATCCTCTCAACAGAAACCTACGCTATGACCTCCCCGGAGTTTGGCTTTGAGCATGTGTATGATGGTGGTGTAAGAAACCTCAGACACAGATACCTCAGTATATAAAAACCAAACCATCTGCATGGACAACTACCACTCAAAGTTAAGTTGGAGCATATGGTTTTGAGGTTATTGGTTCACGCACCTATAACTCCTTCCCTTCGCTGAGACTACTGCCGGATTTCCATCTGTGTCGGCTCACATGTCCAACAACCGTGACACGTTGATTGGTTGATGGTGACTGATGGTTGCTGTGCTTCTTGAGTCTTGAGGAGATTTTGGGTTCAGAGTTGCTCCACCTTTCCATTTGTGGGGATCCAGCATACAGTAAAAGCCATTATTTTACTCCGGTCGGGGTTTAGACGCTCGCTTTGCGTGTTGAGCCAAGCGGAAGCCACACGTTACAGAGAGACAATACATCTCATTGTGTCCCTGAACATTCTTTCCTGTGGGCTGAAAGGAGAAGGGGAAACTTCTCTGGTCTATTTGGAACGCGCGATCAGGTAAAAGGCCATTGGCATTCCCACTTGCCCATGGTCTGATTTGGCGTCAGTTGTGGGTAATATCCCTGCAAGATAGTCTCTGTTTATGTAAAAAAAAAATCATATTCACATTACAGGTGGAGACTTTTATTATTCCTGGCTTTTTGCAAAAAGACAACCCAAAAGCTGGCTTGTCCTTTTTTTTTTTTTAAGCTATTGCATTTCTTCCTGTGGACAATAGACAGGGCACAGCTTGTGCTGAATGCCTCTGACTACGGGACAAAAGACAAAGAACACAGCGCACCTGTCTCGTCCACCTCACGCTGGCTTCCTTTCTCTTCATCTCAACATGGTGGAACTTGTTTTTTTAAGGGCCTTACATTCCAAACAGAGCAGTTTGCCCTAAAAGACCACAGACCTGTTCATAGTTCAACAAACCAGATTTCTCCTTGCAGTGCGAGTACCAGCCACTGTCTACTCGAAGGAAAAATCCAATAAGACAGATTCCAACTGAGTGCAGTTAACAGTAATTAACGAGGCCAATATCCAATCTTCTAGCACCAGATGTCACTTCATATTTCTTAGGTTTATCGGACACATTATGGCCCAAAAGTAAACTAACGTGCATATGACATGAAGAGTGGAAACAGGCCACGGAAACTAAAAAGAGCAGCATTCTTTAGACAGGAGCGTGAATGATATGCGTCTGGGAAATCCCTCCTGAGCAGACGGAGGAGGAAGCAGGCGGGTCAAACCTCAGTGGAAGCGTCCTACCTTTGGGATCGCTGGACTGGACTCTGCTGCTCAGCCTGTCAATCAAGACACTTAGCCTCAGGCAAAACACACACACACACACACACACACACACACACACAGTACACACGCTCACCCGGTTGAAGCATCTCAAATAAAACAGCCGGCGGTGTCGGGACAGTGGTAGTTATGGCGCAGGTAAAAAAAAAAAACTCCACAGGACTCGGTTCCAATGCAAGAGGCTGAAATCCAGCTGGACATCAAAGAGGCCGACAGAAAACCAGAGCGCAGAGGTGACTGCATGGACATGAATACACTCATGTGAAATTCATGAAGCACTCAATTTAAGCTGTGGGAAAACATGGCTGCGGCGTCTGTGACGATGGCCGACTGGTTTCATGGTGTCGGTAAATAACACAGTAGTGTGTTTTACAGTTCAGGAAAAGAGGATACAATAGTTAAATCTAATATATATATAAGAGAAATAACATGCAAAGTCCTTCCAATAACAACAGTACATCTGGCGGCTGCTGGTAGCTCGGTGGACTCTCCTGTTATTATGTACTTTACCTGAAAATGTTGCATTATCTTTGAATCGTGATCTCTTCTAGACTCCTTCTGAGGATGATTATCTATGTGCAGCTAACATCTCATTGTCGTGCCCATCGGCTTGAGACATTTAGTTTGCTCTGTAAAACCATCCGCGTCATTCCAACACAGTCAAATCAATCGCTTCACCGACAGAAAATAAGACAGCAACAGAGGTAACACTTTAAAAAGTGACATTAAAGCCCTGCCTTGTTTAAGCCTGTGAAGGTTACACCGGAGGGAGGGGAAATTGTCTTATTAGCACCATTCACAAAGTTCGTGAATGAACCATAATTCACTGAATTAAAGATGAATGCCATCACTGTGTGGATGGCACCGTCACAGCTGGCAGCGCAGCGCTTAGAGGGCGAGAAGCGACAGGCAGAAATAAGGTGACGAGGGTGTGTGAGCACAGGAGGAAACCCAGTCCGTTTTCGGTGTGGATCGGCCTTTTTTTACCTCCTGAAATTGCTCCCGGGACGTTAAGAAAACATTGACTTTGGCACGAGGGCAGCGACTGGGGAAGCTTCCTCCCTCCTCCTCCTCTCGCTGCCGACGTCCACAACAACCACACGCCGACGCCTCTGATGATGTCACGGTCTCCTTCCTGCAGAGGTCGGAGCTAATGGAGGTCAAACACATACGCGTGTTGACCACGTGTTTAGATTTAGTCTATTTTATTCATTTAGATAGGATTAGGGTTAGAGTTTTTAACCTGTTCATGTGATTATATCACACAAATACAAATGTTGTTAATTTGGCAATCATTTGTCAGGGAAAGAAAGCAGCGCTGACGGCGGCCCGGTGGATGTTTCTGATCGACCTGCCGTGTCCTTTTGGTGCGAAAGCTGGTTGACATTCAGTCCTGAGGGGGCCGCTGGAGGAGAGTCCACAATCAAAAGCATTCGTCCTGTCCGGATCAGGACATTTCGGGGGGGGGACGCTCAATGTGGATGTCTGAAGAAGAAGTGGTGTATTGATATTGAGAGTGGAGAGAAATGAGGGGGGGGCTTAGCACAATGGTTAGGTTTCATCTTTGGCTCCAACCTCCCCTTTAGGATTATATTTATGTAGCTGCCAACCGGAGGTCAGTGGACCCTCCGCCGTGACGGCGACACAGATGAAACACGGCAGAGTCAGAGAGGCCAAACTACAGAGGACGATGAATGTCAAGATCCGTCTGCAGCGCCCCCCCCCCCCCTCTGCTGAGAGGCGAGACGGAAGCTAAACTGCGCCCCGAACACGGACTAATCGTCCTCTCACTGCTAACGGCACCCGAGGGTGAGCTTTAATGAGGCTAACGGTGATGTGACTAAACATCCTGCGGCCTCCATCAGTCAGGAGGAAGAATCCCTCCTCCTCCCCTCTTCGGATGACTTTTCCTCCTCGTCGAAGTGCAAGTACGAAATGTCACGGAGCGTCGCGCTGGAAAATGTCACAGACTCAGAGGGAATCGAACGCGGATGTGCGAGTGGCGTGTGCTGCCGTTGCTGCTGTTTTGAAGGCACTTTCTGGCACAAAATCCATCTTTGCTGCGGATTTTGTTCTCCGGCTAAAGAATTCAAATGCCAAAGCAGTTTTGCTCTTTCATTGTTGCGCAATGTACGTTTTTGGTGTTTAGTCTGTTTCTGTTAGTTTTCTTAGTTTTTTATGTCAAATCTACAGGATTTATCCTCTGTAAAGGTAATTCTTAATGCTAACATTATAAGTTGGACTCTTTAAAGGGGATAATAAACTTATATTCTTGTAGAATCAAAGAGCAACACACGAAGGAAAAAGCCATTTAAAGTAAAGTATTTAATCGGTAAATTGCACTTAAAAAAAGTCTTAGAAAACCAGCTTATATTGTAAACATAAAGCCAACAACAATTCTTAGTTTCAGTATACACTAATTAATAAATAGTGCAGAATTGTGTGCTCTATTTCCTACATAGATCCCCAAAACGTTCCACACTGGCCCTTTCATGCTTTTCAGTAAAAGGGAGATATTTTAAGGGATTCATTACGAGATTATTCGCGATTATCCAAAAAAATGCAAAACTAACCTAAACGAATGCTGTTGGTATCACAGCTGTTCAGTTCCCACACTGGGACCTTGAACACACACAAGCTACCGGTGCATTTGGAAGTCAGCTCGGTGTCCTTGCCGTCTCCCGCTGTCTCCCGCTGTCTCCCGCTGTCTCCTGCTGTTCCGCCGCCTGTGTCCACATCTCAAGGCCAATGCGCGAGCCTGTTCGGGGAGGCGGAGCAACGGGGCGTGACGGCCCCCCCCCCTCCAAGGTGAGTCCGCCTGACTGAGGAGGACGAGGATTCAAACTGGCATGCGAGTGGGCACATGGGGACAGCGATGAATATGGATGCTCCCGGCCGCCGTCCTGCTGGAACCGAAGAGTAAAAGTGACGGTCAAAAGCCGAAGAGCCCGCGTGGACGTAATCTGTAGGATTAAGTTATTAACATATCAGGTGTAGGAGAGACAACTGAGAGCTGCTACTGTTTCTGTGATAGACTGTTTAAACGTGCAAGTTGGGTAAGAATAGGGGCCCCCCGAAAAAAACAGAGTTCAGTTTTTCTTGTTTGCTCCTTTACGAACCAAATTATTCAATGAGGTTGGACTAAGCTGTGAGCCACGATTTGTTCAAACCTCATACTTCACCCCAAGATATGGCACATGTGACGGAAAAGTTCAGACAGCTGCGCGAAAAAAAACTACTCCCTAATTGCAATCTTGTTTTGATCACTCCCCATATTGAGATGACAAATTAAGAAACGCTGTTTCCTCATAATACGAAGATAATTAAAGTCTCACTAGGACTGTTTGTTACAGAGTCAATTTCCTTTTGTTATGTGAAAAAAACACCCAGAACCACCTCGGACCTTCGTGGACCCACAGCTCCGTCATCCGTGTCCCGTACACCTTCATCCCCGGGGTCAGGTGCTTGAGCCTGAGGTGCACGTCTGTGTTACTGTTATTGGATAATGGGGGGTTGTGCAGTGCTGCAGGATCCTGTTCCCTGGTCCAAGCACCCAGATCAGGTCATAATCCTCAAAGCTGAACCACGGTGGATCCATTTCACACCTGGAAATTGTTGTTTTTTTTGGCATGTGGCTTCACGACGCTTAAGCCCCCGTCGGATAGCGGCTTTGTAATTTCACAGCGAGCTGCTAAATCGAGCCAATCCCAGTCGCTGGCTTTCTCTCGGTTTATCTCACCTCTCTCCCTCTCTCTCTCTCTCTCTCTCTCTCCTTGTCTTCCACCCGTCCCCTCGAAATGTCGCTCTGTTTCTCGAGCCGTCTCTGTCTCTGACAGCCGCGGACTCTATCGGCCCGCGATTGGTTACAGTTCAGAGCCGTGAAACGATCCTCGGAGGAAAAGACAAACACCAAATCTGAACGATCAGGCACATCAGGGACACCCCGTGCGTCAGTGAATGTGCCATGTGACGGGTAAGTGATTGTTGCTTAGTTGTTTACAAAAACAGCCGCACGTTTCACCCACTGGGTCTGTTTTTTTGGAGCATTACTCGACCCCGACAGGTGTCATTATTACACATTGAGGACTCAATGGACATTCAACAGGACTCAAAAATATGTGTTCACACTTAAAACAAAACCTGATCCGATACCGGAAATATTAATAAATATATGACGTGGAGGATAAACACATTCCCACAAAATGCTAAAAATAGAAGTCTCTTGTTATTTATCTTCCCCATGTGGAAGCTGTAGACTTGTTTTATTGTTCAATAGTTGATGACAAAGCTCCTTTAAGCACTTTTGCTTGTAAGTTCTTCCCAGTAAAAGTACTCCATCGTTCAAAAGCTTTTATTTTGATGCAGCAGTCAGCAGTATTTTAGAACAACTTTTCCTCCCCTTTGTTCTTGCTCGGGTGTTAGTGGCAAATGGATGCATGACTCAGACCTCAAAAACAGTCAAATCTGAAGGAATAAAGTACACTTAGGTTTGGATGGAAGTGCCGGGACAAGGAATTGTTCACTCACCAGCTTCCCAAACACAACAAACACAGCGATTTAGCTTTATAATCGGATATTACTGCATCAAAAATGGCCAAAGAAGCTTCACCAGAAGCAACTCTCCAACAGCGTTGGAAGCTTATAAGTGTGAATTTTCCCTTTGAGACTTCTAGTTGTGCAGACTGGTGTGTGTGTGTGTGTGTGTGTGTGTGTGTGAGAGCATGTAATTCACGGCCTATGAGGGCGGAGCACGCAGGAGATTTAGCGATGATTTAGCGCGAGACGGTCGAAGCCGCGGAGAAGTGGAAATGTTTTCTTAAGGCTCACAGCACTTAACGGACCCGCATTGCATTCTCAAACACACACACACTCTCACTGACGCACGCACATAGCTCACGGCAACACACCTGATTTTTTCCCTCCCGCTGGAGTGCAGCGATAATGAAGTGCAGATTGAAAAGCATTTGATTTAAGAGCCCGGCAATTACATGCATTCGCACAAAGACGATTCCTGCCGCAGGTTTGCCGCCTCACGCGCTGTAACTATTCTCCACGCAACACTTTCTTTTCCTCCGCCGATATCTTTTAGCGGCGTCTTTTTCTGCATCCACCCCCCCCCCCCCCGTGGAAGTCTGCTCCCGGGTGCCTCCACCTGTAATCATCTTTCGTGGCTCCACCACGATGCCGGAGGCCTCACCAGGCTCTTAATCGTGAGCTGCGATTGAAAGTCTCGAGTGATTTTAAATGTTGGTGTTGGATGTCAGGTAAGAAACAACACAGAGGAGGAAAACATTCCCTGAAATGCTTTCGTGTTTTGACAACGCCATGAATTGGTAACGTTTTTCTGGTTAGCAGATGTTGTTTTTTTTCACATCAATGAGTGATTTATGTGAAAGCCAAAGACGGTGTCTACGCCACGGTGTTGCTACATCACATCCTTTTCACTCTTTCTCTCTGAGTATATTAAAGAAATGCTATTTTCTCCCATGTGACTCATCGAGGTTGGAAATCGCATCAATTCTGCTCAGCCCTGTTGGAATTTCTGATCATTTTGCAAAAATAAAACGTATTTAGGTGGTTAATAATGCATATTTGTGCGTTTTGGGTGGTGCAGATTTGACCCAATGGACCCATTATGAGAGCCACTGGACGGGCATCACTAATGAACACAGTCAAAAGGGCTCGGCTTGGAAAAAACATTCTTCATTCATTAGATAATCAGTAAAATGACAAAATACGCGTTTGGGCTTGACTCCAGGGACTGAAATGTAATCAATCAATATAATCTATCTACTAAAAAATGAGATTTTTACACATTTCACCTAATTCAACAACGTCTCCCGAAAACATTGACTAAAAGTGTTTCCTAAAACGAACTGAGGCAGTAAGAATGTGCTGCCTAAATATGCCCGTCTGTTCTGCCCGGACATATTGGTAGTCATATTCTGCGGTAAATAAATGGAAGAAACAGCGGACCTGCTGTCGGCCAGGCAGGCAACCTCCCAACGTCCATTTTGATTAAAGCACGCTGACACATGGCTAGTTTCAGTGTCTCTGAGGCCGATGCATCATTTTGGAACGAAGGCGACCGAACGAATCAGCAGGTCTTCCTTCGTCTGCGGTGTACATGGAAAGTGCTGTGGACATGTTTACCCCTCTAGGTTGCAAGCGTCAAAAGGACTCTGGAATATTACTAACCTTTAGTAAAAGCAGCAGATTGAGGGCAAAATTGTTCATTTCCACACTTAATCGGAAAAAAACATCCCCGTCTAATCGGATTCAACCGTGTAATAACGATCTGAGGGTGAAATTGGTTTCCTCAAAGTGGATACCTATTTCCAAAAGTTTTATACACCACTGGTTTGCCCGCTGTTGTGTAAAATTAACCTGAAAATGTCTTCCCGTCATGAAATTAGCTCCCATGTGTTATTTCTCAATCAAAATGAGCAACGAGGACCACGTCATGGCGGCCAGAGGCGATTCCTGTATAATTTAGACTTAAAGCCTGACGCTGCTCCATCACCTCATCACAGATTCAGTCACGGAGGCGGGTCACCAACCCCCATCTGTAAACCACCAAGAGGGTTTCCCCATCCACTATCACTCTCCCTGCTGGATGCATGTTGGACCTGGAAGCTAACACAAATTACATTATGGTGTGGTGGGGGGGGTTGTTGTTGGGACGGTGGCTGTGATCATTTTGGGATGCATTGACATCGGAGTTCTTTTTTAGCAGAGTGGCAGCTACTTTGCATGTGCATGAGTTTTTACGTCTCTCTTCTTCTCTTCATATCCAAAAGTCAAGCGCCAGGACTCTCGCACATGAGTCCTGGGACGCGTTTGGAGAGGCACCATGCGCCCACCAAAGAAAAACATTTCACTATGACTCATGAATAATGGCGTCCATATTCTGTAATTATGACCTCTGGTATGTGACATCTGATAATTAAGTATTTTTTCTTAAATGTAATTCCGTGAAGCTGGGAAAACGACTCGGCCGTACTCAAGACCTTTCCAGAAGCTGAGTGATAATTAGCCAGCAGACTGAATAAGCGAGCCATAAAGTATTATTTTAGTGTCAATTTCAGATTGAGTGTTTCTGGGATTTGGGAAATGTACACAGATGCTTCCTGCTGTGACTCAGCTTTCTTCCATCTTTGCACAGATCGTATCACACATTCGGAGCATTTCAGCACTCCTGTCTCCCGCAGACTTAGTTCATTTTTCTTACTAATTTAATTATGTTGTTATTCCCTACTTTTCTGCACTGTAGCCTCACACTGTAGCCTCACACTGAACGCGGCATGAAGTCCAATTATCAAAGATATGGATCAAATGATTTGGGACTATATTGATTTGATACAATCGGCAGTCTGCAAGAGGGTATACTTTAAAAAACGTGCCAGATGCCAAATCCAGTTCCTTAGCAGTGAGCCGCATGTGGGACCTTTCTGAAATGCTCCATGAGACCGGTGAAGATGTGGTGTGGTAACCGCTGAGGCAACAAGCCCACCGGCGGCTTATGAATTGATGAGTTTATACAAAGCATATCTGGTCAATTATGCTTCCATTAAGGAAGCGAGGCCACCTTGTTCTATGGACAGGCTGCAAAATCCATTACCAGACTTAATGCATACGTTGCATGGCAATGAGAGCAGTATATTCTCTGTGTTACGTAATGCATTGGTGCGTTTCATCGATTCAGGGGTGACTGTTCAGATGTTCAGATGAACAGTCACCCCTGGCATCCTCGATGAGAATCACCACCCCAACATAGGAGCCCTTGTGGTGTATTTGCGGTGTGTAACTATAGGTTTGGGTGGAATATTCAGCTGGTCGAAGTGCATATTTCCGGATGAAGTAATGAAAGGCCGTCCGTGTTCAAACATGGGAACTCTTCTGTGTTTAGAAATGTCAGTGGACGCGGCCGCTGCTGCATCGCGCAGCTATAATAAGAAACAGAAGAAATGTGTTGAATATTTCTGTTCACAGAATCACTGCCTTTCTACACCAATACAGACTCTTTGATCTCCCTCTCTCACACACACACACACACACACACGCACACACACACGCACACACAGGCTCACCAGCGGAAAGGAAGATGATGCTGCTTCAATGCGACTTGGTTTAGGATTTGTAAATCCTGGAGACACCTGGCGATACAATCAAAACAACACCAATGATCCACTGGAGCTTCAGATGAAAAGTTGGGTGATCATTAAAATCTTTAAAACACGTGTTCTTGAAACCATGAATGTCTGTGCAACATCGTTTCATCCGTAACGCCAAAGACATTTCCCTTTAAGACCACAGTTTGGATCCACTCCTAAAACGCGGCTACGAGGGATTTAATGTGGTTGTTTTGGCATCACTGCATTAATTACATTCCATCACTCTAATAGGAATGGTGCGAATGGAGCAGGTCCTTACATTCGTTTGTAATGTCAAACTTTTCAAGCTTCACCCTTCTCAGTGAGATTCTTGCAGAGGTGATCATGCCGACTGAGCCGCAGGAAGAGAAAAACTGTTCTTATTTCAGCATGCAAAACAAATGCAAAAGTTTAAGCGGACGAATCGTCGTATTTTCATCAGTTCCCATGTCCACTTTGTCTGTTGTTTCCCGTTGGTCCCTTGGAACCAAGTCTTCCGTTGTGCACATTAGTTCGAGAAAGGGTCCACAAACGGGAGGTTGGTAGTCCAACCGCTGTGAACCAAACCGCGTTCTTCACGGATCCAAGAAGTACCAAGAGCTACTTCAGCACCACGGCCAGCAGAATGGATGGTTGACCGCGCCGCGCCGGTCGGCTCGGGGTCATTGATCCCATCTCGCTCAAAGGATCATTGGTTCAGGTGGAGTAGATTAAGATATTCCAACAAACAAACAATCTGCCCCTGCACAAAGCATCGTGAAGATTCGCTCAATGACATTTCCATCGTGGCAATAATCAACAAAGTCATGATCTTACGCAGCACGCTGACAGCCAGCAAGCAAAGATAAAAGCTGTGCATACAATCAGGGTCCATTTGATGTGACATATTCACTTTTAAAGAGCATAAAAAAGTGCATAACTGAACAGATCAAGGGATGATTACCCATCGTTTCTTTGATGTGCCTCGCGGCTCGGCTTGCCGTGTGGATTTATGAACCCTGAACACTGGGAGGGAGGACTTAATATCTCCTTCGGCCTATTCCTCTTTCTTTTTCTTTTTTCCACAACAAATGGCTCCGTTGAGGCAGGTTCAGACTCGGGTCTTGTGCAGCTTTTAGCAGAGCCTTCCCCCGTGTGAAGGACAATCACCGGCTATTAAGGGACTGCTGGCAGGAGAGAGTGTGTGTGTTGATTTGTGTGCGTGTGGACGGGTTGTGTGTGTGTGTGTGTGTGTGTGTGTGTGTGTGTGTGTGTGTGTGTGTGTGTGTGTGTGTGTGTGTGTGTGTGTGGAGGGTAGGGGGGAGTGTTGCAATGTGAAGTCTATCAGTAGTGGGAAGAAAACTAGCCTGCAGGACGTTTTGAGGCTTTTGTGAGTTTCCACCTTCAGAAGAAAAAACATGTTGGCAGCAGAAAACTTAATCTCACTCCTACAGGGCAAGAGGGGGGGAGAAGAACACAGCGATGGAGGCAAGTGGGAATTTCTGATGTCAGGGCTTCTGTATTCAGGAATACGGAGCTTCACAACTATCGCTCATGATCAAAGCGTACAAGACTTTTTCAGCTTCCCAGTTTCGGCCTTGTGTTTGGATATACAAACCCTTTGTGGATAAAGGACATATTTTAGAAGGTCACATTCTTCAACACTTTTTTTAGAATAAAATAAAAGATCAGCAGTCCAAGTTTTAATCACTAAAATAAAGAAATTACGGCAAATTCATTGGTATTTCCAATACATTAGGAAATACTACCTCCACTGGGCTGCATGGCCTCGTAGCTGCCAGCATGCTTGTAGATGCTGGCGCTTTTGTAAGGTGCGGCCTCCCCGCAGGCGGCTCTCGGTTTCAGGTTTCCTGTATGACATTCATATGAAACAGATATGCATGAAGTGCAAATTAGATGGCCCACTATTGCCAATGGGGATGAGTGTTTGAACACATGTTCACTGTGATTTTGATCTGTAAGGTTTGTCTTTAGGCTAATTTTGTATCCTACAGCCATGTGTTATATAGAGACGTCTTTATTCGTCTCGTCGTTATTTTCCTCATGCATGATAACGGTATTTTTAAAAAAAGGTACGTGGCTTTGTGTATTCAGAACAACTGTTCAAAAACCGGTGGCACTGTTGTATTGACAAAATCGGTGTCGAAGAAGGAGACAACTGTGTGTGTGTGTGTGTGTGTGTGTGTGTGTGTGTGTGTGTGTGTGTGTGTGTGTGTGTGTGTGTGTGTGTGTGTGTGTGTGTGTGTGTGTGTGGGGGGGAAAACACATAAGAAATATTGGTCATAACATGAGCTTTGAGTCTTTATTTGTATGTTCCTGTGATGACTGGAACTGATGAATCTTTCCTCCATCTCTTCTGCTCTCTGAACAGAGCTCCTCGTCTGACTAATTTAAAAGGCAAAAAAAAAGAAAATGCTGCAGTGAGAAGAGAACTCATGAAGAGACAATAAATAATGCAAATGTCCCCAGCACTTAGACCCAACCACATTGTAATGTGTGTTGATCAGGACGCTTGGTTTACAAAACACACTTCAGGGTGCATTAAGACACTTCTGCGTTGGACCAAGCTGAGATAAAAAGGAACAGCGCTACGCTAGTTCACATCGTAGCTTTTCACGTGGTACTCCATTAATACAAACCACTCGTGGGCACTTTTAAATGGACCAATAGCCACACAAAACCTCCAAACCTCTCTGATACTAATATAAGCATACCGAGAGGAGCTGGGCGAGAGACCACAAGCTAGCTGGCTTGAAAGCCGAGCCGCCGTGGTCTCGGAGTCGCCCTCGCCGCTCCGCTGAGGGCAATTTGAAGGCGTTCAACTCCTCCAATCGGTCAGAGCGGGTGGAGGGAGCGGGTGGAGCAGACAGGATGAAATAAGCCTGTAAAATAAGTGAGACTCCGGCGCTTTGGAGACGCCTCTCTCGTCCAATGCAGAGATCAATGAGTTCCTCGTCCTCCTTTTCCACGGCTACGATCCCCGGAAACAAAACAACCTCTTCACACTCCGGCAGCCGGCGTGATGGCGGAGCGGGGATTAGCATTGAAGCGCCGCTCGCGGGGCCCTCAACATCTCCCGCTGCCCCGTTCATGGGTGCACTAGAAAACTGATTAAGTTGTACTTATATGATTTGGAGTATCAATAAAGCAGCTGTGTGTTGTGCATTCTAGTGCACTCGTGTTTAAACTCACATAGCACGGCTAGCTGGCTATTAGCATCGTTAGCTCCTAATTCCCGCCTCAGCTGTTACCATGTTTATTGCGGCATGAAGACAAAAGATATGCTCTTTAGAAGTTCATAATATAAGAACGTAACATAAAATTTCAAATCATTATTCGGCTCCAGAATGTCAAATGTGAGGATTTCTGAAAAAATGGGAAAATGTGCCTTTAACAGGCAATGAGTACCAACGTTCATCACAAGGGGTGATTTCGGGATAAATTAGTCTAAAATCTTTGTTTTTCAAATCCGCTTTGAGAGATAATGGGTTGCGTATTTTCTTTTCTTTCGACGGAGCCACAGCACAATTTTCTATGTTCATATCGATGCCTAGAAATCGTGGCTGTTACCAGAGAAACATTCACCGCTGACTGATTGTGATTGAGATTATTCCAAAACCCCCACATTCTAAAACTGTTGATTGACAGGCAGCCATGTACAAATAAGCTCTGTGGTTTATTTGTGGAATGTTTCAGAATCCTTCTGTCGACAAATTTTTCATATTTTATCAGTGGCGGCACTGATATGTAGCTTACATTGTGTGTTGTGTGTGTGGCTCTGAACCTTGTGGTTTCAGTAATGACATGTTTAGGAGGACGATGGCGCCAGACAGCTGAGCAGACCCCTACAAAACATATTTCGAGGACAGAGTTGCATCGGTCAGGAGTGTTGATCACGCAGCGGCTTGAATAGTACCATATGGAAGCGAGCAGTCCAAACCAACGTTGTGGGCCACGGTGCATGTTCAGGAACTTCTCAGGAATTTAGAGCCGCCTGTCACAATATTAGACGGAAAGCATGTAACTACTGTGAACATTTCCCACGGAGAAGCGGCGGCAGCGACGCTGAAGCCGGCAGAGCTCCACGTCTCATCCAGCCGACGCTCCTCAACCCCCGCGACCCGCGAGAGAGCGAGGGACACGGGTTTTGGCGTCGGGCTCGGGTACACGTGGACAGGGGACAGTTCTGACCCTCTCGAGCCTCCTCTGCCTCCATGCTACCTGAGACACAACCCGAAAGACACAGAGAGTCTCTCTGCATCCGGTTGCTCCTCTGCAACATCCCAGGAAACGTACTACTTATAGTATGAGGTTCATTATTGAGATTTCAAAACAATGTCATTATTCCACGCGTTGACGTGTACGGGTCAGACTTTTTATATTTAATAATTCTCCCCCTCGGGCCTCCTGCTCGAACAAAAAGATGTTTTTTTTCACTCTGGATTCAGCGACACAATTATCACTGTGGTCGCGGCTCTTTAGGTCGAGGGACGGAGCATGAAATGAATTCTGTGGCCAGCTGGGTTTGGACCGTGCCAACGCAATGGCTGGGGGCCGGTGCCACGGCACGCCGTTGTTTCTCTTGGTATTTAATGTGCGCTGTCTGCATCAACAGGCCTGAACCCTTAATACATATTTGTTTTGCTATTGGATGTACTTGGTATACTCGGTGAATCATAGCACTGTTGCAATATGGGAGAAGTCCACATGGTTTAATGGTATTAACTGTTAAAAACAGGTTTCATTTTAAGGACTTTTGAATCTCCACCCGACCTGCATGTGTGTGGACTGTTTGAAAAGAAACACACAAACACTGTCCATCCGTCCATGCCCCACTTAGAGGGTTTGGGGACAATCCCCCGAGTACATCCCACTTACAAAAATACAATTTCTCTTGTATGTAGAATTAGTTTTTGCTTTGGAGCCATTTTTTTCCAGGAAGGACATTGTATTTATTCTGGATGACAAACGTTGCGGTGAAAACCGTCTCCGAAGGTTTCGTGGTTGATTTTTTTTTTATTGACTGTTTTCAATCGAAACACCAGAAAGCGATGCGATCACTCGCGTGCCTGTGTGTGTGTGTGTGTGTGTGTGTGTGTGTGTGTGTGTGTGTGTGTGTGTGTGTGAGTGCACACTGCGTCTGTCCACAGCGGATCTCTTAATAACTACTGCTCACCGTTAAACATCTTTGGTGTAAGACAAGAATTATTAAATCAAAGATAACATTTCAGTTTACTCTCCATCCTCCATTATTCTATACAGTTTGCTGTTGGGGCCATAGAAAAGACTCCATTCAGGCAACAGGTGCTGCTCAACGCTCAGCAGGTACATGCACGTACCTTCGCACCAACCCTCACCCCCTCCCCCCCAAACACAGGTGTAAGGCTTTTGACAAAGACCTAAGTGTAAACAGAACTGTCTTTTAGCCGGGAGGCCGACATAAAAGGCAGTTTGCAGGGTTTGGAGGCTGCTTTAGGATTGCTGGGTAGCCTATTGACACAGCTGCGTGCCCCACCTTCTGCCCATATCGCCGGGAGAAAAGAGGCTCGCATGGGAGCCTGCATGCACCGCAATCTGTTATTTTGAAGGTTAAAAGGAAAATCAGCGCGGGTAGAAGACATTCTGAAGAAGCCAGACAAAAACCCAACAAGCTTTTATAAGCCGTTGATGATACAAAGCTTTTGCAAGCAGCAAATTAGGGTTCTCTGTGTACACATGCATGCCTGCACACATATATGCATGCACGGTGGCGTGTACTGTATGTATGTATGTGTGTGTGTGTTTGATTATGCGTGTGGGAGCTTTGTGGGCTCTGTCACTCTCCAGCTGTTGCAGGGAAAGTGCTGCTTGCTCGAGAAAAGAAGCGGCACACATTACAAGTTCTTTTCTGTGCGGCACAAAGGCCAAACAGAAAAGGCGTATTTATAGAGAACTCCTGGGCGTTCGCGGCTGACGGCCAGCTTTGTGTTTGTGATGGAACATGTGTTGATTATCACGTAATGACAGCATTTTGAAGAAACGTGAAAGGGCCGATTCTGCGAGAGCTTGTTATCAATGATGGCAAAGCATTTTACACAGATGGAAAAAGGGTTTGAATGAAGTGTACATCAATCAGTGGGTGATGTGAAGGACACACACACACACACATTCACAGTACATCTCCTGCATTGATTTCTAGATGCAAAGGAACTCTGTGACCTCGACTCCACTTCTACCGACGGTGGCCTTGTAATGTTCACATGTTGATGCCTTTTGAAAACAAGACAAAGAACTAGAGGAGCCCTTACTGTCAGCATCATCACCCTAAAGTGATGATGGGCCCTAAAGATTTTGCTTGTAAACACACTGGACTTATCAGAGCACATCGTTTGGTCTAAGAGACGTACTGAGTGAACTATCTTTGCCGTCGAACACTTTGAAGGAACCTTCCATGTTGACTGTTTCTTCCCTTTATTGGATGGCAGATTGCTGTTTATCCTGCTTTGGTACCTCCTCCAGATCAGTGGAACAGACACAAAAAATACATTGGCAGAAATATCACACGACTTTACGCACGTGTTATTAACCTCCGAAGAAGAAAATCACTCACCTCTCACTAAAAATGGATTAATCCCCCTTAAACATCCTGTGTCGTTTCGTTTTTGGCAAAGGCTGTTTTGTCCACACCGCCAACACCGAAGTCGAACGCAATCCTGTAGCATCGCAGTCGTTAACAATGAGGCTGGTGGAGAGACCTGAACGCAGGTTGTGTGAAAACGCTCATTCTGACGACGCAAAGCAACACCATCAGATGGCATCAGACCTCACAGTTTGAAAGACTATAAAGAGCGCAAAGGCGTTTTTTCCACTTTAACAAACATTAACTGTATCGCTGCGGCACCGTTAGCTGAGGGCTCCACTAGTGCTTAACCTCCACCGTATTGGGGTCACAGTCCAGTACAGACGCCCGAATACAAAGAGGAAAAGAACGAGAAGAGTTTGGAATTTGGAAGTTCTTCAACATCAATTCTGCCCGCTGCTAATGCAAATTTGAATTAACTGTTGTGTCTAATATTTTATGACGTTTAATACTGAATTGTTTGAAACGTTCCTTATTTTTATGGCCCCCCGGGTAAAACACTGCCTCTTCCCTTAATAGAAAAGGTTGTCTGTCTGCGACACTTGAACTGCCCTCTGTTGAAAATAAACCTCACGTGGGTTACATCCCGCCGTTCCCTAAACTGTGGCGTGAATCACGCCGCGCTCCTGCGTGCCGTCACGCCGCTTCTAATCGGCCTGTTATTTCAACACCCGCGTCGTGAAGTGTGTGTGTGTGTGTGAAAATCAAACGAGGGGATCGGAAATGACGGCGAGCCTGCCGGGTAGGCTGGGCGAGGTGCTCCCCTGGGCGGAGTCCCGTCAACGTAGGAGCACTAAATCACCGCAAACCACAAGCCGCCATGAAAAGCATTGCTGCAGCTAATAAAGAATAAAACTCTTTTTTTTAAAGTAACGGGGAAATTTCTTCTTTCAATTCTCTCCCATTTTTAACACTTACTATACGGAGACCCAGGCGCTCGGATGTGTCCGTGTGAGGCGCAGAAACACAACACACAATAGAAACACATCGATGGAAGAGGTATTTGTTGTTTATACTGACATTACCACATGCTCGAAAATCTACCCAAATGTCCCACTTTCCCTTTTCAACAACTGCACCAACTGTGCACTTCAAGCACTTGTATTTAGACCATGTATCATACAGATTATAACCCCCCCCCCCTTCAAATCCCCTCAGGTACATTTCAACCCCATTTCTGATTGGTATCCCTTTTCCCCAAAGGCCTGCAGAGGATTCCGAATCTGGAATAGAGCGGCGTGCGTATGCGCGGGATCCATGCACGCGTGCAACGTGACACGTTGCGAAAGGAACGCGATGATTAGCTGCAATTTATCCAACTTTAAAATCTTAATCTCCACCCCCGGAGATAATTCCGCCTGCATGCAGAGCCGCGTCAAGGCCCCCCCGTTCTCTGCCCCCGTTTTCAGCGGCTTTAACGGAAACCCACTGACGCAGAGCCTCCAGACATCGCCGCTTTGTCACTTCACCTCCCCTCAACCACCCGGGCCCCCGTGCGCTCCCTCTGGGTCCAGAACGTCAGGGTCGGGGGCCTCTTTGGTAGCTGCGGCGCCCCCAGCGCTTTGAGTCACTGAAGATCTGATGGCTTTTTTAATGAGGTTTTAAGATACCAGGTGCATGCGGTTGTATAGCTGTTTTTTTTTTTTTGCAGTACGTGTACTTTGCTCTGGTGAGGAATGTGTGTTTGTGTGTGTGTGTGTTTTACAGACATGTGGATTCATTCAAATGATGCACACCTGCAGGAACAGGTTTGTGTTTGTTTGGGGAGGCTCTGGTTATGTACATTCATGTCCAAATCTCTCGTGCGCCTGATGGAGATGTTGAGGGCGGATCACTCCTGTTGAAAGATGTTGAAATCTCACCCAATTAAGAGCAGCCGAGGGTGAGAGCAACTGAATGTTTTAACAGGTGAAAGTGATGCTTTGTCAGTGATCCAGGTTTAACTTTTGTGTGCCCGTTGGAGTCATCAGATAGCAGCTGTTCATTGGCGTTCCTATTCAGACAGTAAACCAGACGGTTTTGACGTAAAATAACACAATACTTTGTTTTGCTCCAAAATTAACCATGCAGCTGCTTTTTAAAATGAGGTGCTGCGGGTTCGATTAAGTGTGGAAACTTTTGGTTGACTCAATAGTTGACTGCCAGAAGGGTCCCACCCATGGTTTTGACTAAATTTGCACTTAACTTTAGACTTTGGTTAACAGAAAGCACCATTCAGTAAAAAAAAAACCCAACAGCTTTGCTTGCATTCGTTTTTATTTAGGGTTCTCTGTTGACCAGGACGGCTGTGCAGTCCAAAATGTTACAGGTTTGACATGGAGAGAAATAACTAAACATCACCAAAAAAAAGAAAATGGGCTGTAAGCTGCAGGTAACACCCGCTTTCTCCTTTGAGAAACACAAAGGACGAGTTCTGCTTGGATTGAAAACAAAAACAGCCGCTCGTGAGAATAGAGGAAAAGCCTGCGGTCGCAACCCGAGTCCCCGCGCCTCAAAAGACCAACAACGAAGCCACGCAGAGAGCCCGCGTCCACGTCAGGGCGGTGTGTTCAACCCCGGCCACATGTAAACGAGGCCATTGTGCGGGGACGGACGCGGAGAGAGCGGAGCATCCACGAAAATAAACCTGACACAGAAAAGCCCTGTAGTTAGTCGGCCCACAGAACAGCCTGCCGGGCACCGACCCACACCACAGCAGGACACACTGTGTGTGTGTGTGTGTGTGTGGCACAGCAGTCGGCCCATGTGTACCGTGGTGCGGTCGGGTCCTCCTGCTACATTTAATGAGGGTGTCTTTGGTTACATTATGGCCAGGAAAAATGGAAGAAAAAAAAAAAGGAGGGAAGAGAAGAAGACGATGGAATAGAGAAAATTGGCTGTCAGCATTGTGACATCCGAAGAACGCCACAAGCTGAGAGACACACCACCATTAAAATGTTAATGTCGCCCTTAAAATATGGCCCTGGCTGACATGTCAGCAATCGTCTCGTTCATCCAGCGGACACGCAGCAACGCTCACATTTATCTTCAGTCGTATTTCCCTTGATGTGATGAAAATAGTCTGATTATTCCCTCTCTGGCTGGTTGCATCAGAGCCTGCGTGCTGAAACGAGCCGCCGATGGAAAGGAGAGTGCAGAGCGTCCGGCGCGAACTGTACGGAGGAGCTGCCAAAACGCAACGAGCCAAAGACGCCAGAGAACCTTGTTGCAGAGTTATAGAGTTAATCACTGTGAGTGATTTCTTTCACATTACACATTTCATGTGATTTATTAATTAAAATGCAAGGAAAATAATAATGAATTAATTGTCTTCAATTTAATTATCAATTACTAATTAAAGGTTTAGTTATTAATCAAATGAAAACACGACTCATTATCTGAGTCTTTTCTGTAATTGCTGTCTGGCACATTTTCTTATTGTTGGAGCCATTTAAGGAATACTAATGCTTTTCAAATCTTTCCTGTGTAGCATTCAATCAGAACCAGAATCAGTTTTATTGGTAACATGTGTAGTTACTCATTCATGGAATATGGAATCCTTGCTCTACACACACTGTACTTAGCTTCTTTCTACATACAAAAAAACACAAAAAAAGTCAACCAAAAAAAGTTTTGCGTTGAAATAAATGGACAAATAAGGCGTCGAGAATAGCTCCCGCCGCATAAATCGATAGCTGTCTATTGATTCATGCTACCCTATCAAAAAATGCTACTTGCTACATTAATGCTACATTAATCTACATGTTATTACTACCTGAAAAGAAATGGGCAGTATGTTTGCGCGCTGTGAGCCGCTGCCCCTCTAATCATGTGCATGTCCCTGCGACACAGTAAGCTACATGCAACTATTCAAAATGTAACTTCAAGAGCTGAACCGGTGTGCAATCTATATGCTATTTATCTTAAATAAGCCAAAAGCGCGAAGAAAGGGGGTTTTGGTGGATGTTTCTCACCGTGTTTCTGCAAATGGAAAACGGACTACGGATAATACGACACAGTAGACGGAGCCAAGGATACACAGTCCATGCAATTATTTAATATTTCATTTCAAGAGAACGGTCATTGCACAATCTACACGCTCAATGTACTTTTTAACTTGGCCAAAAGAGGAAATAATCGGGATTTTGAGGATGTTACTCACCGTTAACACTTCGTTCACCGACAGGGTTGCAAAATAATATGGCCGTGTCAAGGAGACTCGGCGCATGCGCAATACCACAAAGCAGCAGTTCTCGACAAGTAGCAGAAAATGATAGAACACCGGTGTGAGAACACCACGGACGGGTCGGCAGGCCGTCACAGTCGGCAGGGGAGGATGTGCAGAAGGTCAAAAAGATCATTGGCAATATTGGTGAATAATAAAATTTAAAAAAACATTTGCTCCACATGTGCTAAATTGATCATAAGCACCAGCATGGGTCACGTGTGAAATACCCGAGTGTCTATGCGGATGTGCAACTCCAGTTTCAAGCTACTAACGGTGCTATAAATGTCCATCCACTGGTTTGGACGTGAGAGGAGGACAGCGGCTCGGGAAATGAGTTGCATCCTGTGTTAATCTCTCAGAGGAATGTGCCAATGAGCAGGTGGCAGAGAGGGAAGGTCATATGTGTGTTTCACGCGCTCACACACACACACACACACAGACAGACACACAAAAGCTCACATTTAAATATTTACTATACCGCACCTAGAAAATAAGCATTCCAACACCGGGCCTCCCCATCTCCCTGCAGGTTTTATTTATCACAGAAGCTGAAGTGATGAGCCCACAGCTGTTTTCCTAACACACACACACACACACATACAGACACACACTTTTTCTCTGACAACCACATGTTGCACTGGTCAGTCAGAGGAGCAGTGGTGTGACTTTTTGGCGCTCGAAGAGATGCGGCTTGTCGGTCAGGTCGCTGGAGCGATGTGAACTGGAGCGCCGCGCGTATATGCGCCCGTGAGGAGGCGCCCGGGACGGACCGGGGAGGGGCGGGCCTGTGGACACATTAATCACAGGTTATAATTAAATGTCTCCATCTCTCCGCCCGGAGACAAGATAGGTGCTGAAAGCTCCCGCAGCTGCTGTCCTCTCGCACTGCAGACAGGGGGCTACCGGGGGGGGGTCCTGATCCCGGATCAGCTCAGCCGCCACCAACCGGCGGCGTGTATAGCGCGTGGAGGGAGACGACGCGAAGCTCATCCGGTGCTTATTTTCACCTTGCACATATACACATCAGCATTATCACATGTAATGTCATTTTAAAAGTGCATCTTAATGGTGGAGCTGGACTCAGTGCGCCGAGGAGCAGGAGGGAAAGAAGCCCGGGCCTCCCGTGGCCGGGGGCCACTCGGCGACTCATCTGCATCTTCCGCCTGTCATCGCAGTGTTGAATTACACAAAGCGGGATGATGGTTCAAACCCCGCCTTTATCCCATTCATGCCATTCGGATTTTTAGTTGTATTTTTTATTTTAAATTTGCCACCTGGCCAACATCGTTGGCTGTCTCCTCTTAAACGCGCTATATAAATAAAATGGAACTTGAACTTGAACTTATGACTAAAGACATCTTATGACATCTGTGCTGTTATAGCATCAGTATATGTGGCTGCCCAATAAACCACAACTTAAACACCCACTATTGTAACTGTCCCCTTGTAACCGGGACTAGAGAGCAAAGATGATGTCTAAGGCACTAACCATGTACTTGTCAAAATTATCCTTACAGTTTTTATTCCCAAAGACGTCATAACGGGTGTCTCATGTGGTCTTATTTGTGAGATTTTTTTTTTAAAAGCTGCAAGCTTCCTCCGTGTCTTTGCGACAGCGCCGACCACCTTTTATTTGAGTGAGATGTAACCGATGGTCGCTCCCCGGGGGAAGCGTGTGCTGAATGCCGATGCCCCGTTTAGAGATGATGGAGCTCACGTCCCACCTGAGGCCGCCTCGTAATTAGAAAGAGGGTTCTGAAGCCCCCAGTTCCAGACAAAGAGGAGGGAGAAATATGAAGACTGGGGAGCAGTGCATGTGCTAGTACGCAATGCATCTGAAAGGGAAGGAAAACGAGAGGTTCAAAATCACATTCTAATTAGAATCTAGAAAGGTTGTGCTGTAACAATGTCGTTTTTCAAAATTATATTGACAAATAAGCAGCACTGACATTACGTTAAGTTTTAGAACCATAAAACATTGCTTCCCTTACATGTTCCCCCATCCCATGACCCCCATCCCATGACCCTCACCCCTTCATCCCACGAGCCTCATCCATTCATTGGTTAATGGCACACCATGAACCGGTAAAGTGTCTGTGACCCCAACAGTGAGATTATGGATATTTCATCTAATATAATTGTTATTTTTCAAGCTCCTGATGGCAAGATGCTATCTCCCATCTTCATTGGTAAAAGTAAAATTACTTAATTGCAGTCAATGTTTGTTTCATGTCCAACAACCATATTCCATATTGGGATTTTAGACTGTGTGTGTCATAGGGAATTCTGACTTGTTACTTTTTCAACTAAACTGCATGTTTCAACGGTCTGATAGTATAACGTTATTCCTTTTCCAGCGTCTTACAATCCTCGGGTAAAAAAAAAAGTATGTGTCCACAGAAACCCTTTTGGGACTTAATTACATTTTAATATAAACCATAACATCGCTGCAGCAACGTTCTGTGAACCTGTGGCCCTGAATAATGGCTGTGTAATGACCTCATCTCGTGGCCATTACACCCCACTGTAAAAACCACTGCTCTGTCATTTGCCTCTATTGACTTAAGTGACAACAGGGAACTTTTCCCCTCCTCCTCTACTTTTTCTTCTTCTTTAGCCCACATTGAGGAAAGAATTGCAGACTGAGAGGAGAAAACACCTTTTCCTCACGCTGTGAAGAGAAGCACGAACTAAACAAACAAAATGTTACTCGTGCCTCCAGATGCTGCCTGAATTTATCATTTCATTTGTTGACCACTATTCTCTTTTAAAGAGAATGAAAAAAAAATGACACAACAAGAAACGGAGGATTTTAGACGAGTCCATTTATTTTACGATGGGGGAGTCGGTAGAGGTGATGGTCGATACATTTGCGTTAGAAAACGGGAAATTGGGGGGATTCGACGTACTTCTTATATTGAATTCCGCTTAACCTCGTGTGGATGTGTCATTGTTGATCATTCACGTCCCACTTTGTTTAAACACATCTGCGTGCTCACGGTTGCCCCCCCCCCCCGTCTCCCTGCGTTTGGTACGGCCCGCAGCGCCTTTTGATAGCCACAGCGGCAGGAACTGGAGCACAACTTGTTGGAGAACGTCGGCGGGCCGGTCCTCCCCGAGTTAACTTTTTAATCCCGGGTCTGTCGCCTTATCGCGCTGAAAAGGGGGGGAGGTCGGAGAGAGAAAGGGGGCTGAAAAGTCAGTCATGGTGTGAGGTTAGCGTGAAAAGCCGGAGCGTCTACTTGCAAACAGAAGCCCCTTTGATATTTAACCGTGAGGAGGAGCAGAAGAACCACCAGAAGAACCGCAGGGACGGGGGGTGAAGGGGAAAGGGAAGCCCGGGGGAAGCGAGGGAGGGGGGGGAAAGCGGGGTGCAAGATGCAGCCGGCCGCGGTGCTGTGGGGCTCCCTGATAACTTTGCTGCTCAGCCAGAGTCCAGGTAAGAAAACGTCCGTTCAGAAGTGAGCGGAGGTTTATTCCCTCCGCCTGTGTTTGTCAACAGGGTTATTATTTATTATTCGGATTTCATTCCGCCCAATTCCGCCGTGCGAGCTGGTTTGAGTCGCGCATTCAGACGTGGGACCGACCCCCCCCCCCCTGCAGCCAAGTCCCCCCCCCCCCGGTCAGAGCGCGCGGCGTTCGGCTCGCAGCGGAAGATGAGCGCGCGCGCTGCTTTCTGGGACGTCCAGGTGATGGCACGAGCCCACGTCTGCAGCCGGAAAACAGCCAATTAACACGAGACGAATGCTGCTTCAAACGGGATCATTTCCCTTTTACTACTTGTAGTTTTATACAATTTTAAAAAAATGTTTTTTTTCCTTAGTTCTATGGATGTGTAGATTTTGACAATATGAAAGGCGCACGCGTCAGATGCCCTCAGCTCCGGCTGATAACGGGATGAATCCCCAAATCCTACATGAGTTCCCCTGGTGGTTTACATTTTGTCATGTGCTGCAGTTGCCTGGACGCTGAGCATGAGCGTTCACTGCGGGACAGTCACTGTTGTTCGGTGGATTTTCACCCTGTAAGCTGGTAGAAAGTTTGGTACAGTTGCTTTAAAATGCTTCTCTCTGTTGTGCATTGACCCACTATCGTAAAACACACATCTGTGTGTGTGTGTGTGTGTGTGTGTGTGTGTGCGCTTGGATGTGTCCTTATTCCCTCTATTCACTTTAAAATGAAAATAAACCCAAGCGTGCTGCTCCTGGCTGATTGCAGGTGAACTGGGCTGTTTATCCATGATAACATGCACCCGGCCCCCCCCCCCCCCCCCTCCAGGCAGCACGTCTAAAAGCTCTATGTGATTTCTTCCCCTCCCGCCCCCCCTCCTGTGTTTTCTCTAACACCTTGTATTTACAACATGTTCGAACAGCCGCTGGAATGCAAAGACCCTACGTAAGCTCTTTCTAAACACACACACACACACACACACAAAAACGACACGAAAACATTTACACAACGGGAGGGATGGAAGAAATTCCATCCGTCGTTGGCTGGTTGGACCTCAGAAAGGAGGGGGCCGTAATGGCGACGACTCCTAAATGTCACCGGGAGACGGTCTCCAAAATGTCAGCTGGATAAGATTCAATATCCAATTGAAAACACAACCCCCCCCCCTCCCTCTCCCTCCCCTCCAGCCCTGAATGATCCACTTGCTATTTATAGTAGGGTCTTTCAACCTTTCAGATATGGTTCCCCTCTCTATCTTGGGCGAGGGGCCGCATGGGGGGGGGGCTCATTTGATAATGGAGTTATCTCTCTCGGAGCAATTACGTCTGCCTTTCTGTTTCCGCACCGAGTGTCGGCCGGTGGCCAGTTGTGTGAGGCCGGTTCCCCATGAACGGCGTATTTTAACTCCCCAATTTCCAATTCAAGGTCTTGAAATGTGACCACTTCCAAATATAACTTCCTCCCCTCCAGAGTTTCCTAATTGTCTGGGTGGAAACGTCCTTCCGAAGCAGCATGTTAATAAACCCCTCGTGGGACAGTCAGACTTTCACTCATTACATTATTTTAGGGCTGATTGCTCTTAAAGACGGGATTTCACGCCGCAGCCATCCAGTGGTTTGGGGAAACTCCGGGAAGCACGACGTCCAAATCCTAGATATATTTTTGAGCAAGATGTTCAAAGGAAAATATTCCAGTGGGAATTAAAGCGTTTAATCGCGTCTGCTGCAAATGTTAGTAAAGTGATTTATCGCTTTGGCCCCCGACTGTTCGTTTTCCTGACTCTTTATTTTACGTGATCTATGTAATTGCTTCATGGAAAGATGATTTAAGTTATAGCTGCTTTGATTTCTACGCTGTGTACTGTGCCTGGCATTATAAATACCAGCCGCCGGGCCCAGCTGACAGTAGATGACCGGGGGCCACGATTTATAACTGTGTGTGTGTTTCTGTGTGCGAGGTGTGAGGGGTCAAGATGCCTACGCGGCGAAGTCTAGTGGCCTTGCTGTAATGGGCTGAGATGGTTTAATTGGCGTGTCGGGGAGCGTGTTATACGTTTTAATGATGTCGTCTGGGACGGGACGACGCCCCGCCCACTCCTGTGACCCACACTGGCCCCTCCTCATTTACTGATCAGCCATTGATCGGGTGCGCAGTGTGTTGTTGCACTAATGGCATCACTGCACATTACACCTCATTTTGTACTGCAAACGATTATGGGTCCAAAATTGAATCGATTCTTCTCTTGCAGAACTCAGACAATTGTGCTGTGAAAATCTGACCGCTGGGCAACTGCCCAGAAAACTCCTCCTTCCTGGAGTGCGTTTGTTCCTTTTTTAACTTCTGCTGAAGAACAAGAACAAAAGAGTGGGTGTGATGATGGGAAAACACAAGGGCAAGAGGTGGGCTGCAATTATTTACATCATTGAAACATTTCCAGTCTCTCAACTCAAGGCTACATTTTCACAAAGGTTGTTTGAAGTCCCGAAAACCCAGAGGTTTTCAATTTTTTAGAATGCTCTAAACCAAACAAAAAGAAGCGCCAACTCCGGTTTGGGCTGCGGAAAGAGGGGAAGTGTTCCGTGGGCGCGTCTTTTGCTCCTGTGCAATAGTTTGTGCACGACTGTGATTGAAAGCATTAACCTTTCTGAGTTACAAAGCCGTAGAGCTCGTCGCCTGGCGACCTCTGCCATCGTCTCGCAGATTGACTTCCCCTCTATCGTCCAATCATTTCACCGCCGATGGTGACCGACGCGCCAAGTCGTGAGAAGCAGACGGGCGTACAGTAGAAGTCCGTCGTGGAGAAAGTCGGCGGATTGGCGGGGAGTTTCACCCCGTGTCTTGAGCCCCTCCCTGCCCCCTTCATCATACTTGTTAGTCCACTGACATCACCCCCCTCAACCTGGACCAACACTTTTTACACAAGCTGCAGGTGTTTGTTTTTTTTGCATACCCATCAAGCATTGGAATATTAAATTAATTGAATATTAAATAGGACATTAGCTTATTGCTTTCAAAATGGCTTCACCATTGCCCTCCGAGTCGGCTCAGATTCCATTCTGCGGGCGGTGTTTTTTTTTTCGTTGTGGCTCACGGTCCGTGAAGCGGGACTCCTGGCAGGGCGTGATTGTTTTGGGACGTGCGCTCACCTTCCACTCTGGTGACGTTGTTATTGAGGCCCAAGCTATTTGGGGGGGGGGCTTTGCTTTGGAGGGAGAGTTTGCCTTGCCTTGGGGGGAGAAGGAAGGTGGATGGGGGGGGGACTGGGCCACCCGATACCCAGGTAGCCGCGGACGTAACCTATGATTACTTCATTCAAGCCCCTCCCCCTCCCCCCTGCTACCAACCTACCAACATTCCCATGTGGGTATATGTCAGCCCCACCCTCCCACTCCTCATGTTCCTCCACCTTCTTATGAATCTCCCCCGGGCGGTCTCCTCGTCTTCGGCGTCGCTTCTGATTTCAGAACATGACGCCACCGGCCCCCGGGGGCCCCGTTTCCCTCATGTTGGCAGCGCTAATACGTGTCGCAGACGTCCGCTTGGTCAAACACTGGAGCCCCCAACCGGTGGCAGTGGGAATACAGACGTGTGTGTGTGTGTGTGTGTGTGTGTGTGTGTGTGTGTGTGTGTGTGTGTGTGTGTGTGTGTGTGTGTGTGTGTGTGTGTGTGTGTGTGTGTGTGTGTGTGTGTGTGTGTGTGTGTGTGTGTGTGTTTTTAACAAATCTATAAATGAAGTGAACCGATGTTTGAGAAAACCTTTTGACTGCAGTTTAATTTCTCGGGGACGAAATAACCCATTTTCAGTTCTTCTGGTTGATCTCTTAAAAGGGTAAAAAAACGCTTTGGGTCTGCTGACAGCTGTGGTCACCATTACACTTCGCCTGACCTCCCCCCCCCCTCCGCCACCCTGTTTTACATTTAACGAAAACTCTTCTGAAAACCTCCAGTAACCCAAACAGTCGGTGAGAAAAGTGTTTCTGTGATGTCATCTAAAAATGTTGTCACAAATTAAGGACGTGGCCCCCGCCGAGGTCTCGGCATCAAAAGGGATATTCGTCTTTTTTATTTATTTTTTATTTTGTTGAGGTCATGTAGTATGCATGCGAGCAGATTATTGGAGAGACTTTAATAAACTCCGGTTCTCTGTCTCAGCGGGGGTCTGCTGTGGGGTACAGAAAGATAAGCAGGGCTGGAGACTCGCTGTCTGAGCACAGCCAGGCGAGGGAGGGAGGGAGGGAGACAGACACAAAGGCATTTTGAAGGACACTCACTCTTATGGATCTATAGTAACTTGATTCTCCAGAGGCGTCGGTTCACTCCTCTCACTCTCCTGTCGTAACGTGGGTGTGGAGAGGGGACGGGGGGGGCAGCTACTGAAGTTTATGCTAGGTAACATGTTGGGGGGGGGGGCAGGATTGACCTTGCAATATTTTATTTTTGTACACGTAAACAATGTCAGAATCAACAAGGTTGTGAAGAGGGGAATAAAAAGCCGGGTTAGCGAGGCGGGCCGCGGGGGGGGGAGCGTGGCTACCGACCTTTGTCTCTTGAGACGGGTACACGTCCACCTCTACCTCTTAAAAAAAAAAAAAAAAAGTCTCTTCTGAGCCACTTCTCTAGTTTCCGTCCTCTGGCGCTACGTGTTTATTCATGTTGTGTTTTTAAGCTCTGTGCTCACCTTGTTTTTCCTTATTTCTCCCGATCTGATATCGCGTGCGCCGCACCTTAAACCTTTCCAACCTTCCTGCCAGGTCTCTCTGTACATCAGTGGTGGTCTTGCAGATAAGGGGGGGGGGGGTTGAGTGGGGGGGGCACTGCAGCTGTCTCATAGCTCACCTGCAAAAGGTGCTCAACATGCCTGTCTGCACAACCGACCCGTTCAGCCGTGTGATCGGGAACGCACAAAAACACCCACAGCCTCCGTCTTCGGCTCGAGATGAGATCAGTGTGTGATATGATTTGCCCGTGACCCCCTCGTGCACACTTAACTCTGCACGCTTTATCCCCAAACTCACCCTCGCCAGTGTTTGTGCTTAATCCTGTGGTACATATTGATGTGTCTCTTGCTATACACCAAATATAAGTCAAACCGGATCAGTTCATTAGGTATAGGCGCTCGCTGACCCTTTTTTAAATAGTTTAGCTATCATGCGCAAGTCTTCTCCAGCGTCCCCCCCCCCCCTCCCCCACGGTCCAATAGCGCGGACCTCTCCACTTTTAGCGAACCAATCGAAAACCTGTGATTGCACCGATGTCCCATCAGTGTGGCCGTTCCCTCCCAGAGAATCTACAGCTGCGAGGCAGCACCTGCTGCGTATCCGATGTCCCTCTAGCTGTTGAAGGCCCGCTGCACCAGCTACGGAATCAAACGCACCCTGGAAAAAAACTCATTTAATGTTCTAGAGGCGACAAGTGTGGTCCACTCCCCCACACACTCCCCGTCTCCCTCTCCTGATACTGCCGCACCGGGATGCCACCTGAAAGTGTGAGAACTGAAATCCGATGCTCGGCACAAACACACAAAGCTCGCCCTGAGAGAAGGCGCTCGCCTCCCCGCCCTGACGCGGGTGAAGCTCCATGTTTGTCCCACATCTAATCCCCCCCCCCCCCCCTTCCCCCACCCCTTCCTGGTATACATGCTCCTGCTTTCCTCTTTACATCCTTCCCTCCCACTCTTTGTTCCTCCGCCGTTCTCTTTCAGCGCGCCCGCAGCCCGACGGGCCTCGGCTCAGCCGGATCCCGGGTCGAAGGCAATGGAGGTGGTAGTTGTGAAGGGTGGCGAGAAAGCGTTGAAAGCCCCCCGGCCCCCCCTCCCCGTTCCCTTGAGTCTTGGAGCTGGAATGGGGACGCGACTGAAAGCGCTGCGCTCCCTAATGAACTCGAGTGGCCCATAGAAGCGGGGCCCTTTCACATAAGCCAAGCGGGACAAAGTGTCAAAACAAGCCCGGCCCCCTCGCCGTTCACAGGGGCTAAACGCCGCCTTTTGACTCTCTGGAGTGTGGGCATCTGAAGGGGAGGGCACGAGGAGAAAAGAGAGGGGGGAGGCAGAATGTACTTGTTAAAACAACGGCCTCTTAAATCAAGCACACCCCCCCCTCCTCGCCTCCTCTTCTTCTCCTCAGCCCCCCCCCCCCCCCCCCCACCATCCCCCTCCTTCTTGTATATCGCCTCGACTTCCAATTAGACCTACTCTTGCACAAGCGGCTGAAAGGCCCGTATATTGCAGAGGCCCCGGCCGAGAGGCTTTGGGGTTGCGTCTCTGTAGCAGTGTTGCCTCTGTGAAAAGGCCTTTTGGTATTCAGAGCAGAACGGGGCTCTTAAAAGCACTCGATACCATCATGTCTCCCCCCCCCCCCCCCCTCCGTCCGCCGCCTCCTCTTCCCACTTGTCCGAGCCCGATCCACTCTCTTTCTTCTGTTTGTGACCCCCTCCGTCGCACCGCCATGCTCGGCTGCACGCGGGACCCCCCCCCTCCCGCCCCCGAGTGCCCGCCGACTCCCTCCCCACCGGCGGTTGTTTAGCCACGTATGACAAGCGACACAAATATGCCTGTGGTTCAAAGTCCATCCCGGCAATTACAGCGACTGATTAAAGAGTCGGCCTGCGCGGGCGGCTCTGTACAATGCCACGACTCCCCACGCGGCGTTTCATAACGCCGCCTTCGGAATAGAACTGATAAGGGCCCACGGCTGGCCGAGCCCGCTGCACATCGCGCCGCAGTTGGGGGGCCGCGATTGTTTTAATGGCAGCAGTTGTGTTGTTGAATGATTCTTGTGCATTTTAAATATGTCATTGTGTCGTGCTGCAGCAGTCGGGTCGGTACAGATTGCCTGCTTCTCTTCCTCCGTTTCACAAATGTAAACGGCGTTGTTTTTCTTGGCAGGCTGGACCAACGTCTTTTTTTTTTTTGGGGTTTATAAAACATTACTCGGACAAGAATTTAAGTGGAGTTGGTTTTAGTTGAAACCAACTGGTTGAATTGGGATTGAGCCCTAAATCCTGCTTGCGATGTATCCACCGAATTGCGATTGGGATGAAGACGTTCTCCGTGAGCTTGTAGCTGTGAACGCAGCACCAGTGCATTGTGGGCACAACTCCGTATGGATTTGTCATGTTTTGTGACATTTTATGAAATCGAAACGGGCTGATCGGTAGCTTGTTTTAATAGCAGCGTAACCCTGGTTTGTTGCCGCGGGGCAGACCGTCTGCGACGCATTTGTCCGTCGTCCCTCGCCAGCACTGCGTGACAAACAAACGCTCTACTGTCAGATGTTGTTCATCTGCAAGGTTGTGCACGGATGTTTGATCCCCTTTTTGGGATTCCCTGTCATCGACACAAAGGATCTGTGATTACAACACGGAAATGTTCAAATGTAAACCTGAGCGGTGGCTGTAAGATTTCCCCGTTTTTGATCTCCCGCTATAACGGCTGTTCTTTCTTTAAAGCTGCAACTTCACAAAGCAGTAAACTGATTAAGCCGATGTGTGTTGGAAAAAAAAACAGATTTGGTCTTCATGCCGATCCTGGATTAACGTTTTTGTACCATAACTCTTTATCTCTCGTTTAGTTCTTGTCCAGTTTAAAAAGGATTTCATGCCAGCTGCTTAACAAAACTGCATAAATGTGTTACGTTGTTGGAAAACCAACATGTTGCTAAAACAAACAAACGAATCATGTTTCGAATGTGTTTGGAAAAAGTCCAGTACTTGTATGTCAAGATACAAATGGGCACTGAAACAAAATCATTTCTAAACGACGACTAAGAAGCCGTAGATCTGCTCGATGAAAGCAGAGGAGGATGGAAAATGATTGGTGCAGTCCATCAGTGCCTCTGCCCGAGGATTGTGGGAGCTTCTCCCAGGGGCCGGGGTGGGTCTTACTGCCTCGAGGCAACACGAGAGAAAAATAACTACAACAACAAGACTCTCAACCAGAACCAGGGGAACCATCTGCCCGGACCGATGCGAAGCGAAGCCGGCTGCCGCAACGCTCTCCCGAAAGTCTGCTCTAATTGGGTCAGCAAGATTTTTCTACTTTTGTTGCTTGGTGGTTGATGCTTCTATTCTGAGAGGAGCCTACTTTAAAGTTATTGTTATCGGGGCATCAGGAGACGGATCCATCTATGTTGGTGAAAGTCCATCGTCCTCGTTTCCACTTGGCCCATATTTGTCTTCGGGAGCTTGCTCTAAATCACAGAATGGGTTTTCTCCAAGGGGTGTTCCGCTTCTTCTGCTGTTTTCCTAAAATTTAATCGCAACAGCATGTCCGCGTTCTTCTATCCGTGATCAAAGGAGAACGTGGTTCACTGAAGGTTTAACCTGTGAGTTAGTCATTTGGGACATTTCCGGCACGCCACAACAATTTGTCTCCTCTTGGACACGTTTTGATTCACGGGGGGGTTCTTCCGTTCGTGCTCCGATTGGACGGAGACGGAAACCCGAGGGCGGCTCCGCGTAGCTTTGTGTTGATTTCTTCAAAGGTATGAGGTGGCCCGGGATGAAGGAGGCAGGGATGTGTTCAGAAGAAGGCCGGAGAAGACTGGTGCTGCTTACAGATTCTGCGCAGGTGTTCGCCTGGGAGGGAGAGGAAATTAGACGAAGGCCGCAGGCCGGATCTGTTTTCTGGGGTTGAACTGGACTATTGAAAAAGCTCTGCAGTAAGAGAGCAGTTTGGACTGAACTTGCATTACACCGGACTGTTTGTATTAGATAGTTAAAAATACCCCCTCACAATGCGTGTGGTCGGTATTTGTACCCCTGCTTTTGCCGCCCCACAGCGGTGAAGTATTAATTGCGAGTTAAGGACGGCGTTCAGGGTCACGGCTGGACAAGTGGCTTTTTATTCCCTCTCTAACCGGACCATTGAATGTGTTGTTTGGGAGAACCGCCCTGCTTGCTGAAATGTATTCAAATAGAATAAGGGGAGAACGGATATTACATTTATTTATTCATTCAGTCTGTAAGTCAAACCGCTTCAACAGTCTTCAACAGTCTCCGAGCAAGGCAGCGAAAGGTCGCGCCTCGTGTTTCCAGAATATCAGAGGTGTCGTCTTCCCGTGCTTTCACACGGCGATTCATGTTAAATCCTCGACAGGTGCCGCGGCTTTACGCGAGCCTCGTCCACGCTGCATGCGTCGGCCTCCGCAATGTGCTTTTTCATGCTGCGTGTGAGACAGGTGCCAGGGTGCAGTCGGGTCGTCCGGGCAGTCGCAGCAGCGGGCTGAAATAAAAAGGTTCAGCTGGCGCCCCGGCGCCCGTAGTGCTTAACTCAGATATGTGGCCGTGGCAGTGTGCCACATAAGCATGCACACACACACACACACACACAACTAAGAAATACACACTCGGGATTCACACGCACGCATTTTCTTTGGGTGCGATTTTTCTTCCTCTCGGCTGCCACAGCTGAAGCTGGCACCCCCGGCGCTGCTGGCACCCCTGGGGGGGGGGGGGGGGGCTCAGGTAGACACTGTCATCAGGCAGAGTGGTGCCAGCCTGCTTTATAATTGGATTTAGTGTTGGCACTCCCCCCCCCCCCCCGCTCTCCTCCCCCCTGGATAGCATTGATTTATGAGGGCGAGCTAGGAGACCGTATGAGACCGAGTCCGGCGAGCGCCACGCCGGACCGAAGGCTTTGTTCCTGCTGTTAGCTTCTCCTCTGTCACTGAGCCGAGTGGTGCCAGATATCTGGTAATGCACTTACTGCTCATTAGTGTGCGTGTGTGATATCTCTTTAGTGCTGCTCTTTATCTGATAAGCTGATTAAAAGCCGGTTGTAAATGGTCCGCACGGATCGTTTTTGGTAAAAGTAAAATGGGAATTGGGATGTTTTCGAAGATTGCTTTTTGGTCTGATCAGTGCTGCAAATGGCAATTGATTAGTATCAAACCTGCTTATCAAAATAAGAATCTTTTAATCTCCTATTAAAGTTTGGCTTTCGACAACAACAAAAGTTTAGAACTTAAAACTCAATTGACTTTCAAATGCTCCTCACATTCTAAGCAATTATGTGTTTGCTTCCTGTATGTTTCATACTTTACTCTGTGCTTGAATAACGAGGGCGGACCGTGAATGATTATCCAACTTAAGACTGATTTAGTGGACACCACAGAGGCTCTCACTTTCTGTAAATCCCCGCGCCCCCCCCCACTCTCCACTCGGTGTGTAGGCTGGGTTCCTCCTCCCTCCTCTGGGGTCCCGGGTGATGGCTATTCTCGGCACACGGTTACACTCTTTACCCGCGATAACCCCCTCCCCCACCCCCCCACTCATCAAATGACCAGTTGACCGCCTCGACCACTCAGGCAGCGTAGAATCAGCCCTGGAATGCCCACGAAATGGGCTTGTAGCCCCCCTTGAACTGCCTGTGACCTCTGCTTGTGTTCAGGGTGACGGGTGGATGCTGTACCTTTTCCCCCCCCTATCATGGAACCTTTTTTGTTTCTGGCAAAAGCTCCTGGATTGACATGGTGATGCTGTGAAGTTATCGGGGTTGTACCTCAAACCGTTGTGTACAATTGCTTCCAATGTTCCTTTTTAAAGGATGTGCACTCCCGAACAGCAGGTCACGTAAAGTGCACAAATACGCTTAATTAGATACCATCTCTGAAAGTAGAGTCAAGGCCAGAATGAGTCACATGACGGGAAGATAGTTTGAGATAACACAGAGACAATGTTCAGGAGCGTCAAGTGATGACCTCGTGTTCCCGATCAGTCAGACGGCTCGCCGTTCTGCAACAGAGCCGCCATTCACTGCAGCAACAGACCGGCAAAACTATTCACTGCAAGTTCACATGGACACTGTGACGGTGATGAAGACGATGTGCTCTGTGGTCAAGTAAAAAAACCAAAACACATTTTGGTTTTCCTGTTCGCTCTTTGGTGGCGTCACAGGAAAAATAGATCGAGTCCTTGCAATCATTCAACTGCTTCTTCATTGACACAGTGTTGTAATTTTCTGCCGTCCATGGCGATTTCTTTCCCTTAAACGGCCTCATCTAGTACTTGCGTTTAAGGTTTCCTCAATTTGCTGCAAGCTCTTTTGAAAATGGGCCGGGAAGAGGCCTAAATCGGTTATATTCCGTAAGGCTTTTTGTGTATTCTCAGAGAACAATACTGGTAGTGATGCGGAGATGGCGTAGTAAGGCCAGGACGAGAATGAAACCCTCATATCACCATCTCTTATTCCAAACGGAACAAGTCTTCCTGTGTTGCCGTCTGGTTTATTTAAATGTGGTGCGCAGTATTTGCAAACACTCTGAGTCACATGACCTCCTTATTTTCAAAAGGTCTTAAATATGTAAGTGTGTTTCTTTTCCTGGGGGCCATGGATGAAGCTAAATAGATGTATAATAGGCGAGGCTGCAGTTTTAAGCCACATCGCATACATTAACGCTCATTTTGCATCTCTCAACGCTTCAGTTTCTTTTAACCTTTTTTGAGTTCTTTAAAACACGCTGCAGAAAGGCTGCACGGACCAGCAAGAAGAACAGAGAGCGGTGACAAGTGTTCAAATTGTTCGCTGACGCCAATGTTGAGCAGGCGTATTTTCACATGAAGACGACCACAGCGTCATTCAATATGCTTCACATGCTGTATTGAAATTGCTTTTCTTTTTGTGACGAATACACTGCTGGCGTTAAAAGCAGCAGCTCAGGATCTGTGCCCGCGCTGAGTCATGGACGACTTAATGGTTTTGTGCCCTGTTTGCCGTGTTTACAATGTCCTTGCAGTTTTTTTTTCCATTCCTCCGGGAGAGAGAAGCACTTCTTATCAGGCTGAGGGAGCATAGGGGGGAGAACATCAAAAGGAGAGCGTTGCTAAATATACTCATCCCATTTTTGGCTCGACATGTGCATCTGTATCTCTGTTTGGGCTCCACGAGAGCAAGATGAACCTTCAACATTTAACCGATCGACTCTGCTGAGGTTCTTTACATGGAGCCGTTGCCGTCCTAACATGCCCTTTTTTGCATAGGATTCGATTAATAACCCAATGTCTGAATCAACCCGCCGTTAACACCCCGCCGACACAAGCTGCATATCTTATCGTATATCAGGCCGCGTGGTGCTTAAATGATGTATCCCTTAAGTAGCCATTCTTTCATTCACTTGGTATGTGGTTTTGTTCCAGCTGTAGTTTATAAAGTAAGTTATTTTTAATAACTTATCATTTTAGTAGTCAAATAATACCCCGTGATATGCCTAGGATTAGCCAAAAGATAAAGTGTTGCTCTTTTTAACTATCTTGTCTTCGCTATTGACATGTTGGAAAAGGAACCATCAGAAATCCGAGCAGTCCAGCTGACCATAGTGTACACCCTCATCCCCTTAGTCCCAAGTCCAAATCCTGATTCATGGCATTTTTAATAGTGGTGGCTGCAAAGAAACATTGGAAATTAGACTCCGAAATAGACCAGTAAAACTGAAAGGGAAGGAAGGGAGGTGAGAGTAACACTGCCTCACCCATTCAACTAAATAGTTAGTCACTCACTCTGTCCCTCTCCCCCTCTTTCCTGTCTCTCATACAGCCACTTCATTACTGCCTTATCCATCACAAGCTCCCATCTCTGTAGCACGCTGTTGACTTTGCCAAAGGCTTATCTGAGCCATTGCCAAACACCAGTCCCTTTGTGTGTAGCCGTTGCAGGGACACTGGGACGGCGCCATTGATGGAGTAGCATGAATGTTATCTGCCACGCCGGACTTTGGATTGACTTTGGGCTCAGATTCAATCCAAAAGAGCCCTTTGCGGGAGACTGAATTGTTTACCGGACTCTTTCTAGCTGTCTGGACCTTGATGCAACCCTTAATGCACCGGAGATCCAAGTCAAGTTCCTGATCTGTTCTGAGCCAAGACCAGGATGCCAAAAACTGCCATGCCCCGACAACAGCCTCCGTCTCAAGAATTGCCTTACCTTGAGGATTTGAAGACTGAAAACGTCGAGAGGGGGGTGTGTGGACACACTTGGGCATCTGAAACGCCAGAATTTTGGTACACACTTCTCACAGCAGCGCCTCGTCCAATTTGGCTTTGGTTTTTATTTGTTGGAAAACCAAAGGGTGCCCCCGGCAGTTTCTTCCCTTGTTGTTTTGTGAGAGCGGCCAGCTGTTTATAGACTTTCTTTGCCTCTGCCTGTAGTCCTGGCAGAGGCCTGTTTTCCCCCCCCCCCACACAACCATGACGGCTCAATGCTGCTTGCTGCAGGGCTCTCAGATCTTTAGAGGTTGACCTCTTCAAAATGCTGGGCTTGACTCGGACACAGTTGCAGTCATTGTACTGGCAGTTAATGGTCCTGCCCCTCCATTTTCACCCCCTCAGTCTCTTTCAGTTCCGCCACCTCCTTTTATAGAGTCAGGAAGTGGCTCCCCCGAATAGACGTAACTTCCAGGTCAGCGGACTTGGGGTCGGGCGGGGTCACGGTTGGGCCAAGCCAGACGTGAGTCTGCGTTGCTCGAAGGATTGGCGGAGAGTAAGCCATTAAGCAAACCAATGTCCTCCCTTTTTCCCTTCACTTATTTCGTCACTCCTTCTGCCCGGCTCATTGCTGGGCAACAATGGCGGCCGTGAAAGATCTGCGCTTTGGCTCACGCAGTGTCACGTCTGACTTTACCCCCCCCCATGAAATGGCTCCCTGGTCAGTACCCCCTCACTGAGGTGACAGGAGGGAAGCATCCAGCTGGATGGAACTGCTGAGCTCCTCTCCTGGGGGCTTTGATCCTTTTGCCCTTCATCACCCCCCCCCCCCCCCCCCCCCCCCCCCCACAAAATCAGCCCTGCTAGCTTGGAGATTTAGCACAGTTTCCACTGCCCCGTGGGGCGGCGGCCCGAGTGCTTGAGAAGCGAGGCGCATACTTGCGCGGGGCTGCGCGACAGCTGGGACAAGGTGAAAGCCCCTTTCTGTAGATCGGCCTCCCCTTGGTCCTCACCCGCCTGCCTTCCCCCCTTGCCTGCGCCCACTTTTGGCTTCTCTGATCTCCACGGTGCAGACTCATTGTCCCTAAGCCCCGGCTCGTCGAGGGAGTGAGAGACTCCCTTGCTCTCCCCTCCCCTGGTACCCCCTGATCCCGGCCCCATTTTTTTTTTTTAAAGGGCTTTAAGACTGACCTGTCAGCCGCTCTCTTCCCCAGAGTCAATGCGACCCAGCCCACTCAAAGACCTATCCGCATCGGCCTTCTGTTTGAACAGGCCCCCACCAAAAGACCCCTTGTGCTGCCCTTTTGTGTGCTCATAAATAAGATCAGAGTTAAAGTCCCCCGCGCTCTTGTGTCCAGAGACGGGCCCTGTGGGCCAGGGGGGACTAATGCTGCTTGGCAGGCCTATCGATCACAAAGCTCCTCCCAGAACGTCGCCCGGCTCTGCAAATGGCCCGATTCCTGGCGCACTACATGGGGCTTACGCATGCGGACAATTGTGGCGGCTTGGTCGAAACAACAGGCACTGTGAAACAGATATGTCCATGTATTTCACTCCACGCCACTTATACCCAAGAAGTGAATGGAATCACAAGTCCAGGTTTATTTTTTGGCAACCGTGCAAAAGGTTTTTTTCAGATGATATTTCAATCACAGAATTAGATAAATGTCCCCACACTTGAAAAATGTTTAATAAAAAAATCAAACAATTATTTATCATTCATATATTGAAATTGAAAGGATGCCCAGGCACAATCGCATCAAACAGATTACCTGAAATGCAACAGCGATGCCCTCTGGACTGCCTCACTTGTTTCTTTCTTTTCCTATCGGACAGCCCTTCCAGCGAAACCTTAACCAGACCTTCAAGCCCATCAAACCTCCGCGTATCGCTGCAGCCAGGAAGCTGTCTGTGCGGCCGAATCAGCCCAGATTAATAGCAGAGCTCTGCTTAAACAATCGTCTGTCTTGTAACTTAAGAGGCAAATAAAAAAACGAGGTAGTCTCTTCTCCCTGGCGTCTGGATGAGTCCCAGAGCCACATGTAGGATGAGCAATGCAGTAAAACTCCGGTGTATTCACAACAAGGGTGGAATATTTGAGCAACGGGCCAGACAAGAGAGGCTTGAATGGAATGACAAATGGGCCGAGGTTAAAGGTCCAATGGATGCTATCAAGGCCGCTAGGTGAAGGAAAGCCAGGCTTTAGCAACAAACTGATGTCACTGGCAGCGCAGCGCTCCCAGAGAGAAGCTGATGGAAGGCTGACGAGCGCAAAGAGCCTCTGCTGGCTGGATATGAAAGCTAAAAAACAAAGTAAGAAGTGGGTTATTTCCCACTTTGCCCGACCACCTCTCTGAGACTAAACCATCAAAGGGCTGTAGGTTTGCGGCGAGGCGTCGTGCCCATGTTGTACACGAAGCGAGACAATTGTGAGGCACGATGTCAGGAAATATCGTATGACCCCGGGTGAGAGGCTGCCATGACAATTGCGGTTTTTTTTTTTTTACTATGTCAGTGTATTTTGCAGCGGAATAGAAATGCTTCACGGCCCAGCCAGGAAGCTCCGAGACCGGAGATGACTCAATGGGTAAGACCAACGTGCAATGCTTCAGTTCTGTCATGTGGTTGGACCCAGTTCTGCGTGTGAAGAGTGTAGTGGCGTGAGACGAGAGCTCGGCACACTCTCTGTTTTGACACATCGGGCTACTCAAACTGTAACTCTTGATTACTCGTCGGATCGGCGGTTTTGCGGGAATACTTCGACGCAGCTCCCCGACTCCCGGATCAGAGAAGACGCGTCGGGTCGGGCTCTCAGATGTTGCTCGACACTCTGACAAGCTCTTCATTTGAGGCTCCCCGATGCCTCCAGAAACTCACGGTTTCTCTCGGCTGATCTGGTGAAAGCGTCTCGTATTTATCAGGAAATCCTGACGCGTGTCACCGGCACCATTTGTTTACTCAACTCTATCAAAGTCCAACTGTATATTTATAGTTTGCCCGCAAGTGGAGCGCTTGTGCTTGTGTCTGCTCATTAAAGTTTGTGGGCTTAGAGGAAAACCTGCCATCCCCCTGACAAGGTACCTTTAGTCTTCTCTGTGTGGGGAGGAAGCCTTTAGAAAATCCTCTTTAACAAGTGTGAATGAAGTCATCTTGAGCTGCTTCTGTGTTTGCATGTGAGACTCCACTATTTCTCCCCTCTGCCACTAATCAATCACAGATCCCCCGCCGGCCCCCGCTGTCAGAGAGGGAAACTGAGAGAAAGCATCGCATGAAGACGAAAGAGTTGATCCAGTGTTTCTTTAACATATTTAACGGTGGCCCTGGCTGCTTTTGTTTGGGACCCTCCGATCCCTACTGGGCATTGTGGGGGATTCTCCATTAAACCACTCAAAGGGATCAACAAATTAAAAGGAACGGAGCTCCGTGGTCGTCTTCATCGTTACATTGACCTCTTTTGAACGTCCGTTGTTCATTAAGATCACTAATGGATGACGTTGCATCGTCGATGCTTTCTGGCTCCAACGTCTTCCTAAATGCACAGGCTTCCTGAGACTCTTAACGCAGGTGTGCAGGTGATGTGGTGGGATGTTGTTGGTTTAGACCCCCCCCCCCCCCCCCCTCTCCCCCTCCCTCCTCCACTGCTGCTTGTTGGCCCCCTGGGGAGGTTGGAATGCCTTGACAGGAGGGGGAGGAATGGAGCATTTTGGGGGATGGGAGTTCGGCTACGGATCTCTTTCTTCCTCCCTCTCTGTGTATATCTCACATTGACACATGCATCACCCCCCCCCACACTCCCCCACCCACAGCGGCCCCCAGAGTGGCCGCGCCGTTAACTCCAGCTCAAGTTCATTGTGGCTGATTTTCGGGAAGCGGCAGTGTTTGAGGCTGCTCGGGGGGGGGGAGCAGTAATTAAAGAGCTTTGAGAGAGGGGGGCCCCATGCACTCTGTTAGATGCATTTCACCCCACTTCTCTCCCCCCCCCCCCCCCCCCCCCCCACACACACACACCTTTCTCTCCCTCACCATAATCCCCCCCCAGGAATAAACAAATTGGGTTTTTCAGCCTCCGAGCTGGGCCTGGGGGCTCCTGTAATGGAACAGACATGAGGTGTGTGCGTGTGCGAATACAACGTATATGAGAGAGAGAACGTGTGTGTGTGTGTGTGTGTGTGTGTGTGTGTGTGTGTGTGTGTGTGTCCGTGTCCCACCACGAGTGCAGTAAGTGGCTAATTGCTCCCAGCTCGGTGGTGAAGTGTGCAGACGGACAAAGAGGCCTCGGCTTCATTTACCTAATCCGCGGCTTCGCTATCTGAACCACATTACTTTTGGATACCTCTTAAACACCTGAGCTCAGTGTGTGTGTGTGTGTGTGTGACCCACTACGGCTGCTGCTCTTTTACTTGTTTTATTCTTTTTGTGGCCATCAGTCTGTTGAACGCAAACCATTTTGATTGCTTGTAGTTGGGAACTCTTCATCTCATATCCCTTCATTTTGCCAAAAGTTTTGTAGAACTTCTGGTCTGTTTGCAACCACGTAAAACGTCCCCGCCCCTCTATGACCTCGTTGGCGAGACATCCCCTAATCGTCCATCAACTCGGCCCTCTTTTAAATCGACTCTCTACAGGAATAAACCACTGTCACCATTTTTTTTTGTTCATGCCGAAGGTCTGATGTGTTTTACCCAGCCGGAATCCTCGGCTGGCACTAATCCTGAATCTCATTGCGGCGACGAAACGTCCTAATCGGATCAGAAGCGCAGGAGCGTGATGTCAGGCAGGGAAATGACACAAAGAAGAGGCGAGTGGATCTTAATCCTCACCTTTTTAAAGCTCACGACAACAACCGTGTTGTTCGGGCCGGCGTGCGATGGACTGTGTGCGTTTCTGACGTCAGGTCCAAGATGGCCGAAGCTGATCAATTCAGTGTGCGTGTGTGTGTGTGTGTGTGTGTGTCTTGGCGGGTAATAAAAGGTTAAGTGAATTCAGCCTCTTTTCTTTTAATGAGCCTCAAGCAAATCTCATTTCACTGGCTGTTGCACTTAAAAAAGAAAAATAGACCTCCTCCTCCTCCTCTTGTCGTCTCTTCCTCACCTCCTCCACATCCGCTTCCTGTCTTTCGGGCAACTTCAGAGGGTTCTGCCTTGCAGAGCAGTCAATGATTTACCCAAAGGTCCTTTAATCGTCGCAGGTTTTATTCCCCGGGCCTGTCTGGAGGTCACTCTCGTTTTTGTTTTCTTTCTCCGACACAAAAGGAGCTGTGTTCGTCGTTGGGAGGAGAGTCTGATGAGGATCAGCAGGTTGTTCATTAAACATCACTCGTCCTCTCCGCTGCTTTGTTGTCCTGCCCGAATGTAGAGGCGCATGTCACGGAGGGAATGAGGAGGAAAAGAAGGGGAAGGAAGCGTTTGCTTTGGAGGAAGGAAAGGAAGTTTGTTCATGTCTTCATCACCACCCTCCTCCGTTTGGCTCAGTTGCTGTGGATGCACGATTCACATCTGATCTCCTCAGTGGAGTCAAGAGTCGCCTCCCTTTGCATCTCACACAGCCCCCCCCCCCCCCCCCTACGCCCTCCCATCCCACGATCCCCCGGCTTCTTCTACTTGACAAAAACAAAAGCTGTGGCATTGAGCCGGCTGCTAGAACCGAACCCCGAAAAACGGGTTAGAGGACGTTGATTTGTCTTTAATCAAAGTCTAAATTATTCCATCGGCTTCTGTTGCTGCCAACGTTCCTCCCACACACTCCTCTGCTGCAAAGCGCTTTCTAACTCCTTTTGCACTCATCCTGTTTTCTTTTATCTCCTGAAGCGGCTTGCATCTTCAGATGCCGCGGAACGAGGGAGACTCACCGCTGAACAATCCGTCAGGGGGGGTTAAACTTTGAAATGGGGGGGAAAGTGCAAACAGTAAATTATTTCTCTGATTTGTCTGCATGAGTGAGGCTTGTTTTCCTCCCTGTTGTATTCTCAATGCCTTGCATTAATCATAGGGATACTGTGTGCGTCATCAATAACTTGATGATTGTTGTATAACTGTTTTCATTTTGCTGTGAGGACAATTTAATATCTATCATATCTGCTAAAGATTAAATAAATGGAATGTAATTCTCTCAATTTTATTTTACTTTTGTACTGTAGGAATTAACAATTCACACACTCTTCATCAGCAGAAGGCTTCTAATATTTCAGTTCTGAGTTTTACGAGGACAATGTAGCGATCATGTGATTTAATGAAAGGCTGCAGTTGGATAATATTCTCCATGGCTCCATAATCAGGAATGAACTGTGGACCTCTGACATATTAGGATATTGGAAAATAAGGTAATGTGAGATATTATCTTCGCATCTTTTATTCATCACTTATTCCTTCACATTGACCTATTTTCTAACCCTCGCTGAAATTACGCGAAGGTGCAACATTGCGTTCAAAAGGTCTGATTCCAGAAACTTACACAACCGTAATTCATAGCTGCGATCATCCATACGCTCGTTACCGCTGCACATCAGACACAGACCAGAGTGATCTTAACAAACCCGCCAGCCGGCGAGAAGAGCTGTCAGTCCGCTTCGAGGAGGAGGAGGAGGGAGATGGCCGTCTGTTTAAAACATTTTCTAAAACTAAATGTTTCCCTTCTTCGGGTTAGGATGACGTATCTTGTGTAATCTTTGATAATAAATAAATGGGATCCTTAGCAACAATATTCTTTGTTCTGTCGTAAATGAACTGGAGGGCAACTATTCAAATGATATCGTATTACGATAAGCGCATCGCCAGGACCAAATTGGGGGTTGCAGATATAAGTTAATAATAGTAAATAGAAATCTATGAGAAAAGGACTTTACTTCCAACATTTGTCGCCATTTTCTCCTCAGAATAAAGTCACAGGTGGGGCGATGTGTACTGTCTTCATGTTCGTGTTCAATTTGTTTCCTGCCTCACTAGACATTACCTCGGTCAGTAAAACGGTTTTATTTACTCAAATGACGGCAAATCCACGAAAACGAGCCCCAAGTTGTAATAAACTGGAAATGTCTTTTCTTTCATCCTCTTTCCTTTTGTGCGCTCTACTCATTCTGCTTCAATACCCCAGTGTTGTTTTGTATTTCATCTGCTAAAGCGGCTGTCATAAGCTGAGGGGGGGGGGCAGCATTAAGATGGATGTCTTCATTTTCCCAAATGCCTCGGGCCAAATTAACGTTTATTGAGTTACATCGCCAATTCTTTCCTTTTTTTTTTTAAACATTTTTTTATGAGGATCTAAAAAAAGGATTCCGCTCGCATCCTCCCAGGCAGATATTAAACAACGCAGGACGTCTTGGGACGGGGGGAGCACACAAACGCGCACACTTGATTGTTCTGGCCTTTGTTGCTGATGAAGGTGGGGAGTTTAACTCGAAGAATGGGATCACGATTTTCTTCCGATGATTGCAGCGTAGACAAATTAAACTTTGATGAGGCTTGCGCCCTCCTCGTGGCTGTTGATGATCCATTAACAGTTGTCATAACACTGGAGCGTAATTATTCTCCAGCCGGGGGGCGGGCGGTGCTTAATATCTTCAGTCCAACGAGCTCTGGAAAGCTGCGGCGTGTTTCCGCCTGCAGACAAAGTATGAAAAGCTTGTTTAACGTCCCCCCCCCCTCCTCCTCCCCCCTCCTCCCCCTCAAAATGGACCCGAGCGCTGAAGTATGTTCACCGTAGCATCAATAGCAGTCAGCGGCTGCCTATAATTAGCCCAAATGGAGCTGCGCCTCTGCAGCAGACACTCACAGCGGAATTGTTTTTTAAAGTGTGTGTGTGTGTGTGTGTGTGTGTGTGCGTGTGCGTGCGCCGCGGGAGTTTTCGCTTTGCCGCTTAAAACGAGCTGGAGAGCCCCGAAAGTGTCTCTCGTTGGAACGGGAGGGAAATAAAAGCAAGTGATTAAACAAGCCTCAGTGTTTGTTCCTATTTGTCCCCTCGTGGTCATAGCGTTACTAATCTGCACCCGCTTTTGTTAGAGTTCAAGGGGGATACGTCTGTGTGTGTGTGTGTGAATTACTATATTTATCAAGGAGCCGGTTTGTAGAACAAGTCAAACTGCGATGCCCCCCGCTATCCTTACGCCGCGCTCCTCGGGGTCGCCAGACGTCCGCGTCCTTTCTGGTTTGCCGGAACGATCGATCGCCCGGTGAAGGTCCCGCCTCCTGGAGCAGACAGTCGCCGCGTATCGATTTCCCCCCCCCCCCCCCCCCGAGCAGCGTTCCCTGACGCCCGGCGGTGCCCATCAACTGGAGGTGGAAGCTCCTGCCTGGGCCTCCGGCCTCGGAACAGTCGCTCCCGATGGGGGGGGGGGTGGTGGTGGTGTGAAAGCGTATATAAAAGTGCACAGCGCATTCGCTCTCTTTAAGAGCGATGGCAACGTCTTTAGTGAGGCCGAAGGCTGGCAAGAGGTGAGCCGCGGCGCCCCCCCGGGGAGCGTTTGGCCTCCGCTGGCTGTTTTGTGAGCGGTTGACAGGTGAAATAGTGTGGGAACGGCGGGGAGCGTTGCTTTAAACTGCTTTTTGTTGCGCTTGTCGGGGATGTGGAGGTGCCTGGTGAATGCTCAATGGCTCTGTAGGAGCCACTGGGTTGAATGGTTGAGCGCTGACGGGGGAGGACGAGAATGGCTTCCCCCCCTACGGGAGCTGTGCAGATTGTTGCTGAGGCTCCTTCTGTGGCTGAACCGTCCACATTTCTTCCCCAAACCCCCGACTGCTCGCACAGAGGAGTCCAGAAACACCGTTCGTTTCTTCTCTTTTTAATTGATTGATCAGACTGACGCGTACGTTGCCCGTTTCCCAGCGTGGACTGAAGAGCCCCCCCCCCCCTCCCCCACGTCCAAAATTCCAGTCGCTGACAAACGCGCTAGTAGTGCGACCAACGACCGCTCCGCTCACCCGTTTGGGGCGCCGGACCCCTTTCGGGCAGTAGAGATTCCGAGACGTGGCGATGGAGGATGAGTCGCTCTCTCGCACTAGCGACGATCGGGGCGAATGGGCGGGTCAAACGGGGTCCTGAGAACCCACAGAAATGGGGGAGGGAAGGAAGGAAGGAAGACGGGAAGGGTCGAGGCAGCGAGAGACGATTGTGAGGCAAAACTGAACAGATGAGAGAACACAACTCAATGGGGGGGGATCAAAATACCGCCGATGGACAATACCGGAGCGATACAGGAATGTGGGTTTCGCGGGAAACCGCTCGTGGTTTTTGCTTTTTAGCGACGGAAGAAAGTAAAAGGCCGAGCGAGGGGATTGTTCGGAGCAGGCGCCTGGCGAGCGCCATTGTTCATCCTTCCCTTTTGAGCCGAAGGAGACAGCGGAGTTTCACACGCCAATCGCGAGGCGTCCTGCTGGGCGGCCCCGGAAAGGGGGCCATTGCAGCGGCTACAGGAGGCCCGGGCCGTAGGGATAAATTACCCTGAATGGAAGGGTCTGTGCTCGCCGTTTTCTCCCCGCTTTCTAAAAGAATGCCGGGGAGGGAAGGAATTCAGGCCCAACCACAGGTCGTCCGCCTCGCTTCTGGAAAGGGTCTGCGCTCCAACTCCACATCCCTCCACTCCCACCTCCTCTGGAATGCTCCGGGGTTTTGTTGTATTCTGCGGGGACCAGGGTGTGTGTGTGTGTGTGTCCTTGTGTGTCCGTCTTATGCGCTTTCATAACTTTAAGAAGTATTGGGGAAAGGGGTTCTAAATTACCTTCTCGCCTAATATCAAACTACGGTACCTTTTTTTTACGAGCACCTTTTTTTTTTGAGGTTCTTTTCTTGTTAGTTAGTTTACATTACTTTGTTTGGATTTGTCAAATAGTCCTTTCCGAGATGACCGTCGCGGCATCAAACTAAGCCTTTGAAAAGTAGGTGTTCCAGATGAAGATTCCACCAAATAACAGCATGACAGTCGGTGAAGACTCTCGATTCCTCGTTTTGGTGTAATTAACTTTTTCCAAGTAAACTCTTTCCTTTGTGACGACGAGTATTCCAAGTTTGTACCGACACTAAATGAACGTGGTATCAAAAGATTTGGACTGTTTTTTTTTTAACCCAACTAAATTAAAACCTACATTTTTAAGACAAGCAGGGCCCAGTTTCCAATGTAACGCCCAGAGATGGTATTGGTAGTAAAGTCAATCCAATCTGGTATTGGTCCGGCTCTATTCAGATGTCTCTGCACCGGCCTGGCTGATAAATAGAAAGTAGTTCTGCTCACATGTACACGGGCATGAGGTCTGCGTGTTTGAGACCTCCTCGTCGTTAGCAGCACATTTTAACGGCTGGCTGACGGACTGATGTAGAAAACAGAGGGGTCAATATCGCCCCAAAGCTGGCAAACCCTCACTCGGAGAGCTGGATTTTACAAGTACAGGTTTTTCGCCCCAAATCCCAGATGTTAACATCGCGGGGCGTCTGGTTCCGTCACGGCGGAGGCCGGCGCTCCGTCGCGCTGCGTCAGTTTCTAACTGGATATTACCGAGCTGGACCTCCAGAGCCCGTAAAGCGAGTTGCCGCTCGCCCGGAATAATCTCCTCTTATTACACTTCCCCCCCCTTTTTCGCCGGGCGCTCACGTTCACGGACGGGCTGCGAACACTGATCCGGTTTAGCAGCGCGGGATCGTCTCAAGTTGGTTCCTATTACTGTTCCAATAGAAATACAAATAAGCGGAGGAACAACAGAGCCTCAAACATGTACCACGAACACGACGCTCGTCGGCGCCATTTCATTTAGTTACCGTTTCGCTCTTGACGACTAAAACTACGGCTGCGTAGTTGAAACTTGTGCTTTTCAGCGGTGAAATGTCCAAAATTGGTCTTGAGAACCTCTTCTTCATCTAATCAGCGGTGGTCACTTAAAGAATTAATGGAATGTCAGAATACTAATGACAATTTAGTTTTTGGATGCTCTTTGTGAAGCAAATACCTGGACGCCGCGCATTCAACGATTAAGAGGGGCGGGTTTGAACGAAGGATTTCAGGACTTTCTGAAATCAATACAGTGGAATTTAATTGAAACTTAAACTCCAACCAGAACTTCCCAGGAGCTTCGAGCTCAGTCGAAGCTCTGACCCGTGTGTCCGTGGTAGAGGCCCCTGTTGGGGTGTTAAAGTGGGGATGGTGGGGAGTTGTGAGAGGGAGGGAGGGGGGGGTCAGCTGGCCAAAAGAGACAATCTGTGGATTAGAGCGAGCTTGGACACCAAGTGCTCGCTCAGCACATTACCCAGCGAGTCCAGTGTTCACAGCCAGAGGCAGAGCTCACAGATCCTCTGTGTTTACACTGCTGCCAGGCCTGACACACACACACACACACACACACACACATTCATACCACAGCCAATACATATTTGCAGTGAAATGCTCAAAGTCTCACGTTCCGCTGTAAATCCGTGGATGCTTTTTTAAAATTCAAACAAACGTACCTGACCGAGATGCAGCAAACAGTTACAGAATAATGACTCAAAATGTGGAGCTACAGATTGATTGAAGAACAAGTCACGCCATGAAGTAAGGGTGTTACAACATGCCGTCGTGTTAATAACACGCCCGTGATTGCTCTTTGTCTTATCGGCGCCTCCTTCCACGTGAAAGGCCTCAGCGGTATCACGACAGCCCGAATATCAACACGTCAATATCAGGTTCTTGGCTAATTGGTGGATTTCCTCCCACGCCGGATCAGGGCAGTCGACCTTGCAGCTCTTCCTCCGGCACAAACTGCCTCATCCTCATCAGCAAGTCCCTTTTAACGTGTGTGTGTGTGTGTGTGTGTGTGTGTGTGTGTGTCTTTGTGGGAAACGCTAGTCCTCCAGTTTGCCATTAGGTCATTAAATCCTTTAGAACCCCTTCGAGTATTTGCGGTGGCTCTTTCATGTGTTTTTGTGTTTGATCATAACACAAGAGTCCTTCCCCCATTCACATGCTGTATACGCCCCACACGCACACGCACGCACAAACACGAGTCCCAAAGCCACATAAGTACAGTGTGCGAAGGCCCGAGTCATCACAAAAGTTTGTGGAAAATGAAACCGTAGCAGTCTGGCTCTTCTCACCCCTCCGTGGTCATGTGACCGGGCCGACCGCAGCGCTCTCACAGACCAGGAGACACCCGCATGCACGCGCTGACGTCGTCTGCTAAAAATACGTTCAGAGTCGCCTGCAAAGCGCGGAGAGGAAACGCAACTTTATCCCACAATGCGCAGAACCGGTTTAATTACATCTGCGTTCTGTCTGTTTGTTAAAAGGAGCTCTGAGCGTGTTGGAGGGATTGTTGGATGATCTCAAGTCGTTTTTTTTTCTACTTAATGTACCAAATGAAGAGCGCCAATATTTCCACCCGTTGTCTTTTTTTCTTCACGCGCATGTAGCCCTCCCTCTTAAAGCCCTCCCCCATAAAGCCCTCCCCCATAAAGCCCCCCCGGTGACGGCCCACATGCCCGTCCAGCAGCCGTCCACTCATCCGCGGCCAAGTCGCTGCTACCTTTGAACTGACTTCACAGAGACTGCTGGCCGGCCGCGGAGTGTGTGTGTGTGTGTGTGTGTGTGTGTGTGTGTGTGTGTGTGTGTGTGTGTGTGTGTGTGTGTGTGTGTGTGTGTGTGTGTGTGTGTGTGTGTGTGTGTGTGTGGTATAGCTGTATACAGCTACATCCTTTCACCCGCGAGATGAGCAGGCCAGGCGACCAACTGCTGCACATGTCAAACACGTGTGTGTGTGTGTGTGTGTGTCGGCAAACCAGAGGGATGAGCTTGTGATGACCAGCGTGTCCAGTGAGATTTCTCAGCCACACTTTGAGGAGTTTGCACCAATCTGAGCTTGTTTGTCTGGTAATTCATGCACATGAGCAAACTGGATGTTTTTAACGATTTTGCAAATTCCTGTGTGTGTGTGTGTGTGTACTCATGCATGTTGTTTCCCCTCAGCCCGGCTCTAACATGTGCCGCTGTGGTCGCCTGCGCTCGGCCTCGGGGCGGCTTGACCAACGGGCAGCGTGCAGATTAGAAGGTGGAGATGAGCCGCCGTGGGGGGGGGGGAAACGCAGGGCGGACGAGCTTGTCTGGCAACCACAGAAGCCAAGTCGGTGTAGCCCCCTCCGCCCCCCCCACAACCCCCTCTCTCACACACACACACACACACACACACACACTGCTGGGAATTTAGCAACTGCAGCTCTAAAAAGCTCCCATGTGTTTTAACTGGGAGGAGCTCCACCGTATGGTAACCGGTGATGAAGCCATTAACGATGATCACCACTTCTTTTACAGAGCTTGTTTAGACTTTTCTATTCATCTTAAGTAGGGAAGCATTTTCCCACATCGGCGACACTTTGATTCCATTCGATTTTCACCCGTCTTTCCAGCCGACATCCACAGTAGCAGTTGTCTCTCTTTATCCCTGAACGGGGCAGTGAAGGCGACCCCAGGTGAAACAGCTCGCCGTCTGTGCGCGACCAGTCAGGCGTCTCAACCAGTCGGGGGCGATCGGGGGAGGGGGGTGAATGGGACGCCAGATTTGTCCGTTTTCGGAGTGCAGAGCCGGCGGGACACAGGCGGGCCGGAGACGAGAGGACGCGGACCAAAGGGGCCTGAGTCATTCCCTCCCTTCCTCCCTCCCTCCTACGCGCACACCGAATTTCCCGCTCATTTCATTTCATGGCGGCTGAAAGGAGGCGGCGGCCCCCGACCCTCCAGGTAGTCTCCGGGGAGGTCCGCGCCTAATTAACCGGCAGGGCCCTTTTGACGCCGCGGCCACCACCTTTCAAGGCCGAGTTCCCCGTTGTGTGTATTGGCCCCCACGCTGCCCCCCCCCCTCCCCTCCCCTCCCCGACCGCTCGCGTCCGCCGTTTAACCATCCAACAGCTGAGTCGGCGGAACAGAGGTCGGACGCCTCGGCCCGGTCGCTTCTGGGTGTCGGTTGGGGCAGGGGGGGGGGGGGGGGGGGATGATCTGTGTTTACCTTTGGCGGGGGAGGACCACCTGTCTCGCGGCACACGGTGCCTGTTTGGACAGTTCCTCTGTTGGTGGTCTCTGGTTTTCTTCTCTGGCTCTTCACGGCAACATAAAATGCAGAAAAAGAACATTGTTTATCTCACAGCTAATTTCTTTTTTTTCTTCTTCTCCCATTTTGCCGCTTTTTGATCGTGAAGATCCGCGATGGGAAGCGTGATAGAAGTACTTTAACCCCTTTGCAGCTGTTGGCGTTTCCTTTTTCTCCCTTTCAACTCTTCAAGAAGAAATGCTTGAGATCGGCTGATTCCACTTAAATGGACCGAAGGATACGATGTCGCCAAACTCGCACAGTGCTCCACTGTCTCCCCCAAACAGCCGGGTCTCTGATCCACCCAAGATGCATCAGGGGCTGTTGAATGTGCTTTTTGTGTGTGTGTGTGTGTGTGTGTGTGTGCATTGAGCCTTACGTAACAATCCACTGAGCGCTGGTGATTCTCTCTACTTCTACTCTCTACGTTCTTGTCACTTTTAACTAATCATCAGCGTGTCGGTCTCCTGCGCGTTGTTATTCTGTGTCGCGGTGCGCACACATGCGTGTGTTTTTTTTAAAGCATGTTTGACAAATGCACGGCCTGTGATTGTGGCTTTGTGTTGACACAGCTTTTGCCTCTCGCTCTTAATTTAGCTCAGTGGAAACACACACACACACACACACACACACATGCTTAAAAGTACAAATCCTATCCCGAGCTCACACTGTCACACTGCAGTATAATTTATTGTAGCATGTAGCAGTGGTGTAGGATCGTTACAATGGACCCTGGTGCACACATGGGACTCGTTATGAAGCCGCCCCCCCAAACCCCCAAAATACAATCTCACATGATGATAATGTACTTATTACCTATATATATATATATTAATATATATATATATTTTTTTTAACCCCCACAAAAAACTAAACCTAGATGGAGATGTTTTGCCTTTTTGGGCCCATCCTTAGCAAACGGCATCAGTCATCACAATGTGTGTTGTCACGGTGACTGTGATGGTGATTCCTACGATAGGATCCGTTGGGAGCTTTCAGCAGTTAGTCTGGTCCGATCCACCGGAAAGGGGGGGAGAAAAAGTGCAGAAGAGAGGCAGCTGAAAGTGTGACGAGGGGACGGTGCAAAGACAAGAATGAAGAGAAGGCGAAGGGAATGAAAAGAAAGAGGCCATTAATTTAGTTCTGTGGGAGGGATCTGAAGGTTACGCAGCTCTCTGCCAGGCCCTCCTGGGTTGACTGATGCCTTTGTGAGGAGGCCAGCGGCGCGCGCACACACTTATCCATCCACGCATGTAGGGGTCCAAGATACTCGGGGTTTGTTGCGGCAGACCGGTTTTATCACAACACAAACAAAAACACGCAGATGGTCATTAACGGACTTCAAAGCGAGAGCAAAATGGGGAAACCTGTATTTATTTCCTCCTCCTGGACGTGACGCGTCTAAACATGTGACGCTGTTTTCCTCTGCTGGGGTGGGAAACCAGACTGTGTGTGTGTGTGTGTGTGTGTGTGTGTGTGTGTGTGTGTGTACTTGTACTTGTGTAGCAACGTCAGCCATCCAGGCTGTTTTAAAGGGCAGCAAAGAACTAATACGTATTCCTCACAGATGCATCCGTCTCCTATTAGTCAACGTTGTCTTTTTAAAGCTGGATACAGAACTCCCTCTGCTACCTGGGGGGGCTCAGGTCAGGCCCGGAAAAGCCCTCCGTCGTCTTTGTGGATGGCTGTAACACGAGTCTTTGCTCTTCAGATTTCATTCCGCTTTTAGTTATAGAGTTAGAATAACCTCGAGCAAAGAAATTGAAATCAAATAAAAAAATTGCTCGTCCCGATGACCTCATTGCATTCTCAACTGGGAACACCACGGCGAGCGTCCACTCGACTTCATAAAGCCCCTTGACCCCGGGAGGCTGAAAAGGCGGCTGTTGTTATGGTAACGGGCACGGCGCAGTCTCTCCTCCCCCCCCGGGACACATGCGGCACTTGTTTAGAGATTCAGTTAATGAAAGCCATTCGTATGAAGATGTTTACGGGACCTTTCGCCGGGTTCGGGTCACGTTAAAGTTACAGGAATAAGTACAAATACACTTCGGAGGGTAAAACGTGGGACTAAATGTGGCGATCAGCTCTAACCCTCTCTTCCTGTCCTGTGTGCAGGAGCCCGGGGCAGCGCCGAGTGCTTGTGCGGGAGGAACCACTTCACGTGCGCGGTCAGCGCGTTCGGGGAGTGCACCTGCATCCCGGCCCAGTGGCAGTGTGACGGAGACAACGACTGCGGGGACCACAGCGACGAGGACGGATGCAGTGAGTTCCCACTAAGCTCCTCCCTCTCCCTCGGTTTCCCGCGGTGGCGCCATGGATCACAAAGTCTCTAAGACCGTTCGTTTTGACACGAGTCGGGAAAATATTCACAACTAAAATGAAAAGCATAAAGAATTCTGAATCCTATTCTTTTAATCCTGTAGGATTCATCTTGAGTGATTAATTTTCCTTTCTTTCCTCATATCCTTTCTTAACTTATTAAAATAAGCTACATACATTAACGAGTATATGAGATTAGAAATCTGACACTAGATATTAAATATTAATACTGGTATTTTCAATATTTCCTTACATTTTAACAACCAAACTTGGTGTTCGCTCAACCACTTTGATATCTGTGGTTGTAAAACATCGTTCTTGGCGAAGGTGTCCCTCTGAGCATCGCCTAAAGGCTCTGATTGTGTTTTGGCAGCTCTCTGCAGCCAATGTGTGCCACTGCACGACCTCTGAATCTTCCCTAGAAATGTAAACGTGTTCTCTGGCAGAGATGCAGAGATTTTCCTGCAAAAATTGTCCAGAATACTAAGAGGAGGGGGAAAAAAACAGCATAAGTGGGCCCATATGGATCCCGTCATCGCCCAGTGAAACACTTAATGGCTCAATGGTCCAGGCAGGGTAGTGTTTCTAATGGCAGAGCTGCCCTTGCCCCCCCCCCCCCTCTCCCCCCACGGACTAAACTTCTGGCACCGGAAGGCGTTCAGGGCGGCAGGGGAAGGGGGAAGCGGAGCCGCTCCGGGAGTATTTTCCTGCGCAGCGTGTCAGTCTTAGCGAGTGGAGGATCTCTCCGGCGTTCTTCTTTTCCACCTCTGTGGGGCCCTCGAGGGGGGACGGGTCGGCCTTCAGAGAGCGGAAGCGGGCGCTTCCCGAGCCTCCCTGAGAGGCGCGTGGCCGCGTTGATCTTCTGTCTCCGGTCACATCAGTCCGCCTCTGTCGCATTAGGCTAGTTAGGGCGCCGGGGAGAGGGGACGCTAAGTGTTATTGATCTCCGGGGCCGGTTGAACGCTCAGTGAGGCCCAGAACGCCGCGGATCGACGCGCGTGAGCAGCCGACAGGATAACGCAGCGTCCAGCCGGACCCCTAATCCATTAGTACGGTCTGATCGATCCTCGGGGCAGAGATTGATGGCGTTGTAGAGTCACACGGTCATTTCAGTATTCCACCCACTTCTCTCCACTACGTGTGGCCAACAGGTTGAGAACTTGTTGGTGGGGGGGGGGGGGGGGGGGGCTGTCAGCTGGTGCGATGATGGTGGGGCAAAAACTGGGGTTTATAGACCTAATTCATGCGTCGAGATATTTGTCCTGTTCAGCCGGAACGTCGTGGGAACACCGAATCCCAATGAACACACACACACACACACACACACACGCACAAAGGAATATCTCTTTTCTGCAGAATTGTACCAGTGCAGTTTGTGGCATTCAGACATTGTTTGAACTTTTAACGCATTAATCGGTTAAACCAATTTAACAATTTCTGCATAGCGCGATTGTGTAACGCACACGCACACTCCTCCATTGTGTCTGTCTCTGTGTGTGTCTGTGTGTGTGTGTGCTCGTTGAACGCAGCAGAGGAGCGGAAGCGGCCCATTGTGAAGCTATCTGCTACGCCGTGGGAGTCGCGTGCGACGCTCCCTCAGATTCAGTCTCTGAACGCGTCTCCGGCCCAAAGTGCAGCCCGAAAAAACAACAACTTTTGCAATCTCCTTGAAAGTGTCGACGCCTCAGCGGTTGGAGAGAGAGAGAGAAGAGACGTCTCAAGGGCGGCACAGCAATTAGCCCCGGAGAAAGTAAACAAAGACGCAACTCAACCGACGAATTAATAACGCCCCCTTTCATCATCGAGCCGACCCTGGCGTTATTTTTGAGGTTATGAGTCGTACGTTTCCATTTTTTCATCTGATCGATGACGCGCCCACAGCCGTGAGTGAGGCCTTGTGAGACGGGACGAGCCGTCTCCCACCTCTCAGTTCAAGGCGATGGGAATTTGTGAGACACTTTTCATAACAGCTGATAACCGCCTCCCTCCCCTCCCCCCCCGAACCCCCTTCATCCCCCGCACTCCCCCGTTACAAATCATCCTCAGAGTTATTTCTCTCACTCTGCGTTTCACTTATAGGGGAGAAAGTGGGATGCAACACACACACACAAGCCCACTGTTGGAGTCCCGCTGAGTTAAAAGTGTGTGTGTGTGTGTGCTTTGAAGTTGCGTGCACACACACCTTATGAAAAGCCCTCGGTCGGGTGCTTTTAAGGATGCGTGTGAGGACCTCCTGGCGGCGTTATGCTTCACATATTTATGAGAATAATCCATTTGAGCGATGACTTGCTTCCCACAACTTGCTCAAAGTGCTCGTGAATCCTTCTCCAAACTGTGTATAAAGGGGATTGTTGTCAGTTGCCTAGCAACCGGGTTCTCCCAATTTAATACGGTTAAAAACCCAGCGTAGCCTGACTGCCCGTTTGTAAAATCGTAACCTCTGGAAAGGCCTCTTAAATGTACAATTCTGTCATAATGATCGATGAACCGGGTTACAAACATGGGCGGGCTCCTCTTTTTTTGGGAGTTTTGGGCGGTTTAGTGGACAGAAATCTGAAGGAATGTTTATTGATGTGTGATTTGAGCGTCTCTTGCAACTCTTGGAGACGGCGACAGTCTCCAGATGTCCCCCTGCGAGGTCTGTTAGGAGCGAGCTGGGCGCTCGAGCGGCTTAAGATATGTTTCTGGCTCAATAGACTGTCCTAATCTTGACCTCTGACCCCAGATCAAACCTGAAACTACTCCTATGAACATAACAAGTGAGCTTAAGCTCCGGGAAAACTGGTCCCCAAGGGCATTGATACAAACGCACACACACACACATATATATATATATATATATATATATAACACCAAGAAATAAGAAGTACCCCCCACGTGCTTTAATCTCCCACTCTATGCGGTCTTGGCCAATCAGGGAGAAGCTGTGACCGCGGGAGGCGAGCTGATCTGAAAGCAGGAGCGGAGAAGATTAGGACCCCATTCCGTCCTCCTCCGTGTGTCATTCTGCCCCCTCCGTCCTCTTCATCTTCTCCCTCCGTCCTTGCATCCTTCTGCCCTCCCCCCCCCGGGGGCTTTTCTCATTTATTTCCCCACTATGTGGTTTGATTTCTCTCAGTTTGTCCGTCTTCCCGGCGCTTTCTCCTCTTGTTTTTCCTCCTCCTCCTCCGGATATGACCCGCAGTTGTTTAGGACACATTAGCATAATCCTCCTCCTCCTCCTCCTCCTCTCTTAGCTCCGTCCTCTCCTCCGCCCTCCTCCCTCAGTATTTACTCGGCGCTCGGCGAACGAGGGGAGCACGCTTGTTCGCACAGAAGGCGACATGACGAGGGGCCGACGGAGGGCAGAGAAAGGGGGCCGAGGCAGGAGGAGGGACAAAGGAGCTGGTCGTTGGTTCCGGCGCCCGGCTCCACCTCCTCTGTGCACCTCGTGTTCGCTTTTCAGGAGGTTTTAAAGTCAAATGAGTCACCTCGACACATTTGCGGAGAATAGAAGTACTCGTTCTTCCCATTTAAATTGGTGTGTATTGAGATATTTTCATATGACATCATGTGACCTCTCCAGGTGAGGGGCGACAATCATGCGTTCCTCCATTTGGATCTTTCTCTCTGCCAGTCGCACACATCCATCCCTGCATTCATCCAACGTCACGTCTTTGTGTGTATTTATCACCCGCCTCCCCTGAACGTATTGGCTCGTGTCAGAGCTGCTCGGACGCACACAGTTAATTTCGTCCTGCCGACGAGGCGCCGTGACGGCCTCTTTGATCCGGACTGAGATATCTGGACAGATTACCAGTTCGTGTCTCCTGTCCGTCCAAAATGCCACTTTGGTGATGCGGTGATGGAACGCATGTATCTCACCTCCATTCTGGGGCTTTCCTGTGTGAGGATTACCAATCTCATTTCACCACTTTCGGATGAGTTTGTCATCGGCCTTCTTAAGCCTCCCTGTTGAATATCCTAATAGCCGTATAACATCATCTTCTTCAGGCCTCGCGTGAGGACGTCCCGCCACACGGCCTCTTTAAGAAGCAGCTCTGCTTGTTAAACGGAACGACCGAATGAATGAATGACGGACGCACTCGACTGCTGTCGGGCACTCGGCAGAGGTTCGTCACGGCAACAGGAGACGAGTCGGCCTTGATGGACAGAAAGACGCGTAGCCACGAGCGACGAGCGGCGAGCACAGTTTTGATGGGAAATATTATCCCACTGCTGCCCTCTATGTATTGGCAATAGATGAACGGTTCACAGGGGACGAGTTTGTTCACCACGTTATGACAAACGGCCAAGGCCTCGCAAACCGCCCCGGCGCGTCGCCGCGCGATGCGCATCACTCGGCTTTCCTCAACCCCCGATGACGTCTTCGCCCTTAATTCTCTCATAAAAACACTTGAAACGACGTTAAGCAAAGACAACTTTAAAAATCTGGGGGGGGAAGAGTAAACAAGCGACTCCCCTGAAGTGTTTTCAACTATTTATTTACCAGACGACGTCCCTGACTGAAGAGCAACCGAGCTGGCTGACTTCTTTGCACATAAATTGTTCATCCCTGGACTTTTATTTGTTAGACGCGTTTCTCCATCTCAAGCGCCCAGATCCGTCTTTTCCGCCAACACAGTTTTCCCTCAGCCGCTGTGTGTGTGTGTGTGTGTGTGTGTGTGTGTGTGTGTGTGTGTTTGTGTGCGTGTGTGATGGCCGCTTCATGTCAAACAATAAAGTCCGAATAACGAAAAAGATGAATGGATGAATGTTTCCACCTCGGACGGCAGCTCCTGGGATCAAATATTCTATAAGTCTGCAGACTCCCCTTTCGCTCTCTGGAGTCCACATCTGGTTTCCAGTCCGTCTACTCCCCCCACCCCCCCCCTCCTCCTTCTCTCTCGCCCCTCCCTCTCCATTGAGCCGATGTGATAAGCGCCGCTTTTAACCCGTAAGCAGATATATTGCTCCCATTAGAGCCACTTGATTCTGCTGCTCAACACTAAAAGGGAGGACATTAAGTGTGCTGCTCAAGGCCACGTGACACACACACACACACACACACACACACCAGGTCAGACATGATGCATGTTCTAACACAGCCAGTAAGCTCGTCAGTTCCGCCGTCGTCCAGAATGGGCCTGGATGAAAAGTTGTCATTATAATTCCAATGTTATACATATGTTGATACTTTGAAGCTCAAAGTATTTGAATGCATTTGACTCGATGGGCAAAGATCTGTTTTTCATGATCGGTGTGAATCCTCTTTAAAAGTGAGTTTCACGGAACTGAGCCTGAACGCATCACGACCGATCACCATGGCTACCAGCGTACAGCTGCTAAAAAGGGGAAAGGAGACTGGAAGCTTCGGGGGGGGAGGACCATCTGTGTGACCAGGACCATCAATGCGCCCCGCTCATCCTTGATACGGCGCACATGCCCCACCCACTGTGTGTGTCTGTTTGTGTGCGAGCGAGTGTGTGCGTGCGCGAGTGTGGAGTGTTTATTTGCATACAATTTGTGTGCCTAAACAGCGCTGCGCGGTGTTTGTTTTCCGAGGGCGCAGCGACGCTTTGCTTATGTGTGTGTGTGTGTGTGTGTGTGTGTGTGTGTGTGTGTGTGTGTGTGTCAGCTCTCCTTCCTCCTCCGAGCTGAATTATTTATTGAAACGTCGAGTAGCAGCATTTTTCTCTTCTCGGTCAGTCGAGGCCCCCGAATCTGCTGGCGCATCCAAAATGCATCAAGCCGCCTCAGCCTGACAAAGACAGCCGTGCGTGTGCGTGCGAGCGTGTGCATGTGCATGAGCGTGCGTCAGGACTCCGGCTGACAGACTCTCTGCAAGTCGACTCCCTGTTCAGGTCCAGCTTATTGCAGCAGTTCTGTCAGATCTCTGCCCTTCTCTCATATTTAGGCACTTTTGAAAGAGAATCTTCAGCAAAAGCTTTGGATGCTCAGTGGGAATCTTTCATTATTTGGCAATTTGATTTTGATAAACTTTTCACGTTTCATAAATTCATGAAGTTTAATGAATTATAAAGTTGACAGTATTTGATCAGCAGTTCAAACACCAAAGATGAGATGATGATGGCTTACTATATCAAAAAAAGGAAATGTGGGCTCTTTATCAAATGTTTATGATAGAAAAATTAATTAATTATTTCAATTAGTCACAAAATATTGGGAATCAGAAAAAGGAATCTGCAGCAGCAGATTCTAAAATCTAAAATACAAAATTAGAATGAAAAGGTTTTCTTTTTTTCCCCAATGGCAGATGATTTATGACCTGTCCGTTTTCATTCTCACGTCACTCTATTGAGTGGAAATCAATGGTTGCCCTTAAGGAAAACAAATGAAGAAGCCGATGGCATAAATGAGGCAATGGTTGTCACTCTGAGCGAGAGGCTTCTGTTTGCTGCTGTGCGTGAATAATGTAATATACATGCACGGGTATGTGGGTCAGTGGGGCTTCACCCCCCCCCTCTCCCCCCGGAGACCAGAGCCACACCCCGACCGCACACACACAGACACACACACACACTCCGACTCCTCCGCCTGTCTGCCCCCACTTCACCTGCTGCCTGACGTCATACATTTTTCATAAAGGCTGCGTTGCTCGCTCAATATTTCATGTACGCGGTATTGACAGGCGGGGGGGTGCGCCGTCCCTCCCCGTCTCTCCTCCTCCCTTTCCAGCCCTCTCCGGACCTGTAATTGAATTAGCCGCGTCTGCGGATGACAAAGGGCCAGTCATTCGGGCAGCTCGCGCTCGGAGCGGAGGAATGCGGCGAGCGGAGCCCGGTGCTGCTGTCCCGGGTCTCTGGCTGCCTCACCGCGGCCTCCTGCCGCGCTGGACCGCTGACGCAGGAGTGTTTTCATCTCGACGCGTCGTGCTGTTTACGGCACAAGTGGATCTCAAAGCTTTTTGCCGCGCTGACCGGTAAAAAAAAAAGCATGAAACCCAACTTTTAATGAGAGTTGGGTTTCCACGCCGGGGCGGGGGACGCCATTTAAAATGGGCATTTATGAACCCTGATCTCACATTAACAATGAGATTAAATACCGCCATGCTTACAATATGGTTACATACACAATGGACGAAATATGAATATAAAAACAAGAAAGGCACCAAAAGACGTTTATGTCTGTCTCTGGTCCTCTCGGCTTCACAGTCTGGTTACCTGTGTGTGTGTGTGTGTGTGTGTGTGTGTGTGTTTGTGTGTGTTCCTGCTGACGGACTTGTTTGTTCCCAGTGCTCCCCACCTGCTCGCCGCTGGACTTCCACTGCGACAACGGCAAATGCATCCGCCGCTCGTGGGTGTGTGACGGAGACAACGACTGCGAGGACGACTCCGACGAGCAGGACTGCCGTGAGTCTCCGTCCTCGTCCTCTGAGACACACACACACTCACACACACACACACACACACACAGACACACACGGTCTCTGCGAGCTCAGACTGACTGGTAGTGGAGTTATTTAAGCGGACAGATGTTTGAGGCAGGCGTGTGCAACGGAGTGTTTGTTTTGAGTCGCTCAGACACACACAAACAAACGCACACACGGTCCCCCCACCAACACTCGCTGGCCTTTAACCTCAGTTCCTCCCGTTCTTGTTGTGTTTTGTGGAGTTGTTCACAGCCAAAGAAAACTGCGTTTAGTAATAAATGACGCGGTCCGGCTTTAACGCCGCGTTCACGCTAAAAAAGTCCTTCGTCTGCTTGTCTGTCTCTGTCCTCCAGTGGCGTCTCCTCCTGCGCCGTTGACCCACATACTCTATCAGAATCACCTCCTGATGGGGGGTCTGTGTGCTGCTGAGCCCGCTATGAATTTTTCATCCCCAACCCCCCGTTCTCTTTCCCCCCCCACATCCAGTGCTTCTCTCCCCAAACTGCTTATTATTTCATGCGTATTGCTTTCTGTTTTTTGGCGTTTTTGGCGTTTTTTCTGTTTTTTTCACCCGTCTCTCACCTCCCAACACATTTCATTTCTCTGCCCGATGCAGCGTTTCTTATTTCATTATTCAGAGACGGGGAGACAATCCTCCCCGCTCGGCTGCAGCAGGAGTAGTAGTCAGGAGTCTCCAGGCGAACACGCAGTGAGGTGGTGAACACGAGACCCTACGAGAAGTCTAAAAGAACCCCCCCCCCCCCCCACCATCAAGATACCGTGTTTCATCACACACACACACTCTCTCAGGGAGCCGGTTAATGACTCCCAGCACCCTTTTGCCCTTTGACGTTTGGCCGCTGTGTGAATGATGAGCGTCCTCTGGGGTGGTTGACCTCTGACCTCCCTCTGTTTGCCTCGCTGATGGGAAGGAGATGGGGGGGGCGAGGGCTTGGGAGGGAGATGAAGAAACCGCAATATATAATAAATAATATATCTATATATTCTTTTCAAGTTGAATATTAAATGAGCACATTTGTCCGTAGTGCGCTTAAACTTGTAATATAACTTTGACCCACCGGTGGAATCATTTGATATGACGTGCATTTCTCTGTCTGGGCGGGGGGGGGGGGGGCACCCTGGATGAGGTTAGGTCGACGTGCAAAGGTCAGCAGAGGTTAGGCTCTCGAAAGTAGAGCGATAAATCATCCCCGCTGATGCACTGGACAACGTTTACTTGTCCCAGATAACATCAAGGATTCACTGGGTTCTTTCACCGTTTGTTTACATTCCGCCTAAACTATGATACATGCGCACACACACACACACACACACACACACTCGTTGCCATGACACAAACCTCCTCAGAGAAGGAAAAAAATGTCAGTGGAAAGCTTCATCTTCTTCTTCTCCCACCCTTCCCGTTCCGAGGACATCCGTCTGTCTCTCTGTCGTCTCTGTTTGTCTCGGCTGTCCAGCGATCGCACACGGTAGCGATGGAATTATAGATTAGCCGCCCCGGGGGGGGGGGTAGGGGGGGCATCCATCATCATCAAGAGGAGCGCGGGGCGGGTCTCGGCCATCGATGGCGGCGGCTACAGTGGGCCGGCTCAAAAGGACGGTCCTGTCTTTAATCAGGGGGGACGCGCGAACGACGAGGCGGGGGGAGGCGGTTTGCAGAGAGATGAAAGGGGTTTGAGGCTGAAACGATGTCACGAAAGTTCAGCGAGAAGGAGGGACTTCCGTCGCGGCTGTCGGCCCGACATGAAGAACGAGTCTTTTTATCTTCAGTCTCAAGGTCGACTGTCTGGGGAAACAAAACATTGTCACTTCCAGCAACCGGGACGGATAATGAAGACGTGCAGCCAGCTGCCGGAGCGCCGCCTCGGCAGAGTAAAGCCAGCTGGTTTAGAACGGAAAGCTGTTCCCTGAACGTAACATGCAAGACGCGCACGCGCTTATTTACGCGAATGTCTTTTTTGACGACCGTTTCGGAGAAAGTACAGAAATTGTCGGACGAAACTCCTCCAAGATCGTAAATGTTTGGGGAAGAGGCCGTATGTCGAGCGCTGCAGTCGAGGCTTCCGACACATTTACTGTTGACCCTTAAACTCTCTCCCCGACCCAGAAGATAAACAGCCTTTTTGTGGGTGGAGTCTGTTTGGGCGCCACTTGCGGTGGTTCAAACAAAGGCTTTTGTTGTGTTCTTGGGTCTCCGGCGCGGCCTCCTCTCGTCACAGTGCCTCCTCCTTGTGCTCTGGTTTGCGTCCTCATCCTGGGGGACCTCTCGCCTCTTTTCTCTGTCCTCTGTCTGCAGCTCCCCGAGAGTGCGAGGAGGACGAGTTCCACTGCCTGAACGGCTACTGCATCCGCAGCCTGTGGCACTGCGACGGAGACAACGACTGCGGGGACAACAGCGACGAACAGTGCGGTGGGCGCCCACACACCCGCACGCACCCGCGCATCGCTACCGAGCCTGCACGCTGTTTCCTAAATTAAACCTGAGGGTTTCTCCCCCCCCCCTCCCCCTCTCCTCCCCCCCCCTCTCGCCATAACAGACAAGCGCAAGTGTTCGGACAAAGAGTTCCGCTGCACGGACGGCAGTTGTATCGCCGAGCACTGGTACTGCGACGGAGACACGGACTGCAAGGACGGATCGGACGAGGAAAACTGCCGTGAGTTACTCTTGTGTGTGTGTGTGTGTGTGTGTGTGTGTGTGTGTAACCGGCCTTGAAGGGAGAGTTTGGGTGTAAGTGGGCTCGTATCCAGAGTCGGTGCATTGGTTGGAAGGAAAACGGAAAGTTTCCACAGCTGACGCGTACCTGGCTGACGTACACCAGAGCGCCGCCGTTCTCCAGGCCGCAGTCTCGTGATTCCAAACCTTCGGGCGAACAGCGAAGTGTACACGTGCTCGCTGTCACGTTCCGTGTGAGGTTGTGACGGACTCGGCACAGACGAGGCGACGCTTCAGAGAGCCTCCCGACGGCCAGCTGCCGCACTGTCTTATCCAGCATCTGCTTTACACGCCTCATTGCGCGTGTGTGTGTGCGTGTGTGCGCAGCCTCCGATGTGATGGCAGCCACCTGCAGCGTGGAGGAGTTCCAGTGTGCGTACGGACGCTGCATCCTGGACATCTACCACTGCGACGGAGACGACGACTGCGGGGACTGGTCGGACGAGTCGGACTGCTGTGAGTTTTGTTTAAGCAAAACGGTCTCAATTCCCTCAGCTCATAAATCGAAATACAAAAACAATGAATAAGTAATAACTGTAGCACATGACGGGCCTCCACACGCTCTTTCACGTCATACATGGTTGCAGCAATTATGGGGTTTATTCCATTTGTTACAGAGATTTAAAGCAAAAGAAAAAAATCTCCAAAGGCCCTTTGAAAGCAGGCTTCATGAGGCTTGAGGTCACCAAAGGTCATTTCATATGTTTTAAAGCATTTGGAAGAGAGCAAGCACTTCTAATAATAAGAATAATCGGTACATGAGGGAATAGTGGCGTTGGAATCTGCCAGAGGGAACATCATTCTCTAAACTGCCGCTTGAACAATTTGCGCTCTATTCGATTAACCTCGTTTCATTACTTCCGTCCACAGATTCATTGTTTAGTTCGTAAAATGCAATTTTGAAAAATGCCCATTCAGAGCTCGATGAGCCCGAGGACATCGCGGAGCTGCTGGTTGTGTCCTTCCATCACTCCATCACAAACAACACCTACATTCCTTATGGGCCGTTTTAAAGGATTTATACATAAATACTTGATTTTATAGAGAAATGTGCACGTAACTCGTAACTTACAGGGTTCCGCTTCCCGTATTGGCAGTCAGTTTGAGCTCGGGAACAGCTGTTTCTGTGCGTTCCGCCGCTCCACAGCGTCTGTCATAACTGCCTGTTACGTTTCCTGTCACTGACACACACACACACACACACACACACACACACAGACACACACACACACGCGATTAACACCGACTCATGTTTCGCTCTCCTCACTGCAGAGACTAATCTCTCAGCATCTCCCTCCTCACTCTCACGTTCTTGTTTCATTCGCTCATTGTCTAACCCACCACATCACACACACACACACACACACACACACACACACACCCTTTGATGTGTTTGTCTCCAGCTTGAAGGCTTTGTAACGTCGTTGTGTCGGAGTCATTCGACCGAGCTGCTCCCCGTTTTCTCCCCTCCTCTCTCCTCCCACGTCCAGGTTTTTTAATTACTGTCGCGCTTCTGAAGTGTTTGACTTTTGGGAAGTTGAGACGGCATCAAAGCTTTAAAAAAAAAAATGTTTGGGGCGGAAAAAGAAGAAAATGAAAGGAGCAAAATGAATCGTCTCGCTAAGTCTTGAACGATAGTTTCATTACAAGCCCTTTTCCTAAATGCCTGTTCACTGTGGACCGAAGACCAACCGGGTTAATGCATCAATCTGCATCCGGTGTCTTGAACTGCTCATCTGTCCTCGTCTGTCCGTCACTCAGATGGCGTTCGGATTTTTTGTATTTGAATTATGAATTTTTTTTTTAAACTCCACCTGAGAAACTTCCAGATAGCTTGTGGGGACACACACAGGATTCCTCACACAGCATTCCTTGGCATTGGCTCTCCAGACACATGAAGGGAGCTTTGTAAGAAAAGAAGCATCTCTGCCCCCCCCCCCTCCCATCCCTCCCCCCACCCCCCCCCTCATCTCAATGCGCATATCCAAAAACTGCATGCCTGCTTACACTGATGCTGCAGATGAAAGAGGTATGTGTGTGCGTGTGTGCGTGTGTGTGTGTGTGTGTGTGTGTGTGCGTAAAAGAGAGAGATAAATGGTGGATGAATCATTTGTGTGCGCGGGCGTTGATCGGCGTCCCACGCTGATTCTAGTGACCTCATAATTCTCTTTTTTAATCTTTCTCTCTCTCTCTCAACCCGCCACCTGCCGTCGTGAAGCCTCCCCCTCTCCTCCCCCTCTCCCCCCCTCTCTCTCTCCTCTGGTCTGACTGATAAAGCTCGCTGCTTGAAACTCCACCACATCTTTCATTTCTCTTTTTTTTTTTTTTTCTTGTTTTTTTAGTTTCCTTTTTCCCTTATCTCACGCCCACCGCCGCTTTGACGGGCGCCGTGCCGCGCTGTCGTGGGGGCGCGTCCACTCTTCGGTTTTTAAGATGCTCACGTGTGATTCAGCTTTAATCTTCCTCCTCCGTCCTCATCCCCACTTTGATGCCATCGCTTTGATCTGAGCGCATGTTGCGACGCGTGGGAGGGGGTTTAGAGGTGGGACAGACATGAAATGATCACACGGCATCCAAAATATCCAACTCGATGGCCGTGGGGAAGGATGCGTCGCTGGATTTGGGAACTTTTTATGGGCAGCGGGAGAAGGAGACAAATACAATCATCGTAAGCTGCCACGTGCATAGGACGTCAAGGCTTTGATCCTCGTGTTTGGGTCGATTTTTGTCGTGTGAAACCTACCGGAGTCCCACGTGCTTGACTTATTTTTGCCTCGAAAAGGCAGAGGCCCGATCTCGTTTGGCTCAGGGACAATTTCACGCGTTCCAAAAATGTTACACAAGTAGTGCGATAAGGCCAATCGGCAGGCAGCCCCCCGTCTGTGAGAGCAGCAACACGCGTCAAGCTCCTTCTCGAGTGTTAAGAGCCGCTCGGTTCCACTCTGATATCGGACTCATTGGTAGAAAGATTCATTGATAAATATGCGGCATATGCACCCGTAACAGGAGGGCTTATTTCAGTTAGACTATTCTCATTCGTTATTTAAACAGATCTGTTTAAATTGGAACGAGTCTTTCATGTTGCCATACTTTATGGACATTTTACAGAAACACTGGCTCTCTGGGCCAAGAGCTGTGAAATAATCCCAACATAACCCGGCTTGATGTGAGCCATTAATAATATTACAGCCGTGTGGCCTGCTGTGGTTGTGATGTCATATATGTGTGTGTGTGTGTGTGCGTGTGCGCAGCCTCCCATCAGCCCTGCCGATCGGTGGAGTTCATGTGCAGCAGCGGGATGTGCATCAACGCCGGCTGGAGGTGTGACGGCGAGTTCGACTGTGACGACCAATCGGACGAGAAGAACTGCAGTGAGTCGGCGATCAAGAGAAAACCGACTCTGTAGAGACTTTGTTTTACTTATTCATGCGATTGTCTCCGTTTGGAACGGAAGAACCAGGCGTTCACGCTGAGAATAACTCCAATCACCTGAGCGAACAATGCATGAACACAATGTGTGTGTGTGTGTGTGTCCTGCAGCCACGTCCATGTGCACAGCTGAACAGTTCCGCTGCGGCACTGGGCGCTGCGTCCGGTTGTCGTGGCGATGCGATGGCGAGCCCGACTGCTCCGACCGGAGCGACGAGGAGGGTTGTGAGAAAACTGGTGAGTCTGAGTTTTTTTTTTTGCCGTTATCTGGTTTTTCAGGCGCTAAATATAACGCCGGCTTCACTCGTCGCCGTGGCAACAGCTGAATGCAGCCCTCCTCTACTCACTAACCCACTTAGTTTCTTCTCCTGTGAAAACGCGCTAGCGTTCGAACAATACGCGGTTCCGTTTGGCTGGGGGAAACGCCGACCCGCGGGCAAGCTACCAAAAGTGTCCCGTCGACTGAGATGGAAAGGAGCAATAAACTAAGCGTCCGGGAAGAAGTTCCAGATCGCTTTGCATGATGTTAACTGAGCAGAATATATACATCCACGTTCCCCTCTATCAGACGTCCAGTTTAGAAGTTAGCAAACGGTTACATGTGATGACGGAGGAGTAAAAACCCTTAATAAACATTGTGTACTTGGCGACGGCAATAACGAGTAGCGTGAGTGCAGAGCGGGAGGTGAACCGACTCACACCGTCCCCCCCGTCCACAGAGAGCCCTCCGTGTGCTCCCGATCAGTTCCAGTGTGGGAACGGACGCTGCATCGGCCAGAGGAAGGTTTGCAACGAGGCCAACGACTGCGGGGACGGGACCGACGAACACCCCCACCACGACTGCCGTGAGTCCGGCGCCTTCATGTGATCTGTGAAGGCCAATTTAAAAGATCTACGGGGCTGTGCATTTAGGGCATTTCATACTGCACTTCTGCTAATTAAACGGTGCACCATCCGGGGCCAGAGTAAGGCTCTTTAATTAATCATTGGTTTGTCCTGGATTCATTCAATTAAATTAGACTATTCAGTCTGTCTCCCAGTCCCTCTATTATATTTCTCTATAAACGACGACGTTGGTAGATTTGCGAAAGGAGCAGTGTTTTTTTTTTTTTTTTTTTTTTTATGCTAAAAGGCCTCAAATACGCCTGCGTCTTGATAGCAAATAAAAATAAAAAGTGGGGTTTTTGTAAGTAAGAAAATTCGTGATATTAATACATCAAGCCTTTCTTTCAAACCCCGAAATAACATTCAGTGTGAAGGCTGTCGTAACAACGTCACGAGGACTGACATGAGCATTTAACTTATTGATTGCTGATTTAAATTCATTAAAGGTCTTGGGGGGGGGAGCCTTATCGTGGCACTAAAGCAAAGGTCACTGACATCACGTAATGACAATGTGTTCAGCTTTTTACCCGCACCTCCGTCCTCGGGGCCTCAAAACACAATTTCATGGCCCCAGCCCACGGACGTCTGGCTTTGAACCGCGTGGGGTCGCGTTGGTACTGAATCGGCACACTTGTGTGCGTTTGTGCTCCCGTGTTGTTTTGTGCGCGGCGAAAGCAGGTCCGCGCTCCAGCGAGGGAAACTGCAACCAGAACAACGGAGGCTGTTCCCAGAAGTGTCAGATGGTCAGAGGGCTGGTCCAGTGCACCTGTCACACCGGGTACCGGCTGATGGACGACGGCAAAGCCTGCCAAGGTACCTGTCTCTCTCTCTGTCTGTCTCTCTCTCCGTCTGTGTGTGTGTGTGTGTTTCCTGATAGTTGGTTCTCATGTCAGCTGAATATTTCCCACAAATATGAAGAAATTTCTATGGAACTTGTTACGCTTTCTGATTTTTCTGTCGCAGTCCAAACTCTTAGAGACACAATCTTTGTCCCCATACGTGTGTTTTGAAGGTAAAGAAGTTCCTTTTGACTTTAAGGGACACGCAGTAGTAGTTTTTATCTTCACGTCTGGATTTCATTGTTAACCCCCGCGGGAGTTCGAAGGCCAACATCGCGCTCCCTCCTCTCATGTCTTCTCCCCCTGTGGTCCGTTCCAGATGTGGACGAGTGTGCCGAGGAAGGCTACTGCAGCCAGGGCTGTACCAACACCGAGGGGGGGTTCCAGTGCTGGTGCGTTCAGGGCTACGAGGTCCGACCTGACAAGCGCAGCTGCAAAGCTCTGGGTAAAATAACCGACGTGCTCCATTTCGACCTTTTTTTTAACTTGTGACCACAGAGAAGTCGCCGCGGGTTTGGCCTCCAATAAAAACCCGGCTGCGTATTCTTTACACTTGCCCCGGAGGTAACCCTATCCGTTCCTCTGCTCCGGGGTCTTTAATCACAGTGAGCCTGGCTCACTCGGTGTCTGGACTAGATTTGGATCAGCGTCTGTGGAGTGCAGGTCTGGTTCGGCAGCCCATCAATCTGCTGCAGACTGAAGTTAAACGCAGGTCAGGGCCGGCTGTCAGGCAGCTGCCATCGGCCCGCGGCCCGGTGGGATTAACGCTCGCCGTTATTAAAAGTGACTGCCCGGCCTTCACCGCTCACGTCGTCTCCACCGCCGAACCGTCTTCTTCCTCCTTTCAGGTCCGGAGCCCGTGCTGCTGTTCGCCAACCGCATCGACATCCGGCAGGTTCTGCCGCACCGCTCCGAGTACACGCTGCTGCTCAACAACCTGGAGAACGCCATCGCCCTGGACTTCCACCACAGCCACGAGCTGGTCTTCTGGTCCGACGTCACGCTGGATCGCATCATGAAGGCCAACCTCAACGGCTCCAACGTGCAGGAGGTCGTCTCCACCGGTCTGGAGAGTCCAGGTGTGTAGGGCGGCCGAAAGGGCGCAGGGCCTCGTTCTGTTTTTCCAAAATATCGTATATGCTCTTTTTAAAGGACGTTGTCCTTTACGTTTGTGTCTTGAAAGTGACGCAGATTAAAATCAGTGCTGTCTTAGCTTAGCTTAGCTAGCTCGGCTAAGTCCAAAGTGGAAAAAAACAACTACAGATACTGAAGTTCACTTGCGAACATTCACATCTGATATGTTTAACATATACACAAATATTTATGAGCGAAATTGTTCATAAAATGTGTTCATTTTCTTTTTGTCACAGGTGGACTGGCCATCGACTGGATCCACGATAAGTTGTACTGGACGGACTCTGGGACGTCCCGTATCGAGGTGGCCAACCTGGACGGGACGCACCGCAAGGTGCTGCTGTGGCAGAACATGGAGAAACCGCGAGCCATCGCGCTGCACCCCATAGAGGGGTAAGAGTCCGACACACACACACACACACACACACGCATTCCCCCCTGGACGTGTCCCAGTTGCTGCGTAGCTGCGGAGCAGAGATTACAGTCTGGCAGCACGGCGGTGGGGCCTCAGGCGAGCATCTGTGTGGAACGAGTGTTTCCTGAACGTGGGCGTCAGCCAAGTGCGTTTTCATCCCCGGCTGCTGTGACGGGGACCAGTTTTTTAGGTCCCCGTCACAGCATCATTTTTAGGTTTTTTAGGTGAAGCCCCTGAGAAAAGTTTGAGAACTCGTTCAGCTTATTACGGTGCTCATTTGCATGGGATAATTGAAAAATATGAAAGCCCCCCCCCCCGTCCCTCCCCCTCCTCCCGGCGGGCATAACGGATGAGTCATAGGGGGACAGAGGACTTTTTTGTCTGCGTTTTCGAAGCGTCTCGAATGCTGACAGCAAACTAACCCCCACTGTCCCGCTGTCCTCCCCAGTAAGATCTACTGGACGGACTGGGGCAACACGCCTCGCATCGAGTACTCCAACATGGACGGCTCCAACCGGCGGGTCATCGCCGACACGCACCTCTTCTGGCCCAACGGCCTCACCATCGACTACGCCGGCCACCGCATGTACTGGGTGGACGCAAAGCACCACGTCATCGAGAGGGCGGACCTGGACGGACGCAACCGCAAGGCCGTCATCAGCCAAGGTAGAGTCCCACGGGACGTCCGCCGCGACCTTCCGCGGGGAACGCCACGCCCGGTCCGTAATTACCGGGACTAATAACTCTACTGTAGTCGAATTCATCGACTTTTTTTCTCACCGAAAGCTTTAAATGAGCTGCAGAGTCTCATTATTTACCACATACACACAAAATGATATATATATATATATAATTGGGGGCGATTCATTTTAACAACGATTCGATTCGAATCTCGATTCATGGTTGCCGGTTCGATTCACGGACGATCTGGGTTAATTTAGAACGATTCGATTCAGTGACTTGAAATCGATTCAGTAACTTTACTGGACAGTGGAGGCAAAGTTTCTGAGATCCCTGTTGTTTCTTGTAAGAAAATCAGGTTTAAATTAATTATGGATATTATAAACAAGCAAACAATTGATGGCAAATGTATTGACCTTTTTATTGTGCAACAATTTTCAATGTAAACATTACACAATAATTACACAATGTTTGGATCAATTCACAGAACCCCGGATTTTCAACCTCATTGTAGATTCTCACGTCTTTACAGATAAACTTGTTCCTGTGATATTGAGTTTGGTGCTGGAGGCCTGAGGCGTCTGCAGAGCTGAGTTACCTGCTGCTGCTGCAGCGGTGACGCTGCTAGAGGTCCTGACTGTCGGCGTTGTTTAATCCCGCGGCGCCTTAGTAGACGGCCCGAAAGATTCGTCGTGTTTCCGTGTTTTTTTTTATTTGGCTTCTACATATTCTACAAACAGCGACCGACTTATTTAGAACACCTCCGTGTTTGCAAAAGCCAAAATGTTTCCACGCGCTGGATCGATGAGTTGGTTTGTAAATGTCTCGCTCGCAGTCGTCTCCTCCACGCGGTGTGTTGTTGTTGTTGTTCATAGTCAAGCGTACTGATGACGTCACAGTCAGGCAGACTGAATCGAGTAACGTTTAACGTGTCTAAAGTGCTAGCAAACAAACACACATCCACACCGTTGTTGTACTTAAATCCAATGTGCAGTTTCCAAGTATCGATACAATCGATTATGTACCATTTCAATCGATACATGTCGTCCGGAATGCCGATTTGCGGAGCACAGATCGATTCATGTTGCTAGTTGCTTACGCAACTTTACTAAACCCTGTGGAGAAAATCAATGCCATGTTTCCCTTCCAGAGCGCACACACAGACGTCCTAGATGACGACACAAAGCGTGCGTGCACCCAAAGCGGGGGTCCGGTGTTTGCATCAGGACCCTGATGTGTCATATAACGAGATCTCATGTTGCAGTAAAACTACCTCCATACTTTTACTCAGGTTCTTTCTGGCAGAAGGGTTTCCAATGTTATATTTGTTTTTTCATCTGAGGGGGAAAAGTGTGGAAGCAGTTTAGTGAGTACCAAGTGTGTTGAAAAGGGCGAGCGACCCTGTGTGTGTGTGTGTGTGTGTGTGTGTGTGTGTGTGTGTGTGCGCGCCCGCCTGCCATCCGCCCGGTGAGCTCTCCTTAATGATGTGTGCTCTCAGGATGAAACGCTGTAATTGGCCCTGTCCTTCCTCCCCAGCCTTTGTTTGCTCAGACAACACGCCGGACAAATAGGACGTGTGTGTGTGTGTGTGTGTGTGTGTGTGTGTGTCTGCATAGAGACATTCTGAGCCATTGTGCCCTGGAATGTTAACGAGTGTCTATCTCCCTTCACCTATAGGGGTGTGTGTGTGTGTGTGTGAGCTAGCTGGAAGCGTGCCAGCTGCTCTGTCATTGGAGCCGGGGCGGCGGGCGGGTGTGATGGATAACGCCCCCATCCAGCGCACGCACCTGCGCAGGTGGCCCGGGGGTTGTGCGTGTGCTGGTCTCTGGCACAATAGCCCCGTTTGCACTTGGTTTTAGACCGCGTGTGAAAGACCACGGGGACGCTTTGCGATGCGATCTCGCCGACCACCCGACCTGTCCCGTTCGATACCGTCACTAGGATCCGACGTTTTCGGCGATTTCAAGAAGGAGAACCTCCCAAGACGTCCCCTCGGCGCTGCAGGCCATCGCGCCGGAGGGGGGCGGGGAGGGGGCGAGCGGCGCCGCTGCGTCTCCGATGACCTGTGTGACAGATTCTGGCGAGGCGTGAAAGGACCGAGAGGTGCCGCGTGTAGGTTAAAGGGGACATTACTGGGAAGGCCGGTGGGACGTTTGATGCCCTGTCGGCCCGCAGCTGCTCCTGCAGCTGTCCCAGAAAACAGGAGGAGGAGGAGGAGGAGGAGGAGGAAGGTGACCGTGTTGGAAGCAGGCGCCTCTGGAGATGTCAACGGCTCAGGGTGGGGGAGGGGAGGGGAGGAGACTCTTGTCTCCCTCACGTTAGGATAAGATCAGTGAACACACCTGGTCCTGTAAAGAGGAGGGCAAACGTACATGTGACTTCTTTTAATAAAAGATAATAACTAAAATAAGTTTTTCAGTTTTCTTTACCCAGACAAGATGCCTGATAAGAATCATAATTTAGTCTGAGCTGTTTATTATAATTTATCTCTCTAATGACAGAAGGCTTGATATTTAACAACCTTTTTTTAAATGTTTTTTTTCAGAAGTCAATGTCCCCTCTTGGTCAACACACTATCCTACATAACAAAAATATTATACTATAAAATATACTTTTATAAGATACAAGGATCTTCCACATCCTCAGGATCTACTCGTACAAAACCTTTTTGACTTCGGTGCGCTAAAATAATTCGCTAAAATAAAGACCTAATCGATTCCTATCGTACCACCAATGGATTTATTCACACTTTCAGGAGGCAAACGGACGTTAAATCCATTCGTCCGTCTGTATTAATGTTGACACGGACCAAAGAGGCAGTACAGAAATAGTTTACTGCTCATAAAACATACGGTTAGATTGAAGCGGTTAAACGTTTGTTATCATTAAGCAACTCACCCACAATCCCCCCGATCGTCACTGTGCTCCGTGCAGCCTCAGACCTTCACCACGCAACGTGACATTAGATGACACGCGAAGCGGTTTCACTTTGATGACATCATGTACTTAAATAGTTAAATACTTCTCATATCTTAAGCTTATAAAAGAATTCCGAGCTTTTATTAAAGCGCACACACACACACACAAACAAGAAATTCTGTGATTTTTTCATTTTCTCTGATTTAAAATCACCCGTTGGAAGGATGTGACTAAATCAAAGTTAAGTGCAGACTAAGAGAACATGTTTCTCTCGGCCTGAAGAGGTTTGAGGGCACAGATTCCCGACAGAAAAAAGTCGAAAAGCGGCCCGAAATGGGGGCGTCATGACGTCAGCAGAACCCGCTGAATGGGCGGATGTTGCAGGAGCGTTTTTTATTTTTTGTCATTTCCTGTGGTCTTCCTGAGGTCTTTGATCAGTCAGGGGTCACGGAGTCATGAAAGATGTCGCCAGGCTGCTTTTTATTAAACTCGCCCTTTCTGAGACCTCTCTCTCTCTCTCTCTCGATCTCGACCCGTAGGCCTGCCGCACCCGTTCGCCATCACCGTGTTCGAGGACAGCCTCTACTGGACCGACTGGCACACCAAGAGCATCAACAGCGCCAACAAGTTCACCGGCAAGAACCAGGAGATCATCCGCAACAAGCTGCACTTCCCCATGGACATCCACACGCTGCACCCGCAGAGGCAGCCCGCAGGTCGGTGTTTCTCACGGCGTTTGGTTCTACGCGTGTCAGGACGGTGAACAAATGATCCTCCTTATCAGTACAATACGACGAGCTAAGCCTACGGTGGATTATCAAAGGGTGAAAAAGCTCAATACAACGGTTCCGTTCACATTATTACACAAAGGAAAAGTTGATATTTAACCGATCCATTGATAGCGAATCATCAGTTTCTACTGAAGCAGTGTTGAGTGACGTCATCAGCACACCTGGAGTGAAGCGTCACTGAAGGAGCACTTTATGGTTTCTTTGATTCACGTTGTAGTCGAGGCTTCTTCTGTAGTCCTCCAGAACGGTCCAAAAGCTGCAGATCATAAAATCGGTTCAGCTCCAGGTGACTTATTTGAGGTTCTGGAGCGTGAGATGAATGGACTTTGATGTGTGTGTGTGTGTGTGTTTTACGTTTCATAAAAAGCGTCGACAATTACGCCCCACACAGTGTGCACAAAGGGCTGTGCCGAGATATTCTACCGCACACGACTTCAGCTGCAGTTGAAAGGAAAGCTGTGTTCTCCATTCATCCTTATATGGACCCTCGTTCACCCACATCGTCTTCAGGTCCGTCTGGTGTTGTGTGTGTGTGTGTGTGTGTGTGTGTGTGTGTGAGAACAATGGATCCATTAGGCTGCAGCCGTGAGCAGTGCGACGTGTAGTCGTGCAGCAGGCGGGAGGAGAGGAGGCCCGAAACAACAAGAAGATCAAACACAAACTCGGCCCTCATTAGCGGGCCGAGGATGAGCCGGCTCGGGGGCGGCGAGGGAACGCGGCCACCTTCTCTGAGGGCGTCGCTGAAGTGGAGGCCTGTTTTTGCTACATGCAGAGATAAAGGAGCGATTCTCCGCTCTCGAGTCAGACTGCGCTGAACCGTCCGCTTCAAGCGCTTTCTTTCTTTTATCGGCGTGGCAGCAAAGACTTCCTGTGTTCTCTGCTAACGCGGCGTGCCGGACTTGTTGCCAAGGGGGGGGGTTGTTTATCACGCTGAATACTATCACAGTCAGACACTAACATGCCTCTGGGTTGGCGGGGGGCACGAGGGGAGCACCAGTCCTTTTTGTTTTTCGATGAGTTAGATTCGATGAGTCATGCAGCGCCGCATCGATGGAACATATGCAACTAAACACAGAGCAACTGGCCCCTTGGCGAAGTCCCGCCCCTTCAAAACTAGACTGGCCAATCACAGTTGGATTTCTATGAAATGGGCCACAGAAAGCCTCGTGCACTGATCCGCGCGCGTCTCTTGTCTCTCCTGCAGGGGGCAGGAACCGCTGTGGCGCCAACAACGGGGGCTGCAGCCACCTGTGTCTCCCCAGCAACAAGACGCACACCTGCGCCTGTCCCACCGGCTTCAAGAAGGTGGACCACTCCAACTGTGCCAACGGTGAGTCCCTCAACATCTGGATCATTGTCATTGTTGTCATAATTGAGCGGATGTGACATATTCATTTATTAATGGAACAATAAATGCCAGTAGCCATCATTTAAGCCCGTTAGCATTTGATATATAAATTGTAATGAGTCGTGCTCGTTTAGTTATTATGGGTTATGCACCCCACGATCACATTTGTCTTCTGGTGGATGAATTTTGTTTGAGATCTGTAATAATTAGTTTCAGCTGTCATCAGTAGTCTTTAAGTTTAAAGACAAATCCTAGGTAGTATTTAAATGGATTGTTATACAGTCCGTGTCAGTAAATCAGTCAGTAGGCGTAATAGTCGAGCTGAGAATAACAAGACGTCCACTAATGTGGCCTTAAACTGGGTTCAGTGCAGCTAAAGTAGCGCTGAACTAAAAGTCTCGTTCCTTGAGTTTTGAATATTTACACAGCCTGTAACCATGTATCTATGTCATAGACAATGTTAGAGAAAGGGATCTGATTTAGGACCAGTTGTTGTGTGTTGGTGCTGTTTTGCTGTGTCCCCCCCCTTCCTCCCCTCCCCACTGTTAAACCTAGAAGACTGACAGGAGACCTTTGGTCTTTAATTAGGTCTTGACAAGTTCCTGCTTTTTGCCCGAAGGACGGACATCCGACGAGTCAGCTTCGATACAGAGGACATGTCCGATGACGTCATCCCTCTGGCCGACGTGCGCAACGCCTTGGCGCTGGACTGGGACGCCAAGGACGGCTACATCTACTGGACGGACGTCACCACCGACTCCATCAACAGGGCGCTGTGGAACGGCACCGGGCAGGAGGTCAGTGACACCGAAATCCCATCATTCATCACTGTCTCATTAACGGCGGCTGTGCTGCAGCGTTTGAGTTCATCCAATACTGCCATCTACTGGTGCTGTCGTGAAAGTGCAACGGCAATGCACGCGCCGCAGGGAGTGACGCTGTCTCCGTCTCTGCAGGTGGTGGTGGACACCAGTCTGGAAAGCCCAGCCGGTTTGGCGATTGACTGGTTGACCAACAAGCTGTACTGGACCGATGCCGGTGAGAAGCCTCGTCACGTCTCATTGTCTCATTCCCGTCTCCCCCCCGTTGATGTTCCTGTCTCCGGTTTCTCAGGTACGGATCGCATCGAGGTTTCTAATGCCGACGGGAGCATGCGGACGGTCCTGATATGGGAGAACCTGGACCGGCCCAGGGACATCGTCGTGGACCCGATCGGAGGGTGAGACAATAAAAAAGTCGTAAAGCGTGGAGCGGATTGTCACCTTTTTGTCATTGGTTTGATTATGCGTTTATAGTTTCATGTACTGGACCGATTGGGGGGCCAACCCAAAGATCGAGCGCGCGGGAATGGACGCCTCCAGTCGAATCGTCATCATCTCATCCAACCTGACGTGGCCCAACGGGCTCGCCATCGACTACGAGACCAGGCGCCTGTACTGGGCCGACGCTGGCATGAAGACCATCGAATTTGGCAACTTTGATGGCTCCGACCGACGGGTAAAGGCTGTTTTAATGATTCCTTTAACCCAAAGTCGTCGACTTGTTTGACTCATTATTTCAATCCAACCTTTCCAAACGTTTCCTGTAGGTCAAGTTTCTGTTCATTTGACTTTGGCTACGGTTCTGTTTTTGCCTGCAGGTCTTAATTGGCAGCCAGCTGCCTCACCCCTTTGGCCTGACTGTACACGAGGACAAGCTGTACTGGACGGACTGGCAGTCCAAGAGCATCCAGAGCGCCGACAAGCTCACCGGCTTGGGGCGACGCACGCTCGCCGAAAACCTGGAGAACCTCATGGACATTCACATGTTCCACCGGCACCGCCAGACAGGTGTGTGTGTGTACATGTAGACATTTAGAATATTGTACAACAATAATTACAGTAAGGTATCATAACGCACTGTGCATGCATTAGAAATAGATTGTAATGACATGGAAGTCCTATAATCTTTTTATTACGTATGAGTCCCTCAAAAACTGTTTAAATGACCTCGATGTCCTGCAGTCCAGGGAGGATTACAGGTAAACTGAGCCCACGTCCCTGGCAGAGAGCCTCTGGGGCGCATTCCAGAGTGAAGCCCTCGCTGATCTCTCTGATCTCACTGATTTCCATCTTCGCGGCTGACCCATGAGCAGGAGGGTGACTGAGCCGCGTTGCTTTGTGTGTCTCCTCTGCAGTGCGTAACCCGTGTGCGCTGGATAATGGAGGCTGCAGCCACCTGTGTCTCCTGGCTCCTGCTCCCAAAGCCTCCAGCTGTGCCTGTCCCACCGGCATCAACCTGCAGACGGATGGAAAGACCTGCACGCCCGGTACCTAAATAACCCACTTCTGCTTTTATTGTCTTGTGTATGTGGAAAAAATGAGTAGCAGCAAATTCTTGACTAACTTAACTAAAACAGATTAGATACATACAGTAGATATAGGCAAAAAAAATCACTTTGTGTGTGTGTGTGTGTGTGTGTGCGTGCGCAGGAATGAGCAGCTTTCTCATCTTTGCACGGAGGACCGACATCAGGATGGTTTCCTTGGACATTCCCTATTTCGCCGATGTGGTTCTGGCCGTCAACAACTCCATGAAGAACACCATCGCCATCGGCGTCGACCCCAAAGAAGGTTTGCGCTCGTTTCCTTTGTGCCTTTGGAAGAACTGCTGCGGTCTTTACAAATGTATGCGCCGCCTCCTGCAGGAAAAGTGTACTGGTCCGACAGCACGCTGAAGAAAATCAGCCGATCCGACATCAACGGGAAAGCGCAAGAAGAAATCGTATCCACGGGTGAGGAGGATGGGCCCCACGTTGTTCGATGGTGTTTAGCTCCACCCTGTCGGAGCCTCCTGACTCCATCTCCCGCCTCTCTATGCGTCTCCCTCCCTCTGCAGGGTTGGTGACGACCGACGGCCTGGCGGTGGATGCTGTCGGCAGGAAGATCTACTGGACGGACACGGGCACCAACCGCATCGAGGTGGCCAACCTGGACGGGTCCATGAGGAAGGTCCTCGTGTGGCAAAACCTGGACAGCCCTCGAGCCATCGCCCTCTACAACGAGATGGGGTGAGGCTGCTGCAGCGGGACGGGTCCAGAAGCGCTGATCACACCGCCAAAGTTTTAAGACCAGATCTCGACGTGGTGTCGTGCTTTGGGTGTCCTCGCGCCGTCCGACCTCCTGACCTCCGTGTTGCTCTCGCTCTCTCTCTCTCTCTCTCTCGCTCTAGTTACATGTACTGGTCAGACTGGGGCGAGCACGCCAAGCTGGAGCGCTCGGCGATGGACGGTTCGGACCGCGCGGTCCTCATCAGCAACAACCTGGGCTGGCCCAACGGGCTGGCCATCGACATGGCCGGCTCGCAGCTGCTGTGGGCCGACGCCCACACCGAGGTCAGCCGGGACTCAAACTCCCACATCCTGCAAGAATGCAAGAACAGTCAGATGTTTGCAGAGTTTAGAACAGGTTCAAAGGTCAAACGGCTTGTTCTCGAGGAGCCGCGGCGCTGAGCCTCCTTTCATCTCCTCCTCCAGCGCATCGAGGCGGCCGACCTGAACGGGCAGAACCGCCGCACCCTGGTGACTCCCGTCCAGCACCCGTACGGCTTGACCCTGCTGGGGCCCCACATCTACTGGACCGACTGGCAGAGCCGCAGCATCCAGCGGGCCGACAAGAACACCGGGACCAACACCATCACGGTGCGAGCCAACCTGCCGGGCCTGATGGACATCCAGGCTGTGGACAGGGAGCGGCCCCTGGGTGAGTCCGAGCGCCGCGACCATCACTTCACACCCGGCTCGCCCTCCACAACAAACGTGCCCTTTCGATTCTGAGTGGTCTCGACTATTTGTTTAGTTATAGTTAGTTTGTAACATGGTTTAGATTTGTAGATTTTTCCGCACTAATTTTATCCCCCATACCCGCAAACCGCCATTTGGCTCTTACATGAATGCACGTTACATGAATGCTCTGATTAATGATCATTTTTTCCTTTTATAAAACAACAACCTGTAAATCACTTTAAAACAATATTTTTCCACGCTTCTGTGAGTGTCAGCTGCATCCGGCTCCTTAGATCGAATCGTTAGTCTTCTATTTGCGGCCGCCCTTAGTTCACAAATAACTATCGGCTGTGTGACTGCTCCTAATGAATGTATTAACCAGCCCCTTTGCCCCACACTAAAAAAGGCTTGTTTACATCTATTTATACTGCTCCTTTCCTCCATTTTCCATCCACTTTGTTTGCAGACATTTTTTGCAGGTTCACAGCTGATCAAACAGGGACCTTCGCAACTCATGTGATCGTTGTTTGTGTTTTGTCTCTATTTTTGGTGTCCTCACTTGATGATCCTAAATATAGCTGATTATATTGTGAGCAGCTGTGCAGGTGGTTGACAACAGCAGTAAGGCGTCTTCGTGTAATGACGAATCCGCTTTCGTTGCAGACAGTTATTTGAAGTCGTCCTCCGTCCCTCTGCGTCATTCCCTTTGTCTCTCTCTCTCTCTCCTCCTCAGGCTTCAACAGGTGTGGCCGGAGGAACGGGGGCTGCACCCACCTGTGCCTGCCCCGCCCCAACGGCACGTCCTGCGCCTGCCCCACCGGCATCCTGCTCAAGGGGGACGGGAGGTCGTGCGAGGACTCCCCCGAGTCCTACCTGCTCTTCTCCAACCGCGTCAGCGTGCGCAGGATCTCCCTCGACACCGACGACCACACCGACGTGCACGTGCAGGTGCCCGAGCTGCACAACGTCATCTCGCTGGATTACGACAGCGTGGACGCCAAGCTCTACTACACCGACGTCACCCTGGACGTTATACGGTGCGAGCTTTGAGTGCGTTTCATTACCATCTTGTGATGTGCGTCAACCAAGCGGTTTCTCACAATGTCCTCTTTTTTTTGTTTCCTCTTCTGCAGGCGTGCAAACCTGGACGGCAGCGGCATGGAGACGGTGATCAGCCAGGGCCTGAAGACCACGGACGGGCTGGCTATCGACTGGGTGTCCAGGAACATGTACTGGACTGACACCGGGCGCAACACCATCGAGGTGGCCCGCCTGGACGGAACCAGCCGCAAAGTCCTGGTCAACAACAGCCTGGACGAGCCCCGAGCCATCGCCGTGTTCCCCAGCAAAGGGTGAGATGAAATGTTTTGAGTGACTCCCAAGCGATTAAAACGAGATCAACAGAAGAAAAAGGGGGCGAAGAAGAAGTGTCGTCTTGAACTCTGTTGGCTTCGTCTCTGCAGCTTCCTGTTCTGGACCGACTGGGGTCACATTGCAAAGATCGAGCGATCGCACCTGGACGGCTCGGACCGGAAGGTTCTGATCAACACCGACCTGGGCTGGCCCAACGGCCTCACGCTGGACTACGACACGAGGAGGTCAGAGGGGGGGCGGGGCCTGTGTGTGGAGCTGCCTGTGTTTAGCCAATCGATTCTCTCAGAAGGTGGATCCTCAAGACAAGTAGAGAGTCGAGAAGATCACAGTCACCTGAATATAACATAAATTAATAATAATATAACATATATTCAGGTGACTGTGATCATGTAGAGGAGTGGCTGGAGGGGGCGCACACACAAACACACACAAACACACACACACCACTAAAACAAAATTGTAAAGATCGAGCACTACACAAGAAATTCCCCCAAAACGCAAGTGGAAAAGTCGCTTATTTAAAGTTTTATCAGTTTCTATACTGAAATGCAATTTGGGCGTGGGGGGGCCTTCCATGTTCCTATATTGTCACACAGGGGTTGGGGAACCTCCCTGTCCCCCTTGTGGGTGTATTGTTGTTATTATTAGTGTGTTCATGGATCCCTGATTGCTTCGTGCAGGATCTTCTGGGTGGACGCGCACTTGGACAGGATCGAGAGTTCGGACCTGAACGGGAAACTGCGGCAGGTCCTCGTCAGCCCGGTGTCCCACCCCTTCGCCCTCACGCAGGTACCCTCCCCCCCCCCCCCCCCCCCGACCCCCACATACTACACCTCCAAACTCAGCTGTCAATCACTGGGGTGACTCCTCCTCCGGGCTGCCTCCTCCACTCACCTGCTCTCACATTCATCAGCTTCCCCTTTAAACTCCCCCCCCCTCCTCCACTCACTGGTTGTTGCTCCGTCCTCCAACTCATGCTGAACCCATTCGACTTAACCATTTCTCCTACTTCTCTTCCACTCTGACCATCATTTTTCTTCCTCCCTCCCCCCTTTTCTCTTCCTCTTACCCCCCTTCTCCTTGTCTGTGCCCCCCCTCCCTTCTCTTCTTCTCCCTCGTCTCCCCAGTTGAAGCCGGTGTCCTCCCCTCTAACCCCTTTCTCCCGACTCTCGCAGCAAGACCGCTGGATCTACTGGACGGACTGGCAGACTAAGTCCATCCAGCGGGTGGACAAACACACGGGCCGCAACAAGGAAACCGTGCTGGCCAACGTGGAGGGCCTCATGGATATTATAGTGGTGTCGCCTCACAGGCAGACGGGTAAGGACGCTCTTCTCCTCCAGCTTGACACGGGAGACCCCACCCCCCACCACCCCCGAAAAGGCCCGCGTTTGTCCGGCTGGTAAAGTGCTGCAGCAGCAGAGGCGGACTTGGATGCATGAGCTCGAAATGCGGCGAGCGGTGATCGCGGTGGTTCACAGAGCGCGTCAGGTCGGGTTGGTGGACGGTGGTTACCATGGAAACGGATAACAAACTGGAGACGGGAGAAGAAGATGACCTCACGCAGGTCCGATTGTTCACACTCGGGCTCCGCTGTCTGTGTAGATAAAACAAACTAATGAAAGTGGACTAAATCGTTGGAGGCGGCGCGTCGTTTATTTGGTGGAGTGCCGCTCTGACCCGGCGTCCGTCGGCGCTCGATGATTGGTCCGTCAGTGCGACCACAGATTAGCATATGTTGAAAGTGTCTGCTGTTTTCAGTTCATGAAAGTTAACTTCAACACTTCTTGTATACGCTATACTTCTATATATGGTAATTACAGGCTTTTCTCATAACGGCACCACAAACAAAAAAGCCCTAAAAGGGAGCGTCAGATTTTCATCAGTATCTCTTACAGTCAAAATGCCAGAAGGTGGTGAACGTGCGCTCTCCTCTCCTTCAGGGACCAACCTCTGTGGGGTGAATAACGGCGGCTGCACTCACCTCTGCTTCGCCAAGACCAACAGCTTCGTGTGCGCCTGCCCCGACGAACCCGACGGGCGGCCCTGCTCCACCAGTGAGTGGCCGCCGCGCTCGTTCCGCCGACTCGGCACAATTTAACGGAGGAAATTGTTTGCACGTTTCAGTCCGTTATAACTTTTCATGGTCAAATTAAGCCCTGAGAGGCAAGTGAGGGGGGGGGGAAAAATTAATAGACCAGAATACATTGATTTTCTATGTTGTTTTTTGGGGAGTGTTTGTTAATGTCCAAGAAAGAAAACAACGTTTTAACCTGTTCTCAAGCCAAGAGAGCTACTAAATTTACAAAATGTACCAGCAGCATTTTTGTTGTTTCTCACTTGCCTCCCAGGACTTGTGACACACGCGGGTTGTGATGAACAATGTGTTCACCAGTTTCAGGTTACGTCCCCACCTCTCCTGCTAGAGGGACCAGCAGCACTCCGGTGCCCAACAAGATGCCCGACGCTCCAACAGACCCTCCACGCGGTGGATCCTCGCTGGTCAAGTATGTCTGCTCAGCCCTGCTTCTCTGTGTTAACTCATGTGTGATGCAAAATGTGACCGATAACCCTGTGAACACGTCTCCACATCCCCCCACACGATGGCATCATCCCCCTTTTAACACAACACACATTTTAAATAATCAGGTATGCAGCTGATATTAGGATCTATTTAGTAAAATACCTTTCTCAAGCTGGCTTTCTGTCCTTATTGTTACAGCTGCACTGACAAGAGCCAAAACGTGGAAGGCTGCTCGAGCAACGTGGTGACGGCTCCTCACGGTCAGTACGAGAAGCAGCTCTCCGCTCTGCAGTCTGCACGCTGCATGGAGTCCTAAAGGGACTCGTGTTGTTGTTAGATGGGAAGGAAGTGATGCAACAAGGATGTAATAACGCTGGGCAAACAAATGTGGTTACAGAAGGTTTTACGATAAGAAAGGTAAAAAGTAACCGATTAACATTCCATCAAAACAACAATAAATGAATCAATATGGAAGAGTCATATTGCTATATTTACAAAAAGCACAATTTTAAACCCTCACTGGACCATTTAGCCGTCACTCAAAGTTTGAGGATGTCGTTCATTCAGGGGACGTGAGACTTGACACTCTGCTAAATACTACAGAACTGTCTCTCTACTGTGATCAGATGAAAGTTTGGTAAGACTCCTGCATCTTCCTAAAGAGTCTGTGATGTCTCTGTGTGAACGCAGGGGGAGGACTTCACATCAGCTACGTGATCGGCGGAGTTCTGACCATCCTGGCTATCCTGATCCTCATCGCTGCTTTGATTATTTACAGGTCAGGCCCCCCCCCCCCCCCCCGTTCTCTATTCTCTCACCCGTACGCGTGTTGCGTGCTTATTTCCATCCGACAAGTAGCAGACGGTTTGATTCATCGAGCCTTGTGCCGCTTTTCTTCCCCATCGGCAGGCATAAGAAGTCAAAGTTTGCCGACCCGGGAGTGAGCAACCTGACCTACAGCAATCCCTCGTACCGGACGTCCACCCAAGAGGTGAAGATCGAGGCGTCGCAGAAGCCTCCGATATACAACCAGCTCCGATACAAGAAAGAGGTAACGCACGAGAGGAAAGGGGACGTTTGTTTGACACGTATGGAGCGATTTAAGGGGGAATCCATGATGATTAATTCCACAGGATGCTCCCACATCATGGAGGCGTGTGGTGGGTAACACCACGGAGACTGACTACTCGCCTGTGTTGAAATATTGTGACGCAAGCCGGTTCCCGGCGGCAACGCTCACCTCTTCTCCCCCTTCTTCTCCCCCCCTCGCTGCAGCTCTCTCATCCCTACAACTCCCTCTCTCCCTTTATCTTTTGACCCACGTGTCCCGCGGAGAGGTAGTTACACAGCATGAAGGAGTGGCGTCCTCCGTCGCATCTTTTAAATGCTTCATTAAAGACAGAAAATTCCTTTCGCCTTAGACAACACAAGGCCATTGCTAATTGTATAGTTGAAGCACTTAAATCTGAAGATGAGGAGCGAACTGCATCACTAAACGGAGCCACCTGGCTGTGCATGGGTTGTGTTTGAAGGTGACATCTTGGACTGCAGTGAATTACTCATCGATCCTTGAAGGGAAATCCACCTTTAACATGTTTTTTCTAATGTTTGTGTTGCATCACTTGAACCTCTAATAATGATTTAATGGGGGCACGCTGTTGCACCTCGCCGGCTCCTTAATGGAATAAACTTGAATACCCCGTCGGAGCAGCAGCTCGAGCAGCGCCACTAACCGCCGGTCTCTCGTTGTCCAGGGCGGAGTGGACGGAGGCTACGTCAAGGAGAAGATCCGCATCGTGGAGGGCGTGTGCCTGCTGTCCAACGAGGAGCTTTACTGGGACGACCTAAAACAGATCAAGCCGTCCCGCGGCGGCCTGCACGCCTGCATGCGCACGGACACCGTGTCCCTGCAGACCAGCAGCGCCTCCCTGGACGACGGCGAGACGGAGCAGCTGCTCCAGGAGGAGGCGTCCGAGTGCTCCTCCATCAGCACCTTGACCCCCTCGGCCGTCACCCCCCAGCGCCACGCCGAGCACAGCCTGCCCGACACCGGCTGGGCCTCCGCGCGCAAGCCCTCCACCGAGAGCGAAGTGTAACGTGTCCCCCCCACCCCCCCTTCCCACTGCCCTCCACGACCTCTGTTACCAAACACACACACACACACACCTGTATTTATAGCTGGTACAAACATGCAAATGTAAAAAAGGTACAAACTGAGCAGCAGTTGCTTTCGTATGAACGGTACAAATTAACCTGGTTAGACGCAACTAAGTTTTCCATAAACGAAACGGGGGCTCCGTCCTATTTCTGCACACACACACACACACACACACAGACAGAGTCCTCCAACAGCCCCCTCAGAGCTACTGCCTTCAGGCCAAAAGGATGAACTAGTGAGCATGCGGGAAGGAGAGCGCAAAAGACTACGTGGAGGAAGTGACGGAGACGCGGTCGTCTTCAGAGGACGCGGACTCTCAGTGCGACCGACGCTTCTCTGCGTGCAGCTTCGCTCCGTTTCTCTGTGGACTTTCCTTCCTTTTTTTGGGACGATGCTAAAACGACGTTCTCTCTCTCTCTCTCTCTCTCTCTCAACGCCACTCGCGTCTTTATGAACTCTTATTTATGGACGTTTTTTTTGTACTTTTCGAGTGGGTTTACTGACTTTTGGAGCAAAACGAGCGAGTTGTGTCAGAACGAGTTGTGTCAGAACGAGTTGTATTTATGACAGTGCCAAAGGGGGGAGGGGGCTTCACGCAGTCCCCGTGCTTCTTTCAGCATTTACACTTCTATAGCAACGTATGTTCACTGCGGGATGTTGGTTTTGTTTGACTCCCGTGAGCTGCCGCTTCTGATTCCCTATTTCACAGCCTGCAGCCGGACGCACTGTCCATCCGCCGGCTTTTAAAGTAATCTTATTTTGTTTGTTTTTTATCACGTAATTGAACCATTGATGATCCACAGGCCCAGCAGACGAAGCCACGATGAAGTAACAGCCCGAAGTGCCAAACCGCTGTAGAATTACTTTTTATCAAAGGTCTTTTTTTTTTTCTTACTTGGTCACAGAAAAAGGGGTATTTTGTCCCACCAGGGCCACGAAGCCATGCACATGGTTTTGCTTTTGTGTGAGACGTGTGTCTCTGGGAGTCTTAATGCAATCTCTCATTGAGTTTGTGTCTCTGATTGGTCGTTTTTTAAGTTAAATATGATGAATGAAAATCTACAGTAGTATTTAAATAAGAATGTTAACCTCATTCATTTTAACAACAACAATTAATTTTGGCGCAAAATGAGTTGATAGCTAACAATTCTCAGCCAAGGTCCCCTCTTCAGCTTCATTTACTGTGCACATCGTGTCCTCCGTTCCGTTCTTACACCACAAACAATGGTGCAAGTTTACCAAGACATTGTTTTTGTTTTTTTGAGGAAAAAAATATCCCGGCTTTAACAGATTGAATTAATTGTCTAGAAACATTATATTGTAAGGTTGGACCTTTTTTTTTAGATATTTGTGTCACCACAAATGATTTTGAAGCAGATTTCCTTCATTTCGGATCTTAATCACAACATGTTGGGATTGTTTTAAGGTGAGATTGAGGTTTAAGAGGTGAGCATTTCAAAAGCCTGCAAAATGGAACCAAAAGTATCCGCAATGCGAATCACTGCTAGAGGGAAACAAGAACTGTACCTTTTTTTTTTTTTTTGTAATTTGGGTTTGGATCCATTAACTCTTGCGTATCTGCCACAGTTCAGTATAACAGATGGATAACTTGCTGCATGTCTGACCCCATCAGACTGTGAGGGTTATAGCTTAGAAATGTATCACTGACAACTTACTGAAAAACAAATTTAATACAATTAAAGATATTATGCATTGCTTAAACTTTTTAGAGTACCTTCCTGTCCGTCGTTGAGGAGTGGTACGGGGAAATACTATATTGCTATATCGACAAATATATCAGTGGGACTTTATAGAACCATGTATTTTTTAAGTATCTGCTACGAGCTCAGCAACGTGCTGATCTGCTGCTACACGAAGCACTGAGGCCAATGAAAGAGGGTCTTGGCAGCTACGTAACTACGGTCTCTGGCGGGCGGGCGGCAGGGGGCCCGCGGAGCGTCACATGACCCAGTAACCGGCTCACAGTCCCTCCACCTCTGCTGCGGGAAGGCTAAAACTGTACAGATTTTATCACGCTCATACAAGCAAGCATTTCTGTTGTCGATTAAGTTTGTAGTCTTTTGTACAAAGGGATTTCTTGACCGTTTTTAGACTAATTTTACTCACTGGAGAAGAACTTTTTTTCGCTGGATTATTTTAACCACTGTGTTTCCAAGCCTTGTAAATGTTAGGGAAGATGCCAGCTATTTAATAGTGCTCTTTTATCTTATGAAATACTGGTTACGTATAGCTGTTGTAAAGTTAACAATAAGAGGTATTTATGATTTTTGTTTGGTTGTCACTTGATGTGTAAATATGAAAAGACTGTATATGTATTTCCATGGCAGTACTAACAAGCTGTGTTGTGTGATATAGTGAATGATCCCTTTGCTATCTTTTAATATAAAATGGCATTTCCATTTCAATGAAACATTTGGCTCCCTCATCTGTGCACAATGTCTCGCTAGTCAGAACACAGTCAACATATAGCAAAGGAAAAGCAGAGGCCTGATTCTGCAGATAATTGCAGAAATAACGTAACAGAGGAGGGATCTTTTCTCCAGGCAAACAATACAAAATAGCGCTATACACTATCTAAAATGTTGCATAGTTTTACTAATGAAAATCCTAAAATGACGAAATGGCTGAGGTACATACAATTTAAATATGAAGTGAATGGCTGTGATAAGTCAAGGATTTTCAGGTAGACTTCCGGGTCGAACATCGAACCCTAAACTGGACCACAAAGACCAGGAAGAACTCCTGAGATTTCATCTCATTTGCAGGTACAAGGGAGGAGATGCTATAAGGCGATGAAGCGGTTGATTGATTTCAGACACAATTTTAAAAATTAAAAAAAGCGTGTTTCAGGATCTATAAATCAAACCACAAAGTATGCATGTTTGCCCCTGTAAACAAGATTTATGAGCCCCAGAAAACCACGGAAATGTCCATTTAATGTTGTATTTTGCGTCATGACATCGTAATAAAAGGTTCGAAATACACTCAAATACTTAAACGCGTGGAGAAAACCTATATGGATCTACAGAATAATTAGGGGGGATCCCACATGAAGCCACTATTAATCCTTCATTACCTCACCCGCCTCATAAACACACGCCGTGCTGCTAAACAACACTGAGCAGGTCGTGGAGCGCGTGTGTTCACGTGACGGATATACAACTTGTCATTGGTTTTCCGAAGGGAGCGAGGTTCCAACTGTCCAATGAACGTTCGCCATGTTCCGGCATTTGAGCCAATCAGCGATAAGCTTCACTGTACGCGCTCATTTAACTTCGTTAGTTCAGGAGAAGATGACTGGGCTACGGCTAAAGCCAGCAGAAGCTACATCGAACAAACTTCCCTTGTCTGCTTTGTGTTGGTTGGTACAATGTGCCTTTGTTTGACAGTCTTGTTTTAGGAACAACTGTGTCCTTTTCAGACACTGTAGTTTTGGATCTAGCTAACGTTATAGCCGAGCAGCTAGCGTTAGCGCTGAAGCTAACGGCTAACTTAGTTAACGTTAGTCAATGTTTGCCTGTGTTCCAACCAGCGTCACAGTACATTTATAATTTTGAAGTTATAAAACGTATTGGTATCCAAAGTTTCCTTTCTAGGCTTTCTATGTTTTGAGTTTTACACGACGGGTTGTGTAGCTGAGATGAACCACGTTTCGTGGCTAAAGCTAACTAGCTTGCCTCAAGTGTTTTTGTCGCACGCGGGCATTGCTGACTGCATGTTGATTGATGAAGAAGGGGTGAGAGTGATGAGTTGCACTAATCAGTTGGGGCGTTTGATGCAGTGGCATCGATGCCCCGATCCGACCCGACCTGAGGACACACTGTGTGCACAGGGGCCATCTGACTCAACCCTTCCGCTCTTTTCCAAGAAAGGATAAAAGGAGGCTTGTTTAGGGACAGGGATCGACTGTTTGCATGGCTGACCTGCCTGGTTTCTATGCTTTTGTGTCCTTAGCGGGTGCTGCTGCTGACTGTCCTGAAATCCATGCGTTGCAGCAAGATGGGAGCGGATGGATTCGCCTCCAGGTCGAACGTGAAGCAGGTAACACAGCAGGCCCGATGGTGTCTCCCAACACATCCGAATAGTCCGCGTGGGTGGTGCCGGTGAGAGTGATGAGTTGCACTAATCAGTTGGGGCGTTTGATGCAGTGGCATCGATGCCCCGATCCGACCCGACCTGAGGACACACTGTGTGCACAGGGGCCATCTGACTCAACCCTCCCACCCTATATATATATAATGTGTATACTATAATACGGATGCATATTTGTATTTCTACCTTAAACACAAGTAACTTTTGATTTAGTGGGTTTCTTATGTTGAGACTTTAAAATGTTTCCAATGTTTTTCTTTCTCATGCAGGAATTCCGGCCAACTGCCATGAAATTCACACCTCTCAGAAAGATGAGCGGGTGGAGCTGCCTCGCAATCACAACTTGAAAAGCAAGGTAAAGACGGGAGGAAGTGTCTCCCAGCACATCCAGGGAGCCAGCGTGGGGGTGAGAGTGATGAGTTGCACTAATCAGTTGGGGCGTTTGATGCAGTGGCATCGCTGCCCCGATCCGACCCGACCTGAGGACACACTGTGTGCACAGGGGCCATCTGACTCAACCCTCCCGCTCTTTATAGCTGTGTGCATTATGATGTCATTGTGGGACTATGTAGCCTATAATAGTTTTTGCCCACTGTTGCATTGGAGGAGAGCATCATTACTTCTATAATTTGTTTGAAGGGATTTTAAAAAGACAAGCGAATCCTGATTTCTCTTCAAAGACTTGTAGTTTCCAGAATCTGTACTAATACTGCCCGTCCTTTTCTTTTTTTCTGTCCACCAACCCGCAGTGTGAGGATGTCATGCTGTGGATTTTCTCAGGCTTCTCCCTCCCAGAGTCCACCATCAGCGCACTGACCTTGGAGGGCAGCGCCTTCATTCCTGAAGGTCTGTTTCCTGCTGTGCTGCTATTCTAACTACAGGATCATTATTTCACCCACACTGTTATTTGTGTGTCTTTTAATGAGTCCTGTTCTCAATGGATCATAATGTCCTCTGCACATTTTATTGTATTTCTTTGAAGTAATTTGTTTGCTGTCTATATTGCCGTACAAGGACAATTTTTCAAAATGGTTGCTACTGACAACGCTTACAGTCCTGGTGCTGCTCATATTACACATATTTTGCCTTCCTGGTGTTTCTGACTCTTTCTGGGTTTCCTGCACGTTCCCACTAACATCCTGCAGTAGTCGTCCCCTCATAAAGGGCGGAGGAACTCCACCCAGGGAGCTGCTGAGGACATGTCGACAATTCGGTCCGCTGTTTTTATTGAGCGTAAATCTTTATACACGTTTGTTCCATTCACTTTGTCCTTGGGTGCTGATCCTAATTTAAAGTCAACCCTTCACTCTTGCATCTGCTTTAAAGATTTTCTCATCAATTTACTGGCACTTGGAATCGACACAGCTCTATTTCCCAGTTATTCTAAATCTTTCTGTTCATTTTTCAATAACTTTAAAACAATTCTCTTTAAGAAAGGTAGAAGTCTGCTCGGAGGATAATGTATGAAGGCGTTTCCACTCGTGTTAATAACTTAATACGTTGCTATTTATCATTGAGTAGCTCTGCTGGTCACCTGTGACCCGATTAAATCCCACTTGCTATTTGGCCTCTGAAGGTGTTTTGGAAAATCCAAACCGCCCACTTCAGCGGTTTTCATTTTTAGGGTGTCCTCATTATTTCATTTTTTTTTTTTAGTCTTTTCATGTCCTGTCTTTTTTTTTTTTTTTTTTTTTTTTTTTTGTTCCCTGCAGGCCGACTAGAAAAACCCTTGCAGATCCACAGCAGCAGCCCCTGGTACAGCTACAGGACCCCCACCCGCTGCACAGGTGGCGTGTCCTTGATGCCCGAGCGGCTGCAGTATTGACCCGATACGGGGAGGACGTTCCTGGTATGTGTGCCTCCTCTAGAGCATTTTATATTGATTTAAATGTGGTGTGAGTTGGAAAGTAACTATTAAACATGATGAGCACACTTCATCTTCTCCAATAGCTGCTTCTACTCTGCTGTATCCTAGAGTCCATCTTCCACACAGCAAGCAGTCGGGTTTCCATCAGCCTGAACTGCTGAAACTTAATATTGAGACTTTGTTTCTGTGACAGATGGACGTGTCGGGCCCAGAACCGCATGGTGACCAGTGTGTTCCTTGGAATATCTCTCCTGCTGCATTGTGGGCTTATTGCTGGTGAGCAACACCAGGGAGGTCTCATTCATCCTGAAATCTATTTAAACTTTGCTGTCATCTCCACAAAAGCGGCTTAAATGTGCACAAACCCTGTCGGGGGCCGTGTGTCGGTCTAATGGGAACTCTCTGTATCCTAATGTGGGCAAGTCCTCTCCGTAATGGCCTTCTTGCCTCTGCTTCCTCCTAAAGAGAGCAGCATCATCATCAGAGGCCACAGCTCACCTTAAATATCTCCACGGTCATTGAATAAACCTTTAAAATCAGTTTTGTGTCATGTGTTTATTAATGGCTTCAATAAGAGGGCCGAGTCCTCCCTGTGAGAACGACCATCGTTTTATTTGCTTTAGTCAACATTTTGAATGCTATTAGCTGTGTTGAAGGCTGGAGACGCGATGCAGATGCTTTCTTAGGTCGGCAGATACATTTTCTTTTTTGGGTAAGGAAATATCAAGTAAATGAGGGTCTCACTATTTGTACATTAGTTTTCCCAACATGTTTAGCTGTGACTGTCGGGGTGACGTTCCGTCGCAGTTTGTTCCACATCTCTTGGCCTGCTGCTCCATCTCTGCCGCGCTGCACGCGCTCCTCCACCAGGTGGCAGCTGAGCTCCATCGTTCCTCCACCCAGTCACAGGTGTGTCATGATGCGTTCGGTCACGTTACAGGACCGGGCGAGCCCCCACAGGGAGGGGTCGTTTCGGGTCGGGTGAAGCTGCAAATGCGACACAGCTTCATCTTGTGGATTCTTTGCACCAAATTTGTCGATTGCTGAAATTCCCCTCAGAGAAACACTTCTAAAAGGCACAACATTTCACATGACCGCTTGGGTGGCTGATCACATTTTATCAAGGACTCCTTCTCCCCACAAGCTGCTGGTATTTGATCATCTACTCAAGTTTGCGTGTTGGAAGGCGCTGACCTCCAGTTCATCACAGCAATCTAATTCCATGTTATTTGAATAGTTTTCTCCCAGAAGAACCCACGTTGTTGTGAGTCTTCAGTAACTACAAGTAGCAGATTGGATCTAGATCACTGTACCTCGCCACCGGGTCCTGACCGGTGGAGCCTGATGATCCAGAGACTCACTGCTTCACGAAAGCACAGAAATTGACACAGAAAGCTCTTAGAGGACTGATCGACTTCTTGTGACCGCAGGCGGCTTTTTGTTTCGCTTTTATCTGAACTCGCCCGGGAGTCGAGGGTGAAAAAAGAAATCCTGCGACTCACAGATGTTTTCCTGAGTATCGTCGAGTACAAACATGTCCAACACCTGAGAGTGAGGGAGAAGCTGAGATGGAGGGGGGGGGGGGGTCTCTCTAAAGAGATAAACACGTCTGATCAGCCTGAGGAGGATGTTGTGCGGCGCTCTGAACACACTCTCACAGGTCGCTGTGCAAATGTTAGCTGCCGATCAAAGGCCCAAAAGCGCCGATGAGTCGAAAGAAGTAAAAAAAAATATTAGCTTGAAAAAATTGTGTTTTTTTAGTTTTTCCATAAAGCACCGTTTGGTCCTCTGCTGAAAGACGTTTTCCCTCCTTTGAAAAATGGCCGTGAAATGACGGCCGTGCTGTTGGATGCTTGTAGACGTGTCCGGGGACGCTGGCGGGAGCGAAGGGAGGACCGCGTGTCGTCGGCTTCCGCCCCTCGCGGTCCTGACATCCTGTGTAGGTAAGGTACATTTAAAGTATTTGATGTTGTGTATTTGTATCATTTATATCACCACAATACTCTCACCAACAGGTACGGTTCATGCTCGTCGGTCTTCTGCATCCGCCTCAAATGGCGATCTTTTTACGGCCCGGTTGCGCATCCATCACGTTAATTGAGAATCTTTTTTTTTTTTTTTACTCAATCAAGCTGCGGTTTCTAGATCTTTTGTGTTGAGACACGCGTTCATCTTAATATGAGTCAGAGATGCTCGCTGGGTAACGGTTGGGATTTCTTGCTAATCGGGTAGGCGAATGCCTTTGGCTCAAGTTGCGTTGCAGTGCAAGCGTAGGTGTTCAAAAGAACCACGAGGGAGCACACAAATGAATAGTGCGCGTTTTGTTTGTGTCGCCTCATGAGAAATCGGACTAAAATAGGCCGGCGTTCAGTACGCTGATTGCCGGTCTGAAGTCACGCCTTTGATTTTCATCAAGCTCTGTGTGCGTCCCGACATCACAGAGAAGGCTTGTGGAAGCCCATATAAACACCTCTCCTCTCTGAAGCAATGCTATTTTCTTTTATTATTTCTTTGGAGCTCATGCACACATCATGACGTGTGATTCCTACAAATATATCCTCTACCAATGTGGGCGATCATTGAGCAGGAACGTGGTGCGTGCAATGTGCAACAGGTTGCACACGTAGGAGATGTGAACCTACCAAAACATTTCGGAGGGAATTCTTAGGTTAGAAATTACCCATTTTGGTAGGAGAGATCTGATTATGTCCATCAAAGGAGTTACAGAGAGATGCCTTTTGTTATTGCCACTGCATTTATTTACTAAATGTAAACGCAATTACTCTTTTTCTGCTGTATAAATGCTGTGAATATTTAGCACGTTTAGTGGGAGGAAGGGGGGGGGGGACCTTTCTGCAAATGCAGAGCACCAATGCGTCGTTTGGGGGCGTTGTCTTTATGAAGCAACTCTTGCAAACCCTCACTGGGGAGAAAAGCGTGCATGTCAGTGTGCTCGCCTCTGCCTTTCTGCTGCCAAAGTAAAACTAATGGCCGGTTTATTTGTAAAAACATGAAGGAACTTCATTCAAAACACGTTTTAATTGAACTCAACTGCACACGAGAGTGCAGCCCTTTAAAAAAAAAACCCCAAGAAATCTACAACTGGACAGAATATACAGCCGGGATGTATTGCAATGTTGCATTCAAGCCTCCATATTCTGTCTCAGTCCCCCGAGATGTGTTCACCGTGCAAGCTGACGTTGCTATGACAACGAGACGCCTGTCTGATGATTTGGACAGCTAAATCTGATGAATGAATGAACAGACGGACTGGAGCTTCAGTCAGATCCGGGCCGACGTTAACCTCCCCCCCGCTGTCCCACTCGCCTCCTCGTGGCTGGACTTGCTGAGGTGAGAGACGTGACCTGTTGCTCACGGACTCACGTGGTGCGGTGTGTCGGCGCGTCGAGAGGAGCCGTTAGTTGGTATGTGTGATCTACGATTTACTCGGCGCGGCGGCAGACTGTGCTGGTGCATTATGCCGCCGTTATGGCTTCAAACGTGACCCAAATTCCCTCGGCCCCGCTCGACTCGGCGTCCTCAGCCTCCTGCTTTGTCCCCCCCGTCTGTTTCCCAGACGTTCGCCCACGGCAAGAAACTCCACCCTGACGTGGACTTCATCGCCTTTCATTGGAAGCTGCAGACGAGGACGGACAGTTAATGTCCAGTCGGTCAGTAGCACAGTCAATCCTCCAATCTGTTCAGAGACAAGTCCCACGTCTTTGAGCCGTTGAGTCCACTTAAGTGGGACTTGGTTCAGGAAACATTTATTACCAAAATATGTCAGACATACAAGGAATTTGACTTGGCGGTTGGTGCATAGCAGCAGACAGTAAGACAATGGACAACAAGACAGAAGACAAGATGGTGCAAGAGGAATAAAATATAAGGCTATGGGTTTGTTTAAAAATTAAAGGAATAAAAGTTAAAAATAAAGTGCACCAGCGAACAGAAGCATAATCTACACAACTGTTTTGAGTGTATGTGAGAAGTGTGTGTGCATGTGTATCAGTGAGGTCACTGGATCATGAAATGTTAAGAAAAAAATATATATATATATTTATATTTGTCCACTGATAGAAGTGTAATTATTAGATTCCAATCAAGCCGATGATTGTTGTGTTAGTCTTTTAGTGGAGTCTGAAGAGGTGTGTCTTTAGTCTGAAGATGTGAAGGCTCTCTGCGGTCCTGGTGTCTTCAGAGAGCTCGTTCCACCATTTCGGAGCAAGGACAGCAAAGAGTGGAGATCTAGTCAAGTGTTTTGCTCTCAGTGAGGGAGGGACGAGCAGTTTATCACATGCAGAGCGGAGAGTGCGGGTCGGGATGTCTGGTTTGACCACCTCCTGGATGTAAGCTGGACCCGATCCATTCACAGCACGGTACGTGAGCACCATGTTTAGAACTGGATGCGGGCAGCCACCGGTAGCCAGTGAAGAGAGCGGAGGAGTGGAGCAGTGCGGGAGAATTTAGGAAGGTTGAAGACCAGTCGAGCTGCTGCATTCTGGATGAGCTGCAGAGGTCGATTGGCCGTAGCGGCACCATGCTTTCCCGCTGTCCTCGTCCCTTCTCCCGTGTCCGTGCTGTATCGGGGCGAGCTCTGACTCAAACAGCCACCGTGGAGGTTCTCTGCTCTGCGTGGAGGTGATGTCTGGAGTCTGGAGATGACTGTAGTTAACAATTCATTGAGACGATCCAATGTAATGTTTCAAAATAGACAGTTTTGGTTTCTGGTAGAATGTTCAAGGTGTCTCTTTCCTCCGTCGAGTTGCTCTAACGTGACGACCGCAGCTTTTTGTTTCAGTGAGCCACTTCAGACTGTAATGGTCTAAAGGGAAGACCGGATTAAAACATCCATCCATCCAGGTTTAAAACAGCAATGTAATATTGACAAAATACCAACTCCACTCCTAACTAGGTCAACCTGTAGCAAAGATGCTGATGCTTTTACTTTGAGCTCCACATAAAACACACACTGGGAAGTCAAACCATGCAGGTTGTGATAAAAACTGAAGAACTGCAGCCATACTCGCGTGTGTCTGCAGCAACAGACGGCCGTCAGGCCAGATAAACTCCACAAAATGACAGATTCAACGATAAACATCCAATCTTCCCCTGGGAAAACTCATCAGAATGGAATAAGAAGAAAAATAACCCAATCCGGCTGTGACCTCTGTATGTACCTCGACTCAAGGTGCTACACTTTGAATCAAGTAAAAAATAAACTTATTTAGACTTGTGTCCTTCACTCCTTCACTGTCCTTCACAAGCTGTAAACATCACATCGCTTAAAATCGATTTTTGTGTCGGCCATCACTGGAAGTGGACAATGATCGTCCTCCTGTTGGTGGATCTTCTCATAGAGGGACATCCTTGGTCCACACGGTTCTGTTGTAATGGGGGAGCTTGTGACCGGTTGTCATGGCATCGGTGGTAGATGTCTCCTGTGACTTCCTGGCGTCCTTTCCTCTGACCGTCCTGCTCCGCGGGGGTGAGGGGGTCCGTGGAGTGGCAATCTTCTCGCAGTCATGGAGACGGAAGCTGCACTCCTGTCACGGTTTGGGTTTATTTCCTGTCTTATTTTGTAGTTTTCTGCCTCTTGTCTCCCTGGGTAACTTCACTTCCTGCCTTGTCCTGTCATCCCCTGTGATTGTCTGATTGTTTCCACCTGTGTCCAATCACCTGCACCTCCCTAGTGTATTTAAGCCCTGTGTGTCTCTTGTCACTTGTCGCGTCATTGTCGTATGTTTTGGATGTTCCTGGTTCCCGGCTGCATTTTTGCCCCTTGGCCCTTTTGGATTTTGACTATTAAAGTCTCTTTGTTTTTGAAGTCTGCGTTTTGAGTCCTACCTTCTCCCCGCATCCCTGACAGAAGGACGCGACCACAAAGGGACTCCGCAGACCCGCTGCCAGATCACGGACCCACTACATGGATGTGAGGAGCCCGTTCTGGCAGCGTAAGACAAACTTTCTATTCGGTCCCAGGAGCTATCAAAGAGCTTGTCTCGAGCTCTGGGACCTCCTCAATCCCAGGAGAAGGAGCCCTGGCAAGAGGAAGCGGCGACCTCCCCATCCGGTTCCTCGCCTCGCTCCCCCGACTCGACCAGTTCCGGCCCCGAGACTCGTTCCCCCGACGTGGCCAGTCCCCGCTCCCCGACTCAGGCTCCCTCCCATCCCGTGGTCCTCTCCTGATTTGAGGGCCGTCTGGGATCCGGCCCTTGAGGGAGGGGGGGCGACTCCGGAGGCTTCTCGCGCCTTTGGATTTTGACTATTAAAGTCTCTTTGTTTTTGAGGTCTGCATTTTTGAGTCCTACTTTCTCCCCGCATCCCCGACAACTCCTGGTTGTCCTTCAATCAGTGATTCACTTTATTCCTTTTGGAGAAGCAGACAGGGAGTGGAAACGCTCGTGTGTTTGGCGTCTCTCCGTAAAAGCTAGTTTGAAGTCTTGTGGCGACCAGCCAGCCTTCGCTCTCCTTCGATCCCCCCACACATTCAGATGAATCATCACTTCACAGCGAGGATTATCTCTGAGTCCCCCATCCTGCTAATATCACACCTTCACGGGGCGGCCACGCCACTCATTGTGAGAGAACGCACACGGCATTTCTCCTCAACAGAAGAGGCGATTGGAGGATCACAGTGAAACCTAGATGAAGTATTTCACCTTGACATAATATATCTTATTCATCTTCAACGCTACGAGTGGCGGCGAGGCCAGCGGACACCTCACAGGACTGAAGGATAAACGATGGAATAAGTGCCGCGTTTGAGGGATTCTTCCTCTGAAAACAGCCATTGTGAGACTCCTAACTGGGCGGGACGGCTCTTTAGCCGGTGCATTGTTATTTCCGCTGACCAAACAGCGGGCTGTTAACTTGCAGAACGAAGTCTACTCTCCTTTGTCGGCTTCGCGGGTGAGCGGGAAGCGTTCCCGCCCTTCACCCTCGGCCCGAGAATACAGAGCAGGGAGACGCGGCTTCGCTTTCAGTGTCCAGAGAGAGGCGGGAAGGGAAGGAAGCCGCGCGCTGGCAACATTAAAGGGAATGCCGGCTTTGAGCAGCGTATCTGAAGCCGCCGTCTGTGTTGCTGAGCCGGAGAGATGTCAAATGAGAAGTGAGCGCGGATAAAACGGCTGCATGCAATCACTCCGATGCACGACTCAATAAGTTGTGACCAAAGAAGTAGTTTCTAGGAATGAATCGAGCTCGGCTGAAAAACGGATGCAACTAACATATGGAGTGCATGCTGTGAAATAAGACCACTCTAAATCAGAAAACGTATGATTCAAAAAGCTATTTGGATTTGGTCATTAGACTGTAGGCCACATCACAATCTCCACCCGGCTTGAGAAAGACCTTTTGCGGAGGTGTGTTGTTATTTTTCGTGCAAATCAGTGCAGACTGGATTTTTCCAGTCTGCACTGATTTGCACGAAAAATAACAACACAAAGAAGAGTGTATTCAGAAGAAGAGTGTATTCAGAAGAAGAGTGTATTCAGACAGCTGTATGAGGAAAAAAAGGTGATTTATTCACATTAAAAACATGTGACCATGTTCTCGAGGGCACCCCCCCAAATACAAGTAAAAAATTCCTTAAAAGGAGCACGACTCGTGGCCTTCAGAAGAACCCCGTGGAGCTTTCTTCTGGACAAACACAGGAACCTGTCAATCACGGCGATTGAGTTCCCGCCCCCATTAGCTAAAGGTAAAGCACATTTTGTTCTTCTTTGTTTACATCCGTGTTTGCCGGCGGCCCGCCGGCTCCTTCCCCGCCTGTAATCAATCAGCGAATTAAACAAAACCAGGCGTGTTGTTATGTTTGCTGCGCAGGTCGGTCACCACTTTCCATCACCGTGGGGACACAGCCGCCGGCCCCCGTATGCCAGCGCGACCTTTGACAGCTGGTTGCAGTCACTCGGCCTCGTTGCCTTTTTTGGTTTCCGAGTATTTTCCGGGGTAAGAAAAGAAAAAGAAGAAAAGAAACATCTCTCTCGTGACGCTCCCTCAACACCCGACTCGCAAGGGAAACTTCAATTTGATTTTCTCAATCCGGCTTCACAGGGAAATAAATGATGAGAGTGAACTGAGCCTGAACCCTCCGCTTTTCACAACCTGTGAAGGTACAGCGACGGGACAGTGCTAATTGAGGTCGCATTTGGGCACTTTCTTTCCTTTTTAGAGCTCGGACTGCATTAAATATAGACATCTGTGCAGTTTCAGGAAGTCTTTCCGTGATAAATCCCTTTAATGCACTTTTTTTTTTAAACAAGTGAGCAGTTTTGTGTCGCAGATTTTCCCTTTACAGTTTAAAGACGGTTTACAGCTCAACACCCATGCGTGGACTATCTGTTCTTGTTTTTTTACTTTTAAACAAACTCACTCACAAGAAGCCGTGCTGAGAACATGGCAAATGTCTTTAAGTGGTCCCACAGTGTCGCCCTGAATTGCTCAAGTGTGTGTGGTCCGGATGTGTGCGCGCTCTCATGCACCTTGGTTGAAAGGTGATCGTGGACTTGCTGATCGTATATTACATTTGGGAGCATCATCGCTCTCTGTGTAACTGCATAATGAGCGCTGCGGGAAGCTACAGCAGCCTGTCAGACATCTCTTTCTGTTCTTTGCCTGCTTGCCGCTGGCTTGGCTGTTCGTCCACTTTCTTCCAGCTAATTTGTTCCTGTCGGCCTCGGTCTGTTCAGGAACTCGGTCAGCGGGGCCGACCGTTGGCTACAGTCCCACTGAGTGCTTTTTCAAACTCCAATATGCAGTTTTACTTCAATTACATTTGTGTCCAACGGCAAACTGTACGCTGGGTTTATGTATTATCATGCACGGCTTCAGGAAGGTTTTTGTTCAAACAGTAACATTTTAAACTTGCAGAAGAAGATGTATCTTCCTCTCAATTTATACCACAAAGCCCCGGAGAGCCTTTTGGAGCCTTTTCCACAGAAGGGCAACAAATATCCAACTATTTTCTTTAAATTGCCTTCATCTAGACAACTTGAACTTTTTATCTCCAGGTACTTCTTACTTTCAGTTTCATGTATATTTTAACACTGCGAAAGTGGGTCAGTGAATCACAGCCAGGCTGCCGTGGCCTCACCCGGCGAAGAGGCGAGCGCCAAACTGTGACACCACTGCGGGGGGGGGGGGTTTGACGCTCACAAATCCTACGTTTACGGCAGGTTTCCATCTTCGGACCCGCTGAGTCACCGAAGGGGGGGGGTTGCGGGAAGTTTGGGAAGTAACCAAGGGGCCAAACTAGGGCCCCAGAAAATGCCCAGGCCGACTCCGGCGTGTCTTTCATTGAACAGGCCTCTCACGAAGATAACCTCGTATCATCTTCTGGCAAACGCTTCGCGGCTTCTGTGATAATTATGACAGCTGACAGCTGTGTCAGCGAGCGTGAAGATAGCACTTTTCTCTGTTGAACTTTCTGCACGGCTAAGCTCTTCTTTCATCTGGATCTCAGACGGCGGGGGGGGCGTCACCTTCATCTATGAAGACAGTCTGGTTTTAGCTGCTGGCCTCCATCATCAAGTGAGTCATGAGGTTTCATTTTTCCTCTTTCCTGAAGAGTGCAGGAAGTAAACTAAAACAGTCGGATTACGAAAGTCAAGAGTTTTAGTATTCTGAGACAGTCTTGGGGCCGATGGGGATTTAACCCTCGGAGGGACACGTTTGGGCCAAACATGGAGTCATTGAATCCATCGTGGCTATAAAAATATCGCTCACTTATTTTCAGAGAAACGGGACATCTTGAACTCATTCAGATTACCTTTTTTTCCATTACCGCCTTAATCAAAACAGAAGGACCTTTTTTTTTTTCTTTCTATGAATTAAGAAATGACTAGACCAAATAATATTAGGAGCGGAGGAACCCTGCAGCCTCGGCCCTTAATTAAAATCTCCCTTTTACTTGCCCCACTGTGGCCCTGCAAGCTTAATTAATTTACCAAGGAAATACAGTGAGGCACCAGGAGTTTTTTTTTAATCTCCTTCGCCTCACAGAGAATAAGGGCACTGCAGCGCCGTCGTGCTGAATGGCCCAAAGTGTCTCATCTATTTTGTCCTCCGTGTCCACCGACGACCAAGCGTTCTCATCTGTTCCCGCTGCCGTCTGACATCGCTGTCGCGCTCCCCTTCATCTGGCCTAACCTCTCCCCTGAGACCCCCCATTCGCTGCCAGTGTGTTAGACACGATTAGCTCTTCCTCGCGTTTCCTCGCCACGCCGCCTCACCAGGTTAAACGAATGGAGCTCGTAGTCCAAACGTCGTGCGCTTCGCTCCTTCTCTCAGCTCCAGCCAACTTGGAGACCCGCTGCACCCGGTGGTATTATTTAGAAAAACACATTAACTGGTGAGTGATGGAAAAATGAAGAACTACTTTGGTAAGAATATTCTAATTGTGTTGCCAAATAAATTTGACCTTTGGTTAACAAAACGCGTATGTTACGCAAATGGGTATAAAAAGAGGGATTTTATGGTGTTTCCTCAGTAAACATTGAGGATTTACTAGATCACATACATTTACAACATAGACGTAACAGTATAATCAGCATCTCTACCTTCATGCGCTATTGGCGGGTGAATTCCTATAATAGCTGCGTCACTTGGTGACGTTACGGGTTGAACCTAGCTAACAAGCTAACGGCACGTGTGTGGCTAAACCCTGCTCTAAATAACGTTAACTTATTCCAAAAAACAGCATACACATTATCTTGTCGCCTTGCACTCATCAGGAAATCATTTTACAACAGCAGAACAAAGTTAACATACCTGCAAATGGGGAGAAATGATGGAAAAATGAAGAACTACTTTGGTAAGAATATTCTAATTGTGTTGCCAAATAAATTTGACCTTTGGTTAACAGTAAGCGTGTGTTACGCAAATGGGTATGAAAAGATTTTATGGTGTTTCCTCAGTAAACATTGAGGATTTACTAGATCACATACATTTACAACATAGACCGTAACAGTATAATCAGCATCTCTACCTTCATGCGCTATTGACTGGTGAGTTCCTATAATAGCTGCGTCACTTGGTGACGTTACGGGTTGAACCTAGCTAACAAGCTAACGGCACGTGTGTGGCTAAACCCTGCTCTAAATAACGTTAACTTATTCCAAAAAACAGCATACACATTATCTTGTCGCCTTGCACTCATCAGGAAATCATTTTACAACAGCAGAACAACGTTAACATACCTGCAAATGGGGAGAAATGATCACAAGAAGTAAACGTATTGACTAGAATGAGGAAAACCCGCGAATTCCCCGAATATGCAGGCGGAGACCAAAGCAATCGATCCCGGTGTAGCTGATCAGGCTACTTAGCAGATAAAGGATCACGGAGTAATGATTAGTTCCTTTTGAACAAAAATAGATGAAATAACCTTGAATCACCAACTCTGTTTCTTTAGATGAATGGACTCTTTAAAAGGATACAGATCATTATTTGCACTTTATTTTGCTTAAAATCTGTATTTTTGTGTCGTGAGAAAAATACAGCAATTTTTAAGTTTACAAAGGCACACAAGGCGAGACGCAGACCAGTTCGACTTTTGACGGGAGTCCTTGAGAATTAAAACCTTCCGATACGCCATGCTTTATTCATGAAATGCTTGCGTCGGTCTTCCCCTCAGGGTGTTGTTTGAGGTTGCTTCCATCTTTCTGCTGGTTTCTCTCATGGAAAATGCATATTTGTATGAAGAAGGACACCAGAATTGTAAAGACTTCTATCGGAAATTCATCATTTCAAAAGTCAAGATTTACTCAAAGGTATTGCAGGTACACAGAACGTGGAGCAAACCAAAGAAAAAGCAGGATTATGCAGCTTGGCGCAAATAAAAACAGATTTTTGGTTTATGCCCAGCAAATCAAGGCTGAGAGATGCCTGTCTGTCATTTGAAAACATGTCTCCGTTCGGGGAATAGATACAGACTCTGGTTGACCTTTTAACTTTATTTTGATGTCACTTACTTGAAATGTAAGACTGGAAAGCATTTATCTCCTACAACTTAAGTGCAATAAAATATATCAGTTAATTCACATCAGTATCACTGCTGCCGGCTCAATGGAAGCTCAGTGGCTCTTGGTTGAAGTGCTTTTGAATGAATGACTCTTCCAAAACAATTAGGAGACAACAGCGTTGAACCGAATTGTTTTTGCCAATTGAGAGTTGGTCTCCATTGACCTTCCAGTCCTCATATGGGGCCACAAGCTGTGGGAGAGAGTGGATTTCAGTTCAAACGTTCCACAGAGGACGCAATCTGCTCTCCTCACCCACCTGGAAATAGCAGACTCACATGTGAGAATGCTTTTCATAGACTTCAGTTCAGCTTTTAACACGATAATCCCACAACAACTCATCTGTAAACTAGACCGGCTGGGGCTCAACACCTACCTTTGCAATTGGGTATTGGACTTTCTCAGTGACCGACCCCAAGCAGTACGAGTCGGCAACAACATCTCGAGCAGCATCACACTCACAGGGGCGCCACAAGGCTGTGTGCTCAGTCCCCTGCTCTTCACCCTGCTGACTCACGACTGCACAACAACCCACAGTACCAATCACATGGTGAGGTTTGCAGACGACACAACTCTGGTGGATCTCATCACCAAGAAGATGAGACCCACTACAGGAAGGAGGTCAACCTTTTGACCACGTGGTGCAGAGACAACAACCTCCTGCTGAATGTCAGCAAAACAAAGGAGATTGTGGTTGACTTGAGGAAAAGCCACACAACACCCACCACTGACCATCGATGGTGCTGCTGTGGAGTGAGTGAGCAGCACCAAATTCCTGGAGGTGCACATCAGTGAGGACCTCTCCCGGGCCACCAACTCCGCATCACTGGCGAAGAAAGCCCAGCGGCGCCTCTACTTCCTCCGCAAGCTCAAGCGAGTGAAAGCTCCCATACCAATCCTGAACACATTCTACCGGGGCACCATTGAAAGCATCCTGTCCAGCTGCATCACTGTGTGGGACAGTAGCTGTACTGAACACAGCAGGAAAGCACTGCAACGCGTAGTGAACACAGCTGGTAAGATCATTGGTGCCCCACTCCCACTCCCTTCCTTGAAAGACATATACACCACCCGCCTCACCCGGAAAGCTACCTCGATTGCGAGTGACACCAGCCACACGGTCTGTTCAGCCTCCTACCCTCTGGAAGAAGATATAGGAGCCTCCGTTGCCGCACCACCAGACTCAGAGATAGCTTCATACACCAAGCTGTCAGAAAGCTAAATTCTCTCCCCTCACTCCCCCCAGCCATATCCGTCAGTCTGACATGGGGCTGAAATCCCCCCCCCCCCCCCACCGCCCCTTAAATCACTCAGGACTCTACAACAAAACTGCCTCTTGCACTTTTATCACTTACGTTTACCATAACCACTTACTGTTATACCTGCACTGGGAATGTAACACATACATCTTACAGGATGTCTTTTTGCTGCCATTACTAAATTGCCTTTTTTGCACTACAATAACCTCACTTTAAAGAAAAACTGCTGCTGCTGTACGTGTATCTGTATGTTTTTTTTTATATCTATATGTATATATGTATCTAAATGTCTGTCTTATCTGTTGTTGTGCCTGTGCACTTTATATGTTTCACCGTGGGAGAGTGGGAAACGTTTTTAGCGATTCCTTGTATGTCTGACATGCAGGAAATTGACAATAAAGCTACTTTGACTTTGGTTTGAAAACACAAGAAGCCTAAATTAGCTCTGGAGGTCGTGTGGTCTCAGCCTTTGAGGCGCTCCGAGTTGACCCGACCGCTCATCCGACCTGGACGGACCTCCGCTGAAATGGTTTGGTCCTCTGATCATGACCCCTGGACGTCTCCCTATAGGAGCGCCCGGGGCAAGTTTAGAACACACAGGGAATAGAACTACCTGGCTTGAGGATCCCTCGGGTGAATCTGCAGATTGTCACTTAGATAAAAGGACCCGCGGGCTGTTTGCGTGGCAGCGGGGGAGCAACTCAATAGCAAGAAGTGTGGAAGGCCTATCATTTCTGTGGAGAGAGAGATGAAAGAAAGGGCTGCACTGTGGCGAAATAAGAGCTCCCATTCACCCTTTGTATGAAAAGACAGGTGTGCACCACCTGGAAATAAGACCCGTTTAGTATTCGTCACCTGAGCATATGCTGCTTATCTCTTTTCCTTAATTCATTTATTCTCTAACTGACCCGGGCTACTCGTGCAACCACTGGCTGTGGACGGGGCCGTTAGCGGTTTAGCTCCAGCGACGGTAGCTTCCCTTACAGGCTTCAATGTGTATGGTGAAAATGTAAAAAGCAATCTGAACAACTGCACCACGGTTAGCTGTGTGAGCGAGATATGCAAAGGAGGGGAGAATTCAAATGCGAGGACTTCCACGGGGCCTCCTTTTGAAAACACTTGAACGGATATTGTAATATCTTGCCTCATGCATTACAATGACTCCCCGACGGGGCCCGGCTGCGCTCGTGGCCGCGCCCGAAGGCGCGTCGGACCGGGCTGATGACTTCCCGCCATCTGAGGCCGCAGAGCCCCGCCAGCGTTCGTCTCCCACCTCCCGTTCCGTTCCAGCGGAAAATAATGACGAGCGTCGCCGGCGTGACCTTCAGCGGCCAGCGAGGCAACGCACCAGCGTGTTATTGGAGAGGGACTCTCGTGTAGATATTCCACATCACCACAGTCTGAGGCACACGTAGATCACGGTTTTCCTCCGAGAGTCTGCAGACTCCCACGGGGGCTAGATTAAAAGGAGTGATTTATCGAATCCGGAGTGAGGGGCGATGATGTGTGAAAGCACGAGACATGATTAAACCTCTCTGGTGTCAGCGAGATGGTCCCCCCGTCACGTCCCCGCTCCTCGTCACCATTTAAGGCCGAGGTGACACGTCGTCCTCTAAGCTCAGCCCCGTTCACCTGTTTTCTTTTATTCCTCTCGTTCGTCTTTATCGCTCAGGTGCTGTAACAATTCACCTCGGCGCGGGGGAATGGTGGCAGTTAATTTACAGTAACCTTTCACAAAACTTGATTTCATTTACTGCTCACTAAATGCAGCGTCATTAAACGAAGATACATGTCAGCTGTAAAAACGTAGATAGAAAAGACTTTCTGTGCATTCCGATATCCAATCTGCTACACCAGCGGCTCCCAAACTCAGGAATGCCGCGGCCCACCCAAAGCTTTAATCACAACTCTGATCAAAACATAAACTAGGGATATTAAATGACCGTAAAAATGTAACCGATTAAAAATGTATTAACCGACAATGTATGTTTTGTATGCAATTTTCTGCGGAGCTCATATATATTTACTTTAATACTACAAGAGGGCGCCGCATGTGACATTGTTTGGTTTGGCGGCGCCTTTTGTTGAATAACGACAGTCGGACAAAAGCCGCCGTTTCGAGCGAGAGCCTCGTTGTTTTATTGATCTGTTCGTTTAAATTGTTTGTGCTTCATCAATTAATGTTTCACGTAACTAATGTGCCGCTAGTATTGTTCAAATAATACTTAAAGTGAGAAAAAGATGTGCGTTTTGTATCTTATCAATTATCAATCGTTTTAAGGAAAATACAGAAATTTGCAACCCTAATGTTACGACCGTGTCTTAGACGCAACGGATACGGATCAAAAATAGGTCAGATAAAAGAATAACACTAATTAAATAGTGATGATTAAAAAAAAAAAATTTAAATCATAAATATTTAATATTAATTTCAAACTTTTCAAAATTGAAAATTAAAAACATTTTATTTATTTATTGTAAATGACCTCTCGCGGCCCACCTGCAGCCCACACTTTGGGAATCGCTGTACTACACTATTTAGTATGTGAGAAAGAGTCCCAACACATGGTCAAATGTGCAAATGTGCAGAATGCCAAATATACACAACTACAGCCAGTCACGTTATTCAGTTTGCAGTATCTTGAGCCTTGTTTCTTCACAAGAGTGAAACTTGTGAGGAAGTAGTATGTTCCAACTGAATTTATAATGCGTGCGACAGTACAGGATGTGTAGGGAGGTCGCAGTACGGAAGGAGAGAAAAAGGGTGCGTTGTGGAGGGTCAGTGAAACCAAATTACACACTCTAATGGTCTCTGACAACACGTATCATTTTGCTTTTTCTTTTCATGAATCTTGGCAAAACACAAACCTCCTCATTAAGCAATTGACTCCTTAAGGTCGCTGTACATTAGTCACTGTCCTCCCCCACACAGCACAAACAAGGCTTTACAGTGTGTCTGTATCCTCTGCGTCAGCATTTGAATGTAAAAAAGTTGTTTGTCTTGACGTGTGTGTGTGTGTGTGTGTGTGTGTGTCTGTCTGCATAATGAGCGCAGGCTGCTGCTGTCTGTGTATAAATAATACAGCCGGGTGAGATTTTCATTTTCTCCCTGATTGAATTGGAATTGGAAAAGCATCCTGTGGACAGTGATGCCGAGCAGTGGCATCACGCCGATTCATCAAACAGATCCATCCTCTAAACTGCATATAACAGGAGATCCAAGCGGGAGGCGACCTGATAATACTTCCCCTACCTGGATTGGTCAATGGTTTCACGCACAGGTCGGTCTCGGCTTAACCTCCAGTGCTTATTTGAACGCTTCGGGTGAGGCTTCAAACCTTGATCGACCACGCCCCCCCCCCCCCCCCCGATCCATCAGCTTAACTCCCGCAGTCAATGAGAGACCTTCACAATGGATCCATTCCCTTTCTACTCGTGGAAGGCCGCGTCTCTCCTTCCTCTCTCCCACTTTTCTTAAGTTGTAAAGTGTAAACCAGAGAGTTGGTTCAGTCCCGTTTCCTTTTCCACGGCAGCCAACCCCCCCCCCCCCCCCCCCTTGAAATAAAGCTGTTTTTAATGCTTTGTAGGGGATACGTTTACATCTTCCTTACTCATGACATTAAGTGTGAAAGCTAGAAACAAAAGCCGTTGCTGAAATGTCCCAGTTGTGATAAATCCAAGCGTGTGAAATGTCACAATTTAGAGTAAGACTTTTGCATATTTATCACAATATGATAATCTGACGATCAAATGAACGCGAATATCGTTGTCCTCCCGCGAGACGGCACTCTGCCTGAAAGCTAATATCCCTCCGCCTCCGATGGAACCGCTGCGAGTGTAATTAGAGAACACGAAGCGGTAATTTACGTTATGTGGTCTTTTATGCCCGTCAATGCCGTTGTACTGTTGTATATTGTATGTCGCGTCTCTGCGTCTTTTCCAGAGGAGCGCTACCACGACACACTATATTTGCACCAGACGTTTTGATGTGCTGTGTACCCGACTTCCTCCACTGATTATCTCGGCTCGACGTTCCCCTTAATGCTCGCTGTTTTCGCTTCGTTGGCTGCACATTTCATTTTAGACAAAACTCAGCGCGCTGCTTCTAATCAACAGCTGCTGCAAATGGGGCCTCCCATAAACATACGACAGCCTGCATCCCAAACTCGCCCGCATCTGTCATTGGTGAGTTGAACGTGCCGCGGCGCTCACTTTCCGCCCTGCCTGCCGGTGATCTCCAACCCTTTTTCCGGAGAATTGTGTCGTTAAAAGCCCGAGGGATTTGTGAGGTGAAGCGGCCGTCTTCTGGAGGCCCTTTCTAAAGCTGTTTGTGGAGTCGGACGGAGTTATTGGGATACCTCGGTGATAACGGAGAGCGGGGGGGAACGAGTGGGCTAGTGTTTGAGCGGACGGGCTGAGGGAAGAAAGGTGCAGGAGGTCCCGGTGTCATTAATGCGTACTTGTGTCCTGGATTAGAAAGAATTGATCTCAGATGAAGATGTGGGCTTTGGCTGTCTCTATTACTCCTCGCTGCTCCGGGGGGGGTTTAGACGTTTCACCTTCAATTTCCGATTGAACGCTCGGCAGACTGATCGCTCTTCCTCCTGCCGTTGGACCCTTTGAACGAAGTCTACCAGCACTCCTGTTTTCCGTCTCACTGCTTTCGCTTATTGTTCCCTCAGCAGCGCGGCAAGCTGGTCGCTCACCTCGGTCGGCTCTACATGCAGAACGCGTATGGTCAGCGTGAGTCCGAACGGAGACGGCTCTCACAGCGATGCATCCTGGGAGCAATAACACTCTGGTGCCGACCACCAAGCTGCAGGTCCGCACTGTGCAAAGGACCCACCCAAGCGCACTTGTCCTTTCGATGTATGAGCTCAGAGCTCCTTCCCATAGAGGTGAACATTAAGAGGTGTGATAAAACAAAGTGTTGGCAGACTCGCTCCGTCAGTTGTCTAACTAAACTAAAGCTTTGCCCAAAAGCACAAAGCTGTGTGATCTTCCAGGCTGAAATGCCAGCGTGGTGTCAGGGGGGGGCGGTGTGGGGGGGGGGAGTCGTGTCGCCTGGCCAGCTTTTTATTTTCCGTCATGAATATGGATGTTTTCCATATTTCCCACAAAATGAGGTGGATTCGTTTTCTGCTCGGCTCCCCGGGCGGATTCAGCGATGACTGATGGTCTTTCACCGAATCGTTGCTTCTATTCTGCTTCATTTTTCCTCTTCCTTTGTAATTTGCAGAAAGTTAAAAACAAGAACAGTTGAGAATTTGTTCTTGTAGAGATTGTAACGCAAATTGTTGAACTCGGGCCGTAAAAAAATGAATTGAATGGAATTCTCTTTCTTTTCTGCTCATCCTGTCGTACGTCAATAATTATTCATGTTATCGTTTACCATTTTGTGTAAATGGTCTCGTTAGTGCGTAAGTATGTGGTAGATCGATGCAGAGATTACATCATGGAAACAGACATCGAACAGTCTCAGGTGGCCTTTGGAGAATTCCTGCCTTTGCTTTGCGTCCGTACAGTTTCTCTAAATCGCTCACCACGCCGCTGTTTATTCTTAGTTCCTGCCGTTGCTCTGCAGAGTCCACTGTGAAGCAGGTTAACATGGAGTGAACATGGCAGGGTGCAGCAGCTACATTCACACTTAAGCCCTTTATATCAGAGGAGACCTTAGCGAGCAGCGGGGGGGCTGTTATTACTCTCTTATGTTCAAAAGAAAGGTAATTTATGAGGTTTGAGGCTTTAGTGTTTTGCCCTCCCCATGACCACTTGCTTGTTAATAAAAAAGAATAATGATGTAAAACAAAAACAGTATGATGTTCATTTTGTTCTGCTGAGTTCAGTTTAAAATCGACCACAGCGCACAATATGCTTTAGGGCGGGGCTAATTTGTGATTGACAGGTTGCTCCCAAAGCGTTTGGTTCATCATTTCATCTCCCAATCTAAAACTTTCACAGTGTGTCTCCTGTTTATGGATGATGGGAACATGTCATATTCAGCGTTCAGCAGCTGCAGCTTCTTGTGTCTCTTCTGCTTCCAAAGAAGCAAACGGCCCAAAACCAAATCAGGCTTCAACCGTAGTCCACAAAACAATAGGTGAAAGCACGGCAACTACGTCCCTCTGTCATACACGACATTGGTACAAATGCTGTTGTTATTTCCTGATAAAGAATTATGATGGAAATACAATGCATATAATCGTTTAAGTCTGTGCAGAGGATTCCCTGCATGTTTCTATCTTTAGTCTCTCCTGCTGAGTGTCTGACGATGACCTGCAGCGACCTTTTGGAGGATTCCCGCTGACTGAGGTGATGCAACGATCACGGCCCGTCCAACCAGCGCACGCGCTCCGTGTAACACAGCGAGTGAACATTGAGAACATTGTGTCTCAGCCTACAACGGCCAACGCATCCACAACCGATCCACGTTGGTTGGACCAAATCAAGAGATCTCTATTGGACAGAAGATGCATCATGGTGACTATTGGTTTCACACAAGTGGGATTCCACCTGTCCAATGAGTGACGTAACTACCCCTGTCGCCGTTATTAGCATTATGCTAACACAGATGATCGCGCCGGTGAGGCTCACCTTTGGAGCGGCCTCCTTTTAGAGTCTCGAACAAAAAGGTGTTTCCCGTTTGACGAACAACTTAATATTTCCCACTTGAGGAGTTGCACAAGAAGAAAAGGTCAGCGGGTTGTGAAAAAACCCAATGGATCTTCCCCGGGGAGCGTGAGCGTCCAGCTAATTTAATTTCATCGTGGGATGACGACACCGTTAAGAACAAAATGGGAATCGGCGTCATTGCTTGTTCAGACAGAACATCAGGCTCTGTTCATATATGATTCTAAAAAACACTTGTTTAAGTTGCGAGAGCCCCACTTTGTGTTTTACTCAACAAAACGAGGACACACAAGCACACTTTGCTGGCACCTTTGACGTAGATTTGGGGCACACCGGAACTGAGCCTGGAAAGCTGCAGAGGGTTTGTCCCATGCGGGTCAGCCAGCCGGGCAGCAGACTGTCTGTAAACCAGGACGCCGCACTTGGCAGCTAGGGGGAGGATGGGGATGGGGGGGGTGCCAGGGATACAACGACGCATTCTGAGTTACAGTGTCGACCTACATGTCTCATTAGGAAAGAAACCGACACGGCGCAAAGGTGCCCCCTCTGCAGTTTGAGGTTCTACTGAAAAAAAAAAGTGCACGTTGTGGAATAATCGCTCCTTGAAATGGAGCAGGCAGGTTTGTCAGGTTGCAGCACGCGCGCAGGCTGGAATGGATAACGTACTTTCTCCACTTATCCTCCTGTTGCGATTTTTTTCCACTTTTAACCCCACCATCATCGAGACGCCTCGTTAGTTTTAAAATACCCTGCTTGTTTCCTATAATTGAAATGAACTCAGGGGAACGGATGCCAGCCGGAAAGGGGAGTGGACGTTCGTCCCCGGGCTTCCTTTGCGTGAGATCCGAAATGCAAGACCGACGGCTGGAAGCATTGCAACCCCCATCTGTTCGGGGGTTAATTGACTCTTAGAATCCATTTCCAGCACTCGTATTTCTCTGTTGCCTGAGCCGTGTCAATATCGCTTCATTATTCCGGCAAACAACAGCCGCTCCAAACATAACAAACCGCGTAGTCATTTCTAAACGCTCGCTGCCGGTAAGAACTCTGTCTAGACCGCCGTGTGCACTGAGGTGCCGTCAGTTTCCAGGAGGGGTGTTCTCCATCTGCTCCCCCCCAGGTAAAACATTAAATTGCATTTTTTTTTCTTGTGTGAGAGCCGCACGCAGCAAAGCCGAGAGCCGGGTGTTGGAAACAAAAGCCCGATGGGAGTTTTACTGGTGTGCCTCGGCTAACCCACTCACCGTATAATTAACTACTCGAAACACACCAGAGAAGTACTGTGAAGTGTTCTGGAGACGGTGCGCTAATCTTTTGGCAAACAAAAACCGTCAGAGGCCAATCAAAAGGAGTCATTCAGCCGTCTAAGCAGCGCTGCCTACAGGCAACCCGGAAACTTCTTTTTTGAGGGGCGTATGGGGGGAAAGAAGCCTGTCCTCTTATAAAAATGTGCCTCTTAGTTGGTGGGACGCCTGTGTGCTCAGGGGAAGTGATCAATGCTGCACAACAGCATCGCTCTCTGACCTCTGGTCCTCTTTGGGCGTCTGTTATCTCTCAGCTCCGCCCTCATGTGCATCCATCCATCTGTGTGTGTGTGTGTGTGTGTGTGTGTGTGTGTGTGTGTGTGTGTGTCATACTTGGTGCATGTGTAGTTCCCTTTCTACGGCCCATTGTCCTCCACCAGGCACAACGGGATGTTATCAGCTGCAGCCAGACTCAGCCACCTGCAATGCTTCGTTACCTGTGTGTGTGTGTGTGTGTGTGTGTGTGTGTGTGTGTGTGTGTGTGTGTGTGTGTGTGTGTGTGTGTGTTTGCATGCTCATCCTGCAAACAATGCTTCATTACACGTCCCTCCCAGGGCTCCCTTAACATTTCTTCCTGTCTCATTACCCAGTGAGTGTCCTGTTATCTCTTCCAGTCATATTTACCGTGCAGACCTTTTGGCTTCTTGGAAGGCGCACACACACACACACACACACACACACACACACACAGGCACGCCTGCAAACAGAGTTTACGTGTTTGTTAGCAGTGTAATCATGATATATATCAGGATTTGTAATAATCACTTAGTGTTTAATCAGTGTGCAGCTCACAGATACACATACTATGATGGTAGTCAAATTAAATATGCTCACAATCTCTAATCCTATTTATTTGCATCTTGAGTAGCCTGAACACTGCAAAAGTTGTATCTCGTTTCCCTTTTTCCCCCCGAGGCTTCGAGCCCGTCCTCTTTCTCGTGCCGACACATCGGAGAAACACGACTCTCTTCAGGAAATGAAGACTTTGGCAATCAGCTGGCTCAGGCCTTACGCTGTCACGGTCTGCTTTGTTTACATTCAGATATTCAAAGTCAGTGAGAGCGGGTGCAGATGAATGCGCCGGCAGGGCTGAAGGCTACGGAGCGTCACGTCTAATAAGGATCTGTCAGGTTTTCACACAAAGTCTATTGATCATCCACGTCTGGCCCAGTTTCTCTCCTCGGCCCAGATTAAAGATTTCACCAATGAAAAAGAATCGCAAAAACACAGAGGGACACGGGGAATGTATAATTAGATGTAATTATTCAACGTTATGCAATGTTTTTTGATATTTCATGGATCCGTCTGTCATACTTGTGTGAACCTAATGTTTGAATGACAAAGTTACACCCTTCATTTACATAATACTAGATATTTGAACTTTTCAGATTTCTGCTCCACGGTCCTGGTTACTGGTGGAAGATGTCCCGGTTACCGGTGGAACATGTACTGGTTACTGGTGAAAGACGTCTGTGTTACTGGTGGAAGACGTCCGTATTAATGGTGGAAAATGTCCTGGTTACTAGTGGAAGATGTCCTGGTTACTGGTGGAAGATGTCCTGGTTACTGGTGGAAGACGTCCATACTAATGGTGGAGGATGTCTGTGTTACTGGTGGAAGACGTCCATATTAATGGTGGAAAACGTCGGTGTTACTGGTGGAAGATGTCCTGGTTACTGGTAGAAGATGTCCTGGTTTATGGTGGAAAATGTCCTGGTTACTGGTAGAAGATGTCCTGGTTACTGGTAGAAGATGTCCTGGTTTATGGTGGAAAATGTCCTGGTTACTGGTAGAAGATGTCGTGGTTACTGGTAGAAGACGTCCGTATTAATGGAGGGGGATGTCTGTGTTACTGGTGGAAGACGTCGGTGTTACTGGTGGAAGATGTCGGTGTTACTGGTGGAAGATGTCGGTGTTACTGGTGGAAGATGTCGGTGTTACTGGTGGAAGATGTCCTGGTTACTGGTGGAAGACGTCCATACTAATGGTGGAGGATGTCTGTGTTACTGGTGGAAGACGTCCATATTAATGGTGGAAGACGTCGGTGTTACTGGTGGAAGATGTCCTGGTTACTGGTAGAAGATGTCCTGGTTTATGGTGGAAAATGTCCTGGTTACTGGTAGAAGATGTCCTGGTTACTGGTAGAAGACGTCCGTATTAATGGAGGGGGATGTCTGTGTTACTGGTGGAAGACGTCGGTGTTACTGGTGGAAGATGTCGGTGTTACTGGTGGAAGACGTCCATATTAATGGTGGAAGATGTCGGTGTTACTGGTGGAAGACGTCCATATTAATGGTGGAAGATGTCCTGGTTACTGGTGGAAGACGTCCATACTAATGGTGGAGGATGTCTGTGTTACTGGTGGAAGACGTCCATATTAATGGTGGAAGACGTCGGTGTTACTGGTGGAAGATGTCCTGGTTACTGGTAGAAGATGTCCTGGTTTATGGTGGAAAATGTCCTGGTTACTGGTAGAAGATGTCCTGGTTACTGGTAGAAGACGTCCGTATTAATGGAGGGGGATGTCTGTGTTACTGGTGGAAGACGTCGGTGTTACTGGTGGAAGATGTCGGTGTTACTGGTGGAAGATGTCGGTGTTACTGGTGGAAGACGTCCATATTAATGGTGGAAGATGTCGGTGTTACTGGTGGAAGACGTCCATATTAATGGTGGAAGATGTCCTGGTTACTGGTAGAAGATGTCCTGGTTTATGGTGGAAAATGTCCTGGTTACTGGTAGAAGATGTCCTGGTTACTGGTAGAAGACGTCCGTATTAATGGAGGGGGATGTCTGTGTTACTGGTGGAAGACGTCGGTGTTACTGGTGGAAGATGTCGGTGTTACTGGTGGAAGACGTCCATATTAATGGTGGAAGATGTCGGTGTTACTGGTGGAAGACGTCCATATTAACGGTGGAAGATGTCGGTGTTACTGGTGGAAGACGTCCATATTAATGGTGGAAGACGTCGGTGTTACTGGTGGAAGATGTCCTGGTTACTGGTAGAAGATGTCCTGGTTAATGGTATAAGATGTCCTGGTTAATGGTGGAAAATGTCCTGGTTAATGGTAGAAGATGTCCTGGTTACTGGTAGAAGACGTCCGTATTAATGGAGGAGGATGTCTGTGTTACTGGTGGAATATGTCGGTGTTACTGGTGGAAGACGTCCATATTAATGGTGGAAAATGTCGGTGTTACTGGTGGAAGACGTCCATATTAATGGTGGAAGATGTCGGTGTTACTGGTGGAAGATGTCCTGGTTAATGGTGGAAAATGTCCTGGTTAATGGTGGAAAATGTCCTGGTTAATGGTAGAAGATGTCCTGGTTAATGGTAGAAAATGTCCTGGTTAATGGTAGAAAATGTCCTGGTTAATGGTAGAAGATGTCCTGGTTACTGGTGGAAGATGTCCTGGTTAATGGTGGAAAATGTCCTGGTTAATGGTGAAAAATGTCCTGGTTAATGGTGAAAAATGTCCTGGTTAATGGTAGAAGATGTCCTGGTTAATGGTGGAAAATGTCCTGGTTAATGGTAGAAGATGTCCTGGTTAATGGTGGAAAATGTCCTGGTTAATGGTAGAAAATGTCCTGGTTAATGGTAGAAGATGTCCTGGTTACTGGTAGAAGATGTCCTGGTTACTGGTAGAAGATGTCCTGGTTTATGGTGGAAAATGTCCTGGTTACTGGTAGAAGATGTCCGTATTAATGGAGGAGGATGTCAGACGTGTTGTTTTCAAACGAACCTCCTCGGTCGGCGCGCAGTGAAGTGGGAAATAAACACTGTTGCTGAGGGATCTTTCTGTTTTCTCATAAGCAGCCTCTGAGGGGATTACAGAGCCTGGAGCTGTTAAACAGCTGATTGTGAATGCATGTTTTTTTAATAAATGCCATCTGCCTGCTCGACTGATCATCAGCAGTCTCCATGCAGTGATAAACAAGCACATTAGAGACCAGCACATCTGCTGACACCTCCCGATACACAAGGTCTTTTCAAGAATTCATTTATGTCTAGTATTTCTTTTCTAAATGCGCCTGCCACTTGTGTACGGTTCTGCCTCTGGGCTGTATGCGCTCTCCAATTTAAATCGGTTTGCCTAATTGATAAATGGTATCGCTTAATAGCTTGTGACAGACAATTAATAGCGGCGTCAGGGCGGGTATGTGAAGGTCGTGGCGGAGGCTGGCGGTTGATGGTTTAATTGGTTTATTCTGGGCTCTGAAGACACGGCACCCTGAAGCCACCCTGATGGCTAATTCGAGTTTACGGGCACTTTTATAAGCACCGAAACACCCAAAAGACCGACCTGCTGCCCATGTATCTACTATTTTAAAGATAAAATTATTTGGTTTTTTTATCTGGTTCTAATGTTCAAAGATTTGTCAATTTTATTAATTTCCTGCCTGACCCAGAATGGCTTCTGGCAAACCCAGGAAAGAGGCCTTGAACTAATATTTGGGTAATTCATTTTTCACATTAAGAACTCCATGTGAAGAGACTGAAAGCGAAACGAAAGCGGTGGCCACAATGGAGGATTTGGCACAGATGTTGTCCGGGATACATTTCAGAGCTCAACTGGTGGTTCGGCTCTGATCTGATTTAAAACATCTGACTGAGAACCGGCACAAATAGAGGCCTTCAACTTTGCATCTGCAAAATCAGGCAAAAAAAAAGACTTTTAAAAGTTTTATCTCATCCAAAACGGGTAAAATCATGTAAAACTATGACATCTTTAATATTTTGTTTTCTGTCTCATACGTTCAACATTTCATTAATTCACCACATAGGTGGATGGTACAGTGATAATTGCCACCAAGCAGGCGTTTTGTGGACATGCCGTGGCACATTAATGTGTTTATTTATTCATGGCACTGAGGTCCATAGCAAACATGCTCAAACAGCCTCACCACGTTAATGCATGCACAGCGTTCCCGCGCTATGTGTGTCTTTATTAGATCTCACACAGCTCCACCTCAGCCCGCTTCACCTTATTCCTCCTTCCAGGAGCTTTATGAAAAATTCATACCCTGGGACGGTGTGAGTCCAGCCTTATTTAAAATATCCCCACGCTGGAAGAGGCTTCTCCTGCTGAACACTCGACACCTTGCGGCTACGCTGACTCCCCGACCGCCGCGAGCAGAGAGCAATATCCCCGTTTCTGTTTTCTCCAGCTGGTTTCCTCGCTTCACAGTGGCTTGAACACGGAATAACAGAACGGCACGATTGTGATTATTGACTCATTTCACTCTGGGTGGTGTAACATCCAAAATAGTATCTTCAATTGAACCGCAGCAAAAAACGGCAAGCAGGTCGCACACATGTATTAAATACACACACACACACACACAGCATGACAGTGGGTTAAACAAACACTTAGCCACACCAGCGGACCGCGGGTCGATAGTGGCGGCGCCCCGTCACTGGCTCAGCACCACTCTTTAATTATACCGCCATTGATTGGCCCGGGACGTCGATAAAGCATTTAAGCAGCTTAATCCTCGTTGTATTAACATGAGCAACGTGCTGGTGGTGCACGTGGGTTTATGTATTCCTTCGCAGCCTGAGGTGGAGCGCTTTTGCTGGTTGCATCTCAATGGAAGGGGGGGGGGGGGGGGTCGATAGAAAGAGGGGAGATTGATCGATTTGGCTGCTGGTGGCCCGGGGGAACCTGCTGTGGTGGAGGATGGTGGGTGAAGGTACTCATCTGATTTGCTGAGCTGATGCCAAACTCCCCCCCAAACAAAGGTTGTTTTTACCTTAAAAGTTAGACATCTCTAAAAGCTGAACTAAAGCTGGCACACCAGACGCAGCCCCCCCCTGCGTTCCCTGCAGGTAATCAGTTGTTTAACAACGGAGCAGCAGCAGTTGGTGTGCGAGTCTCTCGACATGTTTAGTCTTATTCTAACCAGATTGTGCTCCGTGAAGACACTGCCGGCACGGTTTTATAAATCCAAGAATAAATTCCTACTAGTTTGGGAAAACCTGCATGCATTTTGCATAATGTGTGTGTGTGTGTGTGTGTGTGTGTGTATTTCCCATGGATTGTTGCGCTGCAGGAAACGATATAACAGAACGTCTCACGTTGTGAAGCTTCCACCTCTTTCTTTCCTCGACATCGTAGCCTCAAAGCTGTTTGTTAGCGGCACAGCAGCACTCCGTTTAACGCATCACAATGGCGCGCTGAGGCTCACTGCAGCGCGGCCTTTCATACGAGGAAAACAGAAGCACTGATGGAAGTGGAAACATGAAAGACTTTTCCATCTATCGACTCATTTCTGAGGCTGGGAGAACCATTGCAAAGCATTTAGTGCCGATCGTATTTATATAATTACTCTGGAGCTGTGACCCACATACCGCCGACCTGTGAACCCAGCTGCCAGTCACCGTCATCATCATCACAGTCATCATCATCACCGTCATCATCATCACAGTCATCATCATCACACTTTGAAGGCAAACGGCAAATAAAGTAAACAACTAAAATATTTATTAACCGAATAACTTTTTTTTTTTTTTTTTTTAACAGTAAATCACGACACAGTCTTCAAGTCAAATGACACTTAACCCTTTGAGTACAATTAGGTCGGCCTCTCTCTGATCGGGAGAAGAAACAGTGAACAGACCTGGAGGATTCATTGAAAACATGAAGAAGCACATCGCGATCCAGAAGATCGTAAAACTGCTTCTGGGAAAAAAGTCAGACAATTAAAGGAGCAACACGATGACTTGTTTTTTTTTGTTGTTGTAGGAACTGAGTCAAGAACCACGTTGTCATCAGATTTTTCTTTTTTTTTTGTGTACAGTTCATAGTTCTATTCAGTCTGTTTCTCATGAAGGTATTTGCAGTTCTGTTGAAATAGACGAGTGTTGGGAAATAAAGAAAAAAGAGGTGTGAGGTGAAGTCCGTACACACACACACACACACACACACACACACAGTCAAATCCACCACGTGGTCCTAACACAGTGAAAAGACATAAAACTATGACCGATACTAAAAGGGTTAAGGCAAGAATAGAAAAATAAAGAAATAGTAAAAGCAATAGAAATGTTGCTTCTCTGTCATCCTGGACTTGCAGATCCTACGAAGCTGTGCTAGTGGGAATTATTCACAAAGTCTTACTCTCTTTACAGAACCCGTCACTTTACACACTATTTACAGCAAAACAGAACCTGACCCACCAAAAGAAAAGTAGTCCAGTGAAATGAACACCATGATTATTAAAAAAACTGTATCATATCATCGGCATGTAAAAACATTTACACACAGACTAGCAAATAGTGTTGAACAGTATCATTATAATTCATATCAAATCAGACAGAGCCATCTTAAAACATTGTTTTCAGTGATCCTTTGTACAAACGTCGGCCTTCGATTGCTGTATTAAACTGATGGGTGCAGATACCGTTGACGTACGTTGTTTTTCTCTTGTGTGTGTGCGTACTTTGTGCACAGTTAACGGGTTTGCTGTTACAGGAGGCGCTGTGACGATAATCAAGTGAGACACAAGAACGAATGACGATCGACCTTCATTTGAAAAGGCTGTGAAATGGCCGCGTTCTGGGAGTCCGAACAACGCTCCGTGTGCACGAAAAGAGCAGCAATCCTTTGAAACGCGACCAGGAAACCAGAACTGGTCTTACATCAAACGGGGGGGGTCAGCATTTAACTCCGGGGACCAAAAATGAGCAAAAAAGGAGCAGGATATCGATGGCGTGACGATGAGACCATGCTGTTTGGATTGTCCTCCTGGGGACAATGATCACATACAAGAAGTCAATCTACCCCCGCGTCCCCCTCCCCCTCCCGATGTGTCATACACATCCAGCTATGACTGTCAGTTTTGGACATGACAACCGCACAAAACCACATAAAGCGTCTTTCCGAACTCACTTCCTCCCCTACTCACGGGCAAGCGGCAAAAGCTCTCGGGAAAATACAGTGATTACGTTGACTTGACTGAATGATTGACGGGACGAGAACAGCAGACTCCCGGGTGCGAGTCCTGTTGTCTGTTTAACCCGGGTGGACTCTACGTCTCCTCCGTCGGTGTCCTCAGAGGCCCGTGACAGAGGGATGTAGTCGTGACAAAGTCACATGGTACAAGCGTGGATCTCACGGCGACGTTACGTAGAAAAGGAGCTTTGACGAAAACAAACAAACGTTTAGTTTCCCCTCTGAAGCATCATCTGCGGGGGGACTGTTTACGCCTGCAAAGGGAAATTGAGTCACGTGATCTGCCGCTGCGCAGAGAACGAGGACCTCCAACGTTGGTTCCAGCTTTGGAAATAGTTATTCTTCTTCTAGACATCAAGTGCTCTTAGAAATAAATGTGTGACAAAAGCTCCTTTTAAAAAAACACCCCAACCAGAAGGTTCCCCCTGGTGTGTTATTAAGCTCTCATGGTTGAACTTCATTGCGTTTCCTTTGCTTTGTACCTTGTGAGAACCCCCCCCGCCCCCCTCCTCCATAAAGACAGACAGTGACGGACGAACACGGCGATAACGATGACACTTGAGGGGAAACGTCGGCGAGGCCCCGCTGCGGTGCCGTTTTAGTCAAAATTAAATAAATACGTAAATACAGGAAATATGCATTTCAAATACATCATGAAATAAATAAATGAGCCAATAAACACATAAATATTAAATACATTTAATTATTTCATGGTACTTTTATTTCATAATGCCACTTTTTCCATTTCATGGTACTTTTATTTCATAATGCCACTTTTCATTTCCAGAGTCTTTTTATTCATAATGCCACTTTTCATTTCCAGAGTCTTTTATTTCATAATGCCACTTTTCAGCCTTCTTTTGCACAAGGCTCTGTTGTCTGTTCTGAATGTTAGATGTAGCCACGCCCCCTGATTTGCATATAAGAACGTGAAATGTAAAACGGCATTATGAAAAAGGTCTCTGGAAATGAAAAGTGGCATTATGAAATAAAAGTACCATGAAATGAAAAAGTGGCATTATGAAATAAAAGTACCATGAAATGAAACGTGGCATTATGAAATAAAAGTACCATGAAATGAAAAGTGGCATTATGAAATAAAAGTACCATGAAATTAAAAGTGGCATTATGAAATAAAAGTACCATGCAATAATTAAATGTATTTAATATTTATGTATTTACGTATTTATTCATTTATTTAATTTTGACTAAAACGGCATTCCATAGGAGAGAGGCGAGGACGGGGGACGCCTTATTAAGTCTTAAACACCTCCTGGCGTGTTCACGTCCCACCTCCGGCTCGCACAGCTCGTTCTGGCCTGCGGGCATCGCATGCTTTTTCATGTCGTGGATCTGTACAACTAGCCATCTGGCAGTCAACCAGATCAGAGAGGACGCATTGAGACGTTGAACGACACGCGGCAGGTGTGCCATCGTGGTGGCGGGCGAGAGACACAAAGGACGGTCCATTTCCAGGCTAGAAGAACCCTGCGTGGTCCCTCTTTTCCACCAGCCGTCTTCGGTCAATGCTTGAAAGTGGGTGTTTTTGTCAGATTGTCTCTTTCCACCGTGGCTAATTTTCAAATGTCATAGTCTGGCCTCACGGAGACCAAAACTAATGGTGCGTTCAGGCACCGCTTGTCGAAAGGCTAAGCTCCAGTAGCAGCTGTAGAATTGAGAAAAACCTAATTATGAAAGCAACTCATTTCAGACTGTGGCCTCGAGCCTGTGTGGAAGCAGCGTGCCGAAACACATCATGACAACCTGTACTTTTTTAAGTCTATAATTGCTATATTGCTGTGGTACTTATTACTATCGAGGCTGAGGGCTGCAAGGAAATTACTTGTTCTGTTGCCTAAATTTTGAATTTCACGGTTACGTTTGGGGGGGGGATCGTTTTTTCTGATTGAACGGGCCTCGTGACGTATCACACGTACGTGTATTCATGCACATCGCAGTATCCAGCGCCTTGAGGGGGGGGGCAAACGCTGCCAGCTGCTTGATGGTGATGCAGGAATGCTGATTAGGATTAAGGTTGATTAAAAATGCTCTTCTTCTCCACAAGTTCTGTATCGGCCAGGTTATATAGAACATTTGCCTACTTCCTGCTTGATGTATTACCTCAAGTAAAAAATATTATAAAATTAATGTATGGGCTTAATTGGTCTTTTTTTTCTCAGTAGAACATGATGCCCATTAAGTAAAGTCTGGCCCATTTCTACAGTAAAATGGACCACTTAGCACGGCATGCTTTGAAACGTGGCTCCATCGTAGTTCACAACATCATCCAGTCTGGGAGTTTTGGTCTTAGAAGTTTATCCTTTTCACAGTGCGATTTCGTATCAAGGTTAATTTTGACCATTTCGTTTGCCGTCTGCTGTGCTTGGCTCCGCCCTCTTGTGTCACTTCTGGTTTCACTGTCAGAACTGGAGGCTTTAAAGCGCCAGTCGACCGACCGAAGGGTGAGGTCCCGTCGACTACGCCTGCTTCCCACACGACGAGTTTAAAACTGAACCCGCACTGTCAGACTTTTCATCAAAGTACCTCCTGCTTAGCAGAACCTCGTGAAACATCAGGGTGCAGGGCCTCTTCAGATGATGCATTTCTAGCTGGAGACAGTTTAACGTTGGCTGGTGATCCTTTTCAGCTCGGGACATAATGTTAAAAAGTTTTTCCTCAAGACATTTAGGGAAATGGGAACAACACAAAGACACGTACACGACAAAGTGACTGAGTCGCTGCCTGAGCCACACACACACACACACACACACACACACACACACACATCTCTCACACGCACTCTCACGGTCCGCCGTAAAAGCCCGGCCTCAGCGCCGCGGTCCGTCCAGTGTGTATTTGTGTTTTCTGTGCACACACGGGGGGGGGGGGGGGGCGCACGCGTGTCCGTGAGTCTGTTGTATGAATCTGAGTGGGGGGGTGTGGGGGGGTCGTCGGAGGGAGGAGAGGGGGGGGGGGGGGGCGTGGCGGTCCCGTGGTGAGAGGAGGGGGAGCTTTAGTTGTTCTGAAGGCAGTCGAGATCCACCGAGCAGCAGACGCTCCCGTTCTGAGCAGGAGGAGACAGGAAAGAGCAGATGGAGTTTGACACGTACTTTTGTCTTTTCAAAATGTGTCTCCTATTGGAAAGAACACGTCCAAATGACGCATTACTTTTCTTAAGGCGAGCAGCCGGGGACACTTAGTATTTCCGGTAGTATTTCCTTAGGGCCAAGTAGCACTTACTTGAACCAAAACCTTCAGTTTAATCCCTATTTATATCCAGAAGAGATGTTTATAGAAGTCATACCCTGACCTATAAAACATTGTATCCCTAAAAACATGGCTAAATTAAACTTTTATAAGTACCTTTTGTTTTGTTGAGTGCTACCAAGAGTTATCCAACATTCCTCTATGAAAACATTTGACTGAAAAATAAATATATAAATTAAATAAATAATAAATATTCAATTTACCCCATAATTAAGACAGATAAGGCCTTATGTAGACGTCATATTTCAGGTAATTGATAATAAAATAAAAAGAATAGTTGTTAATGGAGGTGGTCCGCTGGGTAAGTTCTGACTGGGGGGGGGGGTCCTTCTGCCTTTGCTGACTATGACCTGAAGAGAAGAATGTAACTGCTCATGGTTAAACATGCCACATGTGCAGTCTGTATATTTAATCAGCTATTTTGTGCCCCGTCGCTTAAAAACAGAACTGCGGGACAGATCATTTTCATTATGTGAAGACGAACCGATGGTGACATGTTCCCGACGCAGTAATCTGCATATTTTGCTCCTTTCCGGTAAATATAAATACACCTTACATCATCTGTGACAAACAGATTAGTTTGTAGTCATCCTGGAAGTCGCAAGCAGCATGTCTCTAATACACAGTTTATCAACTATGACAGAACCCTGTAGTGCTTACCGTTACCTCTACACACATAAACATGTACATCATTGAGCTTGAGGACATCTCAGCGTACATTATTCTCAACTTATTCCGTACAAATTCATAATTTGCTCACTGAATATTCAAACGCGGCGCGGTGAAAAGCAAAGCTTCCCCCGCGGCCGTCGTTGCTTTGGCTCACCTTGCACTTGCAGTTGGTACAGGGCGCGCTGGGCATGCGCCACGTGTCCCCGCCGAGGCGGACGGCGCCCGCGGCGTCCTGACACGTCTGCCGGACGTCGTGCGGCAGGTTGTCGGCGAGGCAGGGGTCGGTAACGCAGCGCGGGCAGCACTCGGCCTCCGCCACCGCCGTGTACTCGCACGTCAACGCCGGGCAGACCAGAGGCCAGCAGTCCACCTCCCCCTCCTGAGCGACGCGGGGAGACAAAGGACGGGTGAGGGAAATGGTTCCGCGTGTTATTTCTGCTGTGTGTGTGAGAAACAGCTGATCTGGCAAGAGTCACAGCTCGCACGCCAATTTGTTGCCACGTCTCTAATTAGAGAGGCGATAATTATCTGAGGCTTCCGCACACAAAGCTGAGCTGCCGAGCTCTGAGCTTCTCCTTGATGAGGACATGCTTTGTTTCAGACGTCGTCTGTTTCTCCAGACAAAGGAGCGGGGATCTAACATGGGCAGCTTTCGTTTATGTTGGCAGGAAATGTGTGTAGCTTTTGCGTCATTGCGTGTGTGTGTGTGTGTGTGTGTGTGTGTACCATGCAGCGGCACTGCTGGCAGCCGTACAGCCAGGAGGCCCCGCTGCGGTACAGGGTGCGTCCGCTCTGGTCCAGGCACTGGCTGCTGGGCCTGCTGTCACAGCCGGGACAGCAGAACAGATCCTCGTCCGGGTCGGCGCAGTCGCAGGGTCTCCTCCTGCAGTACGTCTGCCCGTCCTGCAGGGCAAAGGTCGCCGGTGTCAGAGGGCGACCACGCCGGGGTCACAACAGTAAGCGTTGGCGTGCACCACGCGGCGTGCGATCGAGAGCAAAAGAAACAGTGGCGGATGATGCTTGAATGCACACGTTAGCATGATGTTCCTTGCTCTGCGCTGGCAGCTCCTCCTCGTTCCCTAAATGTTGTTATATTTGACATATTTTTGTTATGAAGGTCTTGCGATTGCAAAAAAAAAAAAAAAATGCATCAGTTATGTGATTAAAAAAATCCCCTTCAGACTACACAGCTACACAATTGCACCTTGGGTAATTCATGCACATAATTGAAGGCCAGCGAATCTTTTCAGGATTTCAACGTGTTGCAGCAACTCTCAAATCTTTACCAGCAATTCATCAGCGCCATAAAAAGTGCCGAAATAACGATAACGAAAAAGAATGACGCCAGAAAAACAAAGTTTGGCGCTCGGGTCGGTGTGTCCCCGGCTGTGGCCTCAACGTGGCCCCAGGCCCATTTGGCTCACCGCAGCCAGCGCGGTCCGGCCCGGTAATGGAGATAGTAAAACTGGTGCACGGCATCGCTGTTACAAAATGAATGGCCGCGATAAAATGTTTCCGCTCCCCATCAAAAGGGCAATGCGGAGCCAACGTTTTATGGACGCGCATTGTCCCGCTACAGCAAGAGGCGAGTCCCAGGGTGTCGGCGCCGAAGGTCCCAACAGTTATGGCCCTTGACTCCATGGCGAGGCACTACGGTGCAGGCAGGGCTGTTGGTTTTAATGCCGGGGACAAGACGCGGCGTGAATATTCTCTCCTTTTATTTTATGTCAACTTTATGATGACATTCTGTTTAAAGCCAAAGCTGTGACCTGCTTTCAGCACAGTCTGTGGATGAGCGATTCCTCTCCAGGGTATTTCTTTTTCTGATGGTAATGAGAGCACTTCTTTTAATCATTGATGTCAGTGCGAAATCTAATAAAGCTAATTCAAATCAACATCGCCTTTCGTTTTCCCTCCCAATAGAACTTTGGTGGAAGTCGAGATAAGAGCGTCTTTGTTCTTAAGTTTCTACCTTTTTACGTCACGTGTTAGGGAGTTCGGGGACAAACGCCCCTCTTGCTCGGACTGTCGTCATCCTCTCGCGCGCCCCTCATCTTTTCCACTTGCCCCCCCCGTGTGGCGGCCACACATTTTTTTTCAAGTCACATTTCAACAATGAACCTCCGTCTGACGCTCAACAGATGGACCGCTTCACGTGAATGGAAGCGCTCAGGAAGGCCTCGAGTCGCGCGTCCTTAGCAGAGCCTCAGGTTTAGCGTCGCACTTGTCAATTTATTCACAACAGCTCTGTTTCTTATGGGAACGTGTGAGTTTATGTAAATTGCCATACTTATTTTGGAATAATTATATGAAAAAACATGATTAAAATGTTTTAACTCTTCATTACATTTGTTAGAAAGTTGTAGCGAAGCAAATTTTTGGAAAGCCACAAATTGCTACGGTCTGGAAATAAGCGGATGACATTAATGGTGGAATAAAGTGTCACAACCAGGGCTGTCAACACAAACGCATTAATCCATCTATTGAAGTGGCCGGAATTTAGCGCAACAAAATATTTGAATGTAGTTGTCGTACAGTAAAGTTACCTTTGTTCACTTGTGGTTTACTTCCGGAAGGAAACGAAGACGGTAGCTCAAGATGGAGAGAGCACACAGCGGAGAACTCCTCCACGGGTCAAACAGAAGGGGGGCTGAGTGGCCAACGGGCCCCTTAAAGCACCGCTATGCTAAGCTATGCCAATTCTAAGATAGAATTTACTTTAGTTCCCCTTGAGTTCGCATGACAAGCGCTGGCGGTGCAACCGCTGAACTACCGGCCACGGCTGTCATTTCATTGCAGAATAACCCCCCCCCCACCCCCCGGAGTTGTCTATTGATCCAACCCGCCGAGCCTCGACTCTCCAAAGACAAATCGGATCAATGCCTCCCTTTCAAGCCCGCTGCGATCGCTCTAGCTTCAGAGCGCCGCCGAGCTCCGGGTTCGGCTTGGACTACTTTCCTTTGCGGTGGGGGGACGGAGGGGGGGAGGAGGGGTGATCGGCTTGAACTGTCGCCAGGCTGCATCCAGCTCATCCAAGTTGACCAGCGAATGAAGAAAACAAAGACTACCAGTAACAGCTACTGAGGAGAAGAGCGCTGTATGAATTGGCCGAAATGAATGTGAGCAAAGTCGGGATAATAAAGGTCGACACCACCAGCCAACCTCCCTCCCACATTCTTCCCTTTTCCATGTAATTTGTACGGGGAATAAAAAGCTGATTCTAACTTTTCCCAGTGAAACTAAAAGCCAGATGTTTGTTGCGTGCAAGTGGCAAGTGGCTCAAGCGTGCGTGCATCCTCGGTACCTTGCAGGAACATATGGCGCAGCGGTCAAAGCCGGGCTTCCAGTCCTCCCCGTTGCGTCTGATTTCCTCCTCCTGGGGGCAGTCGCCGTCGCAGCCCGGACCGGACGTGCACACGCAGTCGTAGCCTCCCGGCAGGTTCACGCACACGCTGTCGTTCCAGCAGGTGTGCGTCTGCGAAGCGCACTCGTCAACGTCTGGAAGGCAAACGGTGGGCTATGGTGAACAAACAGGAAAAGTGTGCGTTCCACAGTCCTGTCAGTCTCAGTCAGAAGATAATATTCATACAAGAGTGAACAGGTTCACAGGGGGGGGCAAAAGTCTTCCCCTCCCTTTTCACTGGGACATTTAACTCTCTTAAACTTGACTAAATGTGAGAGGAAAAGAGTCCAAATGGACAGCTATCGCGTCTCTCTGTCCTGCTCGCTGACAATCGGTTCCGCCCCCACGTGACACCCGCGGAAATCAACAAGTTCATTCATCTCGTGCGCGGTCGAGTGAGGAGAAAGCGGTTTGAAAAAGTTGGGTTTTCCCCCATCACCCTCCGTCCTCCCCAGCACGGTTTCACTGCTCAGCTTCAGCACCGGGCCATTAAAGGAGCTAATCTCCTGCTAGTCGGCATTTTAGGACATGACGGACTCGGCTCAATTATCATCTTTCTAAGCTGTCGGGAGCTTAATGAATGTTGGAGCGCTTGACTTGTGGTTAAAACCCCAACGGGACATGAACTCTAGAGTGGGGGGGGGGGGTGAAACATTGTGTCGATATGCTGCTTATATTCACGTTTTAATCCTCAGACTGTCGCGTCATAGCTTCTGTACTTCCACTGCTTACGTCTCTTTGGTATTGGGAATGGAGTGACGTACTGAATGTGATATCTAATGAAAAAGTTAAATGGGGTAATTTAGGAACAGAAGTTTGTAAAAACGATTAAAGGTTGAGTTCTGGTTTCACTTTTACACTCCGGGCAAGTTGCTCCTGAAGAGTTGCTTTCAGCTGGATGTTTAGAAGAAGACGATGGGAGTTTTCTAGATGGACGAAACCAGCGAGTGAAACCGCAGGAACAAAATCAAAAAAGCTCCGTCTGGAAAATGTAATTGTTCTAAAAGGAAAATACCAAACGCCGCAAAAAGACACGCGCCGCAACGCCGGGAGCCAACAAAACCACGTCCAGAGCCTCCGGCCCGCCAGGCAACACCCCCGGCAGGAAGGGGGCTGGTCAGACCCGGCGGGCCCACAATGCACTTTGCCTCCCGTCGCCGGAGCGACGTCGGACACACGGCGTCTCCGCTGGCGGAGGATTGACGCTCTTCATGCTGCATTAAACCGCAAGCTGCCCGCCGCTGGCAGGCGGAGAAACCAGCCGAGTGCATTAAACTGTGTAAAAAAAAAAAAAAAGATTTAATACACCTGTTTGTGCCGCTACAAAATAAGCGCACTAATCCTGCTGTGCGGGTACGTTTGCAACACACACACACACACATCCTCACAGGCGTTGACGCGGACGCACCCGACAAAAGGAATCCCTCTGACAGATGTTGGCAATTAGGACGCATCAGAAAAGCTCAGCATTGGAGTATTTAAATCAGATTTCTTCGCTCGCGTCTCCGCCGCGGCCCAGATGGGAAGGTCACGCGCATCTCGAGCGAGAGGGAGGGAAAAGACGCACGCGCGCCGTCAACGGAGGAGGAGGCGGCGGCGGCGGGAGCTTGGTGGTGCGTTGTCCTTGTCCTCCGCGCACAACGTGTTTAATAAAAGCCACCCGTCTCTCAGCACAGCGCCGAGCATGGCGGATGCAGCCCTCAGCGGAAGAAAAAAGGGGCGCTGCTCGCAGCTGCTCAGGGACGACTCAACCTACTGCATTGTTTCCACACGTGGGGGAAAGGCGAACACTTGGGGGAGTGCAGATAAAAGGGCCCTTTCACGCGGTTTGGTGTTTAGCGGGAAAACCCAGTTAGCCTGTGAAACGGACACATTATCTGCCTCTCGAATTGCTTGAATCTGAAAGTTTTGCTAAATTTTTGGATCTTCGAAACTCACAATTATGTACACGACTGCTGATGCACACCAACGAAGGGACGATGTGTTGAAGCTCCAGTTCAATTCTCATCCGTACTTATCTCCCCAGTCGGCTTCCCGCCTCCTTTTTTTGGGGGGGGGGAAACTGCTACCAGCCCAGAGGGAATGTGAAGCTTCTTTTAGCCCCGTCGTTTTAAGAGATGAAATATCAAACGCCCCTCAAATGAAATAGAAATCGTATTGATTTTGCCGACTTCTCGTGCTTTCTTCTTCTGTGGCGTTTAAAAGGCAAATTAGCAAATGAGCCGGTTTTCAGTTTTTCAGCTCGAGTGTGTGCAACATTTAGACGGACTCTTTTGTACACATTTTCAAATCCTAAACTTCTCCGGAGTGAACTTTGAAACAACGGGTGATGAAAAAAAAAACGTGTAATTAACGGTGTGGCTTACTTGCAAGCTCCTGTTGATGTAATGATCTTAGTTGGTGTTCCTGTTAACACAGAACTTCCTTGTGAAAACGTCCCCGACGCGCTTCGTGCCGCCACGCTGCAATACGCCTCCTCTCTGTCGCTTCACACCTTTTGTTGTTGTGTTTAACCCGCGGGACTCTCCTGCTCTTCATCACCGCTTCGGCTTTGTGTCGTTAGTATGGGAATAAAAGTTTGAGCGCGGAGCCGTTTGCTGGAATCAAACCGAAAGCGTCTCACTGGTTCAAACCACTGTGGCGTCTCCACCTCTCAAACATACAACGCAAACAGGGACTTAATGCTTCTCATATCTGGCTTTTTCTCGAGTGGATCTATAACATATCGAGTGGGGAATCGATCCGCAGGTGCTTTGGTTGAAAACGAGAGCAAACCTTTGCACGGACGTCGGCTTTAGTTTCGGGACAATAATGGACAAACGCGGGCAGCCGGAGACGAGGAAACGATCGGTTTCAGCGCGTCCCGGATGCCTGTTGCTGATTACGTTTTTATTTTGCTAATCAATCACTGAACTGCGGTACTACTACTACGTACTGTATACTTTGTAAATAAAAAAAAAACGTTTTACAGCTGCAGCTCTTAGTTATTAATTTTCCACATGTGATCTGCTTATTAATTAGTATTCTAATAGGTTAAAAGGACCACATCCGTGACTAATATTGATTAAAAATCATGTTTCAGGGCTGAAAGGTTCCTCCATCAAAAGGATACATTAACTATTGCTCATGTTTCAGTACTTTTACTTAAATATAGTTTCAAAATTTGTAGTTTTACAGTATGGTATTTATACTCATAATGATCAGACTACATGTACCACCCCCATTAAGACCACATCAAATCTTAATTCAGCCACAAATTCAACTGTAGTATTCAAATAATGTACAAATTAATCCATTAATAATTATGACCCTCTGCTATCATATTTGGCTTTCTGCATTAGAGTACATTTGGAACTAATACTTTCATTCTTTCAATCAAATCATATTTTAAAAGCATCACTTTTGTTGTGTTGATGAAAATAAAAGGAAGAAAAAGGAGGGAAATGTCAAAATGTAACGGCACCGTAAATGCCGACAAAGCAAAGCGATTGCTAATTATTAAGTGGAGTGTGTGGCGATCCGCATAAAACGTGCAGAGGTGAACCAGTTAATGATTGTTGGTGCCGTTAGGACTTCCTGCTCGTACGCGTCATCTTTCCCGCCTCTAACTGTGCTTCTCTGAGCACACGGGAGACACGAAACCCTAACAGCCGCACCGGGCCGACGCGTGTTTCTCATGAATATCTCATGGCGGCGCTGCACACGTGGGGTTCATCTCGAGCCCGTGAAGGTGAGCAGACCCCGTGTTGCACGTGCGCTGGATGGCACGTCAGAGCGCACGCGCGCACACCCATTGAGCTCAATCCTCCGGGAGTCATTCTTGTCCTCCGAGAGGACAAACGAGACAAAGCGGGACTATCGAGTCATCGCGCAGACGGGCGAATACGAGTCGCAGCTATTTTCGCCGCTAATGACGTTTTCAATCCAACGCGCGCTCACCGATGCAGGAGCTCCCGTCGAGCAGGAAGGAGCCGTTGTCATGGAAACCACTCCGGCACTCGCAGTGGTACCAGCCGGGCAGGTTGACACAGCGGGAGTGGTTGTGGCACTGGATCAGGCCCTCTGCACACTCGTCGATATCTGAGGACACAAGACAAGAGAAAACGCCAATCCCGGCTGCACCAAAGTGGTATTTGGGAAAGGTATATATGCAGTATACACATCGCTTGTTTATGTATCAACATAACTAATAGTTCTCCATCCATAAAACGCAAAGAAACAGCCTGCCCTTCTGCTCTGGTGCGGTTGAAACCTTCGGCCCGGACTTAAGATCCCACAAACAAACACACACACACACGTATCTGCACACAGAAAACGGAGATCCGTGTGTGTCGTCGGTAATGAGACGCGACATCCGCCAGCCGCTCGGGGGTCAGAGATCCTAGAAGATTCCCCCTTCTGACGTCCTGCTGGAACACACCGAGCTCAGAGGGTGAGAGCAGCTGACAAAAGAACCGCTCGCTTCCACCCAGAAACACGTGGCGTCGGGTCGACGGGCATCCGGTGTTTTTACCGGTACTTTTGGACCTTTTTGTTTTCGTGAAGTTAAAAGACTTGGGCGCAAAAGGAAAGCAGTGTAGTTATATTAAAATATGGAAGATAAATGAAAAGGAATTTTAAAGAAAGGAAATGAAAACATTAAAGAAAATGTTTTCTTTGGCATGTTGTCATTTACAACATGCCAAAGAAAAGTTGTTTTTTAAATGTTGTTTAATCCTGTAATTCTGCTTATTGTCCCTGAAGAAGACCGAGGAAGACCTTCCTCATGTGCAAACACTGTCTTTGTCTGGAGGTTGGTCACTGCGGCGTCAACGGCTGTCAGCAGCTCTTGAACACACACTATATATATATATATAATATATATATATAATATATATATATATATATATAATATATATATTATATATATATATATATATATATATTAATATATATATATATATATATATAAATATATATATATATATATATATATAAATATATATATATATATATATAAATATATATATATATATATATAAATATATATATATATATATATATATATATATATATATATAATATATATATATATATATATATATATATATAATGTGTGAGAGATATTTGCACTGCTACAACAGAGTGCTACCAATTTCATAATCCCATTCAGTTCTGCCATTCTCCTTTCATCTTCATAGGGAAATAATCATTCTATTTAAAACAAATTGAAATCAAATTTGTTTCATCTATCTCTGGCTTTCTGTATTTTACACAGCATTCTGAACTCCCTCCGCACTGAAATTAAAACAGTGACGACATCATACTTAACATTTAGTATTATGCAGACGTTAACGGTTTGTACCACAGGACGGGCTCACGTGGCTGTTCACAAACACACAGTATGTATCCTCATATACAAATGGCTTCATATTAGTATAGTAATTATTAAAGTCATAGAATAGTATGTTGAAAAAAAGAGAAAACAATACACTTTATATGCTACCATCTATCCGAGCGCAGCACATTTCTTTGTGTTTACTTTTATTACAATGCAAACGTGAGCACTTTCTGCGGCGCTTCTCTTCTGACCAATTTGTGGATTTTCCCAAAAGGCAAACGTCAAGACTTTGTGACAGCCTGGACTGAACTGAGAGTTTTAGTGGAACGGGAATAAATCCAGTTCAGATAATCACCCTCCTCTCCGCCCGAAGCCGCTGACACAACTGAGGGTGTCACAAGGGGCGTCGACAGCAATGTGTTTGAGGACAGAAACAACCGCCGCGTGCATTGAATGAGCAGCCTGCAGGCCAGCTGCAGTGAATGAATGTCCGACGTCTTCACCTTGTCCACGTCCACCTCACAGGAAATATCTGATATCGAGATGAGTATCAAAGAGCAGGAAGGAGCATTGCTACGCGGGGAGAGGGCGAGCAGCGGAGCGGTGGACGCAGACGTTGGACGCGTGGAGACGGGTTGACAGGAGGCCTGTCCTTTGAGGACATCAAAGTAGACAGACGGTTATGTAAACGATGCAAATGTCTGGAATCCATCAGGGGGAGTTAAACCTGACTCTCCGTCAATAGGCAATTATTACATTTCATCTGCTGTGAGGCACAATTATCTTAATAGAACAGAGAGGCTGCGGCGAACAGCGCATTGTTGGTGCTTTGTTGACACGTCTCTCCTTCAAACTCAGCGTTTCAACATCTTCATTTAGAAAGATTGTTTTCACACAAACAGATTCCAGGAGCACTTTCCCACCAGCGCTTGAAGACCTTTAGGCTGCTATTTTCCGCGGGAAGAAAAACATCTTTTTTCCCCTTTTGATATACAAGCTATGCTCTCGCTTCACACGTCGGGGGGGTTTTGTTCGACAGGACATCTCGCTCAGGTGCACGCACGCTGCGAACATAGAACATCCAATGCTGTTCTTCTGTAGCTCCTGCAAACGATATGCACATATGTAGACAAGTACTTTGTCCCTTTATGGGACAGACGCGGACATAAAGAGACAACGGCAGCAGCCCTCGGGGCAGCAGCCGGAGGGCCTCGGGGTGGAGCCTCATTAGCGGGAGGACGAGTCCACATTTCGCTCCCTGCATCCTGCACAGATCGTCTGCTGCTGACTTCAAAAACACTTTTGCACGATATGTTTCCTCCCCTCAGCCAAGTGGTTCAAAGAGAAGCACCAGAACCATTTTGCAGACGCCGGGAAATTGCTCTTTTCATCCGATCCGGGCATTTAGTCGGTCATCAATATTCAATGCACACATTCACAAGCGGGAGGTTCAAAGGGCAAACTATTACGTTTGGAAATGAGAGTGTAAGGCTGAGGAGATGGACACACGAACGCACGCGATGCTTTCTCCCCGTCACTGGAGGAACATCTGCAATATCAAACCAGCTGCATCCACGGAAGAAAAACGTCTCACTTCGGAAAGCACCTCACTGCTAATCAGCTGCAAGCGATGACGGCGACCAGCTAATATCGTGTCTGTTAAATAAGCCCAACGGACTTAAGTGATCTCGCAAAAAGTTTCCCTGCGCTGCAAAAAAACCCGCATCGATAAAGACGAGATTCGCGCATCTTTCCCGTAACCGGGGATGTGCGCCGCGTTGACGGGCGCGGCGGCGCGTCATCCGCAACCAACGCAAAGCGGAGACGTCCCCCAGAGGGACACAGCGCTGTCACTGTTTACACGTCAGCAGGAGCGGGAGGTCTGACAGGCGCGTACCGGCGTGCAGTGGGGTGCTGCCTGGTATCTAATAGGAAACCATGGTAACGCGCTGTGAATAGCTGACCTGTAACCACGAGAGCCGGTTGATCACCTCGGCAAAAAAGGAGGCCGCGGAGACGGAAAGCTTAGGGACGGAACACAGGAGACGAGACAGGAGGCGGCGACGGGAAGGAGAGAGAAGGGGAAAGGCAAGAGAGGAGGAATGGGAAGAGGAGGAGAGGAAAGGACGGATGGGAGCGGAAGGAAAAGAAGAGAAGAGACGGAGAAATGAAGCGAGGGGGGGAAGAAGAGTGAGAAGACAGTAAAAAGAGAAGGACGGAGGGAAAGAGGAGGAGGAAATGGCCAGAGAAGAAAGAGAGGAAGAAAAGGTGGAAACAAAAGGAGATGGCAGGAAAAGGAGAGAAAGACGCAGGAAGGAGGAGAGGTGAAGGAATTGAAGGAAGAAGAGGGAGAGAGATGAGAGAATAGGAGAAGAAATAGCCGTCCTTTTCCCCAGAGTTCAATATTTAAACGCATGGCTCCAGAGTTGAAGCATGAAAGTGTGTGTGTGTGTGTGTGTGTGCGTTACAGGATTGTGTAAGCGAGACCGAGTGGGAGACGAGAGGCGTCCGCTGAGCCCTCTGACCGACCTAATGACCCTTCTCCTGATGTCACTGTGAAACTCGATAAAAAACACACCAGCTCCAGCTGAGCTTTAATTAAGGGGGACACCTGAACATGCTGGACAGGGGAGGGGCAAGTGGGGGGGGGGGGGGGGGGGGGTCCTCGGGTCTCACCTGTCTCACAGCGGCGTCCTGTAAACCCCGAGGGACAGACGCAGTTGTTGGGAGACACGCAGGTGCCTCCGCTCCTGCATCCCTCCTCGCAGAAAGCTGAGAAGAGGAAGAGGAAAGCGTATCAGTCGCCCGACATTTACAATCATTGGTTAATAAATGCTGTTTTTATGTCTGGATGTGTGTGCGTGTGTGTGTGCGTGTGCGGCGCCATGGAGCGCCTCACTATTACAGACATCACCTCATACACACAACTCATCCCTGAGCGCGTTTCACGTGGTCACCATCGTCCACCAGGGTGTCAAGGCACTACGGGTAAACATCTGATCCAGAGGTTTAATGTGAAGCGCCACTAAAAGCACAAAGAGGGAGATACTTCCTGCTCCCTCGCTCTGGAGGAAGAGTCACGTTCATGTTCAAGAGAAGGCAAACAGGAGTCTTTATTAATAATAATATTAATGTTGTTCTTTATGTTTTGGTCTTTGGGCTTGTTGTGTTTGTCCTTCATCCCCTAATTTACCTTCGCAACCAGCAAAAACCAAGCATCATAATCATTATCGTCACCTTAAAGGGATAGCGCGCCCCCCCCGCCCCCCACTTCTTTTGATTTTGCAAAATATTTAATCAATGCATTGCACAAAAATTCTTCCTCTTCTTCTTGTGAAAAGCATCTGTTCATTGCCGGGTTTACTTTCTTTAAGCCGGGTTGTACAAGGACAAAGTTACAAGGTAGATATTCAAGCTCGCTCGGAGCTAAATGGATCGCTTTTGTACGGCACATATATTCTGTGAAGAGTGCGGGCCCTTCACAAACACTTACACACACGCGCGCGTTAGTAGCAGAGCTTCCATGCAACGAGGTCACCTCAGGAGCACGTCTGAAGTTCCGTGTCAAGGACTCTGTCTGCGCTCCACCAGCATCTGTTGTGCAGCACTCGGCACAGAATCCGCGCTGTGCTGCCTCGCGGCGTCTCCGCGTACGGAAGCCTGGAGCTGATGTTGAGGCCACGGCGGCTCGCATGCAACAAACGCAGGTCCTTCCACCTCAACGACAAACTCACCGGTTGTCACTACGACGGGTTTCCACCCCCCCAAAAAAAACGTCTCCAGTGAGATACGTTTTTTTTTCCATTATTACCACTCAAAGGCATTTAGGCCTTTAAGCCTCGGCTGTTGTATATGTGCACCTCTCGATGCTGTTCTCATCGTCTTTACGGATACATGTGGCTACAGGAAGCAACCAAATAAATCACCTAGAAGCCACATAAACCATTCAGAGAACGACTTCAGCGCTGCAGTACCAGCCCTCTGGTATCATTTTAAGCACCATCTTTTCCTTAACCTGGCTAAGTAGCTGCAGGACAAAACACCTTGAATCCTTGACGGGCCATTATTTCGTTACGCCCCCCCCCCCCTGTCCGATTTAAATATGATAAAGATAGACCGTCAACCAGGCTCCGGGCATCTCTTAATGCGGCGTAACCTCACCGGTCTATTTAGTGTTTTTGGACCAGCGATGTGGGAGTGAACGTGTCAGAGCATGTGTGTACAGCCTCCTCCCCCCCCTGTGGTTGGAAGCAGCCTCGCAGTGCAAACAACTGCGATTGGTTCTGCGAGTGCAAACACACAAGAGGAGGAGCGGGTGCAGAGAGAAGCAGTAGATCCTCAGAGCGAGGAGGAATAAACCCAAAAGAGAAAAGAGACCATTAAAGAGAAATGACTTGGGTCTTTCTAGGCTTAATTAATGACGTGATTTGAAAGATGAGCCTTAATGGGCTAAAAGAATCTATTTATGGCCACATGCACGGGGTGTGTGAGTGTAGCGTTCCTCTGTGTGTGTAATGTGCGTCCGGTTTTCTCCCTTTAGTTTATGAAACCGAAGAAACACAATTTATCCGTGTAAATGATCCCTCTTTTGTATAGGAAAACGAGTGCTTGCCATGCAAACAAATTGCATGAGTGCAATAAATAATAACAGCGTTCCTTGCCAGAAGCTGTTGGAGCTATTAATTTGACTGGTTCCACTATTTAAGAAGTTCTATCAGGCCCTCATTAGGAGCCTGATTGCCGCTGTACTAATAAACCTCACACGTTAAAATTAATTACACTTACATTGACTCAATCTATCTCCAGCTCTAATTATCATTTCACCACCATCAGCATTATGCCGCCTGCCTGTTCACAAGTAATGACCTGCAAAGATGGAGGGGGGAGGCGGGGGGGTGTAGTCCTTCTCTGGGGACAGAGTCGCTGTAAGCTTTTATAGACCTACGTTTTCCAATCAAAGCTCCAACACCTTTCTTGCCCACGGACGACATTATCAGTATCGGCACACTACAACAACACTCCAAATGATAATAAACCCGGATAGCGTCAGTATTAATAATGCTGCAGTCAATTTGGATTCAAGTGAGCGCAATTAAAATTGGATTTGGATTATATTTCATAATAGTAAATAAATCAATCAATAATTCATTTAAATATTTAAAACATTCATTCACATATTCAATTCACTTAAAGCTTGTTTGAAGCTTCCATCCAAAATGTAAATACATCTGCAGGTAGGCTCAGGCTTCTGTGTGTATTACACACCTCATTGCAATAGTTTTAGTTTAATAACCTGTCGCACTCAGTTTTGTGGCGCCTGCTCCAAAAAATGGCATTCCATGATAAAAAGTGGAAACTACTTCCCGCAATTTGATGATGGAAGAATTGTACATAGTGACCAGAATGTTTGCCCTTCAAATCCCCTCAAATGAAAGTGTTTCATCTAAATCTTAATACGGCGGCTTTAACAGCAACGTGGGCATCTGAATAAAGGAGTCAGCCAACGCGAACAGACCTTCACCCTGCAACACTTTCGAGGTGTCTGCAATCGCACAAGTGAGAGCCTGCAACGCCGCCAACGGCCCCCCAGCATGTCGAGCAGGCTGGAAGGTGACAGATTTGCATCTTTTCTAAATATTCAGATTCAACGTTTATCTTTTCAGAAGTTCTAAACTCGTTTGCCACCAAAAACAACTCAAACGCACAAAAGACACGAGTTTCACAGTAGAACACACTGTGCGCTGAATGTAAAATGTGTGCTTTCTGAGAGTCAGTGTTTTTTGCATGCTTTTCCATTCCCGAATAAGATTGAGCGGAGAATAAAAAAAAAATGCGGTGGTGCTGTTCAGCCGTCCCAGTGGGGGGGGCGCCCGTCTCGCTGAACCGGAGCGGTAATCCACATCCTCTACAGTGGAGAACAAACTCTAGATGTAGAATGTATTCTCCTCTATTTCCTTGTGACGTTTTCCCCACCGAGAGGCCCCAAAGTCTCCCCACACGGACACGGAGCGCCTCCCTCCGTCTGTGCATGAACCCCTGATCAAACCTTCCTCCTCTCGGGCTCCTTCCTGCGCCGCCACATTAGCAGACATCACATGGAGCCGGGCGGAGGAGACCGACCCCCCCCCCCATTGCAGATGCTGTGACCTCCAGCTATTTCCCTGCTTAGCCGAGCCTGTTGCTGACTCGTGCCTTCCCCAAGACGTGCTTATACCCACAGATTTGCTATTCGAGTTTCCCATTACGGGCCTAGATTGCTTTCCAGTGGGCGGTGAGGGAGAAATGGCTCCGTGGCTAACAGCCGCATTCACGCTCGTTGGGTATCCAAGGATCCGTCTCACAATAAAGAGCAGAGACATCACGGAGAAAGTGATGTTCCACAAGTTCGAGCCTGTACGAAAATTGCTTGCATTTGTACAGCAATCAGCTTATGATGACGTAATCGTATCGGGCTGGTCAGCGACGGGCTGCAATGAGACGCCGTTGGCCTCGTCACAAGGATCCCAAGGACGAGGGATTTCTCAACAGTTTTAACTGCACACTTCGACATTTTTAAACATGGATTGAAGACATATCATGTGGCACGGGCCCCTCGAAACCCCGACGGAGAATTAGGAAACTAATTGGGTAAAAATATTTTTGATTATGCAGCAGATGGAACCATTTTTCCTCCAGATGGTTGGAACGGTCTTTGAGCAGTAACATCACTCGTGGCGATGAACCAACAGGAAGTTACCGCGCGGCTCAGAGTATCTACACAATGGACAGCGCGCGGCGCCAAGCGGCAAAAAGGGTTCAAGTTCAAGTTCCTTAATTAATCACAGGTGCATGTCGCCACCGTCTCCGGATCCATCCGACTGAACGCCAGCAAGTGTTCGAACAACCTGTTTAACTGTGGAGGAGGAGAGCGGCTGAAAAGGCACCTTTTACTGTATTGACGATGCCCTTTGATTGGCAGGAAAATACGGCACCATTGACTCCAGCAGCAGTTTCACATTCTGCTACTTTCACAACACGGACGGTTGTGCTGCACAATGCAGCGCTTGGAAGACGCAATGCCCCGAGGCTCTTTTAGCTTACTGAGTGAGAGACATTCACAACAGAAGTATTTAAACGTCTGAATGTGTGGGAATTAAATTGCATCCTCTTATATTTTCATGCATGAAGACTAATTCAGTTTAGTCCTGCATGCCTAATTAAGCACAATGGCAGGAAGACAAAAACAGAGTACTGCATGTCTGCAGTGATCAATCAAGGCCCTACTTCTAATACCAATATCTAATATTTTAAATAACTTAATAATAATACTAACAATATACTAGTCTCATGGATGTCTAATTAAGTTTGCCACGAGAAAAATATAATAAGGACGCAAGTAACATAATTTATTCATCTGAAGATTATTGTGAAGATGCATTAATTGGTCCGATTGTGCCATATTTGCAAGAATAATTCATTTAATTAACAAGTATTTTTCCAGTTGATCGATGAGTCAACTAAACGCTACACTTCGAACCCTTAATAATGTTAAAATGCGATTGTACTGTATTTCGCATATATCTGTCAGCTTGTTTTTGCAGATTTATTCGGCCATTAGTTGCCAAAAAATAATCAATACAGCCTAGAAATCTTCCAAAGGACTATTATCTCAAAGTAGGCGGAGAATAAACGAAACATAGGAGAATACTACAGTGCAGGTCTGAGGTCCGACTCTCCGTCTCTGCAGCGTCTTTAACGACTTCAATGCAGAAGTTCAGCATGCAAGGAAGAGCTGAGCAGGGCAGAAAACAAATTAACGGCGACCCCTTCACAACATGCAAATGCCTCACTTTGTTACACATCAGAGTGGAGGCAGTTCACCCCCGGCTGCGCTCCGTCGAGGGCGCTTACCGAACATCGCAGATAACGGCCGCGTTTACAAGACCAAAAAAAAGGACTCGGGGCCAGGCGGCTCGGCGCGGATTAAAAGGCGCGTTACGGAAGCTTTCTTTCTTCCCCCCCCCCCCGCCCGCGAGGAGAAAAGGCCCCTGCAGACGGTTTAAAGGGTGCTTGATCAATACCGCTGACGCGGCGATGCATTTCCACCCGGGGGCCACTTTGAATGATTTCCCCGCTGCGGGACGAGAACCTGACAGTTTCCTTTCCGATCCAGATGGCAACGGGAAGACCGAGCTGACACCGAGGTGCCATTCAGAGGATGAAGAACAGGAGCGAATTGACAACTAGATTTGCTTCTTTTGGGTGGGTTTCATATTCCAGATGGAAAACAGCCGTCGGTGCTCTAATGTTCCTCATTTCTTTTAAACGTCGGCGCTTAACGTCACTTTGAAATCAGTGGATGTCGGACTCAAAAGATACTTATCCCTTAAAAGCCTTTTTCTATAATCGCTGCTATGAAATCTCACTTTTAAGAACATCCACGAGTAAAAGGCTTAAAAGAACTGCTGCTCTAGTTTTTAACGTGAACTTGCACAAAGCCTGAGTGGAAATGCTGCTACTTGAAACATTGAGGCAAAGAAATGTTGGCTTTCTCTTCTGCAAATATTCTTGAAATCGGGTTAAAACGTGTGAAACATGACAGTATGAATAGCATGACACAAATAATTTAGGAATAACCGCTCAAGAAAGCAAAACAAAATCTGATGCTAACGTGTCACAGAATGGTGGAGGACGGATGTGTTGACCCCTCCAACCTGAATAAACTACTTTTAGTTCCTAAAGTGAAACCACTGATTCTGTGATTTATGGTCCCGGAGCAGAAAGCCTTCTTATTCGTTCCATTTGAATGTGAACCCATCTTATTGGTTCTTATTTTGTTGTTGTTTGCCACATAAAGAACACTGACTCTGCGATTCTCCTCGCCTCTAAAATAGGGTTTCAGAGTCTTAATTATTGGATTTACACAGCTCCAAACTCCGCCCCTCTTTGTTATTTAACAAAAAGCAACAACAAAGAATGAATGTAAATGTGAACGTAAACGCCAAGCAGTTAAGTGTTTTGTGTACCTGCGTGTACGTTATGTATTTGTGTCGTAGATGCATCGGTGTTTGATATTGTGCACAGTGGAATGAAAAAAACCTATCGTGTGTATCGGAATAGAGTTTGCAGGAAAAAAAATCTATTGCTGAATAACAACTTAAGAGGAAATGGAAGAATAAAACCAATCGCCATCAGCGTGGGACAAACATTAACATTAACAGACGCCACGTCTGGGTGATTTTATCTATTTCCATCGGCGGAAGAGTCGCGGGGGGCATGAACCCATCAGAGCCGCGAGGACGGGGGGGGTGGGTGGGGGACGTGGGGGGACGCCCTTGGCCGCGGGATGTGAGGGGCTTTCATGAGCGAAAGGGTGGCGCAGGGCGCCACAGCTCCCTCCACCCGACTCCATTACAGCGGCAGCTGACGACGCCGTTTGCTCCGACCTCCGTCAGCGATGAGACGGGCCGCTTACCGACGAGGGGCGGGGCGGAGAGACGTGGCGCACGCCGGGAACCCGGAGCGGAAGTATGCCGTCCCACGAGGTCGCGGCGGGGATTTGATATCAGGCGTGATGAAAAGATGTCAAACGTTGATAGAGAGGGATGTTGTTTTTTTCTCCTTTTATTTCCAATCAATGGAAAGCAGATTACTTTCCAAAGCGTCCGTTCAGCAAACGAAGAAACAAAAATCCTATCTCAGTTATTTTGAAGATATCAACCTCCAGTGAATCGTAATGAAGAGGAATGGATTCTTTTGAGGCTGAACGCACTGAAGAGCGTGATTCCAATGCAAAGTGTGTTTCTATTATGGCTTCATGGTCATTTTAAGTGGAATTAAAGTAAACAGTGGCAGGCTGCACGATTATCTCTCCCCGCGGTGTATGAACTTAAGACATAGTTCAAACATTCATAAATATATAAAGAGTATAAAGAGTTTACCGTGTCATCGCGTCGCAACAATGTGAGGTTGCGAAGCAGAAACATTCTGGTTGAATCTTTTGAATATTTGTTCGTTAGCGTTCGGCTTCATCTTTTCCTGTTTATGCGGATGCATGATTGCAGATTTAGAAATGATTTGGACCCAGAAGAAGGAGGTGAAATGACGCCGGTTGCCCGGCATCAATGTACATACCTCATCAAAAACACATTAACTCATGTGACTTATTTCCTCCAACATCTTATGCCGTCCTGCATGCAGCATTTCACTGCTGCAAACACTGCAGCAGAAGCGACTCCACTCACCTCATGGAACGATGGGTTTGATTAACTTTACACCAAAAACTTGTATTTCTGAACGTCACTACATGATTTGAAAAGGAAAGCAAAATGAATTCTCTCCCGCCGTTAAAAGCGATCTGTAACGGACAGTTTACACCACTAAACTATTCTTATGACTGGATGTTATACTGTATTCTATCACACATACACTGTATATTGATTTTTTATGGTTTACTTTCAGTCCCTCCTTCTTTCCAGCCGCTTTCTCGGGGGCAAATTGATATTTCCGAGTTTTCCCGTGATGATATCTGATTTTTCGCGCCTGTGTGTGTTCGCCTGGCAGAAATATGGCCCTAATTAGCCGGATGAACCTGGATATCAGATCCCCGTGAACACACCAAGTAATTAGGTTCTACCTGTCGATCTCTCTGTGTTCTTCCTGGGCATGAGGGTGAAATATAATAAAGTCAAAGATCAGATCCCGACTGTGAAACATCACCTCGGACAAAGTGACAATGACGATGAATATCAGTAAACCGACATGTGATTCATACCCGTGTCATCAGCTCACTAGTGGACGCCCGGCATTATTAAATACTGTAATTCATTACTGTATATTTCCCCCCCCGCTGATGACATGGCAGCTACTGAGTGTGCATGATACACATTGATTCCTCTGGCCGGGGGGGGGGGGCGTATTCAGGCCGCGGTCGGCGTACGTCCGCGAGTCATTGTGCCTCATTAGCATAAACTCTTTTGAACTGGTGGCAGAGAAATCGCGTCCTTTGAATGCAAAACTTCCTAAAGTCTGATCCCAGCCGGAGAGATTCGGGGCAAGAGAAGAGCCACAAACTTGGAATCAGCTGTGACCACCAACTCGAGCCCCGTTTGCTGAATATATTCAGTCGCATTTTGGAGAATCGACCAGAACAGCAAGCTGCCGATATCCTGTTTTCTGTCGTGCTCATGAATAACAGCCGTCACTCTGATACGTTGGGAGTATTGAGTTACTTTTCACACTAATTGCCGCTCACTTTTCACACCTTGAGATTCGAATGTTTGTGATTTGAAGATTTGAGTCTTCAGGCCACCAAGTCTAGTTTCAGAAGTCTAGTTTCATTATTAAAAATCAGAATCATGTTTTTATGCAGTTAGACTTAGTAATGGATAAGAATATAAATAATGGGTGAGCTTTAAGGTGTTTTTCCTCTTTTCTATCCGTTGTTTGTGAACACGTGTGTGTGAGTGTGTGTGCGCGCCGCCTGCAGCCCGCCATAAATCAGTCAGGGCCCAAAGATCTGAACTAAAGTGTTTTGGAGCCTGCAGCCTTTGGGCTTGTTTTCCTCTCTCGTCGTCTCTGGGGTTTTTCTTACATGGCAGCTTTGTATCAGGTGCATTTCTGTACGTTATTAGCACCGGCTGCAAATTAAATTCACTTTGAATCAGAGAACGACACATTCGGTTACAGCAAAACTTTTGTTGTTGGTTTTCTCTGAGTTTCCAGTTGATTGGTCAGGGGAGAAGAAACGGTGAGAACGACCTTATGGACCGATGAAGTGATGCGTTATTTATCTGCTACACAAACACACATGCAGCTGTTCTGTTTTAATGCAGTTACAAATGTAGCAGATGAAAGTTGTCGCTTGACTTTATTCACTCTTAAACTCTTCTTAAGTTGAGCTAATTCTTGAAAATGGAGAGCAGGATTTTCTATATATAGTCATTTGTATTTTTGGGGTGTTTTAAGCTGGAATATGGTCGCGTTAACTAATGAATATTTTCCTTTATACCTTTATACACACAAAACTTCTCTTTTCACAGATTTAATACTGAGCCGAGGCAAGACTGATTGAAGATAAAAAAAAACTCCACGGCTCAGAGAGAATGAGGACAGCAGGCTAGATTCCCGCCTGCTGTATTAAATTACAGAGTAAATTACGTGTGGACCTGATGGAGCTGAACACGAGAGCGGATATTCTCTTGGCGGCACAGCAGTCACATTTAACAGTAGGGAAGCGACTAATAATTGCCCCAAATGATAATTGCTTCAAAAATAAAAGTAATGTTTTTTGGGGGTTTTTTTTGTTCACATTTGCAATTAACCACGGCTTCAGAAACTGTGGCGTTCGCACAATCCAACGTTGTAAAACACTACGGCCTGCAGCGCGGAAGCGCACAGCAGAGGAGGGAATGAACGGGAGCAACGATTATGCAGAAAGAAAATGAAATGCCTCAGACTTGTAGGGGAAACAGGGGGCTAAATCCAACACACCCACTTCAGTTTTCGGCTCCCTGCAGCAAACACCCCCCCCCCCCTCCTCCCCACTCAGAATGCATTAGCATTCCATTGCTCGCTGCTAGCTGGTTGCAACGCGGCTCCTCTGCGATCAGCTCCGATAGCGAGGAGAGGGAAAGCTGGAGTCGATGCCTTTGTCCTCTGCCCCGCTACTCAAATCCGCTCTATTTAAAAGCCCTTTGTCTACACAAAGCAGTCCAAGGGAATGAAACGGACCATTAACAAGATTATCTCACTCATTCCGCCGCCGAATAAAGGCTCTCCCGTGGGCTGCTGATCATTAGGCTGCCGGCGGGAACAATGCTGATCTATAATCTTAGGCCTTGCTTTGACATAATGGGAGCCCTTCTTTTTTTTTTTTCCACAGGGGAACGGCAATAAAAAAAAAAAAAGGTAGAGAGAGGAAGGGGAAGAAGAGAAAGTGAGAAAAGAAGGAGTTGAACCTTCCAGTTAGCAGTGAAACGGGGTCTTGAGGTGGAGGCCTCTCTTCAGGCGGCCCTTCCATTAGCAGGCGGGAAGCTACACATGTGATTACCAAGCTGAGTTTAACCAGCGTGCCTGGTTGTAAAAACTCAGTGAAACGTCCCTTGTTTACATCTGATGGAGCACGCATGTCTGTCCCCCTTTTCAGGTACAATAAAAATGAAGGTAGGTGAAGTCCTCGGGGTCAAAACAAACAAAGAGCTTTTTCTTTGTAAATCTATTCAAGTGTGGCGGCTGAAATAAGACATGTGTTTTCTTAATATCAGGAAAGACGCAACTGGGCGCCCCCCCCCCAACCTTTCATCCCGGCCGGTACGGAGTCATCGCTCGCAGCGGACACACTTTTCCGCCCTGTTCACATTGGCGGGGGGGTTACGGAGCCGGGCTCGCACTCGCACTAATTCCCTCATTCCTGAGAGGGCGGCGGTGATGTATGAGGGGAATGAGACGGGGGGCTCAGGTCGGTTGGCCAACACTGTCGCCGTCGCACGGTAATGAGATCTCGGAGGGGGGGGGGGGGGGGGGGGGGGGGTTAGAGGCAGATTCCTCCAATTCACGGCTCACATAATACTAATTGGCCAGAATGGGATCGGTAGGAGGTAGGATTGTTTATTGGCATTATTAAAAAGTACACAATTTCCTCACCTGCCCCTGACAAATATGATCAGCGAGTTTGTTGTGTACTGGCTGTAGATTGTAAATATGGGGAGATGCTTACCAACTAGGTAGCTGTATTTTTGTCTTGGGTTGACTCCCGTGGTTTAGGCTATACTCCTTTTGCACTCAATTTTACAGTAAACCGCCGTAATTTATCCCCAAAAAGTGTAGCATATGAATCCAGGATAAATATACAGCCATACACAAAATAGGCTCTGCAAAATTAACCCTTTCCTTATTGTGGTGCAGAATAACTTCCAACAGTCCAATTGCAAAATGTCGAGGAGGTTTCTTGAGGAGAGGCTGGATTGGCAGCAGATCGATGTCCACGACTCTGGCACGACATCACATATGGGCGTAGTGTTCAGGCGCCCACACACTTCCACAGTGCATTTCATATTCTTTCATGGACATAAATGGAGTCTTTTCACCACATTCCCACATATTTACAGTTATGTGAAATAATGAGACATCTGCCTCTCACTTCTATGATTTGCATATTGACTGTGATTTGAAAAATGTGGAGGTAGTGCTACCTATGTTGTCTGCAATTGTGTGTGTGTGTGTGTGTAGCTTAACCCAATCGTAGAAATTGTGTGCAAGGCACTTTGCAAATTGCATTGATCTCTCTTTAGACCTGCCTCCCACCTGCCTGTGTTGCAGAGGCGTAGAGGGGAAGGGGGGGGTAAGGGGGGAGTTCAACAGCTTTATTTTTTCTGATGCTGTCGTTTTGTGCATCTGTACTCTATCGGCATTTACCATCTGTTTCAAATTCGTTCTCATACTTTGCTTCTTTTTTTTTTATCTCCCTCCCTCTCCATTTATCACTTTCTATGTTACACACACGCACACACACACGCACACCCAGCGTTCCTTCGCTCGTCATCGGTGTGACTGACATGCTTCCCCCTGCTCTCTCCTTTTAATCACAAGATTATCAGTCGCCACGGTGATGAGCGTCGGTGTGGCTTGAGAACAGGACTTAATGAGTGAGAAACCACCGTGGAACATGGCGGGGTCAAGAGTAACCGTGTTTTCATTTGTGCCCGTGTTTAACAACCTGCGAGATGATAAAAAGTATAATGATAATAATAATAATAATAATGAGTTTGAAGCAGCTGTGAAGGCTGCAGCTTCGTGAGCGGCCTCATCCGGTAGGCTGGCTCCTCCTCAGCAACTGATATTCCACAAGTCAACAATATTGTTTATACATCATGTTTGGAATATCAAAGCTAAGCTAACTTAAGCTAGCTTAATGTTACCGCCATCAGCGACCAAGCATGAGCACGCAGTCATGGAAACGACACGAAAGGGCTCTTTGCGAGCTCGTGGGATCGTTTTAATTATGAATCAAGCAAATCAAACCGTACAGACTGAATTGTGCCACTGACTCTTTGGGAAAATGCATAGTGTTGTTAAATACTTATTCAGGTGCATTCAAATAAATTGTGTACATTGTGCACAGGAGCAGTTTGGCTCATAGTGAGTGCACGGAGCAATGAGGGTTATTTGATCCAAGAAAAACGTCTTGAATCTTGCATTTAGAGACGGAAAAAAACTAGCAAGCCTGAGGCTTCTTGCATGTCTTTAATATTCATATCTGTTGCTGAGGAGTTTGAATCGTATCAAATATCAATCTAGCATCAAATTCACTGATCAAATATTCATCTTTTCAGATATTTAGCTTCGATCAAAATTCAAATGTGCAACTGGATCCGAGATGTAACCAACCATCAGAACACAAACTAAATCCCCCCTTAATTGTTTTTTTTTTACTTTCTAAGAAGGAGCAGCAGTAAACACACTGTGCGTCTTCCCTCCCTTCACCCCTCTGGCTCCCCAGTAAACACGGTGGTTAACACCCGGGTGGCCCGGGACCCCCGAGATGTTCCTCCAGCTGTGATGGTGGACCCCAGGGAGCTGCAGCTGTGACGCTCCTTCGGGCTTGTAGAAGCTGGCGACGCTCTAACGAGTCTCCTCGGAGCCCGAAGGGGCCCCCACATGGACTCCTATTGACTGCCCTGCTTCATCTTCCCCCGGACCTGCAGAGACGGTCCCACCGCGGCAGCCTTCAGTGCAAATACCCGGCTAAACGTGGCGCCGAGTGGACCACGGGGTCTAAAACGGGAGCCACGGAACCCTCCGCAGATTCACGGCTAACACAAGGTCACACAAACACAATACAGGAACACACCACAAAGCAAACTCCTTCTGCTTCTTTTGTGCGTTTTGTGTTACTGATAACCAAACATCATTTTAATTCAGTGTTCCTTTTACTTTCCAATCGCATTGTATTGTTCGGTTTGATAAAGGAGTTGGTAAACACAGCGCCGCTTTCCCTGAATGTGAAGTCATTCAAAAGACAACAAGTCACTCCTTTCAGAAGGAGTGACTTGGTGATCGGTCTACAGATAACAAGAGAAACGAGAAAAGGCTGTTTTCAAACGCACTTTAGTCCAGGAGGATGCTGCTTGTGTTGCCTGAACTCCCTCGTCTCTCTATATATATGATATATATATATATATATATATATATAATGTTATTTATGTATATTGACGTCCTCCAAGCCTCTGGAGGTGGAGCTCCTTCTCTTAAGCTTACGAGCCCTGACCAGTTTTGATGATTGTGCAATAAAGTTGTGAGTCGGTCCTTGAGTCGCCTCGTACTACACTGAAAACCAATGTGAAAAATAAAAGTAATTGGGTCGTTAAAATGAGCCTCAGACGAAAGGCTGCTTGTTAGCGGTTAGAGGATATCTGTCATAGATGTCTAAATGAATGTTGGCAAATTAATTCCTACTGCGCTGCGTTGAGATAAGTCTCCATGTCACAATGTATTCATTTTTCTCAGTTATTGAGGCACTTTTCCACTTACATGTAATCACTGGCTGCCTGTTTTCATTTTCTGAAGCTGACAACAAGTGCTTTTCCATATCAGGCCCGAGTGCTCTGAGGTCCACGCAGCGGGCCGAATGCCTAATGGACGCTTTGATGAAGACGAGGCTTCCTTTTTGAAATGTGCGCGGGTTTGTTGTCGAACTGAGCGCGCTGTATACGCGTCGTATGAGGGAAAGACTGCTCCAGGATCTGTTCCCATCATCTCTGTGGCAGCTGCCGCCCGGTTAGGTCATGGGGGAGGAGGCGTAAACCAGGCCGACCCGCATGTTACCGAGAGCCGGGGGGGGCAGGGTGGGGGGGTCAGCCACCATCAAAGGGTGTGTGTGTGTGAGTCTGTATCAGCGGGTTCTGTTCCAGGGCCAAGAACTTACCCCTGCAGATGGTGCCGTTGCCCACGTAGCCCGGCTTGCAGGTGCACAGGTGTCCTCGGATGGTGTTGGTGCAGATGGCGTTGTCATCACACAAATTTTGCCCGCTGGCGCACTCGTCATGCTCTGTGGGGGGGGGGGGGGGGGGGGGGGGGGGAGAAATGGGGGGAAAAGGGACTCAGCAGTTGGAATAGACGATAGACGGGTGTGCATGCGAGTTGAAGATGGAGAGGTGATTTCTGGTGGGGGGGTGGCGGGGAACAAGCTAGTTGGCTGAGACACAGCTGAGCTTCTCCTCCGTCACAACAACACGAGGGCGGCTTTGTCGCCGCTCACAGTGGGCTGGAAAACAATTGGGTCCCATGAAAGTTACTTCAAACCAACGCCAAAGGCACAGCTGCTTTTTTTCTAGCTTGGCTTTACTTTAAAACCACCAGGGGGGGGTGAAGGTGTTAGCAGCTGCGTTAGATACCGGCCAGGCGCGGTGGACTGATTGTTTAGCATCAGCAGCAATTAGCTTAATGATGTTGGCTGAGAACGCGTGTGACGAGTCAGACAGGAACGGCATCGAGAAATCAACGCCTGGCGTTCATCTCACCTGATGGAGGGACATTTAAAACGGTCCCGTGTAGGACAACACATCGAACCCACAGTTCGGTCCTGTTTCGTGAATACGCGTCACGTATGTAGAAACAGTGACACGCGTCTGTGGGAGGAGTCAACTAAACTACTCATCTTAGGTTAGAAAAAGCGTCATGGTCACCACAGTTAACTTTAAATAGACAACACCGATAACTGAACAAAAATGCCTCACAAGCAAGTGTCTGTCTAATGCCCAAACATGTTGGAGGAATTGTGGGGCAGTAAATGTAAACCACTCCCATTCACACCACCATTGTCAGAATCCGGGGCTATGACGTACCAAAGTCACGCGTGTTTCTTTACCTTGGTAATATTACAGGAGATGATGAGCTAAGAGTATCTCCTGAAAATCCTGCTAACAGCTAGCAAAAAAGGTCATTACAAAGAGGTGGGAAAGGACGGAGCCACCAGCAACAGTGGCATGGATGAAGAACGTGACTGAACTATACGATATGGGACTGTTAACCCACAAAAAACCAAAGAGGAACAATGTCGAGACAAATGGGAGAAATGGAACAAGTTCAACACATCAACGACAGTATCGGAGAAGAGCACATGAATGTTGCCTTAGGATTAACTTCGTTATAAAAAGTACAGAACCATCCTGACCCCTTTTTCACCCCCCCTTTATTTATTATTATTATTATTTTTATTATTTTTTATTTATATATATTTTTTAATTTTAATTTAATTTAATTTTCTCTTTTCTTCCCCCCATTTCTCTTTGTGCCTACAGGTATGTATGTATGTGTATATATGTACGTGTGTGTATGTGTGTGTGTACCCTGTCTGTGTTGAAAATGCAAAAATAAAGTGAGAACAAAAAATAAAAATGGAGAGATCCAACGTATTTGACCAAACGTCAGGATAAATCCATTTATTCCTCAAAAAGGTAAAAGGCACACAGCAAGATTTATGTTAGCGACGCATAAGCTACTTTAAATGAACAGATTCTATGTTTTTTTTTTGCTCATTACAGCGGATTAATGTTTCATTCCAGTTAATCCAACTCATTACCATAAAGTAACATTACAAATGTCAAAGCAGTCGGCAATGCACAATAAGCCTGCGTGAAATGACACGTGTAGCTGCAGTGATGCAAGCGGAACCGATCGCTCTGCAGATAAGAGCATCAAATGAGCCGATCTACAGCCGATGACAGAGTGCTGCGATTCCAGCATTTCCCACTTCACCCCGAATAGCTGGATAGATTCTAGGATCATATAAATGAGACTTCTGCTTTATAGCAAACAGTGCAGCATGAACATCTACGGCGTAAATTTGTTTCATTCCTGAACCGCTGACTCACTAATAACTGGCTGGTTCATCACTCAGTGCCGCGCGGACTGTGGCTCATTGTTTAATATTCAAGACTTTTCTCCATGTTGTTGCTGTTGGCTCGAGGCAGCAGGGAATGAGAGGTGAGTTTAAAGCCGTTGGCTGAACAGCCTTAAAGTGACCCAAGTTGTTTAATTTGAAAGCTTTCGTTGAGAGTCAAACAGCTTCAGTTTCAGAAACATTTGGACTGACGGTGAACCAAAGCACAGAATAACGTGTCAGGGTGAGATTGTCGGTCGTCGGCTTGACTGGACTTTGCAGCAGACTGAATGGCAACTTTCAGATATATATTGGGTTTATAGTTGCCTCACAACATAAATGGCTTATGCAGCGAGAGCAGTGTGACTGGAATATGTGGACGTTTTATTCGCGGGTAAAATCAACATGTCACACCGACCCGTCGACCACATGTTCCACTAACGAGCGCCGCGCCGCGAGATGCTAACGCGGCTGCTCCGAATGTCACCCGAGGCCGAGACGACCCTGCAAACGTGGCATCGCGCAACTAAAGAAGAAAAATGGAACCGGATGAAAGGGAACATAATTATAACAACATCAAATAATAATTACGGATCTCGCAGTTGCTTATAAATATGAGATTAACATATTTTTTGGCATCGTGTTCATTGATTCAACGCTTACCGCCGGGCTTATCAAGCTGATTGAGCTGCAGTTGACGCATCTTCAATTAAAATCTAACATGATTTTGGATGATTACGAACAACATATTAAGAAGCAAAACCTTCGGCGAGGGGTTTTACAACAGCGCTGCACTGCAGCAGCGTCGTTTCATCAAACCCCGACCTGCGTCTTTAAGCGGCAGTCAGCAGCCGCCCCGAGGCTCCCGAGGTACACGCTCACTCAAACACACACACAGACACACACACACGCGCTCCTCATTTATATGCAAACGCTTTGGTGGGAGTCATGACTAATACATTCCCCGTAATTAATGAGCGGTGCTCATGAAGCCCCGCAGCCCCGAGCAGAAGTGATTTGGCTTCTTCTCTTCCCAAGGATTTCCTCCCCACGCCGATTTATAAAGTGGAGGTGAATGTCAACCGTGCTGGTGGGACGCGGGAGTGTGAGATGTGGGCAGAATGGACGGCAGAGCGACGGGGGAGGAGGAGTTACACCATCAGATGTTCACTGCGTTAATGTGCTGTGAGCTGATGGAGGGGAGAGCGCCACAGTCCAAACATTGACGGACGCGGCTGCTTGTTAATGCCGTTTAATGTCCGCTGGCAAATTGGGAAATTATACAGGTGGAAACGGACGGATGCAGCGGATGAATTGATGGAAAAATTGTGAAGGTGAAAAAGTGCCAACTTGAACAGGCGATAAATCCCTCAGACAGGAACGTCAGTTCTGATTCAATCCATTATTTATTGAGTTGTGATGTATTGATTTCATGAGAATTCTTCCGTTAAGTTAGTAGTGCTTCATATATCCATAGTTCCTTTTCGTCCTTCTTCTGAGCAACAGTCACCGGCCATTAGACAATCTGCATTTCATTGCTCTCCTCTAAGGCTTAAAAAAAAAACTGGGTTGAAAAATGAATTACAGCTCTTAATAAATGAAATATATAAACCATCACAAATTGATCAAATCAACCGGTTAGAGAATATTGACTAATCATGGGGACCACGTACGGCGGCCGTCGCACCCAGAGTGGCCTCGGGGGGGATCAGAGGGGGGGACTGGGGTTGTTTCTCTTTTAATGGAATTAAAAGGCCAAAAGCAAACGGTCCGGACCAACGAGGAGAGCCAGCAGATCCCCAGTTCCCTGCAGGGACGATAACTGAGGGAAGTGATTCCACTTTAGTGCAGAATTGTATACTTAGGATACACAAAGGGCTTCGGATTGAACCCAAAATGCCCAAAAAATTTTTTTACAGACAGTCCCAAATAACTAATTCTACATCTTTGAATTCTGGGGTTATTTTTCCCTGCAGTGGATCTTCTTTGCATTTTGTTTCTGTGTGTGTGTGTCACGAAGCCTCGGGCTGAATGCTAATTATCCGCTCAAGCTGAAACATTCCCGACGTCGGCAGCGTGTGGCGCTACAGTAATGCACGGCGTCCACTTGTCTCTGCGCGTCTCTGCATGAATTATGTGCGGCTGTAAAACACACTTCCTGCTCGGTAAGTACGGTACTCAACTGCAGCTTGAAGGCTGGTGCTTAGAATTATAGGTGCTAATAAGGGCTACATGTGCTCCCGATTGGAGAACCTGTTATCTTTTAAAGGGCGTTAATAAGAACCCACCCGTAGAACCCTGTTCTGGTGCTCCAAGGATTTCCTCTGTAACCTCCCCGGGTTCCTCATGAAGCGGTCTCTCCACACCAACCGATAAACAGAACACACCGGGCTTTTATACCCCTTTTGTTTGATTCCTATTTAATCTTTCTCCCATTACACAAATTCCTCTCAAACTTAAGCAGTAGGTGTTCTGTTCTTTTTTTTTTTCCAGCACTCGCAACTGTTTAGAATGAGAATCGTCTCGAAAAACTGAATAAACGAGACAAAGCCTGTGTATTACGGGGCTGTGAGCTAAACCAACACCTCGAGATCCCCGTTTCACTTTGCATAATAGATTCGTAAAACACGTCCTCGTCTCTTTAGCTTTCAAGCCGTCTCATTCGATAATGTCAAACGGAACACTTCAGTAATGTGAAGTTTAATGAGCGGTGACGAGCCCATAAAAAAAAAAAAAAAATGAACAGAGCACGGCAGGATTCCTTCTTCTTCTTTTTTTTGTCCCGATGCAAAGTTGTCGTATTCCCTTTCAGCCCGAGCCTTGCCGTTCACCTTGACTCATCTGTCCCGTGTCACGCGGGGGACACGCGTCGATGGGCCGTCGTAGCGTTTAGCCTGCAGGATATTCATTCCCATGAAATTACTTTCTGAATTTCCTCCAGCAATTCAACCCTACCATGGAGATCTGACAGGGACAAAGCGGGCTCAAAGGGCTCCTCGCGCGGGGCAGCGGACTTCGTGTAGTCTGGTGACTTTTTTTCCTCTGCTGGGATGCAGATGAGTTGAATTCCCTTCGCCTCCCCATCTTTGCTCCCCAGGAGATTACAGTCACACCGCGTGTTGTACGGTCGGCGGCTGAGCTCTCGTACCACCAGGCTACAAAACGGTATGTTTTGTACTCATTTATTACTGTACGGCTGGACATACTTTTCATGAATATTTCCCCTCGAGGCCGCGAGTTTTCAACAACTGCTTCTCTTTGCACTCTTTCCTGCGACGGAGTGGAAATGTTTCATTTCGAATTTTCTCAAAAGGCAACGTTTACGTCACACTTTTAAACCAACGCGCCTGCAGATCAAAGCGGACACACATTTACAGGTAATGCAACATCATTCCCGAGGATTAGCGGGATAAATAAGCACATCTCGCCATAAAAATGGGAGAGGTGCCTCCAGAAGAGAATCAAGCCGAGCTTCCGGGGTGCTTCCGATACATTACACACAAGTATTAAACGCTAAAGACATGGCAATTTGACGTTGCGAATGTTCCCATTTACATCAGGAATAACTGGCACACATTTAGTGGCGTCAGCTCGGTGTGCTCTAAAGCACCCGGACCACGCAGCTTGTATCGAGCGGCAGCGGAATGCGATTTATCCAACACCCAAATGAAATATACAACTCAACGGCAATAACGATGCTTAGGCTGCATTTCCCATTAATGAAAGCATGTTTCATTAATGTGTCCTGTCAGGGAACATCCATCCCACAGACGTAGTGCGTTACAATTCCACGCGTCGCCGTGTGTCTTCAACCAGGAGAAACAGGAGGCAAGAGGAGGCAGCGCAGGAGAAGAGGAGGCTTACGGAGGAGAGGTTGCACAGTCCGCCGCGGAGCGGGATAAAACACTCCTTACACCCATCCCTGTGCGGGGGAGCTAAATATAAACACCAGCTTCTAGGGGCCCATTACGAATGGATGAAGGTGAGGACTGAGGAAAACTTCTCTCCCTCCTTCCCAAAACCGCGTGTGGTGGACTCGTTGAGCCGCCTGACCTCCATTTTTAAGGAGTTAATGTAAACAGGGAGGCGCGCCAAGGTTTCCAGGCTCGTCACACCTGAGCTCCACACTCATTACGTGTATAATTGGATTTGATTAAAGTTTCATTTAACATAGAATGTGTCTTCAGGGGGACGCGGCGCGTGCCAATGCTTAACTTTTGAAGAAGATACGTAGTAACCGACGCGTGAAATCAAGGGCGCCCTCTTCTTGGTCAGCGGCAGAGCAGCCAACCGTCTACCAACAGCAGCTGGACATCAAAAGTAAGTCAACGTATTGATCAGCAGGGTGCAGATGTGCATAAAACCAGCTGCACTCGACTGTTTTTATTACATATAAACCGCTTGTTAAAACTTGCTATGAAACCCATGTCTTATTATGCATCATAAGCCGCTTATAACACTGTATAATTATAGTCACCAATATACAAAACCTTTAGACAGCATTCATTAAGCAGTATCTTCTTTGGTAGTAATAGGCAAGTGTCACAACCCTTAAAATCTTTTTTTAACTGGAAGGATCCAAGTTGTAAATTCCTATAATTGTCAAACGTTATAAGCTTTTTTTATAATCTGAACGAATAAATAAATTTAAGTGGTCATTGTGGCTTTAAGTCAAGTGAAAACATTAAATCCATGCAAAAAAGTCACATAATGCATCGTAAGGATGTTTATAATGTAATACAGACACAAAGTATTAATGTAATCTACTTAAACTTCTGTTTGAATGTCGGCCAACTAACAGGCAATAGCAATATTTCTGACTATTATCAGCCAGCAATACTGGCTTGAACATCTACTGTTGAACCTGTTCTCCAGCTGCTCATAACAGCTGTAACGCTGAGCTCTTCGCTCGATTAGAGTTCCGATGTCTTCGTCCGGCCTGCAGAGCTGCACCTTCGATGGGGAGAAGAATTCATTTGCAGAACGCTCGCGGTGCTCTTTATCTGCCGGCCTGAGCTGGACCTGCTCTGGGAGTTTTATATATGCGGGGACGGAGCCGAGCGCTCGCCTCTCCTTCCAGCCGGTCTAATCTCCGAAAAGCCAACGTTATCGGCGCCTGCTTAATGCAGTAAACAGCTCCTTCAAAACCCCCAGAGATCATACGATAAGCGGGAATAGGTTGGGGTCGGACAGCCGCTCCCACAATTACCTACGGCAGACAACTATTATCCGCCAGAGAGTTGGAGATCATTGTGACCTTTTATGGGGGGAAATCACTGGATTCTGCTCACACTGCAACTGTAGAGACTGAGGGCAAGCACCCGGGTCCAAGCACCCGGGTCCAAGCACCGGGTCCAAGCACCCGGGTCCAAGCTCAGCGCGGAAAAAAACCCTGACAGGCGTTATATTGTCAAATATGAATATCGAATACCTTGAAATACATAGGAAAATACTTTTCTGTGAGCATGCAACTAAACAGCCAGTCCCCCTGTGCGGGCGCCGGGCTGTTGGGAGACTGAGGCTCCTCCCACTTTCTGCCACGCCTCTTCTTCCCGCCGTCAATCCACCATCACACCAGAGGCGCTCGGCTGCCTCCATCGTCGAGAGGCTCAATAACCGCGCAGCATCCCACCTGGTTCACAGGCAGCGATTGAGGCTCCCCGGCCCGGCAGCGGAGACAGAGGCCCGATGCAAAACCCGATACACAATTGTGTCGCGTGAGAACCGCAATAGATGACATTTTACTCCTGTGAGGAAGGAGCCGCGCAGGTTGTAACATCGACGGCGAATCCGCGTGGCGCCCACAGCGAAAGCAGAGAGCTGTGAGATGTCCAGAGACAATTTAGCCACACACACACACACACACACACACACACTGGCCTGAAGCTAAAAGGCAGGAACAGACACGACGCACAAACACTGCAGTCAGTGATCCTCATCAAACACACGTCATTGACCTGGCGACTCACACGGCGACTTCTTCCTTTGTGTCCGTCAGAGCACAAGATGTAAATAAGTACGTTCTCTCCCTGCAGAGTGGAAAACAGGCATTGTGTAATCACATTGCCCATCTTTAAATGTGACTATAATCCTTGGTTATTGATTTTTTCCCTCCCTGTTACACACACACCGAGCTACGACCTGGTTATTACTTTGTAATTCTAAAGCTACTGAAATGTTTAATATAACCTGAATATCCTCCGAAGGCCTTTTGTGTTGCAAAACCTCTTAAACTTGCTGTGCCTGCACGAAGCCACCAGCACGCATTTAGAACAAACTTCCTCAGAGACCGATCGTACGGTGGAATGCTAAAAATGAATGTGCATTTATACTACGATGCAAAGAAGACCTGCTATGTCCGAATCTGTTGCACGTGTGGAACAACAGCCCACTGTTTTTCTTACAATGCAGAAGTGGGTGGGCGTTAAAGGGCTCTAATAGCATCAGGCCACTGCAGTATTTGCCTGAAACGTATGGTGCTGCCTATGGATCACCGAGGATTAGCGTGTCTTTCATTCTCGATGGGATTATTAATGATAAAGGCTCAACAGCTGCTGCTGCTGCTCTTACTGATTTAACTCTCTCCTCCCCGCTAACGGCTTCATGGATCAAGAAAACGGAGAGAGATCAGAAACGGATTCCCGCCACGTCTGTGTGTGTGTGTGTGTGTGTGTGTGTGTGTGTGTGTCTCGTTAATGTGGGGAAAACAATATCATCACCAGAAACCTCGCCGGATCCCGACACAATGGAGAACAACAAAGCGGATTCCAGCAGAGCGCACCAATTACGGAACGCGCAATCGTGTTAGCGATGGGGTAAAAAAAAGAAGAAAAAAAAGAGCGGGCTCCGCCCCCCCTGTGTTACATGCGTGTGCAAAATATGAAACCCCCTTAAGAAGAAGCTGAAGGACAAGGAGGAGACGGAGAGAGAGAGAGAGGATTTATCTCCCCCAGCAGATGTGGAGCAGCCTCCCGGTCAGCAGCCGGGACAGTTTACAAGCCGCAAAATAGATTGATTGTCTGCGGATCCCTGCCTGCCCCCCCCCCCCCGTGTGAGCTAATTAAAGAACACTCCTGTGGCCGAGCACTGAGCAGCAGAACGGGTGTCTGGAGCCGCGCGGCTACACTTCCACGCGGCAGTTGCATTGCGCTGTGTGAAGTAGGTGAACATGTTGGTGAATTTGTTTCCACGCTTTGCCCTGACATTCAGCCTGGAGTGGGTCATGTGGCTAAAGCGGCGTTAGCATCAGCACTATTCACTGCCGGCAAGGAAATACACGACGGAATGGCTGCAATCTCCAGCGCCGATTCTCATAACCTTTAAAAAAAGGGGCAGTCATCGAGGTATTAAGCATTCATTTTATCTGGAGGACTGGAACGAGTCAGTTCCGCAGAAACGATTGTAGGGATGAGAGTACATGATACAATAAGTTAACATCAAAAGGATTATGGCCATGTTTATATTTAATACAGTAATATTAAATGTGTCGACGGCGTAACTATGGTAACAGGCCGTCGTGTGAGGAGGGCTGATGAGGCAGCGATGACGTACCGGTGCAGGAGTACTCGTCCACTCTGACGAAGCCGGGCGGACAGTCGCAGCGATGGCCGCCGGGCAGGTTGACGCACACCGTGTTGGACTGGCAGTAATGCATCTGCGTCGCACACTCATCAATATCTGGGGACAAACGGAGCAAAGGGTGGATTAATAACTCCCTCTCAGCTGTGCAAAGACACCGTCGGGACACACGCGGGTGGGGGGGGGGGGTGATTCCTCAAGCGAGTAATGAAGCGAGATGAGGCTCGGTGAACTGCCGGGTGTCACCTGGGGTTGCTTAGTTACTCTTTCGAGGCGTCTCCATCTATAAACCGCACTGAATCATCAATCAGAGGGTAAACAAGACTACTTTTTCATAGAATGTCTTTGTCCCCCTCCCTCTCCCCCCCGCGTGTAAATGTATGAGGTTACGATGCGTCACACAGAACTGTTCCAGCCGAGGATCTTTGAGGCATGTCTTTACTTTGAGTATCAACAAATCCAATAAAATACCCAAATCCCCCCGTAAAAAATGACACGAAGCAAGCAGAGAGAAAAGGAAAAAAACTGTGATATCACCAAGAAATCGGAGCAGCGGAGAGCAGGAACCCGAAGAAAATAGTTTCGTGAGGTCAGTGACCTTCGGCCTGCGTTCTTCCTTGAGTGGAGGTGGACGTTTGTGACACATTCTAAGAAGGTAACTGCAGGTGTTACAAGATGTAAAGACGACGGGGGCGGACGTGCGCTCACGCTTTGCGTTCCCGACGTGCGGAACGTCCGGCTGACACGATTCATTACCGCCCGGCTCTTCGTACGCCGCCTCGCGCTCGCTTCCTAATGTAGCTTGAAAGGCATTGTGTGAGCATCGAAACGCGCCGCTCATGGGGGCATTAACCGAGCTGGATGACTGCTGATGAAAAGGGATCGGAAACACACAAGGGAGGTGTTATGCAGAGGAGGCTAAATGTGTGTGTGTGTGTGTGTGTGTGTACAGTATTTATGTGGATGTGAGCGGCACAGAACCCGTTTCCCGAGGCTAACGGGCCTTTCCACCACTTAAGGGACTTTGTATGCTACACTTAAGGGGAGGAGAGAGTGAGGAGAGTATTTCCATATCGTCTCCTTGGATAAATACATTCCGGCTTTGAGGTTTTCTGCTCACACTTCTCCCTTACAACAGAATAAATTTGTATGAAGTATGTAATTGACTTACATGCAACACCCAGCATTTCTTCTTCCAGCCCTGGAGAGCGGACAGTGGGAGTGTTGAATTGCACAAATCAAAAGAGGGACGCATCGAGCGTTCGGGCGAACAAAGCCTCGCTGGCCTTCAGCGGGGGGGGGAAACCATTGATCTGCCACATCAAAAATACGAAACTGATCCGAGGGCTCCAAGGCTGCAAAAGCACCACCCGAATCAAAGTTCCCGGCGCGTTCTGAGGTGCTCGTTTGAACGGCCTCCGCTGGGCGGGAGGCCAACGTGTGGTGGTGGACGCCTGATGACGTGACGACACGCCGGTAATTCAAGAGTGGACAGTTCTCGTTGCAGGCGGGAAGGACGTCCGGAAGCCCGACGGGGTCCTGCGACACTGAGCGTGTTTGCGTGTCTGAACGTGTGCGTTCGCGCCCTCCGCGACCTCCGCTCGGAGGGCCGCACCAGGTGACGTCTGCCGACAGAACTGGATCATTTTAGACACGGGAAGAATTGTTTTTCCTGCATTTGGGTGGGTGTCTCTCTCTCTCTTTCTCTCCCCCACACCCCATCCTCCTCCTTACCTCCCCCTGCCTCCCACCTCCTCCCTCTGAGCTCAGTTTCTTCATCACTGTTGCTTTATTCATGCTGTGATGTAGGTCAGGGATGCAGAGAGGGAATAAGGCAGGTTAGGACTGTGTGCATGCATGTGGCATGACTGTGTGTGTGTGTGTGTGTGTGTGTGTGTGTGTGTTAGTGGATGTTCGCCCCAGCTCATCCCCTTGTGCGTATTTTAGTGTTTTGGAGACACAGACTGTGTCTGGATGTTTGGATGCTTTGAGGCGGAAAGAGAGAAGACTCTTCATATTACTTTGTGTTTGTGAGTGTGTGTGTGCGTGCGCACAGTGTAATGTAGTGCATGTGCAAACTAGGGTCTGCATCCTGCCGTACTATGCAGAGGTTAATGGAAACAGCTAATATCTAACCGCAATATTGTGCCAGTCTGAAAGAAACTCCTTAGTTTACTTTACTCTAATCAACACAGATGGTGTGTGTGTGTGCCTGTGTGTGTGTGCGCGTGTGCCTGCGTGTGTCTATCCACAAAACCTCAGTCATTGCAATTGATCAGGCTCTTTGCGCAACTCATTTGTTGGTCTGTTTGAAGCCAAATGCAAAAGGGGGCTGCTTCAGAATGAGGGAGAGACGGAAACTAAATTAGCAGAAAAATATCTCTGCTGGCTTTAAAAGTACTGAAATGATTCTCTCCTTCCAGAAGTGTGGAACTGTGGCAACACGACTTTTGCATTTGAGTCTGTGCATTCGTGCAGCTCTCCGGACAGCGTTAATTATGGAGAACTGCGTCCTCATGAAAAGCATCTGCATCCCGGTTTAAATGATTAACCGTCACAACCTTCTACTGCGTTTGTTCAAATAAATGGAACAAGTTCTGCAAAGTACTCCGATCGGACTTTAAGGTACGTGCTATAAACGAGGTTATTCGGCATGAAGATGAGTTTTCCCCCAAAATTCACACTTCCCTGAGGAACTTATCGGGAAGCTCAAGTTATGCACAACTTCCTATTAAGCCAAAACACAAGGAAGCTGTTTTGATTGGCTAAATGTGAACGTGAGGCTTCCGCCGCTTTCACTAATCCACTATCTGTAGACGCCTGTGTGTTAAAACTCACAGTGCTGCTCGCTAACAGAGAGGGGAAACTACGAGAGGGTTTCTCTTCTTAAAAGGCTCGAGTCTCGAAAGTCATCACCCCCCCATGTCTCATCCCTCTTAGCAGATACGAACAGAGCAATTTCAATTTGATTTGCACTCTCACTTCTTCTTCGACCTCTCGTCGTCGCTCTGTCCGTCCCTTCGTGCACACACAAGTTGGTTTTACTCAGCAACTGCACACGATGATAATTGGGGCGAGCACAGAAAGTTGCCTTCAGCGTACAGTGATGCACGCAGGCGCAGGCACACACACACACACACACACACACACGCACACACACACACACTCTATGGTGACGGAAGATGAGCTACTTCATTTATTTTCTCTAATGCCTTCTGTTTAAAAGGCTAATCAGCGTTGTTGTTTCATTTGACCTTAGTGAAACACAATAAACAAGCCAGAACACTGAGATTATTATTAAGAAAATTGAGAAAATGATTACGTCTGTATGCAAGTTGGTGATTTGATAATATATGAAATGACAACATTTACTCACTGATGGAGGAGCTCTGCATGCAAATGCTTTTGTCTCCCTAAATTGAGCAGTTAATGGGTCACAGCTTCGCCACGAGTTATTCCAGAAACAAACAGTGTCCGGTGATCAAATTCAGTGAGACTCTTTAGTATTTTACAGTTTATCTGTGCAACTTCTGCCAACTGTATCCGACTCCCATCAGAAATAATAGGACAACGCACATGTGCAGACGTGTGTGTGTGTGTCACAGCAACCTGATGAGCCAATTCTGAAATAACAAAACACATGTCTGCACATGTCATTCAATAGTTTTGTGTCAGACATGTACGAGCCCAGTGGAAGTAAAGGGAAAAGCATTAGCTGTGTGATTTCGCCTCTTTCCCCAAACGAATCCCGTCTCTCTGGTCCAAATGCAGCGAAAGCTAAAATCGTATCACTTGGCGTAAACATCTTCAGATGCTACTGCGACGCATGCGTTTATGGTCATGGAGTTCAATTCTTTAGATTCCACTTGGACACCACATTGTTCTGCTTGAGCACATTGGTTTAAGGAACCCTTTAAATTGTTTTTCTTTTGATGGACAGCCAACACACTGGAACGCCGACGTGATACGAAAGACCTTCCAGATTTCTTTTCATTCCTGTGTGACGGGACTTTTGTTACCGTGTGAACGGAGGGAAATGGCCTGAAAGCAATGTGATCCAGCAATTACAGCACATGCTGTGATAATTCAGTGTCATACACGACAACTTTGACTTGGGTAGAAGGAAAGTGAGCCTACAAATCAGCCACATTCTCCCTACTGCAGGGCACAAAACAAAAATAACCTTTATTATGGACTGAGCCACGGGGAGGACTCAATCATGTTCATGACAGGGGGGGGTTTCATATCCACAATGAGGCCGCGCCGTTAACAAATCACACACAAAAAAACAAATCAACATGCGGAGAAGAATGCCGCGCGTTCCCTCCTGGAGCCAAAGGAGAGAAATAACCACCGATGCATTTAATTAGAGAGCGGCGGCTCTTATCGTCGACCTCGTCCTTCGGGAGGCGGGCGGGCGGGCATGCGGGGGGGCGGGCGGGCCTCCGCTCCAGCGGATCGGAGCCGGCGCAGCAGGCACTGGTTCTGTGTCGCGAGGCGGGAAGCGGTGTGAGCGAGGCCGGTTTAATCTACCTGCCTGCCACTGCGCAGCTCCAACAAGGAGCTGCCATTCCCGGGAGCGGCAGCGGGGGAAGACGCGGCCCGAAACTGTGACAAGAGCCCTTCGATCAGACCGAGAGCGGAGCGATGTTTATCGCAGAAGACGGATCAAGTCCCAGGTGTTTTACAATGAAACGTCATCGACGCGGCGAGCCACGCGCAAACGGTTTTCCTGTTGAAGGCGTAGTGTTAAACGTTCCTCCACCACAATGTGCCCTTTATGAACCCCGGATGCCCGTTTCTCGCGTTGCGCACACCGCTTACCCACAGCGACAACAGGGGTTTGATCTACGCGGCCTTTCGGATAAGAGTTGAGACGATTGGTCGCCCGCCGCTTTAAAACGCCGCTGAAGCTACTTTGAAGGTGTCAATTCGGTAATCCCCATTTCTCCAGCACTATTACTACCTGCGGTTCCTGTGTGTCACTGGATAGATTTTTAGAAAGCTGTAACCTTTTTGTCAAGCGCATCAAACGTCCGTCATCGCAGAGCGAGTATTGTCGCTGTGTGTCACGGCTGTGAGGTTAATGTGTTCCGGTACCGCAGACACATTTGAAGCGGTTGCGGGAGGTGTTACAGATGTGGGGAGGGGGGGCTGAGAAGTAAACAGGGACGCTGCCAGAGGAAGTTACAAAAGCTGTTGTTGCTCATGATTCATTCGTGTTCTTTTCTCCGTCTTCAGGAACACTGCAAACCGAAGCTTGATTTCCAAATGGACCCTTTTGATTAGCCAACTGCAAGTGGGTCTAAATCATTTGCAACAGTGTGAAGAACACGTTGCCCTAAAAAAGAAGCTGAATAACATTGTATGCTTGGAACTAGGCACCAAGTTCCCTTAAACACCAAAAGCTGCCAAACGGGTTGCTTTTTGATGCATTTCAAAAAGACCCGGTACGGCTTTCTGACTTGCTACCTTTACAGGAACCAACATTAACTCTTAGTAAGAATTGATGAAAACAACCATTGCATCTACCAACTGACCGAGTAAAGTTCATACCAAAGGCTTAAGATATGTAACACACACAGGTACCTACTCTGATTGAAATCGTTTAAACAAGGGAAAGCGTAATGCAATTGACCCTGAAGCAGATTTGTCCAGGCAATAATACAGCTGTAATGATGGGCTCCTTCGTCTGGAGCGCACAGTTACAGAGATGTTTCAAAGCGAAACACTTTACACCATCGAATGAAACCAATGAGCGACTCCAAGGAAGTCAAATTTAGCATTGCGTACATTTTCATCGAGCCATTGAGACTATAAGATCTCAATGACTCGACTCTGTGTCAGTTCATTAGAAAACTTTACTCTTCATCCATGTAGACGAGGAGACGGGCAAACGAGTAGTAGCGGTAGGTGGCTTTTGAATGAAATTAAATGCGTTAAATTAGCATTAGCATTAGTTTCCCGTTAGCTGCTACGGTTGACCGCGCATGCGTGACGTGGTTTTTAACTGGCACTTCCTTTGACCTATCGACCTATTGGGAATCATCTGTGCCTACCTGATCTTCCAAGATGAACCGTAACCCCCTCCCTCAGTGGACTTCATCCCTCTCTTCATACTCTGCCAGTTGCTCGGACCTTTGGCACCGCGAAGGAGTTGAAACGGGAGCTAACTGAGCTCCCATGTTGTCATACAGGTGTCGCATTAGACGCGGTTTGTCGAGTGATGACAGGTTCTGCCAACACACACGAGGACTTGGTAAACACGTCAATATTAGCGGGTGTGCTTCCATGACAGCCTGTCCGCCATGATGAACTAGTACACAGACTGTGCTCATCGAGAACAAACACCGTGCCGGCCGACATGACACACACACACACACACACACACACAATACGAATCTCCTCTGATTTGACAAAACAACCAGAAGATGCTAATAAAATTTTAAAATCTGCGTAGGTTTTGTGTCGACCAAATCTACTGTTTTGTACTTTGTCCCCCACGTGCCCCCCGAGGCAAAACCAGCATGCATTGCTCGTCCATGAGCTGCACCACACCCACAATGACAGACACCCTTGGTTGACCCTGATACCAGGACTGTGTGACAGACACAGCAGCAGATGGTTGAATTTAGCTCCCACCGTGTCAGGTTGCTGTCATACGGAAACACACAAACACATTTATCAGGAAGGTAATCTGCATAGTATAATGCATGTCCGCGTGAGAACTGGTTTCAGATCATTGGCAATATTCAACCATTAGTAACCAGTTGCTAGGCAACTGCGATGCCTCGGAGCTAACAACTTGAATGATCTAATTGACGTCCCATCAGTCACCTGGTAATAGCTTGTGTGGCTAATAGGGAAATAAACCAATAGAAAGCTGGGCGAGGAGCTGCTATTATCCAGGCGGTTTCGGGTAAATCCGCATTTTTGCGACTGACTGCGGATGGTGGAAAATTATATAAAAGAGAAAGCGGGCACATAATTGTGTCCATGGACACAATTGGAGAGCGAAAATGGGGGAAAAACAGGAACAATTACTGAAATAGACAGAAAACTTGAGCGATGAAGGTGCAAAAACCAGTACCTGCGAGACATCAAAGTAACGGCACTGCACTTGTTGTGACTTCATGGATGACAGGCGGTAATCATTTGACAGGAGAGACAATATTGGGGTATAAATATTTGACAATGCAGCGTAGGAGCGCTTAATTAGCTTCATAATTACTCCCACCCCGAGGCAGCTGCTCTCTGTCGAAAAGGCTGCAGAATGCTGGCGTGTGAGTACAGGTGTAAATGCGTAAATCACATTACGCTTTAGTTTGATATTGATTTGTTGTTTTGAGTTTCAATTTGGAGGAGGCGGTGGAGATTAATTCGGTTTGAATGTATGTGGGAGGAAAAAGCGAGGACTACATTTTACTTCATGGGTTATACGTTGGAAAAGTAACTCCTTTCTACTACTCGTGTAACATCCACTTGAGATGTAAATTGTTGTGCATAAAAATCAATCTTAAAATCAATATTAATGGCTGACCACGCGATATAAAAGAATTTTACAATATTAGACGTATGTGTGTTTCATGCATGTTGCACTATACAGAAATCTGAGACATTTTCAGTTCATGTCTGAGAAAAAAAACAGCGAAGCGACTAAAATGTGAGTCTGGTGGGGAAAACACGGCCTTTGACACTTTGTGAACCCGTCGCTTCACGCTTTAGCTCCTTCTTGTGCGACAGAACTTAACAAGTCAAGTCGGCTGTTCAGAAGATTTTGTCAAATCACATTTTTTCCGTTTATTTCTCATCTCATTATCTGCAGAAAGAAGTAGAATCTGATAAAATCCCTATCAAAATGTTCGTACTAATTAACTTAAAGTTCCATTAATTAACACATTCCATCTTATTATTGGTTCCTTTAGGTCGGTGTGTTTGGGTTTCGCTTAAAGAAACAAAAAACAAATCGAAGCTCGAGGTGCTTTTTCTCTTTTTTAATTAAGTGTGTAAATATTTGCACGTGTCCCGCTGCTGCTGCGCCCCGTTTATCCTGAGAGGTAGACGTGTCAGCGGGGGGGCCTCAGCGGGACGAACAGACAGAGTGACGGCCAAGCAGCTGACGAGGAGGCGGGAAGAAGCAGCTCACACACACACACACACACACACACACACACACACACACACACACACACACACACACACACACACACTCTGAGCTCCTGAGGGGGGCGTCTGCAGCATAGAGACTCGCCCCCTTTGGTCACACACACGTTTGTGTTAATGTACTCTGTTCTCCCTAAATCGATGTCCCAGAATCCAGCGCGAATGCTTTTGTAGTTCAGAAACGCATTTTCCCTTTTGTAAAGATTGTGTTAAGTTGCTGGTGGGGTCATCGTGGCGTGGTTGCACCTCTTCAGGAAGTGTTTCACAGGCCGCAGCCGGCTTCTGACCGCTGTGCTTGTAGGTTTTATTGGCTTCTAAATTTGTCCCAGTGTCGACCTCGACATGTAGACAGCTTTTGCCTTAGAAAAGAAATCACCAAATCTGTGTTTGGTAGGTCACACATTTATAGTTTTTTGATGGATGGTGACTTTCCAGGTCAACATTACCAAAGCCAAGCAAAACTTTTTGTAATGCCTGGCCGTGTAAAGTCAACTTCAATGTAAGTCATATACCGTATGCCTTACACATATATATATTCTTTTTACTATTTTTTAAATTTATTTATACAATATACAGTTTATATATTGGGGAAATATAAAAAAAGAAAATCTAACTTTTTCAGCAGAAGCAAAAGAAACTCCCCTGTTTACTTTTATTATATATATATTTAATTTTATAGTAAAAACACAATTTTGAGTCAGACTTACATTTTAAATATAGAACCATACCAAAAAAAAGCAACAACCGCGACGCTGATTTGACAAATAAGAGACACGTTCACGCCGGTTTGTCCTCATCGCAGGTCCCCTTTCAAGAGGAGACGTCGACAACTAACTTTGGAGACGCAGCAGGCGCCCCGGGGGGGGGGGGGGGCGCCGCAGCATCTGCTTCTGACAACATCCACCCGTCGTCTGCTCTGCCAGCTGCAAGACAGCCCACTTGCGTAACCACACAGCGAAATATGCATCATAATTAGCGCAGGCAAGTCGGTGCGACAGAATCCGCCGGCGACCCGTGTGTGCGTGAACAACATGTTGTGTGACAGATGCAGAGAGGCACATCAAAGAGCAGCAGTCCATCGTGAAGCCTTATTATGTTTCACACAGTGGGACTTTTTTTTTTTCCAAGATAAAAGCTGATTGATTTTACAATTTTACTTAATCTCACGCTATTTCATCCGTCCTGTATCACATGCTACATTACATCTGACTGGAATTAATTCAGCTCTCTATAGATTTTTTTTTTTTTGGTCGCTATATTTCAAGAATATTAAATTTGAAGGTGTTCTGGAGCCTTTGAAAAACAGGCTGCATTACGTCAAAACCCCCATTTCTTGGCCTCTGTTCCGAAAATGGCATGCCATGATGAAAAGTGTAATAACTCTGTAACTCCTTTGTGTTTCTGAGCAATTTGTTTTCTGTGGGGATAGAGGGAACCCCTGGGAGTGCCTTTATGTGTAAACATCTGTTTGTTACTGGTGAAGAAATAAATCAATATGACCAACAAAAAAAGTCCTATTAAACATGGCGAGATCAGGCTAAAAACACATCTAAGTCATAGCCCAGGTGGTGGACAGTCATTGCTGAAGGTTTTACTTTGAAAAGGGTGACGGTAAAGTTCAAATTTCTGCTGTATGTGTGATTCCATTTGTACCTTTTTTCCAAAAAAGCCCACGTAAAAAAATAAAATAAAAACAAACTATTTGAACCGGATCAATTTGTGTGACTTTTGGATCCAATGTCTACTCGGTATTACTTGGTACTTCTTGGTACTTTGATCAGCTTCTCAGTTGTCATACTGACTTCACTGACTGAAAGGATGTGCACCTACTGCTCATGTAGCAGCTTCCTCCTGCAGAGGATTTCAGCATTTTGCCGCTTGAACGCACAAGCAGCACTACTGGGACACATCAGAATCATATAAAAACCTCAAATCAAGAGAGAAAAGTTCCCTTTAACTCTGAACTACTACTGAATACATGCGACAGAATGTTCACAGTGAGTGATTAGCGTTTTGATCCAACCTATAATCCAGGAAATGAGCAAAAGCACCAATGTCGAAGCTAGAAATGAATACCAACAGTACCGAGCCCCCCCCCCCCCCCCCCCCCTTACTCTCAGCATCCCACTTCTTTTAACCTCTCTGTTACCCTCCGGTGTCCGTCCTGGTTCTTCCTGAGGTGACCGGGCCCGGGCTCTCCTTCCCCGGCTCCATCCACCTGCACTGAGCGTCGTCCCCCGTCCCCCCGTCCCCCCGTCCCTCCCCCGCCCGCGCCGATGCTATCGCCTCCTGATTCACTTTCGCCGCCTCGGCTCTTATAATTGATACAGAATGTCGATGCCCCCAGCAGCTGACATTCAACGCAGTCTGAAGGGCAGCTTGGGAAATGAGGAGCGTATAATGGAATACGCCGCTGGGCACAAAACAGAAGGAAGAGCCACTTGTAATGTGATCTGCTCCAGCGCTTAAATATCAAGTGCAATTAAATGCCGGGGACGGCGGGTTGGAGACGGTCTGGAAACAGATTTGGTTGCAATCGGCAGCGGGCATCCAACGCGCGGGCAGGCGGTCACGCTGGAGTTTGTGGAATGAGGACGAGCTCGGGAGGCGCGGGGGGGGGGGGAGCGGTGGGGGGGACATTTCGAGGACACGGACCTCGGGTCGTCTCCAGCCGCGGTGGACCGGAGGCTTCCAAAGTGGATCCGCGTCACGTCGGATGTCCAGCCCCGATGACGGCCGACCCCCTTGTCCACATGTGTAGCAGCACAATCATTCACAACCACCGGCTCGGGACCCACATGTGGGACGGGGGAGATTTTATTCGGGTCAGAACTTCTTTCGTTGTCTCTTATTTAACATGTTTATTACTAATAAATCAATAACTACCATTCTATTGTTTGTTAAAAGTAAAATCACTATCAATTAAAGTTGAATTAACTAATCTAAAGAATATTTAAATAATAGTTCATGACGGGTAAAGAGACTAATGTATAATATTATATTTGGAGTATTATTTGAAACATATGCTGAAGCCAAAACGTGTGAAGCATCCCCGTCGTCCCTTCTTCTGTCCTGTAAGCTCTTTATCTTAGCGGCTGCTGTCCTCTCGCTGTCCTCTGTCCTCTGCCCCACCACTGAACTCCTGTCGCCCCCCCGATGGGGGGGGGGGGGGGCTGGTCTCTGGGCTGGCTGGACTGAGAGGGCGCACTCAGCCGAGCAGACGCCACGTCAGCTGCCCTTTTTTTATATGCTCCACAAGTTGTACACAGTAGGATTTTACCAGAGAGCGAGATAGTGTAAGAAATCACGTGTGTGCGTGTGCGTGTGTGTGTGTGTGTATTTGAAGATGCGAGACCTTTCCACAAGGGCACCGAGCTCAGGGGGGGCAGACAGAGATTAATGATAGGACTTGACAAGTCTCTTTCAATATTAAGGGAAGGAAGTGCTGCCGGTGTGAGGACAGCAGGGGGGGAGGCGGGGAAGAGACGGACGAGAGAGAGAGAGAGAGGGAGAGAGACCCGAGGAGCAGCAGCAGAATGACCTTTACCAGGAGTTTCTGATCCCTAAATTGCAGTGATTAACTCAAGTGTCATCATCCCGCTGTTATTGTTCATCTTTCACCTCCGGTTTTCCACACAGGGTGAAAGCTTAAAGTCTCGCCTTTGAAACAAAGAGTCACGTCCGAGTTCCTCGACGCTCCGTCGATATTGCGCCTTGTGGGAAACGGGACACGTTACTTACGAACGGATGGACAAACGACCCAAAGACATGTCGGAACACAGGAAGGCCACAAGTCATAGAGAACAAAAGGGAGATTTATGGGGGACATTTAACACTGAAAGTTAACTGCTTGTCAGCGATGTCGTCGTGCCTCAATAGTTTTGTCAAAGTAGTAGATGTGTGATCACCCCCCCCCCCCTTTTCTTTTAGCCATAATCTGTGTCATCTAAAACACGGGTCTAGAGAAATTTAAAGTTTTCTTACACCTGGAACCCTTCTGGTTGATCTCATCCCATCACCACACACACTCTGAGAGGGACAGCGGTATGACATCCATCTCCACAAACCTGCCAAACGCTGCTAATCACAGCCAGCGTTGCTTGTCAGGAACAACGACCGGCAATTCAAACAAAAGTCTCCAGGCTCCCCTCAAGGCAAACGGGTCCCTGCACGCCTACGCACTGGCCTTCAGTTTCAGCGGGCCGACAGAGGGATGCGTTCACTTCACGACGACGCGTTGAACTCAAGCATTTAGTAGACGTACCAGGGTACGGATTGATACCAGGGCTGTGGTGGTAAAGGGAAAACAGCCACAGGCCGAGAAACTTCATCGACGGCCAACTTAGACGAGGCGGTCTGATGTGGATTCCAGCTGAACTGGTCGAAGGGCGTTCAGAGTAATAATCCGCATCGCCGTCGGACGAAGGCCAAAGCGCCAATCACCATTAAAGTCTCTTGAATCGTTTTTCAAAGGCGGCAGGGGAAACAGACGCCCCTGGCAACGCGTCGCCACGCCGGGCGGCGGCTCGTTCCTCGTTGTGTCCTCGGCCCACATTGGGGGGGGTCGCGCTCAACTGAACTGTCGTCAGCTGCATTTACTGATGTTGCGATTGAAGTAGCGCAGCAGCTAGCTCAGCTTAGCGTAGCGTAGCGGTGCGCCAAGTGGTCCGTTTGCCCCCTCGTTGAGCTCAGAAAGAAGGGGACGTCTTGAGGAAGTGAAGTTAATCATTTGGTTTGACCTGACATTGTGGTCTGATGTTGGCTAACTTATGATTCTGATCCGGTCGAACGTGGTTAAAACCCATCCTCGTTGGACGATGACCATCATCCGGCCAGCAGTGATGGAGAAACCTCAGACCCCGGCGACCCTGAAGCACTCCGGCCTCTCTCCCCCGCGGGGGAAAGATGACCTTCAGACAGGGAAAATGGGAACTTGCATCAGCGCTCCCGGCTTTGCCCTCGCTTCGGTCCTTCGCCCACTAAATCATTCCTCGCTGGCTCATTTCAATCCCCGGGGAGATCAGAGCCCTCACCCGGGTGAGGGTGACCAACACTCCAGAGTGACATCACCCTCTTGACTGCAAGGTCACCTTCGGGTGGGAAACGAAATCGGGCAGATTTGAGCACAGAACTTCAACCTGCTTTCCTCTTCATCTGTGTGTGTGTGTGTGTGTGTTCTCCATCACTATGATGTCATGATGAATGGGCTTCCAACAAAGCGGAGGAGAGCCGCAGAGAGAAAGACGGGGAGAGGAAAAGCGATCTCTCCTCTTCCTTTTTATCGCTCTATTTCATCATGGAAATCACCTCATTTACTCTGAGCACATCTCCATTCATCTCTTATTGTCACTGGCAAAACCCATTTTCTATCTGCACCAGCCCTGTGTGTGTGTGTGTGTGTGTGTATGTGTGTGTGTGCGTGTGAGAGGGAGTCACAGGAAAAGGGAGAAAGCAGAAGGTTCACTACATGCAGTTGTGTTGTTGTGAAACTGAAGTGCAAAGTGTTGACACCCGCAAACAAACTTACATCGTAGGAATGTATCGTTATGCTGTTTATTTTCAACAGACTGCTGGTTCGCATCCACTCATGGAGAAAAACTGTGACGTTTTCAATCTACGTCTAGTCAGAAAGGAAGAAGCGCATTACAGAGCCCATCGTTTGAGGAGAGCTGCTCCCTGCTGCTCGTTTCCCCGAGTCGACGTTGCCCACATCTCCCCTTCAACAGTCTCATCGAGGTAGTTGTTCCTCCTTTCTTTAGCCTTTTCCATTAGGATCCTCATAACCAAAACTCTTTTTGGTGGTTTTTAGGGGAGAACCTGTGGTGATGTGTCTAACTGTAATCTAGGGGACTGTATTCAACTAAAAATTAGATTGTGTTACGTTCATCATTTTGCATTTTATTGCATGTTGTAGTCCTAATTAAACTGACTAATCCAGTATCCATTGCACAGCCTCGGGTACGGCACCTGAAGCCTGCAGGCAGGAACGAGCCTTTACAGCTCTGCATTACTGCGAGGAAGGCGGCACGGTGGCGTGGTGGTTAGCACTGTCGCCTCACAGCAAGAAGGTCCTGGGTTCGATTCCGCCCAGTGGCCTTTCTGTGTGGAGTCTGCATGTTCTCCCCGTGTCTGCGTGGGTTCTCTCCGGGTTCTCCGGCTTCCTCCCACAGTCCAAAGACATGCTCTGGGGATCAGGTTAATTGGGGACTTTAAATTGCCCGTAGTTGTGTGAATGTGAATGTGAGTGTGAATGGTTGTGTGTCTCTGTGTTGCCCTGCGATTGGCTGGCGACCAATCCAGGGTGTACCCTGTCTATCGCCCGAAGTTGGCTGGGATGGACTCCAGCCCCCCCGCGACCCTGTGTGCAGGATAAGCTGTCTGACAATGGATGGATGGATGGATTACTGCGAGGTAGTTAGCTATACTATCATCCATTCATCCAAGATCTTTTTGAGATTCAGAGGGACATTTTTTGACCTAATATTTTTTAACTATTTTTTCCCCACGATATTATTATATTATTTATTACATATTTGGCCTTTTTTTCCAAAACGGTCTTCAACCAATATTTTTTTTAAACACCTTCTCGCCTCACCTTATATTTAACTCTTTTTTTTTTTAAAAACATGTTTTGACTTAATATTTTTTAACTTTTCTTTTCAAAAAATATTTTTCCCAAACATCTGACCAATATTTTTTTTTAAACACCTTCTCACTTTATATTTAATTTTTTTTTTTTAAAACATGTTTTGACTTAATTTTCTTTTTAAACTTTTTTTCCAGGCTAACATATTGGGACTTTTGTTTTATTTCTTAAATTAGTTTTTCTATACTTTTTCTCCTCAGCAGCTGAAGGCTGGTTCATTTCCACGGTGTACGTTTTGCTGTCACGGTTCCTTCGCGGAGCTGTTTAATGCAGACACCTCTTCAGCTTTGAGTTGTCCACAGCTGATGGACCCTTAAACCGATGGAACTTGCCTTTCATCCAGATGTTCTTGCAACGGATTGCATGTTTGAAAGGTTTTATAATAATAACTGATTAATTGAATCGCATACGGATGGGTTACATTCCTCTTTACAGTCAAAAATACTACAGTACCACATTTTACTCCCAAATATCCCATATTCTTAATGAGAATGTATGTACGTGGAAATGCTTGTCATCCGGTCTGCTAAAGTTCTTGTGAAGTTAAAACTGTTTATTAGGGTTTATTTGTTTTTCACTCGAAAATCTGCTAAATAAATAAATCTGAGTCGATATGAAGGCTTTTAGTATCGTTTCACTGCGCCTACGATGCTACAGCTAGAAGAATAGCTGTGGAGTCACAGACACAACTGTCACACGGGTCTATGAATAAATTATATTCTCAGTCGTCATCCCAGAACAGGTCGAGGTATGATGTAACGCCGCTTACGTAATGTGTTATTATGTGTATTACAGCAGGTTTTAAGCAGGCTATTGTTTTTAAATGTCTTAATTAATTCATTCATTATTGTGTTTATTTAGAGAGTTGTTGCTTGCTGTTCCCGTCCTACGTCAGGCTCAGCGTCCTCGGCTAAAGGGAGGCTTCGCGAGACGGTTATTGTCCCATCATTAATTCAGGCCCGAACCCAGCGTGGGTCTAAACAAGCGCGCTCGTGCCCCCGCTGAACGGCAGAGAGGCGACTGGACTAATCCGACACGACAGCGTTCACCTCGGATGAGAGAGAGAGTGGAAGGAAACTATCAAAATGCTTATAAATATCTTAGAGAAACTGAGGAGGCACGCGGCCGGGGGGGGGCGGGGTAGGGGGGGGGGGAGACGAGGGGATGAGCATTGTGCGTTTGTGTGAGTGTGTGCGAGCGAGCAGGTAATGACGGCGGCAGATTGAGGAAAGCCCGAGGTGGCCGTTCCTCGGGCAGCCTCGCGGACACACAAATGGGATTCGGGGATTTCAAGGTGTGTGTGTGTGTGTTTGTTTTGCATGTTGAGCAGGCTGGAGCAGAGTAAGAACTCGGGTAAACTCCGAGAGAGAAACGAGTTAAATCCCTCTTCCTCCTGGCGTCGGGAGAATAAAACGGCTACAAAGTCTTTATCGGCGGTGTTGTTACGCGCTCTCCTCCAAAGAAAAGCCCCGGGTCAGATATTACGATAACGCACGAGGCTGCTCGGATGCGAACACCTATTCCACAAGTACAACACAAACCTGCGGCAAAGCACTGGGAGGCCAGAGGAGGTGAAGAGAAAGGGGGAAGCGAGGAGTTTGTGATCTTGATGTCATTTCAATCCAAAAGCAACAATCTTTCCCTTTGGATGTTAATGAAACAAGCACACAAGTCAGGTTAAATTATAGAAGGTGTCTTTTGGAGACTGATTCCGAAAGAATATCTTAAGAACATCCGGTCCATCTGAGGGGAATAATCTCCTCTCCCTTTACTTATCTCCCCCCCCTGGCGGGCCCGACACCAAGCAGACGCGTCATCGATCACACGGGGGTTCCCGCCCACCGCCGCCTCCTCTAGACCAGCTTCATTGTTCCCAGACCAAACAGCCTCCCGCTGACGGACTTTAATGGGATGCCGCTACCTTTAAACCTCGCCACTCTCGCCTCCTATTCTCTCAGCGAGGTTACGCAATCTCATCAATCTCTCGTGCTCCCCCCGCCCTCCAGCCACCGCCGCATCCTTCCCCCCTCCGCGTCGGGAGTTTAAGAAAAGAAAAATGATGGAGAGCTACGAAAAAGTGGCGGCACATAATTGATGCATTTCGCGACGTAATAATTCACCTCCCTTCCTCTCGGAGCCGTGAATCAATCTCACAGAAGAGCGGCCGAGTAAACAAGCTGCTAAACTCAGATTACATTAATAGGAATTTCATAGAAAGGGAGCCGGTACCATCACAGCCTCCTCCCATAGGAAAACGCAGGAAATTACCTCGACCTCTTAGCGGACCATTATGTGGGGGGGGGGCGCGACATTTGTAAACATGTCCTGCCGGCCCTTTGTCATTGTGGACACGTGGAACCATGAATATGCAGTAATGAATGTATCAACAGTGACCACTTGCGATCGGTGGCCTCGGAGGTGTTAAGCGGGTGGAAAAAAGGCCGCGTCCTTTGATCCGATTGTGTTTGCTGATTTTAGTGGAAATTCTCTCAAACTGTCAACCGTCGGGCAGCCATCAATCAGATGTAACAAGGGGCTGCTGGTCTGTGGCTCAGAACAACGTGAGGAGGAGGAGGCGGAGCCGAACGGAGATGCTTCCTCTACCATGTGCATCCGTCCCGCGGATGATGCCGATTTACTGGGTCGTGAAAAGCCGGCGCCGCCTGTCCCGCGTCGAGCCCTCTGAGTGAGTCGGAGCAGCAGAACACCCGAGGATCAAAGACAAACTTGTTTCAAAGACGTCGCTGCTGCTTTTACCTCCAGCCTTCTGCTGCCGGGACGAAAAGCAACAACAACCTCAGCCAACAGCTGTAATTTCATATTGTCATTGTCTTCAGAAATTCAGAAAGTGTGTCGACGCGGCGCTCTCTCATTACTAGGCGAGGATAATAACACAGCGGAGGAAACAGCGCGCAGTCTTTAGGGGAACAACAGAGCACAACTAAAACTAAAGGGGGGAAGCAAACAAACGCAGGCAACACATGATGCATAAATAACAAGGACGGGCGCCTTACATTTGTTCCTTTGTTTTAACTGAAGACAAAGCCGGAAAACGGCGGGGAAGGATGATGTGCGTTACCCAAACTGAGACACGCATATATGAGGGGGAACAAAGCCGAATGTGCCACTCACATCGCTCTGAATGCTGTGTGCCGGGCAGAGACCGCGACAACTTCTGGCCGGCGTGATTCACATCCGCAGGAGAAATGTTTGAAATGCTGGTTGATGGGGTTCAGCTGTAGACTTAAGAATGCGATGGTTTATTTATAAAACGCTCTATTTTTAAGAGGTGGAGGCTACTCTTGAGATTATTCTCTTCCTTATCCTTTCTGTTCTCGGCCCCGGCGGTGCCAACAAGTATCTGTATCCAGATGACAAAGTAGGTCGGTGACTCTGCTCACACCGAGTCCCATCAGCCCCCTTTCGGCCCGTCACAACACACAAAGTACTGATACTTATTATCTTCCGCTGCATTTTACCCTGGAAACCGTCGGTGAGGAGAAGCGCGTATGTGACATATGTGGCCCAGATCAGTTTGTCTCTATTAAATGGACTCAAAGTCTTTGTCAGAAACAGCGATACATGCCTTACAATAGAAAGATCGCCACGGGGGTTAAAGACGAGCATCCGGCAGCAGCAGGATAATAGAGCACAACACAATCCTGCACAATGGAGCACAAAACGTATCGAATGCTGCACTACACCAACTATACATGCGTTCGCAGTCGGACACCTGAAGTGTTTTATATTTAGCAAGTACTCATTATCACCGTCGGACATTTCAGAAGTGTAACAGACAATGTAGGAAAGGTCAAGCAGCTTTGTAGGTGGATCCATATGAGTAACACTCCGGGTTAGTGACTGTTTAAAGGGCTCTGATGAAGCTGACCGCTCAGCTATTTAAAAGAACATTCACTCAACGCTCTTTGTCCACCAATGTCCTGTCTTTGCATGAACTTGATGTTTGCCGATATTATTTGGCGGAAGAGAACAAGCCCAGACGGACTCACTCCAAGCAGCATTTGTGGGAACTTTAAAAGTGGCTTATATACAGTCAGTATGTAACAATCCCATAATTGAGCATTAAAGTTTGAGATCATGCCCGTAAATTATCGGTCTCATCTGACTTAAAATGATTGTCTTCTCCGCTGTCGTCTTAAGTAATCAAATCATCTTTATAATTAACGGCCATAAAGATGGACTGTGTTGCAGTAATTAAATGGGGAGTTCCTGAAGAAACTAAAACATAACAAGCAGTCATTAGGGCTCGCCGTCTCCTCGCCGTGTCTCATCCAGCATGTGTAGCTGTACCTGTCGAAATGTTATCCACATGGCCGAGGACGTAAGAAAGAAAGAAACGGGGAATGAGGAGGTCTCCTGCTTGTAGCCAGTGGAAATGTACACGCTTTTCTACCCAAAAAAAGGGACTTTTTGTTGTTGATATCAACGAAAAAAGTCGCCAGCTTCACGGAAGAAACCTGAGCTTGAACTGCTCGGTTGTTATCAGCTAAAAATCAAGCAGGCCGGGGGAGAAAGCTTCTCGGGGCTCCTGAGAGTGCGCTCGGCGTGAATGCTGCCGGCTGGAGTTGACTCTCCGTTTGGGTCTCGAGGACGTGGGGGAATAAGGAAAGGGGGGGGCGGGCTGGACATTAAGCAAGCTGCGTGTCCTCGAGTGGGCCCGTGGAGGCTGTTGGCTTCGGAAGTGCCGTCGTTCTCTCGCTCCCACTACGCGGTGACATTTTTCCAAAACGCTCCATTCGCGGCGAGTAAAAGCCTCTCGAATTTCGCCGGTGGGGTAGAAGGAAGCCGAATACAATAAAATAAAATTACGGTCAGCAATCAGATCAAGGCAAGAAATGAGAAGTTGCTTTCCTCGGATTCCTCTGATAAGCTCCTGCTGGCTAAATGTCATCAAGTCGGCGTTTGAGCCAAACATTAAATTAAACATTCAGAGTTCAGAATGTTGTTTAATTTAATGTTTGGCTGGTTTTGGTTTAACTTAAATGCCACATTTGAGGGGATTATTTCGCTTCTGCTTCATGGCCTGTCTACTCAAACTGTCACTATATCCTGACAGTAGAACATGAAAGGGACTCTTTTTTTTCTTTTTTTTAAGGCTCTTGATTTTTGCATTTGTAAGATTCCGCCGAGCAGCCAATCAGAGGCGGCGAAGCCTCTTGAACTCCCTTCACGCTGTCAAACTGTCGTCGTTGAGACGTGAACCGACGCCCTGTTACTTCAGCGCCTGCTTCTCACATTAGATATTTCCAGAGACGCGTTTAGCGAAGTGTTCAGCAGTAACGTGAGAAAGCACCGCCACGTTCGCGCGCGGCGCTGCTTTGATTCGGTCTCGGCGCTTTTTCGACGTGGCCGCCCGGGCCTTTGACCGTTTCAAATCCCTCCTCCTGACGGAGCGAGCACGCAAACTGGCCTCAGACGAGGGGACTCCTGAAGGCCCCCCGAGGTGGGTGCTCCTCCTCCGGGACCCCAATTGTTTTCCAGAAGCGACGGTCGAATCATTTGTATTTACTGCGCTCGCAACCCTTGAACGAGCTAAAGCAACGCACGGCTTAGCGGGCGAAAGAAACTTGGTCTATTTGTAACGTTGTGCGTGCACCCCGAGGCAAGTGAAACAGTGTGAACTGATAATGATCCAAATAAAACTTCTATCCCCCAGAAGGTCAATTAGTGGTGGCACAGTAATAACTGAATAAATAAATGATGGAACACTTCCACAGGAAACGTTAAACGAGTTTCCCCGTTAATAACACATTAATAACACGCTGGTGGGCGCCAGAACAGGAAGGGGGCGCGGCGCGTGGCGGGAGCGACGGGAGCCGCGGGGGGTTAGAGAAGGAGGTGCGATGGCAAATGGAAAAGGAGCGTGCGGCATCAAGCAAAGACGGAGGCGCAAGATGAGCAGAAGGTGGCGGTGGGGGGGGGGAGGGGGGGGGGGGGGAGGGGGGGGGGGGGGGCTCAGAGGGCACCGGCTGCTGCAGGCTCTGCTGCAGCGGTCTGAATCATTCATTCACCTGTGGTTTTTAGGGCGATCTCAGTAAACATCGGCCCCTTCCCCAGGCGGGGTGGGGGGGGGGGGGCTCGCTTTCTCCAACAGCGAATGCTGCTGGAGAACGACGCTTCAGGCTCGTCATTTCCTCGTCTCTCTGCATTCCTGTGTTGCCTTTTCATCAGGGGGGGGGGGGGGGGGGGTCATGAACGTTTCTGAAAGGCAGCCCAGGTTGACCGCTTCCCGTCAGCGGTCGGAAAACAACGGGGGGCAAACGCATCCAAATCGGTGCAATATGAATTGCGGGCCGTGCGCCGTCTAATGCGAGGAAGCGGTTCCGGAAGCCACGTCGAGGGCTGTGCTCAGCTCAAGCGCATCTTCGCGGGGAGCCTTCTTTCTCTTCTCCGTCCCGCCGCCCGTCTAAGACCGCGCAGATTCTACACTATATGTGCAACAGCGGAAGGGATTTCCGAACAGAGCTACTGGGTGAATGTGGGTTCAACATGTGAGCGTGTCAGTGCACTGGCTGCGCTCACAGCAGGATGTCCAGCCTCGCTCTCACTGTCAGAATGCCTCGCCGACCAGTGCGGGAGAATCGACCCGCCACCCTCCCGCTGCTGCTCGACAGTAGGCTCCGTTCGGTCCGTCAGCGCGTTTTTTTGCGGTTATGCAAATGCCACGCGGAGAGCTGTTGAAAGGCAAACGAAACGCTGTCAAATTTCGCTTTTAGCACCTTTTGAGTGAGGAACAAAAAAACGGCACAATTATTTTTGGACTAATGATGGAAACCACATGTAACCTTACAAAACCCATGAAGACTTGCTGGTTGCTATGGTGCCTGCTAATGGCGAAACCTTAATACAGAATCCAAGCCGGCCCACCTGCTCTCGTTCTCCTCCGTCCCGATTTGCCCGACCACAACGGATTCCGCCTCTAACAATACGGCGAGGAATCTCTGTCTGTGTGTTCTTTGCTCCTCTGAAGACGCTCTCGTCCGATCCACTGTTGCTAAGGACTTCCATGGAGCGCTTCAGTTACATTTTGCCAGCGTTAATTCATTTTGAATAATGATACTGACAACCTCAATGTTCCCCTGACTGGTACACTAGTATATACCTGGTAGTACTAAAGTATTCATTAGTCTCATCTGAAGAAGCCAAAGAAGCAGGACCAGAGGACATTATCACAGCTTCACAAAAAAGGTTAAGCTCTGTGATTGGACGTTTTGAACCAGGTAGTCGTCCCCCTGTTTTTCTCATCCAACATTTCCCTGCTTACCCGGTTGGAGGTTTTAATCAAACAAATCTTGCATTCCCTGCCACAATCTTTAACACTCTCGACTCAAATCGGGAGCGTTTCATCCAAGTCACCTGACCTTTAAAAAAAATGAAAAGGATTTTCCACCTCGAGAAGCTAGACTGCCAGAATCATTCAACCACTCTATTAAAACACGAACAGAGATTCCGTCCACAGCTCAGACCCCCCCACGACTCCCGAAGAGGACATGTGACAGTTGTCGTCTCCATCATCAACCACTCTGACAGGCGTGCAGACACACACACACCCACACACACACTTACCGCAGGTCAACAGGCTCGAATAACGTGCATCATCCAGAGGCCCGGCTGGTGGCAACAACCACTTAAAGGACTTCCTTTGCAGCAGGAAGCATTTTTTGACCCTTAATACGATCATTGGGTCAAACTTTGGTAAATTTGGATGCAGCAAGATTAGCCTTCACTTCTTTCTCCAGACCGGGGACTTAAAAGATAAAGATAAATAAACAATGGGGCACACTTGTGGTAACTTGGGACACGGTGCAAGTAAAACGGGACCTTAAACTTGTTTGAATTTTAAATCACGGCTCCGACAGGCTGAATAATGCATGGCCAGTTCGTGACTCCGGCTGTAAACAAGGGCAGAAGCCGGGGGGGGGGGGGGGGGGGGGGGGGGGTTGCGGCAGTGGCTGGGGCTTAAATCCTGTTTCTGAATTAGATAAAAAAATAGCTTGTAGTAAGAACAACCTGTATCATAGAATATCTTAGGACGTCAATCACAGCATTAATGTCATCAGGGAGCCCTTTTCTTTGTAGAAATAGTTCCACGGGCAAACAGTGAGATTGTTGTTTATTTTTACAATGTGGAACTGGTTCCTTTACCTGCTTTAACAACATTGTCACAAACCGAGTGACGGCCAACAAAACCCCCTCGACTGTGAATCGCCTCACGTGATGAATATTTAGCATACGCGTCGGGCTCCTTCCTTCATCTCGCCCACGCCGAGGAAGTGATTGGGAGCCTCTTCACAGTGGCCAACGCCGCGGTCTCTGCTTTTCAACGGGGAAGGGGACGCGAGGTCACTCGGCAGCCGTCGGATCGGACTTTTATTACAGTAAGAGATCATCCGGCCCACACGGCCCGACCAACGTGCAGCCTGAGACAAAAGCCTCATTCACACAATCAAAGATTTAACGAGAGCTACTTGGTGTTACAGCAAATGCATTAAAACGGCCTTCTCATACACTAATTCTTAAATCCTTACATTGGCTCCCAGTATGTCAGAGAATTAATTTCAAAATCCTACTGCTCACATATAAATCACTACATGGTTTAGGGCCAAAGTATATCACTGATATGCTTCCACTACATAAGCCTTCAAGATCACTAAGATCTTCTGACCAATCTGTTAGTGATTCCCAGAGTAAATACAAATCATGGGAAAGCATCATTTAGTTACTACGCAACAAACGGCTGGAATAAACTTCCTGAAGATTTAAGATTCGCCCCAACTCTGACCACGTTTAAAACAAGACTGTTGTTCAGCTTCGCCTTCTGCAAAATTTTACCTACATTGCACTTTTAACCTTTGCCTTTAATTAAACAATTTAAATAAGATTTTAATTCATCATTTTATTTGCTGTTTTTAATTGTCTTTTAATTCCTGCATTATATTTCACTTTATTGTATGAAATGTTATGATGTGAAGCACTTTGAGTCTGCCTTGTGGATGAAAAGCGCTATACAAATAAACTCGCCTTGCCTTCTCTAAACGTGACCCCTTTTAAACAATTGACTGGAAGAAGTGCCCCACTAGTGAACACTGCGACCGTGATGGAATCATTTGAGACTGAGCACAGGTCAGATGCAACGGCTGCATTATTTAGCAGGAAACGGCAGCAAGGTTAGAGAGGTGATATGATTATGATAATAAAGCCCTTATAGCAGAGCGTCTCACAATCTGAGCCAGGGCGCACGGAGGAAATTGTACGGAGTAACGAAGGACGCACGCAATGCATTGACTCAAGCCCCCCCCCCCCCCCCCCCCCCGTGCATCAACATGTCGCACCGGACTTCTGTGACAGGTACGGCGCCGCGTGGGCCCGTGATGAAGAGCGCGATAGCTTCCTTCACGGAGGCTTAGCGGACAGAGCGGACGCCCGGGGGAGGCGGGGGTGGGGAGGGGGGGGGGAGATACGGGGCGTCCCTCTGTGATTACATATCCTGTGACTGCTGATAATGGACCGTTTAACCCGCTGCCAATCACGACCACACGCGTTGTTTGGTTTCCCGCCGAACGTTAAATTGGGAGCAATTGTGCCGGCGACGCGCTAGACGTCTCATATCTCAGTCCATAAAGCGAAGGCAAACTTTACTTTCCATTTCACGGGAGATTAATTATTTCCAGGAAGGTGAGACAACCTGCAATGTCTCTGCTGGAGTGTTAATATCCATCCGTTCACTGCACTTTAAAATACATGGATTCATTTCCAATATCAGAGGGGGTTCTCCGTGGAGGCCGTTAATGGTTTGAAAGTGCTGGATCTTCTTCTGCCCAGTGCATGCTGGGATATGCACCACCCTCCAAACTCTTGATGAAGAGCGGAAAGGGAAGAAAAATGACTGCATCCGAATGACTGACTTAAAGCCGGAGCTGGTGATGGAAGCACATTCAACCCACACAGATGTTTGTCGATTGTGTCTCATCCAACTACCAATGAATTCATTTATCAGTATATATGTGTGTGTGTCTCCTTTCCTTACGCTAAATAAATGAATCCTTAAATAAGTTTCCCAGGTGAGAGAACCTTCTTTCCTTTAGACCAAACGACTGAAATATCCTGGTCGTGTTCCCGTTCGACCTACGAAACCCGAGACGAAGTCACGACAGTTTGAGCATTACAGCAGATCAAAATGACGTAGCAGTATTTCCCATGAAGAGAGGAAGCGGGAGGCCCGATCCTCTCCACCCATTATTCCCGGTGATCACTGACCCCCTTCAGACGGGCAGCATATGCCCCAACACCACCACGCGGCCCAGTCATTATGCTAATGGTGCTCGGTGTCAACACCCTGCTGCTGCACTGTGAGAGGCTGCAGCCTTATCACATCATTACACACCGTCACTGCCTTTAATGGAGTCCACAGCTCCCGAGCGGAAGGACGCCCTCTCCGCCGCCCGACTCGTTAGGAGATCTGACCGTCGGGGGCGACTCCACCGTCGAGCCGCTCGCCTCGTCCTCGCACAGGCTTCTGGTCTGCGAGCGCCGGAGGGGGGGTGAGGTGTTCTGATTACAGTCACAGCAGTGCATCGCCGTGCCGATATTGGATTTTTTATTTGATGGTAGTGCGGTTCGGCTGGAATGCTCGGCCTGTGGTGTCGCATCCGGATCCGGATTGACCCGAGGGCACTGACGGCTGCGAGGGAGCGACGCAGCTTTTCAAATGTGAAGAAAAATGTATTGAACAAGCTACTAATCTGAGGGACTTTAACCCAAACTTCAACTGTGTGCTACCTAGAATGTACTTCTAGTAATACGTTTACCTCACAGAGAACTATTACTGCTTTGGTTCTAAATTCAGATTTACTTCTAACCTATCCAGAATTTAAACTTAAACACAGGTTAAGTAAATCAGGAGTACACCGTGATGACAACACCTCTCTCGTACACAAATTAAACATAATATCTGTGTTTTTTCTTTAAAAAAAAAAAAATTGGAGTTAGGAAAGAATGAAACGTAAAGCGAGAGCTTTCTCCAATGCTAAAAGAAATGCCTCTGAAGCACTAATGAGTGAAGGGAACTTGCTTGCTTGTTTTAACACAAGCACTCAACCATTAAGCGCAGCATGGATTAAATGTGCCGGAGTATTTGGCTACGTGCTATTGAAACTTTTGATGAAAACAAGTGGTTGTTCTATCCGCTCGTGTTGACTGCAGCGATCAATGAGCAGCTGTCTGCTAACCCCTGAAGGCCCGCTCCTTGTTTATTGAAAGTTCGTTAATTGAAAGTGTCCAAATTGCACCAAATTCAACAAAGCAGTCACTTGGGATCTCAGCACGCCAAGTGCGACGTAGATTGGATAAACGCTTCTTGAGATAGAAGAACTCACAGACAGACGGAGAGGGAGTCCTTGCTGCGTATGTGGATCAACTTGTGCTGCCCGACTCTTAATTTAATGAAGGTTTCTTCTTCAATTCTGAAGTGAAAACTGTTGAAAAATGTACCTTTAAAACATGCAGTTCATGCATTTAACACAACCTTGGCTGGAAGGAGCAGGGGGTGTTCAGGGAGCGACTCTGGGTTCGGTTGCAATGAGCTGCTCATTGGCCATCAGATCGTCCTGCAGCCGTGAGGAGGAAGTTGCTGAAAGTGTCAAATGGATGTTGTGTAATCAAATGCACTGTGCATCTCCCATGAGTGAAAGTGCTTAACTGTGTGGGAAACGGAGACAACGTTTCCCCAAAGAAGACATTTGGCTAAAGTTCCAGAACACACGTGAAAATATGTCAAAACTTCATTCAAACAAGTAGAGGAACTTCTAGCAGCAGTGTGTATGTAGCAGTAGGTGCGTATGTCATGAAATGAGAGGAGTTGAACCTTTCAATGGAGCCAGCTGAGTGTTTAAAGTCAGAAGGGGGTGTGTAGATAAGCAGAAGACACAGGTTTGTGTCTCTTCACCTTCCACTACATGGTTATGTTGATCTTTACACCGCGCTCGTCTTGGATTCACATCCAAAACCAGCTGAAGGCCGAGGAGTCTGTTCATTAATTTGTCCCGTGGCGATACACAGTTGAAAAAGGGCTTGTGGAACTTTCAATTTCTTTGCTATCCCTCGCTAGGCAACCAGAAAGGTTAGAAATGCATGAAGACAGCTGGATAACAACGGAGTTCTAAGATTAGAAGCAAATGTTCTCAGCTACATTCACATTATTAGATCACCGCGTCGTCTTTACATCATGATTTGCAAAGACAAAGTAAGGCCGAGCATAATAAAGCAGCATTAGTTAAGCAATGTACAAACTAGTTTGAGCTATGAATGAATAGTATATAGTTATTTTTTTTTGTGAAAGTACAATTGTATGTCAATAACCCTGACAATAAACATGCGTCCTATTTAAACTGTACATTTTATCCCGTAAAGCTTTCCTCCCCATAAAATATGCTATGAAGTCTGCGGTTTTGTGATAATAAGTGTTCATAAATTGATTTTGGTCGTGATACTTTTTTCCAAGAGTAGCTGAACATCATTTAAATGACTTTTTTACAGCGCTGTAGCCCAAAGGTTTTACTTCTCAAAAGATTATTACCGAGCTGCAAAGCATAACAACTAAACCAGTGCTGAAACAATTACAAGTGATAAAACCCATTTTATGTGGCCTGTGCACATATCAGAAAGAAGGGATTATGCACAAACCTGTGCACCAAAAAGAGAAGCCTTTCACCTCTCAAATGTAAATTTGACAGCTCATGTGCACGGCTGGAATGGAAAGCCAACTGTTTTATTCTCTTTAGCACAAGCAGATAACAGATATTGATCTCCACTTGCACCTGCCTCTCCTGGACTTGACCCACGCAAGACGGAAACCAAGCCAAGAACCTTAAAAGAAAACTAAAAAAACCAATGAGCCGTTCCCCTGCTGTGCCAGCACCCTGCGCTCCTGCTAAACCACACTCTTCAAAAGGCGGCCACAGCCGACGTGCTTTGGCCAAAAGGTGTAGAGAGCCGGGCCTTTTTCTAGCTTCTCCAGCTTCCCTAATAAAGCTGGGAGCGTTTGGCAGGGATATTTGGGGGGGAAGCCCTAGATGAACCCCCCCCCCCTGTTGAACCCTCCTTTAAAGTGTGGCGCAGGTGAAATATGTTGGACTTTTTTCCCTAAAGCTGTACTCCTAAGCCATGTCAGCGATGACAACGAGGCCGCGATGTTTCAAAGGGAATGGGAACGAAAAGGGTTTTTTTTTTATTTTCCTAAGCTGCAGATAGCAAAGGATGCAATATACATAATATTTGTATTTTCTATATTTCTTCTGGGTGCCTGCAATGAATGTTTTGAGTCTTTCAGGCTTCTCAAATACCTTCAACTTTTTGTGATTAGTCTCTGTGACAAAGTCAAATAAACAGTAATTCTGTGAACGTCACTCAAGGGTGCATGTTTCAAAATTAGAAATGCTGTTCATACCAACTTCCCACCATCGAATATCAATGTTATATAAATTCAAATGAACATCTAAAGGCTCAAGGAACTTGATTGAGTAGCATTTCAGTGAGTGCATTTCCAGCCGGTGTCTAATGCTCCACATTGAAATGAGGACGATAACACGCTGAGAAAAGCTGCACAGTCGCTCTCGTGGCCGCGAGCCGCCGGCTTCAAAAAGAACCTCAGAAACCCGCAAGATCCATGGGAGCCTTCTGAGGTACCTTTGCATGATTGACAGACTGAGTGTATCATGCTTGCACAGTCCGCCACGCCTCAGTTACTTCAGGTCGCTCGAGGCAATCTCTTTGCAAAAATGTAATTTAGCAGCTCCTGAAGCTGGAAAGATGGCTGCTATGCAAACTGAAACTGAAATCCCCCCCCCCAACAAAAACACACCTTCAAAAACCCACACATTTTTCAGATGTTCTACTAGTGTGAATTCATGGGAATCACTTCAAAAATATCTGCACTGGTGTTCCCGTTGAGATTGAAGTTGCAAAGCCATAAACGGGCCGCTGGCCGCAATTACGCTCCATTAGATCTGGATGGCATCATCGCTGCTTCCTTATAAAGTCACAGCTCATCTCGCTTCCAACGGAGCACTAAATTAGTGCTGCGACAGTTCCCACGAAGGGCTGTTGGCGGCTTTAATTGTCAGCGGTTAAACGCGGTGCGACTGGAAGGCGGCCCGGCCGAACGTTTGGGGTCGTAAACCACTCGGAGCTGTACTCGCGCTTTGTGGAGCGCAGCAGAAAATCACTACTCCAAAAGGAACGTCCTTGACGTCCTCACTCTTGACGGCTAAAATCAATCCACGGAACAAAGCTGTGAGTGTCGGTATACAAACTATCTCATTCCTCCAAAAGACGCACAACGGAAGGCAAAAATATCTCATTCATTCATCCCTCGATCAACTGGCAGAACAAAATCGTCCTTTTCCCACTGTAGCCGGTGAAATTGGTTAAAGTAGAAGTGGATCTTTAAGTCCTTTTAATAACTCTAGTAATTAGTAGTTTTGTCCCTCTCACTTCAGTGTGTGTGCCTCTGAAAGGCCAAGGACACCGTGTGAGCTAAGTGGATACGACCGATGTCCTCGCAGTTATAATTGTATCATTACCACCCTGGTGAACATGATCATTTGTGTCTGCTGTAATGAACAGATTGAGGAGGACTGAGGGCGAGCGTCTGTCCGTCTCCAGAAACCCAGAAAACCACAGTAGATGACCCTAAGTGATGTTACACTTACAGCGGTATTTACGCTGCTGTTTGTCATTTAAGTGCAACATCCTCGAGACGGACTTGACGAAAAGTACACAACGAAAATCCACCATTGGAGTAAACGTAGAAGAGTATCGGACGTCTCATCTGGGAAAGACTTTCCTTCAGTCCTCCAAAGTCAACACCTTCATTGGGTTGCGCCCTTCAAAGGAGGTGACGGCTGAACTGGGACAGAGACCGCCTGATGTACATCTCAGCGCGCATGTCCGTGACCACCGTGTCACCGAGGGCTACAGGCTCAGCAAATGAACATTCAATGGCTTCCAATGAGAAGCGAGACCTATTTTTCAATAACCGTTGCGGTACAACGGAATTGTACATCAGATTGAGTAAATGTTAACGTCAGCAGCCAGATCCGAAGACATAACACTGTAGATATACGGTAAAATACTGAATAGCAGATTGTCTTGAATGAAAACGGCCCTTCAGGTAATCTGCATCTACTCCCGTTAGGCTACTTGGAGGAAATCAGATTTTTTTTTTAAGGCTTGGGAGCTTGCACGCTGCGTTCCAACGGGACTGAATGAGGGACGGTGCCGAGCGGCAATCCAGCAAGTCCTCTGGCTCGAGGATTACCACCCGAATCCCGTGCAGCTTAGAAGATGGTCGCGATGTTGAATGGGAATAAACGGGGATAAATAACTGCATGAGGACTGAGGCGAGGAAGCGGAGCAATGCCAAGGACAGCGTTGGCTGTGTGGGAACACCGCAGATGGGAAGTGGGACGTGGAGGGACGAGAAGGACACAACAGTGCACACAAAAGGCACACACAACCCCACACACACACCCACGCTGTCACTCAGGGAAGTGACTGTGATTCATTGCAGTTCTTTCGATGACCTTTTACCAGAGTGCTCACCCACTGTGACTCCGGCGCGTTACACTGTGGGCCCATTCAATCCTCCCGCTGCACACGGAGCTGCTCTCCTCGCAGAGCTTCACTAGCAGAACAGCTTTTACTTTCCAACACTGTTCTCTCTTCCATTATCGCCTAAAAAGGGAGGTTTGATTGTTGTTTTCAGCCCTTTCCTGCTGTTTTTGTACATTTTCCTGCAGCCGAGTGGCCTGTTTGTCACCTATAGAAAGAAAACACGTTGCAGAAGGACACGGCGTACAGCAGGTTGGTGGCAGAGGTTTTTCACTGCTGCATTTTGGCCTTACTTCTACCTTACTGACTGCCTGTGTGTCTACCAATGCCCCCTCTTCCTGCAGAACTGGGGAGGAGCAAAGTACAAAACACAGCCTATTAATCTTTAATGCCACTGTGCGTGAGAGACGATTCAGCCAGCGACGCTCGCCAATGCCATAAAAGACGGCGGCACACCGGCAGGTTGAATTAGGACAAATGAGGATTATCTCAACTGCTCCCAATCAATATGTCCCTTTCATTTAAGCTACGCCTGTCTGCGCACATAATATGATCCTCATTGGGGCAGCATGAGAACATTCAAGGTAGTTACATTCAGGTGGTCTCTGACCAAAATGAGCAAAACCTCGGCCACAAATTGTGTGTGTTTTGTGTGTTTCCCTGGATCCTGGTGGTGTTATTTGTGACCAGACTCAGCAGGGAGAAGTAAGCAGAAGCATTTGGCTTTAGCGGATTAGCTGTAGCACTGGCGTAGGTGCTGCACCCTAGTTGGAGACACATTGTGCTTCTCTGAGCTTATCTAGAAAACCCAGGACAACACACTCACACACACAAACTTGCAAACACGCACGCCTTCCATCCTGCTGTGGAAGACCTGCAGGGAGGCTCTGCCCTTGATTAGCTCAGTTCCAACCTCTAGGGATACGATTCCTGCAAGTTTGCAATCCCAGGAATCCGTTTGTATTTGTGTCACTTTGTAGCTGCAGCCAACCACCATTAAGGTGACTGTCTTCCGTCCACTGGTGTGCATCGCCAGAAGCCAAAAGGCCCAGATCATATCTGCTCATCTTTAAACACACCCTACAAGACCCCTTTCGGTCACAGCAACACACAGACAGGATGGGTAAAATCCCCCACAAATAACCTGCTTAATCCCAGTTCATCAGTCCCTGGGGTGTGTGGGACATGGATACCACGTTATCAGCCAGGAACATCTCAGCAAGCAGGCTTGGGACAAACGGAACGGGAAGCTTTTACTGAACCGGCAACCATAGCATCCAATAGGAAGTAAAGGAATAAACTGAAAGGATGACCAAAACAAATACAGTACCAGTCGAAACTTTGCACACATTTTCTCCTTCGAAGAAATTAGGACTTTATCTCAGAGAAAACTATACGCCAACTAATCACAAGTTGCTGACTGACCGAGCTGATGTTTCGCTTTGAGGACTAAATCCTATCCCCAGACGTATTTGTTTGTAACCAGTGTACAATTAAAGCTATCTGGAATTAGCGAGCTAGCTAGAGCGTTAGCACACAACTGGCTAGTCTGCTACACTGAAAATGTGCTGCAAATTGGGATGATGTGCGGTGGGTGCAAAGGTCGGCTGGCATCACTCGCTGCTAGCGAGAAGGATAAGCTACCTAACGAATGAACTAATCTCTTTATTGCTCGCTGCAAACAAACTTCTACTTCTATAGCACTTGCACCAAAGTCATCGCGTAACAGCGGTGAGTGGTAAAAAACGAGAGAGAGAGAGAAGTAGAAGAAAAAAATGAAAACTGCTGTGTTGTCAGTGGAGATAGACTGGAGATCAGGGACATAATGAAGGGCCTCCTGAGAGCCTGTCAGCTAAGGGGACATCAGAGGGTCAGTCCCTCGAACCAGGGAATTCGGCTGCTCCGGAGCTAAATGAAAGCCAGCTGAACAAACAGAAATAGCTCCTTAGGTTTCATGTGTCAGCCTCACACTGGGTACTAATCGTGTTACCCATAGCAGAAAAAAAAAAAACTGTTCTGAGGGACAAATAAAACTGCAGAAGAAGCCCTAAGCGGTGATGGACGGCAACTGGAGTCATAGCATTTGAATCAAACGCAAGTTAATTACGTCCAATTAAGTTGAGCAACTAGTGGAGTAAAACTCCACTTTTACATGTCAAACAAGGGAGAGTCAGTGTTTGAGTTGCACATAAGAGCCGGAGAAGAATTAGCGGGAGCAGCAGGCGCTGATGCTGCCATTGATGATGGTAAGAGTGACCCACGAGGGTTCCTTAAACGCAGGATAATTCTCCACAACAACCTCCTGAGGCCATTTGTATGGAAATACGCCCGAAATATCTCTGCACATATGAAAGTACTTGACTTGAGAGCGTTCTATTTAACTGCTGTGACTTTTCCCTAATGCGCTCACCTATAAACATCTCCAAGGACGCGCCCTGGTGGTGGAACGGATGAGAAAAGAAGTGCACCGAAAAAGCTCTTGAGGGGCTATGAGGGGAAAAAAGGGGAAAAGTGGGAGATTATTTTAGAATAGAGGAAAAAGATTAATGTAAAGTGGAGAACGTGTGCAATGAAAAAAAAAGATATGCACCGTCGAGATGCACTTTAGACCCACACTGGGTTTTTACCACCATGGTAAGAGATATAAAGAGCAGCACCTATGGTAACAGCGGCCATTTGGGAGGAGGGTCACTCCCTGTAGCATTCGGCTAGGAAACTGGGAATTATGTTGTTTGTCCTGAGCTGATGCAACTACTCTCAACATCAACTGCCTCGGCTCGGTTGCTCAACCTGATGTCAGCCAAAACAACAACAGCAGTCCTAATGTGTGTGTGTGTGTGTGTGTGTGTGTGTGTGTGTGTGTGTCCTCTGGTGCCAGGTGATAGAGTAGACCTGTAGGGACTCCGACAATGTCACTGACAGCGTCAACCCAAGCTGGGGATAATAATCCGCAGTAAACGACCATTAGCACAAATGTGAGAAATAACAGTAGCGGAGCAGCATCAGCTGGTGTGACACGTTGAAAGTCAGTTGTTTCCATCGGTGGTAATTGGAGCGTTGACACGAGGTCTAGGAGGATCGCCTGACTTCCTGTGTGGCACCAACGCTTTCACAGGATTCCGGTCTCACAGGACTTTTTCGATTGCGCAAACTTGATCCCATGGTATTAACAGCTCGCTTTTTTATTTTTCTTTTAGTAAGTACGAATAATTTGTTTTAAAACCGCATCGAAGATGCTGTAATATTACTGAAAGTTAAATCAACCCCTCTTATGTGGGTGGAACAGCATGCATGTCACATGTCCCATTCCAAAGACGTGCAGGCTAATGGGAAGGTGTACATGAGAACCCAAGTTCCTCAGTAGCTATACTGGACCACCCCCCACCAGTAATACACATGAACATCTGGCCTTTGTCTTTAGTGGTAAAGGTTACAATCAGCATCTATTCCCGAGATAAATTACTTTCATAGGGATGGAAACATGACACTTGGGTAGACATGATAAATCGCTCCAAAATTCCAACACGATTGAAAGGATGTTTCCATCTACTACTAGTACTATACTACTACTAGTATGTTTACCGGTGTGTCAGCTGGGCAATATCCTTATGCAGGTATACTATGACTACTGATTTACAGAAATATCCAATTCCACAGCAGGTGAGTAGGTAAGTAGGAAAAGCTGAAGGTCTTTTTGTCTAAATTTGGGTAGAACTTTATTTGCGATTGCACAGACGGCCTTTAAATGAGTTGAGTACCTTTAGTGCAAACAGAAACACACAGTATGTGTAGTCCATGAGGTCTCTTGCACTTCATGTGTTTGTGCCTCTGCAGAGCCAGCGGGCCAGTGGTGATCCCCGTTTCGGCAACTGAGTGCTGACAAGACCAGTTAGTTGTTAACCACCACCTACTGCCGGGCTTCCTCCACCATTCCAAAGTATTCCCTTAACATCAAGTATGCAAGGTGAGGATTCATAGCCGGACTGATCTCTTAGGACCATCGAGAAAGACGTCAGCTCTTATGAAGTGATTCATCTTTAATGGAGTAAATAACGACAAGGCCTTCATGGGCATGCTGGTGAGGCGAAGAACATCATTAGTGCGTGCTTACGTTTCGGATTCTACATGTGAGCGTATTTTGCCTACGCAGACCCGTTTCCCCTTTTTAGAAATTAGGCAGATGGCTTTAAATATTAACATTCTCTCGCTGGGTGTGCAAACCGGGCAGGCGTCCTGCGTGTTACCGCAGAGGGAGGGAGGATATGCCGCAGCTTCTTCGACTTTTAGCGCCCAAGAAAAATATGAATCAGTCAAATTGGATCGCGCCCGCACCGTCCACATGCCGCAGGAAACAACTCCGTGAACTGAACCCCCGCCTCACTAATGGATGAAAGGCCCAATCTTCATAAGATAAAACGCATTTTCAATAGAAAAGGGGAATCTATTTGATGGATGTTTTTTTGTCAGTGTTTTTTGAAAGATTGTCTATTGTGCAGATTTACTAAGCATTACAAGACATGCTATTTAAATGAGCAAAATAGGCCTTCAGGGAATTTAAAATCAGTCCAAGAACCTTTGTAAAACCAAAAAGAGGGAGAGCACAATTGTGGCCCCATGAAATGAGTGAATGCCGGACTTAGGGCTGGGCGGTGTGACCAAAAATCCACATCACGGTATTTAGAAAGATTCTGACGGTATCCCGGTACGTGACGGAATGGCTTTTTCAAGTAAACACATTAATTCATTGACCCCGAAAAGGACAGCTGTTCGCCGCTCGCTGGCCAACTTGCTCGCGTGTTAGCTTGTTAGCGTGTTAGCTGGTTAGCTTGTTGTGGCTGCTGGTGTTGCCACCAGATGCTCGACAGACTTTGCAATAAATCGTTTTTCGATCTAACGGAACTTACGTGGGATTTTCCAAAACCAAAAACCCTCCAAACAGACACAGCTCCTCTCTTGGGCACAAGTTGTGTTGCTGCATCTCTTGTTGTTCCTCCTGTTTCGCTCTTTTCCGTGTTTTCATGTAGCAACAGTTACTTCTTGTTGTGAACTGTACCCAGCATGCAGTTTGCCGGGGTCATTTTTATGAATGTACAATTATTAGTGTTACAAATTGTAACAATGTGTCACAAGCTGTTGTGTCGTGGAGTTTTACCCTGTTAGAGTGTTAGTTGTGGGTTATTCATTGTTGTTCAAAGATAAATAGCTCAGATTGATGACCACGAAAACGTGTAAAAATAAATTCTGCCGCCTGCTGAAAAAGCAACGCCACGAGTTGTTGTGGCGCAACACCGGTACGCGGTACGTGAGAAATCTCATGCAGTTTGAACCGGTATGCCGCCCAGCAACAACCGGACTGAAGTCTCTGTTTAAATCTCCTGGTGCCCCTTTAAACACCTCTCTTAGTACAAGTAAATAATCTCATCCTCAAGCATTCAGCTGCACATAAAGACATTTATGTGGATACAATGCTCACATTTAATTGCGATTTAGGGCCACAGCCAGACATAATCTCCCGTTTATAAAATGCACGAGGCAATTAAATTGTTCTGTGAAACATCTATCCCAGACTGATGGGCTTTGTTTATTACTGAAATGAAACAAAGGAGGGGATACCGGAGTGTGCTACGTAAGACATGTTATATTGAATATCACCATACTGTACAGCAGGATTATAGCTAATCCAATCACAATAGAAGTTAGAGCTGCCTTAAGGGAGCCACCTCCAAACATGGATAATGCCTCCACAGCCAGTAGAGCCGTAGCTTCCCAATTTACATAGTTGATCTAACAATCAGCGTGTCCCAGCCCTCACTCGTACGGTGGCGGACCGGAGTGGGTTGGAGTGGATTTCTGGATAAACCTCTTTAACCACTCAAATCAAACACGGAGGCCGCCAGACGCTGGATGGGTGGCTTGCGACCGCCCGGCTCTCAGAGCGTTTAGCGAGTTTAGGCTCTGGCTGCGTCCCAAAGACAACCGCGGCGAGCATCAAGCAAATCCTTCAATCCGACTGCCGAGCCCGGGCTTCTTAATAACAAAAGGCCATTAGATCCATCACAGGTACCCTCAGTCGACTCTCAGCACGGGCCAGCAATCGGCACGCCGACACCCTCGGGCAAGGTAACCCCAACACGCACCATCAGGTTTTCATCAGAATTTAGCAAGACTTAAAATAAAGTGGAGCTCTGTTGAACAAATACATTACATTACATTACAGGTCATTTAGCAGACGCTTTTATCCAAAGCGACTTACATTACACTTTAAACCCATGGCTTTTTCACATTTTTGCCCAGGGAGCAATTAGGGGTTAGGTGTCTTGCTCAGGGACACTTCGACGGAACATGAGGCAGCCTGGAATTGAACCACCAACCTTGTTGGTGGCGCAACCCCTGCGCCACGACGACCCCAAATACAAATTCATTGATGTAAACCCAAATAAAAGTGTTCAATCAAAATGTGAGCATGTTTAGAATAGAGGGTGGATACCCGACCCGAGCCTGTCGGTACCCGTCAGGACCCGACGGGTTCGGATAAATATTTAGAAAATATAGTCGGGCTCGGGTCGGGCTCGGACACATCAGCGCGATAAGGCATTGAACATTCTATATTTAAAATGTACATAGTTTTGTGTCGTGTGTATTCTATTTCTCCGTTTTTGCGTTGTATATAATTTATTTTCAACGTGCTCGTGTGTTTAACAGCGCTTGTTTGTTTGAGCGAGTATATTTATCTGTTGATGCCTGAGTTTAATAAAGGCAAGCTATTTATAAAAAAAAAAAACGTGAAGTTGGACTCTGGCCCAACTCTGTCTCTCTCGGACAGGAAAAGTCGGCCCGATCCATGCTCTAGTTTAGAACTATATGTGTACATTTGCTATAGAAAGTTTAAAATGGCCCTATTATGGTTTGCGGGCTAACAGGCTATCTAACGATCTAACAAAAACACTTTTAAGCAGGATAGCTTGGAAGAGAAACTCATTTCTTTTTCTTTGACAAAATCCTGGCTGAATTAATTTGAGCCATATGGCAAAATAATGGATTCAAAAACGAGGACAGAAGGGAAAAAAAATAGACTTTTAGTTGATCGTCCTGCTCCATCAGAGTCCTTGCTGGACCTGTATCAGCATCGGGAAACTTCAATGGTTGAGTTTGTCCGTTAATGTTCTTCTAGGGACTTGATTATGTATCTACATCTATTTAAAAAATACAGTCATGATAAAGCGCAAGTAAATTAGGAGGTTTAAGTTTTGATGTGACAGAATTAAGCGTAATCTAGTGTGAATTAGTGTTGTGCTTAAACAAATGAGGATCCTTGTTGGTGCATTCCAGTCATACCTAAAAGAGACCCTGCAGATTTGTCGATGATCTATATGAAATGATACCTAAAGTTTGACCGAAGCATCAGCAAATGATTCACAACAAGCTGACAGCACCAGGGTGGTACCCGCCCACCGTATGCGAATCCATCTTCCAAAAGCAAACCATGACTTTACAGTGTGCATCTGTAGCTTGTGGACTTGTTCCACAAAACACAGTGGACATTTCATGAGCCAAAAGGCAACAAAAAAAACAAACTCATTGGCATTAAGCATTTCAGACGCTCAAATACATCAAATTAAAGAAGATGTCAATTCTTAATGCAAGAAATGAGAACAATTGTATCGTTCAACAATGTATAGGTATTGTTTGTCTTTGGGGTTTTATCAGCTATCAGAGGAGAGAGCTGAACAATAAAACTCAACCGCATTATTATTAGATGAAAATTAATCACTGACAAGTCTCTAAATAATTAACTGAAATGAATGGCTTGGAATCCAAAAGCCAATGGCAGCCTTTGGAAAATGGCCAAGAGGAAAGTTAAAGACCATTAGTGGACAAAAAATGCAAAGCTCCTTGAACCAGAGGTTCGAGGGTAATTTAATGAACAAATTTAAGTTGCTGAAATGGAAGTTACCCTTTACCCTCACCCAGTGTGCAAATTACCCGCTGGACACCGGGGGGTGGGGGGGGGGGGGGGGGGGGGTGCTCCCCCCCCCCCCCCATGGAGCTCCTTCTCAAGTCTTACAGAGTCAATGTGCAATATAGACAGAAAAGATTTCGTGGATCCAAGCCGCTGCGATGGTTAATCCCACAGCCCACCCTCACAGCCACTAACCCATGCAACCACTGCGCCCTACAACAGCGTCTACGGCGACCATGCAATTAAATAGTCCCAATGCAGAAATTCTGTCTCACCATGTAAATGCCTTTCAACGCCAGGTTTCCTCAACTACGCAACATCTGCACTGCAGACCATTTGCAACAGCGCCTGTCTGTGTTTTTTAAACACTGTTGTGCAGTTTAAGTAATGAATAGGCTACTGATTGACACTAAGTACGCATTTAAGAGTGATTTTTGCAAGATTGCACGTGTCAAGTGATTTCTTAACGATTTTCCAGAGATCCTCTGGCCCTTTCAGGGCTCTTAAGTGTCGATCAATGAGTCTCTGCCCTTCACAACCTGAAGAATTGCTAAAATGTTCACATGTGCAACATCAGTGTTCCACAGATCTTGCTATTTTTCCTAAAATTTCCCAACACGCGTGCCAATGTTAAAGGTTGACGCCGCTTGACCACAGAGGTTTCTCACACCGACGCTCGCTCTCCCTCATCGGTCACCATCATGTCATACGCTCATTGCGGGTCAATGTCAGGTCTTTAGAGATCTCAGTCTGGGGCCCACGACCAATACGAACGTGCTCTTGAAAGAAAACAATGCATTAAAAGCTGACACACTGTCAGCTGGGGATGCTCACTCTGAAACACACACACATCCCGACTCCCGCTCGGTACAGCTTGAGACACGCCCCATGGCAGAGGGAAGAAAAAGCTCCACGGAGTGGCTACATTTGACTCCATTACATGCTGAGCCTTAACCCCATGACAAGTAAGGGAGGGAACACCAGCGATTTATCAAAACATATGGCCAACGAGCAGAAGATCAATCTGCAAAAAGGCTCAGTTTTGGACTATTTGGACAGCAGCCGTCCATCATCGCCTGCTGCTAGCGACGGCGTGCAGAGCTTGATAATAAGAATAGGACGACAAATGAAAGCTTATCACTTACATTTTCTTCTTCAAGATTTGGCTATTTCTTGCATTGATAATCTAGAAAAACTTTGTAAACACACGAGAATAAAACGGAAGTTTATCAATTCATTAAAAATATAGATTAGATAGAAGGAACAAAATTGTAAGAACAGCCTCGATAAAATCCTCACGGTAGCCGTCCATGAAGCCAGCCAAAGGTTTTTTTTTTACATCCTGAGTTACTGGATATTTTTTTATTTTGGTCGCATGAACGCCGGCTCAGCTCGAGCTGGTAAAAGCGCGGTCCTACCTTCGCAGTAAGTCGAGTCCCCGTGGATGGAGGCATATCCGGCCCTGCATTCACACTCCGCTTTAGTATTCCGGTTTTTACAGTCGGAGTTTTCGCCACAAACGAGTCCCTCTACGCAGAAGTCGTACCCTGAAAGAGAAGAGAAAAGAAGGCCTCTGTTTGCTTGGGACTGTACGAGGAGAAGGTTTATGACTGCAGTGCATTTTTGCTGCAATGGTAAAAAAAAAAAAAAAAGAAGATGCCCGGCACCGTGTGCGATGCCACTTCGACACTCGGCAAAAGAACCAACTGTGACCAAATGACCGCGACGCGGACCCCATGTAAGGGGACATACGTGACGTTCACAACACGGCTCCGTCAGCTGTGAAGGGAACTGACAGACGGCCAGGCCCCCCCCAAAGGACGCTGAACATCCAACGCAGGGGCTTCAAAAAGCGCTTCCTGTTCTAGAACACTTATCTTGAGACGGATGAAATGCTTAATGAGCTACTCGTGGCCGGCTGGGAGTGCGGCGGAGCTAATTCACTCTCTTCTGCAGTGAGCGGTGGTCCGAGAGGTGCCCGCGGACGCTTTTCTGTCAATGACCGTTTGGAATCCAAGAAGAGCACAGCTGCCACCCGCCAAAATAAAGCCAGCCCCGCGCCGCGATTTCAAGGTCACGGGGGAAGCGTCGTCTTTGACGGGAGTCAGCGGTGAAGGAGACACTAGTGCCCCCCCCTCCCCTTTCCACCCCCGTTTACATTATTATCTATCCGAACATATGGCGCTGCTGGGAATAGAACCCTAATCCGCTGCGGCGAGGGATTGACACTTCAACCCGTGTTAAACAGACCCGACGAAATGTGACGTGCGACACGGGAGCAGGCGGACGGACACGCGGAAAGGTGAACGTGTGCTGGGAATAACACCGGCGATCACGTTTAAACGAAGATGGCGCTGGCCTTTTAAACGGAAAAACTGAAAACTTCTGTAAAATTTTTGGGATTTTTTCCATTTCAGTAAAAACCGAAGGGCATAAACACTGTGTGGAGATCTAGTTACCAATTGACTAGTGGTGGAGAGCCCAGTAGATGATTGGTAAATGAGTGTGTGTGTGTGTGTGTGTGTACATGAGGGCTTAATGGAAGAGACAATGTAACCATCGATCTTTAAAAAGTAGCTTTTACTGTGTAAACTGTCCTCTTCTTCTATACATCATCCCCCCCCAGTATAACTTCTCGTTCCGCTCTCTTCTCTTTTATCCGTCATCTCCCTCATTTCTTTTTCTCACCTCTTAACATGTGAGGTTTTAGTCGTATTGTCCAAAAGACAGAAGGAAGACAAACCTCTGCACACATTGCAGCACCTGCCGTCCGGTAAGATCTGCTCGGCGGCGGTGCAGTTGAGCTCGGGGCAGGTTTCCGTGACTTTCACCATCAGGCCGTTCTGGGAGGACAGGGCGGAAGCAAAACATTACGATTTTAACGCTTGGGGTCGAACGTGTGAAGGTCTGTGCACTAAACAAGATTTTCACCAGAACGATCACACCTTTTGATGAATGAAATGACAGAGTGGGATCTGTTCCAGGACCATCACTCACAGTAGAAAACTTCACCCCACGGCTCATCCATATAACCTATTTTTTCTGGTATGCTGTTTTAAAAAATAAATAATGTTCCGCCTCGGGGTCCGGTGTTTACATTGGATGTAATCAAAATTGACTTTAGGGTGTCAATTGACTTTGAGGCATTTTTGAAGGACACAGCAGCAGACGCACATCTCCTTGTGTCTATTTCCCTGGAATAATAACCTGTTACCCGTTACATAACGGTTAAAGTTTTCCGAAGGAGTAAGTTAACATTTTGCTATGTTATTATTGCTTTTAGAACTTTATTTCCGGGCTCTCCAGGGAGCTGTTTCCATGGTCACACTGCCCACAACAGACTGACGGGGGATCTGGAGTTTGAAAAAAGCGCTTTGAGTGTTTGTGAGACTAGAAAAGCGCTGTGCAAGTAAATAACAAATCCCTTTGTCAGTTAATAGATTCCAGCCTGTATGGTTGCCATCCAACTAACGACCCCTGAGTGACAGATTTCATGGATATTTCATATTGTGTTTAATGCATATTAATGCAATTCATGGACTGTACAACTAATGCAATAATAATTTTTGTATGTCTGTATTTTTAATACTAGACATTTAAAAGGCTTCTTTTTAAATGTTTTGCTAATGTAGCTTTTCTCCTCTTATGTTCGGCTCCTCTCATAAAGGCCTACGGGTAGAGCTATATAATGCCAGTTACAATATTATATAAGACATCAAAAACACATCTTTTTTTTTATTGTCTGTGTAAATATCCCTGTTTTCCCTTTCTGTCTGAAACGCAAACCCCAGAACATCCCCAAAAGTTGTATTATTTAGTTTTAATTAATTACAGATATCATAAAAAGAAGTCCTACTATGACCCCTTTAAGATAAATAACAGGGAGGATGACATTGCATTTTGAAATGTATCCAACCATCACGGGAAATTAAAAGATGCTTCAAGATGTGAAACAAAGAGAATACTGTGAGATATCTGTAAAAGGCTGCCGGTGGGATGGCTCTACAAAGGAGGGCATGAATACAGATAGCAGGTGGGATGAGGACAGGCGCCACTGAAGGTTGGAAAACAAAGAGATGGAACACTGTGTCCTCTTCCGCTGCTGCCGTTAAAACAAATAGCAGGCAGTCCTTCTGCTCTGTTGGATCAGACGTCTCAAGGTCGGAAATATTGACTCAAACCCTCCTTCAATGCCGGGCTATTCTAGGAACCATGCGAGCCGCTTCCTTGTGTCGTAAGCTGGATGTCCTGCACCGAACAGCAGATAGATACAAGACGGAGCGACCAAAGACCAACAACAGAAATAAAATATACTTAAAAATCACAGTCCAAGGTGCTTCTATTGATAATGATTTAAAACCCACAGATATTCACCTCCACCAACCGGACCAAATTCAGTTTGCATCCGTGTCTGTACAAAATGTCACAACCTCATCAATTCATCCCAACATTTGTGTGACATTTCAGGATACTCTCAGTTTGTGAAGTCACATGGAGGTCTGATTACCACGTTTTAACACGTTTAAGATAACCTTAAGTTGTTATTGTTCGCATCACTTTTTTTTATTTTCATTCCCTGCAGTTGTTCCTACAATATCAACGTCACAATAACGTGCTGAACGCGAGGTCACAGTAACCTTGACCTTTGACCACCAAATTGCAATCAGTTCATCCCTGAGTAAGGATGGCGAGCAGAAAGTACTGACGGATGAGCCAAAAACATTTCAGCATTGTTTTTTTTGGTGAAATTTGAGCTACTGAGTGCCACTAATCCGTCCACATGGCACAGCGTATTGTGCGTTGTGTGTTGTACAGGCGACAGAGCCCCTATAGGATTTGTTGTGTTATATAATCAAGATGTCTCTTCTTCTATTCCCTCCATATGTCAAAGCCTGTATTTGTTGATGTTTTCCCCACTACATGAAGAGATGAAATGGAAATACAAATACATACATGCTGGTAAATACTAATCAGAGACCCCCTGAAAGCCCCGGAAGCGAACTTCCCCTTCGGTCGCCGAGTTGGGTTCAAATCTGGATTCAAATCTGGGAGTGGAGGTGGGATGTAATTGCTCAAATTACTGATGTTTTGAATTGCCTGAGCGCTCGTTAAAAAAAAAGGGTGAATCTTTGCAAACAATTACATGCAAAACATGCAAATCTTCCCCCTTAAAGATAAATGCCTCCCCAGTGAAAAAGCTAAACCTCGGCTCAATGGTGAATTGGAAAAAAACGACTCTAATTATGAGCCACACGTTAATGAAGCTTCTGTTCAAATCGGGCCTTTGTGTTGGTGTGTTTCATATTCCTGCTAATTACCTGGCAACCCCCCCCCCCCCCATTAGAGAGACGGGAAAAAAGGTAGATTGAGCAGATTGGGGGACGGAGGAAAAACTAATTTCGGGCCCGCTGGCTAATTGAATAACACACAGAGCGGTCTGCCGCTAATAATCACTGCACTTTTACCATGAAAGGGAAGTGCTGCGTGCTGTGTTTGATTGCAGACACAATACTGGTGCCAGAAGTGTGGCCTTGGATGTTTACACCTTACCTTGCATTCCCTGCAGCTCCGGGATAAAAAGCGCTGGCCTTCAGAAAAGGTCTGCCCCCTGTAGGAGCATTTCGCTGCAAGGGGGGAAAAAAAAAAAAAAGAACATTACTGCCTTAAGTGACTACGATACACCACAAAGATAAGAACTACTGAGACAACAATCCGCTGCACGCCTGAAGCTCTGCGTCGTTGATTCTGTCAGAGACAAAAGTTGTCCGTGGCTTGTGTGCATGAGCGGAGGGGAGATGAAACAGCGCATTACGAATACAACAGAGGAGAGCCCTCTGCACGTCTCTGCGCCGGTGAAGCAGCAATGGGAAACAAAGCGGGCGCTGGGAAGTCCCGCTTTCCCCCACCTCAGGGTGCAGGGCCGCCCCCCCCCCCCCGCACGGCGCCCAGCCGCCGCCGCCGCTCCGGACCGCCGCCCGCCCGCCCGTTTGTGCCAAAGCTCTGATGTTCACGAGGGAGGAAGAGGGAGCGAGAGGGAGGGAGGGAGGGAGGGAGGGAGGAGGGGTGGAATTATTCAAAAGATGAACTATCCTTGAGGGATTCAGTGTTTTTGCAGTATGGAAAGAGCGAGAGAGCGAGAGACACGCTGTTCTCTTTGGGTCTGTGAGCCGCTGCCAGACCCCCCCCCCCCCACCCCCCCCGTGTGCTTCCTACTAGAAATAGAGCTTCCATTTCAGCTTCCACGAAAACCAACTTGTGATCTCGGCTCCTGCAGATGGTTTATTTTGGTTTTATTGTGGCAGCGGAGCGGCAGCCACCGGCAGCAGCAGCCCCTCTCCCTTTGTTTGCATCTGCTGTGGCTCTGGTTGCAGTGGTACCTTTTAAATGGTGTGAAGCTGAGCATCCACGCAGGGCCAGTTCAGTTCTATGCAAACAACCTGTCTTTATTTTAATATGCAATAACCCCTGTCCTCAAACGTTTGTGGGTGTTCAAATATTATTTCGTCTTACTATCAAAGAACAGCAAGGAAGTGACAACTGAGCGCCGTGATGGTTTTGGGGCAAACTGGAGCGATTATTTACGCCAACTAAAAGTTTTTTTTTGTGCAAATGACAGGCTGATTGACGTGTTAAGTGTCAGACGTTATGAAAGCGTCTCCATTGACATGCATCGGGGTGAAACCAAAATGCTGTTAGAGAATAACACAGCAAAAGAGGAGCAGGTTTTAGATTAGGTAGAAAATGGGCGTGAGCGTTTCTCCCGCCTCCGCCTTCTCCTCCTCCATCCGAGCGCCGTCGCTACTCACGGCGGCATTTCTTGCAGCAGGTGCCGTCGACGTGCACGGGCAGCCAGTCCTCCGAGCAGTTCGCCGGCGGACAGAAGATCCTGCGACACTCCACCACGCCGTTCTGTAACGGAGACACACAAATCCAACGCTCACCGTCAACGTTGGCTTCTGCCTGCAGGACTGCAAGAAAAGAATCAACACCTGGCACGCGGCTCTTTTCACTGAGACATGAAAACACGCTCTGCCTGGCAAAAGTTAACATATGTAACACATGAGGTGCGATAGGTGTGTGTGCGCGCGCTAATCAACACCAGTTACATTACAGCTCAACCCCCGAATGTGGGAGGTTTTAGGAACAAGAGGCATGCAAAATAACCCCTGTTCAAAAGCTGAACCGTTCAGAAGCCCACATTCAAGAATGCGATTGTTTTGAATTGAAAAAAAAAAAAAAAGATTGTAATGTGTAAAGATTCAGTTGACAGGTTGGTCGTCGAGCGCTGGATGGCGAGCGTTGGATGCGGGCGTTGGATGTGGGCGTTCTGCTGATAGCAGGTACTTATTCCGGCCCTGAAGGACTGATATCTCTCTCTCTCTGTCTCTCTCTGCGAGCGCCTCCTCATTTGGTGAGTCATCAAAAACGGTTCCCCCCGAGGGACGCGGCGGTTATCAGTTAATGGCATGTCCACGGGAGGAAATCGGGCCGACTAAACTCCACCCTGTGCTTGACGGGCAACGATGCAGCAAGTCTAATTCCCCCCCGAGCCGGGGGGACGGCCTGATTCGACACATTTCAAAGTCTGGCTCCCGCAGTATGTATGAGTGCAGGCAAGGAGGCTTATTAGGCCGTTTGTGTGTGTGTGTGTGTGTGTGTGTTGCGGAGGGGGTTAGAGGGGGGCGCTTGTTAGTGGGCGGGCAGAAGGCAGGGAGACACGATGCTGGGACTGCCAGCGAGGGAGGTCGGACGGGAAGACGAAGTTCAGCAAGCGCCGAGAGCGGCGGGAAGAAGAGTTTGAGGGACCTTTCTGAGGCAAACAAGATCCTGCTGTGATGCACCAACAACGTGTGATGCTGACTGGGTGTTTTGGTTTCATAGGACAGCCTGCATTTCCCTTCATCGTATCTTTGTTATTAGCCTTGTATTTGAGCCATCCTGTGTTAAATAAAAATAAATGTGGCTTCTTCCAGGAAAAGAAAAATCCAGGGTTCTTAAGCCTGAACTATTGAGTTATTGATTTTGCCTGATTTCCTGTTGTCTTTCCACTGTTAATAGTAAAAGGTAAGAATTCCAAATAACATGTATCACACATGATTCCATTCAGCGAGAAATCCCTTCTTCCTCCTTCCTGTTGCTTTCTTTGTCTAGCCTCCAACATTCGGTTGAACGAATCATCTTGACCCGACCTACGATGGAGATTGCTCTCGTATGGAAAGCGCCAGATAGTTCAGAAGCGGGCGGCTCGCTCTTTGATCGCGCGCATGAAGGTGACACTCACCGTGCACGCACAGTTCCTGCAGTTCTCCGGCTCCACCCACAGCTCCTTGTCCCGGTACACCAGGCTGTTGGCGCTGCAGGTCCTCTCGCAGTGACAGCCCTCCAACTGGGTCAGCCGAGACTCCGCGTAGTTCAACTGAAGACGAGGACGGAATCGGGAAGTCACAGAAACCAAATCACAAGTCCCCCCCGCCCCTTCTACCCGGGTCGGTTCTCACTGAGGGCCTCCGCTGGGAGGTGCTCATTAAAAGGGCACAGAATAATAAGTGATCGTCATTCGGCTCACGCTGCAGACCTCGGGCTATAATCTACTGAGAAGTGACAGCCGCCATCCTCACTCCTCTTTTATTCACACGCTGATCCGCCCTCCCCTTCTTATTCCTTATTTCACGTGCCAACACTCGGCGCGGTTGTCACTTGGGCCGAGGTGACGCGTCTTTGACAGACTAAAGCGTCACAGGCCGCGAGGCCCGCGGACGCCGCGCAACTTTAACCAGGATTTAACCACCATGTTTGCTAGAAATTCTGTTTCTATTCCATCCGGTGCGTCAAGTCCTTCCTCTAGTGATGTCTAAGAGAAGGACCTGGATGGGGACACTCGCCCCGTCGCTGCGAATGTTTAGCTCAATCTGGTGCTGGATAACTTCACGTTGATTGATCAAAGGAGATGAATTGATGATAACCTGATATTTGAACAATCCAGCATGCAAAGGTACACTCAGTGTAACCACATACATGTATTATAAATATATAAAATATGATCAGCAGTGCCGAACACAGCTCCTGTTTTAATGGGCAGACCCGCCACTACATCCATGAAATCCCTTTGTGGGCTTTGAGTAGCAGCTGTCTGGTGACGACAACAAGAACAGTTCACATGTAAGCTAAGAAGGTCGGGGGAATTCAAAAGGTCCAATTGATCCGAGCCGCGCGGGTCAAGTCAGAAATCGCAGGTCCACTCGAGACACTGGAGAACGCTCCTCCACGCTTCCTCCGCCCACGCTGCTCCTTCGGGGACCTGCCGGGGCCACGGAGGAGTCAGGAGGAGAGGGCTCGAATGATAGAGGCTTCTCACAACAGACCAAAAATAAAAAAATAAAAAAAGGAAATTGCTGGATGTCACTTAGGCTTTCAACTTCATGTGGAAGAGCGCCGGCTGCTTTCTGGAGATCCGTGCGCGCTGTGAGCGGTAGAGACGTGTCCTGTCAAACCCCCCCCCCCCTCCTCCCCCCCAAAACAAAATGTTTGAAATGCACTTCCAAAGGCTGAGAGGCTGCCTGGAGGCACCGCGGAGGAATACGGCTCCTGTGCAACGCCAGCATCAAATGGCGCGGCAGTATCACACGGAGCCGTCGGAGGCTAATAGGCATCTATGTGCCAGAGACACGCGAGAACAACAGCAAAAGGGAAAAGATGAAGGACTCACCTTTTTAATGCGTTTCGCTTGCATGCACGTCTGGAGGATTTGTCACGCGAGGTTTCCATTCAGGACAATGAAACAAAAGCACGCTGACACTCATCTAAAAGCTCAAAAACTGCAGATCAATCCGGCTTTACATGCGCGGGGCGGTAAGCGCGTGCGTGGTTTTTGAACCTGCACCTTTAACTTGACACGTGGGGTTAACGGCACTCTGGGGATGAAAATCTACGCCGCGGGCTCGACTTTGTAGTTAGTTCATAGTAGTAGATGCTGCAACACTTCAGCGATGGCTCTTGTTGATGACATCTCTGAGGCAGGGTGCTGCAGCCATGCACATGTGCTGTGGAGGGACGGCGGGCAGGATTTGGAGGCATCTAGCAGTGAGGCTGCAGACCCGATTGTCTCCAGGTCTGCAGGTCCCAGGAGACGCTCTGGTTGTTTCAGAGCAAAACTAAAAGTGTTTTTTGTTCTTTTCCTTTTTGTTCTTAACCCTTCCACAAGAGTTTGATTCACATTATGATTCATACAGTTCATACCCTAAATGCAACAAACAACTCTATTTCAGTAGCTTTGCTAATTCTGTTAAAGGATAGTTCAAACTTCAGTGGTTCAACACAGAACTGGGCCTCTTGCATGCAGAGTGCAAACTGCACCGAGATGCTTTGGGTTCAACATGCCGGGAAATAAAACCAGCTCTTCTGCAACAACAAACATTTAACCAGCACACACACACACGGACCCTGATTCTCTGTTATTACCGGATGGGCTGAAAAGCTGCTTTCATGGCTCTCACACGAGGGAATCCAGAGCAGCAACAATGGAGGACAATCTTTACCAAGCATGCATTAGTAAATTCAACTAGCTATTCTAAGCAAATGGCTTATAGCCTAAGAATAAACAGGGAGCCTGGAACATGATATGGGACTTCACCGTGTCGGGGCCTTCGAGCATGAATAAGGTGCTTGTATAAATCCACAGTTCATGAAGATGACGGACATGATGGCACTTAGTTGACCCATAATATTGACATCATTTAAGCGACAGAAACGTAAGTGAGATGTGTTCTGTAACTTGGGTGTTCCGACCCTTTAAAGACGATCCACACGTGCGGTTCCCCCGTGCTGTGCGAATGTTCTTGTCGCCTCGCCTTGAGGTGAGACACTCCGGACCGAGCTTTCCCCCCCCACCGGCGCGCTGAATAACTCAAATCTCTCCCGCCGAAAGATGACTGCTCATACGGGCCGCAGCGGGGAGGACGAAACGAGGTCGGGTGGCGATAGTTTTGAGGTGTGTTCACGTGCAGGAGGACGCGTGGGCACAGCGGCGGGGTAATGTTCTTCATTTCACCCTTATTTAAACCCAAAGTTATTCCACGGCTCGCCCGCCAAGGTGTCCTTGCTCCGCCGGCTCCCGCCGGAGAGCAGTCACTCATGCACACAGTCAATCACACACACGCACTTATGCAGATGTTACGTCCCCCGTGGCTCCGCCGCCCCAAAGCACACCACCTGTTAGCCTCCTGTTGTGTCCGTGCGGTTGCCATTTCCTGACACCTTTCCACTTTGGAGCACCGGGTAAGGGGGGGGGGGAAGGGGGAGACGGGGTGGTGGGGGGCAGACTGGGGAGAGCCGTGCATTTTTTTCCTGGGCGTTGTGGAGCAGATGCTGATTCGCTTCACATGACAGTGATGAAGACATTTTGAATGGCTGACCTTTCATTTGGGCGGATCTCAATAAATAAAATGTCTTCATGCCGTAGACGGTGATCAAGTGTTGAACGGCATCGACGCGTAATCACGGGAACGAGATGAGCCGTGTATTAAAGCAGACTACAGATGAACCAATAATATTCACACTAATAGAAAGGCAAACAGAAGTGCAGCGCCACTAGTAGTCGATACATACGAGCAGCTTAATGCAAGTGGGATTAATAGAACGGGCAATTAAGTAAAAACTTCAAAATACAATAGAGACAGATAAAAAAAAAAGAACAGAACTTGCACAATACGCCAAAATGCGGTTGCGAAGCTACATTGTGTGGATCATCTCGCCATCGTTCACACTGAAACCCCACAGAGGGAATGACCTTCAAACTCAAGTACGGTTTGTACGTCGAGCAACGCAAGACGAGCTCATAAAACGTGTCGTCATTTCCCTTCCTTCCCTTAATCCCTCTTTCCTTTCCTACTTCAGTTGGCATGAAAGCACAGGAATCTCCCAACTTCCCTCCAAACAGCAAAACACTCGAGGCCTTTTCTGCTAAACAATTGCAACCGAGCAAACTGCTGCTGATCGGTGGCGGCGTAATGAGGAGAAAAGCTTCAGGAGAACAAACTCTTGTTATTTCGCCCTGTTGCACAACGTAGCAGCTTTAACTTGCTTGCGACGGCCTCCAATGCTCCGAGCGCACGTTCAAGATCATTTCGGTTTTGTACCAATAACGTAAGCAACTTTTAATTTGCTTCATCGAGTCGCGCTCGAGGGGGGCTTAACTATAGACGGCGCAGGCAACTCGATGGCCGCTGCAAAAAGTATTAAATATGCTTTTAGGTCACTGGTTTGCCTGCAAAAAGGTAACTGGAGACGTGAAGGCAGGTACACATCACCGCGTGAGGCAGAGCGAACCCTCGGCGGTTGTTTCCCAGTTGTCAATCTCAAGGAGCGATGATTCATTTATCTCGACTGTTACGATACGAGTGGGAACAGTTTCCTCACTCTAATCCCGAGGGATTGCACCAACAAAACCATGAGAAAAGATAATATGAAGACTTCTGGGACCCTGTAATTGTTTGTTGATTCCCTCTCACGTGCACGTCAATATTTTTCTCTTTTCCCATGCTTCCTTTAAACCACTTCATTCCACGCTCACAATCACAACAGACAGCATAATCATATTTTTAAAGACTGGTTAAGGGCTTCATTTTGCTTGTTTTCCAACAATAACAAGAATCTTTTTTTAGGCACCCTTTTGTTGAAATGAAATGAGGTATTAAGGAAAAAGAACAATGCACTACAATGAAGATCAATTCAATTAAAGGATTCCGTCCTGGTGAAGAAGGACGTTTTCTTTCATTTATATATTTGCTTGTCAGCTACAATTTGGAAAGTTAAAAGTGGATCTTTTCATTTAACTTTCTTTAATTTAACACTGACATGGTTCCTAAAAGTTTTATCTGCAGCATCTCGCGTAAAATCATCAGGACGCAGATCTTTAAACCTTTCTTTCTTGTCGGGTTTATGGCTCTGGACTCCCTATGGAAGTCAGCTGGCCAGATGGTGGCGCTATTACAAATACTTTTCTACCCATCTTTGACTAGATCTGTTATTTCTTCGACCTATTTTAATTCTGTACAAATCTTTTCTCCCCGCTGCTCTCTGGAGTGACCCGGAAAGAGTCCATTTTTTCGGATATGTGACGATCCATACAGTTCTTCCATTGCAACCACATTGACTATGAGCCAAACGTCCGGGGTGCCTGTGGTGGGAGGTCAATTCCTCGGTCTCACCTTCAGGGTCATCTTGGCCAGGAGCTCCTGCAGGTCCATGATGCCTTGCACCAGGCTGAGGAAATCGCTGCAGGTCGGACAGGCTCGACGGAGGAAAGCAAAAGCACCAAAACAGGGATGAAAAGAGGAGGAAGAGCAAGAGGGAGGCATTTAGATAGTAGATAAACAAACAATATGAGCCTCTATAGTATAATAGCTCACGTCAACCAGCAGCAAACAAAAGGGAACCCTCACAAATGTGTTGAACCCTTTGTCTCAGGCTTGTGTCTGGCGTTAGCATCAATAACAAAAAGGGACACGCTGTGATTACCGGCCTTATTGATTGGTCACGGCGACGGTGAGACGGAGGGGTCCTCAATCTGTTTGACGGTAAACAGATGGAGAAACGAGGCAGCGGGACGGGAGGCCTCACTGAATCGACAGCGAAATAAAGATGGCTAGAATAGAGGAAGATGATAAAACGAAGGGGGGGGGCGGAGGTCACCACCAGCTGACACGTAGCCCTTTGTAGTCCATTTTAATAGCAGCACACAGAAAAGGGAGGCGTTGTATTGTTCCTCGTGCTCTCAGAGCGAACAGCGTGCACCGCCGTGTAATCATGGTACTCACTGCGGTTCAGGTTGGGACACTGTGTAATGTAGCCGTTCGGCGCAAAAATCAACTTCACATCTTGGATGACGCCCTGCAACGACAGAGAGCGGGACGGGAAGGGTTACCACGGGGTTTGCTTTAAAAAAAAAAAATAATAAGTCATATTAGCTCAGACTGTCATTATGTGTTGTGGTTCCTCTGCCTCCTTTCAGGGTTCCATCTAGAAAATTCTACAACACCTGCAAGGGAAACTACCATTTAGAGCGGAGCGGACAATCACTGCTCATCAAGATGTCACACGGGGCGCTGATCGAAAATTATCCAAGAATATTTTACTATTTTTCCCCACTTCAAATGTTTTCAAAGGCATATTGTAATTTAAACGGCACACAACAGGTCGCAAACGCTTTAATTCTACAGCACAGTGAAGTGTGTTTCTGGGGGAAATAATAAAGTACTAAAAAGAATCATTTGTCTGATTGGAATGCGCAAAGCACAGCAAGCCGTGATTGACAGCTGCGTCTCTTTGGCTCTGATTGGTTGTTTTTTTGGGGCGCATTACTTGTAATACAGTCAGGATACAGTGAACACAAGCTTCGCCAGTTAGGATCTTGTACCATGTGCTTCATTTTAGAAAAACATTAAAGCATTCTGAGATGTTATTTTCTCAATAACTAATAAACGCATTTAACAATTAAATGCTTCAAAAAAAGAACCAAATCTGCAGAAGTTGAAAATGGAAAACAAATGACGCTGGAGAAAATGTGCGTAGCACAGAGACTGGCCTTTAAAAAAGGAGCGAGTTGCCTCCTTCATCAATCACCGTGAGTGACAGCCTCCCTGCTGCAGCGCTGCTAAATAGAGGCCTTCATCGTGACCACAGACAACAATCTCAGAAAAAAAAATAAAAATGGCATCCTGTCTATGGGGGAATAAAAAGCACGGGGGGCGCTCACACACAAGGGCCAGATCACTTCACCGGTCCTTCAAAGTGGCTCCTGCTGGGACGACATTAGAATTCACCACCAAAAGCACAGTTCCCCAACTCCTCTGCAGACACAGAACCCATTTACAGTGTATCTGGCTGGTCTGGATGCAAGCAACACCTGCCTCCATTTCAAACAGAGGCATGGGGAGGCAAAGGGAGGGGGGGGGGGGACCATGAAGAGAATAGGCTTGGAGCACAGATTGAGAACACACACACACACACACACACACACACACGGGTTGTGTGAGCACTGGTTGGTGAAGAAGAGATTGCCAGTGTCACTCAGAATGAAAATGAGGGTGTGGATCACAGACGTGTGTCCCAGTGGTCCACACACATCAACCCACACCTGCCTGTCAGTGATCAGTAGGTCATTTCAATCTGAAGACATGCAATCTCTCCAACACACACACACACACACCTGTTTCCTGCCTCCGCCCAGGCCCACGGCAGACATGTTTGAACGGCACTTTTCAGGAATAAATGTCGAGTCACGTACAGTCAGAACAGCGACACGTGTTCTACTGCTTTGTCTCTTTGTACTTTGAGATGAACAAGAATAAAGTGCATTCAGCTTTACAACTGAACTAATCAATATTTTTACAGCAGACAATGAGAAGAAGGACCGCAATTAAGACAAAAGTAGTCCCTGGAAGTGGTGACGCCACAGAGACGAGACGATTAAGGCCCGTTTTACCTCAGCTTGGGGTTTTATTGGTTGGTTCATTGATTAGAATGAATCCAGTGTGTCCTCACTGCCTGAGGACGGCAGAGGGACAAAACCAGAGCTAGAGCTTCTTTCTAAGGAGTTGGAAGAGACCAAACAAGAGCTAAAAGTATTGGTACGTCTTGAAAAGAATGACCTTTGTCTCATGGATATCTTGTATAATGTTTGTTATGAAGTGACTAATATGACTTAATGCAAAACAAATTTTAACGTTAAAAAGATGGAAATACATTAAAATGTACATATTAGCCTTACGGTTCGGTTATGATTTGAGGTGGGACAAGGGGGTGAATCCATCCAAACAGGCTCCTCACTGTGAATTTGTGTTTGCACGGGCGGTTAATGCCTCTTTCGTTCCTTTGTGTCCCCAAACGTTCACGGGTTCCCTCACCGATATAAAATGCTCTTCCCTCGGCTCGTCTGCTCGCTCGTCATAATAATCTAGGATAAGGCTTTGTCCATTCTCCCAATTTGATCATGGGCAACATGGTGCAGCCGGATCGGAGGACTTCACCTCCAGCTCCGTCTGCCGGGAGCAAAAACCAGCGGCAACAAGCCTCACTGCGATGACCAGGATCAAACATGGACTCTCTGCTCCATTTGAGGGAGACCAGCCATTACCATGCAATCCACAACCATTCTGTGCAGTGTGCAACATACTTTGAACTTTGAACTTGGTTGGTGAGGAATTGTCACAATATAGTGACGAAAAAAGTCAACACGTAGACTTTATTTGGCTTAAATGCACCTCAAACTGAGATCAAAGATTTTTACTCTGCTTTCAAAAGCGTTTCACTGTGAAGTAACAGCTGCTATTGGTTAGTCGCACAGCTGCAGCAAAACAGAAAACAAATTCAACATGTCATGACTGATAATGCACATTATGAGCAGTTGCGCTTGTGGTTCTTTTTTCCAAGTCGGATGAAGCTGAACCTTTTGGGTACGTTCTTTATTCATTCTGGTTTCTGACAGAGTTCACATTAAAACAGAGTTTCAATTGCCAAGCGGCGTATGAAAACTTTTCTCCCTTTGTTTTTGTCTCTGTGATTTCAGTCTATGAGTTCTATGCAGAGGATGCAGGAGAATATTTTAGTGGCCTTTATTTAGCATATTTTCGTTTTCTCCGGCGCTGATTCCAGGCAAACATCGGACTTCTACAAAAGCCCAAGTCAGTTCTTACCCAACACGTTTCTTCTGTGTCCAAATACACAAATGTACAAAGTAGAGTGGGTAGAAATCTGAGGTACTGGGTATCAAATTGACACAATACTTCCTAACATAACAAGGATAGAAACTGTAGGATATTAGAAACAAATTGACAATCAGGTTCATAAAATTAATAAAAATGCATATTGTGTCCAACCAGAATACAGCTATGATTCTGAAACTGTAATTAATAAAGTAATGACAATATGGTAAAACCACTGTAATTCTGCAACTGTAATAGAATAATACCAATGTACAGTTATGATTGTATTTAATGTAATGTAATCAACTGGAATGCATGCATGTAATACTTGCACAAAAACTGATATTGATTATGGATCATTCGAAATCCGAGTTACATTGAACTCCCCAGAAGACTCCCAGAGGTGTGGACACTGACTTTCACACCTTTAAGCATTGTTATAAATACCTGTGGGAACCATTGTTCTGGAGTTCACTGGTGGAGGCTACAGACGGGCACTATGGGGGGTCAAAGGACTGACCTGGGGCCTGTTGGTGGCCGAGACCAGCGGCTCCTCAGCTGAGATGTTCTTTTTACCACAACGCCATCTCTTTTATTAAATACATTTGATTTAACCTTTTGATCAGCGATGACCTCTGTCCGTCCGGCGTTTCTTCATTTTTGAACACAACAAAACTTTACAATCAACAAGCTAATGATGGCCAACGTTGCGCTGAAGTAAAAGAAGAATTTAGTCGTACTTATTTAATAAATACAGATTCAAACAGCAAATATACATTTATCGAAACTAAATAATTCAAACATCTATACAACAGCCCCCCATTGCCTGTCTGCACTACATTCAGGGGTAAATGTATATAATCATACTTGAGTACCGCTATAAAAAGGCGTCTCACAGAATCAATGGAAAAACATACAGCTTTTTAAAGTGTAGCTCTTAAGACATCCTTTGAAATGAATTCCTTAATATGCAGATAGTACTTTTAGCAATGAGGTTATTATCCCCACTGCAGTGGATCGCTACTGATGGAGGTTTGCAGGAGATTGCGCTGTGGATGACGCTCCCCTCTGAAGTGAAAATAAATGAAAACTGATTCAAACAATCAGGGAAACAAAGGAGTCGTCCGCCGAGAGAAAAGGGGGGCCGATTGAGCGAGAGATCCGAGCCGCGTTGGGCTCTTCCTTCGTCACGCCGCCTGACGTAAACGCGTCGGAGCTTTTCTTCGTTGTCCGCAGCGGATTCATCACCGTCCCGCGGTGCAGGAAAACGCCCAGCCCTCCACAAAAGCACCGGCTCGCCCCCGAGGAGTCAGCAATCCTCGGGCACAATGGATTCAAGATGCAGATCGTTTATTACGCCGGCTCCTTAGGTTGGAGAGGCTCCCGGGACGAGGCGGCGTCTCGAGCCCCTGCGAAGGATCTGGTTAGCTCATTGTAGAGTCCTGAATGGGATGGATTACAGCTGCGCCTCCCATCTCCATCTGCAGTGGTACTTCTTTCGCCTCTTTATTCTTTTATCTCATTATCCAACGTGTCCTCCACCCTTCTCGGGTGTAGTCTTTACTTATCGCCTCCAGCAGGTGGACGGGAGCAGGTGAGGAAGACTCATAGGAAGAGGTTTTGTATCCGTCCGTATCGGTTTTCTCTTTGTGTGTGTGTGTGTGTGTGTGTGTGTGTGTGTGTGTGTGTGCGTGTGTGTTCCTCAGAGCACTGCACAATAAGACTGTAGCGCACACAACTCGAGTTGTTAAGCCACGACTCGTTATTTTTACATTTCCGTTTGCGTGCGGATTGAGCACACGAGATAAAAGGTGTTATTTATTCAAGGTGGTTGTAGGCGTCCCCCCCCCCTGCTAATTAACCACGGGCACCATAACATCTACATTGTCAGTCAGCAGACAAAGTATGTATGTAAGTAATTGATATATATATATATATATATATATATATATATATATATGTGTGTTTCAACGTGAATGTTTTTTACAACTCGGATTAAATAAGAAACAAGAAAACGATACATTGGCATAATGTCAGAAATGTTGCTTCTTCACACCCGGTTGATAATGTTTATCATCTGTTTATCTTTCCACGTAAATTATTGCAGAATTTTGCAAAGTGGGCACAAATTGAAACAAAGCTAGTGTCTATCTTTTTTTTTTATTATTTATGATATTCTCTATATCTCTATATCTATATTCTCTATATCATAAATAAAAAAGACAGACAGCAGGTTTGTTTATTTCAATGTGGCCCCTCAGATAAAATGCAACAACAGGTCCTTGACTCAATGTTTTACAACTGCGCCTGTCAGCGGGCAACTCGTGAAAAGGGAGAGTGAGCCGAGGTAAAACGATACTGCGACGCGTGGGGAGGATAAATGATGTACACCGCAGGGGGGGCCGCTGGCTAATAAATATTGCCTAGACGTTAGACAAAGAGAGTCCCACTGATTGCGCGGTGGCGGAGCGGGAGAGGCGGAGGCATCAGGGGCCGTGTAAATGTCTCGCTGCCACCTCCCCTCGCTGCTGGGAGCCGGCAGCGCAGGAGCCTGAGAGAATGAGCGGTGATTAAAAACCGACAAACTTGGGAGCGAGCTCGGGGGAATAAGCGCCTCCAAGCATTCACTGGGCTTATTGTGGCTCCTACGAGGGCCCTCGTAGGCCCCCCCCCTCAGTGCGCCCCCCCCTCAGTGCGTGCATGTGTGCGTGTCTCAGTCTTACCTTGAACAGCCCGTGCTTGTGGCTGTGCTGGCCCAGCCACACTCCGCTGCCCGGGGTGAGCTCCATCTGGGGGGGGTCGATAACCCGCTCGTAAATCCTGCCAACGACAAATCAGAAAAGGAGCGCTGGGTTACGACAACGGCGCGGCCATGAGCGCGGCTCTCTTTGTGTCTCGGCCCAGCGGTGGCACTGATCCAACGTGGCTGAGTAGGAAGTCCAACATGTGTGCTCCATCGAGCGCCCCCCCCCCCCCCCCCCGCCCCCTCCCTTCCGCGGGAAGCAGCGGCCGCTCTCCTGGAGCGCGACAGGCGGACTCGCCCCGCGGCCCTCCAGCGCGGGGATGTAAGCTGGATTAGCGGGCCCGACTCCAGAGGGACACAAACGGGGCTTCGGCGAACATCCTCGCCGTTATTTGGGACCACTTGGTCTTTCCAGTGAGGGGGGGGGCTCGACGGTGCGGCCGAGCTCCGGTGGGCCTGCGCGAGGCACATTAGTGGGAGAAGGCGGAGACGGCGTCCTGCGTCTCTCTGCATTAGAGCTGCCGGAGGAGCGAGCAGATTTCTCAGGTGGCCCGAAATAAAAAACGTGCTGCTTTTCAGCGGTGGGGGTCGTTTCTGAGACGGAGAGGACAGAAAGGTCAAGCAGCGGGGGGAGGTGACTGGTCTTGATATATGACTGTACCAATCCCCTTCATGTCCATTTACTTACCTACTCACAGCTCCACGCTGTGATTCTCCTAAACATGTGATTTCACTACTAACGGCACTAATCACCAGCCCCCCCCTCCGCCATTAAACGTTGTGCAGCTCAAACAAACTACCTGCCAAGCGCAAAGTGGAGGAGAGACATTTATTCAATTATGACTATAATGGCTGCTTTACATTGGACGGTTGGCAGGAAAATGGACTCCATCGGGAGACCTTTACAGCCCCTGTGGCTGCATGTGTGCTCAAGAGTTACACCTCAGCTCTTCTCCTGCCCAGGCTTCCGACTGCGGGTCAAAGGTCACAGCGAAGCCACACCTGGGACATCGCTGGAGGAACCTGCGTGGTTTAGAAATAAGCCCACACAGATCGTATGTACATGTCAAGCCTAGGACGTCAATGGCATATGCACGGGCTGCTGGGAGTTGTCAAAGACTATGTCATGCAGCTTTATTCATTATTTGTACTCTCATTTTCACAAATAGCAGTTGGAGACATGAGATACAATCAGGATCAAATGAGCTTCCATCTTTAAATACTATAAATAAAAAAGCCATGAATCAGTTACAAAAAAAAAAAAGCAGCGTTTGTCATCCGAGAAGAAATAAACAACAACGCCTCAGCCACTCATAACTAACTATAGATCTGTCATTTAGCCGCATGGGTTTCTAAAAACAATGTTCTTTTATTGCTGTAATTTGCATGATCTAAATAGGAGCATTTCCCTTTTCAAGATGTCGACATGTGTACGCTCCGTGCTGCAGTGCAGCAACGCTGTTCCCGCTGTGGCTGTCTGACTCCCCACCCGCGGTGCTCGCTGTCACTGCGGTAGACTATGCAGAGGTCATGTGATTATACTCTATTTTGTCTCCCCCCTCCCCCCACCTCCCCCACCTTGCTGTCTTTGCCTCCCTCACCTTTCCCCACTTGTCAGCAGCTCAGCAGCAGTGACGACTACTTTGGGACCTGTGGGAGTTTCACGCGGGGAACATCGGGAGCAACAATGCCAATTAGAGCAGCGGGCGCGCTCGCGGACACATTTGCAGTCGTCCACCGCTAATTATGAAGAGACATTCACCGGTCAACATATTGTACGGAATGATTAACGGAGCTCCTCTATTGCCAAGGTGCACGATTCAATTCGAGTAATAGCTACGCTTTACAACACAGAGCGCAGCCATTCAATTTTCAGAAATTGCCTGCCTGGGTCTGAGGGAGGAAAATACAAGCCGTCTCATTCAGCGTCACCGGGTGCAGTTTTATCTCGTTTAATCAGCTGGACCGTTAACTTTTCGCTCTCCCACTGCAGTGTTGGAGCTGTAACATACCGCTGCTTGTTCACATTAATGCTCTTATTTTGGAAGCCTCCACAGCAAACGCAATGCATTTGTCGCCCAGATTAGCGCCTCAAAAAACAACAACAGGAAAAGCCTTTTTTATTTATGCATTCGAACATTACACGGAGTAACGGAACCTTTTAAAAGGATAAATACATTTGTGACCAAAAAATAAAAACATGCATCCCCAAAAATGTCCATTATTGTACGATAATCTGATTTTTTTTAAATAAATGACCATGCCATGTAGGATATATTTTCGCCAGGCTCCAAGTGTGTGGCTTGAAACGATGGCTCAATTATTATCTGATGTCTTAATTAACAGAACATATGTAAAACAGACAAAGTAGCTGCTTGACACGTGTTGGCCGCCCCCAGATTTCCAGCACCTGTCATATTAAACTACATCTGCGGTCTAACAGAGGTGTTACCAAGTCGACCGGGACCAAAATCTTAAGAATTATAACTTTAAAGTGGGATTAACAGTGGCACTCGGCTTTGCCAAATCCCTTGGCAGCCATCTCCTGCACAGTGGGAGGAACATCAATAAAAGCCTGTTGGACACGGAGGGTCTTGCGGGGAATACGAGGTACAGCAGCGGCACATTAACCAGGCTCATTACTTCATCCGTAGCCAGTAAAATAGCACTGCTCCACTTTTACACTGCTCCCCTTCGCCTTCACAGGCGCGTAGGTGCGCGCGAGCGATACAGAAGAGCGACGCAGGCAGGTGTGGAGCGACTCGGCCATCATTCGTGAGAATGGAGGCTGAAGCAAAAAAGGGAACCTTGAGATGTGGAAACGGCTTCATTACGGGAGGGATGGAGTGGTGAAAAGCGCCTCATAGTTGAGACGTTCCGCGTCTGACAACACAAGACATATTTTTGTTGACAGTCCACTTCAATAAGCTGCCAGACGACATCATTTCCTCTGATTTACTGACTGGATTGAACAAACGACATTGAATCGTGGGCTGTCGGGGTTTTAGCTCTGCCGGCTGTAAGCCGGTGAGAAGAGAAAATATATTAAAACGACTTAATGAACGGTGAAGAAAGCCACTAATGCCCCAAAAGCCGCGTCCGTCTAACTTAAAGATTACGAGTCAGGACGTTTGAAAACCGACAGCTTTGGTCTTGGAAAGTGAGACACAATATTTAGCTCTTTGGCAGCCTTCACGGACACCCTTCAGGAGAATAGTCTCAATCACAGCCTCTATTATTTGCTCTGCCAATATCTGTCGGCCACAATTTTCCACTAGTTGAGCGTGAGACATGTCCTTTACTCCGCTGCGCGTCGAGCCTAACAGCACCCCCGAACTGTTATTATTAATGATGAAGTACTGCCTCAAGTACCTTACTGCTTTTATAATACGGTTACCAGCGGAATTATGAATAGTAAGTAAATAACTGCCTCTCAGCACAAATTAGCATTAGCCAGCAAACGTTGTGTATCGCATTTCGGTAGTTGAGAGGAAAATAGTCCCCGTATGTGCTTGTAAACAGCATTGGGTCTCCTTGCCAGATCGCGCACCATCTCATTCATTCATGACGGCCACCTGAATTGTCCGTTTGCGAAAGCTCGCATCGCCCCAAACCGATCATTTGTGGTGTTTTCGGTCTTTTTCGCCACCGAGCTAAAAACTGAAATGTCAACTAACGGTCGCGCAAAAATCTAACGTGTTACTTTGAGTGCGCAGTGATATGAAACGATCGGGTCAATGGGAACAGGTACTGTTCACCCCCCCCCCCCCCCCCCCGTGACTCACTCTCAACCAATCAGAACGCTGGATTTCATGTACCCGTATGACAAATTACATTACGTGTCGTTTAGCTGACGCTTTTATCCAAAAGTGCATTTCATAAAGGATACAAACTCAAAAGAACAAGAAAGTGCAATTTCATTAAATATGCCGGTTTACAACTTGCTACAGACAAAAGCCATTACAAGTAAAATTTAAGTGCTACAATTTGTTAGTGTTTTTAGTCGAGAATCCATTTAACTCTGATTAAAAACCTATTTGCTATGCGACTGTGTTGTAGTTTAGCGCTGAATGTTTGGGGCTTTTATTGTGAAAGGTGCTAATGTAGAGTAACATGGTGTTGGTGTTTGACAGTGAAAGCACTACGTGACCAACGGGGCGTAGAAAACAGCGGCTTGGTCGGGGCTCCTTGTGTGTGTGAGACGGTAGGCGGAGCGTCAACGTTTCGGGTAAAGCTGCGGTATTTGAAGCGTTGAGAAGGGTCACGGTGAAGGAGGATGATGGTGTATGTTTGTGCTGAATACCTCTTGCTTTTTCTCTTTCTTCATTTGTTTATCTATTCTCTTTTCTGATGTCTCGGTCTGCTTGTGTGTCGGGCTGGCAGTCTTTTTGAGGGCGGCACGTCGTGCGCAGTCTGAAGATAAAATGATTGGAAGAAAGCGTGATTCAGAATGTTCTCGGATGACAAAGAACCCACGATGAGTCTCGGTGCTCACGCGTGCTCCAAGACGCATGTTAGTGGTCTGAAGGTTAACACTGATGGGTTGTTAGAAATGGACCTTTGTACGATATCCACTTTGAACTGAATCCATAATATCATGTTAAACAAAAGTCTACTAATCCATTGGTGTCATTTGAACCGTCCTCCAGATTCGGCTGCTGTCCGTGGTGCTGATCAGTAGGTGCCAACAGAAAATGTCTCCGGTGGTCTTCAGACTCAACCGGTTAGCTGGAGCAAACAATCCAAAGCACACAAAGCGCAACAAGGGTGAATAAAGCGTTAACAAAATGCATAATAATGAACATGAGACAACCTTTACTTTGTGAATACAGATTTTGCTTTACTAATAATTATGTGGTCATAATAATTGGTCCGATTCTCAGCTACAGCCCGTTTCCTGAGATTGGATATTATTAATTCCAGCTCATTTAAATGCGAATCTTCTTCCTCTGCACAGAGCGAGCTACTGGTCAGCACTTTCATAATTGCAGCAAACTGTGTTTGCTTTTGCTACGCTGCTATAAATATGTGCCTGCCCACATGCAGCTACAGTTATAGTGGATGAATCCAAGTCAAGAGAAATTCGTAACCATGCTGCGAGACCGTTCAAATTTGACCGGAAAAGAAAAAGCTCCATCTACACCTTCACATGTAGTGTTACAGAACAGATTGTCAGAGATCCGGGGGACAAGGGTGCAAAATCACGTGCTTAGCCGAGACCTCTCTGCAGTATATAGTCATCAGATCACATCACAGTGGCCTCAGAGAGTCCCAGTGAGTGAGTGAACTACTGAGTACAGTAAAAGATCAAGATGTTCATGTAGCAAAGGAAGCCTCGAAGAAAATGGATTCACAGGACTACATTTCATGCATGGCGCTTTTGATAATTGTTAATTGGATTTAAGGTGAAATTTGCATTTCTATAATTATTTCTCCCTTTTGTCATAAAGCACAACATGACATCCCTCTTATCACAGGACCTGATTACAAATGGCGTGTGATTCCTAAATAAGCCGTTCTGCATGCACATAAACATGAAGGGTTTTTGTTCAAATTCACAACTCCAACAACCGGTTCACTGCGACCGGAGTTTCATGGTTCTCCTCAAAACTGAAGCAAAGGTCTGCATGTGAAAATGAGAACCGGTTCATGAGCTCTGAGAAACGGGGCAGAATAAGAAAGACATTTCTTTTAATGCATTGTTTTTTAAGTGACAAACACAGTGTGCTCTGTCTTTTTTTTATTTTCCCCACCCCCGAACCTTTAGAGGAGCTTTGAGATTAAATATTCATTCGAATGGGGCATTTAATCTGCATGAGAAATGTAGGTTTAATACAGACGACAATAAAGCCGCCTGCCTTTACCTTTACATGGTGATGCTATATGTTGCTCACAGCGGTTTAAAACTGTGAGAAAACCTTCATTAAGTCCTTGCGGTCATCCGAAGGCGGCATAACCGATACGTTGAATCGAAAAATAACAATGAAGCCTATATTTAACATGCTGGTTTTTGTCTGAATTAAGACGTTTGGGGAGGTTTATCCAAAGACTAAAATTTCCAGTTGGATGTACTTCAAGCTCGAGGACATCATTAGGGCTTGTTATTGCAAAATAGGCTGATGCAACAGGCATGGGCAAAAATATGAACGAAGCTTTACCTCGAGATTACATTGGATCTACATTAATGCCGAGGCTACGAAATTTATTTTCAAGCTGCGGCAGAGACGGAGAGACAATTAGTCGGTCCGTCACTTATTGACCAATTGTCGCTTATTGGCTTAATTATTTTTGGCAACTATATGGATAACCACATATAAAATGATATAACTCAACCACCAGGAGGATATATTTGGTTGTGCGAGAGGATAGTGCTGTGCCGGGGTTCTTCCTCAGCCTCCTCTTCTCCCGACTTCAGTGGCAGCACTGCTGTGTCTTCAGACAGCTGTCACCGCAGCGCTGCGGCATCTACTTGCAAAAGGGCATCTGTCAGTCTGTCTCATGCTACGAAGGAACGGAACCGTTCCAGCTCCCCTCAAACCGGCGCTCTGCAAACCCTCAGCGAGGGGGCATTATGCTGCGAGATTGAAGTCGATACTCCGAGTGGTTGTTTAATCTGGTCTTTGTCTTCTCTCAGTCGAAATGAAACCCCTTCTGGACGGCATGTGGGCAGTATTGAATCTGAAAACATGTACGTTCTAAACACTGTGGCAATGCGGGATGCAAAACAACAACCCAAAAGTCAAACTAATGGAGAATAACTAGAGCACCTCCACGGAAAAAGCCGAGGAAACTATTGCCTGAAACTAGAGCACATCCTAATAAGATGGCAGATGTATCATGTTTAATGGATAAAATGACCCAAATTCCTTTACCCCCAGCTTGGGGAAGGGGACAGGACCGGTTCTACCTGCGGTACGCAGATGAGCATTCACCCGATTCCCAAAAGAACGGTAACCTCCTTCCTCTCCTGCCTCAGATATTTGTAACAACTTCACCTCATAAGACACGAATACAGTAGCTGCAGAAAAAATGGGGTCTAGTATAAGCTTGCGATTGCATGTGTGTGCTCCCCCCTGCGTCTCCCCCCCTCTCCTCCTCCTCCTCCTCACTGCCCGCGGGGGCCGGGGCGTCTACCGGCCCCCGCGGGGGTTGGACCCCGTTGAGCTGAACGCGGGGCGGCTTCCGGTAACGACGCACTCGATCACAACTAAAAACAAGGCAGCAGTGAACAGCAGACCCCAACAAGGCTGTCAGCCTGAAATCTGCCCCTTAAAAGAGAGTCAAACACTCGAGCGGCTGAAGGACGGAGGCTCACGCAGGGTCTCACGGCGGGCGAAAGGAGGTCCTCTCCCTGATTATGACCGCCACAACTCGCTAAAGGCAGAGCAGGAACGCGGCGAAAGACAAATCGACAAAACGGCGGGCGACATCATTGCACCGCCGTGCCCAGTTTGAAACCGCCGTCATCCTCCAGCCAAGGGTATTGTACCTTTGTGCAGGACTTCCAAGCACTGGCTGTGTTTAGTGCCGATTCATAGAGGCGCACCAATCGATGGGCTGCACATGGAATTGGCCAATTTCCAGCAAATTGAGGGTCAATTGAAGTGAATTCGTGGTTCATAATCAGCCCGTCCAGACACTCCATCTAGTCCCAGAGTTCCATCCCACGATCCGTCTCCCCATCTCTCCTCTCGTTCTTGCCATCAACAGCGCCGAAAGGACAAAACTAGATCAGAACGCACTGTTCACGTAGGCCGCACAGCCACCAGATTCATTCAAATAGTAATTACCAGTTCTCCCTTTAAATCAATGTCCGGTGAAAGGGCAACCTGACGGAAAATAATGGGAATCAACAGTTGAATCAGTGACACGGCAGCAACAGTCAGATGGTCAGTGTGTGTGTGTGTGCTGATTAACTCGCATCTGGAGCACATTACAGAAGATAAATTGGGGTAAGAAAGGCTCCCACCACTTTCATTGACATTTAAAATGTCCCTTCATTAGGCTGGCTGAGGCAGGAAGACTAATTACACGAAGGGACCTGAATGAGCTGCTGCAGCTGAACTGCAGCCACCGATATCGGTCTGAGCGCGGTTCATTCCGCGCGAGCTGCCCCATCGATAAGGGGACCCCCGCGGGCCGCATAGCATTTTCTCTGTGCTTTCATAGTGCGGATGTGACAAAAAGGGCCCTTTCGGTTCGGAGACGACCACTGCTGGCTGCTCGGGCCAAAACGCTCGCCAAGGACGAGCTAAAAGGTTGCCGAGGTAACACGAAGCATAATGTGGCATTATTAACCCGAATGCGTGTGCGGCGCACTGCTCTTAGATGGGGGCTCAAATGATCGGGTAATGAAATAATGGGTGCTGGCTGCTCTGCTGAACAACGCCGGCCCGGAAACCTTCGCAGGAAATTAAAAACGCTGCACCTGAATTGCTCAGGTTGGTCGAACGTTTCTATTCCTTCCAGCGCGGCTCAACTATGACTCCGACCCGCCCACGCGTACCGCCACATCTAAATGAAATACACCAGAGGGGACACGGGCGCTCTTATTCCACAGCTGGTCCGTGGCAGGGCTATCCGTTATGTGCGCCAGCGCTGAAAAATGGAGCAGTTGGTGTTATGCTCCGGTATGAGACACGAAGGTGCGTCATGCGTCCACAAAAGACGCGTGCGATACGTTTAGCGCCAACTGCTACTTCGTCGTTACTCCAGTGTTCCGCTCAAGTGTAACAGCCCTGTTCTCGTCTTCATGATCGTTTCGACCAGGCTGACGAGCAGGTGAAGAGAAAGGAAAAAGGAATGTTCCCTCCACCTCGCTGGCCTCATTAATGAGCGAAGCAGGATGTCGTTTTATGGCTGCTGGACACAAAAGCAGTAGGAGCCGAATCATTAGGAGATCTTTGAGGCGGAGGCCTCCCGATGGCTCCCCTCCTTCATTAGCCAAGTGTGTTATTAAACAGGCGTGTTTCACAGCCCACGTCTGGACTGTGAAACGGGTCCGCTCTCCTCAGCCGCACCACATCATTTAGAATACATAATGTTGATCTTCATAATGCAGGGGCCTTAAAGGGGGCAGTAAAGGGGCTAATGTATTTCAGACGAGTGCAAGGCTCATCGAGTCATCAGTCCGCTACCTGACAGCCACATTAACAGCACTGCGGAACAGTAGAATGAGCACAATGGAGAAAACAATACGCATGAAGTGCAGCATGGATGAAAAAGAAAAAACACAATCCAAGTCAGAAACAGGGATTGTGAAATTGAATAAACATGATAACATAGCGGTGCTCCAGGGCACGCGCCTTTGACCTCGTTGTGCTTGTTGTGCGGTGTCTCTTTGTGATTATTTTGTGTCTCTCTGTAGTTGTTTTCCTCACTTATGTCGTCTTCTCTCAGTTAATTATTGTGTGTGGATGTTTTCCCTTATTGTTCAGTCATCCATCCATAATCTGAGCTGCTAAAAGCAAACCAAGAAAGGCAAAAGGTCACATGAAATCTGGAATAATATCTTTACACAGATGTTAAAAATGTTATTCCCCGTTTGTGTCCATGTTACAACATTTTATAAACGGCACTCAACACTAATAGTCTGCAGTTTTGGACTTAATTGTGACGTTATTCAACGCAACCACCGTGAGAGAGAAGGAGAAATGATGAAAGAGGCGACGGGGAGAGGTGAAATGTGTAAAAGAGGTTTTTAATTCAAGCGATTTGTGCCACAGCTGAAAGACAGACGGCAGCAATGTGATTTGTAACAATGTGTTGGAAGTGGCAATGAGCTGAGGCTCAGGAGAAAAACAAGAATAAAGAAAGGGTGGCTTGTGGCAGTTCATTCCTAAAGAAACCAATAAGTGTCCCTCTTTCAGCCGCAAAAGAATTAATGCAGAAAAAATGCATTTGATATCCCTGGATGATTATGGGCCAAAGGAGATGAATAATGTAGATCAGACATCTGGTGATCGCAGGCCACGTAAACGCCTCTTTATTACCGCGTCCTCATGCTGTCCGAGCATCTGCTCCTCCATTACGGAGGAATCGCGTCTCCGCTGGCCTCCATCAGTCAGCGTCAAATCGCCCATCAGATTGGTTGAGAAAACCCTGTCGCGTACTGGAGAGAACGTCCGACGCGCGTGAAGAATTTGAATTGCGCTCACTTTCAGTGATTGTAACCAATTACCGTTTTAGCGGTAAACCGTTAGCTTGTTAGAGACGACGTACCTCGGTGACACCAAACGGATCTATTTTAATAATTCCCCCTGCACGCCTTCTGTCGCTCGGTAACCGCGCATAATGCGCTTTGTGTGTATGAATGCATCATCCCTGCTGGGTATTTCTGTCACAGGTAATGTGGACTGTGGACTAATCCGTCTAAAAGCATGACCCGAGGATGAGCCCGGCGACTGGATGCCGTCGTCGCCATGACAACCCGGATATTCGATCCGCTTAGCGGCTGAAAGCTAAGGAGGAAGCGAGTAACATTTTACACATTTACATTGTCCCCAGAGGAGGAACCCTTTTCATTGCGTGTATGTTTTATGGACAGTGGCCACGGGCACTTCGCGCAGGTTCTAATTAGCGCATTTCACAGCTTGCTGAGCACATTTAAAAAGCACGAAGAGGTTTTTATTGTAATGACCCTGTAACCTTTCCTCCAGCATTACCCCCCCAGGACAAAATACATCTATTCAATACCCACTGCTATGCCGAGGCTCTGACGGGGGCTATTTTAGTACCGCGGGTGCTCGCGGGGCTGCAGATTTGAGGTCTCAGTGAAAAACATATTCCTGGTGGTCCTCTGGGGGGGAAGAGAGGCCCGGCAGGCAGAGAACAGAAAGGGGGAATAAGGGGCGGATGCGTGGGGGCTCGAGAGGGGGGGGGGGGGGTTTGCCTTTGTCTCCGGCCCATTTTCGTCGACCACGAGGAAAGGAGTTCAACGATAAGAAACCGGCTTTACTTTCAACCCAACCCTGCCTGAAGGTTGACCTTCAGGAGCACATCCCAAGAACACACATGCAGCACAGCCCGGATGGCCGAGTGAAAAGCAGCACAGGAGGGGCGAAGCGGCTGGAGGCGGGGCCTGAAGGGCGCCGAGGGCATCGGTAGCCCCCGCAAGGCGGCCTGCACGTGAAACGACCTTCACGTGGGTGCAGGTGACAGGCAGAGCCAATGTCATTACTGCCATTAGCTATTCAGGTGCGAAACAAAGAGCTGACTCGCGGTGGACGAGGGAGCGCGTTCTGGGTGTCTGCCACTAATTCAATTAGGAACATTTGGAGATTGAAATGACACACTACAGTTACGTGAGCGTGCGACCTTGTCCAGGGTTGGGAGTGGCAATGCTGGGGGTAAAATCACCCCCATGTGTGCGCACATCGAGGACAAATGACTTTCATCAAGTAGTTCCAATGAAATGCATTTGAAAATGGTGGGTGGAGGTACAGGACTGAGAAAGCCATTTTTCTGCCACTCCATCTGAAGGCAATGACATTTTGTATTCCATACATATATCACTTCCTAATGTTTGCTTAATCAAAGTGCTCCCAAAAATGCTGTGGAAGCAAAGAAGAAAATTCATCTTTTCACGTCGAAAGCTCTTTTCCACACAACTGAGGCAAAACTGAAATCCTAAAAGGTGGATTGAGGTGGAGAAGTAAACGTACTAAGAATTGAGTTCGTCACCCTGAATATTTGCGCTCCACATGGAGGAACTCACCAGAGTCTTCTGTGGCTCACTGGCAAAGAGATATTTTTGGAGTTGGTTAATAATTAAAATTCCTAATATACCTAATATAGTAATTACATTATGTAGTTGGTTGACTTTAAAGAGCTTTCAAGCTTAATGTACCTTCCCCACCCGACTTAATTAATACCGCTGTCACTTCACGGCAAGATGGATCAATTACATTTGAGGCCAGTTATGTTCCCACATAAAACATCTCCTTCAACTTGCGACCTTTTCTTTTTTTTCAAGGTGTTTCTCCACCATCGGAGGAAGTGAGACTCCTGATTTAATAATGATAAGGAACAGCGACAGGGAGGCCGGCTGTGCAAGACGCATGATAAAATATGCGTGGACAGACAGTTGTTTATATCAGCGATCAGTGATCGGGATCATTAATTAGAAGGAAAAAAGACGTTGTGCATCCAAATAACCTGAGCTGAAACGCATTGATCAACAAGAAGGAGAAACGTAATAACGGAGTATTATTAGATGACCGTTGGATAAGCAGTTCTGGGAGACCAGGCGAGTCTCAATGTCCAAGTGGGAAACTACGATGAGTAAGTGCAGATGCTGAAACACTGGGGTCGGGCTAACATCTGGACTCATCAGTGTGACGTTCCCTCTCCGGTCACTACGGAATAACTAGGGTTGATTTTGATGGTCAGAGGTTCAGGTTTTACAGTTCTAGTGGCGTTTAAAGGCTGAACGGCCAACCGCTGACTCCGCCCCCTCCAGGGCCGCGGCGCTGTGGGCCCGCGGGTCACGCGGCGGTGAGTGCTAGGGCCGACGGAACTCAAGACGGCGGTTTGAGGTGCCGCTGTTTGCTCTCTGGGTCGCGACCTACAACAGCCTGAAAAAACAATCACTTAGTTTCGAGCAATAAAAAAAAACACAGTTATGAATAAAATGTTTAATTTCTGCCGATGAATCGCCGTCATCATACAAGCTGGACCTTTAGGTTAACATTTACTGATCGATTTGACATTGTAGCCTCAACCCTTAAAACCCTTATTCATTCACTCATCTTTATATGAACTAGATTTCGGTCCGTTTGTGAACATTTCCGTGACAACAGCCACTGCAGACATTTGATCAAATGGAAATCTGATAAACACGGCCCCCGTGAGGCTGTCCTTTAGAGCAAGCTACAGATTTCCAGAAGATCCACTTAAACCGGTCGGTGAACAGCAGCACAGGCGGCACACAAGTGCAAAAGCATGTCGCGGTGGAACGGGGGCACCGGAGGGTTTATACTTATACCGGAGGATTGTGTCGCGTGACTCAAAGGACGAGATAGTAACACGCTCAGACCTCATCTCGGAAATCTCTGCAAAGGAGAATCTTCGGATCTACAACAATACGAATTTTAACTCCGCGGTGCACCGCTGACCCTTGACCTCCAGGTAGCGGCAGGAGTGCACAGCTGATCAGTGAGACTGCCACTATCATTTTCATTAAGCCTTTATTAATCCTTAAGGAGCCAAATGTGGATGAGCACAGACCGCAATCAAAGAAATAAATAAATAAATGCAGATTACATTACATTAAAATAGATATCCAAGAGTATATAAATGAGATGACAGTAGTTGTTTTAATAGCATTGAGTCAATTCTATGCTAAAAGTGTACAACTTTTTTATGAATTTATCTATCTATTATTATTCTGATTGTTGCTAACTATTTGCTTAGTCTATAAACTTTGAGAAATAAAAGCAAATATCCTTCCCCAGTTTATCTTTGCTATTTCACATTTGCTTTCATTAAATTCTTTGATTACCATTTCTTTTACTTTGAAATCGCCAGAGATAAGATCAAGATATCTCTGAAATAGTCGAGGACAGTGACCAAACAAACCACATGACATGTATGTATTGTTAAACAGGATTAGGGCTGCAACTAACAATTATTTTGATAAACGATTAATCGGCCGATTATTTCTTTGATTAATCAATGAATCGGATAAAAAAAACAGCATTAAAAAGCTTTCATTTCCCACCCTTTATTCTAAAACAGAACTGCAAATTCACATACAAAAATACTTCAGAAAGTACAGGTTGCTCCTTGAACATAATCATTTATAAAAAAGAAAAATACATCAGAAAATGTAACAGGATTTGTTTTACCGTCAGAACTTATTCTCTATACTACACTCACAAACTCGCACACTCACAACACACCCTCATGTTCACTTATTCGTACTATGAGCTGAATTTAAAAGGGCATTTGTAAATGAGGCTTCCTAGTTGATTTAATGGATCACCGTGTGTCTCCCTTTACAGGCGTAACATCAACTACTGTAAAATCCACCGTAGATGCGCACCAGACTACCGTATATGGCAGCATTAAAAAGTACGACACACAAATATATTTGTCAACAATAACAGATATGTGACAAAGCACGAAATACGTACAAGACAACCGATTGAATGATTGGACGACTACTCGAGCAGGTGTCTCATGTCAAGTCATGTGACTCAACAACTGGCGGCAGCGCCGGCTGCTCTTTCCTCCGCCTCGGCTCGGCGCCGCAACTCCTTGAGTGACGAATCGATAATGAAATCCGTTGCAAACGCTTTTAATAATCGGATTTCATCGATTCGTTGTTGCGGCCCTAAACAGGATCAATGGGGTTATTGGTGTGTCTGCTTTTTGGTGCATTGTCATTTTGCTACACTGCGACGGGGCCTTTTCCTTTTCACAAAGTAACCATGTTCATTGGCCCACCATCGATCCCAGATGAGGACGTATGAGGAAAGCGACACCTTGAGATTAAGTGCTCGTCCCCGGAGGTGAGAGTCCTTCAGACCAGATGGCAGAGAACTTCTAAACCGGTGCCCTGCAGAAAGCCGCTTGATTAGCTTCTTGTGAGGATTTAATAGACGGGCAGTTAAGAAGAGAACAGGTGAGCGATTCTGTTTCCTGCACGGTGTGAAGTATAGATCGCAGACAAACTGAGCCTTTGATTGATTAAATAATGACGACAACGACGTTGAGCAACAGGGCTCGCAGACATTTCATTGGGTCTGAATTCATTCCTACTCACGTAAGATGCATTCATTGGAATCAATGAAGTGCTGTTTAGTGCAAAAAACTGCTGCAGATGTAAACGGTAATGGAGCAATCAATTTTCTTTCCTCCTTCAACACTTCAGAGGAACGGGACAAATAAAGATTTTCCATTCCTTCTTTTTTTAAGCTTCGTCCTCGTACACAGTTGTCATCGAAGCCGAATCTACCTGGCGGGAGATCATCTAAGGGGAAAAGTACACTTGAGGTTGTCTAAATCGTCTAGATAAATGCATTTTTAATGTTTTTCTTGCGGAACATTGAAGACGAGGAAACACACTGACTCGAAACTCCGTTTGCAAATATTAGTAGAAAAGGAAACTGGCATCTGCCTTTCTTTGTAACTAATCTAAATCCATCTATATTCATCAGGATCCTCTGGGAAAGTCTTGATTGGTAATTCCGGACAAATTCCGCTCATTGTGTTGTTCATCAGCCGCGCAAAGGCACCGAATAACAGGCTTTATCTCCCGAGAACTATTAAAGAAAAACACGCATACTGAAAAGTCAGTATGAAATGAGAGTAGATGTAGTTTGCTTTAACGGGGCGTTATTGTGTCCTCTGCACATTTCTATGGAGGTTCCTGTAAACATCACATTCCTGTGACGATAAAGGACGCAGAGCTCATTGCCCTTTTAGTGAACGATCAAATGCTACGTAGGCCGAAACCGAATGAGTGCGGTTTGATGAACAGCTAAAACCGATGTTTTTCTTCTGTCCGGATGTTCCGATGCGAACGTTAGAATCGTGGTTATTATCGTCATTCAGACAAAATGTGGGTGAAAGCTAATCAAACTTTCCGCATGGGTCCCAACGCCCGTGTTGACACGGCTGCACCGACGTAATGCAAATTCTCGCTGTGTAAAAAAGGTCAAGCGGCGTTGTCATGGCAGCTGTTGTCTCAGTTTCATAATTGCACAACAAAAAGGGAAATGTTTGGCAGTGTTTTGAATCATATCCCGTTTGTAAGCTAATGCGGTGGAAAAAAAGATGAATCTGCCAGAGCTTGACTTGTTATTGTGCTGCGTGGATTAGAGGCACGTAGCGTGAAGGTTTAATGATGACTAAAGGTCCAGGCGGCTCCATTGTATTTCTGATTTGTCGTCTTCTTCCTCCTCAAAATACCAGACCCTGACTCGCTGCCGCGGCTGGAATTTAAATTAGTTTTGCTCGAACCAACACAACAGTCTCATTCCACTGCTGGAGAGTCTCGCCGTGGGTTCAGAGATAACGCCTGGGAGTAGGAGGGGGGGGGGGGGGGGGGGTCACGTCAGCCTAAAGTGCCGTGTGCTTTCTGGGATGGCGGGTATCATGAGCCGTGATTGCTACTTTGAAGGCAGGCGGTGTCAGCTGGTTGCGGCTGCGGGTCAAGGTGAAACGCACCCGGGGGGAGGAAACATGTGATTAGAGCCGAGAGCTGCGCCAGATGAGCCGGTTGAGATGTTTCTGCATCCACGGCGGGAGGCGGGAGGTAACCGCGGCGACGTCTTCATTTACACGCACATGCACTTTGAGCTGTGGACTAAAACAGCTCCTCTGCATAAAGATCTTCTGTCCACACGGCGACGCTTTACAATACATATGATAGTGGGTTTTATGGCAGTGTAAAATCAGCTCCTCTTCAAACAGCTTAGTATGACTCTTCAGGTTGGTATTGCTCAGTGAGATGATGAAGAGATGGTAGATCCTGGATCCCGACGGGACGGCGCAGGAAAAACAAAGAAACGGGCCGCAAACATGGCGATACATTGCCGCGGAAACAGCATAAATTACATAAAATGACGAGTGTTTCATTTTGTGTAATTATTATTGTAAAATGCAGCTTTCTCAAAGCTATTTCAACGCGAACTTAAGCGCCTTTCTCCCGTGAGGACATTCAAGCGCGCCTCGTGTTGCCGGGGAGATTTACCCTGCGCGCCTCATCTGATACTCCAGCTCCCGCCCCCCCGATACGATATCCCGTATACCATCCGCCTGACTGCATGTGACCAAAATCCATTCCATCTAACCAGGTCTTAATTATCAGGGCTCCCCCCCCCTCAAGCACTGTAAGCGAGTCAAAAGTTTTTATTCCAATTTCACTCCAATTACGTCTTGATCTTTTCTCCCCAATAACACGCAGATGCTCTCCCTCATCTTCGCTGCAGTCACCGCAACCGAATTTAATCGACAAACCGGCAACCTGATGGGAATAATGGGCGGAATCAATCTGAGAACAATCAATATGACAACGCGCACCCGCCCCCCTATGAATCATACAGCTCTTCATCGGCGAGACGGAGCGGCGCTCTGTTTCCACTCGAAAAGGTACGCTGCTGGTTTCACCGGCGGCGACGACGACGACCGGCAAGAACCTGGCGGCGCCTTCCGGGCTGTGGGGAGGCGGCGTGGGGATCGAGAGGTGTCGCCACAGCTGAAGTGCACCTTTATAGATCCGCTGTGACCGAGCGATCCCATCGGAAAAGGCCCTTCACCGCCCGATCGACCAGGCCACCGCGTCGTTCTTCCCTTCCACTTGATCACGGAACGGCGCGAGCTCGGGCACGCGTGGCACGAAAAGGTGTGCGTATGTGCGCGCTGGCGTGCGTTACCTGTTGCAGTCGACGTGCAGCAGCAGGTGCGTGGCGCTGACGGTGAGGGCGACCTTGTGCCACTGGCCGTCAGCCAGGCGGTAGGGGAAGGACTCGGAGCGCGGCTTGCCTTTGAAGCGGTAGTGGTAGCGGATCTCCTCCCTCACGCCGCTGCTCTCCAGCTCGAAGTAACTGGGGAGGAGGAGGAAGAGGAGGTCAGAGGGAGAGAAAAGAGGTCGCGCAGAGCAGGTTGGTGGGTTATATTCTTCGGGGGAGGCTATTGGGGAACAGAACAAGTCTTGTTTAAGAGCGGGTATCAGATTTGGTGCAAAGCCGTGATCAGAACCAGGAGTTGAAATGAGATCTACCTAAAGCAGTGGTTCTCAACTGGTCTGGCTCCGGGACGCACCATCACCCCTCAATGACAAGCCGCGACCCAAATCGAGGACCGTTCTCAACTTCTCAAACTTATTTAATGAAAATATGGTGCAGTTTGAACCTGAGATAGTGTGGAGACAGAATGCGTATGCCAACACAAAAACAAGTTTAATGAAAAAACAAAACAGCCAGCTGTTAATTCTAATTTTTATTTTCCCAGGCAAAGGCGACCCATTAAAAACGGGCCCGTGACCCACCAGTTGAGAATCACTGACCCTAAAGGATACGATACTGAACGTATCTTTCAGATTGGGTTTGCTAGTTAGAAAACAATCTGCTGACTTGAAACTGGCTCATTCTAGTACTTTTATACAAAATAGTACAATATAGTACAAAAAATCTCACAATGAAATTCATCATTCGACCAATCAGCTTGTCTTATAGACTAGTGTCCGACTGGCACTAAAGAGTCTAAAGTGGAAATGTTTCCTCCTCTGAAGGACATACAGACGACTGTCTGAAATCGTGGGGTATGTGGTGGGATATTTAGACACACAGTTGCATTAGAAAAACAGGTACATTTCTAACCACATTGGACCTTTATGATGGTTAATACGATGCTCTGAACATGTTTTGCATGAATTGGAGCCAAATGGACGGACTGTAAAGCCCAAATCAGGCAGACACACAAAATACAAGTATAATTTAATCTAGCAGAGATTCCCTTTGAAGCCAAAGTCAAGAACACCGCGATTAACGGATTTGACATTTTATTAAAAAGGCCGCTCTCATCCCGACCCCGAAAAACAGCGAAATAGAACCACAGAGAAACAACAGCGAGTCAATGTTTTATCAAACGGCCGTGTGTGAAAATATGTCTGACAGCTTGTCCAACCGAAGGGAAGCGAATAAAGATATTTCTGTTTCCAGGTGAGCTGCTGCTCGCTGGTTACGCAGCTGCAGCGCTTCTGCTTTCTCTCTCTTCGGCGTACCCCCGACTTCCTCTTCCCACGAGGAGCCACGTTCTTCTGGGGGATTTATCCGCCTCAGGAGGCCAAATGAACGTTATGCAGGCTGCGCTTTAGCTAAATAATGAAATAATTGTTCAACTTTGGAAAGTTGTGACTCATGGCTTATTGGGCATCATCACCTAGCCGATTCCAATATATTCAGACAGAGAAAACACTCACACAGGGATCAAGCCCATCCAATACCAAAGCTTAACATCTCTCATGTATATTTATGCTGAGGGATATCCAGAGAGGCATATTTTTCCAACTTTACTGCTCAGAAAATGAAGCAAACTAACACAAAAAGCGCACACTTGAGGATGAAATATCCAGATATATAAAACCACCTGCACAGGAGAAGTGGTGGCCTTTGCCTTTCAGCCCAACGGCATGAAGTGATGACGTCAGCACTGTAGTGCGGCCTGACTGCGAGTCCTGAGAGAAGGTTTCTCTCTGCTTCTATAATAGAACATTGTGTTCACCAACGAGTCCGATGGAGAAAACCAGCAGAGGAGCATTCAGACAGTCGGTGTGAACAAGCCAAACAGATGATCTAAACCCCTTCATTTAAACCAAGGGCTGTAGGAACTAGAAGACTAGTAACTAGAGAAAGTTCAACATATCAATATCTATGAATATATATCAGCCTTGGCAACATGATCATCTTGCTGAAATATCTATAAACCGACTGCTGTAACCAAGAGGAGAGAGAGAAGAGGAAGGATTTAGGGTTCAGAAAACAGAGTTCAAACCTTTCCACGGAGCTAATGACTAATCCCCCATCAGCCCCCCACGCAGAGGCCTTTGTCATCACCAAAACAATTATCACACAGCAGATTAACAAGCAACACAGGGAAGTGTTTTTCTACAACGTTAAATTGCGATTTCATTGCTTCGAGTCGCACTTGTATTTGTGGGTGAGAGAGAGAGAGAGAGAGACTCCTACAGCGTGTCCCCCCCCCCCTCCTTCTCCCTTCCCCCGTCTAAAGGAGACAAAGCGAGGAGGGAAGCGTACGCGAGAGCTCTTCAGATTCCACTCGAGAGGCCCGACATCACTGGACGAGCAGAGCGATTTCTCTGTAAAAACAATGAGCGTTATCACTATTTTGAAGGCGTTCTGATCACTGTGGATGCTTTTATAACCAGCTGAAAAACCTGAAAATGTTCACTTTCTTCACTATTGCGTGGACCCAACAGACCCTTAACGTGAGCATCAGGTTTCACAGAAAACTGAAGATCAAGTCAGCACCTCAAGGCAAACAGAAAATATCGACTAACAGTGTGTGAATGGAGCACAAAGCAGCAAAGAGTCAAATCGTAATGCGTCATTTAACCAAATAATTGCGAGGAAACAATGTGCAGCAGACGATGGATGATGGGACGCGGAGGGCTGAAAAAGGACACGCTGCTGGCGTCCTCCACCCTCGGACAGGACGCTGCACTCTGTGAGGCGCTCTGGGAGAAGCCGGTCAGGCTTTGTTTGGTCAATTACGTTGCATTTGGTCTGAGAATGTGGACTTGAGGAGGAGAGAGTCCCTGACCTGGACCGCGGCTTTATTCCCATCTGGTTCCTGCTAAACCAAACAACAATCGTCAAAGAAAAACACTCAACGCTGCAATTCTTTATATTAAACTGGCCCTGGTTTCTGCATCAGAGCCGGAGCTAAATGCAGATGGACACACTTTAATATGATGGATCAACATAAAACCAGCTGGGCTGCAGAAGGCGGCAAACGTCCACCTTCGTGGCCGCTCAATATTTGCGACGTCTTGCCAATTTTGTCCATTCCTTTTAAGATGAAGCTTAAAATAAAAAATGGTTTCCCGGAGAAATAAGTTCCCTGATAAGAGGCTCTTGAACTGATGGAAAAAATACTTTCAAAAGGAACGCTATCACTACAAAAGAGGAACCACTGGTATTTCACCCTATTTTCCCCTTTTGAAAATAGCTCCAGTTTCAGATTGAAAACGCTTCAAAAAAAAGAGCCAGCCGCTGAAAGGTCAGGCGACGTGACCACTGGGGTCAACGGGGCGTCCGCCCAAAAGGCCCCCCCCCGCCATCCACAGGCTCCGATTGTTGACTCGGTCAACATGGTGGAAAGCGGCGCGCAATTGTTATTCTCATGGTGAATTCTGGATTGGCGTCCACGTTAATGAAATCAGCTAAATGTTCAGCCGTGGCCTTGAAACATCGGCAGCGAGTCACATGACCCAATAACAACCGATCAATCTGCAGGTTTGGTTCCGTTCCATTCAACACGATGCGAAAATCCCCAAGCTCCAGCTGACCGGTGGAACAAACGCGGCGAGTTGCGGCGACCCAAACTGCGGAGTAATGAATGAACGTGCACAGCGGCGGGGTCGCAGGTCACCTGATGTGGACATCGCGGGGAGGGTTCGGGGGAAGAAGCCGCACGGCTGACAAGTGGTCTTCATCAAAAAACGAAACCGTCTGTGGGAGAAGGTTTTTTTTGGAGGGGGAATGAATGAATGGCTGCCCCGGGAGTGGTGGCGGGGAGGCCGTATATCCTCCCGTCCCTCCCCCCCCGCCCGCGGCGCCGCGCTGCTCCTTCTTTATGGAGGGCAGCTGACAGCCAATTATCTGCTCAACAGAAGGTCAACACTCGAGAGCTGGTCGGTGGAACGGGCGGAGAAAGGCGGTAAAGCAGAAGCGAGGATGGAGGAAGACGCGTCGATGCCTTTGGTTACTGTCCTGAACAACGGGGGGAGAAGGGGAGGGGGGGGCGTCACATGACTGAGTTTCTGCATCAGCCGATGGTCTCCTCACACCGGTTTCGTCCTTTATGGAGGAGGGGGGCAGCCGAAGCAATGTGAATACTGTTGGACAGGTGAGGCAGGTGTGCTGGTCCCAGGGGGCGGGTGGGGGGGCGGGCTCAGGAGGATCCTGTCATTCAAACCAACAGCAAACAGTGCCGGCGTGTTGGAGGTGTGAGGCATGGCGAGTGGAAGATTGCCTCTTTTTGTTGTTGAGCCTTTGTGGTGCTGCGCGAGTATTTTCTTTTTCCTGTGGGTCTGATGTTCTTTAGGGATCCTTCTTATAGGCGTCGATCGCACAGCTTCTCGGCCCGGGGAGTTTGTTTTTTTACTCATTTTTTTCTAAAAAAAAAAAAAAAAAGAACCCGCTAACAGACGGAACGTCAATGTCCTTTTCTTAAAGCTCCTGTGAATCGATATGTTTCACGTCAACAACAAATAACGACATGTAATTTGAAAGAGCTTTGAAATGATGCACTTATAGACGGACCCAAAAGTCGGGATGAGCACACACACACACACACACACACACACACACACACACACACACGAGAGAAGGACAAGAGAACAAATAGTCAGAAAAGTATGTGAAGGTTTCACATGATGAAAAGAGAAAAGGGGACGAGACCAGAGGCTATAAATGAGAATATTTGGACATTAACATTAAATGTTTACTCTTCCTACTGAGAGTTTAAAACCAGTGACGCCCAGAGACCATGGCGAAGATCAAAAGCAGCGATGGGAAGCGCCGCTATGAGACGAAGCACAAATCTTATCGGCTAACGTGGCAACTCACATTTAAAATAAAGCAACAGAAATAAAACCAACTACCCAAAATGGTTAAAATTTAAACAGTGATTCACCGACTAACAGGGATATTAAAAGAGGGAACCAGAGAGATTGTGCTTTATTTCCTTAATAGCCCCTATTTTGCTCAAAATGAAAAGAAAAACATTAGATCAGATTTGTCCAGTGCAATTTGAAAGCAGAAAATAACTTTTGTTGGGATATAATTTAATTGAACACCTTGAGAGCCTCACAGTTTGCTGCGCTGCCTTATGGCGTCTTGCATGGTGTCTTTGTCTCACTGGCGTCTTTTAGCCGCTGCTAACGTGTTTGGGCTAAATTATGAGGAGTGTATCGCACGACTACTCCGAGCCAATTGTTTGCATTCCTCGTTTGAATGACGACAGTTCACAGCCCCCGGGGTCGTTTCCCTTCACCCAACGTTGGATCAGTCACGTGGCGGCCAAGTTCTTATTTTAATTGACACCCGTGCGTCAAACGAACTTTTCCCCCACAAAGTCTAGTCATAACGAGTCCCTCTCCTCCGTCTGTCGACTTCAGCGCGGCACGTTTCCACAAAGGAGACGGACGTGGAGGTGCAGATGAGGCGAGGCGAGGCGAGGGGGGCGAGGCGGACCCGGGGAAAAGGACAAAGGGGCGTGGCGGGGGCGAACGGAGCGGCTGGAGGAGCCGGCTGAGCGTCTGAGGCCTTTAAGCGCTCAGGTGGGTGCAGCGGGCGGAGAGACGGGGCTTTGAGTTACTGCATCACAGAGCGACTGCGAAGTTGCTGACAATGAGAGCGTCGCTGGGACCCACAAGAAGAAGAAGAAGAAGAAGAAGAAAACTGCCGGGTAGGTAGAAAGAGGCTTCTTTGGTTCTATTCAGCTTAGCGGAGCATCAATGAGAACCGTCTCTCCCGTTCCCCGGTGGCCAGGCACAAGAAGAAGAAAGAAACACTTCCTTCCGCGGGTACCCAGAAACGCTTTCATTCAAGGAGGTTCTCACTTTGAGGATGAGGAGAGCGCAGGATGAGGAAGGATATTATCATATCGGGAAGGCAGCGCTGGCAGAGGAGGTGGGAGGGAAGACGGAGGGCGGTTTGATTGTCGCCGAGAGAGAGACGGGGCGAAGTTAAGAAGGGAGAGAAGGAATGCGTGATGGGATGTGGGGGGGATGGAGGGAGGGAGGGAGGGAGGCGGGTGCCTGTGTCATAATGGGAAAGGACCGGCATCGGACCAGAGCTCTAACAAGGCCTTCGGAGGGGATTGAGAGGTTCAGAACAAATCCTCGGTCACAATGGGGCGCTGCGAGCCAGTCAAGACTCCATCTGGCCAAATTTAATTACACTGGCAGTGTTGAGACTCGCACAGCAGCTTGTCTCAAAAACAACTCGGGCCCTCCGCGGCTCGGCTGAGCCCGAGTTGCATCCCAGTACCTACTTCATCAAAGATATTCACTAGTAGAAAAAAATGGAAGGAGAGCTTTGGAAATCATATAGATTTATTATATTTTGATTGAGAAATGAGCACATTTAAAACACCTGCCACCTCCACAGTAATGTTTGTGTCCACAACATGACTTTTTAAATGCATTTATTCATTTTAAGCGCGACTGTGATTTTCCCCCCCCCCCTCTCGTGCCGAGCTAATCCACAGCGCCGGCAGATCAGAAAACGGCCGTCAATAATTGCCAATGAGTAATGATATATTGTGTTGTTTTGGTGGGAGGACATTAAAACACCGTGTGCATGATTACACACCAGCAGATCATTTGATGTGATGATTGTCCTCAAATAGAATCACATTGTGCGGAAAAAATATCTAGATATAGTCATTCAAAATGATGGATCGACAACAACCATAGCAGTTAAATAACAATATTGTCTAAATCTATATTGTCTTAATCTCTGTCTAAATCACCTGTTAGTGTGTGTGTGTGTGTGTGTGTGTGTGTAATAAACAGTCAATCTTCTGCCAGAGACGAGAAGGTATCATGTAGATTACTCCTCATTTCCACCTCATAAATTAGCATGTTCCATCGTGTGGATTTGGTACACGAGCGACGTGAATGAATAGAAAGCAGGAACACAAAGTGAATAATCCAACAAAAGTTCATCGCCACGGCGTTTGACCGGTTAGGACAATTCTCCCGAATGAAAAAAAATCGAATTTGATTGCATATCACGCTCATGTTATAATATACTGTAATTTGGCACGGTGCTTACGTTAACATGTTAATATATACATATATACATATTACACATTACATTAAGTGCAGAAAGGCGCCTTATAATTTGAGGAAATTAAAAACACACAGGAGCCCATTAGTGCACATTAGTGTTACCCGAGTGTGTTCGAGGACGCCTCAGTGCGTGCAATGCAATATTTGCTCAGTCAGATCACTCCTCTGAGCTACGTATGCTACGCAGAGCATGTCATCGTGCCTGAGGGACGAGGACCGTGCAGCCCGTCTGCTCCATTCGGGCCGTCGTGTGCAGGTAATGTGAGAGGCGACTGTCGGAGCGGCGGAGAGAGAGAGAAAGGGGAGTGAAAGGCAACTCAGGGTCACCTTAGAAGCACAGCGGGGGCCGACACGTTTCTCTTCAAGAGTGGATCAGACAGGAGGCTCTTGAAGAAGAATGAGCGCACAGGCCGCCTCGTACACACGGGTGGAGAAAGGATTGTTTGCCTGAATGAAAGCAGCAAGAACAAGAACACTCCACCAGTCCTTGCATTCAGAAAACGGGAAAATAAAAGTGTGCCTCGTCTGCTAAATGTACTTAGAAGCACAAAGACATAAAGAATGTGTGTAATATGTGATTCCCGAGGATTTGATTTAAATCCATCTTGTGCACTGCTTAAATATTCTGTTTAACTGCAAATACTCAGTAAGGAAGCTAAAGAAGCTGTAGCTTCTGTTCCAATGGGACTCGTGCATTTAGCATCAAAAGCTTTTGAGTAACCAGATGCCTCTTTTTAACACATTTCAGTGCAGAGGTTTCATACTTTTTGCTCTTGTGCCCCTTAAAACTCAAGCAATACTGACTTCTGACGCCTAATTGCATCATCATTAGACCTTGTAGGGTCTCTCTTTTTTTTGATGTCTCTAATCTTAAGGATATTAAGAGGTCAGACTAAGAGGTCACAAAAAGAAAAGATAAGCAAAATAAGAGATTTTATGAAAATATTTTGACAGATTGTTTAAAATGTGTCCCTGAGAACATCTATTAAGCCCTCAGACTAACCCTTTTGGGGTCCCGAACCGCAGGTTTGGAACCAAGGGGTCTAGCTTTCCCTTCCCAACTATCTCCATCACTGCCATCGTGTATGAATTCTTTCTTTTTCTTCCGACTCCCGGCAAACACACAAAACCGGCTCCCTCGCGCGCACACTTGGAAATGCGCGTTCCACAGAACCGAAGGCCTTTGCTTTGAGCGGAGCGGAGGAAAATCAATGTTGCCCGCCGTCTAAAACAATTCGCACTTGCAGTGTGTCTCGGGGGCTCCAGGGGCGAGCTCGTGTCCTGCGGCCATCACATTCTGCAGAAGAATGCCTCCCATTGCAGCACATTCAATAAGACTCCCCGAAGAAAAAAAATAAGAAAAAAAAAACAGCCAAGGAGAGATAAGCAACGTACAGAAGAATAAGAGGTGTAGTTTGTGCGCTCTGGCTGCAGCTCACTTTACAGGCCCGTGCATTCCAGTTATCAGAGACGCCTGTTGGCGAAGCGCTTTGCGATAAAACTCTCGGCGCGTCGCTCAGTTTCCTCGCAACTCATCTGACACGCGCAACGCGTGGAGGGGTTATCTTGCCACCCCGAGCATGCAGGGGGATACGGCGCCTTATTCCAGCCATAGCCGACTTAAACCGGCAGTAAAGTAATCGCACACTGATCTTTACTTTTACTCCCAACTCATCAGCCGCCATCTGCAAACAGCTCGTGAGTGAGATGGGAATTTAATTTAGAAATTGGAGCGTGCAGTAACCGTGGTAAGGGAGTAAGGTTGTGCAGAAGGAAAAAAAAAAAAAGGGGGGGCCGCAGGCCAAAATGCAGAGGATTACAGACAGATTACCTGTGTTCTGACTCGTGGATGGAGAATATGACTCCTGACGTGGAGGACTTCTGCTGGATGGAGGCCAGGAAAGTGAACTCGCTTTTCCTCCTGAACAGCTGCACCACTCGCTCCGTGACGTGAGCCGGGGCGTGAACTGCTCTCCCAGCATCTGAAGGAATGAAGTCAGATTGAAGGGAAATCATGAGCTTGTGTAGCGCTCGTCACGGGCGACGTGCTGCGAGGCCGAACGCACAGTCACACATTAAGCCGTTTAACCGCACGCGGCCGCTCACCTTCACACTATGAAGGTACACATCGGGACTTCTGTCGGGGGTAAAAGTAATCTTTTGATGCCACTATTCCGATGCAAATTTATATTTAGACATTCACTTTTAAATATGTGTGCGCGAAAACAACATCATGTCGCTTTGAGGATTTTGACCTTAGTAAATCCATATAATGTGTCAGACTTTTTGCTTTAAAAGAGTAACACTAGACTGAAACAATAAGTGTATACAACATGTATTTATTTTTATAATGTATTTTTTTATGTAATAAGCCTTATAGTGGCATTAGTTAATGCATTCTGTAGTATTGTGTTAACATTCATGGTCCACAGAGGACAAATCTTTGACAGCTTTACTCTTCATCCAGCCCAAACAATAAGTCATGACTTTACATTGCGTCCATAATACACGTATTACTGAAGGACAAACATTGCATAAACCCTCTTTTTTTCACGCCACCTCCATGTTAATGCGCTAATTGTCACCATTATCCACATAATGGAAAAAAAAAAAAAAAAACAGGACCGAGTCTCTGCGAAGGTCAACAAGAGCCTGCGCGGCCCGTCGATCTGAATGTGAAGCTGCACGTAGGGGAGGAAATGGTGTTGACAGCGACCACGTGTCTGCGTGTGTGGATCCACACAGACGGCGGTACGTGACAGACAGTCAAGTGGAGAGCAGCCCGTGGCCGTCTCAGCGAGGGGCTTTTAAAAGTCCCCAGGGAGACGCCGACGCCGCCCCCCCGCCTGCCTTCACACTCAGCCTCCCTGCTGTCACAGCCTATTCCACGCAGCCCCTCGTCCTCCGGGTCTCCGACATGCCTGGTGCTCGAGCGTGCCATTAAATCGCAGGTTCAAGTCTGCAGAGAGACGCCGTTTTCATGACGTGATTTGCAATCTGTTTTTTTTTTTGTTTTGTTTTTTACCTTCACCCGACTAACAAGTGAGAGAAGAAATAGCTGCGTGGTTCACTTCGAGGTCAACGCATTGTTTTCGACGTTCATTCAATCCGATTTGGACAGCAGGTTTCTCTCCTCTAGTTCACGGCCTTCACAGCTGTTATGAATACAAACAAATTGTTGCAACGAGTCCCAAACAGGCCGACAACAAACTAAAACACATGCACGCGAATTAGGATACAAACGGGAGGTGAACTGCACAACTCATTGCCCTTCAAAGTAAACTAGCGGCTGGGAGATGAATGGATGAACTGGCTCAGATGAAGATATATTGTTCACTTCTGCAGAATGCCCGAACCAATTATTGGTATTTTCTGATCTGCCACATTAACAAAGCGAAGATCTTTATAACTTTAAAGAGTTAAAATAACTTGGTAAAAGTATAATTCAAATGCATTTTGGAAAAATACTACATGGATTCATAATATATTCACAAAAGAACTGTCTACAAACACTAGTATATGGGACGTATAATGGATTTAGACCTTCTATTTCCGTGTTATCGCACTGACGAAATGCAATTTCGTCAGTGCGATACGAATTTTTGCACTTCGAAGTGCAATTTCCTCGAAGTTTATTCGAGCAAATTAAAAAAAAAAAAATCACTTGACATTTGAAAATAAGTAGTATTTTCAATTCCAAACATAATCTGCCTTTAAGTGCAGTCTGCTTGAACGCAGACGTCTGGAACAAGAGTTAAAGACCAAATTACGCCTTTTGCTGTTTGACAAAAGGGCTTTAGGGCGTTAAATGAGACGCTCGCTCACACGGCCAAGATTACAGCGTACTGACCGTCAATTTAGCAACAAAAAACGCACAAAAGACCCCAACAATCCACGCGCCCCCCCCCCCCCCCACTAATAACGGTATGACGGAGCAGTCGCTGCAGACGTAAACAGACCCGTCTGCAGTGGGACGAGGACAACGGGTAGAGCAGGAAAGTTCGTCTCCCAGCGGTTCCCAGATGACGATCAGTGCAGCAGGCGGGAGCCAGCTGTCGGACACACTTCGCCCTGCGATTTTACAGCTCATCACTTCAATCAGAACCCTGCAGGTCCCCCCGCGGACCAGCCTCTCGCAGATGGCCGCTCTAACTGGCAGAGAGGAAGAGGCCCGTCAAGCCCGCGTGGACTCTCGGGCGTCCGGGGCCCGTGTCGCCGCCGGAGGAGCACGTTGCTGCACTCCAGTCGGGTTGTTTTGTTGCTGGGGGCACAAACCAGATGAGGGGGGGGGGGGGGGGGGGGGGTACCCTCGGGTGGCTACGCGCTGTTTAACTACACATCCTTTAAGCCCTCACCATGTTGAATAGACGGAACAACAATCCAAAAGCAGCGAATCCTCCGGTTGGGACTCAATTTCTGATTGTTCAAATCCTATTTTTTTGGAATTCATGACAAAAGCTTTGTATACAATCAGAATCAGTTTATTTTACAGCCTTTAATGTGGATGAAGTGAGTGCCGGGACGCGCCTGTTTAGCAGATACACAAACACACCAACTAGACTCGAGCGGCAGATGAAAAAGGATGTCTCTGTTGGACAGAAGTCCCATTGTTGCGCTCCCCACATTAACACATTCAGCATCACTGGCAGCGGATCAGAGGCTGCAGGGAACACCATTAAAAGGGTTAGCAAGAGGAAGTATTCTGGCATCGGTTGCAGACAATTAAACTAAAGCACAGTGGCGGACCGATAACGAGATAAAAGCTTGTTTTCGCTGGACGCCACAAACCCCCCTCAAGCGCCGGGATTCCTCCGTCAGTGGGAATTCTGCAGGCAGATCCCTCAAGCCCCCCCACCGGTGCCATCTCTTCCCCATTTGGCTCATCTTCATCATGATGCATGAAGATGAGCATGAAGATAGCTCATCTTCATGCATTATGAAGATGTACATCTGCCCTGATATGTTGAAGCAAGAACCTACACTACGCGCCTTTTAATGGCTTATAGTTTGATAGACATGATAAGAATAAAATCCACTGTGAAGCAGAATTGCAAAGCACATGGAAAAATAAATAAATCAGGAAACAATACAATAAAATTAGATTCTCTCAAACAAAATAACACAATAAAAACTATAAAATATATTTAAAAACCTTTTAAAACATCTGTTTCAAGAAGTAATTTAAAAAAAAACTATATAAATCCAAACCACATCAAAATAGGAATTGCAAAGGTTATGAAAGTGTTTGTATATCAGCAGCCATTTTCAGATGTGTTCGGGTCCCTCAGAAGGCAGTTTAGCCTTGATATAGTTGCTAAGTAGGCCATGCTAACTAGGTGATGAACCCAAACATACCTTTAAGTTACTTATGACATCGCTAAGCCTTCGCTCATGCCGTTCAGTAGGGGTCAAAACACTGAAAGGTATCTTCTAGCTAGCAAACCGACTCTAGTAGTGGAGGAGTGAACGGTAACCGAGGAGGGACGATATGTTCACATGGAAAAGCCCAAACAAGTCTCTATATAAATAACACTCTGAACCAGTTATTATAATAGCCATGTTGCATATTGGTCATTTAAATCTGCTAAAACTGGTAGCAGTCCAGCCAGTAGACCCGCTCCTCAGAGGGGGAGTTATTTCTTCTTCTCAGATCTTTATACTTATTTATCAAAATATCTTAAAAGAATTTAAATAAGCGCACCACAACCTGGGAACTCATTTTCCACTATACCGCTTATGGTGGCTTATGCAGGATCGTGGCAACCACGCATGCTTACTTGGCAACAAAAAAAAAAAAAAAAAGACAAATGCCAGCCCCTTCCGACGTTTTCTCTCTCTGATCCTGCGAGAAGGTCATCTCTACTTCCACAGCCCCCCCAGTCATCTGAATATCCACACATGAAGCCAGCCAGCCAGCCAGCCAGCACACAGCAGACCGTCCCTGAGGAGCTAGCCTCCTTTCCGCTGCTCACGGCCGTGAGGACTAAAAAAAAAAAAAAAAGCAGAGGGACCGGACTGCAGAGCAGGGGGCTGGAACTGGAACTGAAGATAAAGGACGGAGGCCTAAGTGGAAACAGAAGCCGAACCCACGCAAAACACTTCTCCATCACACGCAAAATGCAAAGAGAAACAAACAAAGAAATGCAGAAGATTAAAAAAAAAAAGTAACACATGAATGAATATATATATATATATATATATATATATATATATATATATATAAATACTGAAGAATGTAGTTTGAGGGAATTGGAACAGTCGCAACGAAATGGTAAGAAGTGTTCAACAAAAAAAAAAAAACAAAGGGGGGGAGAGAGTTCCATGCACGTGAAGCAGTCTTTGAGTGCACGTCAAGCAGCCCACAAACACAGACAAGCTCTCTGCAAGCCTCCCTCAAGTTGACTCGGCTCGCATTTGAAGAACTCCCCGGCTGCTGAAAAATTCATGAACGTGAATTGATAAAACATTGATGGTTCGGTTCAACTTTTCCTTCCTTTTTGCGAGTAGATAACCAAACTATACACACATTAAAAACCTGCTACTTCCATCTGGTAATAACCAGGTTGTTGGTGTTATGCGTCACGTGTCTAACCAGGCCCGCGACATGTGCCGAGAGGGATCGCTCGCCTCGCGTGGGCTCAACGGCGCCGAAAACTCTCCATCACGAGCCATCAGACTGAGTGCGCTCTGATTACAGTAAATACGGATAGAATGCAGAGAAATGACGCTCATCCATCTGCCGGGAGAGCTTTTGGCTGTCAGTTGAAGAACAATAACGCAAAGCCCCAACACAAAATCGTGCCGGAGGAATATTAGATCAGAGTAATAAACTTCCTATTTGATTTTCTGCAGGGGCCCAATCATTTGCATGCTGTATCTCTAACACACACACACACAAACATGCATGTCAGGCTGTGAAGCCAGTTATGAATGGTCGACAGCGTGTGTGAGGTATGAGAAGGATGGAATTTGGGCGGACTGAATCTGAATCTGTTGTGCTCATTTTGAGCTGCTGTATGAAATGAGAAAAAAAAAAAAACTGTAGGATGTTTTAAATTTAAATGAACAACTGAAATATTGTAGGTGTTACGTGATTATATCCATACTTGGATGCATGAGATATTTTGGTAAATAAATGCATTTGCTTTCTTTCAAAACATGATCATTGTGGGGCGGAGACGAGGCAACAGCCACTGGTTCTTACGAGTGAAGCCAACGCAGAAGTGTCTTAAAATTCATGCATAAAGCTGAACACACTTCATGATCCCTTCATCATTCTTGCAGCCTAAATATGGTAACTGGTGCTCACTGGCCGAGATGGCGAGAGCCAAATCGGCCGAACAAGAGGCCTCGTGTTCAGCATCCCAAAGGGCTCAGAGAGGTTGCCCTTGGTGGTGTTGCCACTGACTAATTCTGCCAATCCAGTATTAGGCCAGTAAACTTTGCATCAAGGCACCAGCTATATGCATGCATCGGTTTGCCAAGCAATAGTTCCAACATGTCATTTCCAGAGGACATATTGAAATGACATGTCCTTCCCTACTGAGCAAGTTTAATTCTATCTAAATGGTGTGTTTATTCAGACACGCCAAGACTTCTCTTGTATGTAGATATATGAAGGGTTTAAAACACAGGTCTTTCTGCGCAAACAGCAGCTGGTTTGTGGTTTCAATTTCAGTTTTTGGGTAAAAGGTGCTAGCTGAAAAAGTATTTCATCTTTATTTTTCACTTCATCGAGTAAATTACAGTAAAAGACAAAGCAACAAATACGATTCAATGATATATTTATTCAAGTCAAATAATACATTTAAATAAAAAAATTCAGAGAAACCCAAGAATTAAAATGTATCCTTCTCAACTAGAAATCTCCTTGCATATCGCGAGGGATTGTGTCTGTGTGTATGTGTGGTGTGTTTTGTAGGTCTGCCACCCACCCCACCACCCCCACCACTCTACACAGTCCTCCTCTGCTGCGGGCAGGTTGCACACTGCAGCCGGCTTATCTGCGCCTCAAACCACTCGCACTGTACACATGCAGCACCAGCGCACACACCCACACAAAAGAACGCACACTCGCACAGGGGGGAAAATAGGTGGAATTGAGATGTGAGCTAATTTGAGTGCTTTGAGGTGCGGTATCAGTATCCGCCGGGGGGCCTCCGGTGGGCCCGCTGCTGGCTCACGGCGAGGGACCGCACCACTGTGGAGCCGGGGCCCCCCGCAGGGACCCGGGGAAGCCCGAACGGAGGAGCCCTACACACGGCAACTCAGCCGAGCTTACCTCCACCCTCTTCCCCCGCAGCGCTCGCTGGGTCTGAGAGAGGAGACGGCGCCCGCCAGCCGGCACCCAGTCGTGAGCGCTGCTTACACGGCGATCCGTCTCAATTAGCCACGCTCCGCATACTTGAAAAATGCAATGCCAGTATAAGGATAACGGCGGCCATTAGCTCGGTCCTCCTTATATTCGTGATGAATCATCTGCTGAGGGTTCTAAACCGGCGCGTGGTTAAATGTGGAATAAAGCAACAAATCGGCGAATAACCTCATCATCGCGTAGTCATGTTCACGGCGGCCTCCTCGATCATTCTCTCACAGCCACAAGCTGACAGGCCCCGGCCGCTTCCCTCTGCACGGGCCCTGCTACGTCCGTTTCTCCTTTTTTTTTAAAAGGAGAGAACGAGAGGTGGGAAGGAAAAAAAAAAGCGATGGCGGTGGAGCAAACAAGTGGTGCGGCGTGGGCAGCATGCAGAGCTGGGAGATACGATCAGGAGAGGACGTACGGGGAGGAGACGCGCGGAGAGATTATACAGCCAAAGGTCACTCAAGGGCGCTTCGCTTCTCTCCCAGAAAACAACAATTACATTCTACGTGTTACATGTTACGTGTGTGTGTATGTGTGTGTGTGTGTGTCCGACACAAAGATCTAAAACTCATAACCGTCGTCTGTACTTTATCAGAGCCGTAATGAAGGCCACTCCTCCTCGCCACGTTTTGATCCCGCAGCTTCTTCACAGAAAGGAAGAAATTCTCAAGACATAACGTGACTTTAGAAGGCTTTTACTTTGAAGCAAACAGGAAGTAGCCTGACATTACATTACATGTCATGTTTCAGTCGCTCTGTCCTGAAACTCTGTACAATAATCATAATAATATGATAGTTAATGGACTTTAAAAAGGAAAACAGAATTAGAATACAAAAAAAAATGGAGATTAAAAAGTAGAGAGATTTTAGGTCTTTAGGCGGGAAACATTTGGCTAAATTAATTGGCAACATAAACAGGTCAATAGTCGGAAATGGAGAAGTTACGGTGGTGGATATGTGGGGTGCATTGCACTATTTTATCTGAAAATAAATATTTAGGGTCCAATTTGCAGCATTCAACACTGTGGAAGTGGTAAACCTTTCTCTTTCAAACTTACGGTAGCGCGCTAGCTATCGCGCAACCCTTTGAGCTGCAACGAGTCGGTATGTGAAAACATTACCGCCCCGCGGGGGGAACGATCGCAGCACTTCTCCACACAGAGGAGCGAAACAAACAACACAAGCAGCTCCCTCGCTCTCTTATCCCAGCAAACGGCGCATCAATTCAGAGCAGAAGGGAGGCAACTCATCACACGCAGGCGACTGGAAATGCAAACCAGCCTCCGCGCGTGGAACAATATCTCCGTGTGTACCCCTCGACACGTGTCAGCGAGAGATTATTCACACGGGACCGCATTAGGAGAGGCAGCTACCGGGTGGAGCGACAACAACCGTGTCGGAGTTGATTAGGAAGTCAGAAGCGGTGACTTATTAAAACAAACGGCGCTCCAGATGTTTCCCCCCCGTCTCCATGACAAACGTCGCCCGGGTTGCACGAGCGCAACGCAAGCTCGATACCTCTCCGTGGCCTTCCTCCCTGTCGCAGTTCCTTCCTCTGGAGGGCCTGTCACGGTGATGCACGAGCATCCCCAAGTCACCCAGCGCGCTGAAGTTACAGCTTCACTCTCAATAAACCGCTGCTGGGAGGCTGTAAAGTTATGCTGTCAAAATGTATTAGGCGCCATTTAGGCACGTTTGGTATTCGGTGGAGGCACTAAAACTTTTTGTTGTGTTCTAATGCTGAAAAAAAATGAAGGAGATTTTTCATTCGCTGATCAACAGACTGATAATCATTCAGCCAGTTGCTGGGCAGAAATGTCAAACATCTGTAAGCGTCTCAAATTTTCAGATGTGGCTGCATCCTCAGTCCGATTCGATTTTGGTACAGTTGTTTTCTAGTTCTTTGAGAAAATAGGTACAATAGTATGATATATATATTATTTCGTAATTCCAGAAGCGTAACCACTGGGGGAAGTTGGTGGCCGCGACGCAAATTAAATAATGTTTGGTTTTGAAATGTTGTTTGGACAAAATGTGAGTGGAAAATGTCACTGCGCTTTATAAATATGCTGATGATCCTCTTTTACATGTATTTTATTCATAGTTCTGGATCTGAGAAGCTCTCTGACCTTTTGTTTTCACATTCTTTTACTTATTTCCAAGGGCTCAAGACCCTGGTAACAAGGTAAAACTAGTCCCGGACCGCATTTAAATTAGATTGGGGGATGTTGGACTACATGTTAATAAAAACAATATACTAAAATCAGCTATGGAATGGAGGTCCACACGCGGCCGCAATGCAGAGCTACTGTAAGAAAAGGACTGTTTCATGCGAGTTGATAATAATGAAGCCATGTCGGGGTGTTTACGCACTAGCATCCATCATATCAGCAAAAAGGATTTCTGCCTCTTCCGACCCATGGAGGTCCAAGGACACGCCGAGCTGATGAAACCGAGAGGAAACGCGGCAGCAGACCTACTACAGGTTAAAAGTCAGAGCGTAACTAATGCTAGGGCAGGTGGAGGAAAACCACCACACTTCAACTCTCCAAACAGGAGTCAAACCACTGACCTGCGCAGGCCATTGTAAGATCACACAAATTAGAAAAATAAAAGCCAGTCTGAGAGGTGTTTTAGTCCCCACGGAGGACTTCACCCCCCCCAAATCTGAGTCATTCCACATTGCGCGTCCGCAGATACAGAATCCCGAGTACACTCGAGTTATCAAAGTCAATCCAATGTAGTCTGAATATCTCTGCATTGCACATATGAACTAAGAGCCGCATCCACAGCGTTCCTGAATGTGTGTTTTTTCATCGTCCATCTTTTGCTTGTGTTCCATTAATAAATTAGTATTATTGGCGTCCTGCTTGCCGGGCTCTGCCCGCGCAGTCCTACATGCACCATTGATGGCTGCAAGAAATAAAAATGAAAATACCCGCCCCCTGTGTAACTTGAGACTTGGACATGCAGGCCTGTGTGCATCTGTGGGTTTGAGAGGACGCTTAGATACAGCAGAACTCGCTGTCATCTGCGGGAGTCACACTTTGGTCCTACGACACGGAACAGTGAAGGAAAACAACCAAACATTTTCAATTCTGTGTTTGTTTCTTTTCATGTTGCATCACCAGCCGCCATTTTTTTAAGTTAAAGTGATGAAAGGGCTGAATATGGCTCCTCCGTTGCCGTCGCAGCCCCTCTCCCTTTTTGCAGCTCCCGGGTCTCTTTTCAGAGACGAAACCGAAAGACATGAAAAGCTTTCTGTCAGGACGAGCAGCGGCGTCTCTAACTGCGTTCTGCTCTGCCTCTGCGTCTGCCATGACTAAAACAAAATGACGGCTCGCCCTGCGCTGCAGTCAGCGTCTGCATTTTTTATTTTTAAATCCAGCGTCTTTTAATCCTTTCCTGGAGAGGTTTTATTTTTCCTTTTGCTCCTCACTAGTGCTAAAGATTCAAACGCTAAGCTAATAGAGCCTCAGACCTTCTTACACACACACACACACACACACACACACACACACACACACACACACACACACACACACACACACACACACACACACACACACACACACACACACACACACACACACACACACACACACACACACACACACACACACACACACACACACACACACCACTTTGTCCTCCACAAAGGCTGCAGAAAAACTGAGCACTCTGCCACAAATGTACATGATTTAACATTTAATTTGCCATTTTAAGTGTTGCATCCATCCATCTTCCATTTAACTCACACAAATCAGTAGAGGATGGTAGAATTTCCAGGTTGCAGATTTAAAACTGGGATCACAGTTCCATTGTCAGACTCAGTTTCCGTACATGTGCCGTATGCCAAAATGAGAACAGTGTTCTTCATGTTTTGCCGATTGATTGAGTTTAGTTCAAAGAGAATATTATGGATGAAAATAAAAAGTGAAAAGATTGAGTATGAAAAACCATTTTCCTTCTTGGAAACTAAAAATTCTTCTCAGTGGACGGAAGACATCAAAGGAGACCGATATATCACTGATATTATACTGCAATGTATATTATCAGTATATGTCACATCCATATTGACATTTAGATTGTCATGACTTACATCTGTTCATCCTGTGTTTAGGTGTGTTCACTATTTGTCCTGAGAATGAGTCGACTGCAGACGCTGGAAACGTATTGGTCAAAGGCTCATCAGTGGCAGCAAACTTCCCTGACTGCAAACCGCGTTGGAAAAAAGCTTTATTTTAGTAGACTTTTAGTGGACTTGCCAATATTATTCACTAATGATTGGCAAATAGATTCAGCGGCAAAAAGTGCAATCGGTGGAACTAAAAGTTATTTTTGCTCCCTCTATGATTAAGACAACCCTATTTTGAATGATCAGTATACGGGACGATACCATCATATTTTTATGGATACGTATTTGATAACACAAAGCTTCTCAAATCTGTTTCTTTACTCTACTTGACTGTTTTTTGTTTAGGTCGGCCTACTAGGGCTGCACTCATTTACAATAATCTACAGCGTCACCATGTTGCTGCATATCCAAGTGAGTACTAGTGTGTGAGGGAAAATAATTATTGGGATGGCAAGTTCACGTGGGAACAATACACTCATATATATTAAAATCATTCGTCATCCTGTCTCTCTACCTCTTATTGGCAAAAAGACGCCGTACTGACTGAACACACAATTTGGGCTGTATAACAATTATCATACCCGGTAGATTTCCTTATAGACGTGTCCATACACAAATACATACAGTGGGGAGAACAAGTATTTGAAACACTGCTTTTCCCACTTACAAAGCATGTAGGAGTCGTAATTTGAGTGAGTGACAGAATCTAAAACAAAAATCCAGAAAATCACATTGTACGATTTAAAAAAATATATTTTGCAGTTTATAGTGTGACATAAGTATTTGATCACCTACCAACCAGTAAGAATTGCGGCTCTCACAGACCTGTTGGTTTGTCTTTAGGAAGCCCTCCTGTTCTCCACTCATTACCTGTATTAACTGCACCTGCTTACCTGTCTAAAAGACACCTGTCCACACACGCAATCAAACAGACTCCAACTTCGCTACGATGGCCAAGAGAGAGCTGTGTAAGGATATCGGGGATAGAATTGTAGACCTGCACAAGGCTGGGATGGGCTACAGGACAGCATGCAAGCAGCTTGGTGAGAAGGTTGAGAACTGTTGGCCCAATTATTAGAAAATGGAAGAAGTTCAAGATGACGGTCAATCTCTCTCGGTCTGGGGCTCCGTGCAAGATCTCACCTCGTCGGGCATCATCATTAGTTTCGCCATAAATTAAGAAGTTAGAATATTCATGTCAGCAAAACGAACAGAAAATAAATTCTGACGTTCTCCAATAAATTCAGCAGTTTTGCCCTCAGAGCAGCTAAACTGACAAATGTCTGAGATCCAGGTTCTTCAGTTTATTCAATTCTACACACAAATGATTTGAAACTAGTATGTAGATTGTCCATAACAGGCTCAACATCAAGCGATTGGGATGGCTAAGACTATCTGATGAGTGTAGTTGTTATGATTATTGGTCAACAAATAGTGAAAAAAAAATAAGTATGCCAAAGATTACAAAAGCACTAGTTGCGTAGAGACTTCATTTGGTAATGAAGCATTACGTAATCAGAAACATTTAATTGATCCTAAGTGAGATGTTTGGTTATTTCTAGATGATATTAGACACTTCCAACCCTTTCCATTTGGGTCACACCTCAAGCTATTAGACAAAATACCAACTCTGACACTCCAGATAGCATGTAAGGCGTGTTTTTAGTGGCACGAGAAACGAGCAAGAGAACCATCCGCTTTAAACAGCATTGGTCACCAAACACACAAACACCAACCCACTAAGCCAAAAGTGACACGGTGACAAACGCAGCCACTAAGGTGCATAACAGGATGCTGCATCAGTGTGACAAGCAGCAAATGTTAGCTAGCGTCTAACAAATGCGTTCTGTCAGCCTAATGGAAACCAGCAGAAGTGCGAGTGGTGGCCTCCTCCTTCTCCCCGTTTGTAACCGTTTTCCTAAGAGCAGGCAGTGCTGAAACTTTTCCCAGCCTTCCGGAGATATGTGAGGTCTAATTTGCACTTGAAAGAGGGAAAACCTGCTTGATGGGTTTGGCGAGGCGTTCGCATGGCAACAGCCAGCCGCTCGCCGTTTCCTGCGGGACGTTAGAGGCTTTAGCTTGAGTTTTAAAAGGTTCTCCGGGACACAAGTTGCCTTGACGCAGCCACAGAAACCATCTTATTGTTGCGAACGGTTAATCTCTTAAATTCAACACATTGTGGGAGATGGGCTCAGTGCTACTTAAACCCAACAAAGGCTGTCAATAGATACAAAATTAACGAATCAATCGCACATTTTGAAAATTAATTAATCTCGATTAATGGGTTGTTGTTTTTAAAGTTTTTTTCTTCTAAAGGCCAAATCTTAAGTTATTTAATTGTTAATGTTATTTTAAACACACACATTAGATCATCTTCAAGGCAGAATTCCACCGGGTGGAATATGTTGAACTAGCAACTCTTTCAGCTATCTTACCCTAGCAGCTAGCTTAGCATAGCGGTGCTTAAAGTGGCCAGTTTTGCTTTCTCCGGTGTAACTGATTACAGCTATTTCGTTTCCGCGGTCAACTTACCTTTGTTTACTTACTACTAATCAACTTTAAAAATGTGCATTCTAGATCTGTTAGCTATCAGTGACCAGATGTATTGGTTGGAAACTCTTAGCCTATAACAATAAACTATAGCTAAATCCTTTACAAATGCATTTCCTTTGTTTAAGTTCATATTGACATAAAAATATATCACTTCTGATCAACATTTCACAGTTCATCCAGCCTGTCCTGTCTCCATGTGTGGTTGGTCACATAATGTGTCGTAGCGTTTAATGATCCATTTAGTATCAATATATATTACGGTGTGAACAGCACACAATGTTCATGCTTCTCTTTGATGAGCGACGTCAGCTAGAAGCTAAATAAATGTTTTCGTTGGCATTGAAGTTGTGACTGCTAGCATAGAATGTATGCTACAGCACATCCTAGCGCTACCAAGGCGTCATTAGCTGTAATTAGTCGTAACAGAGCAAATTTCAATTCCAATCTATGATGGGTTGTAAAGCCATCGGAGTGAGAGCGAATGCAATTACAGCGCGACTATGATAGCATCAAAACAAAGAAAATGGCCGCAGGCAGGACAAAGCGTGGCTAATTATGCCGGGCTTCTGATGGAGATAGGAAGCTGCCGGAGGCCCATTCTGGTGCCTTCCACAAACAGTTTTAGGCAGCGATAAATAGGCAGAGTTTAATTGCTCCACGCTGAGGTTCGCGAGCCGGTTTACAGTCACGGAGGCCGTGGAGTTGAAAACGAGCGTGTCGTATTGAAGATGATATTTCTCTGCGTGTGATAATGAGCACAACTATGAAATGATAATGTGTGGGTGCAATTCTAAACTTGAAACTAAGAGCAAAAAAAATAATTTGTTGATGCTTAACATATTTAACAACCACGTTTTAAAATCAATACAAGGACTTAAATGATACCATTGTCCTTTATTTAATTTTTTATGTTTATCACGTTTCTCAAAACATGCTGACATTTTAAACAATCGTGTTCCTTATACAAACCGAGCATTTTTCTTTGCAGTAGGGATGTTAAATATTAACCTGTGCCATCACTTAAACAATACAAAATAAATAAGCTGGTCCACCTTAAAGCCAGAGTGAAAAAAAAAAATATGTAATCTGAAGATTTTGGATAATGCCCATAAAAACCAAGAGTTTGGAAGAGTGAGTGAGTCTCACAGTTTGGATCAGAAACTGAAGAAGGCTGCTTCACTGTAGGGCTTCAATGGCAGAAACAGACCCTTTGCTGTAAATCCCTGCTATCAATCGTGATCCCGGCAGGCTGCGATACACCGTACCAATTATATGGATTTTAGGTCCGGGTGTGCCAGGTGAGATCATGTTTCCCACATCCAACTGTAGGCGCTTGTTCCTCTGCAAAGTCTTTAATTAAACAGCAGTGGAGGGGGGCTGGGGCAAAGGGGACCACGGCTGTCCCTTTAAAAGATATCGCCCTCATGTGCGATGAATAATTCAGATAGAATAATTCCACTGAGGTCCCCGTGAGGTGGGACCTGTGTCTCGCCTCCTCCAGCAGTAGGACAGCGAGGAAGCTCATACATAAAAGATGAAAGGTCTGATAGCCTCATTGGATCCAGCGGCTGGGACTGTACGCAGTAGACTTTAGAGTCTAGCTAAGCTTGCAGCTTGTGAAATGCCCACCGCCTCTCGGGCCCGCCTGCACGGGGCTCTCACTGTAATATCTGTGACAGCCCAACTCCGCTCCGTCGGAAGGGCAGGTATAAATAGCAATAAGATGGATGCAGGAGAGAATGCAACTTCAATGAAACCTCCTCCGTTTCTAGCCAATCCACTCAAACCCACAAACAAATCTGGGTTGGCTCACGCTGTGCCGTTGCTCTGTTTATGTTCAATCAAGATTTTAAAAAAAAAAGCTTGATGACCCATTTACCCCTCTTAAACCACCTACTGTCCAATTCCTCTGCAGCATCTGCAATTGTGAGCTAAATCTGGCTCTTTAATTTGCCATTTTCCTTTTCCATTTGTGCGTTGCATGCAGCTCGGTCTCATTTCCACCGCGAGGGAACAGACGAATCCATTCGAGTGGAGCCAAAGCTTCCGCCTGCCCAATCGCCTGACACAAACATGATAACATTTCACTTGAGCACATCAAAAAGGTTGCCATTTTTGGAATTTTTAAAACAGGAGTAACGTGCGCGGCGCTGATATGGCAGGAGGGAAGGAAACCTGCACTGACACACGGCCTGTGCCGTTAACCTCCTACCCTCCTCGGTTACCCCAGAGGGGAAATCTGCTATACTAAAAAGACGTGATGGTTGAAACACTGTGGTTCGAGGCGGTTGTCTTTTGATTAGCTGTCAAGAAATCTATGTGGACACCAATATAACTGGCGATCAAGTGAATCGTGAACTCTATCGGCAGCGTCGATGGATTAAGTCCCTGTTGGTACCAAAGTGGGCCATTGAGGTCTAAAACTGGACTTTGACACAACGGTTGACAAGGAATCACAAGCAGACAGTGGAGCCAGAAACAGTGCCTGTTTTTTTTTCCTTTTACTAATCAGTAACCTGTGGTTGTAGGAGTGACATTTCGTATGAATCAGCCAATTATCATTAAATGAATAGATTAAAACGATGGTGAAACACATGAAAGCAAGGCACAGTGGGCCGGCGTTTAGCGGGGCATCAGATCCGAGCTCTGATTGTTGGGAGATGACGGAGATGGAAACATACACCATTACAGATGATTAGCTCTTCTTTTCAGTGGATTCAAGGAGGGTAATCATTGTAATCAATCGCATTGCCTCGATTCAGGCTTTAATCGCATCTGCAATTAGACACGATCATTGTTACCGTTCCTTCGCAGTGAAAACACTCAGTCGCTGAATTTTAATATTTGCATGTATTAATTGTTTTAGTCTAAAAGTGGTCAAACACTTTTATGTGTAACTAAACAGACTGACTCAATACTTATCAGCAAAAAAGGTGTTAACTTCTAACGCAAAAAGATGGAGTGGAAGAATTGTGATTTTGGCAGCTATTCTTTATGCTGTGCCTTTAGACAAAAATGTGTATTACATTGAATTTCATTTAAGTCATTAAAAGGTCCCGTATTTTCTTTTTAGTCAATGAAAACTGTCAGTTTTAATCAATAGAGTTTGGTCATTTCTTTCAGGGAAAATGTTGTCATTCTTAAAGTTATGTTTTAAAGCTGTTTTGGATAAATTTCCTATATGAATCAACCCTCTATACATTTCAATTAATTCATTCAAGTCAAACCATCATTTTGTCACTTGCATTAAACTCATTTTACATGCTTCTACTTTTACTACAAAGCCCATTACCAGAGATAGCTGAGAAAAAAAGTTCTTCAACGCTATGTCTCGTTGCATTATTGTTGCATTCAAACTTTAAGGTGATATTTAACTGTGCAGGTCATCAACTTAATTTAAGTTCACATTATTTTGAACTTTGGTCACGGTTTTAGAGGGCGGGGTGGTAACACAGAGGCTCTGAGTGTTTGTGTGCTTTAATAAAGTGCCAGGAGCTAATTTTTCTTTTCAACTGTAAGTGATTGCAGGAATTGAGTGATTTCAAAGTCTGATTCAAACACTTATTTTAGGTGACACAAAGACGGGTTTTTTCTCCACTTACAACATTAAGTGTTCTAAAATAGCCCAATGACAGAGGCAGCTGAAACGTTTTTAGACTGATCTGTAGTTCTGCGATTACAAGTCTGCTTTGTGAGGCGTAATGGAAAATCCAAAAAGGCTCCCAAATTAACCAGACTTGAAATTTGAACAGAAATCTTCGAGGTCGCTAGCCGTAGAATCACCAGTTTGCAGGGGCGGCTTCATATCACAGCTCCATGGATGAAAGCACCATTCAGGGACGGGCTGTTGGACTCGGAAATCTGGAACACGTGGCTTTTAATTAAACATTCCTGTCCCTTGATTGCAGACTGGCCAATCATAGCCCAGCATCAAACCGCCAAAATACAGGCTGTGATTCATCGACTCTTCACGGACTCCCTTGCAGTCGTTTCAGATTTTCTTCATTGTCAGGCTGGTTTTGTGGATTTAGCACATTTTCATCTACGTTATCCCTTTTAAGAAAACCAGGGAACTAATGGCTACTGAATATATGCACATGCTGTTTTTAAGTGTTAATGATTGTAACTGAATAATGACCCACGCGGATTAGTAGAAACAGAGTTACAGTGCCTTCATTTCGTCGTCGTCTCTCTCGCAGCCAGCTGACGATTGGTTGACTTTTAAATTGCGATCAGCAGGCTTATCTATTTAACCGGTTTTCTCTTCTGAATCTGTTTGATGCATTCATGCATCATGAATGCATCCTCCAAAAACATAATGTAGATCCCTCTATGTGAAAGTATTCTTCGCTATTTCAGAATCTGATCATGCAGGCGAGTGCATTTAGTGGCAGCCTGGACTCGAACTCTGCCAACTCTACAGAGCAGCAGGGGGCTTGGATTTCCTAAGGGTCAATTAAAATGATAATTGGAAACATTATATTTGAATTAGAGACAGTCGGTGGAATAGGAAACAGATCAAATAAACTACTACTGCATTTTGATTGTGACAATAAGGCAAGCTGTGGAACTAATCCAAATTTGCCAGGAAAGCACATGCGCTCAAAAAAGGTTAGAGTCAGCATTCAGTAGTTTAATCATATTCAAACAAATATAAGTTAATAGGCAATGTGACTGGAACACATCTGCAGTGCTTTTTTCTCTGTGCACCATCATTATACATTTTGAGAGAGAGATCCAGAACAGAGCTAATTACAATTTGGAAAAATCTCCAATTAAGCTCACTTATTAAATCAACACGTTAAACAGTGTTTGTTTAATCAGCACAAAAACCTAAAATGTGATAACAAATTGTGGTTTACACACACGTTCCTGTAAAACATTTTGGTTTCTGTATTTGGAGTAAACAAACCAGATGTGTTAATGATTGAGTTTCTTTTGAGTGTAGGTTCACTTTAAAAAGGACTAACATGACATTGGGACCACAAGAAAGCAACATTGATGTATACGGTGTGTGTGTGTGTTTACAGTTTAAATGTACACTTACTCGCCAATCGATACATCTTTGAATCAAGATTTCCTACGATGGCTTTTGAGAACGTGAAGCTGTTACTTTCAACTGGTTCTTTAATGTTCCAGCTGCGGGTCTTTATCTGACAGTCGTGAGGCGTTGAAGGGTGAATTTCCACTTCAGATGAGTGGGAAAAAAGGTTTCGACTGGAATCAACAAGAATGTGGATCAAACGTTAATTAAGGAGCATTTCAGACCTGAAGACTGCAGAGTAGTTGTATGTTAAGGTAAATGGGCCAACAGGCTGATAAGAGGTGTGATGATCGATCTTAGGGATATCAACTGTTTAACATGAATGATTTTATATAAAAGATTCAGTGGGATTTATACAGACCAGACGGGTTTGTCTGTCTGATCTATTTATTGGAACAGTTTTCAGAAGATTTAAATAACCTGGAAATTATAAACTTTTATAATTAGATGTAGCGGTCTTGAATCTTATGGTAAAATAAAAATGTAGTAATCTTAACTGACAAAATAATACAAAAAAATTACGCAATATCACTTGAAAATCAATAAGCATATTTTTACTGGTCATGTGACAATTACCTAAAGGAAGTTTAATTCACATAATACCACACAATTAAGACCAGTTAAAAAATAAGATACATAAAAATACAATGCTCTAACCAAACAGAAAATATATATTAAGTGTTTTAATTTTATACAGGATAGAAGAAAAAGTGATATTTATAGCTAAAAAGTACAGTGGTCATTTTAGGGCGTCACGGTCAGTTTGAGCTAGTCGCAGACACAGTCTGACACGGTTCCGCAAAGTTTAACTTCATCCAACTACAGCTTGGTCTGAAACAGACCCATGAAAACACACAACAAACAAACACAATTTTAAAAAACAGATCCAAACAGGAATCCCAGGACCAACAAGACACACCCAGATAGAAAATATAACACTAAAACCGGTTACAGCACGAAGTGGCACCAATTAACAAGCAATCCCAGTTCAAAAGACTTCACACGATTCACATTAACACTCCAAAAACACATTTCCCCGTTAGGAAAGGGAGGACGTACCAGATGATCAGAGCTGACAAAAAAAAGTGCTTGGATCCACTTCAAGTTTTAGACAGAGCGATGTCACAATTACAGAATCTTGCAGATGCCAATGCCGTTGAAATCCAAAGATTAAAAACATTAATCCCATGCACTTCAACATCACTCCTTTGTCAACGTCACTGTCCTTTGTAGATTCAATAACAACAATTCCTGACTTTTTCCCTGTTTTTACAACAAAATAACGTTACAATCTACAAAACACTCATTTTTTAACCTTTGCATAAAGCTGGCAGCAAAGTATTGGTTAAAAGACACAAATCGAATGTACGGGTTGCACTGAATATAATAGAATTCTGTATTTTATGCAACACCATTTTATCGTACTCCCTATAGGAACTGGGCATCATACTAGCAGTCTGCTGAGGAAAGCCAAGTATGATCATTGCCAGCGTCTTTTTGAAGCCATTTCACTCTGAACCAAACAAAAACGATCAACAGATCCCAGTGACCCCCCCCCCCCCCGTTCCTCCCCTCCCTCAGTAGGGTACCGAATTACAAACCAATCATCGATATTAGAATAGCTCAAAATCCAAACCACCGTTGGAACAGAGGGGAGGTCTGAATAATGAGGTTTACAATCCGGGTTCAAATGCAGGCTGAAAAACTAGGTCAGCCCGCTCGCAGACAAAGTAAAACTCCGTACAATACATCACAGGCATTCCCACAATCTAAAGCAATCACCACAAAAAAAACAAAAAAAATCAGGGTACTACAACAGATGTCGTATCAATTAGCTGAGCTTCGTTACCCCGCTATCGCAGTGCGGGGATTGTAGTGTTTTTCGCTTTCTTTTCAATTTCATACACGTGCAGATAAGGACCCATTTGTGGGGGGCTGCACTTGTCTGCCTTTCGTTGATGGCACTGGTGCACTACCCAAGTCCAAATGTAAGAGAAAAACAAGCCATCTGTTCCAGACCGGAGAGACTGGTCCCAGAGTCCAGCCAAATGCGCCGCCGGATCCCTCGCTTTCCCTCCCATTGCTGTTGACACTAATTACAACACTGGCCTCTTTTCTCCCAGCCGTTTGATGAGCATTAGAATATGTTCCACCACAATGTCCGCAATCAACACGGGTGAAATATGGCATCGAGTTCAGCGCACATGATTGCGCACAGCACACGTGAATCCTCTTGAATAATCACTGACCCAATCGAGCGCGGCTTCAACTCGGCCGGTGATCAGACCGTTTGTTGCAACCAATTAGGACATCGACCATTCCGGTTTTTTAAAAACAACTCGCAGCAGCTTTGGCTGCAGTTGCGCCGTGGAGCCATCTGGGTCACAGGCCAGAAATGCATCACACGGGCGGGCAGAGTGTTAAATAGGTCACAACACAATCCCCCCCTGGTCCAACACCCACAGGTCCGGGTTTCCTGCAGGATTAAGAGTCCTGTTTCCCCACACTATCTGGCTGCTGCACCTCGACCCTTGGAGTCTTGAAACCACGGGGACACCAGCTTGGAGTGGGCTTGTGTGTGTGTGTGTGTGTGTGTCAAGTAAAAAGTCAGGCTGTGTATCCCTCAGGGCCTCCAGCACTGGATCTTGGACAGCCTCAAATCGACGGTCGCCCAAGCAGCAACCTAAACTTCATTCACACAGAGCCAGTGGCGCATTGAGCCAAGCACTCAAGGGAATAAAGCCACACACAATCATCCCGGTCGTATTCAGCACCCTGCGCTGCTTATTTGGGATTTAAGCTGCCGGTGTTTGTGCCAGTATCTTTTGAATATTTCCATGCCAGAAAAGTGAAAAAGACTCTACATTGCATTTTCGTCCGTGTTGGTAAAAGTCAGGATGAGAACATATTTCTGTATTTGCTGCAGCCAAGCAGGAAACAAAGCAGAAGCACACGGCAAGAATCAAACAATCCCAGTGTTTCTCTTGCGCGGTCGGCCAGAAATCTCTATAAGTCTTCCCTCTTTTAGGGGGAAGACTTCTATATAAGACTTCTACTCCCATTGATCCTCTGCTTAAGTCAGCTCCCCTAATAAAGTGTCCTATCCAAATAGTAAGCAAGGTTGTCTTCTGATACACAACATCAACACAGCCCTTACTCGTACCCACAATTATCATAGGATAGAGTTGTGTTGTTGCGTTGCTTTGATGGACCGAAACTAGCCCTTTGCTGTGCGCCCTTCAGGGTCCTCGCACATCACATCCACCGGTCGTTGGGCTCAAATACCGGACGCCGTTTGGAATCCGGAAAACACTCCACAGACGAAGGCGCCCACGTGGGTCCAAAAAGAGCATCTGCTGCTCGGGACAAATTAAACGTGGAGTTAATTATGAGAGGAGGCTCCCCGGAGTGCCGCCTCTCTGCAGCCCGGCTGCCACTGTGTGGCACCAGAAAAAGGTGCGGCGCCGCGCGGCAACTACGCGAAACACGGGGCGCGCGCTGCGTGCGACGGCGGAGACAAAGGCGTTTGGGGAACTTGAGCGGCGCGACTGTAGCGACGGGAGGGACTGCCGTGCGTGCGTGCGTGCGTGCGTGGGTGGGTGCGTGCGTGCGTGCGTTACCTCGAAACAGGAAGGCTTTGGTGCCGTTGTGGAGCCCCGCCACCTGGGTAATTCCATAGGTGGCATTTGCCAGGTCAAGTTCATTGATGATATCGATCTGGTAGTCCGGATCGGATCCGAAAGCCAGAGCTGCGGGAGAGAAATCAAGGTTATGAGGGAAGGAAGTTCGTGTTAACAGCCTGCCGAGGGGAAACCAAGCGGATTCCATTTCATAAGACTGAGATGATCACGGAGTTAAAATTGCTATAGTTGTGTGTCTGTGTGTGTGTTGGGAAGGGGGTCGTAGTTTGTCCGCAGCCGACACCTGTGTGGGGCCAACGTGCGCATTGTTCTACCAAAAAGAAAAGAACGGTATGCCGGTTTTTCCTCAAACATCAACTCAACAAACCGCACGTGATTGGAAACGACGCAATTAACCGCAGTCCGGAGATACCAAACAAATCGGACTCTCTCGCGGTGCAAGCTGCAAACTGAGGAAGCGGCGAATACGCAAAGAAAGGCGCGCGTCCCCCGCAGCAGAAGTCCCTCTTCGGGGTAAAACAGACCGCCACGCGCCGTGTTCTTACCTGGTTTGGCGTAAAAGCAGAGGTATAACAAAGCCACGTAAATATCCATTTGTGTAAGTTGCGCTGCACAGAGTCCTCAGCCGTGCGCTCCGCTGCGTAACCGCACTGTCACCGGCTCCGGTCCGTCTGGCGCTGTGCGCACCGCTCGCGCCTCGCCTGGATGCGGAGGGGCGGAGGGAGGGGGGGAGGAACGGTCCACATCACTATAGTGGGGGAGGGGGGGGGGTTCCTTGGTGCACAGAAATGTGCGTTTACATTGTTTGAATGCGTGCAATCAGTCCCCGCGTGGCATCAAATGGAGGACGCATGCACGCGAGTTGGCGATGTATTTTAAACCGGACAGCAGACTGAGCATTTGAGAATATCTTCACCCACCAGTCTGTGAAGTTTCCCCCCCGGCTCAGGATACAGAAACTTTCAATTTCGGAGGTGAGAAAAGAGGCTTTTCAGGGGAAAGAGTGGCGGATATGGGAATTGTCATTAACAGAAAGGTGTGCTGCTCTCACTTGTCACAGATTATTCAAAGAATCTTCAGTCCCACGGGTTCATTAACAACACAGCAGCTGACAGTAGAAGCAAGTCTATCATCTAAATGGAGACACCGTAGCCTGCAGGATGTATATGTGTAACAAAAACAGCCATTCTTCTTCTCTTTGTTTCTCAGATCTACAGGGGGGACATTCAATGTCACTTATCAGATATTAAGACATTTTGCTTCAATAAAATGTCAGGACACTTGATGTTAAAAAATACAAGCACATTTAGGTGTTTATTTAATTACTTTGTCTATTTAGGCTTGTAGATTTATCTTTGATTCAACAAACACATTTGCATGTTAGATCTAATCTTAATTTAGCCTTTAATGTCCATATAAACATAACATTTCAGAGAATTAAAGCAGTATTCAAATCTATCGTCATTGCACGGTGAAGATCTTTTGGTTTAACCATTTAACCCGTTTCACCTTTTAAAAATTCAATTCATTGTTCTGTTTCATTATTATCCAATCGGAAGGTTTGAGGATTCATTCATTCAACTCAATTAAAGATATTTATTAATAAGAGAATTTTCTGAAGATAAAAAAAACTGAAGGTTTGACCATAATAAGTCAACAAGAAGAAACTCACATTTTCCTACAATGACTAATTGCATAAACATTTGCAAAATATTTGCAATACCATTCGTGATTGTCTTGACATAATCAACATGGGGAAGTTTCACGGTAATATTTATTTTGCCCTCCCCCTATATTCACCTGGGGTACCCGTGATTGCACCTCCCTTCCTCCCTCCTCCTCCTACTGCTCCCAGAATCCCTGGGATTTATAAGCCCGGATGCTCCGGCCCTCTCTCCTCTGGGGCCCCCGTCCTTATTGAGAACCATTAATCACGCCCTCCCGCCTGCCTCCCATTTGTGTACGTTGTCAGGTTGTCTGGGTTACCTGCCGTAACAACACAAAGCGGTGAGGGGCGAAAACAGCAGCGTCTGCTTAGTGATCACGGCAGCTACAGCACCGCCCGCTCCGCCATTACGAAGCGTGTGCTGCGCCAGGGATGGCGGTGTGTCTGCGTTGGGATGCTGCTCACTGTTTCACGCTCTAAAATTAGACTGTAGCAGCATTCTGTAACCGCTGCCCCAGGAGCATCGAAGCGGCGAGGCAACCGAATACGCTGCTTTTGGGCCTTTTTATCAAGTAAAAAAAAGAGGTAATTAGGCATCTTCGAATGCAGTCGTCTAGTTCATCTGCAGTCGTCTCTTCGAGATCACGGGTGGAGTTATCTACTAAGGCACAGCAGATGTGCTGGGTGCTGCAGGACACAGCCAAGGGAAATGAATAGATTTTAATTTACCGTACAAGGAGACAGATACTCAAACTCATCTTTATATTTGAATGTTTGGTTTCCACCAAAACATGATTTCATGTTTTTTTTTTCACACTGACAGTCAAAAAATACCTGCATGAACCCCCTGAAGACAAAAAAATATAGTGCATCTTTGCAAACGTATAGCAGGGGATGATATGCTTATGCGGCCTAATAAGCCTACATGCCTACATCTAAAGGGGAATGGCTGAATGAATCATATTTTCTTATTTAGGCCTCCCACAAAAACGAAAGTACTTGCTAAAGAAATAATGACTACAAATTATTAATATTACTTCAATCATAGACCTCTATAGATGTTAAAATAATTGAAAAGTAGAGTTTACAAAAAGGTTTCAGCATTATTCTAGGTTGCATATTAACACACAGCTAAGACCTTTTCATGTTAAAAGTAGCCTAAACTAATGATGATGATCAAAATGTTTATTTATTTGTCATATCCAGTGCAATAACACTCTACAATCAATCATCCCTGGCTAAATAATGACAATAATAACCCTGTACTGCTGTGATGTTGCTGCTCTTTCCTCTTCCTCTTCTCCTTTTACAAATTACTATTATTGTCTCTTTTGGAAGGTTATTCTTTTGTTTCAGTTTATTTTATTTTATTTAATAATTTAATATTTCTCTTACTATATTGTATATAATGTGTATGTTTTTATTCTATTTTCTTTCCTGTACATGCTGCTGTGATACCAAAATGTCCCTCTTGAGGGATCAATAAAGTATCAATCTATCAATCTATCTATATCTGAAAGACATGCAATAAACTTTAGCACAACTGAAACTGCCTCAAATTCTAAAGCGGCTGAGGTGAAATTCTGTCAGGAGGGTTCTGTTTAATTTTCTCCCCGAGTCTATTAATGCCTCCCCTGCATTTAAGACATGTAGGGAACTAAAGTTGTGTTCCCTGCTCACTTCAACCCATCTGGCACTCCCACGGCTTCTGTGCTGTAATCTTGTTGCTGTCAGATTCCTTCCTGTTCCTCTGCCATGTGTCATTTCATTGATGTGACCGCCTCCAGTCGGGGACTATTCCCACCTGAACATTCCAACATTAGAAGTCAATTCAAAGGGTTTGATGAGTGTTTTCTGACGAGGGCGACTTGTGGCGAGGGGGAAAGGAAGCGCGATGCTGCGATATTAAGTTTCTGAGTTTGCTGTGGTTCTGCTATCAGGGTCACGACTGTCTGATCCTCAGCTGACGGCTCCCGAAAACGTCTAGAAACCATCAAGGAATATCGCTGTAATGGTGCAGAACCCGTGGAGAAATACTAGCTTCGCACGGCCCGCTCATACCGATCTCTTAAATTGAACGGGGGAAAAACACGAGAGGAAATCAACGAATCAGAGCTGCCCGGATCCCTGCTTGGACGTTTGTCGACATGTATGCTGTCTGCAGCAGGGCTGTGCAAAGCGAACCGAGAGAGCACGGACCGGCAGCGACGTGAATGTCAGCCCGGATTTGCTCTATAATTTAGACCCATTCTGCAGATTGCAGGATTCCGGCGTGGCCCCGCTGTTTTCAATTTGCGCTTGTCAACATATTACAATGCCAGCCGTCGCCCCGCATTCACGCTCCGAGAGGTCAGCAGGAAGTGGTGCAGAGCCTTTATCGGGGGGGGAAATGGCGCGGGAGACGTCCAATTGGACACAAACAGTAGTAACCTCGGAAAAACGGCACCCAGCGAGCTCATTTGCTGGAGGTGGAAGGATTTCTCGCGGCAGAACAGTCAAATTAAAGCCATAGTGGGCGAGACAGGAGTCTAGTCACAGTTTAGATAAATGACGTTCAGCAGTGCTTCTATTTTACATGTTGGACATCTTTATGGTTGTTACATTTGTTTTTTATTACAGTGGCAGTAAAAGGAACCGGAGGGGGACAACGGAATTGTGTTGTGACTGCTGGAATTTTGAAAAGCTGACACTACATTGCTGGCTTTAAAAGTAAAAGCAATGATATCTGCAAGATGTGGAATGTTTTGTTGCGTGAACCAAGCAGGAATTTGTAGATAGGAGTTGAAAATGTATGAAAAAGCAAGTGAAGTGTGGAGTTCTAGAGTAGTTCTACAGTTGCCCCTTCTGAGACCAGAAGTTATGGAGTTTAAAAATGATAAAGAACTTAATAACTAACAGAAGCAATGAGCAGAGTTACATATATACTGTTAAATCTTTTGACGGAGTTTTGTCTGAGGATGACAGAGGTTTTTCGGAGACTGAATCCGTTTTGCTTGAGTCTGACGACTTTTGATCTGAGACCTGACGCCTTGTGAAAGACGTTTTTAGGGTTTGGGTTCAGGTAGAATCTAAAGTTTTAGGAAATCAGGCCGTTAAGGAGCATCATTACAGAAAAGGGTCTGATACAGTTAAGCTGTAGCTTCCCTTTATGTATACTTATGTAATTGAGGCTTCACACAAACTATCAGTAATTGTGGACCGGATCCATTTAAACACCTTTATTGTGGCTTCTCCAAGAGAGTAGCACAGGAGTCCGACCCAAAACCTGACACACATATTGTTTTTCTGTCCAACCCGACCTGAGCCTGATACTCTGCAAGCTGAACCACTTGTGCTGTTTGTGTATGTATGTAAATATACCGCCATGCAGCTTCTAAGTGATACATAGCCTATATATAAGTATATACATTACCTGCAGACTTGTTTTCAATTCTTAGCTCCTGCCATTTTTATCCAATACATTCACAGCAGCACGAGATCACACGATCTGCAAAGGCTCAAAGTAATGCGTTTGTTTCCAGACCATCAGCATCCCGTGAAGAGTGACTGACAGGTACCGGTGTGGTCCGTGTGCGTAACACAACGCGCAGGGGCGACTGTTTGCTCTAAACAACCCTTACGGAAAGCGCAGAGAGGCAGCGGCGTAATCTTTTATCGTGGAACTGATGCAGATTTATTCATTGAAAGAACAACATACACACAATAAAAAATATGTCTTTGCTCATCCCTCAACTCGCTTCGGCAAAACATTTGATTTAAAAGTCGGTGCATCCCATCAAGTACAGTTTTCGATGATGGCTTGTCGGATGGTTCTGTGTAATAAACCAGTCGGTGCGTCCTGTTACTAAATATAAAATAAAATCACAGTGCAGCTTTATCAGGAATCGGCTGAACGAGACGGGATAGGGCACAAGAGGAGAGGGTTCTTTTCTGTTGGACATCCGATACCTGCAGAATAGGGAGAAGTGGCAGAGTCAAAATCCCAGATACAAACCACGTAGACAAACAAAGAGCACGCCAATCCTAGCTCAAGCTCTAAACACCCCTGGGGGGTGCTCACCGCGAGCCAAAAACAACATCTTCTCAAGAGTTTTTTCAAAGACTGGTTGTGGGTTTTAGAAATGATTGGCGAAGTATTTATCCAAGACCATGAGAGAGACACGAATCTGCATTTCCATCCACATTAATTGAGAACCTGCCTTAAGATGGATAAAACGGTGTTCCAGGGCCGAGACCTAACATTTATTATGAGAGAAAAGGATTTGGTGCGTACCAATACGTAATACTTCAAATGCAGTTTGCATATCTGAGTATACCTAGTTTTTCGAGTGTCGAACAGAAAACCAGCCTGCCTTTCTATCTACGGTAACCCCCAATCCTAATCTCAAACCTATGAGCAAGGGGAGGGTCAAAGTTCAACGTGCCACTTTATGCATTACAGTGAGTACTTTGTAAGGTGCGCTGCTATATTTACTAAGAGTCGTAGAACGTGTTGAGCACGGTGACGGTTCACCGGCACAGACTGAGGTTTTTTTTTATCCTTTCACAACCTGTCCTACATTACAAACAATGCATTCCCTCTAAAGGTAAACCGCAGAGTGAAGGCGAAGCTTCGGTAGACAGCTTGTGTGGTTCCATTCAGAGTTTAAGGTCCAGTCTGGCTTTCATAGGTCGAATGGAAAGGGTGGAAACTATAAGAAGGTTATGACTCCGCACCACGGGAGACTTATACAGACGGGCGCAGCTGAAGAGGGACATATTAATGGGACTTGGGGGGAATCAATGCTTTAGATTTGTTTGGTCTGCACATTGGAGTCCCGTCGAATGTCACTGTGTCAGGAACATGATTTATGTCGTATGTTTCCTCAGAGGGAAAGGAAAAGAAACCTTCACCAATGTGGAAATGTGCCGCCACAAACTGCAAAGTAATGAATACCTTTTCAATATGGAAACAATCGAGCTGCAGCTCTTCATTCAGAGCATTTATGGACCATTGTGTATTTTCTGGACTTTTTTCTGGACAAGTTCAATCTTCATTCAATAACAGGAGAGGAAACGGTGACTTTCCTTTCTGTTTCAGCTCCCATCTGTAGAATTGGATTAAACAGCCACCAGCAGAACGCTGCATCGTTCACAAAGGCTGTGGCCAGGAGAGCTCTGGACATGATGGGCATGAACTGTCCCTGAAAGTTTGATTCCTCTTCACGAAGCAACACTTATTCTTCAGGCAGAGGTAAACACGCCTGAAGAAAACCGCATCTCTCCTGCAGAAGGCAGCGGTGTGACTGGAATGACAACTAGAGGCCGTATCACTCATATCAGATCGCCCCAACTGCACAAGCACGCTTGTATAAGATTCTATAAGACAAAGACCTAAAACAAACAGCGACGAGACCAATAATGCACGTATTACGTCATTCCCTAATCAAGGCATGTGTTGACGTCCTGTAAACCTCCATTATTATGCTTTTGTATTTTTAGAAGTTCAACCCCGTCTTGGAGTTGGACAGACAGTCGACACAACCAAACTAAGAGGACGGACGCAAAAGTGCCGCAATGAATAGGATTTTGTTGGTGTTTCCCTCTTTCCCTTATTATGCAGTCTGGGATTGCCTGTGATTCACCATTTTCTATTTCCCGAACATCCAGTTGTCATCTCAGTCTGTGTTAGTCGGCAGACTTCTTCTTCCATATTCCAAGTTGCGCGTACCCTGAACATCGCAAGAAAACGTCCACTGCCTTCTGGTCCTGTTGCTCCTGACTTAGATTCAGTTATGTGTGGGTGTGCGTCTCCTGTGATGTATCTGCAGTAAAGGCACTAGTGAAGTGTTACATTGATAAAACGTTTTCTTATAGATGTGCTGAAAACAATTGACATTGCACATTGTCTTTCGGTACAATTCGTTTATTGGAAACATTTTGTTTTATGAACAATCCAAAGTCAGAGGGAGAGACATTGACTTTATCGTGCCACTCCTGGACTGCTGAATTGATTGTTGGTACAAATTTCTTGGCTTTATCGAATGCTTTCAGTAAAACGCAGTCTTATTGAACGAAGAGAGACACCGTCCTTTTCTTTAGGCAAAGAATGAGTTGAAAGCCTTTGATTTACCTGTCGGAATAACAGAAGACCCGTTGATGATCGCTTTTTATGGAGCATTTTCTGCATCGTTTAAATCTAAGTACTTGCATTCGGCTATTCGCCAAAACCAACTGCCCATGTGAGTACTTAATAATACCATTGAATTTCTGACAAAGACCACATTAATGATGCCGATATTTACATGTTTTACTTTGTTTTCCTCACACAAAAAGGGATCTTTACCAACTGGTCCAATTTTTCCTTTGTGCATGACTGCAACGGGGCTTCAAAGAGCCACATGTGCCATCGAATGGAGAGGGATACATATGTGTTGATTGACTCCAAACCAAGAGGTGCAACGGTCTCTTGAGGAAGAGGCTTGGATATAGTCAAACATAAAAGGAATACTCAATTGAAAAATCATTCTTTGGACTGTGTGAGTGTCTGAGCAGTAACGGGGGGAGGCAGCTTCGGTATAATCAGCTCGGAGCCACATGAAAACGTTTAGAAACGTCAAATTCTTAACCTTTACTGATTTTTCCCGACCAACATAAGAATACTCGACTTCCACCTTTAGTGTCAAACCGTTTTGCCTTTGAGATCTGCTTCTGAATGTGTGTTTAGTCACATTTATCCGCCAACACGTCTCACATTATAACAGACCAGGGACGTGCCTTTCGCAACCACCTCGCACTCAATGCTGAACTTCCTTGAGTGCAGTCGCATCCGTTGGCGCTGTTGGAGTTCATTATTTGGGTGCCAAAGTTAACAAGATCAACGAAGAGCGAGACGCACCCAGCAGGAGGTTTGGCTCGCAGTTTTAAATATTGTTATGAAGCTATAACTTGAAGGCACCGAAATGGAGTTCTGATTATCATCTCCCGAGCGCGGCTCAGCTAAAGCTAATTGAGTCTCGATGGTCTGAGTTATTAGAGTACAAATGGCAAAGTGCTTTACAGTAAATACAGAGTGCAGACATTTCATTTCCGTAGACTCAAATTAGCTACAGGGAGCCGAATGCTAAAATTGCTGTCATTAGATCATGTGAGTGGCACTGAGGGCCATATGGACTCCCCAACCCCCTCTCAAATTAGTCAGTTCACACCTCGCAGAGGCTGCTGAGATGTGAAAAAGTGAAACGCGTAGAGCTATTGAAACCTTTGTGTGGCGTTGGTCATCATTTACAGCAGCGGTGGGAAAGGATCTGCCATCTTTACCCAATTATTGTCAATAGCTAGAGTCATATTTTCTGATAACGTACGATTCAAAACTAGTTTGGTAGTGAAAGTGGCGTTAAGCTGCCACGGCGGAGGGGATTTGAAGCAATAATGTTATGTGACACAAGAAAGACATAGACGCACACAAGTAAAGAACTGAACAATTTGTTTTTAAAGCACACACTTCAGCTTCATCACCTTCCTCCGTGCCAGTGGTGCCTCTAAGGGTGATATGTCATGTTTTTAAGCCACGGTTGAATGCTGTTTTTGTGGTAACTGCAGGTTGTATTTTTACCATCTGTATACATCAACTGATTTCTTTGCAGGTTTCATTGTGTTTTATTGTCTCTCTGCTACAAAAATACAGAAGTAGATACAGTCGGTCATTATGACGTGACATGATTTTTAAAACAAGGCGAAGGCATCGTCTGCAAAATGTAGCAGGGCACTGAGAGACGGTGGCCTTGGGAATAGTGTGAGGAAAATATCATGTCAAAGGGTTCTGGCACTCTTACTTCCGTGTTGTCATACAGTATCTTCATGAGAAAAATAAAAAGACAAGACAGACCCGAGTTAGTTAGTTACAAAGCTACTAGTTACCATCGCTTGGACTCCACAGGGAGATTCATTATCGATGGACATCTTCCTTGAGCGGCATCAAGGTAAATCCACCACTGAACGCTGAACGCAAACAAAACATGCAACCGTGAACCAATTGGGAAGAACGCTGATGAGACTTCATCCTGCCACCAGTTAAAATGCTCATCTGGCTCTTAGTAACAGCATATTTCATTATTTAGGTAGAACTTCTGCTTCACGCAAAGATAGATCGATCATTTGGCTTCCTACTTTCGATCTGCGTGCAGTTCACCAGAGAGAAAGACGGTATTGACTCCTGCCTACGGCTCTCTCCACCCATCTATTTCCTACCGGGTATTAGCAAGGCAACATCCATCCATCCATCCAGAAGGGCAATGGCAGAAAGTCTCATCTTCCAGCTCATTTTGGGTATCCTGAGGCATCATCAGCCCTGACAGAATATATAAATGGTGATATTATTTTGAGTGTGCCCCAGGATCTCTTCCCAGTCGGATCTATTTAGAATACCTCAGTATTTAATTCAATTTATTTGGTTTGGCGCAAAATCAGATATTACACATTTTTTATCCTTGAGGAGGCATTCATGTCCAATCCAACTAAAATTAGTCCTTTCAATTAAAAAAAGGTGGTGTAGCTTCTAACATGTGCTTTAAGCAAACACAAATTTCCTTCAGATAAAAAACAAAAACTATTATACAAGAAACTTGAGCGGAGGTCAATGTAGTACAAGCAAATTAAAGTGTTAAAGTGTCTTAAAATCACAAGATGTTTGGTGCGTTTTCTTAACAATACTGATCAGCAAATATCTTGAATTAGACCCACAAAGGAAACACTACCTCCGTTTCTTACTCTGTTTAAAACTACATTTGGTTTTAGTTTGAGAAAGTGATTATGGATCAAATCAATTATCCAATCAAATGTGGTTTAAATGATCTTCCCAAGTAACAAAAGCCAATTCAATGCTTGATCTGTCCAATAATCTGATGTAAAAAAATTGGCTAGAATAGATCGAGCTGAATTTTTTTCTTAACCAGTCACAAAACTCGTAACCACATCTGAAGAAATAAAGGCACTAACAACCGTATCGATAATCCCCACAGAGTAAAATGGAAAAATGCAATGTCACTGTACATATAGGTCGGCATCCTTCTGAAGAAGAATTTAAAAAGGTTCTTGGAGATCCATTTGATCCCGGCTTATGGCTTCTTGTAATGTGAGCGGCCTTGACTACTAATGAGCCCGTAAATGACACGGACAGCACTTTCCTGGAACCTTGTGGCTTGGATTAGAGATGCACTGATGTGAATCGATGGATAGCCTCTCAGACTGGCTCCATTTCCTGTAATCTGTAAACTTTCAACCTCAAAATTACCATAATAACACCACAAACAAAATTACACCCTGATGGGGAGCGACGTTGGACAAACAATACAACAATTAAAGGCCGAGCAGTAAGTGCTTCTGTACAGCAGGATGAATGAGTAGAGCTTTCTTCAGATAAAGGCCTTTGTACAACCAGCCAGAGGTAGAGACCTCTGTTAGAGTTTAAGATTAATGGACGATTCAGGTAGAGAGTCCCGGGGGCCACACAGCCATCTGAAACTAAATGACCCCTGATGGCACAATGCAGCCAGACCACTCCTTCATGTGAGCAAGCTGTGCCTTTTCCCCTCTTCATCTTATTATAAAGGTCCGTTTGGAATTAGAACGAGTTCTAGAGTTTAAAATCATCAAAGGCAGAGAGGGAAAAAAAGGGAAAGTAGGATGGCTGTACTTTGCAGAAAAGCAATTATTATCGTTGTACATTTAGTGTGACATATCTTTGAAATAGGCAGAACAGACTTCCACTAATCTGTTTTTTTTTAAATGGGTTTTCTTTGCCGACCTGCATTTTTGCAGCAGTCATAATTAAACAGCTGCATGGTGGAAAGCAGTGAAGGACTGACAGGGAGGTTCTGGTTAGTTACACACTTGATTGGCTTTATTGGCCATGTTTGTTTGCATACATGGAATTTGTCTTCGGTTACACGTTGCTCTGTCATACAAATAAACAACAGGAATGTGAAAAAATATGAAAAAAATACAATAAGGACAACAAAAATAGAACACAACAACTAAGCAGTTAGCGGTTTGGTTCCCTTCTGACTCGCACTGCGTCCACACCGTAGGATGAAGTCCTGAACGACAAGAATCACAGAGGCTCTTTGAATATGTCCTTAAGCAAGAAAAGTAAGCTTGAAAAACCTCCTTTACAGTTCTGGGGGAAAAAACGCCATTTGTCCGTCAGTTTACAATGGTTCTAGCAGAGGGAGGCGTGATTATTTTCAAAGTCATTTATTGTTTGGTGCCAATGCTAATTGTAAATGAAAGTGCTCTCAGCTGGTCTTGCTGCACTATTATTCTAGTAATTACATTGATTCCATTTCTGAATTAACGGAGACGAAGTTGTAGTGTTTCACTACAAGGAACCTAATAATTCTATTGTTAATTTGTTTTTGCTTATTATGAAAAAAAATTGTAGGACATTTAATCACTTAAATGGGCTAAAAAAAAAGAACGTTGTCCGTTATTCTTGAACGTTTTGCCTACTGTTTGAAAACCATGAAGACGCCTGGTACTTAACAAGTAGTCCCTTCCTGTATTAGCAGTATTTCTACAGTATTTTTGTGGTATTTTGCTTTATTATTTTAATCAGCTGCAACCCCAGCCTAGTTGCCAGAAAAAGGGCAACGATGTGGGCTGAACTGCTGCGGTCCATTAAATCACACACACAAAAATGTGTCCTTGTTATGTATATTACAACGGCATGTGCTGAAGTAGCCAAGAGTACCCAGTTCTACCGGTGTTAAGTGTCACAACCATGAACAATAACAGAACACTGGCTGCCCTCAAAGGATTGAGACCGTGTTCAATATTATTAATTACACCCGCGTGGGTCCTGCATTGACATGTCAAGCTTGCCGATGGGCCATCTGTCTCAGGGCAGTGGGGGTGCAGGTGTTTACAGTTACACAGACTGACAAGTCCTCTGCAGGAGTAGAGATAATGCATGTACACGCATGCAGACTGCATGTACGGATACAACGTGGTCCGATGGCAGTCCTGTCCAACTCATGAAAACTGGTGTGGAGGAATAAATGAAGGCTGCCTCATGTTGCAGTGGACTTCAGTTAATAGTGTAAAAAAACAAAAGGAATGCAGATTGTTTTCTTGTTCTAGCTTATTCTGGTGTGTAACAGTCCTCTACACACGAGGGCGTGCAGTGGAGGATTTCGCACAGACGCAATCGGTAAATAAGAATAAAGGCTTTGAATCAAATATGTCTTTCTCCGTTTTATTCCCTTGCAAGGGAAAAAAGGGCACAGCAGCTACGTGCTCAGTAGACTGCCAAGGACATCTCTTTTTTTTTTCACAACAGGGCAGGCAGTTCTTCTACCTCAGTCCAGTTACAGGTGGCATCAACAGAAACACAAGTGAACCAACTTGTTGTGTCTCTACAGCCAGGAGACACGGGACATCTTACCAGTGTGAGACAGCTCAATCCTTCCCCGTGGCCTCACCATGCCAGCAATTTATAAACTGTTCATTCAATGAAAGATTTGAAGGGTTACATATATTTTTGCCATTACAGGCCATACATTTAAACTAAAAACATTCACGCAGAGTGCGGTTTATCTTCCGTGTTTGATTTGTGTCCAACACGCTCTTTTCGAGTAGGAAAGTCTTGGTCGAATTATTGTTTGGCAGTTAAAAGGCTCAAACTGCGCAAAATTAATCATGACCAGATCAGTAATTTTATCACAACACTAAGTATGAGTTATGCAGAGTGCAAATGATGGTCTCTTGCAGATTATTTACAGGCAGACTTTACTGGAACTATCTCTCTATTTATACCTTTTCTCACATTCTTCCGAATCAGAAAGACTCGTGAAGTGAAGTGCATCACGCGGATGGAGTTGCGGTCACTTCAATGAGGCGCATTTCACAATGAAACTGCGCGCAACCTCCCGGCGGATGAAACGTTTCCGGCTTGCGCCTTTTCCTCAACCATTGTGAAAAATGTAATTGGATTCTTTCAAGCCATCTTCTTCCAGCATACGGAATATGAGAGTATTACCGTCTGCCGTGTGCTATGATACAGCGCAGATGGGTTTTTGACAACCCAAAATACATATGGGTAACAGATGCTTATACTTTTGTGCTGTTATCTCAATGGATGACATCCAAATGTGGCAGCCACCCTCCAGCTCCGCCTGCAGAGCCTCCGTCGCGCCGAGAGCCGCGTGCAGGCTCAGTGGAACCAGCTCATCCTACGAACAACATGCAGTTTGAATAGGAAGAGAATGAAGTCATGTACGGGTCAGTGAGTGTGCCCAAATTACCCAGTGGACTGGAGGGATTAAAGAAGCATCATGCGTTGTATCCTTTAGACACAAACATTTGTCTTCTTTGCAGGAAACAAGGCTGTTTCCACTCGTCATAATGTTCTTCTCGGCGATACGGTGTTTCACACAATGCTGTAGTTCAGTGTCACGTACTGTTTACTTTTAAGTTTGGCTGAGATCCGCTCAGCCTCAGCACGAAGATCACTTGCAGTGGCGTGTTTAAAAAAAAAAAAAACAAGCGGTGAACCTGTACAGCCAGCCAGAGGTGGAGACGTCTGTTAGCGTTTAACAGATGCTCAGAGGAGCGTTTTCCAACATTTAATTTCCAACCAGCTAAGCAGTCTCTCGGGTTCAAAGTCAGAAATCAACAACCACCAGGTGGGATTTGGGAACATGTGTGAGTGACACCGGCATCGGCGGTTGAGTTGTGGACCTTTGACGCGGTCCCGTCGGCACCCTGCTGTGAGAAGGTCGACGGCTGCACCTGAACGAAGCACAATCCTTAACTTCTTGAAAGAGGCTTGATTATATTTTCTGATGCAATGCAACACATGCTTCTGATGTCAATAGGCATTACTGTATTAGCTGTGTTATAATATTTGCTACCTGGCCTCTGTCATTGTCACACCAAAGCAGACCCATCAGCAGGAGGTCCGGGGCTCTGATCTCACAGGGTCGGGTCCTCTAGTGGCCCCCGTCACGCCTTTTCTATCTCCGCTTTAGATGGTGATTTGTTGGCTAGCTAGTTAGCTGTTGGACTGTTGAGAAAGTGACTTCCTTTTCCATTGTTTATCAGTGTACATCTGCCACACGCCGTGAGGACTCCACTAAGAAAAAGGGGAAGACAATAAGTGAGCCGGTGGTGATACACATGCACAGAATATTTTTGCAAGGCAAAACCTTACTGAAAGCATGTGCTGCTTGCTAGGAGGCAGGTGGAACCATGTCGGGAGCCTAAACCGCCCCTGCAATCTGGTGGGCACCACCTCTACAGCGAGAGAAGACTTGACCTTGCTTCTGGCAACGAGCATTTTTTTTAAAAAAGCACCGGCGCCAGCCGAAAGAGTCCAAACAAGATTGAACGTGGCTTCAACAAGTGCTCCATTAATGGCGTCCTCCCGTCTCAGAGGCCTCCCCGTGTCACAGCGCCTGTGCGTTGCTCGGCAACTCTGAGGCTAAATGTCGCTGGAGATTTAAATAGCTTGGTGAAAAATGATTGTTTCTTATCATACAGCAGTTTTTCTAGTGTGTTTATTCCATGAAACCATGCCATGCGTATGTAGTAACCGTTTTCGAACAGCAATAAGACGCTCCAAGCTGTTAGCGGTTTTTAAATCATTATAAATAAATATAAATCACAGCCTTCAATGGCTTTTTGCGGTACTTTTCTTGCCAAAATGCAATGCGAATGTTTTATATCATTGTTCAGTTAACCTGGAATTGAATGGAAAAACCTCTTGAAGGACATACACCCGTGTTATTTTCTTAGCTGTCTTCCTCTAAAAGATGTATGATGATTAAAATCTATAAAAACACACTGAACGCAATAAACCAAAGGGATTCCTCTTGAACAGTGAACTGCTTGATATTTCCTTTACAGCCCACATAAGGTGTTCTGTGCGGCTCCCTCTGCTCGGTGGTCCAAACCAAAAACATGGAGGATGGCCTACATTTTTACAGTTAATCCTAATGACATTCTCATGGCTGCCAGTCATGCACCTCTCGCTTGCTCTCTCCCGCTCCTATTGAAAGCGCCCCTCAGCCCGTATAGTGAGTGAGTAACACATCAATACCGATACCATTTTGCTCGCTTACTAAGCCCAAGGCCTCTGTGGTTCAATCCCTCTGGCCTTGAAAAACCTTGTAAGTGTATGCATTTGGGAGAAAAAAAAATCGTATCATTTGAAGTTCATTCTTATTCATTTTTTCTATGAGTGACAAAAAAAACGTTTTTAATAAACATCTAGCTTGCAGACCGTACATGCACAAATATGCATGGTCCCCAGAGGACTCTCAAATCTCATCTCTATCGTCACACAACCCTGCGAACTCATCAGTCGAAACGTCTTCCTTTTTTGGACTCGTGTGGCGCTTTCACAGCATCAAAACAATATGAATGACATTGTTAATCTGCGGACACCCCATAGAGTACATCGCACGGCTTTTAATACAGGTACACTGCACGAAAAAAGAGACGAGCGAGAGGAAAAGAGCAGCAGTAGTTGTACCAGCCGTAGAGGAACAAAATGTCATATCTGGATTTTCATTGGTTACGTTCAGAAGTAAACACAACTGAAACATTTAGGTGTGTCGAGACGATTCCATGTGAAGACAAAGAACAGAGGCCGTTCCTCTGTATGCGTGTAGTATGACATGGTAAAGTACATGCACACACAGTATATACTGTACCTTATGTATACAGTACCAGACATTTTGTCATTTCGATTCAATGAGAAAGCGTGTCCAAAATTTTTTACTGGTGTGTGTGTGTATATATACATATATATATATATATGTGTGTGTGAGATTCAGTTACTTGGATTCCATCTGTTGGCGTACCTCATTCAACATCATTCGATTACATGTGAGGTGCTTTATATGTGAAACAATGACACAAAGGAAATAAAAAAACTTTTCCAATTTAACACCCCTCGCATCAATTTCTTCACAGGATGAAAAGCCGCGGCACATTTCCTCTCAGGCAAACCACTCATTGTCCAGTTTCTAACCCGGAGAATCTCAATCTGAACATACTTTATTACCTCCAGCTTGAGCTATTGCAGAGGCTCCGGCTAACAATGGTTAGCCATCACGCTGCCAAATGCGCAGATCGCCTGATGGGGATCTTTTTGATTTCTCTTGTTTGTGTGAAGTCATTCTTGCAGCGAGCTGCACAGTCTGACGTGCTGCTCTCTGTCACCAATGGCTCGTCTGCAACGTAAATCCATCCAGACTTTGTAGCCCTTGATGTTTAGCAGCAAAGTATTTTGTTGCGTAGCCAAACCTATTCAAAGATTTCATTTAATGAAATACTCTCATTGAATCCGAATTCTCGCTTGTAAACAGTTACGTCTGGGACTTTTATTTTGAAAATAGTATGGAATATGAGGCAGTTTGAATTGCCTTGCTGTTGTACAATATATTTTCCGTGGCTACCTATAATAATAATACATTTCCTGAAGATTTAAGACTTGCCCCAACTCTGACCACGTTTAAAACAAGACTGAAAACTTTTATGTTCAGCTTCGCCTTCTGCTAAATTTTTACCTACATTGCACTTTTAACCTCTGCCTTTAATTAAACAATTTAAATAAGATTTTAATTTATAATTTTATTTAATTCCTGCATTTATTTCACTTTATTGTATGAAATGTTATGATGTGAAGCACTTTGAGTCTGCCTTGTGTATGAAAAGCGCTATACAAATAACCTTGCCTTGCCTTGCTGTTGTCTGTTAAAGTATTTATGCTTTTTCAATATTTTGACCTTTTGAAAGTATTACGCAGGGGGAAAATAAATCAAAATGTAAAATAAGTTTTTCGGGGGATTGGCACTTGAGAACAAATTCACAGCTTTTCCCTATTTATAGAAAAATCAACCATTAAATTATATAGAAGTGAATGTCCAAATCACTATCACTTAATCCTGTGAGGATGTTTCATATTCTAAGAAGCTGCCTCCTGTTTCAAAGTAGCCTTGATACATTATTCTTTAAAGTGTGCAAAAATAATCGGAATAGAGTTCCTTCCCCTTTCAAATAGCCAAATGAAATTGCAAGTATGCATCAGATGTCGAAACCAAAATCAAATAATAAACCCTAAAGAAAAATGTCAAATGAGTGTGTGTGTGTGTGTGTGTGCGTGTGTGCGTTGCCCCTAAAGTGGGCCAGCTGAGGACGAGCCGCGGATCGAGCACGTCAGACTTATTTTAGAGTCGTCGTGCGGCTTCGGTCCATGCGGATCTGTGGGGCAAAGATCCAGCCACGGACGGGTGGGGGAGCCCCATTGGTTTCTGTCCTTGACCTGGAAATATCCGAGGGCCCGGTGCTTCTATTAGATTGAGAGCTCAAGTTCTACATCTGCAGAGTCTTATGCAAACTCAATCACACAGAACCCAGAAATATCTCCCTTGTCCCCTTATGCGACGGTGGCTCCCAATCTTTAGGTCATACGTCTGGAAAATACTTATTGAGTTACGACTGTCCACAGCTGTCTTGGACTCCATCGGCAACTGTATGTTGTTAAAGGAATAAAAGATTGCAGTTTGAGATAATGAATAAAAATAATAATATAGTCTCTTCCCAGGTGGGAATTTGAGCTCATCACCAGCGGGGAAAACAAACCATTTCAAGGAAGCAATGATCATTGATACAACATAAGCCACTGGCTGAATGCACATTATCTTTTAATCTTAACCTGCAGGCTTTTCTCCATTCAGAGTCATGCAGGATGAAGATACGGCACCAGGCATCACTGCGGATCGTTGCTTGTGCAGGTTAAGAGAGGACAAAGCAGGATAAAAAAAAAGAAGAAAAAGATTTACTCTTTGGAGCAAAGCTGCAGCACAGCAATCATTTACAGTCTGAAGTGTAAAGTGGAACCCGCTCGATGGTATCAATCCCGCCGTGGCAGAATGTCCCGAGAGTTGCCCCGTGTCTGTACAACAAGTAGAGACGTACTTACTGCGGTGCGCCCAAGAGAGGCAGATTGCACATTTTCTCTACGTCCGTCATGTCATTCAGACAGGCTTAAAAACCTTTCTTTTTTAATTTTTTTTAAAAAGGGCTAAAGTTTTGCTGATGCTAAGTCGGGTCATGACCTCTCTCGCTCGTACTGCTGGAGACAATCCAAGACTGAAGCGGTGTGGCAGGCACTTTGCAAATAGCATCGATCTCGCCCACCTGCAGACCCCCACCCCCCCGCCCCCTTCCTCCCGCCCTCGCTGTGCAACGTGATGAGCAGCGACCGCCCGAGACGCCACTGCTCACATACAGAAAGAAAAATAAATAGGCATAAAAAACCTGTGCAAACGCCGCGCACGTACGCCAAGTTCCTGCATCTGAATATTATGATCTATTTTTAAGTTAGAAGGTAAAACTATTCTGTTATTGTCCAACAAATATCGACTCCAACGCATGTTTAGGAAATAATATATTATAATATATAATATAGATATATAATTTATGTAGGTGGATACGTGCTCTCAGTTGGTCCTTTTTCAAGTCACATGGTGGAAAGCGGTTTGACGACACCTGGAAGTTGTTTGACCTTCTCCTGGATACATCTCTTTGATACAGCTTCACATTTCAAGTGTCACATAAACTATATTGTCATTTTATTAAGTTGGTCTACTCTCTAGAGATGACATCTATTGCACGACGGTTTTTCAATTGGGGATTGAGTTTTTCTTCATCCGAGACAAGGAACACGAAAGGACGGAGGATGTTGAATGCTGTACAGCCCTCTGAGGCCTGTTTGTGAGATTGTACTAAAATGTCAGTCTATTCAGTATACTATTTTAATAAAAACGCCTTTCTGTCTGAAAACCCCGAGCTCAAGTGGCCTTTAAAAGATGGTATCTGGTGTCAGATCCGAGCGGCGGCACAGCGGAGATTCCCCAAAGTCCCCCAGCAATTAAACGTTCTGCTACGGATCTCATCTCTGTTCCTTGATAACATTCAGATAGCTGTTAGCATCATGTCCTCGTGCTTAAAACGTTGACAGCTACAGGTGCTCGAATTGCAATTTTCTCGTCTCACTCACTGTTTTTTTCTGGGCAGACCGTGTAAGAAGTTAAGTGTTAAATCATTTAAAGGTTGTTGCGACATGTTACATTTTGTACCTTTTGACAAATTGCATGCTTATATCTCCTTCCGTCGCACTTGATAAAACTCACATGTTCACGCGTGAGCTTTCAAACGTAAGTTCCAACACACGAGACCGCCGTTAAAATATGTCCCACATGTAATGTGAACCTGTTGATTTCGCTGCAGTGTGCGTTGGCGAGGAAGACACAAGGCCTCCTTGTCCGCTGTTGCTTACATGATCACTGTTGTCGGGGTAACGCGCCGTCACAATAAAGTGGAGTTTGCTCCATGGAGCTAATTGGCGGGTGAGCCGCTCTCTCGCTCGGGCTGCCTGACTCCTAATGAGTGTCCTCGGGACCACAGAGCCTCGGCGGCCGGCATCGAGCGTTATTGACCCTCCTGGCTCCTCCGGCCTCGGCCGGCGACGCCGATCAACAGGTCATGCTCCTCCATCACCCCCCTTCTTCTCCTTCAGCCATGCACAGGCCCCCGAGCATGAAGGCACAATCCTACCCCATGCACAGCACACTGAACAACAAGCAACGCTGCTATGAGGCAAGGCAAGGCAATTTTATTTGTATAGCGCTTTTCATACACAAGGCAGACTCAAAGTGCTTCACATCATAACCTTTCATACAATAAAGTGAAATAAAATGCAGGAATTAAAAGACAATCAAAAACCGCAAATAAAATTATAAATTAAAATCTTATTTAAATTGTTTAATTAAAGGCAGAGGTTAAAAGTGCAATGTAGGTAAAATTTAGCAGAAGGCGAAGCTGAACATAAAGGTTTTCAGTCTTGTTTTAAACGTGGTCAGAGTTGGGGCAAGTCTTAAATCTTCAGGAAGTTTATTCCAGCTGTTTGTTGCGTAGTAACTAAATGATGCTTTCCCATGATTTGTATTTACTCTGGGAATCACTAACAGATTGGTCAGAAGATCTTAGTGATCTTGAAGGCTTATGTAGTGGAAGCATATCAGTGATATACTTTGGCCCTAAACCATGTAGTGATTTATATGTGAGCAGTAGGATTTTGAAATTAATTCTCTGACATACTGGGAGCCAATGTAAGGATTTAAGAATTGGTGTAATGTGCTCACATTTTTTGGTCTTTGTTAGAACTCTAGCAGCAGCGTTCTGAACAAGCTGGAGCTGCCTGACAGTTTCTTTTGGGAGACCTGCAAGGAGACCATTACAATAGTCTAGCCCACTACTTATAAAGGCATGTACAAGTGTTTCTAAGTCTGTGAGTGAGGAGATGTAGTCGCCACGCCCAGTCATCTACGGCGCCATCTGCCCGTCTCCCCTTGACGCACAGAGAAAAAGAAAAGAAAAGTGAGAGGGAGAAGGCCGGGCCCTCAATAAAAATCAATTACCATCGTTGCCATGTGCCAGGCGGTGATAAATAAGCAGCAGGGCATCGCGTGGACGGCCGCCAGGGTGGATCCGATGGTGTGAGTACAGATGGCATTCTCACACCGGCGCTGCCCACTGCCCATACTGCAGTGTGTGTGTGTGTGTGTGTGTGTGTGGCTTGGGGACAAAGAGGGGCCCAGAGACGGACTGAACAGCTGAGAGGGATGCTAACATGCTTTGGCATGTCCCACGCAGGCTGAAAAGGGTTCGGTTTCAGTTTTTCTCGGATATAAAGGGGCGATTATGCGAGTTTCCAGGTGAAAGGGAAAATCCTCATCAGTATTCATGCTTCATATTAATGAGTTTATCGAGTCCTAAAGCAATCTTTGCGCTAATAAGCTGTTTACAAGCAAATCAATTATGGAATAAAAAGGTCATGCATAGTCAATGTGCAGAGACACTATTAAATCAAAGCAGAACATCGTGAACATTTGAACGATCACAGGATCCAGCAGGTGATTTTTCAAGGGCATATTTCTTATTTCAGTGAAGCTCCAGAGGCGTTTAAGTCAAAATTAAATTATTTGTGTCTAAAATACAGAATAATTTACTCTAGGGTAAAGTGAACCACACAAAGGATGAATTGATTAACTCCTACCTGCTACTACTACTCAGTTGTTTGGATTAAAAGTGTCCTCATTGACCGGGCAGTTGGGTAAAATTAAGGTTGTAAATACCTCAAAGAAACGTCTTCCTCCACCGACCTTCAACGGAACATTCTACAAGTTTTGAGAGAGTTTGTGTTGCTGATTCAATGGCCCAGAGATCCCACCGTCGGGTTAATTATGTGAAACGGATGCAGATCCATCCTCGCTGATCAATCGCAGCTCTGCAGAGATCAACTCGCTGGGTTGCAAGGATAAATTGTTGCTGACTGCTATTGGCTGCCTGTCGCTGCTCTTGACCCGGGGAACGAACGTTTCCATCAGATCAGCGGAGCAATATGTCTCACTGCTGCGGAATCAGTTGGAGCGGCAGGCTCCTGCTGTAGCATGGGTACATATTGGGTGCATGGGTCCATTGATTTCTCAGGTATGTGTGTGTGAGGTTGCAGTTTGGATAAACAGACGGGAGCAACACAACGGGAGCAAGTACATCTAAAAGCTTCGGTACATCAACCAGGGGAAACAACCAACTGACAGAGAGACTAAACGGACAACAATTCAGATGCACCTTCCAACGTTTGTCATATAATATGTTCTCGACTAGGTTGCTGCATGTTCATTTGTTGTAAAAGGACATTTTATGGCTTTGGTTCGGTTCTTATTGGACACAAAAAGGACTATTTTGCATATGGACTCATGAATGTTAATTGGACTTTAAAGACATGAAGGAAGCTTTTGAAATATGCAGAGGAGTTTAAATGTATTAGTTAGCCTGTATTCATAATTTACACAACTGCAAGGCCACCAGCATTCCAGCAGCTCCGGCAGCAATGTTTTGTAAATTAGCTTCTCACAGTCGGCTCCTCACATCTATTGATGAATAGGAAATAATGAGTTTGATTCATACTCATTATTTTTGATTCATGCAAAGGGGGTCAGAGAGACTCAAAGAGACCCTCTTTACTTCACACGAACGGGGAGGGGGGGGGAGATTTCCCATTCACGGTCACACTCTCCCTCCTGACCGACGCGGCGGGGCCCGAAGCGGCTGCACCGACAACGTTACGGGGCACGCAAACAGTTTGAACGACCTCCCGTCAAAAGTCGCTCGTGGGTCTCAGCCAACAGAAGCCGGCAGCACTCGAGTTGCTGGCTGAGACCATAACAATGTTATTGTCAGAAGACAAACGCCGTCACTGATGAAATTCCATCAAGTACAAATGGGCGAGCTGCAAATCAAATAATGTGTCAACGTAGAAAAACTATTTCAATATCATTTAAATACAAAATATTTCAGCCGCCGAGCTCATCTCCACATTTTAGGAACAAAGGAGATGGGTTTTTTTTCTGAAAAGAATTAATTTTCCATCGCAGATCAACGAACGACACTAAATTTGACAATTTTTAAGTGTATAAATGGGACAAACCTCTTTGGAATACTCCATTTGTATTGCTTTCTACCCTCCAACCAATTAAGCATTGATCGAATTTTCACCAGTTTGAAAGAGTGCTTCTTCAGAAGCAAAGAGGCACATTAAAGAAGCTGTTTCCAGTTTAGCTAGATCTGTTTTCCACTCACAACCCTGATCTGTGATTCATAAAATGCTTTGGTGATCAAAGAGCCGAGACGTCTGCGCATTCTGGGACAAAAGAAATTGAACACAAGTGAACACAAAGTGGTCACACGGGGAATTGTTTTCACAACTTCACGAGTTACATGAGCAGAAAGAAGATTGAATCCACAGAAGTAGGTGACGAAAACAGCCTTGACGTTTCCTGGGCCGAGCCGAGAGGTCGAGCCTTGCGATTACCTCCCGCCTTGTAGACAAATTGACCTCCAAGACGGTCTCCTGCCACGACGCGCGGCGGCGTTGGAGGAGCGCCAGCTACTCGGTGCTCTTTGGATGAAACGGGTCCGGTTTGATGGCTCAAAAATGGGCGCGGCTGCAGAATGTCAGGACATTTCAGGAAGCTCACCACTAACGTGAACTCTTACAGATTCGTCTCGCTGATGGACCATTGGCTTAAAGCCTCTGGTGCCGAGACCAGAGACCACCGAGTAGCTGAGGTTTAAAGCGTCATTGCCACACAAACATGAACTAGATGAGTGGAGGGGAAAGTCAAAGCAAAAGACAGCGACAACAGCAGCTAATTGCTTGTAATTAATCCCGCTAACACTTTTTCAGTTAAGTTCTAAAACGTCAGCACAAAGCCAAACATATTTCATAGTAAGCAGTACGCACGTGTCTGTCATCACCTGCACTGCTTAAAGTAGGCCACGCTCTGCCAAATTACTCATTTCATTTGGTGCAACTTGTTAAATGTTGTGCTGCTTCCATCTTAATACCAAAAATGCGAGGACGCAGGAGAACGTTTGATCATAAAACTACAAGCTTTTATATTTACCAGAGACCTGATACCAACTATAAATACATATTCAATAAAAGATATTTCAAAGCTTTCAAAGTACAGTTTTTTAACCATATTTAATCTTTTTATGTTCACGTCATGTCTAGAATATGTCTGATAATAAATATTAAACATTATGCACAAGGACGTGCGCAGATTAATCAGAGTGATATTTTTGCCACATGGCTGCACTGCATGCGCCGTCAGCGACCAAATTTGGGGATTAAAAGAGGCACAACAGCTAAGAGCCAGAATAATAACTGCTGTGATCAGACACCGACAGAAGACCTTATCTTAGCATCAATCACATTTTATGATCCACTCCTCCCCCAGAAACACCCCCTGTGTGTCCTGAGGCGTTCCAGGTGCAGATGCTCGTCCTCGGAGGGAAATGGGATTTCCTGTCACATCTCTCCTGTTGTGAATGTATGGATGCAATAGTCGGGCCTGTCAATGTATGGATGTGTTTAATGTGGACCTCTTTGAAATGCCGAAATGAAGCTGTGCTGAAATACGTGTAGAATGTTTGATTTAAAGTGTTTACAGGCATGCACCCCCTTAATGAAAAAAAAAAAAATCAACACAACAAAATCATTTCCTTTTTTAAAACCCGAAAATGTCATGTGGTTTTCCATTCCAATGCGCATCTTATTTATAAATAGTGTGTGTCAGAGAGAGAGAGAGAGAGAATCATTGTGCTGGAGAACTCGCAGGAGGCTAATTCATTTCCCTGGATGACTGCGTCCTCCCTCTGTCCACCTCCACTCTCTTCCTCCATCACGTCCCTTTGTTATTTCCCAACAGAGATGTGTTTTGTCCCTCTTATCACAACCTGTACCCTACAGCTGGTAGCACCAGATGGCTACATTGGTATCAGTAGGACGACGCTGAAGTGGTGCAGGTGAAGCATTATGACGGACGTGAAGCTGCATGAATGCGTGCGAACGCGGCTTCCTTTTTTTTTTTTTTTAAGTTGAGGAACATTGTGAGTGTGTCAGGAGTCCACCACGACGCCACCGTCGCTCACCTTCCACACCGCTCATCCTTAGAGGGTCGCACCCCTCGCACCACGTTTCTGAAAGAAAAATACTTAAATAACTTTAAATAACTAAATAAGTTAAATAACTTTATCACACTGGAGAAAGTGCAAAGTGCCAGGGTGCTGATGCTGTTAACAAGATAACACTACCAATCCAGCACACCTCAAACCCCCCCTTCGTAGACTTCCTCACTTCGGTTAGTCCTCATTGCACCACACGGAGCACAGAGAGTCGGGTGGAGTCGGGTGGGTGATCCTCGCCTGGTGGGTATTCACAGATAGGAAGCCCAAGTGCAGGCGGCTGCTTTCGTGGGCAGAAGAAGATAAGAGGTATTCAACACGTTGGCCTTGACAGCCGAGAAAGGCGCCGACACATTCTGGCAGAATTTGAAGAGTATTTTCATCCCGAAAACAAAGAATCCTTCCGTTGAAGCTACTTGTGTGCGGTTTATAACATATTGGAAAAGAAATAATGACAATATTCATCCAATTGTTTGAGAGACGTCGTAACTAGTTTGGTAACTTATTACAGAACTGTACATTAAATCATAAAATGCACAGCCGATGATGCAATGTCTAAAGGCAGCTGCCACATCTACTAATCTAATGCGTTAAATAGGGACATATGAGGGGGCGCAGTTGAGGGGATTGCGAGAAATGTCCACAATGTCAAGGTGTAAAGTTATATCGCATTTCCTCTGCCTGCATCGGGCCATGCAGTGAAAATACTCTGATGTGGTCGATAGTCGGGTTCAGATGGGTAGATCAACCGGGCCCAGACACGGAAGTTAATCTGGGGAGAGTTTTGGGTGGTGGGCAGGTCACACACACACACACACACACACACACACACACACACACACACAGACTCTGCGTTGCCATGGCATCCACAGACAGAAGCCCCGCATGTCTTGCTCTGCCATGAAGGCATCCATCCCAACGGTGACGTCTGTCACGCCGCTGATTTTGCCACCAATGAACAAGTGCAGACATCAGCGGACATTATCGTCCTCGTTTTGGAAATGAGAAATGTGTTTCATTAAATGTGGCTTTTTTCTCACACCGTGGAACAATTCAAATGGTTACAAAAGCAGGCGTCTCGAGGCCAAACGCTGTGCAGGTTAACCACAGATCACTGCTACAGTCAAGATTAATCAAGAGAGGTTTTGAGTATAGCAACACGTTTCATTGGTTTTTGGATTAAATGTCAGCCCAAAATGTTTCGTCTTCCATGTTTTCTTCTTGCACTTGAGTGAGATATCTCATAATCAGAAGGTATAATGCATTCTTTGGTGAGTGTCAGGCCACTGGCAAAGGAAGAAGTGATTACTGTTTGGTTCAATTGCTGCAATCTTTAAAAAGAGTTCTTGAAAAACGGGCCCCTTTTTTTAATCTCCAAAAAAAACGCAGGTTAGATCATTTCTCCTATATGCTGTCGTGTTTACAACCTGTCTGATGATCTGATTATCCTCTCTGCACTCGTCTCCTGTCTTCTTCTTCTTCGGTGTTTCATGATTTAAATTCAAGGTGTCACAGCACTACAAGTCACTTCTCTACCATTAACCACCCAATGGTGCATCTCTCTTGTCCCAGTCCAAACCCCACAAAGGCATCTCTACATCTCCACTCCCCCCAGTCTCTGGAAATGTGTTTTTGTCCCTCTTCAGCCACACAGAATCCCACTCTGGTAACTGAGCGACAGCTCAAACAACAAGAGATGGCAGACAATTGTCTCAATGTCTCTCCTGTTGAAATGTTCAGCTGCCCAATGTGACGCGTGTGATATGATTGTCTACGTTTTTTACCCCTCAACTTAATGTAATTAAAGGATTAGTTCCTTTATTAGGAATGCAGCGTCCTGCTATGAGATCCTGCCGTCGCACCGATCACACCGCAGCAAATCACATGTCATGGCAGGAATTTCCTGCGTTGTCCTTTGAAATAACTGGGAGAGTTAATGAGAGTGATTGAGATTTTTCGGGCAGGCAATATACTGATGTACTGTGTGTGTGTGTGTGTGTGTGTGTGTGTGTGTGTGTGTGTGTGTGTGTGTAGGTGGCCACTTCCATACATCCGCTGGCCCTTGGCATCAATCTCCAGACCCGGCCTTCCACACATCTGGAAAGTGAAAGCATCTTGGGAGGCTGTAACTGTCAAAGACAAAGTCCATAGACAGAAATACAAACAGTGGCAAAGCGAAAACGAGTGCAGAAGGTTTCTCCAGCTACACATTGTGTCCCGATGACACACACACACACACACACACACACACACACACACACACACACAGACTCACAAGGTGAAAACAACACCAGTGTTGCTGCCACGGCTGGATGTTGACAGAAAAGATGCCATAAAAGGCCACATTTGTAATGTGGTACATCTCGAGCTTCCTCTCGTGCTGAGAAGAAGCACAAAGACTGAACTGAAAACAAGCTTCTCTTCCCTCTGCAGACTTCCAGATCTCTTTTCCACGGAGAGATCAGACATGCAGAGCTGCTGTGATTAACAACTCTATCAGTGAGATTCATTTTAGCTGCTGAATACCTCAGTATGCTAGTGCAAGGCTTTCTTTAGAAGACCCTCAGAGGGATTTGAATTTGCTCTCGTTATCACCCTCCTTGGATGATACGTGGAAGCTGCCAACAGGACGATGAGAATAGAAAAGCTGTACATAGATGTTTATGCCAAAGACCTTAACCAAAAAGATACAAAGGACACTACAAAGTAATATAAAAGCTGAGATGTCAGTAACCGCCTGCGATGTCAAATAAGGTTAATTGAGCTAATTGGCACAGAGCACATTCAGGAATGTGTGAGTCTGCAGTTTAGGCTTAAGCTTCGGTTCTGTAGGTGTAATTCCCTTAAAAAAAAAAAACCTGGTACTAAATTAGTCCCTGCGAAGGTGGACACGGTGAGGTTGATGTGAGGTTCATGCACACGGACATACAGAATCGTGAGCTTCCCTGTTGGCTGCCTCTTGTGTTTGAGTAGCCGTTCTGGCTGTGATCTTCAACATATTATCACAACTATCATAAGTCGGCACAACATCACTGTCTGGCCCAACGCAGGCCCCGCGCGCATTGGCGCGCTGTGCTTTTGGAGACATGAGCACCGAGAACATCTTAAATATTCGGTTTTGTCTGACAATCTAGGCTTGCAATGTTTTCGTGATCCATCATACAAATGTCCTCATGGAATCTACTTGATCGGTTGTTCAGAAGTGTCCGCGCGACGCCACACACCTCAGCGACGTCGGCACTAGGCAGGTGTCAACGTCGCTCACGGTCATTTAAAGGCTGCTAAAAGGCAGAAGAGAGAGAATACTGAATGGTCGACCCTAACCGGGGGCCACAGACGGACTGACGCAAGCAGGTTTGAGGCTTCTGGCTGCTGCACCGGACAGATATTGTAGCAACAACATGTCAGGATAGCTGACCCCCTTTTACTCTGCTGACTGAAGATAACGCTTGTTTGGCCTGCATCAATTATTTAAACCCGAACTTCTAAACCTGCACCTTTTATTTTCCCATATCTTTTTAAAAAGATTTTTTTTACAAATAGTGACACTGGTTTCAGCACTGAGCGAGAGCGCTGTGGACAGCTGCTGCTCGCTGGCGTCCGCCGTCAGGGTGAGCCGACGCCGTCATTTAAGTCCACTAAAATTGCTTTTGTTTTGCTGCTGGCAGGCTCTGATTGTCGTGGCGAGAGAGAGAGAAGTCGTGGCCTAAATCTCGAGCGGTGTCGTGGCTGAATATTGACGACATCTGCGGCCTCCCCCTGTTTATTTGAGCATACAGATGCAGATCTCTCCGGTGAATCAAAGAGAGAGAGAGAGGGGAGGGAAAACCGGCTGGCATCCCTGTGGGTGTCGTGACCTCATCCGACCGCCGATGGAGAACGGCGTATAAAGAGCGGGACCTGCTGCTGCCCGGTATTTACATTTCACAATGCCACGTCTCCCCGAGCTGGACCAAAAACAAATCAATCAAAAGGCAACGAAATAGGCTTCACTTCTTTGTGTAGGGGCCTTTTGCGTGATATCGGACACTTGGCTGTCAGCGGAGAAAACAAGCACTTTTACTTAATGTACCGTTACATCGAGGCTGCAAAAATTGCCCTTGTTTCTTGGCTGCTGTTACGCCGTTTTGTCCCTTAATACTGGACACATGTTTGGAATGGTTGTCCTCAAGTTTCAGGAGAACACAGCAATCGGGTTGATGCTAAATGACCCTTTTCCACTGGCATTCAGTGATTTTATAGAAAATACTGCATTGAACGTAAAACCCCAAAAGCCTTTTGTAATTTGGGAATATTTTATCATACTCTGCAGCTGTGCCCCTTCCGATGCTCGAGGAGGATCACCAAAGAAAATATATCTGGGAGGAGACCTAAAAGGAAGAGTGGAGCCAGCGAGAGATCAGGGCCGTAATGGCGGGTGCCCGGCTTGGCCTCCATTCTGTGAAGGCTGAGAGGGGCCGGATGACACAAACACACTGCTGAACAAACGGACCACAATTCTACTAATTCACATTCTACTGTCAAATGTTCCACAGGTATCATTTGTTACATTAAGAAATCCAACATACACTACACTTACGATATAGATCAAGTCTCTTAAGGGCCCCATACAGCTCATTGTTATTATCGTTCTCTGTAAAAATCAATGCTTGTGCGTCTTTAGTAATGTTGTTCAAGGACAGACCCAAATCTTGACGTTTTTTTACTATATTGTTGCAGCATAGGTCCCTTTACCGCACTCTTACTGAACTATAATCACAGCAACAGACAGCAAGCTTCTGAACATCATTGGGGAGGAGCTCGCGCAATTAGCACAAGACAACGGAAAACGCTAAAACGGTCCCACCGAATGTTTGAGTTCTCCGACTCAAAGCACGGTGGCGTAAAAAAGCCAGCTCGCTAATTATCATAGCGGATGCGATAATGAGGCCGCGTCCACACATTGTAGTCGCAGCGTCGCAAAGCACACGGATACACAACAACAGTCGTTCCCACGGATTCGTCAGATGCTCTGCTGCTACAGTGACGCTGCAGTGCTTCCAGACCCCCCCGACCTCGGGAAGACCGGCTTAATTGTTCCAAAAAATGCAAACGGTCTCCTGCAGAGTGCAGCTGAAGCAAACTGCTTCCAACTCCACTTTTTGCAGCATAATCCGAGTTCAAACAATTCCGAGAGCAGAACTCACACAAAAAAAGACAATAAAGCGCATTTGTCTCCACAGGCCGGAGGTGACCTTAAGGAAATAAAATTTGTGTCATCATTTTGCCGGAGATGCACTTTATCTTATCAGATAGCTCCAACTGAGGACAATAAAAAGAAAAGATAAAGCTGCAAAAGGGAAGCCGATAGGATCACTGCTATTATTGATCTTTTTTTCTTGGTTTGTCAGCATTTTGTTGCAGGTAGCTACATGGGAATTGTTTGCAAAAACAATTGAATCATTATACTGCAAACGTGGGGCTGCTGGAATCAAACATAATACACGTTGCCGTAGGAGCTTTAGCGCAGCTCAATCCAAGGCGTTGGCGTTGTTGGTCAAAGAAGTTGAAGTTGGTCGGAAGTCTCGTTGTTGGAAAATGGGAATGGCCAAAAAATCTGCTTCTCAGACTTTTAATTAATTGTAAGCGAAGAGAAGAATCGTGTTTTTCATTTTCTCACCATTTCCGTGGTTCAGACAACCATCTGTCATTTGGGTAAATACATCATTATTTCTAATAGCCTTTGTTATTTTGAAGTAGATCAAGGTTGTGTATGTTTTTTTTAGGCGATTTAGTAATCAAGCAGCGCTCAGCACAACCTTTCACCCTCTGAATATGGACCGTGTTCTTCCCAGAATTCTAAGAAGAAAAAACAGGATTGACAACATTAAGAGTTGTGAGTTTCAAGAGAAATTGTTTTTCTATAATGTCTATTTTTATGGTCAAAATAACGCTCTGGTCCTTTGAAGACTTGAGGAAAGAATTGTCTATTTCTCACCGTCCTCCAATTGCTGAGTCAAAGCGTTCTTTTCAGAAAGGGAAAACAAACCAGTAAGCTTAGCCTGAGACCCACAGAGCTCGGATTCACCGGGATCGATCAAACATCCTTTCAACTCCCGTTGATGTATTGTGGTCATTTTGTGGTATGGAGCAATAAAAGGCATCCTTATTGCCAGGGGTTACATTGGGATTAGTGATCTGGGGGGAAGGCTGATTCACAGCGGCCGGCAGGAGGGCACACGCATGTGTACGGAGGCAGAAACTGAAAAGAGGTTTTACGGCCTCGAAAAGCCGCCGTGTATTTCCGTGTCTCAGCATAAAGTAGCTTTACTGTGAAAGAGGCGTTTCAATGCGCAGCTGGATTCTAGGGTAGAATTCAAAATCGAGACGCCGGTGACCGTCTCTGGTTTAAATCCATGCAGATCTGATGAATGTTTTAGTGAGCTCTCGTCTGTTTAATAATATTCATTGTCCAATATTTCTGTTGATCTTAGTTTATTGCAACGTGTCGCTGGAGAGGTGCGCGACGCACTGTGTTCCCTTACGTTCCGCTCCGCTTCAATTCAAGCGCTCCCTTTGAAACATTTGAATGGGAATTGGCTGTTATCTGTAATCTATAATCCGCGCGTGGAACGGCAGCATTATGATTTGTATTGACTCATATTGGGACACGGTAACGATTGTGTGCATTTGATTCTCTTTTCGCATTAAAAACAACAAAACGAGCAGCAACACGAATAGTTGCCTTATTGATTAGTAGCCGGAAAGTTATTCGCCAACTATTTCGCAAATAGATTCCTCCGACCAAAACAGTACTTATTAACGTGCAACAGGCAACTACATGCACTAGCAACCATCTCTTAAAAACCACCGCAAACATTTGTGTTTGTTCCTCAGCTGTTGAGACAGTGGATCGGTTCCAGCTGCTCGGGATGAACCATGACACGCCGGACACACGAGAGGCTTTGTGTGTACGGTGGGAGGCAAAATGTGGCTCTCTCTTCCATTTCAACTGCCCCTGTGAAGCAGAGGGCATAATTATCCATACAGGGAGAAGTCGGGTTTTAAAACCCGCCGCCCCCCCCCCCCTCCCTCAAGGGTCCCCAACTGAGCAGAGCCAAAGTACAGGCTGTCTGCAGTAATGATGTACAAAACCAACAAGCTGCAACGCGGCGCAACAAACATGGCAGCAAAAAAAAAACTGCGTGTTACGCCGTAATAACCTGGGACATTTCTGGAGAAAACACGCGTCTGCTTTGAAATCAGCGGCAATGTGTCGTACCGTCCGGTCTGCTGTCACACTCTAAGTGCAGCCGTCTCCACCTAGTCGGCGAAAAAGGACAAAGGAGGAAAGTGGATGAAAGCTTTAAATTAGACCGTGTTCCAATGGGAAAGACATCATTAAAAAGGAACTCGTGCTCGGGTCATCCCTCCTCCTCCTCCTCCGACCGCTGCAGCGAGACCAGACAAACAAGCCCTTTCTAACGAGAGCGCCGCAACCTCTCAGTGACACACACACGGAAGCAGCGCGGACGCAGGCCCGGCGCTCTCGCCTCCGTGAGCAGAGGGATAAAGGGCCGACGGTTAGAAGTCGCACTTCGGCTGATTGCAGAGGCCGCAGCGGTGAGAAGAAACATCTTCTACGCTGAGCATTTTGTTCTGATGGTGTGAGAAGACGCGCCGCAGAGGGCCGAGATCCACGTTCGTAAGTATTCCGTTGGTGTTATATTGTCCCTTGCGCTTCCACTTACGATACAGAAACTCAAACTATATCAATCCAAAAGACAAAGATACAAAAGTTTACGTTGCTTGACAGGAAATCGCACCGTTTGTAGAGTGATGCACACTAAAGATTAAGACTAATAAATAAAACAATAACTTATACTCGCAGTACGGCTACAAATATGCAACCAAACAAGCCACAAATGAAATGTGGATATTGGGCACAAACGTCCATCTTTTTTTGCAAGTGTTGAGAGTTATGAGAGCAAGACGTCGGGCAGCAGAGCGTGAAGAAGAGTCATTAGCGTCACTAAGGACAGCCGGGCAACACGTAATTAAACATCACTGAACTGATGTCGAGGGCAACTCTGCCGGATGAGCTTCGTTTTTTGATGTACCAAGCAAACACAGCATTTCACCCGGGAGCAAGTTATTTTAATTCCATCAATCCATCAAGCCGAACCATGTTTTACTAAACCCCACCCAACACTTGTGATGGAGTAGCAGAATTCAAAAATGCAACCGTAAGGAATAAAATACCTTTCCCTCAAAACGTAATTGACAAATACAGTTAAGTTGTTTGGGAACGTAATATTGTAAGGGACAGGGATTCCACCAGGAGTTTTAAGACAGATTACCTCTCCCTCAAACAGTAACCGAGGGGCATTTTAATCTCCAATCTCTGTTCCTTGCAATTTCCCTGCTGTCTGTTGCAAAAAAAAAAAAAAAAAAAGATATAATCTTTGATGAATGAAACACGTCCCGATCCCATGTCACATGGCTGACAATTTCCTCTACTGTTCAAGCAAAAGCGTAACGGCAGAACTCTCGAACTGCAGATGTTATTAAGTCCATCACTTCAATGGGATGAACTCCATGACACAAATGCACTCTGCTGTAATTGGTTCGATCTCCTAAATCCACTGCTCGGATCGACACTGCAGACGTCCCCGTCCTGCTCCTCAGGACAGCCGCCCTGTCGCAGTATTTTTATACAGATAAATTATCGTCATTAACGCCGATGCATCAACGCCGCTGCATCAACGCCGCTGCATCTCCATTAAATACACTCGGCCCACGGATGATGTGATTGGCTCTGCTCTAGACACCGACTCAGATTGCCCCTTCGAGTGACCTTCAAAGTCTTCGGAAAGTCAGACGGAGACGGCGGGGACGGCCCCGAGTTTACAGAATGACATTCTGCAGCATTGAGGACGGATGGAGGACGGCCATCAACGGCCCCCGAGGACCAGCCTGTTCGTCCGTGTGGACCCAAAGGGAGGACACATGGCGCTCGGACCCTGTGCTGGTCCAGGCCACAATGATTAACACTCCCTGTTGTCGCCCCGCAGCGAGGCTCTCACAGATAAGCAGCGGGGATCTGATTTGGCCACGTCGGATCTTGAAGCGGAATTCAATCAAATCTCAGGGGTGCCCGTCTTGATGCAAGCCCACAGTTTGACATTAGCATTCGTATTGTGCGGCTCTGCTGTTGACCGAAGCGGCTCGGCCTTATCTGTCTGCGCAGGCTTGTCCGGTCCGCACCTCGGCGGCGGGCGGCCGCTGGTTCCTTCCCATTCAGGGTCGGCGGCGCCGGGAGTGCACACCACAGCCTGCTCGGGAGCTCAAATCTCAGAGCGAAAAGAAAGAGCAGCGTCCATCACAGAAAACACACACACACACACACACTGGGACAAAGTAGGCCGCACACAGTAACACGTTTTCCTGCGAGCTCGTCAACTCCGGCACTAAGGTGAGCATTTCTACACCTTTTGGGGAAGCGTGAGGAGGATTTTTTAGCTCCACCACAACACCTACTTTCCCGGTGTGTTTACAGTAGATAAAGTGGATTCGGTCACGCTTTAAAATCCATTTTTTTTGTCTATTTGTGTCTCTTTCACACCATCACCTCTGTATCCATAGTTACAGTGTACATTTCTTTGTACTAATATTAACGGTCGCAGATTCTGAAATGTGAAAATCAAAGAGCACCTCAAATTCACCCGGAGATTCGGCTTCTTTTTTGCTTTGCCTTTTTAATGTTGAACATTAGGAACAGCTAATGTAATTTAGACGTGAGGGACTTTGGTGGCTCTATTAGCAGAGATGGAATTCCTATGCATGTTTTAGTCAGTGCATAATTATCATCATAACACAATGCTGAGTTGTCGTCACTTAAAAGTAACCCTTTCCCGTGACTTTAAACATCGGTAAATTGAGTGTGAATCGTGGTCGTGAAGCTGACTGATTCCAGAGGTGAACAGAGGTTACATTCGCTCACGTTACAAAGCTGTGTCACTGTGCGATTGGTCCAACCACGCCCTTCCCCTGCTGAGGAATGGGAGGTGGTGCTCTCACCCCGATGAGTTTGGCTGTCAGCCATTTTCACTGCCGATTGCTCCCAATGGCCAGAAATACCGACAGCCCGAGACGACTACGCATGGAGGCGTCAGGGGGGGGTCAGAAGACGCATCTGTCTGTGCTCCGTGTTTCCTGCACTTTGCTGATAATGCGTAGATTCAATTATCACAAACCTCGTTATTGAGCTGTCGCAGAAGCAGCACTTCCATGGTTTGTGTCCGTGTGGAGGGTTGATGCCTAGAGAAAGCCTGTAAATACAGAAGACTAGCCAAATCAATAACGTTTGGAGCAATTCAACCCCAAATACCGCAATGGGTCTCATCGAACGGGATACTTTCCAAGGAAGAGAAACAGCTGTAAGAGAAACAAGTGTGATCCCAAGATTTGATTGAGCTCTGCTCATCTTTAAACAGCACATCCCATGGCTGGCACTATCACGCGGACAAATGGACATCTTGAGTTATTGTCTCAGTGTCTCTCCACTGGAGGGCATTTCATAAAGCGCACGGAAGGCCGCGATTCCCGCTAGAGAGCGCAGGTCAGTTCAACAGAACCCGTTCAATGGGAGTGCAAATCACGCTGAGCAAAGGCTTGAATGAAAGCCGTGTAGGTAAAAGCCTTGTGGCATAAGCCAGCAGCCGGGGCTTCTGATCAAAAGCAACGTCCTCGGCAGACCTGCTGCAGTCCTTGATAGCTGCGAGAGTGAAAGTCTGCGTCTGAGAACCTTCAGAGTTAAAAGCCGAGCGGAAACAAAACAAGCCAAAAGAAATGGGGAATATTGTTTCTGTCCATGGACCTTCCTCTGTGCACTGCTGCACGCTGCAGAAATTATAGGAGGAATGATTACAAATGACAGTAATCAACATTCCTAATTATTAGTGTAGGGCCTCCTCAAATCACTCACAAGCCAAATGAACACAAGTTGAGCGCCGAGGCTGAAAGGAGGACGATGGCGCTGTGATTCCACAGGGCCAGTTGTCTGTTTGACAGCAGCACGCTCCCCCCAGCTGCTCCTCTCACGATGCGGCTTACGTGCTTTGGCTCCGCCAGCTGAAGCAAAATGGCCGAAGTAACAACCAGGAGGCCGGCGGGCCGACGGCGTTCGCGTGCTTCGCCCGGCGGCTCGGCCGTCAACATGTGGAGAGCATTGTGGCGTCATGTTTGGAGTTTTGAGTCAAGGGTCTTGGGACAGGATTGCGGTGTTTCAGTGCTGGATTTGATGTAAATTAGGGAATATCTAACATGAGTGCGAGGTTTAATTAAGTTTTATATCAATAAGTTAAGACCCATTAAGATCATAGGCGTCCTCCGCTGTGTTATCAGTGCAAAATGAGCTCTATTTAAGTACAATGATTGACAGGTTTTTAATTACAGTGAGTAGAATTTGTGTTAAATATCAGTTGCTGCATCAGCTTAAAACATTGTTGAGTTAAAGGAACATTAACAAAGAAACCTGGAGATCTAAAAAGATTCAGTAAACATTTTTTTAGATGATCTCCAGGTTTCTTTGTTAATGTTTCGTTAACTCTTTAATCAGCCGTGTTCTATCTTGTTTGTATTATTCTTAAAAGAAAGTTCTTTGAATGAAATTCAGTTTTGAAAGGACAAATGCATCCTTTGTGTGAAGGATAAGCAAGATTTTTAAATCATAAATGTCCATTTTCAACCAAATCTCTCAACTGATCTTTTCAACCTCTGAAGCTCCTCGACGGTTCAAAAACAAACCATAAGCCCCGTTTCCGTTTACATATTATTATGCAAATTTCAAACGGTCTCATGAGAAAAAAACATTATGGAAACGGCAAAATTCCATTAAACTGCAAATAAACAGGTTTTTTTAAATCGATTTCAGGAACACCATCACTTTCCTCTGCGGGACCACCGAAATCAACACAAAATGTTCCTTTTTGTAACTCAAAACATATTTCATGGCGCTCCCGGTGCATTTGTTGGAGTTCTGTGAGGGAAGAGCTGAAAAGACTGCTTTGTGGTTCCCGGGGACATATTGACGACCTGAGAAGTGCCACTCGAAGAGCAACTCCGAGCCTTTGCCGCTGGGCTGAGTCAGCAGGACGGCCTTTGAAGGGACTCCTACAGAGCTCCTCCCCGAGACGAGGACTGTTTCCCACCGTCGGCCCAGGACACCGTTTCATCTGTGGCGATCCCATGCCGGAGAGGATACAGTGTAATGAGGGAGACGCTGCGCGAAAAGCTCTCTAAAAAGCAAAGTGTATGACATACTAAAAGCAGCCAGACAGCAGCACCGAGCAAAACCCTAAACAGGTGACATTTTATTGCCCCAAATGTGCTGAATGCGGGTGGATCCAGAATTTGAGCCAACTGAACGTTAGGCGGACCCAATGGATTCACCAGCCACTGGTTGAAGGGCACGTATGTAATCGTTTGTTCATTGATGCCATGATTTATTCCTCCTCGTCTGCTGCCGAGCTCCACAAACAGCCAGCAGTGGTTCTTCTACGTGGCACCAGGGACTCCTGGTTCTGGTTCGAGTCACGAGAGGTTGTCTGAAAGTCCCAAATGCACTTAACATGAGACTGTCGGTCTCCTCCGTACGGCACAGACTAAAACCCTTCAGTATTTTTCTGAATTCCTTGACTTTCGGCACGCGCCCTCAGACTAAAAAGGTGCTCTTGGCGTTCATAAATGTGCGCTCACAGTGGACAATCCGTCATAATCGCGGGGGGGCGTACCGTACATAACTCAGTGGGCACGGCCGTCTCTTTCCGTCTAAGCTGCTGACATTCAAAAACAAAGCAGCCGGCTCCTCCACTCCTCCATCCACGATGAAAACCCACCAAGAAATGAATCACGGGGAACAGCAGCCTACTTTGCTCCCGTCGCAGCGTATGAAATGTCAACGCGCACCACATTCCCTTACGGTGATGGATGGCTGGGAGTCACGGCGGCGTTGCGAACACGAAGCACCGACTCCACCTCGCACTACCTGCAGATTTCACACGCTTTTGTAAATGTCATGACCAGGTTTCATGGACAAATGTTGTCTCGTTGTTTATAGTGTAGTTTTGCAGCTAACAGCCAAACCCAAAAAGGTCCCTGATGTAGAGATTTGTTTTTCTGTGCAGTCCACATATTTTGTTGCACACGGTAGAAATGAAATCGATAAACTTTATGTACGTCGACACACAAGTTGAACGGATCGTTCCCTCCCTCCAATGTCCATTTGGTATCGACGTTAGATGTAGAAACCTGAGTATCAGTTCTCGTGATATCGCCCACAGCCCTTTTGCTCAACAAAAGACGAGCGGTTCTCCAAGTGGCCTCGTGGGCGTCGTCACGTGTTCGGCAAACGCTGCTGCAGAGGTGTTCTTGAGAGGTTACCGGGCAGGAGGAGGCCTAAAGGTGACTGGGCAGAGGGGTGGGGGGCAATATTCATCAAACCCCTTCCTGTGTCTCCACACTGAACAGTGGAACGGGGATCGTTTGCCAGAGCCTCGCAAAGTGATCGATATTATCGTTTGCCGCTCCGTCGCCCCTTTCTGCAGGACGACAGTTATCTCAGTTATTCATTGAACCATTCCGTGGTCTTCTAAAGTTACTTTTAGGTTGGTTATGTTATTGCACAATAAAACACATCAGAACACATAAGAAAAGCAGATGGAAGCAGCAGTCTGCTCCCTCCTGTACAATATATTGCCCTTGAGCCAGACCCACAGAGAAAACCGTTAAATCAATTGTGATGAATATCAGAAGACAAGTAAAACATGCTTCTTTAAGTTATTTTGATCATCAGCATCATGGATCAGCTGATGAATGGACAAGACATTTTTTAATCAGCAGGAAATTAGAAGTCACGTCGCGGGTCAGCCGGGCACTGCCCATCATTCTGTAGGAAATCAAAAAAGGCCTGAAAGTGTGTAAAAGTAATTTGCACAAAACAAGCATGTCACTGCAAAAATAAAATAAAACACAGCACGGTGTCCGTCACGTCAAAGTCTAGCCTGGAATGAGCGGTGACCTGGGGTTACTTTCTTCTTCATAGTCTGAGCAGCCAAACGAAGCTTCACCACGATGCTCCGGGAGATAGACATGGATATATTTAAAATTAAAACATAAAGCACAAACGCAACGTGACGATGTTGCAAAAATGTGCATTTATTGTGCCGTAGCGACAGACAAAACCCTAGAGCAGCAGGACAGGACCGCCGGTTAGCGCTTAGCTTCAGCGCATAACCCAAACCCTGGGATTCACAGCCGGCTGTGACCTGCGAGACGGCCCAAAGCCGGAGGTTCGAAGGATAAGTGGCAGCCCCCTGGGATCCAACCTAACCGAAGGTCCGTCTCCCAGATCAGCCTCTTTCACCAACACCGACCGACACACCTGGGTATCAGCAATATACGCGTGTTCTTGCGCTGCCGTTTTATTACATATAAATATATATATATATATATATTCTGTGTAGGGTGATTGCTGACAGCTATTCATTTGCAGCCTGTGATCACATTGCACTCTTTAAAAGAAAACGTGATCAGCTCCGTCCCCTTATTGTGCAGATCTAGTGGACCTGAAACACACACTGACATACATACTCTGCATATGTGCGATAAATTCAAATGAGTAAAGGCAAAGGAGGCCCTGACCTTTAGAACGCGTACGGACACACTGCGAAGGCTTTTATCATTTTCTAATTAAGTGTCGTGGCAGAGGCATCTCTCGTGTGCCTAAAGTCTGGGGCGAACTGGGTCTCTATCCGTACGAAATCATTCCAAGCCATGTTTAATTAATGAAAATATGACGTGTGGCAGAGCTAATATCTCAAACAGGACACATGCCGTGGTCAAAGGACAAAGGATGAGGGGGCAATGAAAATAACAGAGGGGGGGAAAGGAGCATCAAACTCCAAGAACAGAAAAATACATTAAATGCTACTATATCAACTATTTCGATTCTTGCTACACAATCCAATTAAACAGAAGCCTGAATACCTGCAGATGTCTTTGTCACACCAACATTGCTGTTCAATCAGATCTCAGAAATGATGGAGTTTGATTGATAACTGGCACAGACTTCAGGGTTAATGGGCCGGTATCTTATGCGCCTTATAATCCGTTGCGCCCTATACATGAAAAATGTTCTAAAATAGCTCATTCATTGAAGGTGCGCCTTATAATCCGGTGCGCCGTATAGTGCGGAAAATACGGTAACCCACATAGATGTGTGCTGATGTCAACATTGGAGGTCAGAGGCTACGACCTCTGGTCCGCCTCAGAGGTCACACAGGCGGCACGTAATGGACGGTACAAAGAATCATGTCACTTTCAACGCAGCAGCCTTCAATCGCTGTTACACATGCAGAGAATTATTCAGCCACTGCAAACGCCAGGCGGCACAGGAAGATGTGAAGCGACGAAGGGAAAATGAATATAAACTGGAGGGACTTTAACAACGAGCATTTCAAAGTGCAGACACTTTCTTTTTTGTTCTTATTTATTTTTGGTTCCTGTAATGCCCAATGTCTATCTGTTCCAATATTTGGACAGTTTCAACGCCTCCCACACACACAAGTAGTGAAGTAATAGCTGGAATTCTTTCGGCAAACTAAAGATCTTTTGTTAACATGCAGGAGGTGCGATTTCTCTTGAGCAGCCGTTTAGGCGCCAACATTCAGCCGTTCACCCGTTCTCTGAGTACTTGCAATTAAGTTATTATTCGTAAGAGCTTGCTCTCTTAAACAGTTGTTAAATGTTAATGCTTGCTCCAAATAGACGTTAATCCAATATTTAAAATGAAATGATTTTTCGTGAATTCTGTCCAAACAATGCTTTTTAATCCCCAAACTTTTAATAATGTAGATTAAACTCCTTTTAGAGTTGAAAAAACATTGCTTTTGATGAACCACTCACAATCACAGTGACGAATATCCTCGAACAAATACAGCCGAGCCCAGCAGAAACACGGCGTCACGTGTTGCTCCCAGTCCTCCCATTTCTTGGCCTGGGAACGTCTCTTCGGATTAATTTGCTGCATCAAATTGCCGCCGTCGGTTTGTGTGCTTGCGAACGGTGACGCGTTAATCAGGCAATTTGCCCGACAGCTCTCCAGTTCTGATTTCGCCGACAAACAAGTCACAGTTTGCTCTCTGCCGCCCGACAAAGTGGATTGTTGTGCGAATACAATACGGCCTCCCGCTTTGTGAAATGAGCAGAGCGACGCTGAGTCGCAGACGACAGCATCTTGGCATGCACGGTGGGAGGATTTAGTTCCTAAATCCTTTGCATCTAAATCCCCGCATTATTCTCAAGCCAGTTGCTTTGGAGTCTGTCTGCCATAGAGTGCTCTAAAAAAATCCATGTTTTTTTAAATCACTTTTTGTTTAATGCGGAAAATAAGGCCTTTAACATGTTTGTTCTACAATATAATACATACGATTACTGCCCCTCTGGTGAATATCAAGCTTTCACATTTCAACAAGCCGTTGCTAACAAGAGGCTCCGTGAGACTACTGAACGTTGTCACAACTCCAGCTTAGTGGTGTCACGCGACCGTTGATTAGTGTGTTAATATCCCATTGTACATCTGCTGCTACATTTACACTTCAAAAATCCTAAAAGTGGTATTAAGTGGTACAGATTATCTTTACGGGGGAACAAAAAGTCAATATCATTATTCCTCGTTGGCTTTTTCAAGGGATCCAGTGAAACACGTCACCCCTGCAGCACTAATCTGGTGCTTGTTTATCGTCACTGCTGGAATAGGCTTGAGAAGTTGACAGAAACACAACTGCAGGGTAAATGTGAGGCACAAAGGAAACAATTTGCATCTTAAAAAGCTCTGAAGAGCTGCAGAGTTAATGATATTTCTCACAGCTTCCCATTTCAAACTACATTGCTGTCAACATATGCGAAATGAAATGTGAAACCTTATTGAGTAGAGGCTGAGGGGCGGGGTTGTGGGAGGTATCTACATTCCAGCCAGAAGGCCCCGCCCACTCCCTCAGGAGGCCACTGGCATCAGGGGTGGGAAGAGACACACCTGGAGCTGACGTCCAGTCAAGACCGTCTTAAAAACAAGAGAGAAATGTTACATCGCTTTGATTCAGCAGTGTGTTCAAATGAAAAGGGAAGAAATTCTTTCAGGCAAATATTAAAACCCCCGAATGCCTCGTCGAATTACCTTTCCTCGTCATACGGCAGATATTTACAATTCTTTATTCTCATTTCATGACATTTCAGCAGACAGATGCAGATCCATTGGTTCAGTGTGTGCGCTCAACCGAATGGGAGTTTGCCATCCTGTGTGTGTGTGTGTGTGTGTGTGTTTAGTGTCATTGTTTATGCATGCGTGAGCACGCCAGCAGCGCAGATCTGTGTCTGCAGAATATGAACCGGAGAAGGAGAGAAGGGAGGTTCCTCCCCCTCACCGCGGTGCTCGGTTTGAACGTGGGTTCTGTGAATTACTCTCCTCACTGCAGCGTTTCAGCTCTGGAGGCGAGATCTCGGCTTCGGAAAGCGAGGCTAACGGCGTGCCAATTAGGCTGGTAATCTACCTGACATTTGTGTTCACCGCTCTGGGGCCCAGACGGCATCAGAAGCTCAATTTGGGGGAATTTAAGGTGGAAGGGTTGATTTATACCTCCATAAATGAGGTCAAATAAAACAGGAATAAAAAAATACCAGCCGTGATGAAGCAAGCATTAACGATATTCCAACTCGGTCCCGGTTTGGGCCGATAATGCTCGCTCTGCCGTTCTCATGGCTGATTCAGGAGGTGCAAACAGCAACACGAGCGAGAACTGATTTCTTGCTTTCTGTTCAGTCTCTGAGACAGACGAAGGCAGTCGGGTAAAAGCTAACCGGGAATGAGATGAGACGACAAATATATTATATTATATATAATTCTGTAATATCTTTTCTGTCAAGACACTGTTGGGAGTATTTGTCAGGCTACGAAGATGCCGAGTCTCTCGTTCCTATGAAAGTTGCTCACTGGGTCGACAGTAAAGCCTTTTCATTTTCAGACACACATTTAGATGTGATTGATGAAGGTAGCAGGATTCTCATTTGTGCTGTACTCATTCGTTTCCATGCATTTCTTAGTCCTATCGTACACCAGGTATTTCTTTCATATCAGTTTATAATAAAGGATGAAAATGTTTCCAAATATTAAATCAAGCAAGCATAGCATCCTGGGAAATACGCAACTGGATTCACTGGATTTGAAGCCATTGCATCACAAACACGTTCAATTACCACCACTTGCACATCATGGAATGTGCATAATTATGTTTGGATGAATTCATAATTCTGAGTACTGGTGGAAAAAAAAAATCAAATGATTTGGAGAAATCCTCCTCTGAAAGATTCCACCGTTTTGTTCTTCCTCGGTCTGAGTTTGATCCGACAGTCAAGCGAGGACAAAAAAGAGGGGAGGAGATTTTTTTTTTTTTAATTTTTAATTGATGCATATTGCAGTGCCAGGGAGCAAAGAGTCATCAATAAGCAGACAAGCATCTGAAACAAGTGACACAAGCGAAAAAGGAAATGAAGACCTCCGCTGAAGCAAAACCCCGACGGGCACTTTGTAACATGACAATGGGCCACACGCCACTGATCGACCTCCAGCAGAGGAACCGACGCCGAATGGATTCCCGTGTCTCCATCCAGCCCTCGTAATGTATCAGCAGATCTCATGAATAAAATAATAAAAGTGCGAGAATGGGATACAGAGGGTCATCCACACACAGAATAAAAAGAGTGTCGCCCTGATCACAGGAAGTTCATAATACCCATAATCCCACGCGATGTTTAACCGGAACGATAAAGTGTTGTTTCATCCGACAGAATAATTTAGAGAACACGGGGGAACAATGGGAATGTTATGCGAGGACGGAGCTGCCAGCACTCATGAGTAAATTAATTTCAGATGGCAACAGTCTCTCCCTTCTCCAGGTGCAAGAACCCTCGCCGCGTTTTGTAAGAATGTAATCGTGTACACAATGTGACACTGATGAAATTGCTTTCCATCTTACAACGTTGCATGATTATAATTCCAGAGTATCAGGTGCTCTGTCTTGCCTTAAGAAGTGCGTCTTGCTGCAGGAGGACGACTCCTCCTGGCCTCTGAGGCCACGATCTAGCTGCTGGTGCTCAGCACAGCGGAACTCGGGAGGCTTCGGCATCCAGCCGCCCGGGTAAAACAGTCGGGGTTACCGCCGTTGGCTGCACAGCTGTGGGTGGGTACGAGTTACAGTAATCATTCCGGGACTATTGTTGCTCAAGGCGCATCACTGACGGGCCTGCAATGCAGTTCTTTCTCATCCCTCAGGTCTTTCACGCTGTGACATTTAAAAGTTTTTCTTCGGCAGGCTTCATGGGACAGGAGGGGACGATCTACCGCAACAGATGCCCATTCATCTGGCCTTTTGTTTGTCCCGCTGAGCGTCGCCGTCATTGGATCACAGCCCCGAGTCATTTTGTTACTGTGGCGTTTGCCGTTGGAAAGCTCGCGGCGTGACGGCCCATCTGGACCGGGGCACAAATCAAAAGAGCCCATAACACCGCGCAGACAGATGTTGTCCTCTCTCTGCCCGCACCCTCTCCTACGCTGATGCGGACAAATGTTCGATTCTTCCACACCTTCAGTCTGTGACGGAGGAAAATAATGTTCCGAGGGTTAGAATTTGCAATGTAATTAGCACGTTTCAGACAGTACGTTGTGCACACCGTGCACGATGTTGCACAGAATTATCACACTACATTCCTTCAGGGATACGCCGATTATGAATAATTTGTAAGAATATTGTTTTCAGGCGAAAGCAAAATGTCAGGCAGTTCAGGTAAATCTCACATTCAGGATCCAACTCGGCCATCTTGAATTCATTTTATTTGACCTCTTTATTTTGATCTTTGAGAGCTATTTTTGGATGTTGTGCTTGTCGAGCTGTACGCGCTGCCGGAGCAGATTCAGCAGTAAAGACAAGGCAGTTTTCTTGTGTCGAAACGTTCATTTAATTTCTGTTGTATGCCCTCTGGCTCCGGTTCCAGAGTGGAATGCATCACCTTCCAGTTCAATTACAACTGAAGTAAAATGGCAAACATGGAGCTGACATTTTAAATCAACTGCTCTCACGGCCCTCTGCTTTACTTTTACAATATTGTTTAAACCACAGTATCGTTGTTTAAAAGCTATTTCTCACCGTAACGGGAGAAGAAAAAATAAATAAAAACAGAGTCAACAAGGAAAGGACCAATTTAACTCAGTGCTGCAGACTAAAAAGCCAATACGTCACTGTGTGGAATGGACCGGGATAATTCCTTAATTCATAAGATCATCATGCCTTTACATTAATTGTATCAAATAAATATATATTTAATGATTTTTTTCCCCAGGAATTAAGTTACTAGCAATTTATTTTAAAATAAAACTTTTACCAGGAGGGATGTAAACCATTTAAATGCAGAAATGCATGTATTTAGTTGAGTACAGGGCGATAACTATCGCCCGATGTTCGCTGGGATAGACTCCAACTCCAACCCCCCCCCGCGCGACCCTGTGTGCAAGATAAGCGGTTTGACAATGGATGGACAGGCCGATGCATCCATAAAATCAGCATGTGTACAAATTACTTCCCAAAATGTGATGGATCATATTAAGAAACAAAACTTCCCCCCCATAAGACATGAGTGAGAGACGTTGTTGGAAGCTCGTGGGATAACTGCATCCCCCGACCTCTGTTAATAATGTGCTCTCAGATTAAGGGTTTTGTGTCTGGGACAAAATGTCAGAGACGGCGAGTCCCGGAGTCTCCACCGGCCGCGATTCTGTTCGATGCACCTTTGTGATCTGATGAATGACCTCACCAACCCACTTCTTTCACCAGGGCAGGAAGGTCATTGATTTCTCCTGCTCTCCTGCTCCTGCTCTGTCACGGGGGCTAGTTCTAAGGGAAGGCCCGTACGCCTCCGTAAAGCCGCAGGGAATTGGATGCTGGATGTTATCGTCCTCGGCCGAGGACCACGCGGTGACAAATGAAGGCTTTCGCTCTGCTGTGCAAAGAAAGCCCAGTGCTACACAGCTTCCATCAACATGTGGAAATCCTTTAGGACACCAATAATTCTTCATTAAATCGGAAGTTCAAGCATCCTCCCAAAATTAACTGGAAGTAAACAGTGTCACCATAAGGCAAAGCTAGTGATCAATTATTCTCTAATCTACCGGAGCATCAGCCTCTTGGAATTGATAAAGAAGTCTAATAGAAAAAAAGAACAGCTGACACAAACCGATAACATTTAAAGTGATTGTCGACGGTGTACGGAAGGACGGAAGTCTAAACTAATTACTTTACTGCGTGCCTTCCTAACACGTATTCAGCTCACGTGTCAGTGAAGCCTCTGATTGACAGCTCTAGAGACCCAAAGTACAACCAAACATGCAGCCTAAGCTACAGACCTACCAGCACCTTTCTCCCCTCTATGGCACATTTAAAATCCTCGATTAGTTGCATTGCGTGGAATGAAATGAAAAACATTCTCCTAAACTGCCATTCTACGAAATGTCCGCGTCCCTCTGCGCTGCCGTCCTCTGACGGACGCGTCGGACTACAATAAAACGCTCGAGTGAAGGCCCTCAGTCACATTCCACAACTGCTTTTGCAAAAACACAACATTGTTCCCGACGTTTGACGGAGTATTTACCGCAGACAGACTGCTAGACGCGGCTGGTCCTCTGCCGAAGGGACCCCGTTTAACGCTTTCATGGAAAAAGTGCTGAAAAAGCGGCAAATTAGCAATGGCTGCCAGCATGAATAGTTTTGTAAAATATTGGCTGCGGAGTAGTTCTCATTTGCGTGTTGATGGGCCTGTAGTCTTTTCCTCCTCGTTGAGTAGCTTCTTACCGCAGACACGCGTCATTGTGCATTAATTAACTGTTGTGCAACACACTGCCGCGGCTTTTCAAGCTTTGAAGGAATAGTCAGTTCCACAGAGGGAACATTCTAGTTTTGCCAAGGCAATTTATTTTGAAAGGCTCATTAAAGGATAACATTGTTATTTTCCCTGGCATATTTTTACCAAAGACCCCTGGCTCGGCTTTACAACCGTAAATCATCATTCCCTCGGAAGTCTGCGTGGGAGGCTTCATGAATTTACAAGACACAACCAGCCATTTATCTGAACAGACTTCAAGAACGCAATGTTTATATTGTGTTTTCTTTATTCGGTTTCACTTGCGGGTTTTAAAAGGCTGAGAAAAGGCGGATTTATTTACGCGTTTACAATATACAAACACCCTTTAAATTTTTTTTTTAAACTTTATAAAACCCTGAAAAGATGTGTCAAGCACTCAGACTATCATTGTGATTACTAGAGTCCCCGTGAAGAAGAAAGCCATCGGTGGTACAGCGTTTATTTTCTGCAGCTTGTACTTGTTTACTGACCATTTCGCCTCATGGTCAAACGCCTCACGTGTCACCTGCCACGGGAAAAGTTTTAACTCTTTGGTGCAGCTATTCAGTGACAAATAACAGCAACAACAGTCTCACTACACGCGCTCCGCACACACAACGAGTACCGGAGGATGATGTCAATAATGATGCACGGCCTCCTGCTTGTCCCGCCCCCAACGTATCCAGGACTACTCACACCAAGCGTGACTGTGCGAAGAACCCGTGCGACCCGGGATCTGAAACTACTAAAACGGAGGGATTAGTTTTTGAGATGTTGTCACTGTGCGGCACAGGGATGCTCAACCAGATGCAGTTGAAGCCCAACGGCTCGACAAACAAAACGATTCAAAATGTGCATCAAGTACATTATTTGGAATTTCCATCATGACCGGGTGACCTTCAAGGTGGACCAGCTAGAAAGAAAATAAGCTCCTCGTGATATCCTACGAGCCAGAGACAGAGCAAACTGTGCCAAAATTGTTTATTGAATTAACTAGACAAATAAATGAAATCCACAATAGAAAGGGAACAATACCACTTCAAACAAAAGCAAATCACAGCAAGTAAGATGACTGAAAAATACACAAGCAGAAAGGCCCAAACATAGCTACAAACATAGCAAGGGTCACGCAATTGAGTTATTAAATCATCATTATATATATATATATATATATATATATATATATATATATAGACGACTGTTAAAATAAAATAAAATAAACAAATGTGTGTTTAAATAACACATTTCAGGATGCGTGCATTCAATGAGTACATCTACCTGTCTGGACTTGATCACGGTCACTTCCCGGAGTCGGAACAGCTGATTGGACTAATTGTCCCTCGCCAAGCAGGACTGGCAAGAAAATGTATTAGCTTAATGTGATTAGATGAAATATATTCAGTATCATCACGTTTTGAGACACGTAGAATGAAGCCGCGCCTGCAATAATCTGTCCTCCAACCAACGCTGCTCTCAGGTGTGTGAACTAGCAGGATGAAATGCCCAGGTGAGCTTCCACCCCCTTTTATAGGCTCCGCCCCTTAACCTGGGTCCTAAATAGTGGGCTGCCCTTTTACCTGCCTTTCCACATGCACCAAAACTCATTAAAAAAGCCCATTTTTTGAAGCGACATGAAAAAGCTTCTCAAAGCAACAACAATTACAGCTTACACACCCGTCGCTGGGGATTATTCCTTTGGGACTGTAAATAAGTGACGTGCAATTGAACTTGAGTCTAATTATCACACAGGACACACACGTTAACCAGGTAACGTGTTTTCACAGGTGTGCAGTATTCAGACACGCCGCTGCGACTTGCACAGGTGTTATTGAGAGGCACTGAACACCGGTTCGACATTTTAAAGCCAATTCTTCCCTTCGACTTTATCCTTAAACCCTCTCAGGGGCAAATCCGGACTACTTCAGAACTAATCATTATGAACTTCATGAAGCCTTAGTGCTTCAAATCGGAGTAAATTTCCGCTGTCGCCGCCAATGATTGGAGCTCTGCCAGTCAATTTCACATTGGAAGGACGCCTCGGATCATCTAATTTGATTCCGCTCGGTGGAGCAGGCTTCTCATTTGCGTTTGGATCGAGAACACCTTCTTCAATTTTCAGGACATCGCTGGAAAACGCCGGCGCGTTAGTTACCAAGAAGCGGCGGGTTTCCGCTCAGACGTTTTGCCCAGCGGGACCGGCTGTAAGACACAGGGGGGCGTTTTCATCTCGGCTCACGGGTCAGCTGGAGCACGGGCACATCTGCACCTCCGCTCTTGTTACCGAAAGGAGACATCGTTTGAGGTTTAATGCACTCTCGTCAGCAGAGCAGGTGCACTGAAGGCCTCACGCGTTTGTCGTGTTGGATCACTGGCAAACGCACATTTTTTTAGATATCCAAGGTTCTCTTCAAGCAGCTCACAGATGGAACAAAATGGATGAGGGCATTTTGAAATGTTGAGCCGGCTCGCTGCATTTGGTTGTTATTTTCCTTTTGACGGAACAGAACGTAACGCGGCTTTTAATACGTTTCGCTCTCTACGGCTCGCTGGCTGCGGAAAGCTCCACATCCGGTCTCGTGGATGTGAGAAATGAATGAATTTAAATGAATTATCAGACTCTGAAAGCCCACGTTTACTATGATTTGATTGCTAACACGCTCTCCTTCAGAATCATGCACATAGTTCCGTTTTCCGAGCGTATTAAATCAACAAGTCGTAATATGACACATTTGTAGCTGCACTAAATCACCACCTACATTACATGTTGACGCTTTTATCCAAAGCGACTAAGTGCATTTCAACCACAAGGATACAAACTCAAAAGACCAAGAAAGTGCAATTTCATCAAATTTACAATTTGCTATAGATAAGTGGCGTTATAAGTACAATTTAAGTGCTACAATGTGTTGGTGTTTTTAGTGGAGGTAAAGTCTGAAGATGTGAGGGTCTCTGCGGTCCTGATGTCTTCAGAGAGCTCGTTCCACCGTTTCGGAGCAAGGACAGCAAAGAGTGGTGATCCAGTCGAGTGTTTTGCTCTCAGTGAGGGAGGGACGAGCAGTTTATCAGATGCAGAGCGGAGAGTGCGGGTCGGGATGTCGGGTTTGACCACCTCCTGGATGTAAGCTGGACCCCGATTCATTCACAGCACGGTACGTGAGAGAAACGTAAATAAACATTTCTATGTGTTAAGCATTAACTATAAAAAATGAATGCAGCTACTGGTGTTTCTTCGCATGCAAAGTTTATCCTTGCGTTCCAGTAAACGTTAATTCAGTCATTCCACACATGCCAAGGTGATACGAGTAGCAGCTTAAATGTGGAAGTAGAACTGCAATTAGCTGATTACTTTGCATGAGTTTCTGTCGTAGCGCTGACACCTGAAAGCGACAGACGATGACTCGTAGGAGTTGCTAGCAGTGGAAAAATGTTCACGTTGCTTCAAGAAATATGTTTATTGAACAGTTGATGTTTCTGTGCCTTTACAGGTGTGGCAATACGAGCGTCCTATGACACTCCAGGAAGAATAATCTCCAGCAACGCCACTTGGGATAGGCCCAAGACCATTCTTATTAAGGCACGCAGAGCCGTTCACCAAATCAGGGGTCAGAGACCATAAGATAATTATAAAAATATAGTTTTATTTGTTTAATACTCTTTTTAAAATGGCAATATGTTCTGCGATAGGGAGTTTGAGGACTATAAAGAAAACAAACAAACAATTCAAATCAATAAACCAGCATGCATAATAAAGATGTAAACAAATTCAAATCAAACAATTCAAATCCATAAACCCGCATGCATAATAAAGATGTAAACAAATTCAACTCAAACAAAAAAAGGAAAAAAAACATGTAATATGTCCAACAGTTCATCCAATAGAGAGCCACATTTGTACTGTTCTTCCGAAAGGTTCTTAGCCGGTATCAAGAACAGTCTCAGTGAGGGGGGGGGGGGGAGCGCGCCGGGGAAGATCGGCCCATTAATTGGTCGCGGCACCAGGATAGCACCACAACAGCATGTCCAAGGCTGCAGCCGGGTCCAGCTATGCTGTGAAACACCGCATTAGAACAAGACCGTAATTAATGTACAGCAAACAGGCAGACACAGCGACTTACCAAATTACAGGTCAAGCTGCCCACAGACCCCGGCGGCAGCACCCACCTCGCGCACACTCACAGACAGCGGCCCACACTATAACAATTAAGACCATTTAGATTTTTATAATAACGCCCAAATGTGTTGAAAAAAAGGGAGGCGTGCATCGTACCGAGACACCGAACACCAGCAGTCCAGGCATTCATCCACCCACGTGGGGACATCCATGACCCAGACAGGGTCACTATATGGAAGGATGCACATTAGTGCCGCATACACGGCGACACAGGAGACTAAAAAGGCACAAAAGATGGAAAAATTTCCCTTACCACACCACAGCAGAATGTTGACCTAGGGCAGCGGCCAACACATAAAGCGCGCCTCCCGGACCGTCTCCACACACACCAGAGGCTTAAGTAATATCCCTGCCTCTCCCAATCAATCACAATTAGCCCCAGGTGTGCTGGTCCACACCCCTGTGTGCAGGAAAGAGGGAGGGGAAAACCCTCATCCGGTCACACCTACCCCTCGTTTTTTGTATCGTCGTCCCGACGGTAAAGAAGGCCCCCTAGGTCAAGACCATGGCCGAAAAATGACCGATTGCAGATTCATTGTTGGGTCTGAAGGCCTCCCGACCAGGCCGCCAGCCGTACCCCTAACAGGCTGAGGAAGCCGATGAACATTCGAATGATGCCCGGCAGTGGGACGGGTGGTGCGACGCATAACTTGCCCACTCGTACTAGGCTGCTCCGAGGCCAAGGACAATGGCACTTGCGACTGTGACTGAAAGGACGGAAGCAATAGGCCCTGGTCCGGCCTAGTTGCTGTGGAAGGTACGAGGGGCCCAGGAGCTGGGGCACCTGGTGTAGTGCTGGACACCAATAGCCACAAGTCACTATTTGACGACTCGTCCAGCTGAGCCACACCCAAAGGTGATGGTGCTTGAGTGGGTAAAAGATCAACCTCAACTGGCTGTACCACAGCCTTCAACATGTCGCGATGCACATTCCTTACTTTGTGCAGTGCGTTCACCGGTGCCACTGCATAAACTGCCCCTTCCGATGAAGCACTCACCACCTGATGAACCTCCGAGTTCCACAGATCTCGCAGCTTATGACGGCCCCTGGCACCATGATCCCTCACATACACCAGCTGGCCCACCAGCAGCGGCACCTCTCTCACGTGCTGATCATGCCGCTCCTTCCGACGACTTGCTGCTGTAAGCAGCCGCTCACGAGCACAATCAAAGGCAACCCTCAACTTTTCCTGGTGCTCTGCCACCCATCCTTGCACCTCACCCGGCCTTGGTTCTTCCACACGCCCCAAAAGGAAGTCAATGGGCAGCCTTGGTTGTTGGCCAAACATCAAGTAATAGGGGGACTCCCCAGTACTCTGATGAGGTGTTGTATTATAACAGAAGAGGACATAAGGTAGACAAGATGCCCAATTCCGCTTCTGTGCCAAGGGCAATGTTCGGAGAAGGTTGTGCAGTGTTCGATTGAAGCGCTCACACTGCCCATTTCCTGCCGGATGGTAAGGAGTAGTACGAGATTTAGTTATCCCATACATCAAACAAAGTTGTTGGATCAAAGTGCTTTCAAAACTCCTCCCTTGATCAGAGTGCAAGCGACTTGGCACACCAAACTTATAGAACCACTCTGCCACAAGAACCTGGGCCACAGTAGAGGCAGTCTGGTCACGTGTAGGCACAGCCACCGTGAACTTACTAAAAACATCTGTCATGACCAACACATTTTCAAACCCATTTCGAGAAGGCTCCAACAGTGTAAAATCAATGGCCAGTATTTCATTTGGTCGGGAGGCAAGCAGATGGCCCATAAAACTATGTGGCACCGGTCCAGAGTCCTTAGCGACCTGACACCGCTCACACTCACGCACCCAATTGCGGATGTCAGTAGACATCCCGGGCCAGTAACAACGCTGCCGGACCAACTCTGTGGTCCTTTCAATACCTTGATGGCCATGTTGCTGATGAAGCAGATTCAGGGTTTCCCGCTGGAGAACTGCAGGCAGCAACAGTTGGAGGAATCCCTCCCCCCCATCTGAGCGAAGGACCTGGCGGAACAAGACCCCATCCCGCTCCACCAGGCGCCCCCACTGTGTTAACATCTTCAAAGCTGGTTTAGAAAGATGCCGCCGTTCAACTGCGGTAGGTGGAGATTTTTGTCGCCAGAACACCATAATCTCCTTCAACAAGGGATCATTCTGTTGTAATAACTGGAGATCAGAAGCTGAATGGGCTGGGAGCGCAGAGACCGGGGCTAAAGTGGCTACTACAGGCTGCTCCAACGGTTGGCCAGGCTGAAGGTCAGGCAAGACTTGGCCTCCCGGCAACAACGGGACAGCAGAATCTAAACCCGAAGAATACTGTCTTGAAAGGGCATCAGCATTCCGGTTACTACGACCGGATCTGTACTTTATCTCAAAGTCAAAAACTGCAAGCTGAGCCGCCCACCGATGTTCCGTAGCCCCCAGTTTAGCAGACTGGAGATGGCTTAACGGATTATTATCGGTGTACACCGTGCACTTGTGACCCAACAGGTAGTCTCGAAACTTTTCTGTCATAGCCCACTTAAGAGCCAAGAACTCCAACTTCATGGAGCTGTAAGTCGCCGTATTACGCTCAGTCTGCCGAAGTCCTCTGCTGGCGTAAGCCACTGGTCTCACCCCACTGTCAGTTTCCTGGGAGAGAACAGCGCCCAGGCCACTATAGCTAGCGTCTACCTCTAAAATGAAGGGACGCGAAAAGTCTGCGAATGCCAACACAGGAGCGGAGACAAGCCGATCTTTCAGTCCCTCAAAACTCTGCTCACATTGCGGAGTCCATACAGCATCCAGAGTCTTACTGGCACCCTTCTTGGACCTCTTGCCTGACGTCTCAGCCACCAAGCGATGCAATGGTGCCGCCAGCTGGGCAAACCCCTCGACGAATCGACGATAATAGCTGGCAAACCCCAGAAATGAGCGCAGCTCAGATGTGTTCTGTGGTCGCCTCCACTCAGCCACAGCCTCACACTTCTTGGGGTCAGTAGACACTCCCTGGGATGAGATGACATGACCCAAGTACCCCACTTCTTGTTGGAAAAAGGAGCATTTCTCAAGCCTAGCCTTCAAGCCCTCAGTCTGAAGGCGCCTGAGCACCATCTCAAGACGCTGCAGATGTTGATCTACTGAGGATGAAAACACAATGATGTCATCGAGATAGAGCAAGAGAGACTGACCCTGCTGATCGCCAAACATCCTCTGCATCAATCGCTGGAAGGTGCCCGGCGCGTTGCACAAGCCGAATGGCATACGATTGAACTCAAAGAGACCGAAGGGGGTACAAAAGGCTGTTTTAGGCTTGTCTTGTTCTGCAACAGGGACCTGATTGTAACCGCTGGCAAGATCGAGAGTTGAAAACCAGCGGGCCCCTGACAGCGCATCGAGACTTTCCTCTATTCGCGGCAAAGGAAATGCATCCTTCCGAGTCTTGCTGTTTAGCAACCGATAGTCCACGCATAAGCGCAGACTTCCGTCCTTTTTCCGCACCAACACAATTGGTGAAGCGTACGGACTACAGCTCTCCCGTATGACCTGGGACTCAAGCAGCTGATTGATATGAGTCTTCACTGCCTCATACTCAGAAGGCGGTAAGCGGCGATATCTCTGCCTGACTGGGATATCATCAAGCAAGGGTATGTCATGGGAAAGGAGATTGGTACAGCCCAAGTCACCTTCATGAGTGGCAAAGACCGAGTCATACTTTTTCAGCAAGGACCGTATTTTTTTCCTATCTGGATCAACAAGCGCAGGCAGAGCCACAGACTCCAACCTATCAGGCACAGAGGAAGGAACAGTTTGAGTGTTAACGGCCACCCAAGTGGTCCTATCCTCAGTCACGCCAGCTGGCAGACTGACAACCTGTGCTGTACTTAGATTGCCCAGACCAGTCCGTGGGTAGAGCAGAACAGCCGTTGTCCCCACATTGACCACGGGGACGTACACCGTGCCCCGGACGACCCTCACCAGGCAAGATGAAACAAGCAGCCCAGCGGGTAGCCCAGTCTCAGGAGGCTCCAGCAGAACCGTCTCACCTGCCAGCTGCTCCGAACAAGTACTGGCAACCAACTTCATGTGGCCTCCTGGTACCCGCACAGCTCCCCTACCTCGAACTCTGACTGTGCCAGTAGCGGAGACGGATTCTTGACCAACTGATTTATGGCACTGCTGTAGTGCCACAACAACCGGACGCGGTGCCTGTGAAACTACAGGTGACTCAAAAAGAGAAGGTCCCAGCGCACCGAAAAGTTCTCTATAGCAACTACGAATAACATTCATCCCCAAGATTCCCGGGGAAGAAGACTCAGCGCCAGGGGGATCCCTCACTACAAGGATTCCACATCGGGGCATGACCTTTCCGCACAACTCTACATCCAATTCTAAATAGCCGATGTAGGGGATCGTCAGGCCATTTGCCGCTCGAAGCTGAAGCCAATTGCAAGACCGAAGGCAATCCTGGCCCCAAGGTGCGAACTGTGCCATGAAGAGAGACTCTGTGATGGTGGACACCATGGACCCAGTGTCCACCAAGCAGGAAACACTCACCCCCCCAATAGAAACATCCATATTTGGGCAGGAGGCAACCAATTCACATGTCGCAACTTCCTGTGAGCCTGAGGGCTCCCCACCTGAGCTGTGGCTCAATAGCTCAGTGGGTGCTAGTTTTCCGGCTGCCAATTGGGCGGAACCTGCCTAATACTGTCTGACTGCTGACCACTGGACCTATCTGGACCCTGGCGGTAAACCCTTTCCCCAGTGCAGTCTCTCGCAAAGTGGCCAGGCAGCTGACACCGCCGACAAATGACAGGGCCAGCATGGGACCTTAATCCCGGAGGGGGCAGAGCCCGGAGTGAAGCTACAGTCTGGGTAAGTTGGTTCAACTGCTCTTGCTGGCGCTTCATCAGATCCATCAGTTCACCTAAAGTGGGTTCTGTTGGAGAGACCCGAGGGCTAGATTGAACACGACCCTGCACACCACACTGAAGACCAAGAGCTGAAGGCAGTGAATAGCTACGACCTCGCACACCACCTGGCAAACCTTCACGTTCCCAGCGCATGGCTTCAGCGCGAAGTTCCATCATAACCATGGTCGGATCACGACGAACAAGTTGTTTAAGCTCACGGCGAAGAGAGCAGTCAAGGACATGTTCGATAAATTGGTCCCGGAGCAGCACATCAGCATTGGGCATACCATCTGGGGCTTGTTGTCTAACACGGCCCATTAAAGACATGAGCGCTAAAGAAAACTCTTGTAACGTTTCACCCTCGAGCTGTCGCCGGGAGAAGAAAACCTGTTGTAGGGCGATGTAGGACTGATCACACTCATAAAGCTTATTCAAGATGGCCAAGATTTTAGCAGGGTCCCTTCGATCAGCACTCGAGCAGAACTTAATTTCTTCCTTTGCCTCTCCTTCCAAGTGATCGAAGATGAAAAGAGCCTGTTCAGCAGCAGCTAAGTGTCGAGCACGCATGCACGCCTCCACCTCCTCGACCCATTCAGTTATTCCCAAACCTGTCCTACCGTTAAACATTGGACACCTGCGGTCCCTCGGAATGACCACTAACCGCTCCGTTACAGTGGGGGCAAGGGGTGGGGTCCCGCTGCCGGAAGCCGTCGAACCGGATGCACTGCCACCGGGGTCTGAAGAAGCAGCGCACTCCCGACGGAGTCGCCCGTTGTCCGCCTGAAGCTGCAACACAAGTTCTTTTAGCTGCTGTACCTCCTCTTCCATGACAGCGGAGGAAGTTGAACCAAAAGCCCCCCAGAGATGAGAATTATGGAATGTAAGGTCCCAACACCACTGAAACTGTTCTTGATCACAAACACAACACAATAATTAAACCGTTTGAACAACAAAACAAATTTATATATACATACATCTATGGTCTCTGCCCCTTTAATGTTTTTGATTGGTCCTGCCAGCAACGCCACTTGTGGCAATACGAGCGTCCTATGACACTCCAGGAAGAATAATCTCCAGCAACGCCACTTGGGATAGGCCCAAGACCATTCTTATTAAGGCACGCAGAGCCGTTCACCAAATCAGGGGTCAGAGACCATAAGATAATTATAAAAATATAGTTTTATTTGTTTAATACTCTTTTTAAAATGGCAATATGTTCTGCGATAGGGAGTTTGAGGACTATAAAGAAAACAAACAAACAATTCAAATCAATAAACCAGCATGCATAATAAAGATGTAAACAAATTCAACTCAAACAAAAAAAGGAAAAAAAACATGTAATATGTCCAACAGTTCATCCAATAGAGAGCCACATTTGTACTGTTCTTCCGAAAGGTTCTTAGCCGGTATCAAGAACAGTCTCAGTGAGGGGGGGGGGGGGAGCGCGCCGGGGAAGATCGGCCCATTAATTGGTCGCGGCACCAGGATAGCACCACAACAGCATGTCCAAGGCTGCAGCCGGGTCCAGCTATGCTGTGAAACACCGCATTAGAACAAGACCGTAATTAATGTACAGCAAACAGGCAGACACAGCGACTTACCAAATTACAGGTCAAGCTGCCCACAGACCCCGGCGGCAGCACCCACCTCGCGCACACTCACAGACAGCGGCCCACACTATAACAATTAAGACCATTTAGATTTTTATAATAACGCCCAAATGTGTTGAAAAAAAGGGAGGCGTGCATCGTACCGAGACACCGAACACCAGCAGTCCAGGCATTCATCCACCCACGTGGGGACATCCATGACCCAGACAGGGTCACTATATGGAAGGATGCACATTAGTGCCGCATACACGGCGACACAGGAGACTAAAAAGGCACAAAAGATGGAAAAATTTCCCTTACCACACCACAGCAGAATGTTGACCTAGGGCAGCGGCCAACACATAAAGCGCGCCTCCCGGACCGTCTCCACACACACCAGAGGCTTAAGTAATATCCCTGCCTCTCCCAATCAATCACAATTAGCCCCAGGTGTGCTGGTCCACACCCCTGTGTGCAGGAAAGAGGGAGGGGAAAACCCTCATCCGGTCACACAGGCAAAAGCTGGCCGAGTGGGAAACGGGAGCAATTAGCAAAAACTACAGTATCTCTAATATATCTTTGACCAAGTCACATACATTTACTACATTGATTAACTGCCATATTTCATGGCAAAGAACAAAAGGTTGGAATGTCTTAAGCTTCACCTAGCAGTAGCAGAGCAGCAGCTTATTTTTGGGAGTTTGGTGTCCGCCATGAATCATTAACGGGTTTTTCTGCAAATGGCATGCGAGTGACAAAGGGAATGTGACAGTGTGCTGAGAGATGAAGAGCAATAATCTCTCAATAAAGTATATGAAGTCTTCAGGCAGTGTTTTTTATTGGCAACAGTCTGATAAGTCCCTATATATATATATATATATATATATATATATATATATATATATATATATATATATATAGGGACTTAAGTCTAAATATGAATACCCTAATTATGTTGGAGATGAGGGGCCCGCACTGCACGCGGTGGGTTTTCACAAGAAATGCTGTGATGTTACACAACTCGAATCGGCGCGCCGCTGAGGGTTTGCAACTCCGACATCAGAGAAAAAGAAAGAGGAATAAAACGTCTGCGTGCTTGTCACTGACTCCCACAGGGGTGCAAATTGAAGCAATGTTCCCACGGTGTGTCCTGTAACTGAAGCACTCAAGTCGAAGGGGAAACAATTAACTCACCACAAAGTGCGCTTGGACAGGAAAGCCTTTTGATTATTCATTTGATGATTAATTACTGAGTTTTTGTTTTATGAGCAGAAAGCCAAATAAGTTCAGAAATAAGTAGAGAAAAGTACAGCAAAATCATGCTAATGGTGCACGATGCTAGGAAGGTAGTAGTGACCTGTCAATCACAAAGTAGCCCCGCCCTGAGCATGAACATTGTTAAATTAACATCATGCTTTTTTTGAAGAAGACTTGAAAGTGGAGATTGAGGCCATGAACACATGTTCGCCATGTTTACGTTATAAATAGAGTAAGAAATAAAGTTTTTTTTTTCCTCATACACTGACATTGGACCTGTTTGCCACTGGAAAGAATGGTGAAAGCATTTTAGTTCCCACTGACCGGTAGCAGCCCTTCATCCGTATCGCTATGTCGGACTCAGCAGCGTCCTTATTTTGTCACAGCAAGCAGGTGATCTGAAAGCATAACAGTATCTAATGATGTAGCTGCAGGGCTTTCTGCTCCTCAAGGTCAGATCACTTCCCGCCTTATCTCAACAGCTTTCATCAGCTGATGAGATAAATCACGAAGGATTTTCTTGTCAGCAGAATACGGGGAGGAAACGGTGAGCAGGATTTTCTGTGTCTTCCAGCCGGCGGCCCGGCAAACTTTTTCACTGATGGCGATGGAAAACAAACAGGCTGTCGGCGAGACCGTCGCGCTCCGAATGATAAATATCTGGACGTTTCCACTCGCGAAAAAGGAGACAAAGTGCCTCTTGAACAACGTCAAACTTTGTTTTTTCACTTTGCGCAGAGATCTTTGAGCAAGAATACGGGTCTTTGCGACGGAAGACATTTCTTTTGCCGCAACGAAACTTTCAGGTCTAAGTGCGTTCAACAGATGGTAAATGCAGTGTTAAAGTCTTAAACAGAGAATTTCCCCTCTGCTTTGGAATCATTTCTTGGGTCTTGTTGGTCTCTGGATCAACAGAGAGACGAAGGCTTTTTAGGGAGGCCAAGGCTGAATATAATAAGGTGCATGCTACTTTTTTCTTCCAAAGTTCTTATTTCGACCCAAAACCACATTTCGCTCAAGCTGTTTATGTTAAAGGAATTGGTTGGAAACGGTGAACCGAAATGTGTGTGATATTTGTGAGCGATAGCAGCTGTGAGCGAGTTGTTGTGGGTTCACCACTGTGCTCCTTGACTGGAATATCAATACATGAAGTTGGATGGATTTGCTTCACATTTGGTTTGGATCACTGTGGTCCTCAGAGGACGACTCCTTCTGCTGTTGCATCCGCCTCCATCATCGGATTTGAAAATGCAGGTTTGTAATCAGATAAGTGCAAAACTAATTAAATTGGTATGATGCTTAGCTGTGCTAATTAATGCAAGAAAGCACGCTAATCTGCAAAATTCACCACTTTTACATGATCATGTCAGCTATTATCACCTTTGCTCCGAAGTAAAGCTCCACAGAGCAGATTAAATATTATGTATCAAATGTTATGTTAACATGCTAAATCTGTGAATAGAATCATTTTCATCCCGAAGAAGAAACCAGTGACATTACAATACAGGAACGGTCGGTCAGGTGCTAAGAATACTCCTTTCAGTAGATATCTCTGCAACACAATTGATAGATGTCTTAGATAAACCGTAATCAATAAAAATTCCTGTCAATTCTGGCGAGATCTTACGGAGTGCACCCAAAACCGTGCAATTAAAAACGTATTTTTACATTTGACCGAATGCTGGTGCAAATTCCAGTATTGGCATAACCAGATTAAATTACCTGTGTCCTTATCTTTAGAATGCATTCTATTATTGCATTAACTCCACTTTCCGGGCTTTTCACAACAGATCCATAAGCTTGATGATGCCATCGAGGCTCTCGAGTTCAATAAATCAGTCTCGCAGCTGTTTCCCAGCATTTTTGAGGGACCTCTCACTCTGGTACATGATGTACTGCAAATCGGTGTGCTGCACGCAAATTCATTTAAATTGCAAATTGGTTGGACATGAAATATGCAGGCTCCTCTTGTCACAGCGAGCGCCGTTCGGCAGCACACGGTGTGAACCAACAAACAAGCTGCCTGCAGGAACGTTCCAATCGTCTTTCTTTTCAATCTCCTCCTCTTTGATCGTGATTTCCCTGCAAACAACCAACAGCGTGTAACATTTTCAAAAAGCCGCGATGCCTTCAGACATTTAGCGGCTCCGGGTAAAAGTTGATTGACAGGTCAGAGACGGGACTTATTGTCTTCGGGTAATATCTTTCCCGTCATTGTTTAAAGCAGAGTCTCGTCTAAAAAGACAGGAACAACAGAGAAAACAATAACATTTATTTATTGATTTATAGGTTATACATTTCATGATATAATAGCGGTATATTATTATTGGCAAAGATAATATAATCCAATTGCATTTCTATACATAAATACAAAATCTGAGGTAGGGCCTCAAAGATTGATGACAATGAAAATAAATACATTTCACATATATGATATATCTCCTTTTCTTTTTTATATATTTCACACATATATATCTAATCTCTATTTTCAAATGAAAAAGATGTCATGGACTGTTGGAGGCACATTTCTATATCCATAGGCAGCAGTACCTCACATAGTACACGCAGAAGTAATGACATTACTCAAGTAATTAGAAATTCAACCTATGCATTCATAGGTGAGACGATAAAGTGCCAAAAAGACACGACATGAATTACAATAGGAATACTTTTACCATATGAGACAGACGATGAGCTATTCTGTGGTGTTAATTTCAAAGTACATACAATATTATACCATTAGAGGACATCTATAAGGCCAATGGTTACCTGAAGATGTTTTGTAACATATTGGCAAACATCGAGGAACACTACGTGGGACATGAATGGCAGTATCTCAACCTCCTATACGCAGATGACACATTCCTTTTTTCTGGGTTTTCCGTTTTCACTACAACCGAAGTTAAAGTACTTTTTCTTTGGTTACCTTTACTGCCCAAAGTTGACTTGCAGGCAAAGCAAATTTTTTTCTGTTTTTTTTTTTTTCCTCGTCGTCCTTCTCAGTAGGAAGTACAACACTATGTTTCTTAACATTATGTAGAACGAAAAGCTCCCTGACAAAAACATGCACAGACTTATACTATTGAGAGAGAAGGGAGAAGGGTTCCTATACATGGACATCAGGTTACAGCAACACAAACTGCACATGCAGGCTCTTCAGTGTAATATTTTATGACGCAACGTGGTTTAAACTGAATCCTAAGCAGTTTTTTTTTTCCGTTTTCGTTTTCGTTTTTTTTCCTCAAACTGAAAGCTGAAAAGCCCAGTAGAAATGGACAGACGGGACACAGAACTCATAGCTATTCATCTCTGCCCCTCAAGGAAATCATTCAAATCTATCTCAGGGAACAAAAGGCTCATTTAAGTCTCACTCCAAAGAGCTTACTGTCCACTCAACGCCAGCACAGGATTTTAAATGCCAGCCTGCTCTTTCGGCCCTGCTCTCAAGCGCCTGCCGTACTTTTTTTTTTTTTTTTTTTTTCATTTTCAAAGCATACCAGTATTAAGAGTTTTACCCAGCTCGGCTTCACCACTGGTGGTCTGAGATCCTCACGTCCATCACAGAAGAGGTACGCATCGGGTCGCGGCCTCCACAAGGAAAAGAAAAATAGTGTGAATCCCTTCTGGTTCTTTCAGCGATCTACCGTGCAAACATCCGATCAGGGAAAACTAACAGAGACAAACGCACACGCGCACCAGCATACACAGACACACACATTGCTATCACATTTAAACAAGTCTTAGCGAAAGCAACACCGTGGAGCGAGCGAGCTATTCAACAGGGTTTTGTGCTCATCAATCGATTATGCTTTATTAACAACTAAAATCATATCCGTGCTATTTCCATTGGCAGGATGGTGAAACGGCGTGGCTTATGGCGCGTTTCCACCGAGCGGTACGGTACGGGTCGGGTGGGTACCCTTTTATTTGTGTCTCCACTGCCAAGAGTTGAGAATGGTACCAAAAATCCGAACCGTACCGTACCACTTTTTGGGTACCCTTCCGTTGGGGCACCTGGCACAGTTGTCTGGTACTAAAGGGCCGGAGCTAGACTCGCTGCAGAGCGTCGATTGGTTGAAAGAGTGTCGTCGTTTGCGCGTGCCGCACGGGGAAAGACAACACACGTAACACACCTGCAGCATGTAGCCTTTGCTCAAACAAAGATGGTCGTCTCCTTGTGACAAACAGCCACGTATCGAGAAGCAAGAGCAGGATCGGCTGTATGTCCTCCGTTGTTGTTAGCGGTTAGCTTTCAGTTTCCGCGCGATCGAATGACGTCAATCTACTTTCCGTCATATACCGCGCCTATCAAGTGACGTTATCACTACTTTCTGGAATACACCACGCCTCTTAAGTAAGGGCACTGTTGGCGGTGGAAACGCTCGCCAAATCATGGTTAACAGACCCGACCCGTACCGTACCGTACCGCTCGGTGGAAACGCGCCATTAGAGAAATGCTTAGAGACACTAAAACTACTACCGAGCAACTGTAATTGCACATACCTGCAACTTGCCTTCAAACCACTCGTCGACGTATAGTGATCGCCTGCAGTGTTAAAAGCGAAATAAAACCAATCGTGACTTTGCGTCAACATGCGTACGCGTCAATAAGTGGTCAAAGTGTGGAAAGGACTAATTGCCCGTGAGTGGCACCGTAGTGTTGCTGCGCGGGTAAGTGGTTGGCGGCCTACAGAGCGAAGGTCGGCTGTCTGTCACGTCCCTTTTAAAGAGGCTGCAGAGTGTGTGCGGACGAAGCACAACTTAAAGGGACTTTTATAGTTTTAATGCTAGTACGCTGACACGTTGTCAGAAAGCCTTTTCAGCCGATGTAAAATAAAGCCGGTCGGCGTGTAGACGGGCCAGCAAACTGGCTCAGCTGCCAACTCGACTTAAAGGAAATAAAAGGCTATCAAGACATGAGATTTTCTAACTTACTTACTTACTATGTCACACAAACCATGATACTCGATTTAGCATTGCGCAACGCTCGTCCAAACGAGTCAAGACACTCTTAAAATCATCGCAAGGCGCGTCCACGCAACAGCAAGCAAAATGCAAAGTGAAGCAGTACTTTGATTAGCATCCTTTGCAACACACTCGCACCTTGCTTCCACTGCAGTTTAACATTAACATGGCTCTACTCTGTGTTTCCTATGCACTGAATGCTGCTATTCCTGCAGCTACCGGGGTAGCCCGCTGGAACGGAGTATACCTGAGACCCTGTTTTTTTACGCGGACATACAGAGAAGCAAAGAGGCTTTTGTCTGAAATGGCAAAGAGGTCTCCGGAGGTCTACCACAAACAACAAGAGACAAAAGTACACTTCCAGGGAAGAGGGCGGCCATTTTCTACTCTAATCTTCATCTACTCACGCATAGCAGCTGCTCCTAACGTGACGAGGGCGCCGACCACGCGCACACACGAAGAAGAGATTCTTTTTATACGCAGTGTCCACTTATTGCACAGCTAGCAAGAGAAAAGTGGGATTCAAAGGGACGTGTACACACTCACACTCTAACTCTGCTCTGCTGAAGGCTCTTTATATATATATATATCAGTATATGTATGCTTTATTATATATTATATATATGTATATATACATATATTTATATATACATTATAGTGTTACTCTACTGGTGTGATGCACAAAGGTGGTTTTCACAGATGGTTTTCACAAACTCACAACACATACGGAGATAAATACTGCGTCAAAGGTTTATGCACAGAGCGGCAATCGGGTCCGGCTTTCCCGCCTTAAAACGCTGGAGTGGCCACGCTGGAGGAATCTAAGAGAGGAATGTGTCCTTTACATTCTAGGACACGTTGGGGGAATACAACTCACTAGACGGACAAAGACGGAGGGTTATCGCAAACAAAAAAGATAGGTCGAAGCTTCTCTTATACTGCAGAGGCCTCCAGGCCAACGTGTATCCACTGAACGTGGTAATCCGGACGCATTCGCTACTCTACTGGCACGTAGGGGGCACAAATTGCTGATATATCTATTTTGTGACAAAAAAGCAAGAGCGACTAAGCGGTAGCTACAGTGAGTATATATTTATATCGTTGGACAGGAACAAAACGTGACACCGGGGCTTTTTTTTTTTGTTGCCTTTTCTTTTTCTTTCCCAGAAGCAGTTGAAATTATTTGCGTTGCCGTCTGAAGCTTCTCTACGCAGATGGAACAAAACGCCCCGTGGAGCTGCTTGAACCGCTGCCTCTCTGTTGCAAAATTTTCTTTTTTGTTTTCCTGTGTCTGCTCGCACCAAGATGATTCATTATCCCTACTCACAAACATGAGGGCGCACGCGCACACACACACACACACACACACACAAACATACAAACACACAGGACTCCAGAGGGAGCAGCTACGGTGGGTTTAATATTGCAAGTGCAGTCTGAGCTGTGTCCTTTTATGACACAATTTTCTCTTGGAATAAAGATCCCTGGGACGGGTTCTGAAGTGATCATTGGTCACGTGTGAGTGTGTGTGTGTGTGTGTGTGTGTGTGTGTGTGTGTGTGTGTGTGGATAGGTGTCGGGTAGGGTGCAGCACCGGGCGGCTGCTACTGGTAGGAGCCCAGCTGGAAGTCCTTGGGGGGCAGTTTGAGGCCCAGCGAGTTGGTTCCCAGAGGGTCGGTCATGTTCTTGTAGCGTTCTCCGCGGTGCTTCATCAGGAACGGACCCCAGTCGGGCTGAGGGGAGCAGACCAGCTTCAGACGCTGCGAGAGGAGACAAACAGGGGGGGCTTTTACGGGAGGAGCGAGTGAGGGGAGAGGGGGGGGGGGGGGGGGGTTAGGGTTGGTTGTTGAAGTTCTCTGCATATCACCACAAACTGCTCGTCGGGATCTCCTTCCCGGTGGGCGGGTCTTCTGCTGGGGGACCCAGCGGCGGATTTGGTCCGGTTCGGCACACATGATGCGCTCAATATTATTAAGCTTACTTAACCATAAACACTCTGCATTCAAATTGTCACTTCGAGTGAAGAAGGAAAAGTAGTAATCGGCACAATGCTCTTAAAGGCTCCTAAATGGAACTAAGTACTTCCCAGCTTTTATTGTTTGCATCAAGTCTTATGTGTAATCTGTGAAGCACTTAAGGGCCCCTCTGGGTCTGAAATGAGCTATAAAAATGGATCGCATCAATAGCTTAACGTTTGTTCAAGGTGGAGCTTCCAATTCTATTATAATGCTGGATGGTTTTATGAATAACAATTTATCACATTTTAAGTATTAGATTTTTGTCAATGGAATCTCACTGCAACACAACCACAACATGTGTATTGTACTTTGTGGGTTTTTCCTGTCCTATCCAATCATCACAACAGATCGATATCTGGTCGGGGTTTGCTATTTGGGGGGCCCCAGGCCGCCATAGTAAGTCTGCCCTCTGTTTTCTCTCCCTTCTGCTTCTGGCGGCGAGCAGCCTCCGCGCGTCGACCGTGTGAAGCGACCGCTTAAAGTGGAAGTTGTCTTAATGAGCGGTTTCTCGAAAAACTCCATCAAGTGCAGCACTCACATTTTCAATTACGGTTAAGCTTGAATATCCCCTCGGCCGCAGGTACGAAACAAACGCGGTTGTTGGCAACTCTCCCCCTCCACGAAGTCACACAAAAGCATGTGTTGAGGAACGATGACCAAGAATACGTTACATTAGGATTCGGCAGACGGGGACGCGTGAGGGTAATCTGAATATTCATATTGGACTGACAGTGATAAAACGTGTTTACGCCTAGTTTACTCTACTCTTAAGTCCTAACGAACGGCTGCTAACGAACGGCTGCTAACGAAGCAACGAATGGCTGACAAGAATAATGTAAAAATGACAACGTGTTTGTCACAGTCAGAGGAAGAAAAGAGATTAAAATGTGCAGACAGCCTGTGAGCGAAGTGAGAGCCACAGAGGGTCTCGGTCGTCATCATCATCATCATCATCATCATCATCCATTAATCTGGGCGTTTAGAAGGGAACGGAAAAATGGTCAAATTAATACTCAGCCGGCAGTCCGCCTCTCCCCGCTAACGAGCAGAGGGTGAGGATATCGATTTCTCCGACAGAGTGTGCGTGCGCGTGAGTGCAGAGGCGACCAGGGCGGGTCGGCTGCTCACGGCTCTGTCTCCATCATTACCTCTCCGAAGGTGCCGGGGGCCAGGTACATCTTGATGAAGAACATGATGGGGATCCAGATGACGGAGCAGATGACCATGAGCCAGCCCATAACCATGGACCAGTTGGGGTAGGTGTAGTCCTCGTACGTCATCCCCTTCCACTGGTACAGACTGAGTCCCAGGATGCCCTGCACGGACCGGGGAGTCCAGGGAAAACGCTGTCACGCCTTCAACAACGACCGTAGCGTTGTGCACAAGCTTATTCTCTCAGAGATTTCTATTCGATGGGGCTTCTGGGGGCCAACAGACGAGCCACCCCCTACTGGCCATTAGGGAGAATGCAGGTGTAAAGCAGTTTAACACTAGTGAAGCCATTTGGAGTGAGTAAGTTCTTTGTGTAAGTTCTTTGTCTGGAGGTCACTATCAAGCTGAAGAGGAAAATCAAGAGGAAGATGGGATAGTTTTAACAAACTGTCTGCAAGCTGTGTTGCAGCTTCATGTTCCTCATAACTCCCACCGCTACATGCCGGACACACACTTAAAGTTTACTCAAGTTAAATACAAGTAATGTCAGTAAAACCTCATGATCCTTCGCAGAGACCAAATACTCGCCCAGAGGTAGCATGAAGCCAAACTATGAAACCAAATTTGAGTGATTGCTGCTGTGATTAGTGGAAAGAATAAAAATGACTGTAAAACCTTGACACAATGGCCGACATTTTTGGACTTTGGTTGCACTAAACAAGAACTGTTTGGTGCGTTTCTTCCCAATTAGCTGCACTGAACTCAGTCAGAAGAAATATCTAAAGCCCTGTCCAATGTTCCCTAACAACTAGAGGATGGACAACAGTGTGAATGAGATCGTCCTTTTTCACTTTATGGGCAGAGAGAACAAAAAAGGGTTTGGAATGGAATATACCTCCTATCTACAGCAAATGTGTCTGAGACGGATTAGAATAAATGGAAGAAAGTGAAAACCAACAGAAAAAAAGAGGAGGACAGACAGAAATAGATTAGCTAGGGGTCGTGCATCAATGGGCTCCCCGAGGAAATCTGATTTCTCAGAGAGAGAGAGAGAGAGAAGCCGGTTGACAACGCGATCCTGTAGATACACGCTCTACAACATCAGGAGAATACGTCCCCTTCTCACTCAGAAGGCAGCGCAGGTACTGATTCAGGCTCTTGTCATCTCCCGCCTGGACTACTGCAACTCCCTCCTGGCAGGTCTCCCTGCCACCGCCATTCGACCTCTGCAGCTCATTCAGAATGCAGCAGCTCGACTGGTCTTCAACCTTCCGAAATTCTCCCACACTACTCCACTCCTCCGCTCTCTTCACTGGCTACCGGTGGCCGCCCGCATCCAGTTCAAAACACTGGTGCTCACGTACCATGCTGTGAATGGATCGGGTCCAGCTTACATCCAGGACATGGTCAAACCCTACATCCCAACCCGCACTCTCCGCTCTGCATCTGCAAAACTACTCGTCCCTCCCTCACTGAGAGCAAAACACTCGACTAGGTCTCGACTCTTCGCTGTCCTTGCGCCGAAATGGTGGAACGCGCTCTCTGAAGACATCAGGACCGCAGAGAGCCTTCACATCTTCCGCCGCAAACTAAAGACACACCTCTTCAGACTCTACCTCGACTAAAGACTAACAAATTGCAGCACTTAAATTGTACTTGTGACGTCACTCATCTATAGCAAATTGTAAATTCGCTTATTTGAGGAAATTGCACTTTCTTGTTTCTTGTTCTCCTGAGTTTGTACCCTATGGTTGAATGCACTTATTGTACGTCGCTTTGGATAAAAGCGTCAGCTAAATGACATGTAATGTAATGTAATGTAATGGTTGACCAGCCGGCCAGACTGCAGTTCCATTCGTCATCATCACCTCTGCTTTAGAGCAGTAGTTTCCATTAAAATAACTAACATGAATGCTGCTGAACGCCTAATCATTAGACGTTACAGACTAACACACAGCCCGTGACAGCAATTGTCCCTTTCCCAGAAAAAAGACGTAGACGCGTTGGTAGCAACGGACATCACGCCGACTACTTGGCAAGTTACCAGGCAGTGAATGGAAACATTTTAGGCCGCACGCATGTCGAAGCCGGGGGCGGAAAGGCTAATTCTCAGCGAAACAGATTTGGGATTTGTTGTATTGGACGATATGAATAAAATTTGTCTTGATTTGTCAATGTGCGTTTTTGTGAGTGTGTGTGTGTGTGTGTGTCCAAGGCTGAATGAGATGAGCCAAAATAAAAGTACCGTCAGAATGGTGGGAGTCACAAAGGCCCAGCAGATTCTCCAGAATCGGTTCGGCTGGAAACCAATCATCATTTCAATGTCATCGCAAAACCTCTGCAGACCTGCAGAGACAAAAAGAAAGCCCGGGCTTAATAAGGTCCATTAAAAGGGTAGACAGATAGAGACCGAGAGAGAGGGAGAGAGGGAGAGGGAGGGAGGGAGGAGAAGGCCCGGGAGCAGATGGCTTCATTCCTCTCTGACTTTATTGACGGATAACATTGAGTGACATGAAGAGTCACACAATCACTTCAACACGTCACCTGAACTGATGCTCTGACAAACTGGAGGGATCGGCCTTCCCGACACACACCTGAGCTCTGTGTGATGCGTGTGAGCGTGCAACTTACGCGCATCACACCAGAGACCCCAAGTGGTCACGGCTGGAATAACATGTACCTTTATACATATAAAGGCACATCGCTCTGGAGGGGGGGGGGGTCATTCGCTGTTTGAGGGCTCCCTCGCAGACATTCTGAGCCCTTTATGAACCCTGAGGTCTGCGTTCCTGCAGACTCCTGCTCGTGGGAATTACGTCAAACGCAGCTTTACCACGGAGATGTTAAAAAGTGTTGATTGGAAAGTCAAGACACCAAAACCGGTATTTGTGAAAGATTTTTAATGAGCTCTCGAGACAAATTAAACCTCTGGATTAATTAGAAAGATTTAAACTCCTAGACTGATGAAATTACTTTACGGTTTAGCAAAAAAGGTGAGTGGGTCACTCGACTGAAGCGCACGTGTCGAAGGCAATTCGTCAGTCATGAGGAGGACTGTGCAGTGTCTGTAGCTGTTTTAAGAGACATAATCAAAGGTGTGATCGAGGTTGTGACATCGGATACGTGGATGGAGAAGCTGCATTTTTGACAGAGGTCTGGCTCCGAATGCTGTTTTGGTCATTCCTACATGATGGGACGTGGCACGAGCCCCTTCAGACTTGTTAAGATGAGGTAGAACGATAAAGAGCGGTGGAGCGGGAGCAGCTTCACTCACCATACAGGTAGGAAATCCCCACCAGCTCGCAGATGGCGATGATGACCAAAGAGTAGGAGGCTGCGAAAGTGTCCACCAACTGCAGCATGAACATGCCGCTCTGCCTCAGACACACAAACGCAGAGTCAGCGAAAAACAATTCAAGGCTTCATAATCTTACATAACTTTCCCACTGACACGGAGAGGGGGGGTGTCGCATTCGTGTGTCCCTACCTCTGTGATCATGGGAAAGCCCAGGAAGAAGAAGCAGAAGCAGCAGACCAGGGTGAAGAGGGGTTTGTGTTTCCTCAAGTATTTGGGGAACTCGTCCGACACGGAGGTCACGATGGTCTCGATGGTGGCGAACTGGGGGTGGAGAAGAAGAAGAGGGAGGGAAACGAGCCGGGGGGGAACGAGGGATAACGGAGGGAAAAGGTTTAAGCTCAAACAGATTTGTTATGGGAAATTTTGTGACTTCGTTTTTATATCTAAACAGTTCTGCAGATCCAACGGCGAATCACTGAAAATTGCCGTTTTCACCGACAAGCCTGCAGTCGGCGGGTTCGCCTCGTTTCAATGGTAGCGGGGCCGCTGTGGAAATTCAGCATCCAGTGTTGTGAGCCACGTGTCTTCCACTCATTCTATATCAACTTCTCCCACTGGTTTTACATCCCGGAAACCAGTGCGCTGCTTCACTGAAGCAACAGGCTTTTACTGGAACTCAAATGACAAATATCACAGTATCTAATTATCATGGCCAAGGCAGGAGAGACAACGCGACGGGGAGCAGTCCACATCGACCGCGTTGATTAGGTTGAATGTTGACTTTCTTTTTAATCTCCAATTTGGTCTCCATCAAGCCTTCGCTCAGGGGTTGATGGAGCTAAATGTTTGGCAGTGGGTTTATCTGATTGCAGCTTCAACGCTGCTGAAAACAAACAAGAAATATGAATGTAAAGTGTATTACTATCATGTTATACATGCAAATACATCAAGCTAGTGAGCAGTAGTACTTTAGGGAATAAACATCTGGGACTATATTTTTAGTTAATGAAATACAGATAGGATAATGAAAATTATTTGGGGCATTTAATGACCTTTTTTGTATTGTATCATTCAAAAAGGCAATTTTTGGTTTGCTCAGAACGCGTCTTCGTATCTTCACGGGGGGGTTAGAACCAGCAGCTGTCTGATGGGGATTCTATTATTAAGTCAACACAACGTCAGAAAATAGGGGAACATGTTTACTAAAAAGCAGGTACTTTAATTGTATTTAAACTGCTTTACATCAGCGTTGTTGACTTTAAGGTCAACTTCACTTCACTCACTGCAGTCACACAGTGAGCTCACTTGAGCTGAAAGCCGTGCCAGTGGGTGGTGCGTGCGGGTAATTAGGTTAATTAGGTCAATATGTGCAGCGGTTAAACGTAGCTGGATGCCGCCGCCTGAGTCGAGTGTTTGTTTTACAGACTCTGACATGAAGGTTGCTGATGTTATGAAACTTGAAGCAAAAAAAAAAAAAAAAACACTTTTGAAAGTGAAGGAACACCATCGTAACTTATGATGAATAAGATGACTTATATATTGATAAATAGAAATCAAATGAACACGCATAATTCACTCGGACAAAACCAAGAAAGGATTATACCCAACTCTGCAGTTTCCAGTGACTTTTACAGCCTTTATCCTCCCACTATGTGGGTTCTTCCCCCGATAGAAGGCCTCACTCCAGCAAAAGGACCATGTATGATGCAAACAGATCCTAATGGGCGTTTACCGCCCGCACGGCTCGCGTTAGCGCTCACAGTCGGGACCACAGCGTGCATCCACAGCGGGGCGTTAATACATCCACAGCGCGTGATTGGACGGGCTTATCACAGCGCTGCGATACACTTTTACACATTTATCTCTTCTTCTTTTTTGTCAGAGCACTTGATTTATGGATTTCTGTGAGGATGTAGAAACATTTTATTTTATTTTTTCTTAAACATTAATTACCCGCCCTAATTTCAATCTCTCTAAGGAGACAAACAAGTGTCGGATTGCATCTTTGAATCTGGCACACAGAGAAGGGAAGAAGCATTAGTTAACCACATGACTAAACATAACCACATAACTATAGACAAAAAAACGCACGAGAGCACACACACACACATACACACACACAGATGGAGGGAGCAGTGGTTACCATGGTATCCAGGCCAAGAGTCAGGAGCATGAGGAAGAAGATAATCGCCCAGAAAGGAGACAGTGGAAGTCTGGTCAGAGCCTCAGGGTACACCACGAACGCTATGCCTGGACCTAACACACACACACACACACACACACACACACACACACACGTAAATGCAGGTGTGCACACGCACGCACACACGTGGGGTCAAACTTTTTGGGTTGTGCTCTGGTGCCTTACCTTCATCTGCCACCTGCTCTATCGGCACTTTCAGCTCATGCGCCATGAAACCAATGACGGAGAAGATGACGAAGCCAGCGAATATGCTGGTGAGGCTGTTGGTACACGTCACTATGATGGTGTCACTGCGGGGAGAGAGAGGGGGGAGACAAGCAGAAGCCAAATGAGCACAGACCGGCGTCAGGTGACTGAACATTGGCGTTGGCACGCGCTGCGTGTAATATGTGACGGCACGATGGCGCCACCTGGTGGCTGGGATACAAAGTGCATAGAGAGGTCTGTGAAAGAGCGCCGTTTTGCTAATAAGCGCAAAATGCCCCGTCGAAGCAACTCATTTGTCAGGCTGTTTAATAGAATGTGTGTGTGTGTGTGTGTGTGTGTGTGTGTGTGTGTGTGTGTGTGTCTGTCTAATTTGAATTTGCAAATAATTGGTGCTTAATTGAATGTATTTCCATAGCAAAACGTTTAGCGTGGCATTGGGGTAAAGATATCTATACGTATATATATATATATACATATATATATATATATATATATATATATATATATATATATATATATACACCTATATACAGGTATAGTTAGTATATAGTATGTATGTATATATATATATGATCATATATATACATATATATATTATCTTACACATGTAGAAAAACCTCAAAAACAAGCCCTGCTTAGATCTTTTATTTGATGAGGGAAATATATTTCTGCAAACCACAACAAGTCCACAGCATTTTATTTCTAAACATGATTCCAACATTCCAACAAGAAATGACCTATTTTGTGCATTCAGGTGTTTTCAACAACAAAAAAAGTCTTCATATGTTTTGAACTGAGAGAATGATGTGTGATAAATAAAAAAAACAAGCCTTCGGGTGCGAGGAAATGAGAGAAACGCTGAACATCTGGCTGCAAAGTGACATTTATTATTGACATTTCTATCAGATTTGCAGTGTCTACGGAGAGACAGTTTGAATGCGTGTGCCAGAAGCATGGTTTACCTTTTGTGTGTTTACCTGTAGCAGTTATTGTGGAACTTATTGTAGGAGGAGAGAGTGATGAGGCCTCCCCAGGCCGCCGACAGCGAGAAGAAGATCTGAGTGGCCGCGTCCTTCCACACCTGATGGATGAGGAAGAGAAAACAGCTGCAGGTAAGAAGCAGGAGAGGACGGAGCAAAGCGGATTCAAACGTGTGCGCGCGTGTGTGTGTGTGGGGGGGGGGGGGGCGTCGGGTACCTTTGCGTCATTCAGCTTCTCCCACTTGGGTGTGATGAAGTAGAGGATGCCGTCGAAGGCCCCGGGGAGGGTTATCCCTCTGATCAGCAGGATGACCAGCACTACGTAGGGGAACGTGGCTGTGAAATACACCACCTGAGCAGAGAGGAGACCCGAATGAGAGAGAGAGGAAAAGTAATACTCGTTGTAGTTATTGAAAATCTGAGGTTCTTTAGAGAAGCAGCGACCTTTATAAATGATAAAAAAACACGTAGCAGTGCGTCGCTTTCTTTTCATTCTTTTTTTCTTCCTTCTACAATATATTCTATATGTCTTTAATATTCCACAAATAGCGAAAGCACCCACTAGGATTCATTTTCATTTTATGATCCAGCGTCCCGAATGCGCTACCAATAAAGCATTTCTGCAGCCGCATAATAATATAACAGGTGACTCACTCACTCCCTCCTAAAATGGAAAAAAAGGAAGTTTTTCCGATAGTGAAACAAGTAAATCTTTTGGTGTACTTTTTGAACTGTGCGAAGTGAGGTTTCTAAACCGAGCCGCCGTGTGTTTCACATCCCTGACCACTAGAGGGCGTCATTACACAAGGATTTCTTTAGAATGTGATGATGTTTCCTTCCTCACAATCAAAAGAAGAAAATAGGTTCAGGCATTCCTACTTTTCCCTTCCCGTACAAATAAAAAGTATAAGGTTGTTGCATCCAGCGTGAGTTTCATCTCACAATCCCCCGCGATGTAAAACTAAGAGAAGAAACCCTGCTGCCTGAACACGAGATATGAAAGGTTTCAGTTAAAAAGGGACTGGAATCGGAATCCAAACATAAACTTGCTCATCGAATCAAATTTTTTTAGAAAATAAAATATTAAAAGAACACAGGTGTTGTCTTTTTACTTTCTTATTTTAAAGATCACTATTTTCAGGCCTTGAACAACAACAAAGGAACAGAGTGGAGATTCTAAGGAGATCTATTGGCCCGAAATAGAATATAATATTGAGCAATGTGGTTTTTCCACATGCCTGAAAAGGAGAAGTGTTGTCTTCTCATGAACTTTCCTCTGAGCAGGGGAGGGAAGTCCCTCACATGCTGGATCTCCTGCAGCTCACCACAAAGGGGCTACGAAACCAAAAAAGAGGCGCTTCGTGCGTTCCGTTACCTTCCCTGATGACTTGATCCCTTTGGCTAGAGAGCAGTAGACGATGATCCAGGCCAGCAGCAGACAGCCGGCCAGAGGCCAGCGGATGTCTCCCGGGTATTCGATTCCTTTAGAGATGTGCAACACATTGTACCTGCAGGTGTGATAGAAACAGCAAAAACACACAGCTCGGTAATCTGAAACACCAGAGGTTTCCAACGCTAATCGGTCCGTTACACTTCATCGTTCTGCAGACCGTAGCGTTGTTTTTTCTCATGGTTTTGTATCTCGTTGAGTGGCAGCTGTAATGTTTGAGCGTTTTTAACTGAAATGATATGGAATCATTTGACAACGATGGCCAATTACGCACTCATCTCAGGAGAAGTTTTGGCGATTTCATTGTTTATTAAATACCAAAATGCACAGCTTCTTCTCTGGAGAGCGGAGAAGCTGAACGGGAGAGTAACTGAAGAAATATCTGGTTTTATACCGTAACTGTTGAAATACAAAGAACATTCTAAATTCACATTTTTGTTCCTCGCGTCCTTTTAAAAGGCCACAGGCTCTCACACTCACTTGAAGTACTCCTCGCTGGGGCTGACGTAGGTCTTGTTGACGTCTACTGTCATGTTCATGAGCTTGGTCAGGTTCCCCACGTTGCTCGGGGACAGACAGAAAGTGGAGTTCTTGATGGAGGTGATGTTTCTGTCCCGCAGGATGCACGTGTCTGTTCCAATCAGAAACCAACACACGTCAACTGGGCAGAGTCGCGGCAGAGTGCCGCTGTGGGGACACGGCTACTGTCCGCACAGCTGTTCACACTCAGAGCAAAGCATGCTTTGGGGGGGGGGGGGGGGGGGGGGCAACAGATGGATCTGGTGTTGGAGAGAGGAGAAGTCGACAGCAGGCCCGCCTGGGGACTTCCTCAGTGACCCAGAGGCCAGATGTGAATGTGAACAGAAATGCTTATACCGAATGTGTGCTTCAATTCAGATGCTGCGGGAAAGATTAGATAAGGAAAAGCTGCTTCCCTTTTGTCAGTACAATTTTTCATGCAGACGCATCAGGGTCTGAAGACCGTATAGCTTTCTTTTTATATAACATACATGCTTCAAATCCATCTTTTTATTGCATTTTAACGCAGAAAAGGTTAAATGGCAATACGTGTTCTTCTAAATTCGTAACAAAACAAAACAAACTTTTTCAACAACTCAGAGGCAGAGAAAAGTGTTTTATGTCAAAGCGTAATATCGTTTTTACACAAAAATGAAAATCAACTAAACATGGCATTTATAAAATGTATACTGTGTTAAATGATGTCGACGTATTACGATATGTCATTTTGCATGATTGCTTCATTGACCATACCCGTGAAACGATATGGTTAATGAATGGTTGTGAGGCGCCTGCAGTTGTCGGGGCGGCCTGCAGGGGGCGGTGTCGGGGCGCACTGCAGCACTGCAGCAGTTCAGACTGTACAGTAAATTTGTCAGACAAGCAGTTTTTTGTGCTGAATTCACAGAACCGCTCGGCGGGGAATATTGGAGGGAAAAAAAACGTAATTTCGATATTCATTCAACGCGGATCGACGCCAAAGCCCTTCCCGCCAATTTGCCTGCATGTGAAACCGTGATTTCTTTCAAGGAATATAATTTTAAAAAAGCTAACAAAGACTGATTCTGCTGCGCACTGCAGCGTTCAAGTATAAATTACCACACGAAAAGAACAATCGAAAGTAATGTCATATTTATCATATAAGTGTAATCTCCCACACGGGGGGCCTGAGTGTCCTGCGTCAGTTAAAATAAACCACGTGCTCCGAATTCAACGTGTATTTTATTTTTTTTTGGGGGGGGGGGGGGTGAAAACACCGCATGAGATCACAGGTCAGGATTCATTATACTGCAGGACACCTCGGCTCAGGGAGTCCTGACGCATTGCGCATTGTGGAGTGTGCGCGCGTGTGGGTGTGTGTGTGTGTGTGTGTGTGTGCGTGTGCGTGTGCGTGTGTGTGTGTGTGTGTGTGTGTGTGTGTGAGTCTCACCTAATAGCAGCATGTCTTTGTCCTTACATTCCACCGTGTTCCACTCATTCCTACAGTGAGCCCATGGCAGTGAGCCCTTCAACGAAGCGAACAGGTAGTACAGTGTCCAGCACATTATAATATTATAGTATATGGCTATCAAGACAGATATTATCAACATGGCAATCCCGCAACCTAAAATAAATAAATGAGACGAAATATATAAATTACTCTTAAGAAAAGTGGAGAACTCTTGATAATATCATATGAGGTTTATTTTTGAATGTTCTTTTAGTCATTTTGTTTCTGTTGTCGTGGCAGTTTACCTTGCAAAGCTGGGATGCACTTCCACACTGACACGGGGCCCTGGCTGGCAAACTGGCCCAGGGACACCTCCAATAAAAAGATTGGGATGCCGGCGATGCCCAGCATTGTCAGGTAGGGTATCAAAAAGGCTCCTGCGAGGAAAGGAAACGGCAGGCTGACAGAGGGAACTTCAAGGCACAGGAGAGCCGGAAATACCGGCGCTGTGTATTCAAAAATGAATAAGCGGCTCGCGTCTGTTTGCATTTTAAATAACGCACATGGTTGGGATCATTAGCTGTGTTTATTAATGATTTAAAAAAAACATAAGTGAGGTGTAAATGGCTTCAAGCAATGCTGAACAAATTATTATTACATGCTTGCATGATGATTGTTGCAACGTATCCAGAGATTTTACTATAAATTCCAATTTCTATAAAGTTATACAGCTACTTTAATGCTAATAGGCATTATTCTGGTGTATTTTTCTTCCACTTATTTTAATCATTTTTTCATGTGAAAATATTCACTTAAAAAAATATCACCTCAACATCCGTTTTTTTTGTTATTATTCTAATGCAAAATGATCTCCTGGTCAACGGCCTAACTGGAGGGAACTGGTGGATCTAAAACACAATAGAAAATCATTTCAATCCTTTAGAATTCCTTTTTTCCGGATGTGTTTTCGTTTGTTTCTGTGTCGGGGATTAAAAAGCATTGACCTATATAAATCTTACCTCCACCGTTTTGGAAGGCAAGATAAGGGAACCTCCACACGTTCCCCAGTCCCACCGCGTAGCCAACCATGGACAGAATAAAATCCATTTTATTGGACCAGTTTCCTCTGGCCTTATTCTCATCTCCCTCCTCATCATCATCATCATCGTCAGCCTAAGGGGAAAAATTATATTCATTCTCTTAAGTAAAACCCGTAGCCCACATGAAAAGTTTAACCAATTAAATAAATAATACAATGCCTCAATCTGGATCTGAAAGGTGGGAAAACTCAACCCAACAACGACCAAAAATATGCAAGTATTTTTTGAAAAGCACACATGCATTTTACTAACGCATAAAAAATCTTTCTTTTAAAAAAGAAGAGAAATGTTCGGGTGCAGTTTCCTTTTTTATTCCCCGTCAAATATAAGTGTCTTCTCCATAATGATCATTTCGTTCTCCGTTACAGAGGTGTTTGCATGTCAGAGATCAGCAGCTTTCCAGTGACAAGCCTATGTGTCAAACTCCTATTCAATAGGCCCATTACTGCCACGAGACCGCATGAAAGCGCCTCTTAAATCTAAGACGTGGTGATTAAAAGAACGCTGCTAATAGTCCACTTAAATAAGGAGAGCAAATACCAACAGAAATGCACAATTATCCTACAGCTGCACAGCGGGATGTGAGCAGATCCATGAAAGGAACTGCATGAATCCTCAAATGCATAAACAACGCCACGCATGGGAATCTGTGCGCGCGCGCGTGTGTGTGTGTGTGTGTCAGTACGTGTGAGAATGTGTGAGGGGGGGGGGGGGGCTGCCCTCTGCTGACTATCTGCCGGGTAACACCTGGGCTTCAGGGCCATACCAAGTGTATCTGCTGGGTGCAGGGGGGCACAGTAATATCATTGATTTCCCTTTATCACAAATTGTGTTACCAGCGTGACTGTGATCAAAAATCAGCACGAACAAATCACCGGTTTATACCGTAAAAAAAAAAAAAAAAAGACAAAACAAAACACAAAATAGGTTGTCTCCCCCCGCCGCTGGCTGCTGATCCACATGCTCGGTTTGTTTTTGAATATTTCGCTGACGTGGCGGGTTGGCACTTTTGGATCCCCGCATGAAATAGCACGCGCTGTTATTTACATGCACGCATTCAGCTTTTACTCACGTCGGTCTACGGACACATTAAACCTCTGCTCTGTGGGAATCTTAATTGCAAAAGAGGAAGGAAATAATCAACTCACCTCGCGTCTTTTCGTTCTGTTGAACACATGTTTTGTCTTTGTTTATACATCAGAATAATGAACGATCGGTCTATTCTATGACGTCGTGATCGACGTGAATATCGGGCCACGCGCTCCTTGCTGATTTCAGCACGGAAGTCGTCGGGCTGAAACACTTTATCAACACATCTGTGCAGGAAACCAAACCAAAGCAGCCTGCACGTTGATTTTCGAGGGACGCCCCCCCCAATCAAACATCTGCAGCCCTGATCTACTTTAGCTCCGCATGGCGGGGCCAGAGCTCCCCCAGGGGGAATGGGGGGGGGGGGGGGGGGGCACCTTCTCCGCTTTGGGGTTAATCCAGTCGGCGACACGCGACAAACATCCGCGCCCGCCTCCAGCCGCTGTTCGTTAAGGAAACGGTTCATTAAAGCTGACTTACCCCCGCCACGGCGCCGGGCTGAACAGACGTGTTCCCATCTGTCCCCAGTACGATGGTGGTCTGGCTCATGGCCGTCCAGTTGCCCACGGCGTTGTTCTGCTCCGCGGCGGCCCGCAGCGGGTCGCCGTACTGGGCGGCGGGCCCTGCGCGGGCCGAACCGGCGGAATCCTTCCGGAAGGCCGAGTTGATGGCCACGGATCCGGGGGCCGCCGGCGCGGCGCTCTTAAACGTCCCGTACGCTTTGTTGCTGTCCAGTTCCCCCGGTTTACTTTCCGTGTTAGAAAAAGTTTTGCTCTCGTTGCACGGAGGAGGCGGCTGCGGCGCCGGGTGATGGTGCGGGGTGGCGGGAGCGCACGCGGCCGCGTTGTCCGGTCTGTTTGCTGTAAATCCCGCGGGTCCATCGGGCTGCTGCGTCGGGATGTAGCCGGTTGGAGCGCCGGCACCGGCCATCTGTTTGGCCATTTCTCTTTGGTCAGAGAAATCCTGGAACGTGGGAGCGACAGATCAGGGGGACAAGATGCAGCAAAGCGGCGGAAAGCATGAAGCCGCGAGGCTGCCGCGTTAATGGGACTGAAAATGCTCAATTGTCCTTTTTCTGCAGCATGTTCTGGTTCTGGCTGCGCTATAGCTTCAGCTCACCGTCCACCGGGTGTGTTCGTTTATGTGTGTGTGTGTGTGTGTGTGTATGTTGAAGGGAGGGAGGGATGGGGAGGGGGGGGTGCTTTGCTTCTCCAGTTTTCGCTTTCTGCAAGATTCTTTAATTTTACGCCCCATTTCCCCCCTCGTGTCATTCAGCCACACGCATCCACTGATTTTATGGGCAATAGACAAGCTGCTGCAGGTCTCTCTGTGGCTTCGCTCTCCCCGGGAGGCATGCAAGATCACCGGCGTTACGGTAGCGAGCGGACCCGGGGCAGCAGAATTACAAATGAGTCCCTGAAATGTTTAGCTGTGACGGGGGCGGGAAAGCAGCTGGAAAAACATAAATAAATAAAAAAATGATTAATAATAATAATAATGAAAAGAAGAAGTGGGTCACTGGTCTATAAAACAAAAACTGCAATTGATTAAAGCTTTGATATATACAACTTGTGAGCGAAAAAAACAAGTACACTTGGTTGTAATTATTGAGCCTTAAATAACAAACCAATCATTCAGATATATGAACGGTGGTCTGGAATGCACCATTTCTTCCCAATTTAAGCTTTTTAAAAGTCAGGATTCAGATTTTTAAAAACCTTGCCGGGTGACAGAATCTAAAGGGAGAAAAAAAAGTTTTTATCGTTGAGCCTCAGCTGCATTCCAGCACCACGGACAGCACCACAGCGCGCCAAACTGCTTCAAAAAACACAAGTGTCAAGTTAATGTCAAAGTCCAATAAGACCATGTAACCACAGAGGCAAAAGGGAAGAAAGTGTTTAAAGACACTCACCATTGTGTTGCACGTGTCTGCTGGCGGACTGGACGCAGCTGTGAGGAGACGAGGAGAGGACTGGAAGCGGACTGCTTGTCGCCGCGCGCGAGCACAAAGTGCAAAGCTGTCCTCGAGCTCCGAGGGAAAGTCCGGATTTTGCGTCAGCGCTGCGCAAGGTGCCCTTCGCGTGACATTTTCTTGATAATAGGAGTTTGATAAATCATTGGCTTGGGATTCGGATTTTTAAAGGGACAACCGGAGCCAAGACGACGTTACGCGCGTATGTGCATGCGTGCGTGAATTGCGTGCGTTGCGGTTACGCACGGCATGCGTGAGCGCTGGACGGGCTCTCTCCGAAGCTGATTAATGCGCTCGTCTCTGGGCACGTGTGGAGGATGCTTTTACACACGTGCATGAACGCATCCCGCGCGAGCACACGCTGCTCGGGTTGGGATAAAGAGTTCCAGGTTTAGGCTTTTATTGTTTTATTGAGTATCAGTCTAAATAATGTTCGCACTGTGCTCCCGAGTCGAGTTTCTCTGCTACAGTAACAACTACAGGAGCCGCTCCAGGGGAAGGAGGCATTTGCGGTGCACACGCACGCCTCTGGGTTTTTGACAGAAACGCTTCAGTTTAGACCTTTGAAACGCACACAAGAACACAAATACGGCATCAGTTGGAGACGTGTTCATTTCAGTTCAGAAACTGATGCCATTACAAATATAAAAACATGTATTCATATTATTAATATGTACATAAGTTGTAGAAGTTACATTTACTTTTAAAAAACCACGTGCCGTAAATGGGCTGAACTATAAATAGTCTTTTGGGTGGGTTTTACGCACAGGACACGCGCGCCCATGCTCAGAACGTACCTTGTGCGTCACCGATAGGAGCATTGATCAAGAAAAAAAGAAGAAGAAGTGGGCGAGGTCTTCATGAAGCTACTCATTTGTTAAAGGCTTACGCAAGAGACGAGCCCCCCTCCCTCCAAATCACGTGTGTCACGAGGGACCACTGGAGCTGGACCGGGAGCAGCGACAGTGGAGGCGAGAAAAAAAAAGGTGCCATAGATTCTAAAACCACTGCATTGCGCATACCATCCTCCAGGTCTTTAAACGGAGAGGGACGTCCCGAGTGGGATTCATCCAAAGGCCGCAAAGACGCCTCGGTGGTCTCATCGAGTAAGGACAACTTTAAAAAACGTTTGATATAACGAGTCAGAAGACCATTACACAGAGAGAGTGCACGCTTAGATTATAAAACAGAATAAACACGCGCAAGGAGGCCTGCATGATTAACACAAACACAGGACAGAAAATACTTTTCGTGCGGGGTGTTTGATCTTGACGCTTTGCACCAACGTTGAAATGTGTTAATAAACCGAAATAGACCATGTTTGATTGGCTGAGTCGCCACTGGACAAAAAGCTCATAACTGACGTCCAATTATAAAGAGTTTCAGCGAAATCGGCCCTTTCGTTGCTTAGCAACCACTTTGTATAGCTAGTTATGGCAAAGAAACAAATAGGGCCGTGCCCAAAACATAATAATAATAGTAATAATAATAAGGATTAAAATGTATAAACGTGTCTCAGTCATTTATCACCATCCTATCATTTATTTATTCTTTCATATTTATGATCTAAAATAATTTTTATTTTATGCCAGATACTTGCCTCCCATTAAACACTGAAACTATAAAAAAAATAGTCAAAACCAATGGTTCTGCATTTTAATAAACTAACACACAACTCAAATGAAATTGTTGTGAAGCCAACCGGGCTTTGAAGCAGCCTCCGTGCCGGACCGGCTGCGCTCACACCGGGACTCGGGCCCGTCGTTCGATCCCCAGAGAAAGAAGAGGCTGCAGCGGGAACGTTTCCCGCCGCCTCGGCTGTAATTGCATTGTCAACAGAGAATAATCGTAATTGATTTCTGCATGTCTACCAGACACCGTGAACGCACGCACGCACGCACGCACACCCAGCTTTTCATTGCAAGAAGAAAGATGGGTTTTCAGAGCTTTACACACGTGCAGTAAAACAAAGCCCACGTGGCTCTCTGCTGCAGAATGTCTGAAACGAAAGATTTAACATTTTTACAAAGACTCGGCTTTCATTTTTAGCTCCCCCATTTTTAATAATTCTCTCTTTTTAGGAGAGTAATCCCCGATCAGGGAGCTGAAATAAAGCGGAGGGGTTTTTTTTCTCCCCCTCGTGCTCGTTATTTACACGAGCTCGCGTAATTAATTGATCACTCCCACTGTGGCCTGATTGATAAGGAGCTGCATCCATCCGAAGCGCCTGGAAAGCAACGATTCAGCGCGAGGGGGTCACCCAGGGGCCCCACGGCTCATCATCACCATCATCACGTACACTTTAAACTCATTTTTCGTTTTAAACCGAACGTTTAAAAAAATGATTTTACAGGCTGCAAGTCAAGCCTGTAAATGTTACACCAAAGAAGCGCACTGTTTAAATGTTGCATGTACAAAGTGTCTGTTCATGAAAACAGACAGAACTTTAAAATCAGTTTCTTTGCTAAGTGCCTCAGGAAACCGATGAAGTGAACACAAATAACATTTGCATTCTGAACAAACGCCGCTTTTTAAAAACATTTTCTATTCGTTTCGTGTGAGCGAACACCCTATTTTTGTGGTCAGAGCAGACTGGATTAATATAAAAGCAAAGAGGACACAGAGGCTGTAGAAATACATCAGAGGAGGCGACTGTCAGATCACCAATAAGACAGCCCCTCAGTCTCCTCCTCCTCCTCCTCCTCCTCACAGACCACTCTTTCATCATCTCAGACAAGAAAACTTTAATTGTAACCAGAGCTGCTTAATGAAGCGTGTAAATAGGCTTCAGTCAGCCTTTTTAAAGCTTAAAATTCATCTCACATTGTCCCAGTAAACTCACGGAAGACGGATGACGATGTGAGATCTCACGTGGCTCAAAGGAGGACAATAAGGACGAGGATGTGCAGGGACATTAAGAGAAATACTTGGCATAAGCACACAATCCTTCCAAAAAGGAGAGCGGGCGGCCAGATCCTCAAAGTACTTTTTCCTTTTGTTGGACATTTTGATCAGTCGGGGGGACGCATGAGCGTAATGGTGCGCGATGAACGCCGTCTCACCGACCGAAATGTGAGATGTTTTATGATTTTAAGGACTAAAGACATTTAAGGTTAAAACTGGATTTAAAAGTTTGGGATTTTCAGACATCTTACGGGCAAAGAAGCTATTTGGGACATTGGGCTTTATCAATACAACTGACCTGAGTGCATTCATGTAATTCATACATGTAACAGACATATATAAAGAATCATTTTCAAGTTTAATCATGTTCAATTATGCCGAAGTAAACTCACTCACAAGGGGAAAATATTTCACGTTATGTCTTTTTTTATTATTACAAGGCACCAAAAACAAATCTTAACATTACAAACATCAAAATCCTGTAGGAGAACACACGACGGGTCAATAAAAAGTGGGCTGTCTTTGCTGGGTGTTTTGCCACAGCGGGCGTTATTGCAGGCTGTAGGTCTGCTTCCTGTCGCCGAGGTCAAAGGTGACCCACAGTGAGCGAGGGTCCTTCTTGTTTTTACGCACGATGATCTTCCCTCGGAGCTCCTCCCCTGGATGAAAGACAAAAACTAGCATCAGTACGCAGTTTGTTGACGGTTTGGAGAAAGGAAAACGTGACGGTGTGAGGACGTGAACAACTGCAGCGGGTTTTGGGTGAAATGATCCGTGCGTCTACCTGCTCACTTCACGCGAGAGTTCATTCTCACACCGAGGTTTCTCCAGAACGTTCAGACACAAAGAACACGTGAAGAGTGGAGTGGCTCGCCGACAAAGGTCATCAGAGAGCGCCGCGTTGTTCGTTTACCTCATAAGACCACCAACAGAATTCAACATGCTGTCGTTTTCTTTACCGGCTTTCAATGGGGATGAAAACACGTTTGGTCCGTTCAAGTGAATGAAGGAATATGACCCTTAAAAGTAACAAAGTCACTAATATAATTATGAAATCCAATCTCTTCTTCTCTTCTGGGAAAACGTGTACTTGTGGAAATGGATATCTCCTCCTGGCGCCCTGCGGCAGTACAGTGCTGCTGAGCTCAGGCCTCTGCAGTATGAGCCGAGATAGAAATGATGAAGTGTGAAAAGGCAACGTGGTTTAATGTATGTTAATAAGCAAGATGGGAGTAGGAGGAGGAGGGGCGGCGGGGGGTGCGTGCAGAAGTGCCGAAATCTCCAGAAGGCAGCGAGGTGGAAGTGCATCTACAGTACGACGGCTGCAAAACACGAGGCCGGGAAAAAGGGACGCCGGTGATTATGACGCATAATCACACTGATTCATTTCACGTTTGACTGCAGGAGGTAAATTAATGTTTACTCACATGTCAAACAAGCATCCTCTCAACTACCCGCCCCCCCACCCACCCCCACCCCGACCCCCACCCATCCGCCGGAGGTTAGAGGAGGACGCGGAGGAGAGGAAATGCTGACTGCGGCGCTCTCCTCATCGAAGCGTTCGCCATCGCTGCGGTCACGTCTCACTCGTTACCGTGGCAACGCCGCTGCCACCCGAGTGTGTGCGCCTGGCGCCGCTCTCCGGGTCTGCCACTCCACTGCAGAGGAGGGGGGGGGGGGGGGGCGGTGCTGCGTTTACAAAACTGTCAATCTTTAGTTTACTTTGGCAGTTAAGAGGGACCCACAGACAGCGGAGACCCACAGACAGCAGGGACCCACAGACAGCGGGGACCCACAGACAGCGAGGACCCAAAGGCAGCAGGGACCCACAGACAGCAGGGACCCACAGACAGCGAGGACCCAAAGGCAGCGGGGACCCACAGACAGCGGGGACCCACAGACAGCGGGGACCCAAAGGCAGCGGGGACCCACAGGCAGCGGGGACCCAAAGGCAGCGGGGACCCAGAGACAGCGGGGACCCACAGGCAGCGGGGACCCAGAGACAGCGGGGACCCACAGGCAGCGGGGACCCAGAGGCAGCGGGGACCCATAGACAGCGGGGACCCACAGGCAGCGGGGACCCAGAGGCAGCGGGGACCCATAGACAGCGGGGACCCAAAGGCAGCAGGGACCCAGAGACAGCAGGGACCCAGAGGCAGCGGGGATGATGCCGGCAAGAAAAGCCAGCGGTCTAAATATATGTAATAATGCTGTGAATACTGAATACTACAAAAGTGCTGCTTGTTAAAATGCTAAAAGCAGTCGGACAACATAAAATAATGTGAAAAGTGAAAAGTTAAACGTATTGTGGCCTCACACCATTTACATATCGGTTCTTTAGGTTTCAACTAGAAGAGAAAAACCGACAATACCTGCATACATATGTATTCATCCTATGTATGAATGCCCCACTTTAGCGGTTGTCTCTTTAAGGCCCCCCTCCAGAAATTGCTCGATGTTCCGATCGGCTTTGGAGAAATAAATAGCGGGGGGGAGGGGCGCGGGTCAGTGGACAGCTGAAGTCAAACTGGGCCGAAAAAGGTTAAAGAAATAATTACTCGACTTTTGGCGACCTTTAAAAATAAAAAGGTGCTGTTCACCCGTAAAGTAACTTCAGAGGAAACTGTCCGACTGCCCAACCCCCCCCGCCGCCCCCCACCATGTTTCACATTAACGTTTCAAACTCCCCAAGCAGGAGGCTTCAGTGAGCTGGCCCCTCAGAGGCTGGGAGAAAGAGTTAACCATGTGTGGAAATGAGCCACGCTTTTGGCCCCGATGTCGTACATCAACATGCCAGTGCCATTAAGCGGGAGGCGGCCTGCAGAAACAGCCGCGAAATCACGCAGGAAACACGGGGCTCGCGTCAGCGCGCCGGTGAGGGGAAGCGTGACCAGAGCTGCAGCACTTTGGTACTAAGACTCTGGTCGTCACAGAAACATACTGCAGTGTTTAATGCACAAAAGCACCCGGACGAGTTCCGCTTCAAGCTCCGCCTCGACGCCGCAGCGAAGCTCACGGCCTCGTTTCAGCGTGACATCCTCCTCTTCTTCCAGTCAACCTTCATCCGCCTGCTGCTGCAGGCCGGACAGGTGAGGGCGGGTTTGGGGGGGGTCAGAGGAGATTTAGAACAGCTCCAGCGCCGCTGGGACAGAGGAGGCGACTCACAAAGCGACACACACGCCCACAGCGCAGTTAACCAGGCCACAGCCTCACCGCCAGGATCACGGGACTTTTCGTGCAAATTGAAACAAAATGACCTCCTTTCTCCGGGTACATTAAATCTGAGAGAAAAAAAAAAAAAAAAAGAGGACAAGGGACCCTCCTCTTCAATACTCGAGCTACACAAACACACCGGCGCATGACGAATGATGCAATGTTTAATTTATTACGCTGCCAGCCGCCAGGATTTCGCAGGGATGTTTGGTTGCGGGCTGCCGCGCGCCTCCTCTCTCCTCACACGAGCCTCCGAGTTAATTACTGCTGCACTCGTGCAAACGCGTCGGCGAGGAGTCGGGCCCGCTCGCCGTGATGGATCGCCGCGGACGCCGCCGCGATTACAGCAAGCCGCCGGACTCTCGCGGCCGACCGTCACCGCGGCCGATCGCAGCTAAATGTGCTGCTCCGTCGACAACCAGGAGGAGCGTGTGTGTGCGTGTGTGTGTGTGTGTGTCTGCGTGAGAGAAAAGAGTTTGAGGATCTTCAAGGTGACCTTTGAAAGTTTTCTCTTACAGAGGGAAGTTTTGGTGCAGAAGCATTCAAGTGCTCTTGTGAACTTGAGAGAGCGGAGGAACATTGTGTGTGTGTGTGTGTGTGTGTGTGTGTGTGTGTGTGTGTTATAAAGTACACCATAGGAGTCTAGAAGGGAGTCGGAATGCTGTTAAAAACTCAATTTCTGGTTTACGGCCCCTGGAGGAGGCCGGCGAACCGTCGGGGTGCCGGGGTGGAGCGAGCGCATCAATAACGCGCCGCTCACTCCTTCCTCCTGTTCGTCGCATGAACTCGTCCTCCTCCTCCTCCTCGGAGCGGGTCACGTATAGATACAGACACCGGCAGTATTCTGTGTGTAAAGGATTTCTCACGATGCTCACAAATAACCCAAAGAGCCCAAGTCGCTCTGCCGACCGTAATACGAGGCACACAGTTAACAAACAGAACCGAGCGGGAGCCAAAGGAAAGTTTAGTGGCGAGCCAGGGACGGCGTTTGAGCGGCATCGGAGCCGTCGACGCTCTCATCGTCCCGGCCCGCCGCGACGTCAAGCGCCTCAGTCCCTCCGCGGGTCATTTATCACAAGCCCGTTCCGTCCAAGAGGCGGCCGGCGGCACATCGGCCGACACATCTGCGATTCCCGTGATGATAACAGGCGCCAGCGGGCGGAGCGAACGGCGAGGGTACACACACTGTGTTTACATGATGGCATAATTCGAATCTTTGCTTAGTCGGACTATGCTGTCTTTCGGGGGGAGGTGCCATTATCCCAATATAAATGGCAGTGAATAAATGGAATCATTGGCCGAAAGCACGTCGTATCCGATACGATAGGTGGCGCTGTTTTCATTACAACTAGTTGTGATACAGCCATTTCCGCTTGACCTCTTCACCACTACCAACAACAACATTAGGTGAAAGATGGCGAACGGAGAGAAAGGTGAAGCTACATCCCTCTACTATCTGTCCATGGTGTTAATAGGAGCACAGCGAATGCGAATGGCGCTATTGGCTGATTTGATAACGGAGAGAAGACGGCGTCGGGTGTTCACACGAAACGGATCATTCCATTTCAGTTCGACTAAGCCAGTTATTCGACTCCATGTAACCACGCTGAGTGTTTCCCACAACACACAAACACCGTTGGTAACAGAAAGAAGCGATTTACACACTTCTTCCCTTCCAACAGCACCAGTAACAATAGAGTTGTGACCCGTAACTGATCTTCAACCCTTTCTGATCCAAATCACTCGTCCTGTCGGCCACACAAGTGTTTCCTTTTCAACGCACTTCTTCCTTCTAGAGGTGAGAAGGATTTTCCGTCTGAACGTTGCAGTAAAGTTTCCACTTCCTTGTTCCGGTTGACACTTTCACTACAGACCAACAAGAGAAATGATAGATCGCGTTTCGTTTGGCGACAGACGCTCGGTCACGTTTGCTGGAGAACTCAAAAACGCCTGAATCTGCCGACGGCGGTCAGACGGCGGGATTCAGAGGCCTGGCTATCAGATGAAGTTTTTACATGCCGTCTGATGGCTGAATGTGATTCGCTCCGATCGCTCGCTGTCTCGCTGGCTGACAGATAACTTGGTGTCAACCAGCCCGACTGCGTCTCGCCACCGCAGACGGATCACCTGCCGCGGTGACGCGCCGCCAGGCGGGCAAATGACGACACCGTGAAGGGAAAATAGACCCATACGGCGCAAACGGCAAATGGAACTTAACCGCGCGTGCGACCTCTTCTTGGCCTCGGGGGGGGAGGGGATGCACGTGAGATGTGAGATCTCCATGTGCACGTAAAAAACAGAGCGCGTCACTGACCTGCTCGCACGGACACGGGTTTCTCCAGGAGGAACACGGTCTGCTTCCAGTGCGTCTTCGTCACCTGAGGACCCGTGGAGAACATCACCTGGTGCCACAATACGGGGGGAAAAAGACACAAATCACAAACTCTCCTTACAGCACAGAACTCTTTTTAAAATATCAGCTCAAACCAATTTCCTACCATTGAAAACATTTTTTACTTAATCAAATAAATGAAGAGAATGTAAACAGGTCAAAAAACACCACGGCCTTGTTTGGAATCAAATCAATTTTAATTTCATACTTTCTGTTTGGGTCAATCCACTCAGCTTTATACTTTTTATTAAAAGTAACCTATTCGGTACCCATGAAACAAACAGATTGTGCTGCCTCGCTGCCAGCGGGGGTGAACATCTAGCGGAGCCTCCGCAGCGAGCAGCGTGAGGCTCACGCGCGATCAAAAGGCGTCTCTGTGCTGCTCACGGAGCTCGGCGTCAGCTGTTCCGACCGGCCGGCTCCGCCGGGGAAGTGCTTGCGTCAGCAGTCGGCTGGGACGCCTCGGGGGGGAGGAGGGACGCGCTAAGGCGTGAACATAATTGAGTTTCCGTTAAATGGCCTGGCCGCCGCCGCTTACCTTGTTGCCGCAGCCTTTTTCAAAGAAAATGTCAAAGTAGCCGACAATTGCCTGCAATGAAATATGAGGGGCGTGTTAGAATGTGACAGAACGATAAAGCCCCCGAATGTGTTTGACTACGCTGCGAGAGGGAGGAGGCAGGACGCAGGCGGGTTTTAATGAGCAAAATAATGAATGAGCTTTGGAACAAGGCGGGAAAACCACACGCGGAACACGTTTCACTGTTCAAATATTCACAGTTATCTTTACTGTACTTATCCGCCTTCGAGGCGAGACCTTTCCATTAGTTTGCTGGCCGTGCACGTCATTGAGTGTGTGTGTGTGTGTGTGTGTGTGTGTGTGTGAGTGTGAGTGGAGAACTGCACCCTTCGACCCGCCTTCCTCTCAAATCCTACTCCACCTCATCTGGGAGACTTGTCATCGACAAAAGCAATAAATTACAACGCTGCCGCCGCCGGCCGCGGGCCGATTTTGCTGACAATAAAAACATTAAAGCATGTTACTTGAAATTAGCGGCCGTGGCTATTTCGGTGACTGACAGAGGAGCAATGGGTACAGGAAAATAAACCCTGATGTGTGTTTTTTTGGTCCGAAATTAACAGACGGGTCTTTTCATCTGAATAATGCCCACTCGGGGAAAGGAAGCGACGCGGCGGACAAAGCTACGCTCCTTTTGTTACGGAGAAAGCGAAGCAGGTTCTTTTCTTTCATATTGGGGGTTTTCTCTCTGCTGGAGTGGATCTACAGAGCTGTAAACACAACCGAGTGAAAACCAATTCACACATAGACAACAAAGTGGAGGGAGAGCCCACAAGCTCCCCTGTAGGTGACCGCCGCCCCCCCCCCAAGGCTTGTTTTCCTCCCATCTCTCCCCCCACTGGAGGAAGAGAGAGGCACTCTATCAATCTCAGGAGCGCACTTGTAGTGGCAATGATGCAGAACTAATAGCTTTTAATCCTGACGCAGCTGACAACTTGGAGGCCGGCGCTCTGAGACAAAGAGGAGCCGAATCAATGGAAGAGAGGGGGGATGGGGGGGAGGGGGGGGGGGGAGGAAAGCAGACATGGGGAAGAGAAAAGGAGGGTAGGAGCAGTAATACAATGTGACGCGGCGGGAGGATTACAGGTGTGGTTTAGCATCCGGTCGCTGCATCTGTAAAAGTCCTGCGCTCACAACTGAACCGCCAGAAAAGAAGCCAAAGTGGATAAAAGAGCATGTCGACCCGACGCAATTATGGCTTTTAATGAATGCCACGGAGAGACGCCCGCTGCCGAGCTAATTGGGGAATTAGCCGTGATTACTCGTCAAGGCGGCGCGGATTCACCTCTCCGAGCCGCCGAGGCCGAGATCGTCCGCAACGCGCCTCGCCGATGACAGCGGCTCGTAAGCGAGATTGATTGTCACTCCCCCCCCGTCGTGCAACTTTCACGCGGCAGCCAACGGGCTCATTTGAATCTAGGCCACCCAGCGAAACACCCCCCCCCCCAAAACAGTAGCATCTCGGCGCCTCTTTGCTCCATTATAATGACATTTGATGGTAAAAAACTAATTCAACTGCCTCGTGTTTGAGACACCAGTTGCTACCACGCGTTCCACCACCTGGTTAAGGCTAACGTGCTAATCAGGTAGCGTGCAAATACTTCTAATGAAGTGAACGTGCGCATTTCAGATCGATTTGAGGAGTAACACTCTCGGTCTCGGTCACGACTCGTATTTGTTTCAGATTACACAAAGTAATTAGACTTAAAACCAAAACCCCTGGATTGAAAATGCATGTTCCATTAATTTTTTTTAAATCCCCTGACTGATTACAGCCTCTCCCTGCCAGCATTAAATGGAAGGAAGGGAAGTGGAAAGAAAGACAAATAAGAGTGCAAGGAAGTTAAAACATAGAACACACACACACACACACACACACACACACACACACACACACACACACACACACACACACACACACACACACACACAAGCCCTTTTCATTTTCATCAGCGTGGCGCCTCGGGCCCCGGCTGCGTCTGGGATAAGTGATGGCGGTGGGCTTCCTGACGGCCCACGGAGGAGGCGCAGTAACGCCGGCCCCCCATTCTCTGGGAAGAGCGTGGGGCGGGGGGAGGAGAAGGGAGGGAGGGGGGGAGAAAATTAATAATTATCATCATGGATAACACCAACAGGGAGCAATTCATCATCGCTCCCCTTTCGCCCAGGCAGTGTGTCAGCGAGCTGCGTGGCCCGGCCAGATACTATTATACGACATGGGGGGGGGGGGCAGGGGGGGTTAAGGGGAGGGTAAGGAGGGAGGGGGAGGGAGAGAAGAGAGGGCTAATGCGCTTTTGATGGGGTTTATCCAGGCGTGGAGGCTTCAAGCACGACCACCTCCTCACAGGCGCGTTGTTGTGGATCCCCCCCAGAACCCCCCCCAGAACCGCCCCCCCCTCAGCCTGCTGCCACTCCGCTGAGGTGGAGCACAAATCGGACGCGGCTGCGGTTCACCTCCAGTCAGCGCTCCTCGCCGTTGGAACACACAAAACGACTGGACTGAAGCGGCGAGAGACGAGACGGTGGGACGCGTGGATTCGGGATTTAATATCGCTGCTCATTTGCCGACAAATGGTCATAAAAGCTTTTTCTGTGAGATTTGGGGAAACACAATCTGTGGCATCACAACAACGCGCATGTTCACCGGAAATCTGGCATCCACATTACCCACAATGCAATTTAACAGCACACAGTAGGGTAGGATGTATAGCACCTTTCAAGCAAAAAAAAAAAAAAAAACACCGCCATTTAAATATATTTCCAATCCCTCTTTTAAGCGCATTTCTCCTTCAGCTTCAAGGATGTCGTCATAAATCAGCATGTAGAACATTTGTCGATAGTCGACCGAGTCGGAATGTCTGTTCTGCTGAGAGTATTTCCATTAACATGCCCCCCATAATGTGCTAAAAATTGTCCTTGAAGTTGACGAGTGCCTGCCCCGACACTCAGAAGGCCACGCCAACAACCCCCCCCCCCCCCAAACACACACACACACACACACACAATTTAAATTAGATGAAAAGCAGGTTAGAGATGGATTGCAGGAACATTCTCCTCTGGAGTGCTGGAGTAGCTGCATCAGCAGTCAGAAACTTACTCCGTCCTGCAGCACCTTCAGCATAAAGCATCACTTTTTAACACCGGTAAATAAACAAATAATTCATGGAGCGCTGGGGACAAAACATAAGGCACGCTTATAGAAAGAGAGGATTTCCGCACGTACACGTTCGTCCCGTGTGAGGCATCGTGGACGGACTGCAGAGGCGGACACGAGGTGTGCAGGTCGCAGTGTGCACGTGAGACGTTAAAGGGAGGCGAGGAAAGGAGGAATTAAAAATAACAAAAGAAGAAAAGAGGATTCTTCTGGTGTGCAACCGGCGCAGACGCACGGGGGTTGCGCTGTTCATTTAATGCAAGGTTAGGCAGGCTGGGCTGATGAATGGACTGTCGACAGGAGAACAAAAGCAGGCGCTCCATCACAGGACGGGAGGCGCAGCAGCTCTCCCTCACTGGTTCCACTGGAGCACTGGTCCAGGAGCGGTTTACCCTTCACACGTCTCAACCCTAACTGCTACTGAGCCAGGACTGACTGCAGATCGGCATCTTTATGGGATCCTCGCACCGACTCCTGCAGGACAATGATCCTTCTGTGCATCCCGGGGCGACCACGGCGGGGGGGCAGCAGGCGAGCGGCTACAGTGTATTCAAGCCATACTTATAACGAGTTCAATAGCACGAATGAATGATCAATCCTACACATGAGCCACAGAGACTCGTGTAGGAGGAACGCTGCAGCATCTCGGCACAATCAGAATCATTGCAAGAAAGTGCAGGGAGACTAGTCTGTTTCTAAAAGCCAATGAAACCAAATTAAATAATCTGCAGCATGCGCTCCCATCATCTGTTTCGCTGCCGGACCACCGACACGACTGGACCCTAGATATAGAAAAATGGATGCTTTCAATTACAGCGCAGAAGAGAGAGGAAAAAAGCTAGAAGATGTTTACAAATCCCATTACCCTGCGAGCGGGGCCCAGATAATAAGCACCTATTGATTATCCATTAAACCGGACAGTGCAGTCACACTGCAGCACAACACAAAGCCGCTCCGACTCAACGGGGTTTCCCCCCCCACAGACGGATCACTCCTCCCGCCGCAGAGCGCCGCGGCCTGCAGGAGGGAGGCGGTTCTGTAGCCGGCCCGGGACAGCAGGGGAGTGATGGGGCTCCGGCTCAGCACCTCCCCAAATACGCTGGCGAAGCCGCGACGCTGCGTTGGAGGACACGCGATCCCATTTCGCGTCGCTGTCGTCGGTCAAAGAGATCGAAGGTTTGGGTCTTAAATGGGTCACAAAGACTTTTGTCTGTGGGTTAATTCACTGGCCTTAGTTACAGTGATGGGAATTGAAGTGTTCACTGGTTTAATGGCGTTCGAGTGGGATTTTTGATGTGGATGCGGGAAAACGTTGGGGGTGTTGTCGGTTAACAGGGTCGAATCATTTTTGGAAAACCCTAAAGTATATTTTAAAATGTTGTTTCAATATGTTCTGATTCCTAATTGTGGAGAAATGAAGTCATAATATTCAGGGCCTTCATGTTGTTTTAACCTTCAGCTGTGAAAGCGTGACCTAAACGTCTCTTGATGAGCTGGACAGTAAAGAAAAAGTGACGCGTGTCCCGTTCTTCCAGGAGCATTCAATGCCCTCGACTTCTGCGTTCAGGGAGGTGGGCTGCCATAAACCCCCCGCGGAGCAACTTTAGGGAATCAAACTGCCGCCCTTGTGATTAAAGGACGAGCCCGGCCACTTCGACGGGAATCTACAGGCAACAGAAACATGTTTTTAAGAAACGCTGCGACTAGTCCGAGGCTCCTTCGAGACAGGCGGCTCGCGATTGCGTTTTTGAGAGAGTGACAGGGCGAACGGGCTGCGAGCATCCACTATGTTGTGTGACATGTGTTGCAAAGCCACATTAGCCTCTCTGATTCAATCGGAAACTCTATTAAATATCAAACTGACAGACACACACTCTGGAAAACAGGGTCATAATCCATCAACGTGGGCTGACTGATGTCCCGGCTGGTCGTACCGCCTTGTTCCTTTCACACGGCGTCTGAGCAGCGATGCCACTGAATCCGCCACACTGGATCTTTAAATGTTGAGCGATTGGACTGAAAAACGAGGCGGAATGAGTTTTCTTACTGTGCATTCTGTGGTGGTTGTGATCTTCAGGCTGAATTCGGACGCAAACTCCAGGTCAGACAAGCAAACTCTGTTACAGTCGAACGTCTGTTGGAAGACAGAAATGATCACAGCAGTACGATGAATAAATGCAACACAAACTTTATCTCAGCCACGGGAAAAATGTTTGCGATTTTTCAAAATAGTTTCTAATTATTCCTATTTCAACAAATCAAAAATAACAGCAATTCGAGAGCAACACATTAACTCCAGGTAGCTTAATACAAGCCCATCATAATAATATACATTAAGATAAATCCCAAAACACTCAAATGAAACTTGCTGCAGGTGGAAGCATACACACTTTTATAAGCATTAAACATGTCATATATGGCAAAGTTAAAAAATCTTCAAGTTCAACTTCCTATTTGTTCTCACTGAGGAGAGAAAAAAGAACTCCTCTGTTTTGTAGGAATTTATAATTCCACGAAGGGGCTCTCAATTTTACGGAGTAGCAGCCAGCCTTAATGGAATGTAATTGGATCGTATCAACGGAAGGCAATAGATGAGAGTCCGTGTAATTTGGGCAGTGGGGCTGTCTATTTGTCACTGGAGGGGAGAAACTATCGATTAGAAGATTCAAATTCCATTATATCAAGCGCTCCTCCTCATCCATCACCCCCACAGAAGGGCGGAGGACATGCTACTTAGCAAGCGGGCCGGCCGGCGAGCAAACGCACCACGCGCGGGACAAGAGGGAGAGCGTCCCCAACGCAGAAAGATTCAGACGAGCCATCTGTGCCCGTGCAGGTCGCACTGTGTGTGTGTGTGTGTGTTGGTGTGTGTTCGTTATCTCTGTTGTGGGTGCGCTGCCCCGTCAGTGAACACCGCTCTACCCGCAGGGGGCTGAGAGTAATGAAGTTTCCTTAAGAGGAACTTAAACAAGGATTAGACAGATCAATCACCCGGTGCCACACACACACACACACACACACACACACACACACACACACACACACACACACACGCACACACACAACCTCTTGAGGGTCCTATCTTTTCCTCTCTCCACAGCTAACTGCTCTGATTCTCTCACCCCCCCCAAAAAAAAGCATCTGGCAGAAACATTTCATTAATTATTTAGAAAGTGATTTTGTTTATCATAATGCCGAGCTGTGATACGCGTGCATACGACTGGCAAATTCACCATTTGAAGGCAGGACGGATCCTTTCGCTCAGTTCTGCACAGTCAACCATTCGTACGCAGTTCAACAGAAGAGCGATTACTTCAGATTTCATCAGGTTGTTTCATTTCGATCATTGTTCCATTCTCAGATGCCTGAGGATGGAACAAGGTCCAGTGTTTTGTTTTTCCACACAAACAAAAGCAAATATTAGATACAGACTTAAAATGTTTTAATTTCCAGTCATTTCTTTATGACCCCTCATGGGGTCATTACAGGGTCAACGGATTCAGATGGCCCCCGAAAAGACGTCCCACTACTAATTTGACCTCCCGTTGAAAACACACACCGCATCACTAACGCGGCTCCGAAGCCGCCACACTGCAGGTCGAGTGTCGCGGTGAGTGACGCATGAGCGCGTTTACCTGTATGACTGCAGGCTCAGAGATCAGCGTGTCATCGCTCACCACCTCCACCACGGCCTCAGGCACCACAGCCTTCTTCATGCACCCCATGTTGAACCCGTACACGTCATCCCAGAATGCAATGTGCTCCTGGTGCTTCTGTGCGTCTCCCACTGCAGCCAGGCTGATGTTGCACAGGTCTGGATAGACTGCGGGGAGGAGAGAGGAGCGAAGGGGGAGTCAGGGACCGGAAACACAGACAAACAATAAGCATGAGGTCGGCCTCGAGGTCTTCAAATCTGATGGTGAAAACATTACCATGCATTGCCACGTTACTTAAACCACCTTCCCTACACTGCGATCACACGGGGAACCTTCGCGCAGCTCACGTCACCGACGGCGACAGAGCGCTTAATCAGTTTCCTTTGCTACGCCAGCAGCTCGTTAACGAGGCTTCGCTTCACCATTAAACCGCCTCGTCAAGAGGAACCAGATAAAAGAGGAAAGTGGAGGCCGAGTCAGAACAGCAGAAGGTGATGGACGCAGTCGCAAAACTTTACAAGTGGGCGTGGTCCGTGCGAGGGCGCCGCTTTAGGGAGGGACGGTTGTCTGGTTCTGAAACTGGGATCCATCTACCGGCCAGTGGTTAGAAACAAATGACTATTGTTACGTTTTTTTTAAATGATCTGAATCTTAAAATGCATTTAACGTCCAACAGAAACCCCTAATAAACGTATCGCAGCCTGTTGGAGGCTCGACTACGGCGAGGCCGCCTGCTCAGCAACGAGCGGATCCCTTTGGGAGTGAGTTTTCCACGACAGAAAAGATCATTAATCACGGGCAGTTTCTAGTCGCCCAAACTTCTACTCTGTGCCGAGACGAGCTTAATATCAACAAATCGAATGGCTTTAAAAACCATTCAACATATTTAATGAGAGAACGCCTTAACATCTTGGGGGTGTGGAGCGTTGCATCAATTCCATGAGGCTGCTGTAATGACTGTATCCATCACATGAACACAAAACACGCCTGATGGCCATTTTGTCCTACTTTCATACTTTATACACTAGATGGAAAAACAAAATATTACCATCTGTGATTGTGTGAGTGTGTCCCATGAGCACTGGGCTGACATAGCATAATAGCACTCTTGAAAGGTCCATTGTGTTGGATTTAGTGACATTTAGTGATGAGGTTGCAGGTTGTGCCCCCCCCCTTCTTCCAAGTTTGTTATCTGCTCATAAACGGCTCTGTAGATTCACTTGGAGTCCTTTGGAGGGTCTGAAGCTCGTGCCGGAGGCCGCAGCAGTGAGACACGTGGTTTCACCGCTGACAGCGTCTCCATCACATTAGAGAAATGACAGCTGCTGAAAAGGCCCTGGATGTATTTTGGACAAACAAGCTTCGGACCATTCTTTTTTTTTTAGCTGACTGAACCTGCAGCCTCACAAAAACTATTTTTCTTAGAAGGTGTCACTGGGGAACTACGATTCTAGCTTCATTTTTCAGTTTTGAAGACCGAGTCTAGGCAGCGATTATTGTCCCTCCTTGTATTACATACTGCAAAACTGTCTTTTGAATAAACATTACCCATGTCTCAAATGAGCATTGAACGTGAGCCGTAATGTCCTTTTTAATCGTGTTTTCACATCTGAATAGATTTCTTTGTATGGGTAATATGCTTGGTGATTAGGCCAGAGCAGAGATGCTCGTGGCCATTGGTAACCCTACTGTGAAGTAACATTAGCCAACTCCCAGGCCTTGGGCCTAAACTACAGTTTACAATACACTCATGAGGATGTATCAAAGGTACTTTAACATTCGACTTGCTGATACTGGTGGTGTAATCGAAGAATAGAAGTATAACAGGAGAGCAAGAAAGGTGTAACATCTGTTCATGGCGTCATGATAACTTCTAATGAGACTAGAATTTACAGGTTTTTGTTTCATTCATGTTGCTCTTTACATTTTGCAGTTTTTCCAAAACGGCATCGATCCATAATTTGATCCCATAATACTACAAAAGTCCAGCAAAATGTCTAAATCTTTCCACTCATTACATGAATGCCGCCATTTTCCCTTCAAAAGAACTTAATCTTTAGGGTTTAGGCCATAAAAGTGTTTTGTTTTGAAACAAACCCAATCCCTTGAGTCCAAGTGGATATTTGTGCCAAATTTGAAAAAATGTCTTTAAAACATTTCCGAGATATTGTGTTCACCAGAACGGCAGCGTTGCGGCTCACTGAGCAAAGCGCCCTCTCTGACTGACTGGACCACTAAGTATTACCCAGTGGTGGCAATATTGGTACAACATTGAATATTAGTATTGGTACAACATTGAATATTAGTATAGAACTATATAAATGTATATAAATAATTATTATGGATTCCATTTATATAAGCAAGACCTATAGCAGTTAGCAAAAGGGATAGCCTAGAAACAACAAGCGTTAGCTGGTTAGCAGAAGCTTTAGCGACGTAAAGCAAGAGCCGGACCGGATTCTATCGAGCGGCAGCAATGTTCAGAATTTGAACGTTTTCCATGAAAATATCCGTGAAAACATGAGGTTCACAAAATCGAGTCATATAGCACTTTTAAAAATAAGTAGAAGTAGAAGAAGAAAAGAGTCATTCATTCTGACCAGAGCAAAAACAAAAAAAATGTTTTATCGTTTTTAAACAATACGAGCGCATTTTATTCATTTCACCCGTTACGAGCGTCGGCCCGCAGTCACCTTCGGCCCGTCGGACCACGGAAGGTGAGAATGGATGGTGACGGATGAGTGACGGGCAACTCGTGTCATGATTACCCGCAGCCTGCTCGCGACCCTGTGAGTGTCACACATATGCACATGCACGCAGACGCACCATCGCTCACTTCGTTTTACTCCGATTACTGAACCGAGTGAGTAATTACGAGGGCCCACTAGGGGGGGGGGGGGGCTGCTGATGGGGGAGAATTGGGATAGGCCCGTCTGAGAAAAACGCTGAAATAGAAATGGAGACAGCGGGCTGCTGTGGTGTGGATGGAGAAAGAGGGAGGGGGGGCGGGGAGGGAGGGGGGGGGGGTACACAGGCGCCCCCAGATTCATGGCTTTGACATCTGCGTCCTTCTCGACTCGCTGCTCACAGCCCGTTTGTCATACACCCCCCCCACCCCACCCTTCCCTTGCTATCTCCATCTCCCCCATTGGTTGGCTGTGGAGGGGGGAACGACTGTGTGTGTGGAGGGGGGGAGGAGGGGGGGAGGAGGGGCACAGGACAAAACAGATTCCTGTCCCTGGCCGCTGTGCTGTGCCAGGCATGCAGGGACACATCGGAGAATGAAAGGGGGGGGGGGGGGGGGGGGGGGGAGTTGATGCGGTGGGGAGGGTGACGCACGCAGGCCCGGCCAACACACTCAGAATCGGAGGATAAACTACAGAAAAGAAGTTGATGGATCGAATGTGACACAGGGATCGCATTAGAATCACCGCTCCACGGATTTAAAGGCTTCGGAACTGGTCTGAATGCACTGAACTGCAGGAACGTTTGCTTCAATGCTGCCTGTGTACTTCTGAACAAAGCAACACAATAAAAACACCACCCCTCCGCCTGCCTCACTGTCTCCCTCACTAACAGATCGGTCTCTGCAGTCGGGGTCAGACGACGTGTGTGTGTGTGAGCTGAAAGCAGTGCGGTGGAACCGTTCCTTAGTAGGGTCACATTTGGCACTAGTCATTAAATCCGGTCAGTGGCATGAATGGGAAGAACCTGACACACACACACACACACACACACACACACACACACACACAATCTAAAGCAAATGGTCTAAGAAGGATGTTTTTATTTGGACTTTAAAATATACATCTAATTTATATACAGTGCATCTGGAAAGTATTCATAGCGCTTCACTTTTTCCACATTTTTTTATGTTACAGCCTCATTCCCAAATGGATTAAATTCATTATTATACTTATGTACATGTTATGTTTTCGTTTTCAAAAATTTGCAAAAAACTGTTTTCACTTTGTCATTATGGGTTGTTGTGTGTAGAATGTTGAGGAAAATAATGAATTTAATCAAAATGTGGAAAAAGTGAAGCGCTGTGAATACTTTCCGGATGCACTGTATATATGTATATATATATATTTTTTTTTTCTTTCATTTTGCAGTTTAATCCCGTTCTCTCTCACAGGTCTCCTTGCTTTTCTTATGTGCATTTGATTGTGACAGCGATGTTTTCTGCTTGTATTAACATGTGTATAATTTGACACACCCGGTGGGAAATACCAGAAAAGCTCTCCAATCACGTGTCCCTTGTAATAACCACAGTCTGCATGAGCAGACAGAGAAAACCTGACCTCAGTACTCAGAGTATCTATCCTTGTATGTACGTACTTCCATGCTTTAGGTGGAGAATTCCACCATAGCATTATGAATAGTAGTGAAACAGTCATTCAGCCTCACTCATGCACAAAAAACGTCATTATATCAAAGGCGTCCAAGGCGTGTGTTTCATCCGTCAGGGAAACGCGCTCAGAACGGAGTGCAGGGGTAACATGGCGAGTCAGTAAAAAAAGTGTTTCTTTTTGGATTCAGCTTGTGAAAGCCATTTGCAAAATGGGTTGCGTAGATATTGTGTGTATATTTGTGCACTGGTCAATTTGAAGTTGCCGCAAGTGGGTTTCGGAGTGTGTTGATGTTTTGAACAGAAGCTGTGACTCACCTGAGCCGCCGTCGGCCAGGTAGCGGTCTCTGGCGTACAGGACAGAGTCCAACATGGACTCGAACAGCAAGAAGTACCCCTAGAAAGAAAGGAAATACACATTACCATCCAAGCGAATGCAAGTTGACAAGCCAGTTGAAGGCGGGTCATAAATGTGTGCAGAGGAGAAGCCGACAGAACCGTCGGAGTATCCAATTATCTTTTAATTCGTGAACCTGAATTAGCAGTGACTGTGAATTGAGGGACTGTCCCACCTCCCACCCGTCCTCCAAAGGTTTGACCCCGGGTTGACCTCTCGTTCTGCCCTGGGAGACGGCACATTAACCGTGCTATTATTCCATCAATGCTGAGATTGAGTTTTGTCCACATCTTGTTGGCTTGAGTGGCAGCTACTGCTGACAAATGGCAAATACGCTTCCAACCAATGGGATAAACCCGAGGTGCAGCACGCAGTATTTATGTGCAGCGCGTTTGGGAGGGTGCAAACATATGGGGGGGGGGGGGGCATAGCTCCACCCGGGAAAAGGAGGTGGAGCAAAATCATAACATGTACATTTGTCCTGCAACCGATGACCCGCATCAGTTATTTCAACACTCCTTGAGGATGGAGCCATGAAGCCGGAAATGGCTCAATATGGATTTCTGGTGTAGTTCTGACATTGACATTCATTCTGGAATAAATCACAGTACATGATCACCAATTTATCCCTGATCAGACAATGTTTATTATTTTGTATTTCAGAATAGAGGAAACAAGAGGTTGTGATAACACACCCAGCTAACATCTCAGATCGAGGAGACTCTTAAGAAGTCTACAATCATTCAGATCCCAGTAGTTGGTCTTCTGTGCAAATCTGTTCTCACCTTTAACTGAAATCGTGCTGCAAATGTCTCCTGTCGCCAGTATGAAGTCTTAAGGGGAATCATTAGTATTTGGGGATTTTCTTGGCGAAAATTGTCCCGTCTTCCGGTGTGTAAAGGTCTTGAACTGGGGAAAAGTAAGAAAACGGAATGTCCCGAGATATGTTTGAGATTCCAGTGACCCACTTTATCTTCAGTTAAGGGACGAAGGGACAAGGAGAGGTGAGGGCCAGGACAAAAGATAAAGATTAAATGAGGGGGGGGGTATGATTAAGGGTGAGTAGAGGAGAGAGGAATCACGAAACCGAGTGATGTAGGGAGGACGCAGAATAGTAATCCCCCGAGATAAGAAGCTTATTATTCAAATAAAGACAACCTCTCATTGGGGAGAGGAGAGGCCGCGGCCGACGAGCGAGGGGAAACAGGCCTGATTTATAACCAACTCCTGATTCTTCACCATCTCTGTTATGGGCCCGAGCTGATAACGATGACAGCGATGGGGCCGATATAACAATGTAGCCGCGAGGGGACGGTGGGAAGCGTTCTCTCCGTCCGTCTACAGCGGTCCCAAACCTCAGCCGGGTGGGCCGCTCGGGCCGTCGTCCTTAGCGGCCCGAGCGGGTCGTTTTTTAAAAGATCCCTCACAAGGAGAACACCGGCCTCGTAATTTAGATCCCAATTTCACGGCCCAGCGCTTCCCTCCAAGGGAAGAGGATACGAGAGAGAGAGGGAGAGAGAGATGCCCGAGCTGCACCTCACATTTACTGTCAGCAACGCTCACCACCCCCCCTTTTTTTAAATTAACCTGCAATGGTAATTACCCAAAACACACTCCGTGCCAGTGGAACGGGAGGCCTGGAACCGAAGCAAAAGCACTGAAGTTTGTCCAGAACACCTCATACTTCTACCATGACTTAAAAGAATGTAAAGCTCTGCGGTGACACACTAATCATTGTCTTCAGCCTTCAGGCCGGTCAGTGCTGATGTTCTAATCACTGAGGGGCCACTGAGCGCCGATGTAACGGCCCTCACAGTCCCAGCAGACTCCCACCGACAGCGCGTTAATTAAAAGTACAAGTTTTAAAGATTATTCACGTAGAGATCCGTCACATTCAGCTACATGCCGTGGGGGGGAAGTGCAGAGATGAGTAAGCGCTTTACATTTAAATCCCTTCACGTCGCTGTCTGACCGGTGACGTTTGGTAAAGCAAACACATCCGGAACAAATACAAGGTATTCATTATAGGATAAGTGCGCATCATATTTCAAAAGCTCCATGTAGTGAAATGAGCTTCAACCATTTGCTGTCGACGTATTTGTTGATTGTCAGTAAATAAATGAAAAAGTAATCGACCCAGTAAGGACTGTGTGAGCTTCAAGACTTCAGCGCTCCTACTCTCTGTTATCTCAATTTATTTTTTATCTTTTCCTCAACAAAAAAAGACCTCAACAGCAGACGGCTTGGTGGATGAATTTGCCGTTGAAGGCGGCGCACTCCGCGGTGGAAGGTGGAACTCGGGCTTCTGTGTGAGGAGGCAGCTCTGCAGTGTAGTCTGTGCATTCCCATAAAAGAGACTAATGAAACCCTAATGAGAACGGAATGGAGCAGCTTATACACATTAACAAAATTTGCATATAAAACACATTCCCCGAGTTGGCCACCACACACACACACACACTCTATATATATATATATGCACCAACACACACAGCAAATTCACTTTTACAGCTGTGTTATTTACGTCTGGAATTATGAAGTTAACTTCACACAAATCCTATTAAGTTTGAGTTGAACTTTACAGAACTCGATCACATCTGCTGCACTGGTTTCCTGTCTTTGCTCCCTGGGGGGGGCACTTACAGATCTCATGTGCATCGACCAACGGGAGACCCAGAGGCTGTCAATCACAGCGGCCAGGGGGGGGGGGGCGTTTGGGGATAAAACCTGAGTCAGCAGTCTATGCTTTTCCTCCTCCTCTCACGCCGCGTTCAACATACGTAACCTCCTCAATTACTGCTGATCGCCATCGCCTCCGGTCCCAGCGGGGTCAGGGCAAAAAAAATAAAATAAAAGGAGGCGGCGTGTGTTTTTTGGTGAGCACTTCCACGCGCCGCTGGACGCCGAAGGCGCCGCCTCTTCGTCGACATGACTCCTCTATGCTGGTTCATGGTCAGGCGACTCCAAATTAGCATATATACATATTACACACAGTACATTGCGGCGAGGTTCCAATAACGGCCTCATTTACATTTAAAGGCATGCGAAGGAGCGATAGAGGCGAAAGAATGCATAAAAGTAATTTGCAGTACGGCTACAAGGTTATTACAAGCGTTGAGGACATTATGTGCTTAAAACATACCGAGATAAGATCCATATTCAGGAAAAGATGTCAACCGTGCATGGAAAAGATTTTAAAAATTTAATTAGAAATTATATTTTGTCCAATTACACGCTACCAAAATGTTCCTCAATTGGCAGATTTCAAACCTTCAATAAGAGCAGTAAGTTACTCATCATGTCTTCATTCATTAGTATTTAGATAAAGAGCACGGCCTAATTAAAAGTCCTGTTGGCTTTCGAAGGCGTTTGTGTGGCTGTGATGAGGACGCTGCAGGTCAGATAATGACGACGTGATATTGAATACAGGAATCCATCATTGGATTTAGGGTTTTAGATTTTGGGAAAGGGCACCTTGACACGAAAACTCTTTTAGTTTTCAGGTCAAAGTCAGCAGCGTCACAAAACAACGCCTGCCTCTGTGAAATAATACGTTATGGCTTTGGATTGACAGGTACCCAATAAAAGCCCTAATATACTCGTATTGGCCGGTGTACTTGTCGAAGCATTCACTAACCGTTGTGAGATCCATCATCTCGAGGGAACACAGAGACCATTTCTCCCCACAAAAAACAATGTCGACGGCTCGGGATTATGGTTTGGGATTTACGAGGGTGTCTGAGGGATATTTCAGGTTGTCGAGTTCATGTTCTGCATGTACAATTGTTATTCAAACCAGGCAGCAGTGGCTCTTTTCCTTCGCCGTGTGGCCCACGCGAGTGAAATGCAACATTGCATTTTAGAGACACACAGTGTGTGATTTTGCACTGAATTGTAGTGCGTTTGCTTCACCAGGCGCGTCGGGCGAAAGACAAGAGGAAACGAGTCGCTCTGACTCTTTGAGGATCGTCGCCTTCATGAACAGCTTGAGATGGATGATTGTTACCCAGGCAACCCAACTGAAACACGAAAACAAGATTATCCTCTTTTCATTCTTCTATCAATACATTAAATTGCGTTGTGTCACCAGACACAATCACAGATGTCATCATGCGTTCGTATAAAACTCTAGACTGCTAGAGCCGCCTCTCTCTCCTCTGTCCTCATCCTTCTGGACCTCTCTGCTGCATTTGACACGGTCAACCACCAGATCCTTATTTCCTCCCTTCAAGAACTTGGTGTCACAGGCTCTGCTCTCTCCCTTCTCTCGTCCTACCTCGATGGCCGCACCTACCGGGTAACCTGGCGAGGATCTGTGTCGGAACCGTGTCCTCTTACTACTGGAGTTCCTCAGGGTTCCGTGCTGGGTCCCCTCCTGTTTTCGCTTTACACCAACTCTCTTGGCGCTGTCATTCGCTCGCATGGCTTCTCTTACCACAGCTATGCCGATGACACCCAACTAATTCTCTCCTTCCCTCGCTCGGACACCCAGGTGGCGGCTCGGATCTCTGCCTGTCTGACTGACATCTCTCAGTGGATGTCCGCCCACCATCTGAAAATCAACCCCGACAAGACTGAACTACTTCTCTTTCCCGGAAAAGATTCGCTTACCCAGGACCTGACAGTCAACTTTGGAAACTCTGTGCTAACGCCCACTTCGACTGCTAAGAACCTCGGCGTCACACTCGACAACCAACTCTCCCTGACTCCCAACATCACTGCGACAACGCGATCCTGTAGATACACGCTCTACAACATCAGGAGAATACGTCCCCTTCTCACTCAGAAGGCAGCACAGGTACTGATTCAGGCTCTTGTCATCTCCCGCCTGGACTACTGCAACTCCCTCCTGGCAGGTCTCCCTGCCACCGCCATTCGACCTCTGCAGCTCATTCAGAATGCAGCAGCTCGACTGGTCTTCAACCTTCCGAAATTCTCCCACACTACTCCACTCCTCCGCTCTCTTCACTGGCTACCGGTGGCCGCCCGCATCCAGTTCAAAACACTGGTGCTCACGTACCATGCTGTGAATGGATCGGGTCCAGCTTACATCCAGGACATGGTCAAACCCTACATCCCAACCCGCACTCTCCGCTCTGCATCTGCAAAACTACTCGTCCCTCCCTCACTGAGAGCAAAACACTCGACTAGGTCTCGACTCTTCGCTGTCCTTGCGCCGAAATAGTGGAACGCGCTCTCTGAAGACATCAGGACCGCAGAGAGCCTTCACATCTTCCGCCGCAAACTAAAGACACACCTCTTCAGACTCTACCTCGACTAAAGACTAACAAATTGCAGCACTTAAATTGTACTTGTGACGTCACTCATCTATAGCAAATTGTAAATTCGCTTATTTGAGGAAATTGCACTTTCTTGTTTCTTGTTCTCCTGAGTTTGTACCCTATGGTTGAATGCACTTATTGTACGTCGCTTTGGATAAAAGCGTCAGCTAAATGACATGTAATGTAATGTAATGTAATGTATAACCGACACAGCGACGGAAGATGAGGTTGCCAAGTTTCTTCATCCTAGATGGATTCACAGAATTTTAACATTTAAGAAATACGCTCGGTGTAAACACAGCCAATGACTTTTTGGGGTGTGAGTACATCTGTTTAGCAATATACTCTAGAGTTTTGGTACGCAGGTACCTGGCCGAAAACCTCTTCCCGAGTCTCACAAACACTGTGTGTGTGTGCGTGTGTGTGTGTGTGAGAGACTGATAGTCAGTCAGACTGAAGGACAGGATGACTGATGACTATCGCCGTCTTCTCCGACAGTTGAGTCTCCCGTCACAGATAATGAGGCTAAAGAGGACGAGCTGCCATTAATTTCTACCACACACAAGTATCTGTTTACTACATGTTTGTGTGTGTGCGCCATAGTTACATGTTTTGTAGTCAAGCAATGTTTTACCTCAAGGTTGAATATCAGAAGCACGGGGGGAAAAAAAAAAAGAAGAAATTCTGCCAAAGAAGTTCAACGGAGCTCTTTGACGAGCCTCTTGTTCAGGGTTCTTCGCACATTTGAATGAAACACTGTTGCTAAAAAAAAAACACTTCGATATTCTCGGAGAGTTCCTCCAAGGTGAGTTGGTGCACGACTCCAAAGGTTCAGAGGCAGCAGCCTTCGTCTCTGAGCACAAACTGTTATCAACGCGATATATCCGATGCAGATTCAGCATCCACAGTTGACGACTATTTGGTAGGAAAAGTCAGTCTTGATCAGTCATTTGCTTCTTAATGTGTTGGCAGACGATTTTAAACTGGGGCCAAACAGCAGAATCAGAGAAAGGCTTTGGCCCAATGTAACATTGTGCCACAGACACTGAAGTATAAACAGTTGGGTGGATTTGTACTACAGTATGTGGGACTTAAATACAAAAACTTGGTTTCAAGACTGTTTTTTTTACATTCAAATGGGGTTTGAAAACAATCAGATGATGCAAATTTGGGTCGCTGTGAAGAAGTGCCATAGTACTTTGCTACGGACCTGAACAGTGACTGTAAGACCTCGTGTACTTAATGAAGCCAATCATTTCAGGCTCGAGCTCACGACGCCGTTTCTATAATTATGTAACTAAAGTTGGTTATTAAGCACCATCGAGCCGGCAGGCCCATCACCTGTGATTGATCTTGGAGTGACAGTCTTTATTTGGCCTTCGGAGGACTCAGCGCCCCCCACCCCCCTCCTCTCCCCCTATTATCTGCTCTGGACTGTTTGTTCTTTTTGTGTGCTGAGAAAGAGAACCGATCAATGTGGTGAGTTATGAAATGACAGCGGCGCTGCCAGAGGCCGTCTCTCAAACGCTGCCACAACAGACAGACACTCATTTGGCCCCTTTTCATCCACTCCCACCGCCACAGACATCCATCAGCCGTCTGCCCCTCAGCCCGGTGACCACGGCCCGTCCGCCCGCGCCGCGCTCCACCGACACCACCCTTCCCCCTTGTGAACGTATTCATGCCACAACTTGCAGGGCAGTGGATGGCGTTTGTATGTAGACGTGGAATTAGTTTGGTTGTATGTTAAACCGTGAGATATTCTTACGAACTGAGAGGGGAAATAATCGTGAATAGATTGTGGAGCGTTATACTACGTCCGCCATCCCACCCAACAGCCTCTCATTCTGCCCCACAGTTATTTACTTATTTTTTTAAATTACATGCCGCGTGTGTTCAGTCTCTGTGGACGTAATACCTTTTCCAGAAAGACCCAGGCATTAGTCAGTGACTACTACATTAGACTACTTTCTGGGCCTGTGGAACATTTTCAATCACACGTGACGGCAGATGAAGTTTTTTGGGTTGCTTTTTTTAAAAGGAGTGATGCTTTTCTTTCCCCCGCAGTAAGCCCAGCTCACCCTCTCTGTCTCTCTCTCCCCCTTTGTAGACACAGAGAGAGAGAAATGCATTCTACAGATTTCAGATTAATTACATTGTTCAGTGACAACAAACAAGGCGGTGTAATGCAACTACAGCGGCTCTGCAAAATGTTCTGTTTTCAGTTCTGATCTGCCGGTTGATTTACGCGCCACACCCTCCCCTCAAAGCGTTTCTGTTCCGTTCGCCAATCCAATATTCCTTCAGGAATTCAATACAAAGCCAGAACCTTCTGTGCACACAAGAAATACTGGATGCACTTCCATTCTTAGTAACGAAATCCCCTCGTGCGCATCCCTCCCGTTGATTTGGCAATTCTCTGTTGGAGGCCTCTGCAAGCCTCAACAATCAGTGTGCATGCGTGAGCGTGTGTGTGTGTGTGTGTGTGTGTGCGCTTTGAACAAGGTCTGATTGGATGCTGGAATTCCTTGACTACTAATGTCTACAGTTGAAACAGGACCTTTATTACAGGGAGGGACTAAAGTATAAACCGAAGACTTTTAAGTCCTTAGGATATCAGTCCTGGTGGATGTAAAGACACCCGTAGTTACTGTGGTGATACATTGAAAGGCATCAAACACTGATTGGAAAGTTCTTCCCAGAGCAACCGTCTTTACAGAGCGATAGTAGTGTTTTAACATAAAGTTAATAATGGGACGTTTGAATGAATTTCAGGCTGCAGCGTCTTCTCATTCGGACGCTGTTCTTTTGTAACCTTTGTGCTCTGATGCGGCTGTGAGAGAACTAACAGTAAACTGATGCCAAGATTATTTCCAGACTATTTAGAGAGAGAGAAACAAAAAAGGATTCTCTGATGATCAACATTTGACCTAATTATTATTACTGCAAAACACATTTAAAAGACAATTTTTAAATAAAAAAAGGTTATTAGATTTTATATATATATATATATATATAAGATTTTATAACATTTTATTCATTACATTGAAACTAAATTAAACAATTCTTCATGTATTTAATTGAAATTAAATAAATTACTGTGAAGTGAATTGTTATATGGGATTGATATGACTATAAAACCATGTGAACTACATAATCTCCAGAATGTTCCCCCGGTAATAAGACACTACGTGGCTATAAAACAAAACTATTGAAGTTTAATACCATCCGAAGCCAGTTACTCGGGCCGGAAAGTCTGCTCCTCTGACAACTGTCATTTTTCCATTTTATACAGGCAGATCGGAGCGCCGCTTTTCAAGTTCCGGGCCACTCTGAGAAACGTCCGCCGTCGGCGGCGTGATGAGAAGTGACTGGAGGATTCTCGGATTTATTAGCGCCCTGTGAGCCGGTGTCACCGGAGATTACGCCCCCTATCCCTCACCGACACGTCAAGCACCCAATTTCAATTTCCCCGGCGAGAGCATGGGAAGGCGCTGGCTGGCGACCCCTGCTCGTGACCCTGGGTTTCACGATGGATGGGGGAAGGTGGGGGAGGAGGGGAGGAGGGGGGGGACAGATCCGCGATGCTCATGAATTAGGTATGACTTCAGCGGTACGTTCAACTTTGGCCGTCCCGCCTGTATCGCCGCTGAGAATCTCCCTGATAAATGGGCGTCCAGGGGAGGAGAGACTGCTCCTCATCGTTAGCTATTCGGGAGGAGCTCATGGTCGAGTTCAGCCCCCGTTTAAGGCATGTTTAAAAAAATAAAAAAATACTGGGATTCTGCTCGCTCATTGGCCGGTGAAGAACCAATCAGAGATTAAACCGAGCAAATACAGTTTGGGTTTTTGAATGCACGTGTTACAAAAAGCTCCCAACTAAAAGCAGTCAGTGACTATTTGACTTGACGCAATGTAAAGAAACAGCCTGTGCACTGACCATCCACTCTGAGATGATGATGTCCACCGTCTCCACCGGGAGCTTGATGTCTTCTATGCGGCCTTTGATCAGAGTGATCTTGTCCTCCAACTGGTTGGACCTGTGGGAGACACGCAAGAGTCAGAGGACCTTCGGAGAACGACTCGCCGATACCTGGAACCCGAGACCCCGATGGTTGGACAGTTGGCTTGTATCAATTACCCCCGTGGATCAGTCAATGATGTGGACACTGTAAAGGCCTTTCTGTCACGATACAGACTGAAACAGTCACCCGCTCAGACGATTTAATTATCCACTCTCCTGTTCGCTCCACCTTGAACTGCGTCTAGCTTCATGCTGAATGCTGCATTATGGTCATGAGATGGTGCTACACAGCAGGTAGCGTTCAGTAACAGTGACGCTGTGGGCCGAGGAAAAGAAAAGAAGAAGAAGAAGCCGAAGGAACAAATTAAAAGTCGATGTCGCAGACATCTGAAACGGCAAAGCATTTCCATGCAAACTTCTAGCATATTATATTATATTTGCAGTCTTCACTGTGTCATCGTGGTGTAGGGAGGGTGGTGCTGCAGAGGTGTCAGGCTCATGTAGGGACTGTAAGCTGGGTGCTGCTGTTTAAATGATCCCTCCTTTCAGACCGGCCAGTCCGGTTATCAATCTCTGTGAATATTCCATTATCGCGACAGCTAATGTTACCGAGGACAGAACGATTACTCACAGCGGCCCAGAGTGCATTTCTGTGGCAGCGATCCTTATCTTGAACTGTCTCTCCCCTCTCTGCTGCCGCTGCTAGCGCTGCTATCGCCGCCTCACAGGATCCAACAGACCCCCGTACCCCCCCCCACCCCCCTCCACCACCAACCTCCTACACCTTTCACAAGAGGGAAACACTGTAATCTCATTATTGGGGTAATTTAGAGGACAATGTCAGGACTCTGGGGAGAGAGTCAGTATCCGTGTGGCTTTGTAGTGGTGTGTGTGTGTGTGTGTGTGTGTGTGTGTGGGAGAGAAGCCCTTTCCGTACAGCGTGTAACAAGGTGGGAATATTGTGCCGTTATTCCACTTTGCAGTTTGTTCTGAAACATGGAATTTGGGGACAGCGTTGTTTTGCCGTTTAGCAGTCAGCAGAGTCATTAAAAGAGCTGAATCGCCATCTGTGAAACAGCCAGCGTGGAGGGACAACACACACACACACACACACACACACACACACACACGGACATGTTACACTTTTCGCTGCCTAAAGTTACACACTGTGGCAGAATCATGTCGTTGTGTTTCGGTTCAGTGTAAAAAAAAACAACGTTATTTTGATGGCAGTATTTTGGAATTTCTGTGCAAAAGGAGCACGAAACACAGAGAGAGAGAGAGGTTGTACATTTTATCCTAAGAAACCAATGTTCTTAAATAATTGCTTCCTTTGGAAGTTGGATCATGAAGAAAAACAATCTAATTCGTATGTTGTTAAAGATTCAGGCCTTTATGGTCTTAACTCATTGAAAAGGGCTACTGATAACGAATAGATCCACATACGCACACAAACGTGTTCCGGCATCAGGATGACATAGAAAATATAAAAGTACTGTGTGCCTCAGTGCATGTCAGCTAATAAGACTTAAGAAGGAACCGCTACCTCAGTGAGAAAAATCAGCATCATGACAAGATTGTTCAATTTGCAGCCATTTGTGTTATAGAGAATTTGGGATAATGATCAGAACCGGCAGCACACGCTGAACCTTCCGTGCACCCGTGGGTGCCTGTTCCTGACCCGCATTCTTTGAGCAAAGCTGGCTGAGGAACATATAGATTAATGTCATTATGACGTATGTAAAATGTGCTTCCACTTTGTTCTCACAATCCAAAGCGTGCAATTGGGTAATCCATCAATTGCAGCCATTTAAAAAGAAGAAAATTATATATATATATATATATATATATATATATATTTGGACACTATCCATTAAGGAAGCGACTGTGAAGGAGGGAAGTCACATCGGGCTTTTCATTTAAACTTCGGCGACGGCGTGGAGACGGGAGATGGATGCTCGCGCCCGACCAACAGGAGCCACTTTAATTACAATCCTCATATTAACATCCAAAAGAAGTGCAGACACAAAAAAAGACACACACACACCAAAGGAAGAGCTTAGGGATCGCAACCAAAGCGGACAGCGGGTGCAAAGGGAGCCACGGGCGAGATGAGTGTGTGTGAGCGTGTAGGAGAGGAGGGAGGGGTTACGCGTCTTTTTTTATATAGCCGAAACCTCACCGCTGGCGAACCTGCGACGCAGCCGGCCTGCCAACGCACTCTCCGACAGCGAGTCAGTGGGCTGTAAAATTAAAACGTCCCTTCCCGTCAGCAAACCCCGTGGTTTTGCTTACACTGCACTCTCTTACGTAACGGTAATAATAGCGGCCATGATGGGCCCCGACTCAAAAAATGCATTTTAGAGGCGGGCGGGTGATGGAGGACGGGGCTGCAGGGAGACGTGGGGACGGTGGAGGTAAATGACTCCGCTGCGGAGAGGCGGCTGCTGGAAAACTGGAAACACACAACACCTGAAATTGGACTGAGGGTTGTATTAAAAGGTACCAGCAGTGTGTGTGTGTGTGTGTGTGTGTGTGTGTGTGTGTGTGTGAGAGAGACTGCATGCAGGCCTCGGACCGAAGCCCCTGCAGAGGAGCAGAGGGGAACGTGTCAGACCGCGGCCGTTAAATGAAATGCATCACGGCCACACGACTGACAGCAGCTCTCTCGAAGTCAACCAGCTGCAGCAAATAGAAAAAGGTGGCTAGAGGTCACACACGGACCTCTGCTCCCACAATCCTCTGCTGCACTCAAAGAGGAAACGCCGCCCCCGTACATTCCTATAAAAGGTGCTCAGTTCATACTACAGCTAGGGAGCTAATCTGCTGCCACTGCTGTAAGCGACGTACACAACACTCGTTATCCATCCATACATTTAGGCGAAGGTGTGTCAAACCTGACGATGTCCATGGCCTGGTAGATGATTTCCGATTGGTCGACGGCGATGACCTGCTTGGCCCCGGCTCTGGCTGCAAACATGGACAGTATGCCAGTCCCGCAGCCCACATCGAGCACCACCTGCAGGGGGGGGGGGGGGGGGGTAGAGGATCAGGAAATTATTACTGTGGAAAGAATCGCTCAATAAAGAGCACTTCAATTGATCTTTGCAAGGATGAAATGGCCCAGACCTTTCTGTTGGCTCTGAGTGAACCAGGTCAGAATTTGACACATTTCGCTCACTTGTTCTTTGTTTATAAGTATAAAGAAATGTATACTACAAGAAATGTGGTCACCAATGTCAACACAGCTTCTGATGTTAGAGGCGATCTGGCTGTGAATCTTACAATGTTTCTGTATTTTCAGGAGGAGCTGCAACACTTACATGTGCACATGCTGTAAAGCACAATATGCAGCACTTATATTTTAGAGCACTCGCCTTATTCATTTGCATTATGAACATATGAATGAGGAGAACTATTGGAACATCCAAGGCTTTTAGCACGCTTTCTTCTGCACGTCAGACGCTTCCCAAGGTACCACCCACCCCCCATTTCAGTCTCCAATAGGTCGGCCACAGTTCATTTGTTCATCTTCAACTGGCTTTAAGCGGCCGAGCCACAGCTGTCGTGAATACATGGCACCTACGTGGTCTCTGTTTAGAACGACTCAGGCGGCCTGTTGGTTCACAGACACAACTCGCCTCCTCCGTCTCGCTGGCCTCTCGCTGCCCTCTCGCCCTCACCGCGCCCTGGATTTGTCTCCGTACAGCACTTCCTGTAGAAGGTGACACTTCCCTCTGCGGAACCCTGTGACGGGGATAATGTACGTTCCCATCAACAGAGCCAGCAGCCTCATCCCATCCAACCAGCAGCGATATAATGGATGGTCATGATCCAGGCTACTGCTTTCTGCAGGGGGACGAGTGGGGGCCAGTTGGGGAGGGGGGGCGGAGGGGGTGCATGTGTGTGTTATCAGCACTCTGCAGTCGACATCCAAGGCGCTAATAAAGCCACGGCGTGTTTTAAATCAGACAACGCCGCCTTATTAATGTCTTTCCCGCAGAGCGCCCCCGCCTCTTTTCTGTTAACGAGCTTTGGACTGTGCATTAAACCGGCTCCCCTCCAAATACGCCACACACACACACACACACACACACACACACACACACACACACACACACACACACACACACACACACACACACACACACACACACACACACACACACACACACACACACACACACACACACACACACACACACACACACACACACACTTTGGCTCACCTTGTCTCTGAACGCGTCGGGGTTGCGGTACATGAAGTCGCGGTAGCTCTCCGTGCGCACTTTATCCTGCGGAGAGAATCAGGGATCAAACTTGGGTTTTTTTTGTTGAACCTTTTTGTATTTTACTGTCCGACGAACCCAAATTGTGTATCAATGTCTGAGTGTATGTATGAGTTTAAAGAAAAATGGAATCCCTCAAAAGAGACAGTAAAACGTGTGGCCAATGATTTACTGCAGGGCCTCAAAAAGGTTCAGGGCCTTTTGAAGATTTGCGTTCCTCTAGTTCTGCGAATTGTATCTTGCGATATACAGAGAGCGTAAAGCTTCTGCTACACAGATAACAGCAGATCCAAACAGAGGGAGCGATTCTTGGTATTTACAGAGCAAATCTACGGAATTAATACAACTGGGAGGGACCTTGGAATGTGTAGTGGGACCTCTGGTCGGGATTGGCTGATTAAGCTGCCAATCAAATGTGCCCACAAACACCAAGCAACTCCCCTGTGGAGGAAAAGCGACAGCAGCTCCTGAAATGAGAGCAACATGCCCGGTGCAAGACGAGGAGGCTCTTCACCCGGTTTCCTAATACACACATATTATATTATTATATATAAAGAGACCGTGTTCATTCCAATTCAGAGTGGCAAAGATTGATTGATTTGTCATCCATCACTACTTTTGATAATAAGTAATTGGTTATTTTTTCAAAGAAAAAATAATCTGACAGTTTCGGATGCAGTTACACAAACGGAATTTCAAACTGAAAGACCAAACTGATATGTGTTTTAAACTCAAAGTTAGGTCTTTAACAAGCTAAATGAAGCCGATTTTCACAATAAGGGACATTGTGACATCTCTGGTGTCACACAGACTGGTGTTCATTTTTTATTATTACAGCAGGAACTAATTAAAAGTGGATTGATTTTAAACGGAACTGACGTACGTTTGACTGAGGACACTCAGGAAGACGGTTCCTAAAACGCACGTCATAGATGATGTGCTTCCCGGCGACCTGTGAAAGAGTTGAACACTTTCTACCGCAAAGCCCCCCCCCTCTCTCACGTGTTCCTTCCCCCTCCTGCGGCTCTGATTCAAGTCCAGGCGCAAATGACGCAAAACTTAACACCAATCAGAAGAGACAACGGGAATATGTCTAAGTACTGCGGTAAGTAAAGCAGGAAGGGAGGAGATAGAAACAGAGGCACACACACACACACAGAAGCCCCCCCCTCCCTCTGCTGACACTTCCAGGTTGCAGCACTTGAGCAGCGTCAGAATTTATCTCCGCGCCCGCCATGCAACCGCAATGCCGGCGTCTCACATGAGAGCTCGCCGCTTATTGCTGGTTTATCACTTCTGAGGGATCCTCTCGTCCTCAGTGCCAACGTGTGCACAAAAACGATGATTTCACGGGCTGCGTGGAAACGTTTCAGCAAAGACGTACGCTGATGAACCCCCTTTTTTTTTTTTTTTAGCTCTGCAGAGGCCCGCAGCGCGAGTGTGTGCGCGCGTGTGTGTGCACAAGTCGCACCTTCAGCATCTCCTCGTGGATGCCGTAGTGGCCGTAGGAGCCAAAGTAGGCCTCGTCCTCGTCCTCTCGGAGCTCGGCCACCGAGCCCAGGTTGCCAGCTTTGCCCATCCCGGTGTTCAGAACCAGGCCCTGGGCCAGAAGCCTGAGAGGAGAACACGTGCGTTTAACTTCTCTTATGAGGACAAAAGGGAGCACAGACCACCTTCATGCAGGACGTAGCAGTAAATGGAGAAGATAGGAGGCATTAATCTTGCTAACTCTCTTACAACCCCCACCAACCTCACTCTTTCTGTAATTTTCCCTTATTGCCCCCTCCCGCCCCCCCTGTTGCTACCCCCCCATCCCTCTCCTCACTTTAACCTCCATGCGGCAGTGGAATTTTCCCTTCCCTTTCTATATCCTTCCCCCAAACTTCTACAAGTTACTCCAGTTCATGTTGCTGCAATAATGGGTTGACTGTGTCCCCCTGCTGGCCTCAGGAGGGTAGTGCAGAAGTGGAGCAAGACACAGAGTACGGCGCAACTGCTCAATAACGTGGAAAACTGGGCAATCAGATCCACCCAGGATTTACTTCAAATGAACTCTACAAGTGTATTGCACATAGTTGTTATAAAGCAAAAGTTAAAAGAATGGAGAAAGATCTGACTTGAGTTTGTGCAGGTCGTCCATGGCTCTGGTCAGCGCCTCCTCCGAACTACGGGCCCGGTCCTCAGCGGCTTGGGCCCTCCGCTGCAGTGCATCATGGGACTCGGCCCCAGACGACGGGCCCGTCCACAGGCTTGAGTCCTCACAAAGCTCCTCTGGGTCTGGCAAAAAACATAGTAGGGGGCAGACAGAGATGTATAAAGTCAAAGGCTCAACACAGTGACTAGGACAGTTTAAATGAAAAAAGACAAAAAAATGGTGTATATAGAATCAGTGTATATTCATGCCCTGCATGTTTTGTATTTTGAATATATGAAACCTTTTCTCTAAAAGGGACAATACAAATGAGATATCTATTCAGGACAGACCATCTTGTGAAAGCAATAACTCCCTGCAAGAAATGGGTGCTTCTTTCGGGGGAAAAAAGTTCACTGCAGAGGCGGCACAGAGCCTGAATATCCGTCACTCCAGTGGAGCGCTCTGCACCGACACAGATTACTAAACCTGCTCTTCCTCCGAGGCATTTTGAGACCCGAAGCACTGACTGCAGTGACTGAAGAAAAACAGTAAGCTCCTTAGAAACATCTTCAAAAAGTCACAGCGAAACATCTTTTGAACTGTGCAAAGGATTATGTGAGGATACGAGATGAAAAATTCGCCACACAACCACAACCAGCACTTTTTGTGAGTACAACCGGGGGCAACGCCGTCGTTTGTTGTCCGAACTGGTTTAATACGTGCCAGTTCCACAACATCTATGAACTGGTTTTGAGAATATTTAAAAAATCTCATGAGTCAGTGAAACTGCAGGCAATGACTAAAAGGAGTTGTTGTATGTGATCAAATAAAAACCTCATAAGAAACGGGGTTGTTTTGGAGGTTTGTGTTGCAGAGCATTGTCGTTGCGTGGTAATTGTGCAAGTGGCCTCTGTGATGAGTGTGCAAAGCGTGTAGAGCCTAGCTGGCGATCATGGAGGCCGTACTGCTTGTTGAGTGCAAGTCAGACTTCAGCGTAATACTGGAGCACCATGTTGGGGGGTGGGGGTCCTCCAGCTGGGCACTGGGTATTTTGCACACGGCCCCGTACCGGTCTGCAGCAGGGGGTCGTCCTGCAGGACCGGTCGCAGGAAGTCTTCGCTCTCCCACGGCAAAGGAGCGTCCGGCAGTCCCGTCAGTAAAGATGCAGCACATTTCTATGTACGCAGGTTTGTCCATAAAAGAAGAAAAGAAAGAAAAAAATCCTTTCAGCATTTTACTTTTTACACAAACGGAAACTAAAAAGACAATTATAAAAATGTAACAATATGAGGTGAACATTTCCTCACGTCTCACTACAGCACTTACCGTTGATCGTATGAAGTTGATCATCTTTATGTAACCGTAGTCGTCTAAATCTAATGAGGAAAAAAATGAAAATGAAAGAGATTGAGCCATTTGAAAAGAACAGAACGACCCTCTGGTTCTTCATCTGGGTCTACTCACTGTGCCTTCTTATCACGTCCACGAGGTTGACCCCGTGCTCATCCGCGCAGTGCTGCAGGGCGGCCGGCACAGAGGTCAGCAACCTGAAACACACAACGGCACATGTAGAAATGTGCACGCGGTGCATCAAAAACAGCTTCTCAGATGTCTTGCTCTATTCACCGCTTTGGAACTTTTAAATAGAAACAAAGGAGACTGAAAGTGAGCAAGTCCCGTGCTGCGATCTCACCTGTCGCAGAACAGACACGTGACGTTCACCGGCGGACTGTCCTCCTCTTCCTCCTCCAGCCACTGCCCTTCATCGTTGTCGACGTCGTCGTCACCGTCAGAGAGCTCCGGCATGTCGTCGGCAGCTCCATCGCACTCTGAGGTGTGGTAAAAAATAATAATAATAAGTCATTACAGCCGCTTGCTTTGTCACTCTGACAGCGGTGATTTGGTTCAAGTTAATTACTTTAATAACCGTTAAAATGAACGTTACAGCTGTGCTAACGGCCGCTAACAGGTCGCGTGAAGAAGAAACCATAAAGTCAACGCATTAGAAATGTCCACCGGACAAAACCCTCCACAGCTACCGTGGGAGGGTATTTAAAATCTGCTATTTACCAAACTCACGTGCGTCTGTGTATTCTGCCATGATGCCGCCTCGGTTGCACTGGACTTCCTGGTTACGTCAGGTGACGTCGAGAAAGGGGCCGGGCCGAGTCAGAGGAGACACTTGCAACTGGACGCCTCTAGATGTCGCTGGAGGTTCATTCATGAAAAGCTCACGTGGGATACTTCGGCCCAAATGAAAGAAATCCTTTTATCACTTGTTTGTAACGGGTTTGATTGTCAGCCATGAAACGGAGCAGAGACCAGCTTGTATTACAGATTGATCGATCGCTGCCAAGAAAAATATTATATGTAATATATTAAGTAAATGATTATTTTCCGTAAATTTCACTTATGACCTCTTTCAAGAAAACTCCTGTGTTTTCGGCTGCCAAAACATTGACGCCACATTACTTCTCCCTCGAGTAGCAGATTTTAAATGGTCTACTTTGCTTCTGCGACCCTCCTCACAGTGAATGTTAGCAGATAAGCCGATGCAGGTACTGTGAACGTGGGTGGTTCACTCCATCTACATTGCCTCTGCTCATTGTGGACTTTTGGGCCGGTTGTGTCTTGATCGGTCAGAAATGACCTGAATCAGAACACACAGGCGAATTATGTCTATGCAAAGTGCAATTAGAGTTAATGGATGATACGTTTAGGGTGGAGCATGCTGATGGAAAATGCTTTGGACTTGTCGTGTTAGGGCATCATTTTTTGTATTTCGTATTTGGAAAGAACACAAACCCGCAGACTAAGGTGTAAAGTTGTTTTTTATATTGTTTAGAACATACATATTTCAAAGAACTGACTGTCTTGCTAAAAGTATTGCCTTAAATTAGTTTGTTTAGTGCATCTTTTTAGCCGCAAATAAAGCAAAGCTATTGAGTAATAAAAAACATCATTATCATATCAAGTATTTGGTGGAGCACAATGAGGGTATTCCACCACAAGGGGGCGCTGCTAGATCACAGAGAGGAGGAGAGTTCATTTGAACATCATCTCTCAAACTTAAAAGGTAATTAGAAGTGCCTCACTCAGAGCAGTCACATCCAGCAAAACACAAGAACAAGAGAATAAAAAAGCAAATAATACTAGATAAAGTAGCAGACAATTGCGTACAACTTTGAAAAGGAAATTTAAAAAAAAAAGATATCAAATAGAAATAAAGAGCCTTAATATTTCACAATTTAACAGAAAGAAATAGCATAGATATGGTGACAAGCATCCAACACATTCATCAGTGCACAGATGTAGTACAGCCCAGACATACACAACCAAAGATAATATGGATACAGTCACATTTTCCTAAATAAAATATCCACAGTAAAATATTTGTAATAATTTAAGAAAAATATGTTTGAATGTAGTGCAGAATCAACTCAAACATTTACTTTAAGGCAGTGGTTGAGTGCGTTGACTCGGAGCACAAAGGGTCAAAAAGCCTGGAAATAGTCCCTCATGACAACATTACAACACCATTTACCCCATAAGAAAATAAAGCCAAATACCTTTCAAGATTTCTTTCTAGCTTTACACGTCGTTTTCTACAGAAAAGTATCTAGCAATACACACACACACACACACACACACACACACACACACACACACACACACACACACACACACACACACACACACACACACACACACACACACACACACACACACACACACTTTGGCTTTCTAACAATCCAAGGATACATTTTATTTAAATTGAAAACCTTTGGACAAGATGATGATGAGAATAGTGTTTGCACTTTGTAGCCGTCTCTGTACGGGACCTGAAAAGAGAAGGAAAAAAACGTCTAGTTTGAATATAGGTCACAAAGAACATCACAGTGACCTCCGAAAAGTCCAAAGAAGCAACTTAAAGGAGATCTTTGTCATGATTCTCATAGGAACACAGGCTCCAGGCTCTTCTGTGTCTGAGTGACTGATGGAGGGTTTAGACATTGGATCAGTATTGAGCGAGAACACTGCAGCAGCAAGCGATTCAGCGCCGGCCTTCTCGCTGCATTCTGGACCACATTTCCAAAAAATAATCGTACCCATTAGACACTACAACATGGGAACAAAGGGTCCAGGTTGAAAAACAAACATATCATCAATGTTTATCTTGATACCAAAGATAAATGCCATTGCTTTGCCGGTGTGAATAACAATAATCACATTTTGAATCAAACTTCATAGAAAAATGAGTCAGGCTTTTAACAAACCACTTTCATCTCGGCCCCAAAATGTAAGAAGGACATTGTTAAAGTAAATAAATGTACTTATAGAAGTGGTTTCACATGCTTATGGTCATGAGATATGGACGTCGGTTCAACTTGGCCCACGCTAGGAACTATTGCTTGAGCTCATCGGTGTCGAGGGGGAATCCCTGTTCTCACCTCCGGGTATCTCCTCCTCTCACTTCCCAGCACTTTTCCCCAGACTGGCGATGTCCTTGTTCTCCAGGATCTCCGTCTTCGTCTCGGGCTGAAGCAGAGCGTTCGCCGCCATCGCTTTGGCCACCGCCTGGATCGGGATGGACATGGCCGTGGAACACACGGCGGAAAAGGCGCCGAAGAACTTCCTGGCCAGCCACTCAGCGGGCCGACTCTCCTGCCGATCCACCAACAACACGCTGTGGGGTGGAAGGTATTGATGATTCAGAGATGTCTTGGGATTGATCGGTTTATTTTTAATGGTTAACGACCGCTTCATTCAGCAGAATTGACATCTATTCTTTTCTCCATTGGCAGGATTCACAACATTGATACTCAATTTTTCACCCTGGAATGATTGATCTAATTTATTCAATAATTTGTTGCATGTAAAAGTTGTCATGGTCTATATCACGGTGACTTAGTTGTATGAGAGGAACCTTGTAATAACAAGCCAACCAAATCAAAACACCCGGACTATACCTTTAAAATGTTAGTTTGGACTAGAGGTTCCCATATCAGATTTTTCTTATATTTTCTGATAAACAATTAACCGATATGTCCTGATTATCCTGAATGTCAGTCAGACGCTTCATAAAATAAATATAAATATTTTTATTTTAGTATCAGCTTATATTTAAAAAAAATTGGCAATACGAAAACATCAACTAGATTTAAGTTTTTCTGAAAAAATGTAATTTGAACACAGCATAATAATCTACTTTTGCCTAATAGAGCTCAACTGCATTATACTGTAACTCAATGGAACCTCAGTTAGCGTTAGCGGTTAGCCCTGTTAATTACCCAAGAAGGACTGTGCTGCTCACTGCTCCTGCTGATTTAACATTAGCAGGGACTAAATGGGCTGCAAAAGAGATTCAGTAATAGTTTTCACATGAACATGTGAAGTATCGCTGTAGTGTCAATAACTGATAATTGATGCGCACATTATTAGAGTCAAATAGTGGAGATTTTGGAAGCGAACGAGATCACTCACCCGGGTCTGTAAATGGCAAGTCTGTCAAAACCCAGCGCCTCAATCTCTGCCTCCACTTGTCCCTGGAAGAGAAGGATAATCCGCAGTTTAATGACACAAACGGGCAAACTTTAGTTGAGAGAAAAGCCGGCGGCTTCAGGAAGAGGAATGCGGCGGAGGAAGCAAATCCAATACCTTGACTTTGAGGTAGAGGAAGTTGCTGTTCTTATCGGCTCCCCTGGAGGACTCCAGGTGGAACTGGGAGCAGCCTCCTGCTTTGGCGAGTTCGGCCGATTTCAGAACGTAGTCGTGATCAACGCGGATGAATCCTTCCTAAAAGCAAAAGGAGAAAAAAACGAAATACTTTTACAACATTTGGTCATTCAAATCAATGTTTAATCCATCCATTATAAAATGATGACAAGTGTGAATGACACATAAAATACAGCCCAGTTTATCAGTCTGTTCCTACCGAATATGCAACGCTGTCAAATCGTACACAGTATTGCAGTGACTCAGCTCAACAGTGAAATCCTAATAGCTTTTGATTCATGTTTAACTCACAGTCCCTGCTTTTGCTTTGGTGGTTCCCAGGCAGCAGTAGCCTACGTCGTGGCCCTGGAAGGCCGCGGCGTAATCCTCCAGCTTCTCAAAGTCCACGATCTCCTGTATCTGGAGGCACGCAGAACGCCGTCAAGAAAGGCCCCCTTTGGAACACGATGAATCTCGGATTAATTGGTGTCAACCGACGAGAGAATCCACCCACTTACCAGGTTTTCGTGCGCGTTGTCTTCAAAGGCGAGCCGTCTCCTCCCGATCAGGGTGATCTTGGAGAAGATGTTGCGCTCCAGCAGCTCTTGAAGCAACATCTTGCCCGATTCCCCGGAGGCTCCCAGGATGAAACAGCTTTTATTCTGCTGCCTGAAGTTCTCCTCCAGATTCTTCATGTCCGCGGCGGCCATGCTGTGTGCCACAACAAATCCACCCTTTGCACGAGTGCAGCTAATACACACATCATGTATTATACGCAAATGTTGAACATGCTGTGTGCAAACATGTTTATTTAAAGTCTTGATATAAAAAGGCATGTGTTTTCATACCCAGTGTGGTAATTTAAAGAGTATGAATTGTGTAGTTGGATAGACTGATTGCCATCGAGTGAGAAAAATGTCACATTCAGACGAAAGCGATTTAAAGTGTTGAGAAAAGACCTCCAAATGATGGAGCTGATATTAAAAAACTTATCCAGTCGACACAATTTACGACGAACTTATCAGAAGATAGCTATGATTTAGAATCCAGTGTTCGTTTTGTTTTACAAGTTGAATGTGTGTTCCGAAAGGTGAAGGAACTTTAAATGCCCGTGTTTATTAAAGGGGTTTGGTCTGACGTTCGCTCCTTGATTGTTACTCATGGAGACCCGGGGAGAGACTTAACGTTACGCACAGGTTCGTTATATTGCAGCTAACGACAGACATGACTCGGAATCACATTTAGCTGACGTCATTATAGCTATTTCCGGTTTTTTTAGCAGTTAGCATTTGACCCTAAACTGAAGCTCGTCATGTTCGGCATGTAGGAAGGCAAAGAAGCAAGCGTTAACAACCCCCCCCCCCCCCCGTCCTCCCCCACCGGGTGTTTACCTTGTGTATTTAACCGAATCAGGGTCGTCAAAATAATTCAAAACCGCCGCAATCACCACAATGACGGCCGCTAAGATCCCGGTGGCTTTTCGCAGGCTGATGTCCGCTGTCTTCATCACGTCGCTCGCTCGCCGGCAGCGGCCGCGTCAAGTCGCTGCATCACTTCCTGGTTGCTTCGTCTTCACTGACGCTGCGCTCCTTCTGCTTCGTTCACGGGCCGAGGAAACAATACGGAATTATCAACACCGTCCGCTCTATACGGCGAGAGGGTGTGGCATTAATGTCAATTAAGGGGTTTATTTATTCTGTGTTAGAGTTAATTCGACAGAAAGGGAGAGATCTTTGATCTTTGGACTTCAGCAAAGCCTGTCTCATCGTTGTCAACCGGACAACGTGTGCGCATGCGCACTACCACATTTCTAAAGCCCTGCAAGAATATGTTAATAATAATAATAATAATAATACATTTGATCTATAACGCTTCTTCATCAGCAGATCTCAGATTGCCACAGAGATGGCAACAAATTGGTAAAAAATAAAGTAAAAGCTAGTAAAATCATAGGGGAAGATACAACTTTTAAAAAGAATTTTAAATGTTAGAATATCCTGGACCCAATACAACATTATGTAGTAATGTTCTATATCATCGCCTGTTATAATATAATACATGTTAAACTGTATATCGGCTATATAGTCAACTTACCATTGTTTTCTCTCAACATTAAATAAATAATGCAAATCTTCTCAGAACCCAATTTTCACAAAGATCAAAATACCATCTCCATTTGGTTACAAAAACCCACCTTGCCCAGTGGTGGAAGAAGTACTCAGATATTTAAAGCATACGACAATCTAAATTTCACCCAGATATCCTGGTTTATCTCCGCAGAGAGCCGAGCTTTTCCAGTTGCAGGGAACCAACGTATTGAAGCTTAAAGGATTTTAATTGCTAACATAGAACAACTTTAAGTTTTGTAATAACTCCCTTAGACTGGACCGGCCCGCATGATCTTAACAACACTGAGGTTAAAATGCTAATATTTTAAATTCAGTTCACTAAAAGCAGATAAAAGAGATTCAGACATAAAAGAAACACAAGCCTCAACATGTTAAACTTATTGTAACATCTTATATTTGACAAAAGCAAAATGCTCACTGAAAAAAAAAGTTATTTTACATGACAAACATGCAAAAAACTAAAATGAAAAAGCTGAGAGTATGCTATTATAGTTGAACTGAAAACAGGGTCTTGGGGCCCTTCGGAGAAAGAGAATCGTCTCTCCATCCTTACATTGATTAAGCTGTTTACACCTGGGCACTGCAAATATGAATGAAATTGTTTTGAAAATATTTAGGACATATTGGATGTTTTTGTTCCAACATAAGTACAAAACTTGTCCGGGATGGCAGCACTTGTGTGTAATTTGGTCAGGAAATCCAGCCTGCACCTGCAGAACCAAACCCGGAAAAACGTCTTTGCCTTTTGTCAGACCATCAGGAGGGTTCATTAGCCAAAACCTTTGCACAAAGAAGGCCAGTCCAGTCCCATGCAATGAATTCATCAACACCCCATGTTTCCAACACCCCTGCCACTTTGAACACAAGGCATCGACCCAATCTAATAGAATACGATGGAGCCGGGGATGAATCTGATGCTTTAAATGTGTCAGCAGTCAGAGACAGAAAGAAAAGAGGCCGCGGTGCAGAGAAGAGGCCTTTAACTGGCACTCTGCTGAAATGAAATGTCGCCTCTTTGTTCCTTAGCCGCGGGTGCTAATTGGGCCTGGCGGTGGGGAGGAAAGCTGCCGCTGGGCTCCTGTCTGTCGCACCTGTTGAGTCATTGTCTCTCACATTGATCAGACAGGAAGTTGGAGTAAGAAGGCTTATGCCTCAGTGGGTGCGTGGCAGAAACGTGGTTCAATTTCCTTTTAGAGGTCCGCTGCTGGAGGTGGAAATACCAATGCTGGTCAGTGGTCAATTGCGTTCGACCATTGATCAGCTCGCACTAAAGGACAAATGGATCGGATGGAGTTGTCTTTTATTGGGTTTCCAGAGTCTTAATACCTCAATCACAATCGCTCCTGCATTTCCTCAGCGTTGCATAATGTCTCGGTCACAGCAGCTCTGGCACACTTCAGTCCCTTCAGTCAGCTTTTAGAACATGTGGACGCGAGATAATAATAAATCAAACAAACGTTGTGTGGAATATGAATTGAGTTTACCTTTCACCACCTCAAACTGTCAAACATTGATTATTTTACTTTTTGAAAACTGGTAATACTCTTTAGAGTTGACACATCAGTATGTATAGAGGCGTTTGTTGAAGGTTTAGGAACGCCTGATTAGAGAGACTTTTGCATGTGTAGGGAAGCGTCCTGGTGTCACACTGCAGAGACTGAAATGCACGAAACAACAAACGAAAAGGCTGAACCAACCTCGGGATATCTAGTATTACAGTTCAATTGTTTTTAGTCATAGAAAAAATGATCAAACTTTCTAGGGTGACGATGTCAGATGTGTAATGATTTACAGATTGACACCTTTGTGACATTTGTAATTGGAGTCAAAATGACTGACTGAAGAAAAGTCCTTATTTTCACCATCTTTACTTTACAGACCTCATCCAATCCAGCGTTCTTATGTCTTTAAGTGCAAAATGCAAAATAAGGCTGTTTTCACATAAAGCTTAACTGATGAATGTAACGTGTGAACGAGTGTCTGAACTTGGTCGGGGTCGGCCGGCCCCATATGTTTCTGCCGTCGCGCATTGTTTGAGGACTGTAAGCTTGTTAGCATTTGGAGGCAACGCTTTAGACCACGGACAGCTCAGCGTGTCAATTCATGACATTTGAGTAGGTTTTCTGGCATTCGACCAATATAGACAAAGACTCAGGAATCCCATCTCGTCCGATTGATTCTGTATTCCCATCATTGGGTTTGCTGCTTCAAATCATCTCTATAAAGATATATTATGCCTAAATATTTATTGATTGTCATTTCTATCTGTAATACAGACTGATTTAATTGAAACATATGTATACATGCTTGTTTACAAATACACACACACACACTTGCATGCCGTACACAAACTTGGCTTACGGCTCAGGACCCTGATTCCACAGACTCTGGAGTGTGATGCTAATGATGGAAATTAATGGAGCCTGACAGCACAATCTGGTGCCCATTGTCTCCCAATAAACAGCTTTGCAGTCCACATGAGCCACAGAGGGGACGGGAGGTTTAAGCAGGAGAGACGGGCAGGGTGGAGGGTCAGACCTCAGGGGACAGAGCTGATCCTGAAGTGGGGATTAGCTCAATTAGAGCGGCACTGTCTGATCAAGATGCAGGGTTCCATGGTACCGATGATGTGTGTGTGTGTGTGTGTGTGTGTGTGTGCGTTATGAGAAGAGTTGTCACGATTAGAGCCGACTGTTGCCGTCATGTGTTGCTGTGTCTACCGATGCAGCTGGTGTGGACAATTGTCAACATGATGACCTTCTGCTGAAATATCCATTTATCATGATGCATTTCAATGGTAATTAATCTCCAATGTGTTTTATTGTCCAAATTATAACAGATCCATGAATATTTCAGCGAGCTTCTCATCAACTTGTTACGGGTTTTAAGATTAGGATTTACCAATAATAAAAGTACAAGAATGTTTTTGTTTTTAATAGCTAATAATTTGTCCCAAATACGATTGTAAACCGAAACATTTTTTTGATTTACCGTAAGCGTTTAATGAGCAATTACATTTTTTTACTGGGTTTCTCTTGGAAGATTTCCTGTATAATTGCATTTTTTATTTATTATCTAAAAAATAGATTTTTTTTTAAAGTATTGTGTCCACCTGAACTCAAATGTGTTCATGTTGTTCTCTAAAAAGACTTACGTTGTCTGCAGTAAACAAGGTCCTCCTTTAAATAACACAGTTATGTTAACCAGAGTCCATATCTGAGCATGAAAAGTTCAATGTTATCTATCCTGGTCCCTTCAAAATATTTGTATGTAATATGACAAAATACTGTATAACAGTGTGGAAGGAGTTCCGTCTCAATTTAAAGGAAAACCTCTGAACGGGGGGGTTAAAAAGGCCGTACCAGCTGCCTGATATCGGCGGTGAAAGTACAATAAAGTGACGCCACAGTGGGACGGAGGCTCAGTCTTCCTCAGGCCCGGCTTTGTTGCAGGCTCAGACTGGAGGCTCAGACCGTCACAATATGTTTCCAGGCCAAGCGGAGTATCAGCGGTGCTCAGTGGAGCTTTCATGCTCAAAGAGCCGCCGCTAAGCAGGAATGAGAGCTGCTTTTCCTCCTCTGAGGAACAATGGGCTCATTAAAGGAGCAAACAGATTATCTCTGTTTTTCAGTGAAAGGGTCCTAAAAAGAGTCTGGGGGCCCTGGCAGCTCCCAGCAGGTACAGATGAAACTACACTTGCACATCTGGCCAACTTGCTGCTAACTTCTCTGTCCCTGTCTGCACATCTGCCTCTTTTAGTATATCAATGTGTTAATGACGCTGTGTCTGTTTCCCTCGCGTGTGCACACATCATTTCATGCAGAAATACACAAACTACAGCCCGAAACGCAGGTTAAAATAAACCTCCTGAAGGGACGCTGGAGGTTCGTGAGATTAGATTTTTTTTTTAAATTTGTCTGTCCACTGTGATGACGACAAACTAGTTGTTATTTTCTGACAGTGATCTGACGTAAATTAAGCCTGTTTCTATTTCTTGAGCTTAAATTAGACTTTCGTCCTGGTCTGTGCGAGACGGTGCCAACAAACACTTTACTGCATTCACCGCATCCTCAGTGTCTCTCTTCAGTCGCTCGCGCTCTCTTCCGTCGTGTGCAGCTTCCACACAGCGAGCGAAGTGGCAACAGGTCCTTTCCAAAGGAAGTTAGTGGGCTACAAACTGACGCTGGGCAAAAAGTTGGCCCATTGGAGGGTAATTGCGACGGTACAAATCAAAGTCACCTGACTAAGAAAGAAAGTGTTGGCATGGCGCCGGACTTCTTCTTCTACGTTTTCGCCAAAAACCGATGGGCGAGCATGTCGACTGAGAAAAAAAAGAAACCAGTTAAGGGAATTTTTCTCCTGCAAAGACATCACAGTCCTGTGAAATGTTAAACAAATTGCTGAAATTCACACTCGCTTGTGCGGCTGATGCTTTGTTTTCTTACCAGCGCGCCTGTGAGCATCTCCGCCAATCATGAACGACTCTGAAACCAAAGCGGTGGCTTCTTTTTCCCACCACTATGCACTTGTATCACGTCCACTGAATGCGTAACACAGACCTTTGTGTGAATGGATGCGTATTGGCCCCTGAGTCCTTTTCACCGGCACGCCTTTGTTAAAGTCAGTCGACTAATTGACTGGAGATTCCGTTTTCTGTGTCGTTGGAGGTTATGCTAACATTAGTCGGGGTTTACTCGCCCTTTTTTTTTCCAATATTAGATGTATTACAAAAGTAGTTAGTGTCCTTTCAGTCAACGCAGAGTTTAGGACCACCAAGTCTGAATAAAATGTCAATATTCATGATTGGTTGTTTTCTGTATTTCACTTTCGCTCATCATTTAACTCAATGGGGAACATGAAAGGGACAGATTATTAGTTATGATGAGTTTCCCAGGAGAAAATTAAACTTGAAACAGTTAAATCTGCACGGGCTTGTATGGGGCAATAATAGCATAAAGCGTCTTAGGGGATATTTGTGTTTGGCTTTGAGTTTTCACTATCAGATCTATTTGCTGTCTTAAATCTCCCCTTTGTGGCACGACCGGTGAAGCTTAATGACTCCTTTGAGCTGCCGACAGATCCAGCGGAATGGCTTCGAGAATGTCAACCAACTAACCTTTAGTCTCGTTCCCACATGCAGCCGCAGTGCAGGGCCCTAAACACCCATCTTTCAATTCCCATATTCATTTTGTCAATCACGCACGCAAACAAGGGAACAAATGTCACTACGAACAGCGTTTTCCTTACACAGCGGTGTGTGTGATACGCACGGAACACAGCCCTACCACATTTTGCCGCTTTGCAGAAAAACATGCACATAATAACTGTTTATTTTGCAGCCATATACAACAGCTATGGCACTTTATATATATTCCAATCAAATGGCATGTAATGCATACAGTCGTGGACCAGGAAGTTTAAAGAGGAGACCCATGAGACCGCTGTTCATGGGTGTGATGCTGGAAGTTAATTTGATTTATTTGTCACATCTTCTGTCAAACCTAACGAGGTGGTTTCCTGTGAGACGGTAGTTTATTTTTCAAAAGACTGTAATGAGTAAAGACGTATACGATTCGGGTAAATGTGCACGCGTCTGTGAGCATTCGATGCATTCAGGTTTCATGAAATATCATACAAAGGAAAAGTAGGCACTTTGAAAATGATGCCGCATGGTGATAAAACATATAACTTAAAACCTGAATTTTCGTGACATTTTGAAGACATGAGTAACTGAATTTAACTTTATCATATGTATAGTGTCCCAGTTCATCTCTGTCTCGTCTGGGTGAAGCCAAACGCTTGTGTGTCTGTGTGTCTCATCGACATGTGAATGAGATTTGATCATAGCAGCCGCCAGCTAACCAGACCAGAAGTCAATTCCCTGAGCTGCTACATCAAGAACCTCAATCACATTGCACATAAAACACTGCAAAACCGTCTCCCATGTTGGAAAAAGTTGTTTTGGTGTGGACCGAAAACAAAGTTCCATTCTCACATGCTCACAGCGTCTCAGTGGGACGCTCCCTCCTGTTCCTCTGGCTCTTCTAAAAACCAGTCTGTCCCTCGGACGGGCCGACGGGGAGCATGAAAGAAGGGGAGATCATGTTGGATCATAACGGACCCACCACAGCACGGAGACCTCCCTGCCGATGAGCAAACACCACTACAAATGGCAGAGCTGGCTGGACAATCACTTTGTGAATGGAAGCTAATTAGCTGGAGTCTAATGCCAGTTTACTAACACCTGTATTAGCGTGCTCGCTCAGCAGGGAGTCGGGGCTTGGAAACAAGCGCTAATCCCTCATAAGCCCAGAGTACTCCTCCCAAGAACTTCTATTAGCATATTCTTCTTCAGCCAGCTGTTGCCAACCTAAACCTGGAGGAGACTTCTACAGCAACGTGGCGATCAAGAGGAGGAGGAGGAGGAGGAAGAGTTTGTTTTGAGTTGCCTGTGCTCGTATTTCTTCAAGTTTCTGTTGCTTTCAGGCTTTACAAAGTTGACACATCAAATCTATCAAAACGTTTCAGAATAAAAGAACCAAAAAATGCCAAAACATCATCTCGGAGCCTTCTCCTCCTTTGTAATTTTCCCCTCCCGTGTCGCACACCGGCAACGTTTCTCCGGGCCGCTGGGAACTCCGCCATGTGTACACGTTCACCTCCCGTCTCATCCCGTCCTCTCCCACTGCCTGGGTGGTGCACCGATTACCCAGCGGCCGTGCGCGTATCAAGGCAAGTGTGAGGCCGGTGTGTGTGTGTGTAAGGGATTAGCCGGCTTTGGCATTAACATCGCGACTGGACTGGCTACATTCCCTCGCTCCGCTAATAATTTGAGGGGAGGAGAAAGCGGCCGGTCCATTAGCTCGGCCTGTTTGCTCAGGAGTTGGCCGCCTCTGATCCTCTAATTTCCCTCACCGATTCCAAGAGGATCTCTGGCTTTTGTGGCTGAGGGACGGGGGAGGATAAAGGATGGGACTGAGGGGCACATTGATGCAGAGATCACCGTCCTCGGGACATTCTTGTACACTTACGAAACTAATCAGAGTGTGTAAACACAGCGAGACATGTTGAGGGCTGGCGGCTAAAAGGCCGGGGTCTCCGGGGTTGATTGGGAAGAGCTGCCCGGCGGACCACACTCGGTGTCTGATCTGCCCCGAGCGGCCCGGCTCATGCCTCGCTCTGTTGTGACTGACTGTGGGGGCTTTAGAGGGGCTCAGGGTGGATATGTTGTGGTTCCCCCGGTGGACCTGTGCAGCTTTTAACAGACGCTCGAGGTCTTTCTTGCAGCTGACATAACCTCACAGGTACGAGGAGTTAACGTGAAATGGAGGATCAGGAGTGAAAAGACTGCGGGAAGTGCACAAATTTTTGTTATGCTTATTTCTTTAGTCTTCTATATTGTAGCTTGGGGAGAAAACTAAAAAAGATTTGACTGACACCTTTCAAAAGTTGAGAAAAGTTATTTAAAGAAATCCGGGTTTGAGTTTACATGTGTACTAGTAACGCTTATTATTGTGAAATATGTTAACCATGTCAGCAACAACCCAGGCTCTGTATAAAAACAGCACGATTGAGTGTTCATTTTGAATGAAATTATTATCGACACGAGGGTTCAAGATCCTTCTATTCATCCCGGCACAGCTGTGACAGAAATAAGTTAATTCCTAAATAATAGAACTATGGTTCTAAAGATTCAAAAAGCTGATCATGAAATTAAAAAATGGTTTATCAGCAGGACATTTTTAAGGGAAGATTTCTTTCTTACATTCTAAATATTTGGAGCATACAGAAATGTGTTTTCATTATTTGTTAAGACTAATACTTTTACACAATTTTACACTTTTACACATTTTTTATTTCTTAAAACTGGAATCACGTTTGTTTCCATTTTGTTCGCTGTGACAGAAGAACAGGCAGCCTGAAGTCATGTCTGATTAAAGCGGTTTTGAATCCGCCCATATTGCAAAGGAAACAGTACAATAAATGACATTAACATGCTCAGTGTGTTACAAAACTCACTTCATTTAAGTTGGTCTGAAACCAAATGTTAAAACGGCAGTACAGAGAACATTTCCACTGTGCCCTGCGCCACAGAAAATAAACGTAAAGTCGAATCTGTCCTGACAACGGGGACTTTTATTATAATAACCCATCAATCATCAGATCCTAAGCTGCACCCCAGGAGATCCTCTTCTGTCAGCACGTTATGACTCAGCATTGTCTTCATTTTAAGTGGACATCAGATCAGATGTCACTATCAATTCCCTGATGCTACAACCTCTCCTAATACCCCTCGCAGCCAATTAGGGAAAGCAGTGGCCGTGAGCCTTCAATGGCCACGCACAAGACCCGGCTAGAGCTACACATGCTACCCTGCTAGCCACCGTCAGTGGGGACAGGGGCTAATGGGCAATCACAGGGGGGCTTATGTTGCAAATCAGCCCCGATCCGCCAGACTCTACTGGGGATTCCTGTCCAGCACGGCCCGATTCTGGAGCTTATGATCCAGTAATGGGTGCTTTGGTGGAGATGTGAGAGGGACCCGTGGGAATATTGTGTCAAACCGGCCCAGGCTTCCTCAGGCTAAAGGGGGCTTTGATAGGCAAAGTGGCTTGGCACGGAGAACATGGAGGAACAGGTCCCGGCTGATGGGATGTGTCACTCCTGACTTGTACCACAGCAGTTGACCCTTTGCTTATAAAAGATGAACGGAAAAATGTGTTGTTTGTTGAATGTTTTTTTTTTAAGTGTAGATTTTGATTCTGAAATTCAGATATCTTCAGTCTCGTTCTGAAAGGGTTTGGACGGTACTGCACTACGTTTGCTGCCATTCACACTGTATTTTCTTGCATTGGCAAAACAAAACGAAGCATGCTGAAATGCTGCAAATGCATCCTGTTACTTACCCGGTGGATTCATAAAGTCATGAAGATATCCCGTAGAGATCAGGCAAAGGTACAAAAGCTGCATTAGAAAAACTAAAGAATTAAAAATCCTCAAAAAGCCTACAGTGAAATCTTTATTTATTTTGTGGTCACTTTCCGGTATATTGGGTAATGAAAATCCTTTTAGTTGCTGTGCTTTTAAAGTCTTAAACTAATCAAATCCAGGGGGAACGGGGCACTCTAAAGGCTGCTCTGATCGGGTGTCACGGCAATCAGATTGTGAAATCTCTTGACTTTATAGCACCCACACTCCTTTGTTAGTAAAGTCAGAATAATAAGGGCGCCTGTATGATTCCTCCATTGACGCGTTCAGAGCCGTCGCATGTGTCCCCTCCGTCTCCTTTTATCGGCATGATTGAGAAATTGACCATGATCTTCCCTCATTGCTCATTATTGATCACTATAATCCTACAGAGGGAACACGTAAATACTCGTGTGTGTGTGTATGTGAGCCAGGCGTTCGGGGCTGAGTTACGGGGGTTTACGCCGTCTGTTCGGTCCTGTCAGCGAACGGGTGGGTGAATGGTGAAGAATGGTGAAGGCAGGTGGTGTGACTAAAGCAGGGACTGGACCGAATTGGGCGGATGCAGGCTTTAGCCGAGGGAGGAGGAGGAGGAGGAGACGGGACAGGGGTGTCACCAGTCGACGGGGCCCGTCCCAAACAGCGGCGCACACCACACCCACCCCAACTGTTCCTCTTTCAGCTCCCTTCTGCCTGCTCCTGCCTCTCTCCATCTCTCGCTCTCCCTGTCTCGCTTTATCTCTCTCCTCTCCTCCTCTTTTCTTTTCTTTTCAGAATGCATTGTTAACAAAACGGTTTACAAACCCTGGCTGGTACATTATCCACGACCGCCTCCTGTGAGATTGATTTAAGCAAATGGATTCAGAAAGGGAGGGAGGGATGAAGAGGAGGAGGAGGAGGTGGGGGTGGGGGTGGTGGGGGGGTTGGGGGGGGTTGCATGGAATGGATGGAAAAGGAGAGAGCAAAAAGAGGTGTGTTCCTGCAGCCGCTTTACAAAAACCAGCACATGGGCCGCGTTGAATATTCCCTTACTGGCATTTGGAGAAGCCACACATTAAACGCTCATTATACAGCCTTTATGTGCAGGAGGAGGCCGCGCCTCCGCGAGGGCCGAGCGGGCCGAGGACGGGCTGTGATCTCCCTGCGTATGCATGCATGGAGCATCTTTTACAGGCCCTCTGACATGTATGATATCATCATGAGCGAGAGATTTGACTTTGACGAAGCCTCGCAGGAAAGGGGGGGAGGGGGGGGAGGGAGGGGGAGGGTCTGTGGCACGGCTCGTTTTTACGCTGTGAATCAGATTGCGTGTAATGTTTAACAAAGTTGACTCTTCGTGACTTTTCGGTGGATGGGGGAGAATTTGGCGATCCGAGTCTCTGGTAGTGAATTGTTCAAATTGTTACAAGAGAAGCATCAAAGAAGATAAAAGTCACAATTAGAGAAAGCCACCAGCTTCTTTTTTCCTTTTATTAGTTTCACCACTAAAAAACCTGAAATGACCAGGAGTCGGTGTGTGTTGCTCTTCACCGACCTTCTTTTCACACACACACACTCAAGGACACACTTCAGCTACGGATGAATTTATTTCTCATTTGACATTTACTAACTATATCATTACACTTTCAACTCCATTTTCACACTCTTCTCTTCTTTTTTTTCCCCACAATAAGATATTTCTTTCTGGAGGTTTGTGTGTGTGTGTGTGTGTGTGTGTGTGTGTGTGCGTGCGGACAGGGGGTGGTGTGAGGGGCGCTGAGTGGGGGGGGGGGGGGGGGGCAAAGGTTGAACCGGGCATCGTATCATGATAAATCACTGGTTAATGAGGAGTCCATTGTATCCTCACTCATTGTGTCCCCCCCCCCCTCTCTCTCTCTCCTCCTCCCCTCCCCCTCCCCCTCCTCCCTGTGTCCCTTAGACCGCTACCTTTGGGTTGTTAAGCTGACACAGATAATGAACTGGCCGCTTTGAACTGTCCTCACAATATTGACTGGTTGCACACAGCAGATGTCTCCCTGGCAGAAAGCAACTGGTAAAAGCACATTAGGTTAACAAAGAGAGCTTTGCTTTGTAGGGGTGGGGACCGGAGAGGAGGTGGCAGAGGGGTCCGTGTGGGTGTGTGGTGATGGCTGGGGGGGGGGAGTCGGCTGAGGGACGGGACGGGACGGGGGGGAGCAGAGGGCAAGCTTCAGAGTTGACAGATCTGGGGGATTATATCAAAACAACACATTTGTCGATTACGTGGCAAAGAGAGGAGGCGACAAAGAGAGGGCATGTTTAGAAAGGGAATATCTTCACAGGCCTGCGTCGTGTTATGAATGTGCTTTGCATGATAATCTCGTTCTTACTCGGGATAAACGCTTCGTTCTCAAGTGTAAACCGTAACTCAAACAAAGGCTGTTTAAACACAAAAGTTGTTGCTCCTGAGGGACAACATAGTTTGCATTTTGTGCAAATAGTTCAATGTTTTTAGATGCACATTTCTTACAGCCATTCTTTTGCTATTGGCGCGTTTGTCAGTGACTCCTCCAGGCAACTAACTTTTTATTGTTTACTTTGACAATCACCACGTCTCCCTTTTGGTCAGTGTGCTGATGCCGTCGCCCCACCTGTGTTTCTTTTTAACCACCCCCCCCCCCCTCGCGTACTTGAATGTGGGCTCTATGCTGTTCGTCTACTGTTTGTCAAGCGCATTTTCCCAGTCCCGTTGGTTTGTTTGAAACAAGACTACGACCCTAGTTATGCTTGGGGGGAGTTTCTTCGACAGAATTTCTGCAAGAAAATTCATTTTAGCAGACTTCTAAAACTTGGTATAATGTCCTGTCAAAATTACAAAAATTATCAGTAATTGTGGTTTAATAAAACCACAAAAAAAAAAAAAAGCAGAAAAACACCATCTTGGCTCAAATCCATTTCTATTACGTTTGTAATCATTTCCAAGCAAATATTTTCCTTTACTTTCCATGTAGTCTTCAATTGGACTAGTGAACATTTGAGTTTAAAAGGTTTTAATTTTTATTCAAAATGAAGAAATACTTGATGACTGACTTTCAATGTTTGCACAAGTTCAAGTGTTTTAAAAGTCTGCCTATATTGATTTTCATGTCTAGTTAATAAATATACGGGTGTCTGGAATGGTTAAGCTGCGGTAAAACCTGCAAACCCACCGGCACGGCTCTCTAAAGATAACAATCTGAATCAGCCTTTGGCGCAGATGAGTTCATTCGCTTTGCCCGTAGATAACAAAATGATTAACTTCATTCTCAGTCTCCCTCTCGTTGTTGTTGTTGTTCACTGAATGCAGCCCGGCCTGTGAGACGACGGGTTTCTTTCTGGCGCTGGGACGGGTGTCTAATGGGTCAATAATAAGCCGTGACTAACCGTCTCCCTGAGGAGCAGCTTGGCCAGACACACACTCACAGAAAGCAGCAGAAAGGTATGAGCCACCAACACTGATTACCATATAATTGCAGCCATTGTATTTGACATGGAGAATTAGTAGCCCGCTAGGTGGCTAACTGGCCTTTTATTCAGCTTCGGACTGGACAAAAAAAAAAAAAAACACCCCCACACACACATACATACATACACACACAACTGGACGGAATATGCATATGTGTGCACACAATCATTTGTGTGGTTACGGTACAAATCCCTGCATGGAAACCTTTAGTGTCTGAAATGTGCGTTTTTGAGCCAAAGGATGAAGACGAGTGTCTCTGAGCTGCCAGAGGAATGTTAAAATCCCTCGATGAGCTGGATCTTGGAAAGTCTCGAATGACATTATGGTGGAAAAATCAGCCACTCCGTTTCAACCATCAACGAGTACAACGATGGGTGTGAATATACACTGGATATCCTACAGCCCATCCATCTATTCCCCCCCAAACACACTGCCAGTTGTGCAAGATGCATGAGCTTTTCCCACAAGGAACCACGTCCGCAGACTTTGAGGCACGGAGCAATTTGATCTGGTTCCCGGCGTACGATGTCGAGAGGGTTAACAAGCCCCACCGCCGTGGCGTCTCTTCGCCCCGCGTGTGCCTAAACCATCACTTCCCCTGCGCGCCTCACATCGCAACAAATCTCTTTTCATGATCACTTTTCACTCTTTTCTCTTTCTTGCCTCACTGGGTCTTTTTGAACGGAGAGAGGGAGTCGCGGAGAGAGAATTTCTTTCCCTCCTAAAGGTTTTTTGTGTGAGGACGGCTGAGTGAGCGTCCGTTATAGAAAAGGCCCAGACCACCACTGGATGACCCTGATGGGAGCGACAAAACCCAATTGGTCACGGCCGCCAGGAGCTAATGGGCCAGAGAGGAATAGCCCTGGGTGGGTAATGACTGTATTCTCTGCCTTTTCTCTTTACGCCCTTCTGGTGCCCTCGCACACCCCACTTTACCCCGTCGGCCACCAGCCCCGTTCCCTCCCTGTACCCCTTTACTCAACCCTGGCTGCCCCCCGGTGTCATTTACACTAACACACACATCTACACAATGCTGTTGGTCACAGTGTCTGTTAGTGCGGGACACTCGCCAACAGATGCTGCAGACAGATCAGTCAGAGGGAATCAGAGGACCATATGTCTGGATGAGTCATGGTTCTCTGGTCTTTCCCACACGGCGGAGCTTGATGGAGGAGTGTCCCTCCAACCAAAATATTTTGGAAATTTGGGGGGGGGGCAAAGGACTGTTCGGACCGGATTGAAAACAGGTGTTAGAAATGCCACCTAATAAAGTATCTCCTTTGAGAAGTCAGTGGGTTTTGAAGTGACTTGTGTGAAAGCCCTAAAAAAAACATCAGTGTTCAGTTCACTGTCACTGTTCACTCACATGAGGGAAATATCAATGTTATGATTTAAAAAAAAGAAAAAACATGTCCAAGACAATCATGCCTGAATGTTTCTTTTATTTCCCCTTCAAAATGTAAAAAATGATAAACGGTAATAAATGTCTGGTGGTATGGATCCAAAATCGGTTTATCCTCTGAAGGCCTGAAAAAGTATATTTTCAGTGATATAAATGTGGATCAAATCATATAATCCAGCGTTTACTGCCAATGGCATCTCAACGGTAAATAATAACTAAAGCATGCCTACGAGATCTGATTCATAAGGCTGTTCCACTCCATGTGTTTGTGTCAACTTAACTACCAGAATGACATTCACGCCATTCTGAAATGTGGCTTTAATCATTTTAACTGAAGAGCAACTCACAGATAGTTTATGGTCACTTGGAAAACAAAGTAAAAAATCTCCAAAAAGTGAAATCAGTGATGTTTTATTATTATAAATGACCCCCCCCACACCCCACCTCCCACTCACACAAACAAAAAGAGGGGATTCTGAACAGGATCAGGGCCAAAAGAGCATAATCTAAATATCTCTGGTTCAATTAAATAAATAAATAAGATTAGTGATTTGTTTGCGAAGCCTGGCGGGAAGAGATAGAGCCGCTTGTTTGTGAAAGAGCATCTGACGATACGGCACTTATCTGCGGGACGGCGCGGGACGCTGGGTGGTGGTGGTGGTGGCGGAGTGGTTGGCAGCAAGCGGGAGGGGTTGATGGAGAAGAGAGGAGGCGGCGGCGGTGGAGGAGGAGGAGGAGGCGGAGGCGGCAGTGGTGGATGTGGGCAGGTCACACTGGCTCCATTCAGGCCCTAAGACAACACCACACAAAATGATAGACTCCTCAGGATTGTTTGTCCCCCACGGACCATTCTCCCCGCTGTCTCCCTCAATGGCACCCTTAGCCGCACATGAGGGGCTCTCACAGGTACCAGTGAGTGTGTGTGTGGGAGAGAGAGAGAGTGTGTGTGTGTGTGTGCGTGCGTGTTTGAAGGGTGGAGCGGGGTGGTGGAGGTGGGGTTGTATTTTAGAGATAAAGCCTCCTAGTCCTATGGTTGATTGCCCCGCTATAGAGACTCACTCAGTGGCTCTGAAAGGTTCCCTCAGACACCAGTGAATAAACTCTTACTCTTACGCTTCCATACATCACCCTCCACCCTCCTCCTGTGGCAGATCCTCCCCCTCTACTCTCTCACTTTGAATTTCCTGGGGATTTGTGCACAAGACCCCCCCCCCCCCCCCACACACACACACACACACACACACCCCTCCATCCCAAAGGTCTTCCACACTTCTCCAGAAAAAGAAAAAGAAAAAGAAAAGTCTTTGCTTTTCTCTCAACCTTTTCATGCTCCCAAATGTTCATGCCTCACAAAATGGACAGTCAACATTTCCATATTGACCATTGTAGGAACAACGCTGCTATTAGGATATTCATGACGAATCAACACCATCAGGATTAATGATTGACCTCTGAATGCTATTTAAAAACTTTACGGGAAGTATCAGTAATCCCAAATTAGATATTTTCGGAAGGTGCCGTTTTGTACTAAAAAGAAAGCGCTGCATGCGGAGTTACTTAAACCAATGAAAGATTCACATCTGAGGCAGCACACTCCTAAAAGCGCCTTTAAAGTTGGACAGCTGGTTCAGTGGTGGCAGGAAACAGAAGTGCGGCCCTCCATCAGTTGTCTTCATTCCCCGACGACACGGGAAAGATGTCTGCAGCGGCGACGTTCTCCTGGCGAGCTAACCATTAGCCTTCGTCTGTGTGGGCCCTGGTTAGCACAGCCGGGCTCCTGTCAGCAGCTTCCTGGTTGCAGAAAGAATCCATCCGACACTTATTGATGGAATGGGATGAACTGGCTAATTCATTCTGACTGATGATAAATTAAGATGGGAAATTACTTTTTAGATACCAAACGATTGACGAGACAATGTTTGTCTCTCCACAGTGACCGTTGAATATCAGGCCCGTTTTGTAATGGATGATGGTTTGGGTTGAAGTCACTGTTTTGAAGTTAAGGGGAACTTTGTCATCATTGTGAGTAATTACCGTGCACCGAAACAGGGAGTGAACAGGGATCTCAGAGGTTGTTTTTTTTATTCATCCACCCGAGCTTGTGGTTCCATAGCAGCTACACTGGACAATTCACTGCCACCCCAAGAGGGCCTGGTGACTTGAAAGTTAGCATTGTTAATTGTAATTTACCCGATGGCGGAAAATCCTTCAACTCATTAATGTTGAGGGAGCATATTTATATTGTGTAATTCCAAAAAAACGGCTACCAGCCATGATGGAGAACATGAAAAGAACATACTGACAGTTTCGATGAGTACGGATGCAGCTCGGGTCCAGTGTGTTTGTCCTCCAGAGGGTAGAACTGTGCAGTGAAGACGAACAGAGAGTCAATGCGCCCTCAAAGACCTGGGCGGTGAGGCTTTCCACACAGCGGTTTGATTGACACTGTCCGTCACAGGCGGTGAACTCGGCTCTCTTCCTCTTTTCACGCTCCTCTTTCTCTTGGGGCGACACGTGGAGGTGATTCAAAAACAAAGTTTTACAGTTATTCATTTGTATTTGTCTCACCGTTAATTAGCCTTCCCCTTTGCCAGCAGTGTCACTATACATGCTCGCATTTCCATTCTTAAACCCCTGACTTCCCACTCACTGTAAAGCATTTACATTTTCTAACCTTTATATGTAAAGCCAAGTGGCTAGAGGAACTGAATGTTGCCTCCTTATGGTGCAGCCTGGTTTAAGCCATTCAAATTCAGCCTCAGTGTGGATATGCAGGGCTTTGCATATTCCTCAGTCCTCTGGGACCTCAGCACAGGCAGGCCCACCTTTGTCTGCACCTCAGACTGGAGGCCTCTGGGAGCTCTGGCTCTGATCAGGCCTCCGTTTAAACAAGTGAAACAATAACGGCATTTAGAGCAAACAGGTTCCCTTCATCTGAGATTTATCTGCAAGCTGTTGCCCTTCTGCTTTTGGTCCGATGGTAAATGCTAATTCTACTGGCCTTTACATTATTTCCTGTTTCACCGCAAAATAAATCCTCGGGGTTTCCTGCCTTTGTGCATTTTGAAATTAAACTGGTGTAATAGTACATTTTCTAAATGGAAGGTGAAGATTGTATTCACTTTTTTTCATTGAAGAACAAAATAGGCCCACTGATACCACGCGTTTTTTTTCTCCATCTGTTATTTTCTTTTTAGTGACACATGGAGGCACTTCCAAATCTTCTTCAACAATAGATCTAATATAGGCTGCCCTCCAGCCCTCTCCCTCACTTCTGATTCAATCGTCTCTTACACTTGTGAGGAACTATGGCTTAAATAGTCTGCTTAGAAACAGAGAAGTGCCTTAATTAAAACTTCATCCTCTCTCCAAAGCCCCCCTCTCCACTCCATCTTTCTCCTCTCATCCTCTCTCCTCCGCCGCGTCTCATCCAGCAGACAGAAGGGAGGCGTCGTTGACTTGCAATCCAAGGCCTTCACTTGTTCGCCTGCTTCAATAGAAACTCCCCCGTTAGATACAATGACCTCGCAAATTAAAGGAATGACTGTCCAAATTAAATCAAGCAAAGCAGCCCCATGCGGGCGGCCGGCCGTGCTCTCAGTCTGAGCTTAGCCTGCTCGTCGCTCGCCCCCCCCCCTCCGTCCAACCCTTCAGTCTTTCTCATAAGGGAGAGGTGAGCTGAGAGAGTGAATGGAGGTTTTCTTCCCGGTCCTCCTTGAGATGCTACTTCTTGCTAATTAACTGGTGCTCTTTGTCATCTCCACTGTGAGTATGAAGGACCTCAGGGAGACTGAATGGAGCTTTCTCAATTGGCAACCCTTGCCAACTGTCTCTTGCTCTCGTGCACTTGTCATTCTGCTCTCTTTGTCGGATGTTGCAATAGCGGATTAATTAATGGTGCTTTTAATAATGAGGTTTCTTTCGTACTTTCTGGTGAGAAACAGCTGATCTCGATGGGCATTTTTGTCATTAAAAAAGCATTTTCGCATGAAAGAGGAGGGAAAATGTTGTATAAGTGTGTTTGTGTTTAAGTGTGTGTGTGTGTGTGTGTCTCTAGTCTCTTTGCATGTGAATACAGCCATGATCCCCGGACTCAGGAGACAGGCCTATCGCGGCCTGTTGTCTCTAATCCTTGAAATATTGTCCCATTTCAATGAATGGTGTAAAATTGGAACATATGTGTCATTATTCCCTGAATTTTTCATTATGCCCGGGATCGCCCGTTTGTCATCTCACCGCACACTCCGTTCACGGGCCATTCTTCACGAGCCGCAAACATCCCATATAAACATTTCGGTTGAACGAACGGTGGCTCTATTTTCCCATATCCATCTGCTTGGATCTCGGGGATTGTCTGAAATCTGGCCAGGCAGCGCTGGTTGGACACACGTCATAAAGCTAATAGGGTTGGACTCCGCAACTGTGACCCTGAGATTTGCTTCTCCGTTGATCAATTAGTCTCCGCTTGTCCCACTGTATTGGACTATGAGAAAAGGCTGTGGAGATCTATCACGCTGCAGACACCATAGGAAAAAAAGATGGGAAAACGCTTAAAGAGGAGCATGGCCATGAATAATAGCTGGAATAGCACACTGTCCCACGAAAACCATAAAGTGAAACAACTGGAACCAAAGCTCTGTCTCCGTGTGTGGCGGAGAGGACAATGGGTCACAGAGTTTCCACTTCTTCCATATTCCCTGAACCCATTGGCGAGCTTTAAGAGCAGGTTTAGCCCCTTCCACCCGTAATCCGCCTCATATCTGACCAAATGAAAGGACAACTTCTCTCCACGAAGCTTTACCTCAAACAGTTTTCTGAAACCAAGTGAAAGTTTCAAATTCCTGCTCTGCTGGCTGTCTTTGGAGTGGACTCCCTCTCGGGCCATTGTGCTCTCCTTGACCTTAAGTGTCTTATCATTTGGCCCTGCGGAGCAAAGGTCACACTGCTATAGGTGACCCTTCCCCCTGCCCCCCCTATTCGGCTTTTGTACAAGTACAAGAGGTCTCCAAGAAGACTCTCCAGCTAAAGATAATATACAAAGTACTCTGTGATGGACTTCAATTCAGTTTTGAACGGCCACGAGTAGAAGACTAATGAAAGAGTAGAAGAAGATTCGGATTAACTAACAGTTTCTACTACAATAATCTACTTTCATCTTTTTTAGATATGCCTTTCGTGTTGTTTCAGGTGTACCGGCATAACCCCACATCCTGGTCATGAGTTTGTCGTGAGAGGCCAAAATCAATCCTGGTGTTTCATGTGTTTGCTCGGCTGATACAACAAATATGAAGGTATTCCTTCCTCTCTGCGTGTCTTTAATCTAAATAAACTGTCACTTTTCGCTCGGTAAGCTGAAACGGCTCTGAGCTCAACATGGCGGCTGAACCTGAGGGGAGAGGAGGCGTTTGGGAGAAGAAAGGGGGAAATGGACTGCAGGAGATGGTGAAAGGGATAGACGAGTGATGGTTTGCAGAGCTGACAAGCAGAAAGGGGGAGTCAAAGACCCAGCGGAGTCGGGGTCACCTCACCTAGGGCCTATTAGATCCCCCATAATGCAATGATGGGATCAATTACAGGCCACACTGGGACTGCAAACCAACACAGGCCAATGGCTCCAAATGGCTATATGTGACTTTGAGATGCAGGAATCAGACCTGGGGGGTCCGCATGTGTGGAAAGTCAAACCACATTACTGCTGTCTGTATGACCAAAGACCCCGACCGTCCCGATGAGCGCCATGCCTCACAGAGTTTCAACAGGGTAAATGGACCGGCTGATGGTCCACATCCTGGTGGAAGAGAGCTGCCGCGGCTCGGCCGGCTGCGGCTTCTGGCAGGCAGCAAGCTGCCACCTCACGCGGCGACGTGTCGAACCATGATGTCACGGCTTTATCAACCCGCGTTTAATTTACCGTCTCCAATTGCATAACCGATGTCGACTAGATGCCATACGCAGTTAGAATGTCTCTGTTTTTGAGATTGTGATGTTTACTGAAATATATTGATTAGTTTAATGGGCAATGATGAGCTGCAAGAGCCTAATGTGGAATTTTCAAAGGTCTTGGTTTGTTCAACCTCTAAATCTAAAACCAAAAGTTAATTTGCATTTGAATAAGAGAGAGTAACAAATATATTTTTGGTCAATAGATTTAAGCTATAAACGGAAATTGGTGTTGCTTATAATTGATAATATTGTAGTAATTATTTCAGCTCATGGACATAAGAAGAAGAGTCTGGGGGTAAGGGTCTACCTTACTCCCAATCGCCCAATTTCAGGAAATATGAATTAATATGACACATTCGGTGTCAAACCAGATTTTTTTTTTTCATTTTAGATATTGTTGATAAAATAATGACGCAAATTACATAGTTTTTGCCTCTTGAAATGTGCCTCTCAATAAGCGTTGTTTTTAGGTTCCAATACCGTCAATATCCTGAAATCTGGAGAGCGACAAAATGTGGTATAAAAGATTGAAATGATAAAAAGGCCAAAGCAGGTACGTATATTTTCCATTACTAACATTAGAAGAAGACAGGAGAAAAGAACAAATATAACACAAAAAATGTCAACTAAAGGGAATAGATAGGAAAGATACAAAGCCAACTGACCTACTGTGACTTCCCTGATGCGCTGCCATCTTCACTTCTTTGTTGGTTTGGGACGTTTTGTTGCCGAGTTTGATTGAGGTCAGGTGATTCACACACGTTGAACCAAAAAAACTTGAATGGCCTTTACTCATGTGTTTGGGATCAGGGTTAAGGCTGAATTGTTGTAAAATATGACCCTTTGTATAAAAAGGCCATAATAGTCTTAATTTGATGTGACATGTGCATGTATTGTCTTTGCTGTTTGAGGAGACAATGCGTCTTAATAGTTTCTGACTGTACACTGGGTGCTTAAGAAAGGAATTCCGCTTGTGGATCCAAGATGGATTCATCGACATGCATCCACCAAAAGGTTTTAAAGGGAAAAGCCTCACTATCGACTCTGAAATCCACAGAATCTAAATCTGATACCGACCATTGATTTATTTGGTCACGTTCATCCACGACAACATAAACACTGATCCACTGCTCCCGGCTTGTTTTTTTTCCCCTCTCCTCAACGCTGAAGACGATAAGCGAAAAAAGCTAAATGTTTTGTCGTTTTGTTGTTGATCTTCGATTAATCATGAGAGGCCAAGTGCAAGAACCGTGTCCAGCCTTGTTTATGCAGGGCTCAACTAGGGCCCTTTCAAACACACACACACACACACACAGTGGCACATGCAAACACACACACTTGTGCAGCAGGAGCCGCAGCGGCACTGAAAAGATCACTGGTTTCCTCCTGTTATGCAAATGCATCAAAACGCTTGAGTGAGAATTATATATGAATCCAATGAGGCTTTTTCTCTCTTTTAGAAATGCTTAGCCACAAGTACTGAGAGCCCTCAATGGCAAAGCGTCCGCTTCACTCCCTGGCCATGCGTATTATTCAGCTTGACGAGACGCAAACTGACATAAGCACCCGGGCTCACTTTCACCCACTGGCAATCCGATTATATGGCCAACACGGCATCAATGCTGCAGGGCCAACAGGCAGTGAAGTCCGTCAAGCATCCCCTCCTCCACCCAAGCCCCTTCTCTCCCCATTCATACCTTGTTCTTCTTCAACTGCTGTGCACAGCTACCCCTCCTACATACATACGCACTTCTGCAGGCTTCCAGGCCCAGTAAACAACAAACCTCCCGGCCAAAGTCGTCAAAGAGCAAATTCTAAACTTTCTTGGAGAGATTGGAAAGCTTTTAACTGCACTTTTTTTTAAGGATGTGTCACTCCCTGTGCACGAAAGATAGCGGCATTATAATTGCTTATGGATTTAAAATCAAGCATTGTATTAGTCAAAAAAAAAGAAAAATCCATCTAAAGCGTGTTGTTAGCGGCTGAGCAGAGCACAAAGACAGTATTAGGCAGCTGCATGTGGTGGCCTTCCTAACCCTGTCTAGGGCCTGTTCCTTCCATAATAACCAGATATTAGCGGCTATATCTATATCAAACAAGTGCTTCGGGTCGGCCTGACCAGGAGAGTCGCCAGCAACGTCTCAACGGGACCCCTAAGCTAAACCGGTGTTGACAACCACGCAGCCTGGCCTTCTTCTCCGGGCGGCGCCGTGACGCTTGGGTCCTCAGACGGGGCACCCGTCGAAGCAGTGGGTGTTTACACGACGCTACCCGAAAAAGAGTGCCAGGTGCCCGGGGTGGGGGTTGGAAGGGGGCCAGGGGTGGGGGGGTAAATTGCCCCGCGTCCGTGAAACTAATGTAGAGATGAGATTAAACTTGCAGAGAGATACATTTGCAATTGATTAACACTGAGCCACCGTGACAAATTGTATACACTTTTGAGGGAGTGTGTGTGAGTCTTTGTGTGGGTAGCAGTGTGTGTGTTTGTGACTTAACGTGGATTTAATACAATATCTCACCAGATATGTGTTCAATTAAATCACAGCTAGACTTCTCACGCCTGTCTCTGGGTATTTTTGAGCACCAGATGGCTTTTTGACAGTAATTAAATAATAAAATATTTAGGTTTTGAAAGAATTCTAATGTTTTCAGGTAAAGCGTAATGAGCCGGTGGAGGATGTTCCACCTGCCGGCCGGTTCTTCTTCTAAAACAAGGATTTAGGGGACCACTGTGTTTCCTCTGCACCCCTCTGTTTTGTCTGGTATTAATGAGCAATTAACTTTGCATACAAGGTCACAGACAATGGTATTGGTTGTCAGATTATGCTAATGCTGTGGCTCGTTGCTGCACTGAAAGAGGACAGGGAATCCCTGTGAATGGAGAGGGTTGTGGCCTTTCTCCAAGAGGAGAAAATGATATGCAAACTGTACCAACATGCGCTTTAAGAGGATTAGGACACCACTCGACATCCATACTGACAATTAATAAATGAACAGCAAAAAGAAGGGGAGGAAAGTGTCCCAGTCTGGACCAGAAAGAGCGTTTCTTCCCTGAAACTTTCTCCGGTTGAGAGTGGAACTTTGGGCAGTTAATGAAAATGTAAATGTGAAACGCATAATGGTGTGACTCGATGAGTTGTAAACGTGCGAGGGTGAGATGAGATCAAAAGGGATGACAAAGGCCCAAGTGAAAGAATTCAGTGTGGGGTGAAACAGACCAAAGAGCCCGGGGCGAATCTAAGAAGTTGAACTCCCATGGCCAAGTAAGAGGGAACAGGTGCAGCCAGAGTTCATACAGGCCGCTTTGTGCTCTGATGTGGCTCCAGTCCATTTCGGGAAGAGGGAGGGGCCCATGTTTAATACAAATTTAATATCGATTTAATGCTTGTCACTGCTCTTCTGAATCTTGTGGCATCGCTAATTCGCTCAGTGTTGAGCAGAGCTTTTGGGCCGCCCGCGCCAGATGCTGCAGGAGCCTTCAGTGCCCCCCCCCCCCCCAAAAAAACCCAGCAGAGCTGAGGTGAAGCCGCGGCCAAAACACCCCGAGTGGGAGCCTGTGCTGAGGTGAAGCCCGGTCACTAACTGAATCCTCTGAAATAGATGTTTGGTTAACATCACGTGGCAGGAGCGAGGATTCACAGGACGAACTGTGACATTTTAAGGCCCAATGGACCCCAGTCTGGGAAATAAGTGCAATGGTGGCAGGAATAGTTAGAGACTTTAGTAAAAGTAAAAGTAAAAATTTTAGTTGCAACTTTGAGTATCAAAAGAGAGGAATTTACTGTGTAAAATGGATATTTATTGAGTGTTGTTTTGTATTGTTGTCTTATTTTCAAATGATTGTGTGTGTGAGATGTGGCTTTCAAAAGATAAAATTGAACACTAAAATAAGCATTGATCCAATTTACACTGATAGCATTTAATTGTCGGTCGTCAAAGTTGATCCATGTCATCAATCGTCACTATTAATCACACTCAAACGTAAACTACATGCAATAATCACAAATGGAATTGCTCTTTCAAATGATATCACAACACGTAAAAAAAAATCAATTTGTGTTATGCAAGCAAAGTGCAACAGAAAATGGGTAAATCTGTCAGGATGGACGTGTTAAGTGAAATAAATCGTCCAATGCATCAAAGCCTGGTGCATTTGGATGCGCGCTGCACGGCTGCAGGCTCAGATGATGGACTGGTGACCGGTGCCACATGAGGCTGCGACCAGTCGGCGCAATCTGTTCCTCCCCGGGTGTGTGAAAAGATGGGGAGTTCCCTTTTTCCTTGGCGCGTCCACGTCACCGATAAATAATGAGCGAATAATAAACAGTTAACCACCTGTCGGACCCGCGGTACAATGGGACGGCCCATGAAGAGCCTCTCATGCATGGGTAACATATTTACTCAGCCCCTTTCACTTAACGAGGCAAAAAGGGAGCCAAGACAATGGCGGAGTTTGTCTGTTTGGTAAACCGGCATGACCGCGTCGGGAGGAAAAGCACAACGATCCGATACTATTCGCATAAATTACAGGTGTAGCTGGAAATATCTGGAGAAATATCAATTCATTTAGGTATATTAGTACAGTGTCAGTCGTCTACTGGTATGTAGGAATATTAGGCTACAGCTAAGCCTCCCTGCAGGGATATAAGGACACCATCGGTGATAAACATCAGTAATCCCTAAAGGGGAACCAGCCCATCATAAATGCACATAAACATAATTAGGTGGCCTCAATATGAATATTAGAAAACATGAATGTTAAATGTATACTGGACCTATGCATTATAATGCCATTTTTTACACGGGAAATAGAGTGATGGGACCTAACAATGGGGGGAGTGGAGGGAGGGCTGCTGTTAGTGGTAATATTTCAGAGATGTGCTTTTTATGGACCTTAATTCAGCCGCGGCCAGCTGTTTTTACGCGGCCTGGTAAAGGAGCGGGGACGTGGCAAGCTTGCAAAGCTCGTAGAAATTAGTCTCGGTCAGCCAAAGCAGCCCATGCTTCCTGCTAACCATCTGCTTACCGACCACAAAAGGAGGATTTCGGGCAGCCGAGTAAAGGAATACGGGCTCATGAAAAAAAAAAAAAAAGAAGAAGAGAGAAGCTTAGGAGCTTCTTGTTTCTTAGCGGAGGTGTTTGGCTGTGCGGCCGCAGCGCTGCGTTAACGCCTGTTTTTGCGCGTCGTGCGCTCATAAAGCAGACGCACCTCCGATGCGCGGTGACTCTCTAAAGGAGCGTTTCACGGAGGCGTTCCCTTTTAATTATCCGATTGTGGCCTGTTTCAATTAGATTGGTGAGCTGATCCCGAATGATGCAAACGGACCGGCTGGTGCTCTTAAAGCTGGAGGACTTGTGCCGTAAATTGTTCTTTGTATTAAGAGACAGGTTTGCTTAAACACACTTTAAATGAGATATTAGCCCTTTATTTCTAAGTTTTTATTTACTGGTGGTAAAACACATTTTCAGAGTGACATTGGCGAATATTATACATTATATTATATTATTATTATTATGATCATTGATAATGTTTTGTTCTTAATATGACGTGTAATAATGACTGAACACAGACTTGCGATCCCAACAGAGATATTACTGCCATTTTTAGTTAAGTAAATTAAAAAGTAAAGTAAAAAAAGGGAAAAATAATATAAAATGCTTGTGGACGTGATTTTGAATAACACTAAAGTACATCACTAAAGTATAAATGCTATACAACTTTTTTGCACCACTTGTATTTATACGTAAAAAAAACTTTTCTAAATTGATTAATTCCATTTCTTATTTAATGAAGGCTGGTGACAATTAGCCGTTTCTTCTTCCTCTTCGGCGCTGCGATGCGTTTTCGCCTGATTGCTTTGCTTTAACGGGTTTTCAGGGGCAAAGCTGACAGAACACGACGATCAGGCTCCAAGTCGCTTTAATAAGAGTTTTATACGGTCTCAGTGTCCGCTCATATGAATGCGTTTTAAATCAAATCACAGATGCACTTTTATTCAGCCGGTTAAAATAGCAGAACAAAACCGTCTTTAGAAATAAAGCCCCCTTTTTTTTTTTTTTTTATTCCTCTGGGCTTTTTTTTTTTAAGCGCAGAGGGCAGAAGAGAAAGGCCGAGGGGCGCCTCCTCCGCAGCTGAGGGTGACAGTTAGTTCATGGTTAACAGGATCATGAGCGCACCGCTCAGGCCGCACACTTCTCCATGTGCGCGCTGAGCTGCGGATCTGTTGCGCTGAATGGAGCCTGTGCGAAAAGAGTGATATTTAACACATCTGTTAAAGCGTTTTGATAGCAGAAATCCGTTTAAGACATTATTCCATGACGAGGGCCAGATTGAGTGTTGAGAATCCCATGAAACCCTAAAACTAATTTACATTTTAGATGCTGCGCATGCAGGTTCGCAGCTTGTGTAGAGGATGTTCGCCCACATTGAATGTACTCAGTTATTATATCAATAATATTGCATAGCTCAAAGCTTACTTTTATCAGCGTGTATGTTCTGTATTTCTGGACTGATGAAAATCGAATGAAAGAACAATTTTATAATAAACAGAAAGACACCGCGAATGGCAACGAATAAGGTGTATTTTATTGAAGTACTCGTTAAAAGTCCGCATATAATAGCTGGATCTGTAAGATTGCTCTTTAATTAGGCCGCTTGCCTCTGCCAAACAAAACACATTGAAAGGAAAGTGGTCAACATGCAAAATTGATGACTGGGCCTCCTTTGTGGTGTGGATATTGTGCGTTGCTTGCTTATGAGGTCTAATGCAATCATAAATTGCGTCCTTCGGCCAATCAGCGGGCCGGGGGCTGCGGCATGAAAGCGACCCATGTGGAGAACTTTGTTGAGCTCCATTGTTGCGGCTGTCAGCGCTGAGCGGAGGGCCTGCGGGGGGGGAGGGAGGGGAGGAGGGGGGCAGGCTCCTATAAAACTCCTCTTACCAGAGTGGGGAAACCAGAGGAGTTAGCAGCCATTCCCACGACTGATTCTCTCCCAGCTGACACAAGGAGTATCTCAGATTTTCACACGTATTTTTGTTTTGTTTTTCTTCTCATCCGGGACCATGATGATCCCCAGCGTCCTTGCGCCTCCTGCCTTCTACCCGGGGCTGTACCGGCCGGCCGCCGCCCTGCCGTTCCACCACACCCACCAGTCCGGCTTCCAGACCCACTCCAGCTTTCTAGTGGAGGACCTGCTGCGGATAAGCCGGCCCGCCGCCTACATTAACCGGACTGTCCCCTCGGCGTGCGCCTCCCTGCCGACGGCCACCACCACCTTGTCCTTCAGCGGCGCGCCCGCCGAGCGCCCGATGGCCGCGACTGCGCTGACGCGCGAATCGTGCTCGCCGAAAATGTCGGTGTCGAGCAGCAAGGACCCGACTTTTCTCAAGTTTGGAGTGAGCGCCATCCTCGCACCGTCGCCAAAGACCGGTGAGTACGCAGCGTTCCTGCCGAGCCTTTGAGATGACGTGATGTCCCAGAAACGATTGCTTCTCATTTGGAGATGATTAACTTGTGATGTTATTGTTCCACAGCGTCATCACACCCTACTTTCCACAGCCTGCACTCCAAGACCTTCCCCATCCCTTACTTCGACGGCACCTTTCACCCCATATTCAGGACTCCTTATTTACCAGGTAGGCGCAACTTTCCCGGGCTTCTCCATCTTCTCCATCTTTTTTTGCCTTTTCAAATATGTCTGAACTAATTGCTTCTAAACCTAAAACACACTCGCACCGTGTTTGTTTTTTTTTTTTACCGGAAAAGAAGAAATCACTGTCTTATTAATGGGGGGCTGTGGCCCCCGCCCGGGCGCACACACCAATTAACCAATTATCCCAAATCGTCACGCTCTAAATTTGAGGCGGGGTGGCGAGTTATAGTCCCCCCCCCCCCCCCCCTGCTTCCCATTGGGGGGCGTTTTGGCATTTCTCTGGTCCTGGGTTTTCCCACAGAGCCCGGGGGGCCACCGGGCCGCCGAGGCGGGCAACAAAGCCCTCAGCACCGTGACCAATTTGGTCAGCTCCCACCGGGCGAGCCACCCACACACCCCGGAGAGTGACTTTTACCAGGACGGGGGGGGGGGGGGGTTGGAGGGTGGATGGGGGGCTGGGGGGGCTGGGGGGGGGGGGGGTGCAAAGGCGTCAACCAGTCATGCACTAATTTCCCTATTAGGCGCTATTGAGAGTTTTCAATATTCTCACAAGACCACATGGCGCGTCGTTGTTCCTGATTCTTCTGCGGCCACAGGGCAGCTTCTGCGGGGAGGACGTCCAGTCAGCAGAATGCAGACAGGACAAGTGTCTCGCGCGGAGGGAGTTGAAGTAATGCGATTTTTCTTTAAAAAAAAAAAAAAAAAAGTCCTGGCGTATCCAACAGGTCCCAGCCGGCGCGCTGCTCGGCCCATAGGATACGTTACCGCTGACTTCCAATCCTCCCTCTCTCTCTCTTTCTCTCTGTGTGCGCCCTAAACGTTTATTCCCCACGCGGACCAATCAACGAGTTGAGATAAAGAATCATCTCTTAGAAAAGTCTATAAAGTCGCCGGTCCGTGCTTTCATTCACACAAATCATAATGGAGATGGAGTCTTTTCATGGGCTCAGCCGAAAGCCTCAACAAAACAACTCCAGCGTCCTGAAAAGCTTTTCGTGTTCATTTAATGAAAATGATTTGAAGGCAAGAAGAAGGAGGGGGGGGGGGGGGGAAAGCGCCATTCCCCTCCACTCTTCAGCCCCCCCCCCCCCCCCCCGGGCATCAGTATTCTGGTATGCAGTTGTGTTTAGTTTGAAAGTGTAAATCTCCTTTTGTTGCGATAATATATGGCCTTCACCGCCTGTCCAGAGTCTTTTCTGCGTTAGTTCATTACTACACAATTACCGTTCACGGTTTATTAACTCCTCTATCCGCCCTCACAGGGTTCCTTAAAGGATATGCTACCTCTTTACCATACCAATGCGGTTGGGGACCGGCCAATGTGCTAATTAGTCACCTCGTGCCATTTCACTCCAAGCGGAGACGCACCGCTCAGTTCCAAAGGGAGAAACCTTCCAATAATAACCGGTTTAAAAGTGCGGCTTTAGAGGGGAATCATTATATGCATATAGATGTCTGAGTGCTTTTGAGTTTAGATACAACAGTGGAATATTCAACATCCCTTGGTTGTTCATTTGTGCCTGCAGGGGCGTTCTGGCTAATTCCGTCCTCACGAAACGTTCTTTTTTTTATCTGGCAAAGAAAAACCAAGCTAACAAAATCCAATTTTGTCTCTTTGTTGTTTTTTTTAGCGTCTTCATCCGTTGTCCCCATTCCCGGGACCTTTTCTTGGCCCCTGGCCGCCAGAGGGAAACCCCGGAGAGGGATGCTGAGGAGGGCGGTGTTCTCCGATGTGCAGCGCAAAGCCCTGGAGAAAATGTTCCAGAAACAGAAATACATCAGCAAGCCCGACAGGAAGAAGCTCGCCTCCAAACTGGGCCTGAAAGACTCGCAGGTAAAACTTTGAATGGGATTCAAACCCTAGACGCGTCGTGCGTAATTTGCGCGTAATAACGCTGTTCCTCGTCCCGCAGCACTTGACCCCAAAACTTTTTTCACTCACACTTTTTTCTTCTTTTCTTGCTGTCTACAGGTGAAAATTTGGTTCCAGAACCGCAGAATGAAGTGGAGGAACTCCAAGGAACGCGAACTGCTTTCATCCGGTGGCTGCCGGGAGCAGACGCTGCCCACCAAAGCCAACCCGCACCCGGACCTCAGCGACGTGGGCAAGAAGTCCTCAGCCGAGGAGGAAGACGAGGAAGAAGAGTTTCGAAGACAGAGAATCCGTGCGGACTCCATCGTCTCCTCTCCGTCTCTTTCCAGTAAGCACTCGGACTTCTCAGAGTCAGAGGAAGAAGAAATAAACGTATCTTAATTTATTTAAAAAAAATAAGCCCACATAGAGAGAATATAACCCGTGTTTTGTTTTCATATGAGACTGTGAGCAGATTTGTAAGGAGCTGTCAAACACCTAAATGTAATTGTTAAAAACATTTTCTTTTTCAAATTTGTTGCTTCATCAGCGAATGCGCACTGTACAACATCTGCGTCTGGGACACAATTTGCTGTTTTGCACAGCTTTGTTCAATTGTACAGTATTTTGTACAATTTTGTATGGAAATTTTATGCCAAGAATATTGACTTTCTTTTACCTTGAATAGAGTTGTTTATTGAAAAGAATGTAGCTATTTCGTTAATAATTTATATGAATTTCTTTAATAAGTGTGTTGTATTATGTGCTGTATATATGTTTATTCCACACTTTTTGTACAATACCAAATAAAATTGTAAACAATTCCACGTCAAATGCGTTTGTTTCTTGTTGTTGATCAAATTAAAACATGGAGGAGGATCCTGCTTTTTCCAGCAGGCTGGAGGTTTGGAGAGAAAAAGTACAATATTCTATACATTTTCACTCTTAAATCGCCATTCACCCCAACTACCCCCTTTAACCTCATATTATACCAACAAAGTAGAATATATTGTAATTTTGTTAAAATCGACACATTTTCAACTTTCAGAACGTTTTGACTTCGAACCTTCAAAACAAATAAATATATTTTTTCTCACCACCTAGTGGTCCAAATATTTAAATTAGATCTGTTTTGCTTTGTTAAATATATTAGCAGTGGATGTCTGTGTGCAGTGAAATGTTTGGACAGTTGCATATTCATTATAAAGTGAGCAGTTTGTTCACACTGCCTTAAGTGGATTTTGTTGTATGCAAGTTAGAACAAAGCCCCGTGTTTTTAAAACGCTTTTGCTTTCCTGACCACCGCGATGTAAAGTATTAAATGACGTCAACATAATGTAATAGGAGCACAATTAAAAACAGTTACGGCCTGTTTTTGAACTGTTGTGTTTAGAAATGTTGTAAACGTGGTTCTCCCTTTGGAGGCTGGCGAACACTGAAGCAGCATTTTTTTAACCACCGGGACAAAGTCAGTCTCCAAAAGTCTCCAAACCAAGACCAGCCTGTTCTTATTCATCAATCATTCCTTGTTGACACTTTTTGGTTTCTTTCGAGGCTTTGACACAACCGTCGTTATTTCAAAATGCATGTGACTTAAATATAGTTTTAGGTTGATTCGAGTGAGACAATGCAGAGGGTTTGGGATGCAACTGATCTCTCTTCGGAAGTGTGACTTGCTGTAGGAGTTAACAACCTGCCTTTTTATATTTATATAACTCGCATTAACCTCATCCTGCAGCGATCCTGCAGGCAGCTTCAGCCGCGGAGGAGGAAGACGAGCAGGGAGCTGCTGGCTGTTCATCCATCCAACCAGCAGCAGCAGCAGCATCAGCATCGTCTCTCCAGAGACATGAGTATGCGTCGCCACCTGCAGGCAGCCGCGGCACGCTGCAGCTGTGCCGGACCAGGACCCTCTCAGACGGATTAGGACAGATGGGAGGGCGGTAATGACGCCTCTTTAGGGCGCTCTGGGAAGACGTTATTAAATGAAATCGCAATGACAGGAAAAGCTGCAAGCTGTCTTGACAAATGCACTGGAATCTTTTAATTCGTTTTTTTAAAATAATATTCTTGTCATAGCTTTTATTTCGATAAACTATATCATAACTTTTTTTCTGTCTTTTCAAAATAAATACTATACTTTGATTTTTTCTTCATGTGATTTCTTTTGGGAATAGCATGATGTTTTAATCAAACTTTACAATACTTTTAATGTATTTTTTCGACATATACATAAAACATCTGGCTTTTCACAACTATTTATTTTACATATTATACTATTGACTTTTAAAAGTATTTTTTGACTAACTTAAAATGCCTTTCTAGACAATCACAAACACTTTTTTTTCAACTTACTACATAATTACTTTGGTATAATTTGTTACTCTCCACCTTGACTTTATGGCTTTTTATTGTGAACATTTTCAAGTCCAAGTTTTTTTTTTTTTTCAGGAACCGTTTGACAAAATTCAGTCATAAATAATCATACATTTTATTGAATCACAATAACTTAAGACTAGTACAGTCAGTCCTTGACGAACTGCATCAATCCGCCCTGATGTAAAGAGACTGTACACAAAATACTCCTTTTCAAGTACTGTAACAAATCCGCTAGAAAAAGTCATCAAAATGCTGTCAGATAATTAACTATTTACAGGGTCATGTTACATTAAAAAATGTACAAAGAAGGCTTAACATTCATTGACTTTGTGTGTAATAAACCGACAGACTGGTCAAAATGCTTTCACAACATCCACACCTCTAAGAGCAGACGTTACTGGAGACAAACAGAGAATCTGTCCCTTTGTGCTTACAAGTACCATAGCAGGAGCGCCTCCAACATCTACACAGACATATGCACAAAGAACATGGGGCACGAATCTGAGTCCCAACGGGTCTGATTCCACGCTGGAAGTTTCGGCAGTGCTGAAGCCGCGCAGGGGACACGCGCACATAACAGCTTTTGGCTTCCAGTTGGAGATCAGAATGAATGTTGCATAGGATCTGTGAGTAAAACACTGAAAGCCGTGGACGTAGCGCCGGATAACATGACCCCGCCCTTCCCAGAAGGTGGGCCGGGGGGGTTGAAGAAGACAAAAAGTACAATTCTTTACATTTCAAGCCACGGAAATAAAAGTCAAACTGTTTTACGATATCATTCAACCACAGGTACCTTTATACTTTTAACCTCTGATTCCTTATGTCACTATGAACAAAGCAGCATATACACTAGTTTTCACTTAATTAGTTGAACATGTTTGATAGGACAGTTTTTTCATCACAAATCACATAAAACAGAATTATGAGCGTGACGAAAGCACAGTGAGAGGACGGGGGTGAGGTATGACATCAACACATCGTCTTGGACTTTCCTCACCCGGTCAACCTGCAAAAACGTTCCCACTTCGAGCACCAAAAACACATCAATATATATTTATTTATTTATTCATTCCCAGCCGGTGGCCCAAATCGCCACCGTCACAGCACTGGGTTACGCATGCATACACCTCAGTTTGGAACCCAAAGTACTGCTTCTGGTCCGCGGCGCCATCCCGTCGCCTTGCTGTAGGATGTGATGAGAGAGTCGCAGCTGCTCCTCGGCCCCCCGCGGGGGCTTCGAGGAGAGAGTCGACTCGGAGCCCTATTTTTTACGTTACAGCCACTTAGACGAAATTAAAAAAAAAAAATCTGCTAATGCACAAAGTCTGTTAGAAAAGAGTAAGGCATTGTTTGAATTCAGTCCAGCACCAAGGAGATTTGTGCTACAACAGCCGGTCTGGGCCAATGTGCATGGAGACCTAAAAGGATTGTTGAGTAGTCAAAAGTCACACAGAAAGTTGCAACATGGATGGAAAAGGAAGTGATGACCAACATGGTGAAGTTGGAAGGATAAATCCAGCCGTGGCGAATGTTTATCTCTCGGCTTAGTGCCTTTTCCTACTGAAACTGTGACTAAAGGGATTTAGTAAATTAGATTTAGTCCTTCATTTGACTTGGTTTTAGATGTTAGTGTCATTGTTTACAGCTGTGTGTTCGGCCAATGAAAGTGTGTATTATATTGTAACACGCTCTCGAGGAACTGAAGGTACAACGACACTTTCTCAGACAGGATGTAACCACGGAGGACCTCCATCTGATGCCGACAACATTTGGACTTTCACATCGTCCTGGTGCGTTTACAATGGGGCCACAATGTTAACCAACTTCCTCTCATGTTAATATCAATGATTGGCATTTATTAACACCTGTTCTCCTCCGTTTGCATCCAAGATTCGATGTGTATCTTTTTCAAGAACCTGTGGATTCACATTGGTTTTATGAGGGATGTACCAATGAACAATCCCTCTTAGAGGAGTGAGAGGCCGCATACCGGCACTTTCAACATTCACTTTTCCCCGATTTATTCTTGTGCGGCTTTTAGCGACAGAGGGGGAAGAAGAGCGGGAGGCTGCTGTGCGGCTCGTCCGTTCAAGCAGCAGCATCGTTTTTCCCCAGCGGCTCGTCGTTCCAGGCTGACTGACGCTCAGGAGACATGATGTCTCTATCGCCACCTGCAGGCGGCTCGGGCGCACTGCAGCCGGGCCGGACCGGGAGGGTCCGCGCCTGAAAGGACGGCGGCGGCTGTGACTTGCTGATGACGGGATCGGTGACGCCTCATCGACTGTCGGAGACAGGCGGTGTGCTTTTAGAAGTCAGGCTCCTGACAGAGGAGCCACTGGCCACAGCGGTGAAAATCAAAAAGAACAAAAAAAAAAAACAGCGCAGTGCAGTAGAAACCTTTTCGCTTTTTAAATATTTGGGTTACCTGCACCCAAATTAAGGTGGCTGGATTTCGTGTTGTGACATTTGCCCCTGGGGAGGATATTCCCACAGTTCTCCCGCAAAAGCTCCTCTGAAAACCGACCCCAGTGTGACCCTTGATCACAAGGTCGACTCCAGCGAAGTGTCCAGCAGGTCGTCATGGTGACCGTTGCTGTTGGAGTCGCTGTCGTAGCTCTGCGGACTCGATGACGTCGCCGCCTCCTTCAGGCGCATCAGCATGTTCATCTGTCGCCAGAATCAATGTGAGAATGTCGTTTTTAATTTCGCTCTGCGACTCAGACACACAAGAATGTTGTTTTCTTAATTTTTGTCATTTTTATTCTTGCCTAATTAAAATGAAGGCGTTTTTTCATTGCAACTTATAAAAAAAACTTTAAATAATGTTATTCTTTTTCTCAATAAAAAGAAACTAAGAGGCCTGTTTGTGGACCTCGAGTTCAGAGCATACTACCGTTTCCACGATCAAGTATCATCATTTCTCATGAACTGCTTGACATTAAGTATAAATTCTGCAAACGATTCCATCTGTCTGTGCACGACTTCCCCTTGGAAGTTAAATCTGCAATGGGGCGTATTCCTGCTCACCAGTGGGTCAGCGTCGCCGTCGCTCTGTGGGGGCTCTTTCCTGACTCCTTCCCTCGGGGCCGAGTAGCCATCGAACCCCACGTCCTCTGGGCGCAGCTGCAGCAGCGGCGGCCAATCAGCCGGAGTGGACGTGGCCGACCACGGGTAGGTGTCAATCACCCAGGCGGCGGGATCCTCCCACGCGGCCCTGCGGCCGTAGAGCTACAGAGAAACGCAGAATGTAATTCAGTTTGGCTGCCTAAAGCCATCAAAGTGTCTCTTCCGAGCCGAAGAGAAGCAAACCTCTCCACTGAACCGAGCCCCCCTGCACGCTGCATTCTGCTAATCAGCTACTAACCACATGCAGATTGAATCCAATTCACTTTGAGAAATACAACCCTGGTCTTCTACGAGGGCGGATCTCAACAGTTGTATCGTTCTGACTCGTTACCCGTCTACATCAGCTGGGTGCTTTACATGTCACCTCAGGATGTCCAACCATGTCTCTACCTGTTTACTTCTTACAGGTAAAGACATCATAAATACTGCGGCACTGAAGTGAAACATGTAATCCTTTGGCCAGAGCGTAATCGGTCCATCATTTTCCAATCCTTGACACGATGTCTCTGCATTGAAATGATGCGCATGCGTTACCTGCAGTCCCTCCCGCACGGCCTCCAGCATGTAGGGGATGATGGAGTAGTTCCAGAGGTCAGTGAACCAAACCCTGGATCCCTCCACGTCCATGGGACAGGACAAGAAGAGGCGAGGTCCTGCACGCCACAGAGCGGGGACGTAAGACACCGATCGTTTCCCACACATTCATGCGCGTTCATTGAAGGACAAAAGTCTGTACCGATGGTGACGTCCGAGGAGCTGTGCGTCTCCAGGAAGCGGTTGAGGTGGTGCCAAACCCGCGGGATCCAGTCGATGATCCTCACCAGCTCCACGTTGCGCGTCCGGCTGCCGATCTCCGTCTCGATCAGCTTCCTCCTCAGGTAGCGGCCCAGGAAGCCTTTCACCGGCTCCACGTGGTTGGCGCACAGCACCCACCTGGTCAGAAGGAGGACACGTATGTCGGGACTGTGCATCAGACACGTGAAAGCCAAGTCGACCCTTCAGCGCGTCAGACACAGCGCGTGCCGGATGCCAGCAGCCGTTTACCGGAAGTTGTGGTGAAGCTGCAGGTTGGGGGCCGATGACGTGGCTTGGCTCATGGTGCCGATGATGTAAGGGCTGAGATGACAGAAACACGCCGATTATAAACATCTGAATGTAATCCAAATATGTACGCATGACAGATGAGCGTGTTTGTGTGTGCATGAGAACTGACCAGTTCTGGTAGTTGCAGTTGAAGACGCCGTTGAAGATCTCTCCCAGGGAGCTGACGTGGTGCAGGTTGTCCAGAATGACCACCAGAGGGCCGTCCGTCCCCGGGACGCCGCTGCACTGCTCGGCCAAGCCCGACAGGTACTGACGCAACTCCTCCACGGAGAGAAACAGAGAGTCAATGGTTATTAGTATTTGTTTTTTATCTTCTTATCCTCTTGGGTTTATACACATCTAAATAAGACGGAATGTTTGAGTTAGCCTCTTTGCTATGATGATCTTAATACTCATATGTTAATTTAACCGCTTTGTGCTGCACCAATGCTAAAATCACATTTGTGTTCAGCATTCTAATGTTCTATAAACATGATTTCTATCATTTCCAAGTGCATTCCTTTCAAGTCACAATGGCTTTTTCTTCGTTGAAAAAACGTTTGGAAACTTTAAAATTGACAACCACGCTTACATGCATAATGAAGAATAAATATTGTGCGTTTACCTTGCTGGACTTGTGGTCCACGTTAAAGGTGACGACAGCTTGCGGGGTCAAAGGTCGGCCCTCCAGCAGCAGCAGGTGTCGAGACAGCTGATTGGCCAGGAAGGTCTTGCCCGTGCCGCTGGGGCCCGACAGGATGACGCGGCGGTGCTCCCTCAGCAGGGAGACGTAGCGCTGCAGCATCGGCTTCGGGATCAGAGTGTCGAACACCAGCGAGTCCACGTTCATGCCGCTCACACCTGGACACGCCGGGACGCCGCGGTTTGTCAGACAGGTGCGACGGGGGTAATCGTTTGAAGAGCGGACCGGGCGAGGCGGCGGTACCTTTGAGCCGGATGTTGATGGTGTCGCTGTCTCCCACCAGGTAGCCGCAGGGCAGCAGCTCGGGCGTGTGGGCGGCCTTGGGGACGCTGGGCCGGTGGATGTCTCCGATGTTGTATCCCGCCACGCTGTCGGAGGTCAGGCCCAGCTGGCTCAGCGGGTCCACGTGGGTGATGTACTCCTGTCGGACACAGAGCCTCGGCATTTGAGGGACGCTTTTGTGAAGTTTTGACAGGCCGCACCGGCTGGAAGACCTTTTCTGATTGTGCATCACTTAAACGCTCAAATAACCGCGTCGCCTGAAATCCGTAGCGGGAGAACACCGTGTCGTGTTTACCTTGAAAAGGCGCCTGACGACTCCGTCCAGGACGTCCCACTTGGTTTTACCGCTCACGCCGATGCAACCGATGAGAAAATGGCGCGGCCGGCCCTCCTGCGACGGAAAGACGCGACTGGCTTCAGAAACCACGAAGCCTTCGCGTACGTTAAAAAAAACGTAATGAATCCGTCCGCTCTCACCTCTCCCCACTTGCCGTCCTCGTCCAGGCTGACCACCATCTTCACGTGTCGCCCCTCCTTCCTCATCCCTGCGTCTCCGCAGGTGTCGTCCAGCAGCATGTCTGGGAATGAGGCGGAGCAAAGTCAGACAAGGCGTCTCCGATTCAATCACTCAAGTCAAGGACATAAAGTCACTGCGGAGAGTCAACAGCAACTACGTTTATTTCCTGACTGTTGTCTGTGACGTCCGGTTGGAGCCTCCTCGTCATCGCGCATGAATATAAATGTCTCACCCAGGCTGGTGGACTCGCTGGTGGTGAGGTTGAGGCTGTGCTGGGAGAGACCCGGCCCGCTCGCCTGAGCCTGGCCGTGTGCGTGATGGGGGGGAGGGGAGGAGACGGAGGCCTGCGAGCCGATCCTGCTGCCCTGATTCTCCACCTTCAGACGGTCGTTCTCCGTCTTCAGCTTCTCGATCTCCACCTGCGGATACGCGCGCAGAGGTGATGGGGTGGGTTCACAAAAAGCAGCTAATGGTTTATTATTTCCAAACTCAAGGTGTAGTTTCGACTAATGTGTTTAGATCAGACCAAGTTAATGAATGCTGTGAATGCAGTCAATAAAATACTTTTATATTATACTTTTTTTGCTGATAAAAATGGTTTGCAAAATAGAAAAACAGTGCTTCAATTTACTAAATTCAACTAATAGTTATGTATTTTATATTTACTATTCCTACTACCACATTAATTGTGTGTTGCAGGTGTATAAGGTGACGTAAAATGTTTAGGTTGAAGTTTAGGCTTGATCCTTGAACATCTTGAAGTCAACTAACTGAATTCATTGTTTTGTGCAACATTACAGAAAGAATTGGACTCTGAATAAGAATATGTGAATAAGAATAAGTGGATCACAATTAAAAGACTGCTGCTGCTGCTGTGATCGCACTGATTGTGACCAGAGAGGACTTCAGATTTACAGAATTACCATATTCATATTCATATTTGTGTGCGTGCTCCTGCGTACCTGCATGCGGTTCATGGCCTCCCGGAGCTGGTCCAGCTGATGAGCGGAGCTGAGAGCCTCCAGCCGAATGTCCGTCAGCTTCATCTCCTTCTCCCTGAGCTCACTGCGCAGCTGCATCACCGTCTCCGCCTCGCTGTCCAGACACTCGGACAACCTGCACACACCCCACCCCGACGACACGCACCGTTTTAGTCACATGACCCGGACCGGGACCCATTGCCCATTACTCGCGTTACCCCAAACGTTACGGGACGCCCGCGTACAGCGAGTTGGAGTGCGTGTTCCGGAGCACGTGGCTGTTGCCCGCGGTGCCGTTGTGGGGGAGTTTGGGGGACGACGGCAGCGACGAGTCCGTCATCTCCTCGATGTCGGAGTGGGAAGAGGCCGACTTGGGAGATTTCTTCTTGCTGAACGCTTGTTTGAAGGAGCTGCGCAGCTGCAGGTGAAAAAGAAGAGAAGGAGGGCGAGAGGCGGTGAGCGGGCGACAAACACCTTACTGGGGAGGAGGGGAGGAAAGTGCCGGAGAAAGTGGGAGAAAGCAGCTGTGAGAAAGTGGGAGGGAGTCAAAGGGAGTAAAGGAATTATGGGTAGACGTGAATAGTTGCTTATAGCTCATTGTTTTTGTTTTTTTTAACAAATCTGTTGTCTCGTTGGTTTTCTTTTATATTCATTAAATGTAATGTTAAATTACATGTAAATGTTAAACTGTATGAAAAATAGATATTAGCATAATTAGCGATAGTTTTTCTATTCTAAAATATCAATGATTGCTGCTTTAAAAAGAATTCAGCAATTTCTAGAGAGGATCTGTAGAAAAAACAGAAATGATGAGCCATATTCAAACCACATGAACCAAGTCAACATCTGTTTGTTCCTCACAGTTTGTGTTTAAAGGAGAAATCCACCCATGAATACTCTACACTCTTAGTTCTACTTTGGTTACAGATTTTTCAAGAATCCTTCGAGAAATGTTTTTGATTTTGAAGATCAAACAAGAAAGAAGTTCCAGGATCATCTTTCCTTTGTATTTCTTACATCTGTGGAACATGTGGGCGAAAAAGGTTCAGCCAGTTTTGTAAGGTGCATTTCAAATGAAAGAAAACTATTTTCAGATTTAGAACACCTCAGCCTCTTTTAGCCACCAAAAGTTATATTATATCCTTTTCCCACCTGATTTCAGCTCACAAACACAGAGAAAACATCTCAGTATCGTGTCGTGTCAGAAAATGGACCGCCTAATCTCTGACTCACTGATACGGTATTTTCTGGTGGATTTTTCCTTTCAACAGCTAACACAGGGGTGTCATTCATCATTTCCAGGGATTAGCAGTGTTGGAGAGGAGAGGACAGGCACTACGGTGGCAGCAGAGGACAGGAGGAAAAGGACAAAAGGTTAGTAACCCATAAAAAGGACGGTGTGTTTCTCTCACTGCACACAGCGCACCATCCTTACCTCATAGACCTGCCACATGAAGCGAAGCAAAGGAAGACAGAGAGACAAAACAGCACATGTTCATATGGGTCTGAGGTGCGTCAATGTGTTCAGCCAGGGACGGAGATTAAACTAAAGGCCCATACAGGAAGAACGCCACATCACAACCACCATGAAGCCTTTCATGATCCATTACACACAAACTGCCCCTATACGCTCCGCATCACATGCAACGTACGAGCACCTGCATGGAGGAGTCGTCTACACACACCCTGACAGCTGGAAGCACATCTGCACACACATCCACACACAGCGGTTGTTTATTATCACTGTGACCTAAAGCGGGAAGCTCCGCACGAGTCTTTTCCTACCACGAAGCACGACACCGCTCTTCCTAAACTCCAACACCGGGATCAGGTGCTGACAAACAACAACAACACGTCGGAGGGGGACAGAAAGCTGCGTACGTCATCGTCTTTCATTTGTCCTCCGGTGCACAGAAAAGTCTTTCAACGACAAAAAGGACAAATTTGTAAGTATGTAACATTTTTATTGTGGTAAAGTCACTAATAGTCACTATTGAGCTGACGATACGACCGGATTACTTGCAGTTTAAAGAGACAACTACTGCAACTAAATTCAGCCCAGACTCACGACAGCTAAGACAATCTGAAGTGTATTCACCTTTTCCCCGGTGAAAGCGGCCTGAAGGGGAGAAACCCAAGCGGGTGACACCGACACGCACACACACACACACACACACACACACACACATGAAAATGCACATGAAGGAGACAAAGACCAAAGCAACACCAAAGAGTCCCGATCGGCTGCTTGTTAGTAACTCATCTTCATCTTCACGCACCAGCCTCTTTGCTTTTCATCCGCGGCCTCTTACCCAGTTCTTCTTGTTCTTCTTCTTGTTTTTCGCATCGGCGTCCATGTTGGAGCCCACACTGGAGTGGCTGGTGGCGCTGGCGACGCTGCTGACGCTGTCGGAGGAGTGCTGCCTCCTGATGCGCAGGTCGGGCTGCTGGTTCTGCTGCTGTGGACTGCCGTTGCCGCCCGCTGTGGATATGTTATAAATATGTAATAAACATCTAAATAAATGTCGGCGACGCGTTGTTCCCGGGCCGCGTGTGCTGCTGGTCCGTACCGGTCCTGTCCCCTTTGTGCGTGAGCTCAGGCGTGTTGATCACCCCGTTGATGGCGGCCTGAGCCACAGCGTTCTGCCTCTTCAGCAGCTCGATGGTCTTCCTCAACTCGTTCAGCTCAGAGTCCTGCACGGAGGAGACGACGGGCGCGTCAGACAGCTGCCGAATGTGCACTTTGCTCGCCGTCTGCGAGACGAGCGCTTCTCACCTTCTGCTCCGCCGTCAAGGTGAGGCTCTTCAGCCGGATGGTCATGTTGCCCAGACTCTGTTCGAACGCCGCCACCAGGTGAGCCTGCGGGAGAAGAACACAGGTGGGGGTAAAAAAAAAGAGGAGATTTTCACTTTATTTTCCTTATTCCTGGCTGATAAATGTAAAGATAGTGTATAATTGTACTTGATTATCTAACAAAGTGTGAACGCCGTGGGCAGATGGGATTAAAACAGACAAGTAAAACAAGCAGGTTTTAAATACATGTGGAAAGAAAATGAAGGATTAAATTAGTAAATTCACAAATTACCCCAAAAATAAGCATTTGAGCGGGAAGGTGAGCAGGTTCAGCCTTCACTACATCGTTTTTGAGGCTTTCAGACAAATACAAACGAGGCCTGCGGGACGTGTGTGCGAGTTGGGGGGCGGTGCAGACTTCTCGGCCTCGGGGGTAAAGAGGCGTGTTCAGATAATTCATCCTCTGTCTGAGGCGTGTAATCAAATATATGAACGGACAAAGCCCCCCCTCACACCCCCCAGAAACCCCCCCACTACCAATTTCCTTCTTTCAACACCCACACCACACCTTCTTGCAACCTGGCGTCGGCGGCTATATATCTTCGGTTCACATCTGCTACTGTCCCTCAGACTTTACCCCCCCCCCCCCCCCCACTTCCACTTCCACATCTCTAATCCACAGCCAAAGCTGCAGCGTGCGCTGGCTCGGGCAGCAGATCGCGAGCGGAGCGTGGCGAGACATGTGTGAAAGAATTGTGCCCGGAGACGCTCAAAGAGATCTTCAGATGGTTCCGCCAGATGTGAAATTACACCTTCTGGGAGCAAAGTGCTCGGTTGGAGCGTCGTGTGCCGCGTTTGATGAGGATCGGGAAAATGTTCTGCCGGGCGATCCTGAATTGTTTTGGGGCCACATTTCGGAGAGCGTGAAATGATCCGTACACGCTATTTTTGTGTCAACTTTGGACTGTTGACTTTGGTTTGAAATGGTGTATCTGCAAAACTAATCTTATTCTTAACAGCCTCAGTTGCAATGTGTGTTAGGGAACGTAGAGCAAACGTTGTCATTTATACGTGATGAACTAAGAAGGTGATCGTTGTAAACACAACCTGCTGAACATCACCATGGTCATAAATGTTTCTTATATTATATATTAATATTATATATTAATTTAAGTAATGGTACTTATTTACTTTAATTATCTGGCAAGATGCTGAGGAACCATTTCATAGATTTAAAAAAAATCAGAACTCTACTGTTTATTTTTTCAGTTCTACATTTCTACAGATTTTCAGATCCAATATTATTTTGGTTTCCATCACAAATTGAGGAGAAAATGTCTTTTGGTGTCTCATAACGTACTGTAGTTTTAAATGATCTGTATTTATGAAATACCCTTGTCCAAAACAAACAGACCATCCAACTGACTAAATGATATTATTGTTTACTATGTAATAAATACCTCAATAATACATTTGTTTTAAATCCTGCTAAATCAGATTCTGTGACAAAAGGTGCACAGCTATTGTTGAAAATATAAATGTTAGAATGTGGCACAATAGACCCTGGAAGGAGACAATAGACATATACGTTTGCTTTGGAGTGTGCGTGCGTATGTGTTGTGTGTGCGTGTTGTGTTTGCTTACATTGGCACTCAGCTGTGTCGTCAGGGCGGAAACTTTTTCCTGGGAGGCGTCCAGCTCCCGACGCAGCTTGCGGATCTGAGGACGTGAAAGGAGCACGACATCAAAAACGCACCGTGCCGAAAAGCACACACACGCGCGCCTGCATCATCAGGGCCGTGCGATGAAACGCACACGCAGGAAACACGCAGAGAGACGCGGCGAAGTAAACGAGGGAGGCTCCCAGATGGCCGCTGGGATTTGAGGAGATGAAACGCGGTGGACGCATAAAGGAGCGCACACAGGTGTGCACAGGTGTTCGGAGCGGGACAAGGGCTTGTTACAGGGTCGCTCACAATACAGTTACACGCGTAACACGACACGGCTGTGAAAACACGGCCGCCCCCCCCATCACCCGTGTCCCGACAAGCCCGAGCCGCTTGCACATAGAAAATTAAAGAGCAGAGAAAGCCGCGGGATAGAAGTGCCGTGGGCGGGCTTGACACTTACCTCCGACTGCGACTTCTCCTCGTTCTGCAAAAACAAACATCACAGGAAGAGAAAATCATTAGAGGAAGTTGAGACTGATGGAATCCTGAAAGCGCTTTCATGACGCGGAGCAGCTGAAGCTGCCGCGGGTGGGCCGGCGCAGTGTGCGATTCATCAGCTCCACGGAGACGAGGTGTGTAAGCTGTGGAGGAGATCGTCTGGTGTAATGTGTCCGGAAAGCAGAGATATCGTCCTGAAGGCATTGCACTCATCGGTGCAGCGTGTGTGTGTGTGTGTGTGTGTGTGTGTGTGTGAGAATCGCATTGTCTCCATCACAATAGCAGGTAAAGACAAGTAGCCAAATGCACACAGAGCGAGGGCGTCTCTGACACACCCTGCCGCTGATGTTCACCGAAACAGCCAAACATGCAACACCCGCATTTATTTATATGTAAACAAGCTGCACCGAAACTGCACCGAGAAGGTTTTTCTCCCAACTGGACCGGAACCACTTTCACAGATCCTTCACCGACTCAAAGACGGGTCCAACTGGAGCTGAAGTTCAATGTCAGGTTAACACCTTTAATTTGCACAAAGATGTTCTGGTGGTCGTGTAAAGCACAATACAACCTCTTTTTGTCATCGGAGCAATTGGAGGATATTATTACATAACAAATCAGTATTAAATGTAGAGCATTAATATCACAGTTGAAAACTATTTGCTGTGTGTAAAGATGTAGTGAGGTTACGTCTCTGTGGCATTTGTTTGCACTGTTAGCGCTCTTAGCAGCGTTAGCTCGCCACGTCGAGAGCCAGAAGCAATAGAAACGCTACGACTTTACAGATTGATTTAAACTGTCTTACAATCTCCTGAAAGGTTTTACTATTGGTCCGATTGTTTTGGCTTAATAGCAGAATATCCGAAAGCAGGATTTTTTTAACGACATTTTCAATTCAATTCTGCAATAGTTTTGTCAAAAACACATCAGATTCATTTATTTGATATTTAACACAAGGAAGTGAAAACATTTAGTAGTTTTCTGACATTAGAATAACTCGTTTAGAGGATTATGGCGTCCTGGTGTGGGTTTGTCCTCTCTTCATGCTTTTCGAGTGTTGGTTTGTGCATTCATCCGCACACGCTCTACACACACCCAAACACGCATGGCCAGTTGATCCTAGATACACAACACGCCGGCGTGTCTCCTAAACGCAGTTAAAGGAATATGAAGCAAACTAAATGCATCATTCCTTCTTTCAAATTCTATTTATATATATTATACATAAATACAATATATAGGTGTATATGTAATGTAATCAACGTAATGTCAGCTTTAAGTCAGCTTAAAAAAAATGTGATTTCTGTGCAATCTCTGTAATTATATGTCTGACTAACAGCTGTGTTTAAGTCCAATAGACCAACAACAGAAGGACCCCTCCTCTTTAAACCCCCTCCCCTCCCCCTCCTCCTCTTCTTCCTCCTCTTCCTCCCTACCGTTTGTTGCCAGGATGTGACTGTGCCCGTCAGCGATAACGTCGCCATCATCTTTGCCTCCACTCTCTTCCCTCCCTGAGTTCAAACGCGTGACTCCCGGGCTCAAAGGACCAGCCAGTGGCGAGCAGAGATCCGATGTCTGAGAGTTTCTCTGCGACACCTGCCCAGGTGAGTAGGCTCGGCCCACAGAAGGGAGGAGGAGCTATGCTATGAAAAACCACGCTCTGATTGGCTTCTGTTTGCACAGCCAACAGCTCTATAGCCAGACCTTTTTTCCTCGCAGGGTGTTTGAGTCAGAATAATCCGGATGGATTAGAGGGTGAATGTGTAACGGCGTATTTGCCAACTCAAATGCGTAGTATTTCATAATCCCCTGTGCAAAAAGCAGAAACAGGCTGCTCTGGTTCACATGAATTGTGGATACATCCGCTGATAGATTTGCAAATAGTTTTGAAAACAAGAAATAATTATCGATTAATTAATAAGGCTGATATTTTTAAGTACCTTATATATCCTGCACTTTTGAAGATTTTCAAAATATTGATATCCGAGAGTCCAAATATCTACATTGTTTTTAAAACATGTTTTAATGTGAAAATTAGGTTTCACTGCAAAATAAACTTGACATTTCTCTCTAGTGGGCAACAAATGTAACGGCGAAGCGAAACATCCTTAATGTAATGTCAAAAAAAGAACAGCCCATACTATAGTTACACTAATCTCCAGGATTCACATCAACGTTTCATGTTCTTTCAACTCACCGTGGAGTAAATGGAAGAAGTGCTGGAGACCAGAGAAAGGGAAGAGCCATGAACTGTAGACACAAAAACCACAGAGCAACAGCGGCGATTAGAAAGTACATAAGTACACACAACGGCCCCTGTAATTATCAACAGACCCCCCACACAAACCACCCGCCTCCTCCTGAGCACGACCGCTGCGGCTCTGCAGTCGTGGAGCTAAAACTCCTACACGTCACGGTCGGACTGTGGCGCAACTGATGGCAGCCGCTGATGACTCAGCCGCTAATCACACATCAGAGGCCCGGGACACAACGGCAGCAGTGTTTCAGAATGGGATCAGCAGCGTGATGTCATCGACCGCACCGGGAAGTTGGGATTGATCCCAGCAGATTGATGCATTCATTCATTCATTCGTTACCCTCACAGAGGGAACCGTTTACTGGGCACCCGCTTTCATCTTATTTGGGCCTAGACAGCAATGAGTGTGCGGATCCGCATGGAAAGGAGAATTAAAAAAGGTTTAAAATCTCAGCGATCGGCGTGTGACGTGGATATTGAGACGTATTTCACACGAGCGTCTCGTAATCGGAGGATGGGAACAGAAAGGCGGCGGCTAATAACCTGTTAATTCCCGTGAAGCATTCATCTTGTCCAAATACCTTTGAGCATCTATTGCTAAGAGACACACATCTAAACTGTCTTATTTGGTTTGCACAGATATAAAGAAGGTGGTCACATGTGAAGGTGAGTCGGGGTGGAGGAGATGGAGTGACACAACCGCTTTCGTCCTGTCAATCAAACAGACGGTCCGGTAACAACGCATGCGCATGAACCGCGTGTCCTCGGCAGACCCGCACATTGTGATCCAACGCACAAACAAAGAGAGGGAAAGTAATGTTGGAACTTGTGTACATGTCATCACATCTCTCTCACGCCTCTCACGGTGATCCCTGTAATTATCTTCTGAAAGGGAAGGACAGACTCATGGAGCTGGGAAAAAAGTGAGAAATGCTGGGGGGCGTGGTAGGGAGGGAGGGGGGGGGGGTGCAATACAAATAAGTAATAATGCATGTGCATAATAGCATCACAATACAATAAGTGCAGGTAACTTCAATAATTCAGGTGAATTAAATGGATCCTTTATCCAGTTTTTGGACTCGTCTCTGCTTATGAGTAAATGTAGTTGAATTGTCTCTGTATCTCACACCAGGATGATGATCCTGAGGTTCTGCTTTGTTGAATTTGGAGGCGAGAAACCAGACGATTGTCTCCCCGGTGTTATTTTTTTTTAAATGATGAAGGTGTTTTCTTGATAATTAATAACCTTTTTATTTTACTCTGTCCTGCACTCAAACATCTGTCTCATACTCTGTAGCCTACACACAGATGAAAACATTGTGGTGCTTTTGTATAGAATCCTGTACAGGCTCAACTCTGAGAGGGCGTTCTTGTAAAGAAAAGGATTAGGATCGTTTTGTTTGAAAGAACTTGCACACAGCTGATTCCCCCCGGAGGCACATTTACAAGAACCAGTAACAGCGTCACTGGATTTCCTCTCCAACTCGGTTTGTCTCTCATGTCGTTTCTTCCTCCGTATTGATTTGTCTTCTCGTCCCTACAATCTGTGTTTGGATCCATCCCCACAGCGTCTACGTCGGTCATCTGCGACGTCGGGGTTTACCTCCGTTTCCCAGTGTAAACTTTTGATTACACTTTAATTGCAAATAACGTCTTGTAGCTGCATTAATTAGTGCCTTTTTGTATGCATAGTAGTTTCGTGAAATGCAGGTTTACCACCAATTGAGGCTGTGTAACATTCTCAACATGTATTAGGGTGGATTTATCTCGTTAAGGAAACCACTTTGAACACAATCCCACAGCCGCCTCCCACCCAGCCCTCGTTTGTTCCTCGGAATTAGAGTTCTGCGCTTCTATAGCCCCAAAGGATTGAGCGGACTCCGGTGGAGCCACCTCGCCTTAGCGGGGAGTCTGCCTGCTCGTGGGAAAAGCACGGCGGGGCACTTTTCCCAATAAACAAGCTTATGAAAAAAACAAAGCTGCACCAAAGCTGATTATGGATTTCTAAAGGGACGGAGGGCTTTTATTAGAGGAGCGGTTGTAATCCCTCCTAATGTTCTCTAAACAAATGGAATAATACGTTTTATGCAACGGGGAAGGAGGGGTGGGGGGGGGGGGGCTCCAGACTGCAGGATTACATTTTAGCTAGAGATCGCACCAACATCACACAGTCACCAGTAATTCAATCCGCTTGTCTCGCATCCGTCCGCCTCCCTCACGTGTCCTCTCACCTTCCTCGAAGCCGTCCCTGAAGGAGCCCGACCGGCTCATGGTGCGAGTCTTCTCGTCCAGCGACATGCAGGAGTTTCTCAGCCGGTTGTCGCTGCAAGGGTCAAAGGGGACTTCCTGATTGGTCAGGCTGTTATTGCGCAGGCCGGTGAGGTTGATCTGAGCCGCCGAGGTGGGGCTGGATGCTGTGGGAAAGGCGCATGAAATAACATAAGGCGATGGAGGAAGTGTTTTCTTTTTAAGCGTTTTGTCTATGAAATGTCGGAGGAACAGTTTTACTTTTACTTTTTTAATATTTGAGTTTGTATTTGTGATATTTGTCCACCAAGCGAGAACACGCGCAAAGTGGGAGTAAAGTATAGACACAAGGAGGGCTGTTTTCGGCGTACCGAGCTGTGCGAAGTTGAAGCGGGTGCCAGAGGGGGAGGTGATGCTGGAGCTGGGGGAGAACGGGGAGTTACTGGCCGATTCCTGCAGCCCGCTGGTGGAGTGGGAGCGCAGCCAATCACGGGCCTCCTCGTGGCTCCGCATCTGTGGGGACGGGCCGTACCTACAGGGAGTCAAAGATAAGATTAAAGTTGAATCGACAACAAAAGAAGTGGGGATTTTGTTCCCGGATAAGATGATCTGTATTCCGATCTTTTAAAAAACAAAAAAAGTATCAAGCAGGCAGATTAGTTGCCGGGATCAAACAGGATGGATCAGATGCCCGAAACAAGGAATCACAACACCATGAACCTAAGACTGATTCTCAGCGGTGAGCCACAGAAACTAGAGGGTGAAAAAAACAAAAGCAGAAAAGAAGCCAAGGAACATTTGACCCCCTCAATCAGGCCCGCTACAGCACAACACAGGTATGGTTCTACACCACGACAGAGTGACAAGCCTCGTCACGGAAGCACGACACAACAACACAAGTGCCGACAAAAACATCCAAAGCGACTTTCTGTTCATAAGGGAGCACCAGCCTCAAAGAGTGAATGTAGACGCAGAAATAAAAAAGACAATTTGGTAAAAACCAGTGTGTGAAAGCGCGACACTTCCGAGCGGGAGGTGGAGTCAGTACCTGAATCCTTTCTTAGGCAGAGTGTTTCTACCACAGTGTGGCCCGCTGTGGGAGAGAAGCACTTTAGAGGAGGAGAGCAAAGGAGGCAGGGAAACATCTGTCTGCATCTCTAAAGGACTACCAAATGCATCCAAACTCAATCTTTAATGCAGGCCTAAAAATACTTTGACAAGGAGTTGACATGATTTTCTTTAAAGTTGAATTTGCCCGATCGTACTTTAGATTCTCAGGGTTCAGGAATGCTGAGACCTCAAGATTGAGGCTCTTGCAGCGTGAAATAGATCAAAACGTCTCGTGCCGATGCTGTCGGGTAAACGTGCACAGACAAACTCCACCACTAGGCGGCAGCAAGTGAACACGGCACCACTCAACAGAACCAGTGAAGGTGCCAACATCCACACAGAAAACCTCACATTTACACTCCCGCACTTCCTTTCACACCGGACAGAGAGCTCCTCAAAACAACCACGAGCTGCCACACAGAGCGCTAATCTCGGCGCTGAAAAGAGCCGCTCTTCATCACCGAGCCCCTCTGTGCGGCGGCGGGCGGCGGTTTGGCAGCAACCTCGGGCCGCTCTTTCACCAGAGGCCCAACACACAGCGCGCACACAGGCACGTTTACCTGTCCTGCCTCCGAGGCAGCGTGTTTCGGCTGAATAAAGGGCTAGCGGACGGAGAGGAGAGCGGACTGAAGGAAGACAGGAGGGGAAAACGCACAACAGACACAGAGAAAGAAGGTTTTAGAGAGTAAGCCGAGTCCTTTTCGGGAACAGAGATCAACTGCAAAAAGCTTCTGCAGGCGATGACGTTAATACGAAGCCTCAGCGAGGAGGGTGATGTCATGGCCTCAAAGCTTCCACTAAGGCCATTAGGTTTCCTCTGTGACATTGCTGTCACATTGCACAGTCAACCTGTCAGGGGGGAATCCGCCACAATGACCACAGTGACTGTCTGGGTCGGCTGAGGACGCCACGGGAATTTGTTTCTGTGCTCGAGCGCGGACAGAGCGGCAAACGCGAGGCGACACCTCGCCCGGGACGGACGCTCTCTGCATCGCCTCCGTTCTGGATACACTAAAAGTACAATTCATGTCAGAGCTGTGGAAGAAGTATTTAGGTTCCTAAGTGGAAAATAACGTGGGCTTCTTTGATTAACAAAAAATGTTTAGTTTAAAAAGGTTAAATCTGTAAAGAGCAATGACCCAAAGCAGTGTATCGTATATCATTATACATTATTATTAAGAAGCATTTTAACAGTCCTAAAGGGGTTGAGTTGGATCTTCTTAATCTGTAACAAATGTCATTTAGTATACGTTCCATACGGGGGGCTAATGGCCAAACACTTTGTCTTTAAAGAACCGAGAAAAAGCCGCACTGATGAAGGCGAGCTGCCACACTGGAAAAACACATCACAGACTCCGACTCCGGTGGTTCTTTTTGGAAAAGGATAACAGAAATGGGACGCGCCCACTTTCATGTGCCCTTACCTCTCAGTCATGCCGGCCTTGGTGCTGCCGGCGCGTCCCAGCGCGGACAGGGTGTCCTCCTTGTGGGCGGCGTGGCAGCCGCTGCCCAGGCTCATGTCGATGGACTCGCTGCTGGTGTGCATGCTGCTGACGGAGGGGTATCCCATGCTGCTCGCCCCGCCGTGCCCGCCCAGCGTGCTCTCCCTGCTCTGGGCGGAGGAGCTGCTGAAGGTGGTGCCCCACGTCAGGCTGTTGGAGGGGCCGGTGGAGGAGTAGAACGAGCCGGGACTGGAGGCCTGCGGACGGGCCGGAGAGGATGTTATTGATTCGAAATCCTACAGATTGACTTGAAACGTTCTCTTTTATTTGATGATCTGCTTTACGGTCTCGTACGGTCTCAACTTTTGAACCAAACTGTGCTTCTTAAAAACAATGAGTCACTTTGTGTTGGAGACAGACTTCTGACTCGGCCCTATGAATCAGGAGAAGGTCACGGTGCGTTCAAGACTGAGCACGCTCAGACCTTGCTGCTCTGTTGCAATATGTAGCCCGCAGTTAACCCAACACGTCACCAAACCTGCTTATCTGTGCCTACGAAGAACACACTGGTTATCACTAGGAATTCATTGGACTCAAATGCAACTCCAAGATGAACACAAAGGAAAAGGAAAAACGTGGTGGGAAGTTAGTGCGTACAGCTAAAAAATAGCAGCATAACTAATGAAAAAGTAGCTGCTCCCGTGACTCTGTTCTAGGGACAAATAAGGATAATTCAGTCATTCTAAAGGAAAGTGTTTGAGTTAAAAAAACAACAACAACAACATTGTCTCTAATGAAGCTGTATCACCCAATTGTTAATTTACACTTATATCTAACATGTGAATCCACAGCCAGCTTTCTTCCAGGAGATTTTGCTCTCATCCTTTTCCGCAGAAGGTTGATCCGTTGGTTGTTTTTCGTGTCCGTGCTCACCTGCTCGCTGCCCAGCGTTCCGATCCCCTGCACTCGGCCTCCAAACAGCGGGCTGCTGGTCTCGCTGTCCACGCCGCCCAGCCCCGCGTCGGGGGACTCCAGCAGCGTGCCCACGTGGTTCAAGGTGGCGTGCGGGTTGGAGATAACAGTGGAGTTCTTCATGTTTTCAGTGGTGGTGACCGGAGCCTGTTTACAGGGCTTCCCACCAAACAGTCTGTGGAGAATCAGGGAGAGGACCGGGACTAAGGATGCCATTTGGTGAACAGTTTACATCATCAGACTGATGGTTGAAGTTCTACTGACTGAATATGTAAGTTCTGTCGACGTGAGAATCGCTTTTAACGGCGTTGTAAGCGTACACATAAAGAAAAAATACAAAGAAGAGGACAGAGAATATGATACTACATTTTTCTTGGTGCCTTATTATTCTACATTGCTTTTAAATAGTTTTTAGGCGACGTTGCCTGAAGCTGACTTTTCTGTATATTGATGATACATTGGATGCTGCTGCAAGAAGAAATGTTTGTCCTCCAGGGTTGATGAATATTAACAGGAAATTAAACACCAAATACATTCAAATTTAAATTTCTGTATCAAACAAGCGAGGAAACGAGGCGGCGGAGTGTGCCACCCTGAAGGTCCCAAAAACAACGTTTTATTATTCTTAACTTTGCGGCACGGAGAGGTAATAAGTGCCCCGGGTATACACACAAACACACACACACACACACACACAAAACTCTGTGACTAATCCCTGGTTAGAAGTAAATGGCGGGCTGTGATGACAGGAGCCGCGGTGGGCGATAATGGCAGCACGAGGCCTCTTTGAAGACTTATCACTCCCTCACATTAATGAGGGCAGAGCGCTGAGGTAAGACTCAGCTCCCATTACCCAGCACCACACCCTCCCTTCTCCACCCGGCCCCCATGCATCGGCAGCGCCGAGGGTTGGCAGCTGAGAGCCTGCCTTTCACAATGGCCTAATTTAACCTCCCTGAGCCTGAGGATGTGTGTGTGTGTGTGTGTGTGTGGAACAAGCCCACACGGGGGGATTATTACTCACCACTGCTTACCCTTCAATGAAGCTATAAGATTACTAACTTTTCAAATGACCTCCTCTCTCTCCCGCTGAGACTTTGTGTCTATGTTTGTGCTTCATGTGGGTAAAGTCAAGCCCATACAGGAAGGCCCAACACAGTACGGCTCATCAGTTAGCCCTCATTACGTCTGCAGCATCCCTGACTATACTGATTACATTCTATTCTGTGTGTGTGTGTGTGTGTGTGGGTGGGCTCACCTGCGCAGGGTGGGCGAAGAAACCTGCTGTCTTCCCGTCAGGGGAACGGTCGCTGCTCCTCCGCCCTGCATCCCGACTCCGCTCCTGAGGTTGTCCACCTCGGAGACGCCCTTCTCCCGGTCCGTCTGATTGGCCAGCAGGCCTCCCGGGCCGTTGGCCTTGTTCAGGCCGACTGGGTTCTTCCCGTGGGCGGTGACGGAGAGCACGGCGGCCTCGATGCTGCTGGTGGAGGAGCGGTTTCCGTGGCGGGCGGCCGCCCCCGCGCGGCTCGGCCTCGGGAGGCTGCGGTACTGCAGCGTGGAGCGGGCGCTCATGGGGAGGAAACCGTCGTCGTGGTGGTGGTGGCCCAGCATGGACGCGCCGTCCTGCCCGCCGGCTTTCAGCCCCCCCGCGAGCGAGCGCGCCCCGGATTTGGGCATCTTCCCCAGGGTGGCGGAGCCGCTGGTGATGGTGGCGCCGCTGGCCGTGACCATGGTCACCATCCCGTGGCCCTGCTTCTTGAAGCCGAAGGTGCTGGTAGGGGTGCGCGAGGTGTGCGAGTGTGTCTGGGGGTGGGGCTCTGAGACGGCGTGCGTGAGGGCGTTCGTCGTCGATGTGCGGCTGGTGGGGGTCGTCTGTTTCTTCGCCTCGTCGCCGCTGCTGCGTCCTGCGTCCGAGGGCGAGCGCTGAAGGCCGTTGGGACGTGGAGAGAGACAACCCTTTTCTGACACCTTGACGTCATCCGTCTTACCTGCAAGACGCACGGGGGAAAAACATCAGTGGGGCGGGGCTACAGTTTCCCCTCCCCCTCACAGATGAACAACTTTTATTGTTGCATCAGAAATGAGAGGGCAAGGAAAAAGTTGAAAACTTTGAAAAAAAAAGTTTTCCTCAGGTGGTGGAGGTCCGTGTTACCTGAACTGTGGGTCTTGAGGCCACTGGAGTTTGTGGAGCCCGCGCTGCTGGTGCTTTTAGTCCGGGGGGACGTCACCCCCACCTGAGTGCTCATGCCTCGCCTCCAGGAGCCCGTGTGGGACGCGGAGGGGGTCTTCCTCCCCGAGCCGCCCTTGTCGGACTCGTCGGAGATGTCGGAGGGGTTCCGGCGGCTGTACTTGGAGCCCGACTCCATCCTGGCTCTGCCGTCCGAGCCGCCGTTGGGCCTCTTCACCTCGTCTCCTGACCAGGCCTGGTGCACCGCGGCGGAGGCGGAGCGCTTCTCTGCATCTGTCACAGGCTGGAGGACACACGGACCGCCTTCAGGTCAGGTTCATTACTGCAGAAGAACGTTGGTTTTTGTGCTAGAAAGCAGGAGGCATCGCGCTGTGCGTAATGTTGCCAGAATCTACGCCGCCATCAGGTCGTGAGGAGAGAGTGCTCCTCCTTATTTGAATTTGAAGTTCTTGCTTTTACTGCAGGCAGCTCATACATTTGAGAGAATGACTTAAACTTAAAGGTCAAATCTCAAGTCTGTCACAGCGCTTTACGTCCCGTCAAAAGTCTGCATAAAGAAAAAGGCAAATCCGTGCCGTCTTTATTTTTTGAAGGCACACTTTACATTTCTTTTGACTTTTTCTTTTTGAGTTTTCATTGCTCTGGCTCCGGTGAACTCGCTAACAGTTGTTTGAGGGTGACAGTTGCTGTTGCCAAGGCAACAATACAAAAATGCAACATGCTGCTCTGCTAAAAGAAATGAAAGGAGACTTAATCAACCTGCAGTGTGTCAGGCTGCTCTACTGAGAGAAAGGCTCCTTTGTGCCCTTTTGTTTTGTTTTCAGCACCTCTGGAGCCATTATGGACACCGGTCACATGGTTCCACAGGAACGTGTCTCTGCTCACAATATTATTATTATCAATATTATCGTCTCACCTATCACTTTCCTGGAGCGTTTGTGGCTCTTAATCGGTGTTTAATGGTTTGAGGCCAGAATCAACATCAGCTTCAGCTTTGTGAGTTCACAGCTGTAGTCTCACATTCTTCACTGAATGCAGAGGAATGCTGGGACGGACTCGGTTTAGGGAAATGAGGCCAAGTGGAAGGATACGGTTGCATCAGTTTACTACTACCACGTCTAGTTTAAATTCGTTCAAATTATTTCTCAACATTATGGGACAGTGGACGACTTAACATCCTTGGATTTTTCATTAAAAATCTATACATAAAATGTTAGATATCATGGCGGAATATTTGGCTGATTTTGACATTAAGGATGCAACGCAAGATTTCAAAACAAGGCTGCTACTAGAGAAACTCACCGGATCAAGTAAAAAGTAAAAAAAATGTACATTTATCCTCGCCACACTATACTCGATAGATTTACATTCACACATACATTAATAGATTCGATTGCCGTCCTTCTGCAGTTTTCTTGCTCAATTCGGAACCAACTATCCATATTTGTCCCTTTAACTTAAATAACTTATGCTGCCTCAAAATATTACATAACCTATTTGATACTGGACAGCATAAGTACTGGCGGTCACTAAATACGTCCCATATAAATGCCCTGATGCTTGTAAGGCCTCGTGATGCTGGAGGATACTTCCATTTGTTTTTTGCAGATTGTGATGTAGTGCAACGCTGGTACCAAATATTCCACAAATATTAAAGAGGATATCTTTATAAATTGTAAAATAAATGTTGTATTTTATATTTAAGAAGTTGAGAAAGACCACTCAGTTGCATCATGGGATCTTGACCTTAACGCTGATATTGCTTGTGAAATTTAGACTTGTTGTTTAGATTATATTCACATTACTCATCTTATAGTGTAAAGGAGACCAAACATATATGCATATAAGCCACATGGTGGAGGAGCTATTCCTGATTACTTTGGAGAACGTTATTTTAGGCCTTTTTTCCGAGGGAAGGGCCAGCGGGTCGAAACGGAACTGCCTACCCGATCCCCTAAGAAGAATATTCTCCTTGAATATGGACCTATGTGTGGGTGTACCTGCGCGTTGAGACCCTTGCGCTGTGCTGCGGGTGTGTTGGCGTAGGAGGAGATGGAGGAGCTGGTGTTGATGTCATCTGTGTCGATGTTGTCGCTGATGCCGCTGCTCACAGAGCTGCTGTCATCCCAGCTGGACACAGAGAGAGAGAGAGAGAGAGAGAGAGGGGTTCATCTTAGTTCTCTTCAAACAATGGATCTTCAGGGTGCAGGCGGTGGGGGGGTCCACTTGGATATTTGGCAACATGTATCGCTCCTTTTTGAAGAGACGGATGTTCCGTTTCATATTGGCAAATAAGCATAGATGTATTCCCGTTTAGACTCATTGTAGGTGGGGGAGTGTGATGAGTTTACACTTGAAAAACAAATAGTCAGTGTACTTCATATGAAAAAATAACTACAGTATAAAACGGAAATAAATGACAGATCCTCAGACTGCCTGCGGATTCTTTTCCTTTATTCTCCATCTGAATCGACTTCAGCTACAAACACACACACACGCACACACACACACACAAACAGGCTGAATGGGGTTGTCCATCACATGAACAAAAGCTTGTTGGAGGGGTGACATCACAGTTGTGTGTGTGTGTGTGTGTGTGTGTCTGTGAGTTGTTCAAACAAACCCATCTGATCAGTGCAAATATGGGGGGAGTTAATGCAGGATATCTGTAAACGTGTGTGTGTGTCTGTGTGTCTGTGAATCTGCTGGGCGTCTGTGTGTGTGTGTGTGTGTGCGTGTGTGTGCGTGCATCCGCTGGGTGTCTGTGGGGAACAGGAAGCACGGCCAGTTGGCAAACATCACCCTGAAAGGACCAGAGGGAGGCTGGTCATGGTCAGCACAGGGTTGGCTGCACCAGAAGACACACAGACCCCCCCCCTCTCTCACACACACACTCACACACACAAACACACACACACACACACACACACACACAGTTTTTTCAGTTTCAGTGGTCTGTTTATAACAGTAAACAGTAATAATACAGTCAACAAAGTCCTTGCATGACCTCTTTAGCCTGATGAAGGCCAGTGGGCCACAAAGTGTCCAAAGCATAAATAAAAGATAAAGTGCAACAATATTTGTAGCAGAACAAAGAAACACATTTTGCAGCTTAAACTGGAGAAGCTTTGAATTTTTTTTCCTGATTGAATATTTATTAATGTAAACTCATTTTTGCGAGACAACATACAAAAGGTTTTTGGGAAATAAAAAAACAGTAATAAACTAGCAAAGCTCCTTAGAAACAAGGATATAGACGACCTACACACAAGGGAAGGCTTTCAATGGCAACTTTTTAGTTGTTGATACTTCATGATGCAGATGCAGTCGACTGAACAAACTGGTCCTGAACATTTACCATCAGCACATGAACACAACAACATTATTAGCATTTAAATTAAAAATGCATAGTTTAAAAAGTGACTGGTGATTGACAGCGATCGATTCCCAGCCAAATCGAAGTCGCTGCGGTTGAGACAACCTGAGAAACGAACGCAACTCTCCTGCGAAGTTCGCCGCCCAATAAATCAAACCGCAGCAGAGCGGAGACCCAGACGCTGAAAGCACCCGTGGGGGCAGACGAGCGGAGAGGTGCCGAGAGCTTTAAGCGACCACAACAGCCCATCCGTACAGCAACAGGGGAATGCCACACACACACACACACACAGAAAATAGGGACTTACTGACAGCCGTTAGGAAACAAACCCAAAGAGAGCTCAGGACTGAACCAAAGACATGCGTTTGCTGCTATAAGCACAACGTTTCCTTCGTGCACGCACACACACACATATGCATCTACCTGCTCAGGGTGCCTGGGTTGCCGTGGGAGCCGAGCTGGACAGAGAGCTTCATGACTTCATGCCGCTGAGAGAGTTCACGCTGCCAAAAGTCTCTCCGACTGCCTCTCAGCCTGTCTCTCTCTCTCTCTCTCTCTCTCTGGGCTTACTCAATGTCTCTCGCCCTGGCAGTGTTCCTAGATTGAGCTCCTTTGTCGCTGGTTGCGCCGATGGTTCATCCCCCGGGCACCGCTTGCCTCTCTCTCTCTCTCTCTCTCTCTGGTGTAACGGAGAGGGAGAGGGAAGCTGGGGTGAGGGAGGCGGAGGGGAGGTGGGTGGGTGAGGGAAGGACCTGCCCTAGTGCTGGAAACACGAGCCTCCCCCAGGACTCTTAACCACTTCACTGCTACGGCCATGAAGCCAATAGAGCCACACACACACACACACACACACACAAAGCTCTAAATAAGCCACTTCAGCCAAACGAGAATCAAGCGGGCAACACAAGTCGAAGCCACATGATCACAGACAAACTCCCCAAAAGTGGAGGACGATCCCTGTCCCGGTTGCTTTCTTGTGTGTTTCCCAGCTCTGGTTTGTGTGTGTGTGTGCGCGAGGCTGCATATTCCCAGACAGATCCACCCTGACTATCTGACAGGCCAGTGCTAATTAGAGATCAGGCGAGGCCGAGTGGCTCAGGCCGCAGCCCCTTGCTGGCAAAGCAACCCGCCAGTTATCCACCACGGAGCCCTTCAGGAGCCAAACACCAGAGACGGAGACGCTCGCTGCTGGCCGCCCACGGCAGGAAGTGGTGCCAAACGGAGGCCAGCAAGGCCGCCGACTAATAGGTCGTCTCACTGCAGATCCGAAGAGCTTCTTACTCTGCTTACCTCTTAGAAAGGCCAGTTCAAACAAATTACATAAACATCTTTCCTCACGTACAGCATCGGGCCTTTTAAAGTCTTTGGAGGTGTTTTTCAGCTTTCAACATTACAATAAGGAGGTCGGAGGGATTTTATTTGCGCCGCCCACAGAGATAAAATAGGATTTCGGTCACTCACTAGAGGCACAGGACGGCCGGTAAACCGGTCAGAGAGGACACTAGTGGAGAAGGAAAAGTGACCCAGTGAGGACATTCCAGTGAGGGAGCCTCGCCTGCTGCCAGCTCCCTTTAGCAAGCTTTCTGCTTTCCCAAAAGGGTCAGAGTTCAGAGGCCGAAGCTCCAAATAGGAGAGCGGTGTGGGGGAGGCACGGGGACCAATGGAAAAAAGGGCTGCCACGTGGCTCAGCCAATAGGAGTGTCTGAAAGCGGCCTGAGAAAAAGGCCGTGGTCGTGTTTGTATAACTTTTCTTGTGTGTGTCCCTCGGGGGGGGGCAGCGGCGGGTTGATGGGTTCGTTGGACCGGCGGTACTGTAACCCCCCTCCTGAAAAAGCCGTGCAATGCTGGCACATGCACACAGGGTCCGTGCCGCAGAAATGTACACACAGACATGCGGCCACAACAGAGCCGCGGAGCAGAAGTAAGGGGATTTCCTGCGTTCGGGGGGGGGGGGGCAGTGGTCCTCACACTGGATCATATAACCCCTGAATCTCTGTCCATGTCCACACAGACAGACAGACTGACCTGGGGAGGGAGGGAGGGGGTTTTGACTGTCTCCATGACTTAAAGCCCTCGGGGTCGCGGGGGTCGCAGCGTCTGAACTGAGGAGCGGGTGTCGTGACTTCCCCGTATACACGGTGGCCCCAACAAACACGGTTCCTATCTGTAAACTTGGTTTGCATCATGGCACAACAAGGAAAACTAGTTTGTCTTCTCACGGACCTATAGGTCATAATACAATATCACTTTGTTATTATATCTTTATGATTTGACAATGATATAGTGTCGAAGGTTCGGATGCCAGCGCATAAAATACCTGACGTTCCGGTAATCATTAGGTGTTTAATTTCCACAGAAACCACCAGAACCTGACAACGTTTACGGTTCATGCCTCAGCTAAAATCCATTTTTTTAAATGTTACTGTTAAAAGACAAGAACCAGGGCGGCCTCAGCCTGAGGCAGCCAAGAGGACACGGCACATTCCAGGCCGGAGGCCGGGACCGCGCGGTACGAAAATGACACAGCTGTCCCTCCGCTGACGAGAAATGACAGGACTGGACATCTCACTCGGGAATGCCTCTCTCTCCCTTTCTCTCCCTCTCTCTCTCCCCCCTGTCTGTTCACATCGTCTCATGCCTTTGGCAAAACATTTGCTATCTGCATTCGGAGAATCTACGAAAAGCACTTCGACCCCTCTGGCTGCCTCTCTGTCGTCCGACTCGTCTCTTTCTCTCGCTCAGTATCTGTTTGATGTGTAAACAACCCGAGACCAACAGTAAAAACTAATAACACATGTGACACGCATCGGCGGATGCAGGCACGCGACTCCGGCAGAACTCGCCGTGCAGCACAGTTTAAAAGAGACTCCTGGGACAAACATGTGAAATGTGTCACGTGTGTGCAGACCACAAACCAGCGCATCGTCGCCGCGGTGCGAGAATGGAACACAAGGCTGCAGGCTCGTGCAGAGACATTACGGGGAGCAGGGGCTCAAAACCAAAACAAAAGGGCACATAGTCAAAATTATTTATGAAATGAAAAATAATAACTAAATAAAAACCCCGTATTTTCAGCTTATATATTTATTTCTGTAAACAAACTAACTCAAATTGAATAAATAAATGAATATCAGGCAAAAACAGACAAAACCAAGCCATATTGTATAACCAAATAATATGTTAAATAATTTGATAAAAAGTTACTTAATTTAAGGAGCTTCTAGGGAGCATCCTCCTTGGTGCCATCTCTTGGAAGATGTTTACTGTTTTATTTTACAGTTGAAGCATAAGCAGCACAAATATACCTCCTTAGTATATTGATGCTGTCCTCACCAGACTGTCATATAGCTCAACTTAAGAGATACCTTTCATTTCAATAATTGCATATTAAACAAAACTAACCTTTTTAATTTGTAGAACAGTAAAACTGCCTTTAAATAATCTGCCTGTCCCTGTCTCTCCCCCTTCATTAAACGTGACAAACGTCAGTAAATAGCTGAACAAGACTTTGAAATCTCAGTTTTTGGTTTGTTTATTTTTTTGGAAACGACGGAGCAGTTGCGACGTAATGTTTTCACCGGCACTAATGTGGTTAATTTATCACCGAACAACGTCGGGGGATTTAAACTCCGTCATTACCTGTTGGTCCGATGCTGCAGCCGTTTGGCGCTCAGCACTGCACGAGCACAACGTGGAGGAGGGAGGGCGGGGCTTGTGAGCGCTGCGGAGGAGGAGGGGCGGGGCTTGTGAGCGTCGCGAGGGGGGAAGGGGCGGGGCTTGTGAGCGCCGCGGACTATGTCTCACAATAACTCAAATAAATGCCCCGTCAGATGTCAAAACACATTTGTTGATGACAGAGAGAGTAATTTTTATTTTTAAATATTACTGAATGAAGAAAAAATTGGGGCTCCAGCAGAAGGGGCAGTTTTCTCATCCAGGGCAAAAGCGCCGGTCTACCTGTGCAGTGCCTGCAAGGCTGTAACTTCTGCCTCTACACCTGTGGTCTGTAGCAATCGGGCTCATGGGATCCCTGGGAGGAAATGTATGATGATAATAATATTATATAATAATAATAATATTACCTACGTTGAGCTGCAGTTGCACCGTATTTAAACCTTTTTAGTGTGTTATATTTTGAGGAAAAGAATATTTTAAGTATTGCCGAGCGTCTTGTTTTCTTTTCCCAACATTGCAGTTTGCTCTCAGTCACTAAACCATCTAAAATCACTTACAAGTAAAGAAAAATACAAAAATTAAATATGGATAAAATATCTGAATAAACTCCCCAAAATCATTAAACTGCAAAACTTAAATTATGGAAACAAAAATGGTGGAATTTACAGAGGCCGCGACCGGTTGTTAAGTTTAGCATCAATAGTTTCAAACTCAAGAAACAAATCAGACAGGCTGAAATATAGGAAATATCTTTAAAATATTGCATTCTGTGTTAACTTTCCTATAGCCTATATGAAAATGGAATAGACTTATATAGAATATTTAATATTTAGATGTCAGATTTTCCAATCATAAAAGGAGAAAACTGTGTTATAGGTCAACATCTCAAATTAAACTGATTGTCCCCATGTGAATTATTTGGGTTTAGAGAATAAAAATCCAAACAACATGTTGGCCTGCAGTCAGACACATTGGGGTCTGACTGCAGGCCAACATGACTCCAGGGTCCATGGCATTAAAACCTCTCCCTCACTCGCATGCAAACTGTCCTCAAGCTCGCCTGCAGCTGAAACGTGGATGATCATTTTCATCCAGCGACTTTAAAGCTGCAACCTGCACCAACCTGCTGACTTTACACCAGCACCGTACCTCACAGAACATATCGGGGGAGGAGAGGAGGACTCAAACTCACCCGGTGCTCCACAACTCTCACTGCAGGCAAATTAAAGTCCAACATGCTTTGCTTCTTTGCTCCACTTCCTCCTGCATCCTGGGCTTTCTCGTCAAAAGAACTCTTCGGCTGGCTGATACTTGAATCCTGAATCCAGCTTTTTTTCTCACTACTACACCACACGAGGTAATGCAACAAAATAAACTGGACAAAAACAGGATGAATACAAAGAGTACAAAGCTCAAGAGAGCTGTGGATGTCACACTCAAAGTTTGCGTGTGTGTGTGTGTGTGTTTGCTTGGGCGAGGCAGGTGTGCTTGTTAAAAGCCCGGAGGAGGGTATGATGATTTACTGATACTGTATCCATGGCAACTGAAGCCTAATTTCTCTGAGGACTTTGTCTTATTTCTCTTCTCATAACAACCTTCTTAGTTTTCATCGATTCTGTCTCCATTTCTCAAACAAATACGTGGGAAGTGCAAAAAAAAATCTTCCTGCTACCAAATACATCTCGCCAAACGAAACGACAGTATCTCCCACTGCAGTTTGTTTTACAGTAATCTGAATCAAAGGTTTTCTAGCTGTGATTGTCTGTACTCTAAAACAAGATCCATTAGTGTTCAACAGTGTTTTACTCAGTTTCTAAATGCGCCATTAAGTGGAAAATCATTGAAAAGACTCCTGTCTCGTAAACTAAACTACTACAGCTTACATTTAGCCATTTATTCTCAAAGACCAGTAATGCTGAGATGTCTTTTCTGTTATTTAACAATGAAAATCTTCAACTTGACCAAATCGAAGGAGTTTTCTTTCTGTGTCGGTGGAAGAGCGTTCTGCAGCAGCTGGGATAAGAGAGCGTGTGTGGGAGCGTCCCATTAACATGGGAACACATTTGACCTCAAATCTTGAATCAAACTGGTACGGATCGCGGGTCAGACTGCTCCAGCTTGCCTCTGAATGCCTCGCTGGACCGGCTTCATTACAAACACACACACACACACACACACACACACACACACACACACACACACACACAGGCGCACCGGTGGAACGCAGCAGAACTGTTTTCATGTCTGGGAGGCATTTGTACTATTTAGTAGTCTAGGAGAGTCAGAGGGTGTGTGAGAGTCTGGATATCTGAGGAATAATATTTGGTTGCGTGAAGTGTGTTGTGTGAGTGTAGGTGCATGTGTGTGTGTGTGTGTCGGTGCAGAAGATATGGTGGGAGCAGACAAAGGATAGGTGTGGCTTGGTGTTCTCCTCTTAGTGAATGTGAGGTTGATTATTATATATAAATCTTTCCACATAAACACCATATCTTGTGGTAGATTGCGTCACTTTGTGTCAACATTAATCCCAGGAGGAACATTTTTAAGCCGTAGTAAAACTGGAGTACATTCTGAGCTCGAGAGGCTTCATACGCTCTTCCTCCGCCTGTGAACATGACCTTCTAATCTAACAATAAAGGAATGTGACTGATTCCATTTCGTAGCATCCTCTCAGTTTACCAACATTGGTAACACAAGTTCAGCCATTGACAAGAGAATCTACTGTTCGGCACAGACGTGTCACAAATGCTTCAGCCAAATTCAGTCCTGGGGGGACGGAACTATTACTACAATATCTCAAGTCCATTTTCTTATTAAAGAAGACGATGAATCCAAACCTTAACCTTATGACGTTATCTCCTTTGAAATAGATGTAAACTATACATACATTTTAGCTTTTGAAGCTCTGAGAAACTAGAAAGGCCTGTTTTTGTTGCATTGTGTTGTCATAATGAAAGAAATAATGCAAACTGCGCTATCTGAAGACCACAGATGGTTCATGTGTGCTCATCGTCTTCACGGGTGCCATTGGCCTCGGTCACCCAACACCGGCTCACCCTCCTGGAGAGCGGAGCCGAGGCCCGTCTGGGACCTGCGGGGTCAGCGCCGGAGACGAGTCCCGAACCAGCAGCTGTCATCAGCACTGACAAGGTTCACGTCATCTCCAAGCAGGCCAGGACCGGGTACAACAACTGCAGGGAGGCTTGGAGGGGTAAAAAAAGATGCAGATGGAGCCGTGTTCCCTGCGCGTCTGCAATTATCGTACAAATAAGACTCCTGGCTCTTTGGGGAACGAGGCCGCTGGCTCATGAAACGACCGGGAAGGGGGGAGGGGAGTGATTAGTATTACAGCGCGAGCCTGGAGGCCAAACACAACATTCACTCTGCCTGAACCGTGGGGAGCAGGTAGAGGTGGGGTTACAGAGAGACAGGCGGGTGGTGGGGCGAGACAGGTGGAGTGCCAGGTGTCGTTGGAAGCTGCAGAGGAGAAACTCTCTCTTACTGTACTCGAGGCCAACAGGAAACCCGCTCTCAAGCCCAGACAGGAGAGGCAACGTCTCGGGCGCACGTGTGTGTTATCAGCAGGTCTGCTTTAATATGAACGCGTTTAAAAAATAATTACATGTTCTAAACAGCTGCAAGCTCTGTCGCACACACCTGAGAGAAACTGCCAGGACCCATGACGGAAAAACATGTGTTCTATTAACAAATTAAGAAGCCTACATTCAATACACTGAGTCACGTCATTGTATCAAGTTAATTCCACAAATAAAAGGCAGGTAAACAATACAACCTTTTTGAACAGACAATAACTTTTAAAGTTAAGTTCTCTAACGTTAAGCCGCAAAAAACTACTACTTTTGAGCTTGCTAACGTTAGCTAGCGAGGCTAATGACGTTTGCTAGTTTGCAGAGGACATTTGCATCGCTAGCTAATGCTAGTTCAGATGAGCAAAATCACAAGGTTAGTACAACTTGTTCACTGCATAACGTTACAGCTAACTTCATCAATTAAAGTTATATCGAAATATTAAGGCTGTATTGTGTATCTGGGTATCCTGCGGAGCGCCTCTATCGTACACAATTACCAACAGTCGTCCATTCAATTGATCTGGGAGATCTTGAGTTTTCGATGCCAAAAGACACAAGGCACAAGCGTTGAAGGGATTTTGCAATTCTGGAAAAGCTGCCAAATTACATGCCATCGTGGTAAAAGTTCAACTAGATCAGTTTATCTGTTTTAGCCCGAGGATGATTGAAACAAATAGAGGCTGGGTTTTATTTGCAGTGCTAATGGACTATCTTTAAAGACGAGTGTTTAAAGGCGTTGCACCACAAAGGAACGGCAGGTTTACTCAAGTTTCTTTATACGGTACCTCTGAAACACAGAGGCAGTGCAAAGAACTGTAACAGGCATTAGATCTTCAATTAAAGGATAATGAGAACAATGAACAAGTGTGTTTATATTTAGTCTCTAATATTCTCTGGGATTCAAGCGATTTACAAGAAGGAAAACTCAAAACAAAGACTTTCAAAATTGTACAAAACCATGGTAATGCCAACCTCCTTACACATTTTATTGCTCCTAATGTATGTAGAGTATTTATGGTAAGGATGGGCTCTTTTGTTGTATTTGTCCTGCAGCACACATGCAGCCATACTTCCAAATTCCTCTTAAAGAATAGCGACCCGACTGCAGCAGCAAGAAGAATGTAGAGAATGGGGGAAACTATTCACGCTAATGTGCAAAATATAAGTAGGATTCTTGCGAAACGCTCTCTTCTCTTTTTTTGTGTGTCACATTCTTATTTGGAAAAGATAAATGATATCTTCAACAGCTCAGCAGGAAGGGAGGGGGGTGAGGCTCTCCGCTACAGCGGTTTCACACCACAGAGACATCTCCTTTGTCTGCTGTAACAAAGAGAATTCAAATCAGAAGACAGACGGTCATAGATTACTTCCTCCTTCTCCTGGCCCGGAGATAAATGCGAGGGATAAGCATGCTCTCTGTCTCACACACGCAGTCTCTATTTCCTAGAGCCTCTGCCTATTTACTCCTGTTGTCCCATGACTCATTGTGATCCACTGCTGGCTTCCTCCCTCTGCTTTACATACATTTTGACAGTTGGTAAAACCAGTTTTTGCAGAAGCACTAATCACATCCAGCTGCTTCATCTGTCACCGACTCGGCTGATGCGCTTCATTTGTTTTCTTGTTATCTGAATAAGTGGCCCGGCGCTGTGTTTGTTCCATCGGCATCCTTCATGCTGCTCATTAGAGCAGGTTGGGTCCGATCCGAAGGGGGGTTTTAGCGTGAAGGCTTAACTCCTGACTGTGGACCTCAACCCTTTGAAGCTGGTGACCTCCTGGTCCACGGGTCACAAGGTTTTTTGCCCCCCCGATGCCACGGTGACATCCAACACCTTTGCCCCACCCCCACCAGGTCCAGGAGGCTCGGCCGCATCCCAAGCCAAAGAGACGTAAAAGCGGCTTCTAAACCTTCGCAGGTTTATCACACACACACCCAATTAGCAAACAGAGCCCGCGCACACACCTCTGTGCTTAGGACTTACACTTTGAAACTCGCAAACAACAAAATGTTGCAAAGGTGTAAACGCGGCCTCCACCTGCACAAACGGCACCTTTTTATCCCTCTCTCACGTATTAAATTGGTCTCAGCAGTCAGCCTTCTTTACCCTCCAGCTCCACTTGGCCGTGCTTGTTATGCTAATGCACTTTATCTGCTGCTTCCACCTCTCCTAATTAATCCCAAAGTAAAAGCAGTAGGCGCATTCATCAGACATTCCTTCAGGGGGGGAGGAGGGGCATCTCCTCACCGCCTCGACTCTTTCATTCCGCTTCTCTGTGATCTTATGAGGGAAATATTAAAGCTCACCGAAGATCAGAAAAGGTGAAATGTGAAGTTTCTGTAGAAACTAAATCGGTCTGCTTGGTCAACTCAAACGCCTCGGAGGGTAGACGCAGGCTGTCGAATTGGTAAAACGATTACATCCCATGTGTTTTGCTAATCACTTTTGTTCACCCATGAAAAAACGTCATTCAGAACCACACTTCCTAAATGCATCCATCCGTACCGTGCAATCCAACAGCGACGGCTTTTGAGGTGCGTCACTCAAAGCATGTTGCTGCAAGGAAATGCGGGACGGCATCATCTCCTTTATTTCAGTAAAGCACACCGCATGATGAAGCATTGCAGCCCCTTCGCTCAGCATTCAGAGAATCTGCCGGCTCTTATCACGCAGCCGTGGTAAGAGACAAAGGGACGGAGGTGGGAGGTGCGCCGGGTGGGGGGGGTCTGGAAAGGTAAGGGCCACCTAAGGGCTTGGGGGAGTTTAATGTGAGTGCGTGTGCATACGGGGTAAAAGGGCCGAGGGGCCAAAGGTCAAAAGTCTGGAGGACAGGAAATTAGCCACACCTGAGGATTAACGGAAACGGCCGCTCGAAGCACTTAGGACTCCTACAAGAGCCCCCAGCATGTGCGTCCGTGTTGAGTCAGCTTCAGACTGACGCAGGACTACAAAATGTCGTTCTGTTTCAAATGTTAAATACAGCTCGTCAACAAAGAACATTCTGTCTAATAGCAGATCACATGTTAATGGTTGCTGGAAATCAATAGAGGAGGCCGTTCCTTTGTCTCACCCAGTCCAGTCCATTTTCATAACAAGCTTATCCCCCCCCCCTCCCCCCCCCCCAAGCTTCTTGCAGCAGGAGGGGGGTTGGTCTCTGCTCGGCCTTCATCCATATCCGTCTGTCAATTAGCCAGAAAACAAAATCTCTCTCCATCTCTACGACAGGACAAAGACTGCAGCGCTCGCATCCCATTGCTCACGCCGACACGGGGACGCTGTGAAACGCCCCACGGACCCCTGGACACTCAATCTCTCCTCCATAGATCCTGATAACACACGTGTCTCTGTGCTGCTCTCCAGCTGTTACAATCAGTTCTGTATATTGTGTGTATTTGCAAAAAGCTCGGTTAAATCACATACTTTTTTATAGTAACAAGTCAATATCACTGTGAAATGATATTAAGATATTAAGCAATAGAAAGGACACAAACATTGTCCTGTACGTTTTGATTACAATAAGTCACTGTATTTATCTAACGCAGTAGATATTTGCACATTTTCCCGCCGGTGAAACTGCTGACGCCAGAATACTGTTCTTTTTGACTTGTTCCAGCGAAGGACCCTTTGTTTTCGATCACATTAACTTGCTGTACTCCTTTGATACAGTATATACGCTGTGAAATGCACAGCAACTCCGTGGTGAAACTGCTGCCCGTCGTGCACCGCGATGGTAGAGTTAGTGTCTCTAGTTAACGTGGTCACCATTCACAGTCATCCACTATACTTCCACCCTGCGAAATCAGAGGAGGCGAGTGATGTTTACCTGTCAGCGTCCCCCTGCCCCGACGAGGCGTTTCGATGGAGCGTCTCTCTGACGGAGGTCATGCTGTCGGGCAGGCGGTTCAGGCGGCGCGTGTACAGACCCAAGCCTCCGTCGGTCATGTAGCTGCGAAGGGCGAAGCACAAAGCGCGTTAGACATCGCCAGCGTGGAGCAGTTTTAAGGCACGCAAATTAAGAGCTCAGAGAGGATGAACTCAAGTTCGTGCAGCACAGTGACACACTTTGTGTAAGACTTTGCTCGGGGTTGACACAATATCTTTGTTTATTTCTTCTCGGAGTTGCTTTTGCAGCATAAAGATCAGGACGAGCACACGTCCATCCCATGTGGCCAGTCGCCGGGCTTCAGAGTCCATTCGCGTCGTTTCATAACGGAAAACAACTTTTGGATGGAGGCGGTTTATTGGCGGCTGGAGTCGGAGGCTGACCGTCAACACTCACACAAACATTCCCATTCAAACTAAAACAACACAGACTAATTCCCCAAACATTTACCCGCGGAGGAGAGTCCTAACGGAACTAAACGCTGACTCATTTAACCCAGGTGTAATTTAATGAAACGTTGACGGCTTCCTGTGTGGCGCTGTGATGATTCAGTTGCCAAACTGCCACAACCTTGTGTTATCTTTGTGTGGATCTCGGCAAGAGGCAACCCAGCACACACACACACACACACACACACACACACACACAAACAGACGTTCATACCTACAAGAGTATACAGTATTCACACTACAGCGTTTAGCAGAGACAGAGCTCCTTTGTGTAAGTCCAGTCAAACCAAATCAGCATCTGGGCTGCGAGACAGGAACTTAACGGCCACCAGACGTCACTCAGCGAGCGGAGAGCAAACCTGAACAGAGGCTGGACCGACTGCAGACTTTTAAATGTTTACAGCTGCAGTTTAGGATTAGGAATTCATTTAATTGACAGCTAAATATTTAAGGTTGCAATACGCGTGTTTCCTCTACAGGCTAAAAAAACGATGCTGCAGGTAGATGTTTCATTTGAAAGTCACTCACATGACTCGGCCTCTCTGGGTTTTGAGGTTGTTTTTATTTTACTCGACCCAGCTGTGGCTGGAAAAGAGGCTGTTGTTGAGTATTCAGGCTCGGAAAGCGAAACAAAGCCTCCAAAAGAAGCTGTGTGCCAAGGGGGGGGGGGGGATTCACCGTGGTGATTTAGAACAGATACAAAGCGGACTGGGACGGATTGGTTGTACCAAACAGCATGTGAATGCCGTCCCAGCGGCAAAGTATCAGATGTTGTGCACAAAGGCTGCGGCTACTCGCTCAGGTCATCTGGTGGCCGCCTGCTAACGTTTACCCGGGGTTCAAACTAAACATGGAGATTCCCCATTTCGTTACCATGAACCAAAGCGCTGGAACAAACATTATGGAGAGACACAACATATATTCGCAGCTGCCCTTTTTGCAGCCAAAGAGGATTTTGTTGTGTTTCTCTTCAGAGTGACACGTCGTCTTTCAGACTAGAACAAAGAAAAGATAAAATACACATTTACGTGTTTTTTCTTACTACTTTGTCTGCAGATTTCACCTAGATACAATAAATGTGCTAAACATTTGCTAATTTCAAGAAAATAATTTAATAATCTATAGTCAATGTTCTACAGTATTCACCATTACTGTCAATATTTATGGAAGTTCGCGGTACGCATCATCAAAGACCTTTATCTCTGGATTTGTTTTTCTGAGACTATTACAGGGTTTTTGTGTCCACTGCCGGTGCTACTGTTGGTCGACAAGTCCATCCCTCTGAATTTGACAAACAGTGGTACGATGGACAAAGAGGTCAACAACTACAGTTGAATAAAATGATAAACGTCATTTGACTTGTTGTGAAGGATATTTTCAAAATAAGAGCAGACAATGGAGACGGGTGAAGACCGGTGGGTCCTTTATGGGGAGCATTCATCATCCCAAAACAAAGTCACCTTCAAGACACACGCTACCATAATAAGCCGTCACACTAATGAGTAACTGAACCTCCCCGTCCTGTTTTCAGATGCTGGTTAACCTGTAACGTTGCGCGGCGGGAGGAACGTGTCCAAACAAGACGGTTTATGGGCTGAAACACCGGCAGCCAGGCGGAGTTTACACAGTCCCGTAGCAAACACAAGCAAAACTTGTTGGGCAAATGAAACTGCAGAAATGTTTGACACACTAAGAATGAACGCAATGTCACGCTATGGAACAAAAAACAGACAGAATCTAGAGCTTCTTTAAGTAGGAATGTCTAAAACCTGACGTACCTGTCCGCTTCAAACATGGTAAAACAGTTAGTCCAAAGGCAAACAAACAAGTCCAGGTGAGTGTTGATCCCCGGTGATAAAAATCTCCAAAGCAAAGGTGTCCGTTTTCAACTGTCTGGCTACTGTCTGACTATCAGGTCTGAGCCTGCGTGCGGGTTCTGCTGTTGTGTGAATAATATCAGCAGGTGAGAGTGTGTTGGATCATGGTGATATCAGATGTGAGCGCGCTGCGTCAGCGAACTCTCCACTATGTGTCCATGAGTGCAGCCTGAGCGTGTGCGTCTGTGTGTGTGTGTGTGTGTGTGTGTGTGTGTGTGTGTGTGTGTGTGTGTGTGTCGGTATGCAGCCTCTCTGCTCGGCCCCACATGCGTTTCCCTCCTGGCAGGAGGTCGGGTCTGGCTGTGAAGAGAGAGCGGAGGAGGGATAGGATGGAGGAAGGGGGAGGGCGCCAGTGTAGATCGAGAAACGTACCCCCGAGCTGAGGAGGCAACGGGTGGGTGGTGGGGAGGGGGGGCGGCGGAGGGGGGTCCCGGGGTCTCCAAGGGCCAGACGCCGGGGGGGGGGAGAAACAGAGGAGGGGGGGAGGGAGAAAACCGATGCAGATACTAAATATGTCATCAGTCATGTTGTCTGCTGTAGGAGCCATATATGATTAAACGAATGATTTACAGAGACAGACACCAGATTATCTGATCTCAGTCGACTGCATATGAATAATCAATAATTCAACCCTTGTTTTTTGCGTTATATTGATTAATTGTGCCAAAGCTGCAGGTCTTGACGTTGCTTTGTTGGTCTGAACAACCCAAAGATTGTAAATGCACAACACTGAATATGGTTTAACTGTGGAATCAGAATAATTTTGATGTAAACTGATCAAAACAGGCACACAGGTATTGCGTCTGGAAAGAGATGATGCCCTCGAATTTTTGCAATGTAATTACATTGACAAATAAATTCCACTCGGCTCCATTGATTTGAGGTGAACGCATGCGCTCCAGTGACCCGATATCTCAAACCCAGCGGCTAAATGGCCCGAGGACGTGGAGCGAGGCGGGGGCCGTCATCAGTCTGCGTCTATTTAAAACCCATTTTCTTTGGCGCAATCTCGCCATCGGAGAAAATCACCAGCAGGAAATTATTTCTAAATTGCCTACCTCGTAGGTCCGATCCCGGCCCGAGCATCAAGTTTCAGAGCAAGCGAATAGGCCCCGCTTAAGCGGCTCACATCACTCACCTGTCCAGGTGTGGCTGCGACCTTTGTCTGCTCAACCGCAAATTCACACATATCAAGTACTTGAAGAGCACTCGGCTCCCTCGACTTCTCCAGCCGCCTCAGGGCCGGGCAATCGGAGGACGGAGGAGGCAACCCCATTGCATTGTTTCTGCTCTCCGAGCTTTCAGACTCTCAATCCAAATTTGCGTTTATTTGAACTTAAACAAATCCCTGCAGCAGCTCTGTCACACAAGCCGGGTCTTTCGCCGCTTTGCGAAGGCGGGTTTGCACCTTTCGCAACTTTATCTGATAATAATGATGAGAGCAAAGGTTTAAATTGCACAGTGTGACAGCCAAAGTATGCAGCGGGGGCCTGTTGCAACACGGACGGTGGCTCAGAAGGAGCAAAACAAAACAGGTTATTAGCGTTATTGCGTCTGCAGACGGAGAGACGGGACACACGTGGGATCCGAGCTGTGCAGAACTGTCGGCTGTCATCCGCCACTTCACAGGCGGGAATGGTGAGGAAGGAACACTAGCGCCCTCTTCTGGCAACCCTGTATTTCACGTGGTCGACCATCACCACATATTTCAACCGGCCCGAATGACAAACTGAAAATTTTAATAAACATGTTTATCGTACCGTACGGCAGGTCACACTGCAGGTTTTTGATTAAATTGAATATTAATCAGATACTACCAGATGGTGGGTAGAAATCAATTGATCTATTTTTTAGAATCTATAAAGGACTACATTCAAATATTGCCAGAGACCAGGGGAGAACCAACATTTCTTCTCAAGAAATAAAAATGTGTAAGTAAATCCTCACGTCGGAGAAGCTGGAACCCATAAACATTTGGAATTTTCCTTGTGATCTTATCGATTCAAGCAGTTGCAATTGTTTGCAGCATCAGCAGTTTGGATTAATAAGCGTGCGTCAGTGTAATCCACTTACCCGCTGGCGACATCGTCGGTGCGCGCGGCGTTCTTGCTCAGCACGTCCCCGTCGCTCATGTATCCGGTGACGTCCACTGCGATGTTGTCCAGGTCAATGTCCTCCCCAGCTTTGTCCCCGAGGTCCACGCTGCCTCCCCTGCCGGCCAGCTGCCGCCGGAGATGCCCCGGGTAGAGGTAGCGCCCCGCCTGTCCGCCTGCCGCCCGGCCGCCGTAGCTGTTCCCCATAGAGGGGGCGTCGCCCGCCTGCAGGCGAGGGCTGGAGTGGCCCAGTCGCCACGACGACAGGGATGGGCGGCTGGAAGTGAGGCTGAGGATGCTCCGACCCCCTCCGCCGCTGTTGCTGACCCCGCTGCCGCCTCCGCCGCCGCCGACGTCTGTGGTGACGCTGCCATCGAAGGTGGTTTCCAAGGTGCTGCGCAGAAGCAGACGGAGAGAGGATTAAGGGTTGAATCTAGTGTCATTACTTCACAGAAGGTACATGAGGAGAAGAGACCTCTTAATGCGGTTCTGAGCTGGTTTAATGACTTCATGGCTGTTATTACATAGTAACATACATCTATTTAAAAGATGTCTGAGATATAATGCAGGTTACGAAGGATGGAGCAGCAAACTGCAGTCTCTTCTCTGACTGACCAATAGAAAGTAGAGATAAAACGAGGCCGGAGCAGAGGTCAAACTTCTGTGGGACGGACCGCGATTGGAGCTCAGCCTGAATCAAAGACGACATGAAAGACGGGCCCCGCGATCAAAGCGAGGGGTCCCTCAAAGGAAGGACGAGACGGGAACCAGAAGGAAACGAGGTAATACCTGTAAAGCCAGATGGACACAGTCTGCTGACCACGACGTGGGTTCAGAATCCCCCCCCGGTTACCCCGACTGGCTTGTTTACCACTCAACCGCAGCAGCCATTGTAAGGCGCTGCGCTTTGATGATCCCTCAACAGTACAGCCTTTGTTTTTCACTGAAACACCTTTCTGTTAAATCCTCATTGTGTTGTGTCAAGTGTGAGCAGAAAAACACCGTAAACATGTTTGGTTACTCTCGTGGTTTTTATAAATGACCAATACTTTCTTTTCTTTTTATTGTAGGTTTGCTTTGCAAACTTGAAAAACATGCATGAACAAGATGTCTTGTGTTGATGATTTGTCTAAGTGTAATTATACCAAATTTCTTATTTTACTGCAAATGTATGGGTCTTTTATGTGTTTTGCATTTTGATAATCAGTAGTTGGACTCAGCGCTGCACTACTTAATCCCCACAGACTGCCTGTTAAAACCAGCTGGCAGAACAAATGCATTAGTTCTTGTTTTTTTTTACCTGTGTGTGACTTGAGTTCCTCGCAAGCTGGACATGGTCTCCTCCAGGTTTTGCCGCAGGTCTGCTATGTTTTTCACGGTACGCAAGCGCCTCGTCTCCGGGTCCTCGCCTGAGGGAGACAAAAAACAGAACCCAGCTCAGAAACACCGAGCGGCACAATAAGCGGACGGAGACGGACCCGGTTCCCCGAGAGGCCAACGCACCCGAAAGGTCCTCGGTGGACAGCTGGCTGGTCTTGGTGAAGGAACCGTCTCCACAAGTGTTCCCAGTTTCCTCGCCGTCTGTTTGGGATCTGGAGGGGGGGGAAGCAAACAGTCGGGGAGGTCAAAGGGGTGGGGATATCATCGATTCGGAACTACTGTGCATTTAGTGCGAAGCTAATGTTCCGCAAATTGTCACGAACGGGGGATAAACCTGATTAAGGATTAAATCTGCTGCGTTTCAAGCCTTGTGACCGGAGACTCAAACGAACGCCCGCTAAGCCCTGAATGCCAGTAAAAAGGTGCTCTTTGACAGATAAATCAATACAGTTCACCCGCGGCACTGGCTGGTGCTCTTTCAGATGACGACGTTTGAATGCCTCGGTTATATCCGGCCTTCGGTCTTTGCCTGATCCCAGACTTTGACCCCGGTTAAACCTACACAGCACCACGACTTCCCTTCAACTTCTGCCTAACTGACCTGGTGTTAGTTAAAACTTTAACATTTTCTGTTTCCTATATTCCTCTTTATCTTTCTGACAGGTGGAGGCGTTATAATGCTGCGGCTGACAGATATGCAGGTTCTGAGTACTGATGAGTTCTGAGATGATGGGGCACTTCTGGGGAGGTGGGTCCAGTTCAGGATGTGCAGAGGCAGAAAGGTGGACCTCCTTCCTTATCTCCCGTAAACATTTGCGGGGAGGAGGAGGATGTGCACTGGTTTATTGACTTGTTTCATGCAGCCTGATCTTACTCGCCGTGTTGTAGCCCGGCTTAGCCCGGAGTTATTTTTAGTAGAAACCCTGTCAACCAAGCCACATTCCTTCTTAAAAAGGGAACTTCACAGATTTAGCATCGCACTCCCTTAAGCACATTAAAAACAAACCAAAACATGCAGCAACGACGACGGTTCGGTCAGAGACCAAGGTGGTTTATGCAAGCGGGACATATTTCATGTTGTGTCGATGCTTGGGTGCTTAGAGGATCCCACCTGTACATGAAAGGTGCGACGGTGGCCGTGTTGGGGTGGCTGTGGTGCTGTTGGGTCTGAGGTAGCTGCACGCTGATGGTGTTGCTGGCGGTGCTCTGCGTCGTGCCTCCTCCCGCCACGGGGGAGGCGCTGGCCTTTCCCTCTGTGGACGCCAGGCTGGAGGTAGAGCTGGAGTGTCTGCTGTCCCGGTCCCGGTCCCGGTCCAGGGGGCCGCGGTGCATGGCCAGCCGCATGCTGCGAGGCCTCTCCCCCACCTCCTTTCCTGAGGAAGCTTTCCCGCCGACTCCTGGGGCTTTGCCTCCTGGCTTTGGTATTCCGCTGTGTGCAGGGGTGGAGCTCTCCTTTTTGGCCGCCTTACCCCCCTTGGGGATGAAGCTCGTGATTTTGGAGGTCCTTTTGTTTGCGCTGTCCGTGTCCACGGCGACGGGAGCCACTTCCTCCTTAAGCTCGTCCCCCCTGAGCTCCGTCCGGTCGGGGACCGAGATGCGCTTCCCCACCTCCTTCCCTTTCTCCTTCCCCTTCTCCTTGTCTTTCTCTGTGCTTTTGACGGAGCCCTTCTTGGCAGTCAGAGCTCTGCTGAAAGTGCGCTGGGCGATGCCCCTGAGGGCGATCTTGGGGCTGCTGGCGGTTGTGGAGACGGTCGTACCTGCCGAGGGAGGGGCGGCGTAGGACGTCCCGTTGCTGGTGCCGTTCACCCCCGGCCGGACGTTGCCATCTTCTTCCTCCAGGGGCTCGGTGTTGGAGCCAGCCTCGGCCCTCTCCACCTGCGCGGCCGCCAGCTGCCTGGCTGGGGCGCCGCCGTCGGTCTGCGCCGCTGCTCCAGTGGAGGCTGTGGAAGATTTGGAGCCCCCTTTACTGTTGAAGAGCTTAAGCTTCTCCAGCATTGACCTCTGAGCGACAACTTTTGGGGGAGCTTCAGCCCTGCAGGAGGAGTCCTTCTCCTGCTTGACGGACATCACGGCCGAGGCGGGGCTGCTGGTGGAGGAGGGAGAAGGGGAGATGTGCTTCGCGCTCACTGACTTGCTCCTCCAGGGCTTGCCGCTGCTGTTGGGCTGGGGAATGGCCGTGGAAGAGGAGGATGAGGACAGCGAAGACGGGGGAGGGATCTGGGTGGAGGTAGCGGCGGGGATGCTGGTGGAGGCGCTGGCAGTCACTGCAGATGAAGGAGGATGCTCAGTCATCGCCGAAGGCTGGGACGTCTTGCCCTCTGAGGAATCTGCACCAGAAAAGACAAATTGGATTGCAGGATGAGATAGGGAGGTACAGTTGTGCAAAAGTTGAGCACATCTGGGGGGGAGAAGAGAACAAGATGATGAGTCTCGACTGACCCCACACAAAGAGGCCTTATAAGGCCCTGCAGGTGGCCTGCGTTGATGCAGCCAAACCTGCTATTACTTTCCATCGGGCGAGCCACCAAAACTGTTAAAAACCCTGCAGCACTAACAATGAGAGGAGCCCATCACAAACTGTTTATAAAAACAATGAGCAGCAGGCACAAGTGCTTTAAACTCCTGCCAAGCAGGCCGAGTAAAGAAACAGTGCCGCTGCACTTATAAGGCTCGGACTTACATGGGCTGCTTTTGGTCCGCTTCCCTCGGCGTTACAAAGACACGTTGTCTGGCTACGTCTGGTTACATGCACTCAGTGCCTTGATAATTAGATTCATAAACGGTGTAAAAGAATACAGTTTAACTGCAATCTGAAAACAATAAGTAGGAAGCTCTTTTTCCAATGCAAAAACGCTCCCGTCCACCACCGTTTGAATATATGAAATCCAAAAATCAAATCGTCTGGGTAAATCTGCGACAAAGTGACTCGGCAGCATCTCAACAGGCAGACTTACCAAGAGCCGAAGGAGTGAGAGAAGAGAGGACGCTCCTGTCGTAACTCACTGCTCCTACTAAGAAAGCTTCAGTGTCCTGAGCTGCCGAGGTTCAAGTCAACGCAGACGGGCTACTAGCTGCACGTTGAGTTCAGATCAGTAACATTTGAATATTCAAACACCAACGGCCAGTGAGAGTGAGAGAGGGAGAGAGAGGGCCTCTGCAGGCCGCACTGGGAGGAATTAATCATAACAGTTCCACTACAACCACCCCCCCCCAACACACACACAGACTCATATTTATTACAAGTCACTCCTGTGTTTTGGTTTCTCATACGAGTGGAGTCCCCTTAGACCTACGAGGATTTAGCTTCTTGACACGCCGCAAGATTGAAAAAAAAAAACATGTTGTATATATTATTAAACAGGGGGACAACAAATGTTAGAAAGGTTATAAGCGTTTTAGTCTCACGATAAGCCAAATAAAATAAAATGTAAAGTAAAACAAATTTGTAATTGTAATCAAATCAAATAAAATCACGGGTTGTACAATGAAGAGTTCCCTTCAATTCATACCAGCTAAACTCATTCCACATTCAAATGCTATTCATGGGGTCTAATAAAGTCCCCATTTACACAGAGTATTAAACACTCCACCGCCTTGTTTACCACTTTCTCATGTGGCTCATTTTACACCACCTTCCATGTGCCTAGTTGGAACTAAGCACTTAGTTCTAAGCTCTCCGGCTCTCCCTTCTCCCCCCGTTGAGCATTTAGCCAGCGAATTCTAAAACGATGCAGCCATCAGGAAGTGATTACAGCCCAATTAGCTGTGCTAGCAGTTAGCAATCGGAAAAGTGGGTCAGGTTGCTAATAGCTGGCGTCCTATTGGAGGCGGCTGAATGAGACGGGGACCCGTTGTGATTCCGGAGCGGGCAGCAGGGAGAAAAAGGGGACTGCAGGTTGGGGATGAGTGAAGCTTTCGTGTGGGACCAGCAGGACGATCCGTGCAGTCTGTGAATGGGGTCATTGGGGGGGGTCAGAAAGGAACGGAAGAAGAAAAGCAGGACATGGAGAGGCCCTGGACACTGTGGGGACAGCTGGTCGTTGTCATGGCTGCACCCGTTGACCGGGACAGATACGCTCCAGTTGGATTGCCGCGGCTGAGGGCCAGTGGCCATTCTTCAACGCGTTGGGTCAGAAGTGACACAAGACCGATGGACTTGGAAACTGTTGCATCACAAACACCACCAAGGTTTTCAGACCAGGATCCACACTCGGGCCCCTCTCAGATAAACAGAAAGGCCAAACTCGGATAAAGCAGCAAACGTTGGTGATCTTTAAATGAGGCCAAGTAAGCTTAAAGCCTTATAAATAAAAAGTAAAGGTTCTGATCACAGATTGCCACTGTGGCTTTTTTCCAATGGTTTTCAAACATCAGCACAATATGCACTTAGTCATTGACCCAATGACCCGTCGTGTGCAGCCTTGGGCCAAAATCCTGGAATTAATCTGCAAAGTGCCCCTCTTTCCCAGTGCCGGTCGAGCTGCCTGCTTGAGGAAACATGTTGGAAGAATTTCAGCGTTTACCACTCAACTGGTTAATTACGGCGGCCATTACAGAATAAAATCCACAGCGGAAAATGACGGCCGTGGAGTGCCCAAAGGGGCAAAGGGTCACAGACCCACGCTGCACTTCCTGTGGGCCATTAAAACCTGTCTCACCCTCCCTGATCGGTCTCAGGCGCTGCCTGCTGCTTCACAGAGCCTCCTGATAACATCCAGGCATTTGGGGAAATGAGCCGAAGTGGACCCGAAACTCGTTTCACGGATCGTCACACTCGTGTGTCCGTGCGAGCGCTCCTTTGTGTTAATGCCCGACTACAGCCGAGGAAGACTGACTGCATGCGTGTGTGTGTGTTCAAATCTCTGTGCATGCATGTCAGATTTAGGAGAGAGGGGGATGTTTGTTCAGCTCAGCAACTTTAAACGCCGACCAGTGACCGGAGCACATTCAGTGCAGTGTGACCACTTGCACATCACACGAGGCGAGCAGTGACCCTGTGAGATGGAGCGTCGGTCGCCGGTAGACACCACAAGCACTTCGGAGCAACCCCTCTCAGGGCCACAGGACATGAACCTTGTCAGTGACGCAATTGGCTGAGCTGAAAATGTCCTTCTTATGGACAAGTGAGGGTGTTTTGGGGTCAAGGGATGACCTCCGACTGATTTGCAAACTCCAGCAAACTTCTCAGTTTGAGAATGCAGGTGTATGCTTACTCGTCAGGTTCTGATTTCCGAAGCCTTCTGTCTCTCTCTTTCCGTCTCTCTCCCTCCCCCCTCTCAGGCATTGTGCTCCAAAAAGTGAGAGGGACAGCCGGCTTTTGTGCGGAGGCCGACACTTTTTAAAGTTTCTCCACATGAATACACTCAAACAGTGACGCCGCGGCTCATCAGAAGGCCATTCATTCTGCAAAGGCCCCCGCCATAAAGAAACACAAACACACACACACACACACAGACAGAAACACACACACAGACAGAAACACATAGACAACAGGGAGCGCGCACATAAACGAACACCCTGCCACAGGTGCAGCCCCCGGCTCGCTCTGCTCCGTGTCACTTGGTGGACACCGAGACGTTGTCACCTTGTGTCAGCGCAGAGCAGGAGAGAAGATTCAGGTCCGTCTGCTTACTGTACAATGACTCCTTTCTCGTGTCGGGGCCATTGACGCAAAGCCGATCCGGCCTCACAAAAGAAGCCGCAGGGGCACCTCTGACCATCCGACCATGCAGCAACACAGTCTCACAACATGCATGTATGGTTGTGTAATGGGTTGCGGATAAGTGCACAACATGCATCTTTGAGGCAAAACACTAAACCGGGAAATCAGCCGGACGCCGACAGATTTTTAATGGCACCCTGGTAGCAAAAATAAATTCTAAATCAGGGTCAGTTTCAAACCACTGGAGCAAGAAGTTAACCACTAAGTGCTCAATATCGTTTCAACCAAGTTCTTTACAAAAAGTTTGTGTCAACTGACAAAAAAACCTTCTGCTAAGCTTTCCGTAGCATCAAATATGTACATACTGTAGCATCTATAACAACAAAACAGACTAAATCCGCTTCCATACATTCAAAGTTTACATGCAACGCTCAAAGTCCACATCTGAAACTATGAGCTGTCATACTAGCTTAAGGCAGTCTGTAAGTGTGAGCTGACAAACCTCATCGGTGCTGCAGACCTCCGGGAGGAAAAGAGAAAGATGGAAAAGAGAAGAGGAGATGGACAAGAGAGGAGAGAAGACTCCCAAACCACGGGCCAGCAATTCAGAGAGTGCAGGAGGGGGAGGAGGAGGAGGAGGAGGAGGAGGAGGAGGAGGAGGAGGGCGTCACGGCAGGGGGGGCGGGACATTACAGCATGTCAACAACAAATCAAGAAGGACGGGGCGTCGATAAGTGATTGTCAAACTTGCTGCTGCCAATCAGATGATATTCTGTTCCCAAACACACAGATACACAGTTTCACACATGCATGGCAGGATGGTACATTTACTTTCCTAATGTAAACTAAAACATATATTTTTTTCCAGATAGACTTTGCAGACAAATGGCCACGCTCTAACCTGGTGATAATAATTAAAGCGCCGTTAGCGCTGCTGGCGTTGTTAGCTTCTAGCTGCTGGCTCAGCCACCACCGTGTTTGTGAGCCATGCAGATGCAATAGATGCAAAATGCCTTAAAGGAGCCCTTCAACATTCTGGAAAATATATAATACTTATTTCATTTCAAGCCAGTGTTATAATTCTACGATTGATCAATCTGAATCTACAGCCAGTAGGTTTGACTAATCACAAAGCAGCCCGAGACACGGTGACATCATCACTAGCGCGGCCAAAGAATAGTCCGGTACAAAAATGTATAAAATCACAACCTGTACCTTGTTTATTTAATCTTTGTATGGATTAAACAAACCAAATGCAACGTCTTGTTTCCTTCTTCCCAAGCTTAGCCAGCTAATGGCTTCTCATTGGGCTGCCAAAATGTCGTACTATTCCTTTAACACGACCTACGGATATCATGCAAAGACACACAGAAACACAACACTGAAACGCCCCCAACGGAGGCATCAGAATAAGTGGTTGACGGTTCTGTTCCCAGTTATTAGGTCACACACACACAGGCTTTCTCTCAGTGTGTGGCTCTCCCTCTCTAGGCGGTCAGACCTCTCTGTGTAACGCAGGGTAATGAGTTTAGACTGAGAACACTAACACAGTCTATATAAAGCCTCGGCCTCCCGAGTTGTGACAACGCCGCTCTAACTGAATATACTGCCAAACGCCCTCACAAGTTTGTCTGCTGCAGAACTCAAACACTGGGCACATCTTATGACACTATGCAATAATTCCCAGGCGGTCACCTCACCTTAAACCTGCGACAACGTCCTTAAAAGAGTCAGAAAACACAGCTGCAAGGACAGACTTTCTTCCCTACTAACAGTCACTAAGCTGGAAGCTTGTTGTAGAAAAGGAGAACCAAACGCTCTCCCCTCCTTGTGACGTCAAACAAACGGGTTAGGTAACTGAAGTGACCTGTCGGACCTTCTTTTGTCCTAAATGCATCTGAGCAAACTTGCATTTTTCCCCTAAACAAAAGCACCCAACGGAGTAGATCCACACTCAGCATTGACGTCTCTAAGAGCTGCAGGGTTCCCCGTCTCCTTCCTCCTCTTACCTTTGTTCAGCTGTGAGTTGGCTTTGGTCTTGTCACTGAAGCCCTGGCTGCGTCTGTTCCCAGCGGCGCTGACCGAGCCTCTTGGAGGGACGTCCCCGCCGGCGGTGGACACCCTCGCCGAGGGGCCGGGAAGTCTGAGCGAAGGGAGAGAGAAGCGATGAAGGGAGAATAGCGTCAGCATAAAGCCTTCGACTCGGCAAGTGGAAGCACGCACATTTGTTTAATGGGGGCCTGGCACAGCCTACAGCGGCTGAATCCAACAGGAGCATACCGCGTTAACATGTACGAGGGAACAGGTCAGAGCGGCACAAGCCTGTTCCGCGTGGTACTGAATAGCACAATGTGTCGTCTAAAAAACAGCAGGCAAACACCTGCAAAGAGTTTCAGGCAGAGGCAACTGTTTAGAGGGTTTAAAAAGCCTCCCAGAAATGATCGTCGTCACGCTGGCTATTTTGATTCCCGCCAAGAAGATTAGCGAGAGGCCACAGACTGTTGGTGTGAGTTTATTTTGCCTCCATGAATGCACCTAGAGCTCACAGCAGCATGGACGTCTCCGAGTGGGTCGGACAGGCTGACGGGTCCTGGGGGGGGGGGGGGGGGGGGGGGCACCTTGATTCCATATTGTACCTCGATCTGTTGCCTCGTTCTATCAGCCGGGCTGTAATCTGACCAAGCCGTGCCACAAAGTCGGCTAATGAAATGCTAATTCACAGGCCGGCGACGTCATCATCATCATCACCATCACCCTGGGACTGTGAGACGGATGCTGATAAGCAGATCATGGGTTCTATTGTCAAATACAGGCAAATGGGAAAAAGGTGGAGGCTTACAAACAAACTGAGGTATTTATTAAAAAAAAGTATTGCAAATGTCAGAGTGAGGAATAATTTTGCACACGTGAGATGCATTGCTCCGTCTTCCACTTGCAAAACGGGGTCTTAAAAGAAAGGAAAAGTGTTCTTGGGGGGAGGCGAGCACCAGGAAGAGCTCGGCTCTCCATCTTGTAGATACACATGCTGACCAGAAGGTGGCGCCGTTGCATTGCTTTGGATAAGGAGCCGGTGTGGGGCAGGTGCAATGAAAGCGGAATCTGGGATGGGCAGCATGCAAAACCTCGTCCTAAATCCAATTTCGAGGTAAATCGTCACATAACACGACACCGCATGCCGGAAAAGAGGCAAAAAGGTGAGTCCAGACGGAAGTTACAATCCAACGACATCTCAGAGCGCGGCACATACCAGCCACGGATTCTTTCTATGTTAATTATTAATGTCACATCACATGGGGGATGTGCTTGTCAAGCAAACACACACACACACACACACACACACACACACACACACACACACACACACACACACACACACACACAGACTTAAGGGTTATCTAAAGGTCTTTCACAGCCCATTTAGCCGGCTTGGCCTGGAGGTTTAGTTCCAATCTGCTCAACCCCACCACCCATGCATATTAGATACTGCTTGTGGTAGAGGTTGCCCTTAATCACAGACAAAGAAACAACGTGAAACTCGTTGCACTACGAAGGAGACATTATCCTTGATTAGGGGCAATTTCTACTTCCTATTTCCAGGAAAGGGGACGGGGCGGGGGGTGTGGAGGAGGTGGAAAGAGAGGGAGGAGCAAGGAAACCGAAAGGCCGAAGAAGCTGACCTAGAGGTCTTTTTCTGACCAAGGGAAAACTTGAGCAGTTTACTCTGAGAGCCATCCCTAGAGGAAAAGAGAAGAGACACATGGAAGAGGACAGAGAGGTCAGGCTTACAGTAATAAATGACAAGAGGTGTGAACAGGAGGACAGAGATGACAACATGACGGATAACAACAGCAGAAGCAGCAGGAAAAGGGACGAATGTGACAGAACCCATTCACCCAGTTTCAAGGTTATGCCTGCCACGTTGGCGCTCACCTGGACTGCATCTCGGCCTGTGCTGCTTTCTGGGCTGCAGTCCCATGCGTAGAGTGGCCGAGCAGGGCCGGGGCGCTGCTCTGCTGGCTCAGGGGAGGGTGCGTGCCCTGCGACCGGGCGCCGGGTGGAAGGGAGGGCTGCGACTTCTGCCGCTGGGCGTGATGATGCTGCTGCTGCTGCTGCTGCTGCTGCTTGTAGCGGGACAAGCTGAAGAAGAGGCCGAGGATGGCTTTCAGATTACCATTCCGGATCTCTGCGGGTCAGAAATAGGTCGCTTCAGCCGTGCACAATGACAGCTGTAGTAGCGTTCTTTGCAGGGAAAAGGAAGAAAATAGGCTTCTACTGGCTGTTTTGGTCTTTTCATTGTGTTTATTCTGATGACAGCAAATGTATTCATCGCTTGTTTAATTCTATTTAGACAGTGTAGTTAACAGTAACGAACCTAAATCACCGTCCAGCCCACTGTCATGTCCGTCCCTGCTGTTCCATATTTCATGTTTAATTCCACAGCCTTCTACTATGGTTAGGGGAATATTTTACTTAATGTTTGCAAGATATAACCTGACTTGGCAGCTCCCTCGTTTGGTGTCAACTCAACCAATGCAATGAGTTACGCTTGGTGTCATCTACTGCTGCCTTTGTTTCTGACGTGCATTCGTTCTTGGACACATTGGAAGTCTGGAGAAAATACTAGAGAACATGTACTGGCTGGTTAACGTCTTCATGCCATTAGGGGACGCTCATTCACTGTTCTCTGTGGATGCAAACGTATAAGCCAACATCTATCGCTACATTTAAAAGCTGCATCATTGTGGTACTTTTTGGCCCATCAGCCTCGTGCTTTTAATGTCTGCCGTCCGGCATTTATGCAGTGTGTCCTGGCAAAAGAGCTTTCCAATAAAAATGCTTCGCTTTGTTATTTTGGGGCCACCGCTCCGGTTCCAGGGAAAGCAGGAGTGCGGGAGTCCACCGTACCCTCTGAAGACAGTCCCTGGATGTTGACTCCTTTGGCTGCCAGGAAACTGAGGCAGGCGTCGATGTTCTCAATCTGGACAGAGAGACAGACACAGCTGTGAGACAATGCCCCGGTGCATTTCCATTACGATTTGCATATTTGTGTAATGTGAGGAAGCATGCCGGTCTTTTGCACGCTTCTCCTAAAAGATAGACATCACCATGAAAGCTTATGAGTTAAATGATCAACCCTAATCAATAGTATTGTCCCCCCTTTCCTCGGTATGTTATTTTTAGACTCACAGCCATAAAAAAAACACATTTGTGGTGACTGACGTGTTCATGTCCCGCTGTGCAGAGATAAATCGGCAAAACGCGATTCAAACCAAGCAGTCGTTTGTCAGCAGAGCCGACCGCGGCTAAACCATCGATACGGATACAGCCGCTCCGGTTGTCATGACGGCAGCCATGGCAACCTGGAGCAGACTGCTGAGCTGTCACCGGACCGCGAGAGGATTTGATAGGCAGACGGGCTTTGTTTGCAGCCCGTGGGACCCATTATGCGGCGAGTGTGCTGAGCTGGCACACGCAATCACAGAGTAAACCACATAAAACAATTCATCAGGCCGAGTCACGGTGGATTGATGACGCGCGATCAAAGTTTACCAACTGTTGTTCTCGATGAGCAAACGCACCAGGTACGGCACAGAAGATATCTCTCTGGCACGGCCGATGCTCTGACGGTAAAGTGGCACTCGAGGAAAGGCAATTTATTGAGGAATCGACTGAGAAGGGCACTTAAAAGCATTTTACAGTATGCAAAAGGGTTAAAGAGGTGCTGAATCTTTTTTTACACAACATTTATTGCCAGTGAAAGTAGGTTTATATCTAATCTGACACAATGCACGGACAACAAACACCTTTTGAAGGTTTAACAGTTTAAATATAATCTCCTTTCTAAACAAAAATCTTTTGTCTGTAAATGAGGCCGCATGAACGGCATGATTACACTTAATGCGCGGAGACTAAATATAGCCTGACCTACAGCTCTCTCTGTGACTCTCCTGATGGGAAGCATCTGACTGTGAGGTGAGAAGCCGAATTTAAAAACTCATCTGCATCGGCCTCCATTGCAACACGGTAACATTTGATTCATTAAAACACATGAGCCACTCCATCATTGTCGCGGCTTCCATTATTCCTCTAGAACTTAGACTATTTACATCCCCACACTAGCTACAAGTATCAGTGTCAGTTGTATATATGCTTCATATCAGTGGGGTGGTTCTGTTTTAAAACAGCAGTGCTGCCCTTGCTGTCATGTCCGTGACCTCTGACCCCACAAACAGCTGTCAAAGGGGCCGACATATGTTGCCCTTTGAGGTGATACAGCAGAAAACGTGGCAACGGTGGGAATGCAGAGTGTGGCCCTCTCTCTGGATGCCACAGACTCTTTAAAAATAAACCTTTCTGAAATACCCCAGCGTGCCCGTCCACATACCCAGAGGCTTAAGCTTTCGCCTGAGTGACTGAACCAGTCCTCGACTGGAACGCAGTCCTGGTATAGATGGCAGTTTAAATAGCAGCCGCCTGCAGAAAATATGCTTCATTAATAAGATACCCTATCACAAATGCCAGGCTCGCCCCCTGCGGAGATGCTCCCAAGCCCCGCCTCTCATGGACACATACTGAAAGCTCATTTACCATTTAAAACATGCTGGGACCGGATCTCAGAGAAGATGAGCAGTGTTCAGCTCGTCAGCCGCCTCCCCCCCGCGCGTCACTGTATAGGTCAGTGTAAAAGTCACATCTTTGTGTGGGAGACGCTGTGGTGGGCGAATTATAACCAGGTCGACGTTATCCGTCCCCTTCCTCACCTCTCCACTCGGCCATTTTTCTCCTTTTCATCCCGACCCGACTAGAGGAAACTTGATTCATGTATTGAAAGCTTTTATTAATTTGACCGCTTCTGAAAAGTGACTTAACATTCTATCGAGTCAGGACTCACACACAGATATCCGTTCTCCTCTTTAACAGCACGTTAAATCGAGCACATTTTGACTTTTGAACAAAATAAACTAGTTGAAAGTGTCAGTTTAGGTTCATGCAATATACCTACAATGAGCTTCTGTCATTATATATTGTCATTCCAGAATTATCAATTGTGTAAAACAATCATTAACTTTTAATCAACAACGGCGATTACTGACCGATTGAGTGTGGAAACATTTGAAGAAGAACGCTGAAGAGAATTCTCTCATAAGAAGAAAGCACCTCCAACTAATCCCAGAGAGACTTTAGCATCAAGCGCTCCGGAGCCCTGCAGGAATCCTCTGGTAGCTCCTACCTGCCTGCGTGTGTGATCGGCAGCCGTCTGGCCAACAAACAACCTCTGAGCACGCTGATGGTGTGTGTGTGTGTGTGTGTGTGTGTGTGTGAGAAACACTGAAAGAGAGAGAGTGTGGGCTGGAGGGAGGGAGGGAGGGAGGGAGTGTTACGTATCTGACTGAGCTTTTGAAGACTTATACTGAGGTTGATTATTTCTAAAAAAGAATGAGTTATCAGCACTGCTGCGGATAACTCATCTTTTAAGTATTTTAATATGGAAATGTCATTATCTAGATTGATAAACGGGTGTTTAAGCAGTTCTGTAACCACAACACCACACCTGCTCCATGCCAGGTGAAGCACTAAACATCTGTCGAATGAAGAGTCTGCCGCAACTATCGGCTCTCCGTGTGAGGACGAGGGCCTCGCCGCCACAAAGCTCTCCACCGGTTGACTCTCTGCTCGCCTGCCGGGTCGCGCGGAGTCCGATAACGTAAGGCGACAACGGGCCCGTCAGTGTGCAGGTGTGTGTCCGTACGAGTGTGTGGCTGAATGCGTCGGCCCACGCGGTCACTTTCGCCGATTACTGCTACCGGCTCACCTGCCGGACTCACGATGAATGACGAACGCGTTCTCTTTGGAACTGAGATGTGCATGCAGAGGTTTTACGCTCCTTATCGATACAAGATGACGCACCGGCAGCCAGAACGCACACATCATGATGCAAAAGTCACACAAGTCAACGGCTTGGAAGCGGATTCTCGCATGTTGTCTTTGGCTCATTTATTTGTTATTTTTATGCACGCTATGGTGTTATGGTCACGGATTGTATTTCCACATTGAATTCTGGGCATTTGCATATTTGTTGTCGATATCGGCTCGTGAAATATATTTGTATTAGCGTACTGTTACGTTAGCTTTAGAGTCTACTTCCAAAAATAAAAAGAAAGAAAAACCTCTGGCTGCATTCACATTTCCCCAATGAACCCATTTCATCACACAATGAAAGCAAAGCTGCTTTAGTTTTTACGCTTTTGTGGGTTGTTTTTGCTTTTTAAGAAGAATTTATTTTACTTTGAAAGAGGTTGATTTTGTACTGGAATACAGAACTTATGAATGGACTAACTGTTAATGCAAGCAGATGACTCACTGATGCAACACACAAGCGCGGTATGTCCCGGCGTACAACGGGGTGGACAAAATAACAAGAACGCCTTACTGGCATCTTGTGATCACAAGTCACACGGAAACATGGCAGCTGGTGTTGTTCCCTCGGTTCTTTGCCATCTGATTAAGGTTTGACGTTTGGTGTATTTGGTTTCTGTGATTGTTCTGCGGGTGTGATCACTGTAAGGTATTTATCTTAATATACCACAAACACACACAGGAAGTGCCGCTCCCTGTGATCAAACATTTACCAGCACATTGAATCATTAATAAAACATATTTGGCGACGCAGACTCTGATCTGTGAGATCGTTTTAAGTGGCACCGCGTTCGAACGTGGAACACAAACTGGAATATCCACGAAACACTTCAAATAATCACTGAAATTGAGCAAAGAGCCCGACATCCAGGGTCCTAAAGGAAACCAAAGACAAATCCTAAATAACCCCTTTTCAGTAGAAAACACATTTTGACAATGGTCCAAATTAGAGTAAATGATAAAACTGTTTTATTAAGACATCCGTGCTTAGATAAGAAAACAAACTTCTTTTTCTGCAGCTAACCTGGTTAAATTTATTTTTTTTAGAAGCTTTAACATCTTTAAAGCTTTAAATGCTTGGACGAGACTTTCTGTGTGTGTGTGTGTGTGTGTGTGTTTCAGTGTGAGCATTTCCTCCTGTGTGGTTTTAACAGCTCAGTGTCAACTCAACACTGTCGCTCTAGGATGAAACTACACAGGCACACAGACACAAAACCACACAGGAGCCCGTCTGAGCGGGAGGGGGGGGGGGGGCGCGGCGGAATGACCCGGCGATGGGGGTCCGTTTAACGAGGATGTGACAGTTGTAAAAACAAGCCTCCCCCCTCCGGCCTGCGTAGCCAGCACGGTGATCCGCCAGCGCGAGAGTGATGTCACTGATGGAGCTTCATTTCCGTGTTTACTCGTTTGGAGACGGAGCTTAAGTTGAGTGGTGGTAATTGGCGAGAGCGTTGAAAGCTTTGAAAGCGATGAAATCAAGTGCAGCGAGAGTGGGCTCTCATACTCAAGTCTCAGGACCAGTGTGTGTACATGTGTGTGTGTGTGTGTGTGTGTGTGTGTGCATGTGTTTGTTTTGACAGTACAACAACACACAAAGCACACATTTGCATAATGATTGCGGTTGCACCTGCCCTGAGCACCGCATGACTGCAGAATATTTTGCTTTAAAGCCAACAAATCTGCGCACACACACACACACACACACACACACACACACACACACACACACACACACTGCAACATCTGAGCTTATCAAAGAAAAATAAAAGCAGATTATTCCCCCTCTTGACTGACACACACAGCGTCTATGAACAGTCAGACTACTTTCCATTGTACGGTCTTTAAAAGAGAAGAAGCTGCTGTGTTTGCAGATGACAACGGGGCTGAGAGGCGACACAGGATGTTAATAACAGAGAGAGCCCCCCCCGATCGCAGAGACCAAAGGGTGCAATTACAGGCGAACGGGGGGGCGTAATCAACGCTAAGGGGTAAAGGCTTAACAGGAAGTGGAGAAAAATCACCATTCTGACCAACAGCTCTCAGGTTTCATCAGGATCATCATCATATAGGATCTTATCGCGGACAAAACTTTTACTATAAAGTATTTTTTATACCTCAGTAGAATCACGTTGCCATGTATTCACTCTGGGACAGTTTACATTACAGATCATTACGCTTTTATCCAAAACAACTTACATCACATTTTTAACCCATGGCTTTTTACATTTTTGCCCGGGGAGCAATTAGGGGTTAAGTGTCTTGCTCAGGGACACCAGGACTCAAACCGCCACCCAGCGCACCCTCTCTACCTCTGCGCCACGACGACCCCAGATAATGAAAGTAAATGTAAGAAAGACGATTAGAAGCTGCATTATTAGTGAGGTGTGGTTAATTAACTCCCGTTAAATTACGAATGCAAAGTTTTGGTCGGATGATTCTTATCAGGCATTCATTTCTACACCTTCTTATTCTATTTGACCTCTCATAATATTATAAACTTTTTATCACTTTAGCCACATTTAAAAAAAGGGGAATTTTACATAACCCTTAAAGACGTTACTAACTCAACTTGGTGGAAAAAGGAAACAATGGAATTGTGAACACAGAGCACTTCATACTACTACGGAATGAAGAAGGAGGTCCTCGTTAGCATAGCATGATGCTACCATGTTTGCTATAAAGAGGAAGGCTGTGCTTCAGCCTCCTCCCACGTTGTTAACTATGGCCGCGTATGTCTCTCTCTCATTCTCTCTCGCTCTGGTGCTTTGAGAGGCTTTAGTAGTCTGGCCGGTGGCCAAAAATAGCCCCCCCAGCTGGCACACTGTCCCAATTTACCACCGCTTCACATTCAGCGGCGGGGCAGCGTCGACTCATTTCCCCACAGAGCCCCCGAAAACTGGGTGAGCACGGGAATCCCACCAGCGGCGTGACAAAGGAAACCCCACTCACAAACGTCACCAAGGACGAAGATCCCACCGTAGCGGTCTGCGAAGCTGATGCCCCCCGCCTCCCCCTCTCTCTCTCCCCCGCTCTCCACAAGCGTAACTGGACGAGGCAAAACTGGCCCCAAAGCCGGAGCCCGCGATGCTTTCAACCGAGAGCCAACTGCCAGAAGTCTGAGCCAGAGGTTTTTACGGACAGCGGGCCGCGAGACCACAAAAGTAAAAATAAATGGGCTGACTGTTCGCCGCCGAAAGGGCCCACATGAGGACATCAGAGAAGGGCTCGCCACACGGAGGTAAGTATTCACCGCGCGGGGGCCAGAAACAAACCGAGAAGGTCACTCACCATCTGAGAGCGGCTCTTGGGACAGCCGTTGATGTCGCCAATCCTCTCGTTGGCTGCGGAGGGACAGAAAGAGGAGGCAGAGACAGAGAGGGGGAGAAAGACGGAATGAAAACAGTCTCCGGGCGTTTTCGGTTGATGTAACCCTCTCTTTTATTTCCAGTGGAGATCCCTGAGTGTGTGTGTGTGTGTCCCAGACGATCGCCCGGGCCCGAGTGAGGAGAGCTGAGGTGTTCACGCCGGTGACTGTGACCCCTCCTCATCTCCTCCCACTGAGGCATGAAACACTATCTGGCCACAGCAAATGGGAACGAGGCCGCTGGGGGCCCCGACGGAAATGTGTGCCCTGCAAAGTGTGTGTGTGTGTGTGTGTGTGTTAAGGATTCCTCCCATCTATTAGAGGCCCGGCCCAGAGCAGCTGAGACCCGACCGTCAGCTGCACCGACAGACCGGCCTCCTGCACCAGGAGGCCCAGCGGGGCCCCCCGGTGCAGCTCCGTCTCGGGACCACGTACCTGGGCACCAGCGCTTCACTTTGGATTGTGACAAACAAACAAAGCCATGTTGACTTGTGACAGGTTCCATTTGTCACATCGTCAGCGAGCAAACAGACAGCAGTCTTCTGTTCACTGATTCCGCTTCAAATGATTCAAGTTTAAACACGTTTGAAAATGTGGGGAACAAATCAATAAATGATCCAATTAAAACACGTCAAATACATTTTAGTTGGGAAAATCCCTGCTTTAGAAAGTAGCTTTCTGAGAGTAGACACAGATTTAGTTTCCTGATTAGAATTTTTTTTGAAAAAAATAGATTTAACTCTCCATTTAACTGACTTGGCAGCAGCACTCAAACTATTTTATAAATATCTTTACAGTCTGTGGTTTTTTTTTTTTTCTTATTTTGTAAAATAACTTTCTTGTACTGTCATCGGTAGTAAAGTAAAAGTAAAAGTTAAAGTAAAGCTCTACTTTATGAACAACATGAAGAGGAGAATTTAAAGGCTTTGATGAGTCCTGGAAAACAATACTAAAAACTACAGCTTCATCAAGCACAGCTCGGTTACATAGTGTACAAAGAAGCAAGTGACAAGGGAAATATCCTCATGGGTCACAAATCGGGCTCAAGCTCAGTTCCCGAGGTGCCGACCTCGAGTGCGAGCCGGTCAAACCGCTCCACGCATCCGTGTCACATCCGGTTCCAGCGCGTCTGTCCGCACACCGGCGGGCTGCTCCGGTTTCACCGGAGATTCCACGTGTGGGGGATTTCTCCCCCAGCGGAGGGGAGGCAGAAAGGGAGAGCCGGTGGACGGCTTGTTTTAACACGAGATCGGAGCGTCGGCTTGATGTTAAGACAACGCAAATGAAAGGCATCATGGCGCTGTGGTGAAGACGAGACGCCCCGACTCTCAGAAAAGAATCAGAATGAGAGCAGCGAGGCCGCTCTCCCCACAGGGCATAAGGCGTGAATCTGGGTCAGAGACGATGGGGGGGGGGGGGGGGGGGGACAGGGTCAGCGACATGCTGAGTCACCGGTCAGCTGGTGTCGGGCCGCTTCAGCTCGGAGGCCGTGGGCACGTAAAAGGACAGGCTGAAGGACGCGAGGGATGAGGAGGGAGGCGAGGATGAGGATGGAGAGGAGCAGCCCGCTCGCTCCCAGCATGCACCTGAACACAGTACTGCTTAACTTCTGTATAAACACGTTTAAACGTTTCTAAAAAAGAAAACAAGTGAGCGAAATTTAAAATACATGTTAGACAGTAGGAAAATTAATTTATGCATTTTCTGTTTTAGCATCAGTGCTGCTTTGATGAGCTTCTCTGACATCTTCCTTCATCATTTGGTGTCCTAATATAGTAATTATGCATTTGTTTTAAGGACATTCAAACTACTTTCAAACATTTGTAAGCTTTTAGTTGTCTTGCTAAGTGAACAACATCCCCAGTGACGTCATGTGACTGTGGTCCAGTTTGTTTATGTCCGAACGTTAGCGTTTCACTTCTGCCGATTATCTTTCTGAACAAAACGTAAGTAAGTAGGTAGAAACTTTTGTTTGGCACGGAGCTTTTTTTTCTGCGATAATCCATCATCCAACGGAAAAGTCAGGTTGTTTTTGGTGTTGGCCTACATCCCTGCAGAATCCCACATCACACCAAACCCCTGAGAGGTTTTTTCTGAATGGGATAAGAAAGTTTGTACCATATAATAACCTTGACAACGCTGGAAGGAAGAAAACAATTCAGATATGAATAGAAAACTTTTCAGCGGCGCAATATGAATTCTCTGCACGAGTGACGGCGCCATCATCACATCAGATAACAGAGTCAAAGGGTTTAACATGAACTATCTTGCAAGAGAAAAGATTCTTACTGGATGATTTTTTACTGTTTGTTATTTTTAAACAAATGCAACCCTCTGTGTATAAAAGTCACGCACTCATCTCGCACTTTGGAGTCAAACGTGTGTTCATCCTTACCTACGACCTGAATGATCTCCGCCAGCAGCACGCCGTCTGCGACGTCCGTCTGCAGGTCCTTGATCAGCCGCTTGTGTCCCGACTTGGCGAGGTAGTGGTTGGCCCAGTCCGTGTAGATCTGCGATCACGCACAAACACAAACCGCGCTGCTCAGTTTTAAGCCGGCGAAAAAAATACAATCCATCCCGGGATGGGGGGGGGAAACCCCGCCGGGTCGCCCACGCGCTTCAAACTCCATAAACACTTGAAAACTACAAAAGCCGGTAAACGGCGGAGGCAAATTTACGGCTCTAATGAAATAACAACATGGTTGAACGGGAGCAGAGTGGCCCTCCTCCTTTTGTTGGGGCTCCGATCTGGCAAACACCGGCGTGGTATTCAAATCGGGGCCATTGTGCTCAGCCGGGGCATTCATCTCGCAGCGCACGGCGGCTGTTTTCAATGGGCCCCGCTGACATCACTCTCTGGGGACAGAAAAGGCCCTTCACTGCCCGGGGGGAGGAGAAGGGGGGCAGATGGGGGGGGGGCAAGCATCTGAATAATCTGAATGGCGCCCTTCATAATTACACGCCAAACTCTCTCGTTTACTCTCTCTCTCTCTCTCTCGTGAAGAGGAGTGAGTTTCTATTTTTTTATGTGATAAATAAAGAAAAAAAGTTGCACAATACATTATTACTACGAGATTATTCTGAGAAACCGATGTCTGTAGAATTCGTCTGGATTTGGTAGCGTTGTCGGGCTTGTCTGTTAACAAGTGTAGCTTCCGAACATGTATTCCTCCCCACAGAGAAGACGTGTGACGCCGCGGCCAAATTAAGACACGACAGCGGAGTCAAACTGAAATTACAATCCATCAATCGGAATGCGTCTTTCTCCACAACTGGACATTAGGTGTCAAATTCTGGCATCTCATTATTATTATAATTACAGCTAAGATAAGCAATAACGAAGCAACAGCTGCAAATAAGAGCGCTAGTTGTATAAATATATAAATCAGGGAGATTTTTTACTACAAGAATCCAAAATCTCATTGGAAAGATCCCATCAGCTTTTTCTAAAGGGAACCAGTGATGCTAATGTCATATAAAAACTAATAAATCCATGCAGCTCTGAATAGGATATGAGACGAGTTCAAGTCACCACCGCGTTAACACTAGAATTCTGTAAATGCTTCCTGCTTAAACTAATCCCGGTGTCGGCTTTCCTGTTGTGCATTAAGACCTTCTCAAGAATCACAGTGAAATCCAAGTTCCTCTGTTGTTCCCCGACGAGCTCAAACCTCAGCACGCACACAAACACACAAGCACGCCCGCAAACAGGCGGTGAGGCGTGTGACACGGTGACCCTTCTCCTTTAAACGGACCCGGTGCACGCCGCTCATCGGATGAGTCACGGGCCTCGTGATGGCGTTCAACAGGTGTGCGCACTTCAAAAGGGTGCATGCAAACACACACGCACACACACACACACGGCTCAGCGGGTTTATGAGAGTGCACGACCACGCGTTAAACGCGGCGTTTAAGCCTCGCGGGATGCACGTATCCGAACACCAATGCACGCTCAGAAAAAAGCCTCTTGAGTGACACGCGGAAGCGAGGGAGCTGCGGGCGGGGAGGAGCCGGCCCGCGGCCTCCGTGCACGCGCTCGGCTGAAAGTGCAACGTGCAGGAGCTTTCGTGTGCGTGCGTGCGTGTGTGTGCTTTCTTTGAAGCAGTTTCGGGCAGGTAAATTGTAGGGTTGCAGTGTAATTAGAATCGAGGTGAAATGGGTAGCTGTCAGTCACAAAGGTGGAACCCACGCAGGTGGGGGGGCGAGGAGGGGGGGGACAGACTGAGAGGAAAGGTAAGTTGAGAGGAAAGGAGAAGGAGGAAGTGGGAGCAAGTCCTGACAAATAAACCTTTCAAAAGACGCTTTGCGTCGCTGTCGTCTTCCTCTCAGCCGAAGCATCTAGTCACATGACCTGCTCTGTTTGTACGGGGGAGTTTTGGGCCAAAAACTAGAATAAATAGACAATTGAGAGGGATATCATGGATATTTTTATTAACTTCCTAACACCAAGTAGTTTGGATTCTATCATCAAGTTAACTAAATTATTAAGTATTAATCAAAATGGCATTACTGTGCGCTGCAATAAAACATCTTTTACATATATATATAACGTATAACACAAATGAATTATTTGTAAAAATGAATAATTGAGCCATCCAAAGTGATCCGTAACTGGCAGATATGAAGGCCTCTCCAGCACAGAACAACTTTCACATCGTCAGATGTCCATAAATCAAAGACATGCTGCATTCATCCGGATCATGATCAGCCTTTTAACCTCTAAATGGAGCTTCTGAGATCTGAAACTTGTTCAAAGGTCCCAGAAAGACAGAAGGAGACGGGACTGATCTTAGATCTCAACAAGCTGCATGTTCAGTGAAGACGAGCACTTATTGGCTCAATGTCTATCAGACAGGAATAAGGTGTCACTGACAAGATCAGTCTCTCCGTCAGAGGAAAGATCTCTTCATGATGAAATGAACATTTGATATTTTAATTATGTGAGAAATGGAGCGGATCAGAGGACGAGGTAGAGGCGTAGTGGCGTTTTTACCCCACAGGACAGACAATAAATAATAAGCTCAATGCCGTGGCATCACTCACATCCACATGTCAACGCTGAGTGATCCACATCAAAGAGTCTGATGTTCAACAGCAACATTTTACAGCAGGGAAAATCCCCCCCATCCCCCCCCCAGAAACTCCCAGTAATCCCGACCCTGTGATCGTGGACCTTTTTTTAGGAGCAGTAGATCCGTGTCAGGGACATTCCCGCCATCGGGACACTGATTCATTCACACTGAGCGGGCCTGTTGGAGAACGCCATGCAGTATGTCTCCAGTTGGCCCACTGCTTTGGGGATTTGCACAAAATCTGAGCTTTTTGGGGGGTTTTTAACGCCGAATATTGAAACACGTGTACATTGTTCCGCTACAAAATAAAGACCACATCATGTTCGCTGTTGCTATTTCACATCCAAAGCACCGGAATCACAACTGAGAAGAATCTGAGAGTTATTATTGGCCATTGATTTAATACCCTTAAGACTTAAGACAAAAACAAAGAGGAGTAAACAACAGACCTTCCTGTTGCGTGAAAGCCTGGACCCGTGTTCGTTCATGCTCACATAACAAAGCCCAATTAAAGGCTTCCACACTGACACACAGTGACGAGCGGCGCTGACTCACTCACGCAGACAGCTGTGCCTCTGAAAAACACCAATGTTTCCCCCGCATCCGGCGACCCCATGCTGAGTCACCGCAGCGACGCGCCACGACCCGCAGAGCAGGGGGTCATCCTGGGTGGACAGAGAGGGCCAGGCCCGGGGGGGCCTCCTGCGGGGACCCGTGTCCTTGACTCCGAGCAGAGCAAAGTGAGGTTTTGTGTGGCGCCCGTGAGCTCAGCCCATGGTGGATAGTGGCGGAGGACGACTATGCAGCAGATGTGCTCCTCCACCTTCCTGTGTCACATCACCTCATCTGTTGCACTGACTCGTCGCGTGCTGAGCAAACACAGCAGGGATGTTGACCTGCCCAACTGAATCATCGCTGTTGGGTGAAAAGTTAAGAAGAATCCACTTCATTTTTACTATGTTGGCTTTTTAAATACTGCTTGTTCAGAGGGAGCGGGACTTTCCCCACGACGTAAAACTACATAGAATCTTAACTACTCAAAATATACAAGTATGGTGACTAAAAATCATGAACATCATGCTGGCTGCTTTAGAATTAAATCGAGCAACAGAACTAGAAAATAAAAAAAAAACACTTTTTGTTGACACTAATTCATCAATTCAACCAGTGGCTGCATTTTGTCACATGACAACATTAAAAGAGACAATCCCGGACCAGGGCTGCTCTCACACACTCCTCCCGTGCCGCGCTTTTCAGAAACAATTCGGTGGATAACTGTGGGACCGTTGGCCTTATTACTTTCGTGGGGCTCAGCGAGCGACCATGACAGCTTTCCACTTAACACGCCGCTACGAGCTAATACGCCGACGCGCGCCAGAACCAATCGGGAGACCATGGCGGGACCGAAGCTGCCCAGAAAGGGGAGCAAGGACTGAAACTACTGCGATTACGCCTCAGTTAATGACACCATCCCCTCTGCGCGCCCGGGTCTCTGTCCACAGAGCACCGGCTGCTCTTATACAATCATCTGCCTCCAACGCTGACGTTTCTATTTCCGGCTGACTCCCCTCTTGAGTCCGGTTCTCTCCCCACAAGTCCAGCCGGGTACAAACACTGCGAAGGGTTTTCAGTTCGCTTCTTAGTTGATCAACAGGTGAAACCGAGCAGTAATGCAGGAATGGACCCTCCGGTGGTTCCTTACCAGTTGGTAGTTTTCGCAGCAGAAGCGGCTGTAGCTCCTGGCCGGCACCCTGAGGCCGCCGCGCTGCGCCATGTGGGCCCGTCACCTGGACAAGGACCTCCAACTCGCCTGAAGAACCCCCCCCCCCCCCCCCCCCTCAGAAGTCCAAAAGAGGAGCGCACTGTGTCACAAAGAGGCGAGGTAAAGCAAGTAAATACAGCCATGCAGTTAAATCTCACAACAGCTCCGTGTGAATGAGCGGGACGGGTTTTCCTCCCTGATTTATGAACCTCAGGCGGCTTCTGAGAGGAGCCTCAGACACTCTGACACGGTTTGAACCCCCCCCCTCTCGCTGCGGGTGTCATTCACTCTGTCTGAGTCAGACACCCTGACTCCGTCCCTTCTTCTTCTGCTGTAGAGAGACAGACCAGCAGCGTGAAACTCACTTGTATTTAACATATCCTGCCACGTAAGCAGACGACAGACATTTTTAAAGCACGACGTCTTTGGCACTTAACTCATCCTGTCATTCCCTGTTGAAGTGAGAACGATAGAAGGCGGAGCTCCCTCTGTTATTTATGATAGTCATAAACCCCTAAAACAGATGCATGCACGTCACATGAATATATATAGATATATGTAAATGTGATATGTTTATATGTGGATGTCTGAAACCTTTATCTGAGTAATATCTAAATAAGTTGGGGGTTCCCTGCGGTTATGAGACTTTTGGCTGAGTCTTGTCAGACTTCACTGCTTTCGAACTCCGAAATTTCTTTGGAGCCCGGCGTCGCACTGGTTCCCCGGACAAGTCAGAAAGTGATGTATGGACGGATGCAATAATCAAACAGCAGAAGGCGGGGAGAGCGAGGAGTGCCAAGCTTCCCCTCTCCACCTTTGGCGATGTGTGTAACGGGTCACCCGAGGATCGACCGGCTGCCCTCTGACAAGAGGCTGACCCTCAAACAAGTCAGCTGGGCGAGAATTAACATTGAATCTACACCACGAGCACCAGGAGCAAATAAGGCGTGCAGGGGTCAGTCAAAACCCAGCCCAGTTTGTCAAACCCCGCCCCCATGGCGTTATATCCCTGCGTCCGTCATCAGAGGTCAGAGTCCGTCCTTAGTCTTATCCAGGAAGGTGCATGACAACCGAGGGACGAAACATAAACAGCTGCCTGAGAAACACATCTCATGGTAATCATGTGGAACCCGCAAACATTCGCCTCGGTCCCAGACTCTCCTCCCCATCGCCGCTTCGTCTTCTCGGCGGGACGCAGGGCGGATGGGGTTTTTTTTTTTTTTTTTTGGTCTCCGGGGGTCCCCGACGGCTCACTTTATCCCACAGAAAGCTGAGACAGGCCGCTCTCAATGAGCCCTCGTGGCGCTGCCCGCTCTGGAGGCCACACCGGGCTCGTGGTAGACAAAACCACTTGGCGAGAACGCCGCAGTTTGGGAAACGGAGACCGAGATCAGAAGGCCGAGAGAAGAATTGAGCCGACGTGGTCATCTGTATGAGACTATTTGACAACAACCGAAAATTCAGTTTAATCCAGAGTACGCCAACACTGAACCGTCAATACTTCTAAATCCACTAAAGTGATGCTTTGGTTGCTGCGCAGTTGAAATGACACAGCAGAGTGTGATCAGGAGAAATCCTACGACATGCATGACTCCCAGCAATTAAAGACGGCTTAGCCTGTTAGTGGTGAGTGAGCCGGCCGTGTGCAGCGATGGAACTGATTTCCCTGCAGAGACAAAAAACTCACATCCTCTCTCTGCAGCTGTGGGTCAGTAGCAGCGAAGGTCTGCACATGCCAACGTTATCTCAGTTCGGACTATATAATAGAGTTCTTCTGGGATTTAAGTGAGCGAGGTTTCACATTCAATGTCTTAACCCTTAAGTATGACGCAATCCTTTAAAATTAATTCAAATGCATTCGACGTGGATGAACTGTTTCCTCTTCTTCAACATCACATCGGGATTTAAAAACACCTCTTTTGGGCCGCGGCTCCTTTAACTTTTTAAAGCTCTCTGTGCCGTTGCACGATCAGGATTAAGCACACGAATCCCACATTCTGATTTACGCTGCATCAGGTCATGTGTTGACATACGGACCATGACGATCAGATAATCAATGGGCTTGTATTAGAACAGAGAGAGTTGTGGACATTGACGACACTTCATAATAAAAAGGAAGGTCATTTTAATTTCTAGAAGTGTGTGCACATGTCCAAGTGGGCCTGCCTTTAATCCCTTTGGCATTCTTGCTCTCTCACACACACACACACACACAGACACACACACACACACACACACTGACCCTGTGGCCCACCGGCATCCCCGTCAGTCATGCTGTGTGGAGGTTAGCGGTGTGTAATTAAACTAGCCTTCTTATCGGCTCATCTCTAGACTCGGGTAATAACCTCCTCTGCTTCCATCTCCCCTTCCTCTGTGGGACCTGCAGATCCAGATAAGGACGACGGCAGAAAGAAAGAGCAGGAGAGAAAGCGCCAGAGCGAGTGTCCCATGCTTCTGTATTAGGTTGTAGACGCAACAGGGTGCGCGTTACACAAACAGACCTTTATTAAATCGGCCGTTCCCCACTTTTATCACATGGCCATTAAAAACATTTTCTTCCCCCACACGACCTTTCTACACCTGCCCGGTTTATCACCGCGGCTCAGATCCTGTTGAATATTTACCATCTTATCACTTTAAACAACAGGCATTAAAGCGGAACAAAAGACTGTCCTTTTTCCTATGAATGAATAACAGGGGAAAGCTAAAACTCTGGTGGAATTCTTCCCAAAGCCCATGTTAAGTTGGCGTGCCGACGTGACAGTGAGGCGTGTTCAGGTGAGGAGGGGGGGTGGAACCGGGACGCACGCCTTCAGCACTTTCCTCTGACATTAAAACGACTGCAGCTAATCCATTGCGTGCCTGCAATCCAACACCAGCGCTGCTGTACGTCTTTGTGCTGACGAGACGAGCATTAAAACAAGCTAAGTGAGCCAAGTCCTGAAGCTGCAGGGTCAACGAAGGAAGGCCGGGTGAAATCAACACTGTGCGGATAAAGCGGCTGTCAACAACAGAAGAACCACTTGCGATTTAAAATGAAAAGAAATAACTTCGGATGCAATCACTCGCTGAAATGCCCCCTGGTGTTTGACCCGCGTGCTCAGCCTACCAGCTTCATGGTGAAATTGTTCTGCTCCCGGCGGCACAGCATCAGGCTCATCTCGCCCCTTGCAGCTTCCGTCCTGGGAGACACCTGCCTCACAGGGAGGAGGACCGTTGGTTGACCGGCCAGGCCCGAATGTGAGCCATCGGGAAGCAGGTCCCGGGCTCGAGCTGGACCGCAGCTGCACGCAAAAAAAAAAAGAATCGAAAAGAGCAGAAGCCGAGGAGCGGGATGCAGCTTTGAATGAGTGCAGCGTGCAGATCCAGAGGATATGGGAGGGCTGCTGCTTGCTCGAGTCCCAGCAGGTCTCTGTGCCTGAGGGGGTGGGGGGGGGGGGGGGGGGGGACGGGGACTCTGTGCCTCCAGCTTCTCTCCACCCACTCTGGGACACGGAGGAGGGAAAAGTAAACGCAGAAGGCGAATGGCAAGAGGAGCTCAGCGGCCTCTGCTGCGGCGGTGAGAGGCAGCCAAACCAAACGCACCGAGAGGAGGAGGAGGAGGAGGAGGAGGAGGAGATCCTCCCCACTTCCCCCTCCTCCTGCTGCCCACGGCAACACAGTGTGCCGCCGCTCCTCAATTGACCGTCGGTCATATTCGGAGGAGAAAGGAAGAGAAAAGAACAGACCTCTTAACCTCCTCGCACCCATCCCCCCCCCGCGAAAGTCGAGCCCCTTCGCTGGCAAAAAAAACAAGTCAGGACAGAAAAGGGAGGACCCTCGATAACAGATGAGGGACTAAAGAGTGCAAGGCTTAGGAGGCCAAACCACGCGGAACTCCGCGCTAACCATCTCGTTTCTATTTATTATTTCTTAAACCAGCTCCTCTGTCAAAGGAAGCCGGGGTTCTATTCCCCCCTCCCCCCCCCCCCCCACCAGGGACGGAGCGGCCCGGTCTCTGATCAGCCGTCACCCACATCACATCGCAGCAGCTGCATGTGTATATTTGTGTTCACGTGTGCCTAACCTAAGCATTTATGTATGTGCACGTGTGTTTGTAGCACAGGATGCCCTCCGTCTGAGCACAATCCAGGCACACACACACACACACACACACACACACACACACACACACACCACCGACCACAAATTACAAGCCGAATTTCAATTTTGGGAAAGGCCCAAGATTTACGGAAAGTTCCCACAGAAGGGGGATGCATGATCACTTCCAGCAGGCGGTACACAAACGCTTTGAGCCCCGCGATGCAACAATAAGACCGAAGCCGAGTGGAGTGTTTTCACAAAAGATGAAGGTTTGTTTTGCCGCTCTGTGCAACTTAAAGCCGGTTCCTGACAGTTTTGACATTCATTGTCTATGTGTAACAAAAGAGACGTTTGCAGCTGAAATGCATGTGAACAAATATCTGCCACCACAAAGAGAAATCACACCTCCTAAAGAGGATGATTTCAAATGATCAGTAACGTACAATGCAACAGTGTGTGTTGATGACGAATGACCCGTCGTCTTACGTGTTGCTTCTGCAATAAATTGTGGGATAAAATGATCAGACTTCCTTTGGCGGTCCAGTGGACTTTAACCTGCAGTTATCGTGGCTGTAACTTACTACATACTTTCAGTTTTCAACAACTAATTGACTGCAGTCCAATGTTAAACATGGACCAGTTGATTTTACTGGTTAGCATGCTAACATTTGCCAATCGGCAATAAACAAAAGGTATGTAGGTGGGTATTTCATCGGATGATCGTCTTGTCAGCTACATGAATATCGGTACCACATTTCCTGTTAATCTATCCAGTAGTTATAACAACAGTCGTAACCACCCGTCGGTGAACAAACCGACATGTCAATCACTCGGGACACGGTGCAGCAATGTGGCTGAATCGACACATCAATAAGCAAATAACCCAAAATATGAATCAGACCTTCCATTTGGGGATTTTACAGGTTACTATTCAAACGAATATTGCACTTGTTCTCCTTTGCTACATTTCACACACTACAGAAAGAAACCCGTCCAAACACGAGTCCCCCGCTGCTGCTAACCAGCATTGATTTAATGACACGATGGCCGTAAAAAGGAGAGAATATGTCAGCGTTTAGTGCTCGTGTTTAACAGTTCCAGCCCAGGCCTTCAACAAGCTCATTAAGTGCAGCCGCAGTGAATGGGCTCAGTGTGGCTCTTTTCACCGTCCCAGATAAACCTCAGTGTGTCCGGGACAATGGGGGGAATAACCCAGCCAGTCAGGGCTCTTTTGTTTTGGGGGGGGGAGACCCCCTTCCTCAGTTCTCTCCAGCCTGGGGGGGGATTAGGGGGGCGGGGTGGCCCTGCTGCCTGGCTGTTCCCGTTTGGGGTGAGGGACGGGGTCGGGGGGGGACATATGGACTCGCTGGGGGTACAGAGACGTGCACAGAGGCAATGGGACAGGGGTCTGCTGGAGACTACATCTTTTTATTAACTTCTTGTGCATCGTATACATTTACCTTTGCATAGCGTGCTGACGGAAGACATCAAAGATGAACAATGGTCTGGTTTCACATTTGCAAAGCTGCTGAACTTCTGCAGTCGGTTCCTGATTGGAACACGTTTAGTCCATCAACGGCATCTGAGCCTTGTTGGCTCCCGGCTGAGGACACCTCATAAATGAAAAAGACGTTATTGTATCTTCAGATACAGTAAAGAGGCCACAGCTGTAGGTGAACACCTCCAAAACTTTAGAAATCGATTAGCAACTGGATCGACACTTAAGGTTTCATGAGTGTTTTTCTTTTCGTCTTTATATTTGAAAGCAGGAAGTCTGTATATTTTTAATCAAATGTCTGTATCTCGTACGTATGTTTGTGTGTGAGATGATGTGTTTACAGACAGGGAAAATCTTTGTGAATGAATAACAGCCCCGTCTTCTGATTCAACACTTATCAGGGAGGCTTAGAGGCCGCTTGTGTCAACTGAGCGAGCGCAAACATGCAGAACGACACACACACACACGCACACACACACACACACACACACACAAAGCCTTGTTGACGCTCCCTGAAGCTAAGATGAGCAAATCCACTCTGTCATCTTTTCTTCACCACAGAGCCACGAGATATTCTGTTGCTGTGTTAGTGTGTGTTTACGCTGAAGAGTCCCACGAAGGTCTACCTCTAAAGCCAGAGGTCATAGGGTCAGAATAAGGTATTTAACATGTTGGTCTGCTGTATATCTACGAAGGTCACTTTGCGTGTGAACCAGTGTGCATGCACAGCTTCAGTAGGTATGGCAGGTGAAATCAGTTTAAACACGCAGCTGTTTCACTGCGGCTTCCTCTTCTAAATCTGGTGGTTGGATGGGACATTGAAACCGTGGTTTGTTCACAGCGGTCTGTCTGACGCTCATGTCGCTTCCCCAAATCTTTTCCCTGTCGACCATAAGAAAACGCTTATTACCGACTGGAAAAAGGTCCATTAAAAAAAAAAAAAAGAGGTTGACCCAAATTGTAAAATATAACATTTACATTTTGACCATGGTTGTTCCATTCGAGTCTAGCAGAGCACATTTACAACTAAGACACCTGCTCGCGCACATTTATTGAGCAAAATAAACTGATCGAGATACACATATTTCCTGATCAGATGCTGAATGGTGGTAAATATTGAATCCGATCACACTAGTGTTTAATAAGCATCACATTTCTATTTTTTCCACTTGATTTGCTCTGCTATACTTGAACCGATGCATCAAAACCAGACCGGCAGGCGTCACCGTCCCTCTGCTGGCTCCGCTGAGGTCGTGAAGTTATCCAACCTGCCTTTGGGTCCTCGTTGACCTCAGATCCCCCCCCCCCCACCCACCCATTCCCCAGGGAGGGTAACTTCAGCCCTGCTGACCTCTACCTCCTGGCTTCTCCTCCTTTTTCCACACGGCCTTCTGTTTCCAGACAGAGATGGAGCTGATTGCGTTAGTCTAACCCACTCCCGGGATGGGGGGTGAGGGGGGGGGGTGAGTGGCGGCGGCCCGTCTGCGCCGAGCGGCTCCTTGTGATAACCAACGCGAAGGGAAGCAGACGAGGGGAGAGAGAGCACCTTGGGTGGTGATCAATGGATGGACGTCGACTCAGGAGAAGCAGATGCCCGGCCCTAATTAACACGGTTACGTCCTCAGCCATGACCTCACGCTGGAAGGCGACGGGACAACCGCACAGGAAGTGGAATCTGATTGAGACGCATTAGGCGGAGATGAGGTCATTATACTGGATCCTCCAAAAGAAGCGAAGCCAGGTGCTAATGCAAGAACACTACGCTTTCATTAGAAGATATTTGTATGGAAAAGCCCCAAATGGTAGACGTCTAACTTTAAAACCTGTCTTAAATTCCATCCAAAATGAAACCCTGGACCTCAACTTTAAGGTCATGGCCTTCTCCGAAACGCCAACTTTGGGTTAAGAGCAACGTAAGCATGAAGAGATAAGCTTTTTTTAGGTCAACTAAACATTGTAGTTCTTGTGAAATTCAAAGCTCAACTGGTCCCATGCGGTAAAAACGCATGGGACATTTTGATGAAACATCCACAGCAGTTGCTCATATCCAGTAAAGTGGGATGTAGGAACCCAACCAATGTCTGTAACAACCCCGCAGCCCGTGTTTAGCTTTGGTGCCATGGGGTAGCGCACGCCTCCTCCCCCCTCGGACAAAAGCCACCAGGTCTATCTCCCCCATCTGACCGCGTGGTCCGCTCCACCACGCACCTCGCCGCTCTTATCAACAGCAAGGCGGGCCTCCTCCTGGCGAAGGCTGATTGGAACACGCGTGTGTTCGCTGTGTGGTGAAAACCTCTTATCTCCACGGTGTCCGCTTCCCGTGACCAAAGAAAACGCTTCGGTTCAACTGGAAGAAAATACGTCCTTTTGTTGCTTTGAGAAGACTTTCCAAATCGGGAAAAGGAGGCTTCCACTTGACAACTGCGACAGACACAACCACAAGTTGATAGAACGCACGAGTCGAATCCATGACGCCTGACATCTCCTCTGAACTCTGGCAGTCTGTTAAAACCTCGGCCATTCCTTCGAATAGTGATCTCCCCCCCGCAACAATGAATCGCTCAAACATCCATTAAATCTGGCTTTAACTTGCATCGCCTCAAGAGGAGACATATGTGTCGGCGCCGCCCTTTGTCATGGTAATTTTTAAAAAAAGGAAAAAAAAGGGAGCGATATGGTCACTCAGACCCCCCCGACCAATCTGCCCTCCTCCGGGCCAGCAGGAGGACATCAGCGATCCACTGCAGCGCCGTGTGTCCCGCCTCTCACTCTCACCTGCTGGGCCGGGCCTCCGGGACCCTCGCTGGATGGAGCAGCCATGAAAGGAAGTCATTATGGCTCCTCGCAGGATGCTGCAGACGGCACGAGGGCGATCTGTTCTCAGGGTCAAGTGACGTGCTTTTAAAGGTTGGTGCTGACAACTGCAGACGGATGATCCAGATAGCCGTGAAAATAAAAGTTCTAAGGATTACTGCCACAACCATTTAACCCCGTGGGTTTTCACATTTGAACATAAATCAAGTGTCCGCTCAAAAAAATGTCCTATAACAGTCTAAGTGTTAAGGATTGCCATATCAATGGTATTCATATATATTTCATGTTAGAGGGGACGCAAACACATTGTTCTAAGGAGTACAATCGACATGCATACATGTAATAACTACATATAATGTCATTGCCAATTGTCTTGCCCGGTTTTAACGCATATATCAAGTCTAATCTCTACCCTCCGTTGCCATTAATGCTGAGTTTGCCAATAAGGTCATTTAATTAGCTTCAAATCCAAAACAATTAAATGAGTTCCCGCACAGCACTGCGCATAGCAGGTTTAGGGTCAACCCAATTCCCAGAATGAAATTACAACCAATTTAAATAATTTAAATGAACTGGGGAGATTACATATTTTCGAGAGTGGAGGAGGTTGAATTAATAAAGCTGATGAATCCATCAACACATTGATTTAATATCGGAGCTCTTCTCTCCTGAAGGCGTCTGCCTAAATGGAGGATCTTGGTTTATTTACAAAACTTAGTAAACGTGAGCAGAGGTGATCTGCGACCGTCTTTTTATATTATTGGTGTTCCGTTCCTGGGCCCAGATGAGCTTTCATAATGAGTCTAATAAAGCCTGTTTTTACACAGAGCCTGATTTAAGCCTTTATTTGGAAAGATACTTATTAAGATAGGAGGTCCTTATCTCAGCGGCACACGGACAAATCGCTCTCAGTGTGCACTCATGTGTGTTCACGGCATATAAAAGGACTTTGCACGCTCCAAGTAGCACCACAATTTATTTTTGCCGGGTTCTCCCGCTGTGAATGTGGCTTTAAGAGATTCTGCGTTTGGACCTTTTCTCCCTTTTCAGAGCTGTAGCTAAGAATGAAGAAGCTGGCCACAATGAAGAAAGAGTGATTGAGAGAAAAAGGGTGCAAGAAAACAGAGCGACAACGAGAAAGGTGGCCGTGGATGAAATTGAGGTATTCAGGATGAAAAGGGAAGAAAAGACTGTGGCCTTGAATGACTTGCACACACTCTCACAAACACCCACGTTCTCTTTATCCCTCTGCGTCGCTTTTCCCCTGCTGGTGTTTTAAATGCAAATGGATGTAATGTGAAGAAACGACCACCAGAGGGCAGCAGAGTGTCTGTGTGAGGCCTGGCTCTCTCTGTGATAACAGTATGGGAAAAGGTTAAAGGTTACTGCGGCGTCTCATTTCGTTTGGTGACACGCTAGAGACGGAAATGCCACAAACACGCAGACACGCGCGCTAGAACACGCACAGACACGCACAGACACACACACCAACACATTTACGGACTAACACCTTCAGATTCTGAAGATTGTGCCAGACATCCCGCTTTTACACACACACACACACACACACACTCACACAACACACATAAAGAGCTAAGCACACAGCACCTCCCTGGTGTCTAGAGACGCGGCCCGGATGTTCCTTTGTGCCTCCTGCTGCTGCATTATGGATTAACTCTTTGTTTCAGGTGCACCCACCATGTTTGTGTGCTCAGCGCCAACTGGGTCATCCTGCTGGATGTTTGTGAGGAGCAGGAGCCTCGTCACCACTCACACTAGGTCCAATGTTCAATGCATTTTGCCTTTCGGTGTCCCTAAAGTTACAGCTAGTTTCAAGGTCTGTATGATTTTACTCTACTTTTAGTTGCCTTTGTCAGTTCAACTTTGGCTTTTGGATTAAGATCTCAAGAGACGATCCCGGTTCAACGAAGGTGAAATAAAATAAACTGAGTGTGATAAGAGACAGCAAGCGCAGGAGGACGCGTTGCTGATACTGTACCAGCTGAAATTGGTCTCTCTGCCTCTCCAGTGATGGATTGTTCCATCGAAAATGAGTTGGTGAGCGTTATTACCTCCATAAAGGTGGTTCTAAGTGCTTGCAATATCACTGAAGTAGAGTCTTTGTGGCACATATTGTGTCTCCCAAGTGGACCATGAGGCATTAAAAACATAAAGCGGCCTTGTCTCATCTCACTTTGCCCTCAGAGAAGATTGGATTCACTCCGAGGACAAATAGTGTCTGTGTACCAAATCAACATGTGTAATTCTGCCTCTCGGGCCTTCACTGTACAGTCGGTCTCTAGAGTGAAGTCCAGCAGACAGTCTACAGAAATGGGGACAAAAGAATTGAGCTATGAGGCAACTAACACTGATGACCTGTATTAATTGTTTCAAGCAATTATTGCCTGCTGAAAATGAGCTGACTAACATCATTTACAACAAGGAACATTAGTTTGAAGGGGACATATCTCATTTAATCATCATTAAATTTCATCATTAATGATTGATTGATTTATTTATTACTTCGGCAAACATTGTAAACATGAGATTATGATTTCAAGTCTTCTTTTATACATACGGATGTTGTCTTTTCTGTCGAAACTTCTGTTAACTGGTTGCCAAATGAACACAATGGCGACAACTGGGCTTCAAAACGACTCCGTCCACCTCTTTCATCCAGAATATGGATGGAGCTTTAAAACGTTTTTAGAGCATTTTCTGATGTAGGCAGCAAAGGAAAAACTGACTGGGTTGTTTCACTCCAGATAGCCCGAAACATGAGCGCAATCATTGAGAAAATAAACAAATTGTCTAAAGAAATATTCACAATGACAAGAAAAAAAAACAGACGTAAGGTCACACTCACACAGTCAGCAGTGATGGATGAACACATGACTGCAATATTCACATCACTGCTGCTGGTCAGGAAGGTCAAAGGTTAACACAGCCGTGGGGGTCGGGAGGAGATGCATCATCAGCACCACAGGGGCGGGACAATGACAAAGTGAGCGAGAAAGTCATAGAAAGTAGGTCAGTGAGAAAAAAAGCTTATTAGTTACTAAAAACGCCACAAGCAGCGGGCGCGTAGCACAGGCAGCGGGCACGTGCCACAAGCAGCGGGCGCGTAGCACAGGGCACCGCTCGGGCAGCCGCGTCCTCTCGTCACCCGATCATCACCATCACGCCAGACTGAGATCGGTCTCTGGAAAACAACGGCTGCTGGATGCCTCTTTGGCTCCAAGTCCCGCCTACTGAGAAGACCAAGTTTGCCAAATGTGCGCATGCTGGCCCTCTAACACAAACACGCACACAGACACCTCCTTCCCCTCACTGCCTTACATGGCGTTAAAAAGCATCCCATCTCGCCGCAGCAGCCGATTGTGTGGGGTTGCTAAGTGCTGCCAATGTTTCACACAAACACAGTGGAACAGCCACCCTGATACTCCGCTACGCTGCCGTCCTGGACGGCGGAGAAGCTGCCCGCTTCCTCTCCTCCCAGGAGAAAGAAATCACTGCGTTTGGCTTTACGTTTTCTGTTGTACTAAACTAAGTCAGACAAAAAGCAGTGAGATTGTGCGTGCTGAGTTACAAGAAAAGTGATCATTCGCAGTGCTGCAGTTACCTCAAGGTCTTAGTTTTGTAAAATTATTATTATATATTATTAAAATCCCTCATTTTTAATATGAATAACGTAACGTAGGCAGTGAGCCGTCACCGTGGGATGACGGAGATCTAATGAAAAGAGTGGATGTCACAGGGGTGGGTGGAGGTGAACGTTTTCCATCCTGACCTTAGAGTCTTCTCCCTCCTCTGACCCCGGGGCAGCGCCCGGCGGGGCGGCGTTGGTCTTGATGGGCGCCGAGAGTAGAGCTGGAGCCGACGGCCGGCTGTGGGTCTGCGGGATGGGCCGGGCGCTGTGCACCGGTTTGGGGAGTCCTGATTTCATCTTGGAGGCCACCAGGATGGCTGGCATCTTCTCCCCCCGACCGCCCGGCAACCGCACGCTCCCTTCCTGCTCACGCCGGGTTTGGAAATTCTACTACTTCGTCAGCAAAAACTCCACGTTGTCTGACATATGGTCCGGTTACTTTCGGTACGCGGCTGGAGAAACACGCGTGCAGTTTGCACCTGATGGAACCACCGGGTAGAAGGAATGTGCTTTGCTGCTCCTGCTGGGTCTCAGCAGGGGGTGAGCTGAGCTCCCGGACATGCAGCGGGGGGGTTTAAGACCCACGGATTCCACCTGTTTCCTGGTCTCAAGTGGCTTCAGCCCTTAATATGCTAGTAGAAAAGACCGGATCCTCAACACAGTGTCCCGGTGAAAGCGAGAACATTCAGCTATAGGAAAAAGTCCAGGAAGGAAAATCAAAAAAGCCCACTGACTCCGAGGATTCCCCGGTAGCGACCGTTCCCTTCCACTTATTTCCACACGGACTGAGAGTCAGCGGCTGTGCAAACGGATCCTCCAGCAGGCAGAGCAGTTCTTCCACTCCCGCACAGCTCTGTTAATCACACCCTCGCTTCAGCCGACGAGAGATGTAGAGGAGGGGGGGGGGGAGGAGAAAGAACGTGCAGCGACCGCTCGCTTCAAGGAGCGCTCAGCCTGTGAGCGCCGCGCTCCCTCTAAGTCGTGGTGAGCAGCAGGTGTGGCTTAGATCAGGGCTGACATATGTGGAGGAAGGCTCCTCCAGCCCGCCGCTCCACTTATCTGTTGGTCTCACTACACTGTCACACAAAAATGGCCAACTGGTCGAGGAATCTAACCTCATTGTGAGATAAAAGGGGTGACAATTAATTTTGTTTGCTTGTGATGGACTTGAATCCGATGAGAAATTAGGCAAATCTGGTCTCCATGTGGGTCAAATTAAACTTGTCATTTCTGTAGCAGGGAGCTATCACACTAATATACCTTCAGATACGTGTTTGTTTTATGGAAAATTGGATGGAAGGGGTAATTTTCCGAAATCAATGATTTGAACAAAGGGTGGCCATTACACAACGTGGTAGCGATAGCGACCTGTCAATCACAAAGTAGCCCCGCCCTAAAGCATCCTTATAGTCTATTCGACTCTAAATGGACCATCATTTACCCAAATAAAAACAACGCTGTATTAAACCACAAACTCATGTTTACAATGTTCACTGAGGGGATAAATCAAGAGTCGGCCCCTGCTGGTGAGTAGAGAGAATGCAAGTTAAAGGCACTTCAGTGCGAGATGTTGCCGCCTGGTTTAAAGTCGGGTCTAGCAATTAAACTGGCAATGGTGAGAAGCACGTCTAGACTCAGCCATGTCACAAAAAACACAATGACCCATTGTAAACGGATTGATGGATAGAGGAAGTTATGAAGTCAAATCTTTCATCCAAAACAATGTGATTTGCTTCATAACACGACAACACAACATGATCATTAAGAGGCACTTATGTCACCGCCAGAATTACCAAAAATAAAAGGAAACACTAAAACTCTCAATACTAACATACAACCCGTGCTTATAATCAGAGTAATATCTATAATGTGTCAGTGGCCAGTGCGTCCTGAAGAGTACAGCCGACCAGGCGGGACACTGAACACGATGTATTAATAGACTCTCTTCTCTGTCTTCTCTCCCTCTTCTGGCTCTATTACGCTTTTCCCTTTTTAAATATGAGGATGGCCAATTAGCAACGAGTGTCAGATGGGCCAGACTCCCAGTGGACTGAATGAAGGCTTCTTCACTGTTCACTCGAATTCTGCTGCAGAACCAGAGAGAAAAAAAAGGGCACGGGAGGTTCTGCATTTCCCCTACAGAGAACAACAAAAAAAACAAGATCATCTTAAAGCCTTTAGATACACTATTCAGAGCAGCTAAGATGATTCATCCGTCTGAATTAGAGGTGCGTCTAGGAGGCAACGCAAAGGAGGCGGTGCTTAAACCGATGAAGAAATTAGGGGTTATTCTCTGAGGGCCGTGAATGCACGTACGTGAATTTCATAGCCACAAATCTCGTCGTTAACGTGTCATTAGCTCTTTCTTGTAATGACAGAGAAAGCGTCGTAAACACAGCGGCTGCCTCCAGCAACCCGAAACAAACAAATTAAGACAAATTACCCGCGTTAAGAGACAAAAGAGGCGCTGAGTCACTGAACACTAGAAAGCTTTTCTCAGTGTTCCTGTTCGAGATCCGCTCGCCTCACACAGCAGCCATAACGGAATTAGTGAAGAGGTAAAGATGGACACACACACACGCACACACACACGCAGGCTCTTAACATGGAGTTTATAAGTAAAATGATTTAATCCAGGAGAGGATGTTTAGTATGTTAATCTTAAACCTGTTACATTAATCCGAAATTATGTAAATACTAATATCTTATTATGCTTTAGTGTGGCTTGTGTGTGTGTGTGTGTGTGTGTGTGCGTGTGTGTGTGTAGACGTGATGCAGAGTGTCCAAACATTTGAAATAGTTTGTGATTTGCAGTTATTTCAATCAATGCACAGGTTGTACATCTCGGTTGGATTCTGGATTCTTGCAGTATTCATCCAGTCATGCGTGAACATTTTCAGGTTGTCTTTTTAGCTCGACATGCTAAACTCACTGCATGTGATAAGGATCTCAATCCGACAGAATAATCCATTCCATCCAATCCATTCTAGATATTTACCTCTTGACCATCGCTAGGTGCAGATTGCAGACAATGCAGTAGCTGTTGGGGAGGGAAAACACGCCCGTATCCTGACATCAAAACACACACAGGCTGACTGAGTGAAACACAGGAAAATACGGATGGAAAGAAGAGAAACATACAGAGTAAAGCATAACATAACAAGGGAAACTTCTATTATTCTCCTTCTATCCCCCGTGATAGTAAGCAGACCGTCGCAGAGCAGGAAAAAAAGAAGTCATCTTTGATTTATGCAGCAACCTTTGAAGCTACCTGATGACAGTCCAGAGCAGTCTAATAATAGAGCCGCTTTGGCTGTAAATGGGCGGTATTGACAGTAATAACTGGGACACCCACTGCCCCTCTGCTGTGTGTTTATCCTCTATTTCGTCTTAGAATAACAAACATGTGTGGGGAACATGGGGGGTGTTTGCTGCGAGCTCTGTCGCTATGGAGAGAGATGATGGTCAGCAGAGCATCGTGCCAGGATGTGGCGTTAAAGTACGGCGATGAAGTGAAACGATCATAAATCTAAAGTAACATTTAGCTATATATGTATTTAGCGTTCAGTGGATCAAAAGGAAACGCGTATTTCATGACTTACACACCTGACGATGTATTCGCCATGTTTTCGTTATGTAGGCGCCGCAGAATGAAGCAGCACACACACACACACACACACACACACACACACACACACACACGGTCGTGGTTGTTTTCATTATCAGAGATAGCAAAGCAGCACAGGAGGCTCTCGCTGACCACAGCTGCACTAACTGGAGCAACGGCCACCGTGACAGCACAGGATCTACAACCTGACCTACACACACACACACACACACCGGTCTCTGCTCGCACACACACACAAAGTTATTTACGGTAAGGAGCAGTGGCAGAGCTGTAAGGCCCGATCACAGGGGGCGGCAGCAGGACTCTGGCATGGCTCAAGTGACACTGTGTGACACACACACACACACACACACACACACGTACACGCACTACGTATTCAGCACAAATCAGGGGAAACGAGTCCTGTTTGCTGATGAAACATGAAATGAGACTGAGGTGTAAGGTGAGAGAAATTAGAGGGGTCATGTGACAGGAGAGAGAGAGAGAGAGAGTGTCTGTCAGCGGGGATCCTGCTGAGTGTGTTTGTGCCCTTTCCCAGCTCCAGCTGTGGCAGATGTGTATGTGGTCTAAATGTGTCTCTGGGGCAGTGAGAGATGAGGGGGGGGCACATGCTCTAACTTTCCTGTCAACATCAAATACACACCAATAGCCGGCTATTTTGTATTTATTCTGTGATTCGGTTCACCTTTGAAATGTCAGTTACAAGTTAAGGGTTGTTTTACACTGTTTAGTCCCGCCCTAATGTGCAAGAATGATTCTTTAACTCTTCTAACAAAATAACGGTGTAGTATCACTCGTTCTCGCTGCAATTTCATCGTGGATAAATCTCAGACTGCAATATATTGGTCATTTGAAGAGTTGACGAAATATCCAAAATTTTTCCGTTGATTCTCATCAAGTTCCTCAAAAAGAGAGACGGAGTAGAAGAACAGACAACAGACGGATCTCCACTTCAGCGCAAGAAATAACGCAACCTGTGTAGCGTGAGCAAAAGCAAAGAGACTGGAGCCAAATCCTAAAATCGGAACACACGCACAGTCAGACACACGCACACACACACACAGTGGTTAAAAGCGAGACATATGAGACAGCTGCACCCAAACAACCGTCTCAGTGCAGTAAACCGGGGTGACAGATATAAGGCAACCGGGGAGAAGTCAGCATGCGCACAGCTCGGAGGTGTGTGAGTGTGTGTCTGTCTATGTGTGTGTGTGTGTGTGTGTACGTGCGGTCATGTAGACAGAATCTGACCATGTGACTCAGGTCCTACTGGTTGTAAGGATGCACATTTTTGTCCGAGGCAGAGAAAGTGAAGCAGCATCTGAATAAAGTGTCGCCTCCTGACGGAGTCTGCATAGTTCAGCAGCACTGATCAGGCGTTGATAGCTCATTTCATCAGGATTTCTATCCCCATGTGATTATTACACAGCATTTGCGGCTGCTCTTTTCTTTAATGTTGACATTTTCAATCATTAAGCTTTGGCCCGTCTTACTCGAGAAAGGAGCGCGTGGTGAATATTTCATGAACGGACAAGGGCGCCGGAGAGGACGGCGAATGTCTGAGCGCTCTAGAGGACGCTCCAAATGATATATTTAATGTTCACCAGTCAACACTAGCTGGTCGACCTCCTTTCGGCTTTCTAGGATTCGAGAGAAGTCCCACTGAGAAGCCGCCTCTTGGCCTAAATATCCACGACGCCAGCGTGCGACATTCAACTACATCAGAGCCTCCTCCTCGGGGGAGAAAGTCAGCGAGATTTTTTTAAAAATTGCATCAAGTAAGAGCGCCGCAATAAACCAGGCGTTGTAATGTGAGCCTCCAGGCTTAAATGGCAATTATCCCACAAACTGCTGTGACACAAAACGACTCAGTGCTTCTTACTCAGTGACGAAATGCGACAGAAACGTGAGACAGACGACAGCAGAGCTTCAGAAAACTGCGAGGAGCAAGAGAGCGGGAGAAGGAATGGAGGTCGTGCATTAGAGCAGCTTAAGGAGAAGTTGATGCACGGTGAGTCATTTTAGTTTGCACTTCCACCAGTGGTAAAAAAAGAATTAATTCATGGGTATCCTCATGAAACCATCCATTAAGGTAATTAGCTTTTTTCAAAACTTGTTTTCTGAAGTGTATGTTGAATCCATTTGTATTTTAGACAACAGGCAATTATTTGCTTACATTATTCAAAGCAAAGTTAACATTTAGCCAGTAGAAAATACATTATTACATTATTGTAAAAAAAAAGAATTGTGCCTTATTGTAAAATTCCACTTTGGAAACACTCCAGATGAGTAAGATTTAATGAATACCATGAAACTTCCCATATTTAAAAAAATATTATGTTTAAATATGCAAATCAGGCTTTATCTAACACGAATTTTTGGTGAATTCCGGATAAACCCGCAGACACAAACAGACAAAGACGTCTAAAGTCTGGAAGCGAAATAGCCTCCAAACTCTAAAAATGACCAGAGCATAAAAAAACGTTTATTGCCTCGTGTCTCGCCTTAAGATAATGATGACTGGATGAAAACTGAGAGGCTCGGCGCATTAGTTCATCTCCACAAAGTCAACGACTCGGGGACGTTTTGCCACATTTCGAATAATAAAAGGGTATTTTGAGTTGAAGTTGTTCAAATGAAAAAAAGAAACGTAAATTCGAAGTAAATTGACGGAGAGGAAAATGCAGTGAGAACAGTTTTGTGGCGATGTAGAGAAATGTGATTAGGAGACACCCAGAATGTTCTGTATTGATCTGAAATAGGCCTCCCTGAGAATAATCTCTACATGTATTATTAGTCCCATGCAATGAATAGCTGTGAAGCAAAAAAAGTTTCATTAAATGAACATGTTCCCTACACTATTACTCAAGTGGCCATGCAGTACATGCAGTACATGCAGTACAGTGTTTCCAACAGTTTCAGTATTATCAATAGAATGTTTGTTGATGCATGACAACCCATTTGAACCGCCACATCAAATAGACTGCACAGAATAAATAAAAACACACAAGCCCTACTGGAAAATAAGCAGGGATTTCCACTTATTCCCAGGACCCAAACATTTTCTTTTCCCCCTGAACAAACACGACAACCGAGCGGTTTGGGCCGGAGCTGCGATGGCGGCAGAACCCGGAGCACGAGGAGCTGAAGGAGGTGAAGGAGATCGCGGATTAAGTGGATCCACACATAAAATGCTAATGGGATTCAAAAAGTGGCGGATATTTTGCTCGGGTTTATCGAGGTGATTGTTTGCACTGATGCATTATTCATCTGAGCGTTACGCTCGTGCATCATTCGTCCACGCTGCAGGAATGAGAACGCGCCGGCGAGCTTCCTGCGTATCACTGGAGGTGCGCGAGCGCAACGCGCGGGGATATCTGACCTTTACGTCACTGGAAACTTTAATCATCGTTAAGTACTGGAGGAACTCGCTCGCTCTTTCAAATGTCACTCCTCCTGTAGGTATTTCTTTATTTAACACTGCTCTCCTGCAAATACTTTTCCACAGAAATGTTTGGTCTCGGTGAACATGAGAGAAAACGAGGTCGCTGGTTTTCTCTTGTTTTAGGATCTCTGAGCCAAATTCTGAACAATGTTGATCCCCTGCGAGCACTCGGCCAGAGACAGCAGTTAATGGAGAGAAAATGTAGGATGCAACCACTGTTGGAAGATAAGATGAGATTTATTTTTCTTCATTGACGAGTTTCTTCTTTTTTTAATTCTCAAACTGTACGAAAAGGTGGTGTGGTTGTCACATCAAGTCCAAGGTATCTAAAGTGTGACAGCTCTGGGTACTACTACCCTGAAAGCATCTCCCACGGCCCGGCTGACCCATACAGCTGCTTGGACAGGGGGGGGGCGTCAATGCGTATTTGCGCAGATAGTAAACCTCCCCCTCCCCCCCACAGTCACACACAGACACACACACACATTTTTTTAAGGTTCATCTCACAGCGACCTCTCGCTCCATCTGGCCCACATGTGTGAGCTTCAGCCAAAGACAGAACCTGGCACTCAGCTGAAGCTAAAACCAGCGAGCTTCTGACGAGACGGCGTAGGACGGGGGAAGCGGGGGGGGGGACGTGGAGGACGGGGACAAGCAAAAAAAAACAGAGGCACTTCTTACCTGGGGCACGAAGGTGATGGTATCACACGGGAAGGACCAACGGGAGCAGGAGGAAAGAGAAGGAGGAAAAGGCCCGTTAGTGAACGGCAGATACACAGCAATTCCAGTTCTCCCCCAAAAATTCAAAATTTGTAATACCCATTAATTTTCCTCTTATATTATATTACATTTCACGCAAAAATGCAATGATGATTTCAATACTGCAAGACGGATGAAAAAAAATGTTCTCGACTCGTGTTCTCATACGTCTGTTAAACCTTTAACACTTTTAATGACGCAGCCATAAAACAACTGAAACACACCTACAGGAAAAAAAAAATAAGGACCTTCAACGTAATTACAAGGAACGCCTCGTAACGCAGAACGGCGCACTTAAAAAGCTTTCCGTGGCAAAATGTACTTTGAACAACTATCCAGGAGGAAAGCAACGTCCAGATAAAATCATTGGAATCGCTCGTTCATCAGTCCCGCGTTTGGCCCCCGACCAGGTGAAAAGCATCGGGGGAGCCACCCTTCATGTTTACGGCCTGTTTCTGCCCGCGGGGTGCCAGGCCCCAAATGTGCCGCCAAGAGGGCCGCCCACCCGGGCTTGGCCCCCAGCTCGCTCACAGCTGCAATTGGAAAGGCAATTTGGTGACGTAAAGCCCCCCCTGAAAATAACCCGTAAAACAGGCCAATTGGAAACCGCACACCTGTTTTAAGCGCGGAATAAAGAGACGCGGTGGGACAGGCGCGGGTCTCCGGGGAGGAGCCTTGAGAGCAAGCAGGAAATTAACACCACCACAAACAATAAATAAGCGTCCTACTGTAGGCACGTTGGTTAGGGAGGCAGGAAATCAAGTCCAAGGCCTCATTTCCTGCCTCCAGGCTTTGATGGAAACTTCTGAAATGTTGTAAATAAAAAACGACGATGTTTCAAAGCGGGACTTTTTTTTGTGCGTGTGTTCGAAGACAAACAGCTCGTGACTCCACGCCACAAAATGGAACGGCAATTAAGAGGCTCTAATTTGGTCGGAGGTTGTCAGGTTTGTTTCTAAATAGACGATAAAATGAAACGAGCGGTTGTATGGACTCGCGCTGTCTTCAACCAACGACAACTAACTGACATCACCGCGTCCTTGAGACCCGTTCCGGGGGCTTTTTGCGTTTGAACTCAAACCCTTCGGGTGGGTGAACGTCCCCCCCCCGAGGATCCTTCACGCGTCATCAGAGGAGCGATCACTCCGTCCGCGCTGTTGCGCTTAAAGTATTGTGCGTTGTTAGATCGTTGTAGTAAATGAGCAACAGGCTAGCGAAGCTAGGTAATTAATGAAATCATTCAATGTAATATAAATTGTGATATAGATGTTTGTCCTGTCACACATACAGTATTTACATTCTGCATGTAAAGGTGGAAACGGAGGAACGTAAACTCACAGCAGCACTCGGCATTCAGGCGCCAACATTTGCAGCAGCTAATTGGCCGAGCGCTGCGGACGGAGGCTGCGAGCGGAAAATCCCCCGGAATTCAGAAAAAGGTCGAGAGAATTTCTCTCTCAGGCCGGAACGAGCCAATTTGAGTCCACGTAGAAGGTTGGTTTTACACACGCTGTGTGGGCGGAAGCTACTCCGCCTTAATGTGGGGGATTTCTCCACCCTTTTTTAACACTGACGCACTGCAGATGAAGCTGCAACAGATTCAACGCAGTTTGATTAAAACGATGTGCCGTAAATGAAGATAAAAGGATTTCTCAGCGTTACGAGAGAATGTTTACTGCTTCCAGTTTCCCGTCTTTACTTGGATTTAAAAGGTAACACATTATTTCAAACGTACTTCTAAATCTCTACCAGCATTCGACCAAGAATGCTTCCAAATGGAGATTTGTTGCTGAAACAAACACAACAAGAAACAATAATCTTTTCTAAAAATGTTTACTTTGAATCCATCCATGCAAACAAGATAACAGCTTTAATTATAGGCAACTATAACTCAGCGTGGTTAAAATATCAGTGAACTCTAAGAATGCTACAGATACATTCATTAGCTCAACATTATTCATGTTGTTCTAAAATATGAAATGTGATGCAAAATGTTCCGAATGTTCGACCCTCCCACGAGTATGATACAGAAATACTAATTTGCAAAACAAGATTATGAAAAATGAATGATCTAAATCTGTGTTGCATTTTAAAGTCGAAGCATATCTCATTCCTATTTAAATTCCTAATGTCCTTGACTACTCATTCAACCGAAAGCTAATATGAAACTCGCTTGCTGCCGTTGCAACGAGCCAGCGGTGCTTCTCTAGCAGCGGGTGCCACTTTAAATGCACCTCTACAGTTCCTGACAGCGGCATTCTGGAGATCAGATTAGAAGGTGTGCCCTTTATCGGCGAGCAATCCTTTAAAGAGCTTAGTGAGTGGGCCCGCTCTGCCTCCGACAGCGTGCCGGGTCAGGAAGGCAGCCCGCTCCGCGCTAATCCTGTTTTCTGCAGAGCATTAATGCCAACCTGGAGCCAAACATTGAGTCACGGATACGGGAGCACGGGGCGAGGAGAGGGCGAAAGAAACAGCACAGAGATCGAGTGTGTTTATCCTTGTGATGACACGGCGGGGCGGAGGACGGAGCGGGACCGGCTCCTGCACAGACCTGCTGAAGAAGCTCGTCTAACAGCGAAACGCTGAAAACAACGCAAATGTCTTTACCATGTGACCGGGGATATCCTTGGTCCGCCTTTAGCTTGGGGCGGATTGACTCACAGTGCAGATAAAAGACCCTCCCATCGCTGCGGAGAAGTCGCAACTCTGTGACACGGACCGCTGACACGGCAGCAGACGCCAGAGAGTCAGCGCCACGAGGAATTAGAACAACACACGCAGCTCGAGCTGCTCCAGACACCCGTTCTGAAGAGCTAGAGGGAGAGAGAGGGAGATGATGAAGCTGCACCGAGAGAGACGGCGAGGAAGAGGAAGAGAGGAATAGGGGGGGGGGTCTTGCTGGTTTGCGCTGGGGGCCACGGAGGCCCAAAGAGTTCTTTACGATTGTCAACCATGTCAGATCACATCAACGTCGCTGCAAGCTCACTTGTGGACCGCCACGCACGCACGCACACACACACCAATACAACACAAACGCCTTCATGAGATGCTTCTTTCCTCGAACCTGAACACATCCTCATCATCCTGCAGCCCCTGTGGTCCGATTCCACAGCGTAGACACACACACACACACACTCACCTCTGTGTGTTAACCATGCAAGTGAGGAGGTGAGCACGACCGGGCGGCGCTGAGAGCGACAGCCCCCGAGGATTTCACCACAAAACGCACTCGGTTAACGTCCTCCGTCTCTTCCTCCTCCTCCTCCCTCCATCGGGCATCATGTGACCCAGTTCAGCTCACTGTCTTTCTTTCCTTTTCCCTTTTCTGACAAGAGCCAAACTTCTCCCAAGGACGAGCACATTAACGGGGCAGCCGCCCGAGGGAGGACTAGAGTGCGATAAGATGACTGTGTTGTAAGCTAAAAACGTCCTGCGAGTAAAAGTCTCGGTTCAGGTTAAATATTGGAAAAGTCGACATCATGTTTCATGCTGGAGTGACTTTCGTTAATGTTTATCCACGACCTTCATCGGGGGAAACCAACCAATGTTGAGATTAGGGAAATAAAACCTTTTTCTTTTTGACATTTAGCCTGTTTTTGCAGTATACAGCCGATACGTTTGATAGCATGCCGAGATACCAGAGAAGAACCTCCTTCCAAACGTTGATACTTAACGTGTTCTCTTTGCAGACCAGTGTCACAGCACGAGTCACCACGGATCGACTAGATGTTCAGCATTCAGAGCAGGTGGATCAAATTAATTATCTCCAACCAGCCGCGGTGGAGCAAAACTTTTGATGAGCGCCGCGTTGGTTTAAAGGGAAACAGCGGAGGAACGCCGCCCTGCGGTCCGGGACAATCCTCCATCCCCTGATGGTCACCCCGAGGCAGCTCTTCAGAAACCATTCAGCGGGCCGCCGCCGGCAGCAGCAGAGGAGCGTGCAGTGATTTTAAATGAGGTCTTGGAGGGGCTGCGCGCTTCTGTTGCAGCCCGAATTAATTTATTTGGACAATAACATTTCCCTATTTCGATAGCGGGCTGAATGGGCAGTGGATTGGCTCGTTGGCTGGAGGGGAAGCTGGGGGGACCCGCTCCGCTCCCTCTCTTTTCCTGGTTGGAATAATTGGTTTCATTGGTGGAGAGGAAAGTATTCCTGAAGGCCTTGATGAGGGTGGAAGGACTGTAGGTTTTCCTGATACGGAGGATGACTCACCATGTTTACCGCACTGCTTCTCCAGCTCTCGAAATTAAACTCGTCTAAGTGGACGGTTGATTATTCAACAAACAAGGGGGGGATCTGTCGCTTTATCTAAATACACAGTGGAATCCCCTGCATCAAATGTTTCCTTCGTAGAATTCCAACATGGAAAGCCGTACGGGGTATTTTTCTACCAGGTGCATGCTGGGACGGGCTCCGTGGCCCCCGTCTTTCACCCTGAATGGGATTAAACCCTGTGTAGAAAACCAGGAGAATGAATGTCAGCTTCCATGTGGTCGGCTTATACTCTGCAATTAACCGGAGGGTCGAACGACTGAGCCGGCTCAACAGAAACCGCACCGCCGGCGTCCACAGAGCCGCCGTGTCAGCTGGCATTTACGCGGCCGTCGGGTTCAGCGGGGGAAACACAAAGCGACAGCAGATAATCCCAGTTGGCCCTGGCGTCCAGAACAAGAAGCCATAACAGGTATATATTGGCTCATAAAGCAGGGATGTTTTGGCGGTGCTGCTTACTCATTGGTTCACACTAACCCCAGGGTATCACTGGTAGAAGGGTCATCTCTCTGCGTTCGCCCTAAAGACAAGCGGGGGGTGACCTCACCGTGACCCCCCCCCTGCGACTGCTGAGCGTCGGACTTTATATCGCCCCCGGGAGACCACGAGTACACAGAGATCGACCTCAAACATACACGGGGGGGCGGAATTAAGGCTTTGCTTCTTTCCTCGCCCCCATCAGTCGCTCACTTGAGGATTCTTTGCTGGAGAGAAAAGGCCTAAACAAGTTGTCGAATGGATCAACAGCAAATATCTTTCAGAATTGATCGCTAGTGGACGAATATCTTTCAGAATTGATCGCTAGTGGACGTTGCACGCGGTAGCGGGATGTTTAGCGCGAGGACGCCACTGCAGACCAGCGTGGGTGAAGCAAGACGATGAAAGCGAATGAAAAGCTGCCCTTTTCCGGGCGGGCTGAATGCTGAATTAACAAATTGTAGCACTTAAATTGTACTTGTAACGTCACTCATCTATAGCAAATTGTAAATTGGCTTATTTGAGGAAATTGCACTTTCTTGTTTCTTGTTCTCCTGAGTTTGTACCCTATGGTTGAATGCACTTATTGTACGTTGCTTTGGATAAAATGTAATGACATGTAATGTAATGTAATGTAATGCGTCTGATGACAGACGAATCAACCCGTTCTGATGGATCAGGTTCACGCAAGGGCGTAAAATAATTACTATATTTGAGTAGCGTAATTTGAAGCTACTGTTGAAGGTGTAGGCGGCATGGTGGTGTGGTGGTTTGCACCGTCACACCCCCCCCACTCTAAGAGGACAAGCAATAAAAGGCCTTCTGAGATGTGTCGCAAATCCCTGGGAGTGAGAATGAGAGGAGGGGAGTAAAAAGCGCAATAGATTACATCACATCCTCACAGGGTGAAGGATAAATCCTGCAGCGAAGTGGGGGACTTGCACGTGGATTTAAGCGCGTTTGACGTCGGACCGTCGGAGCCGACAAGTAAATGCCTTTAAATCCGTTCGAGAGGATCAGCTGTAACGCGTGCTTTACAAGAGCGTCCGTCCTAACTGAGGGGTTCCTCTGCAGCTCCTGCAGGAATCTCTCCAAGGATCTGAGAGGATCCTCTCTTCCCAACAGCGCCGAGGTGCACGCATTCAACCTCGTGCTGTTGTGTGTCTAAAACATGACAGAATACGAAGCGGATTATCAGCAATTTTGCAGATTTGTTCCACATCGTCGTTGAAAAATGTTCCCATTTGTCTCTCATTAACATTCCTTCAAGATCAGCTCCCATGACCGGGCATGAGGACTGAATATAAACCAGGTAGTTCTGCTGCCGTCTTCACTGGGAAGTTGAATTAGAACTCTTTTGAAAGCAGCTAATCAAGTTTGAAAGGAGCTCCTTGGTGAAGATGTCCCCGTGTTCCCATGCGGCTGTCACGTAAACAGCTGAAAGGCGTGACTCAAATCGAATTGAATCAGCTCCTCCTCCTCCTCCTCCTCCCCAGATCTTCCTCTCCACCCTGGTCTTATGGAGCAGAGTAATTACTGTAATCAACGTGGAGAAAAACCGACGCGATGCAGTCGATCTGTATGCACCTCAGTCACTCTCCTGCCTGTGGGAGGCTCTTTAGTGGTGAGGAAGGTGAAGATGAAGAGGATTCAAACTGCTCAGTCAGTCCAATCGGGCAGCAAAAAAGGCACATTCCCTCTACGAGTTGATGTTTCGTCACTCTGTACCTGACACCTGTACTCTCACACCTGCCATTTTCCCTTTTGGTCGCTCCCTTTGCCTTCGTTTCTTTCGACCGGTGTGTGATGTGTGTGTGATGTGTGTGTGATGAGGCCGTTCCTCGTCCTCGCTGTGAGTGTGATGAGGATCTGGGGAGGAGGACCACTGTCGCCTCGGGCCGATTGAGCTTTCACTCTCGGAGAAACTGCCGAACCTTTAAACAGGAAAACCAATCAAACTACGAATCCAGTCAAGACCAAATGAGACCATTTTGCCTCAGACACTGCTGCTCCGACAGAAAGACGTCTCCGTATTGTGGAGAATCAGTTCACATGTCTCTGTGCTTGTTCGCAGGCTGCCTCCGAACACTCAGCTGACCATTCTTGCGTGGAACTCGACATCCTACACACACACACACACACACACACACACACACACACACACACACACACACACACGCTGCAGTCGAATTAGAGATTGCAGAAGCATTCCTCAAATAACGATCTAGAAATGTCTGTGAGAGGACCGGGAGCTCACAGCCACAATATCACTGGTGATGTAGTTACTAATTATCGTATTTTCAGCAATGACTTCAAACAAGCTCAACAAATGTGGAACGGTCCATTGGTGAAAAGCAGACAGGCCATGCGCTAATTAAGACTGTCCGTCACAGTAATGGACAGCTTTGCCATCATTTTAAAATCTGTCTCCAAACATGACGTGTTGAGTGCAAAGCGGAGCGAGGAGCACATGAAATCCGATCCCGTCTGTAACCCTGGTAGTGCCCTTTGAAAAAGGGAAATAACGCTGACGGATGACTTCTACTGTCCTGCGATGCTCCAGACAGACAGAACTGACGTATTGTGTGTCCCCCCCCCCCCGATAGAAGACCGAGGACGGCGTCCACAAAGACCTGCGTTTCATGAACACAGCAAAAGAATTGTGATTCTTACGATACGGAGCTCAAGCCACATAACACACACACACACACACACACACACACACCTATCCTCCAGGCAGGCCTCCCTTACGACTGCTCGCACACACCCCTGTTCGTCATCTTTGTCTGCTGTTTCCATGGCAACTTGCCACCTCACTCCGCAGCATATCGATGAAGCGGGCGTATAGTAGCGTGGAGAAGAGCTATTTCTGCTACAAGCTGCTCCGGGTCTTAATATTCTGTCACACGCGGACACGAGGCCCTGCAGCCGGCAGAAGAGAATAACGATTATTACTAAAACTTTTGCTTTCATTAGCGACAGCAGCAATAACTTCACATCTGCATTTGAACGGACGTTGTTTCAACGTAACGACGACACGGGAAACACACGCTAATAAATATCGGCGCGTCTTAAGAGAGACCGAGAGCAGCACCGCCGCTTTCCATTACACACACACACACACATTTCCATTTGAGCTATGGCTATATTTCAAAGTATACAATAAAGAAGCCTTAATGAGGTGCTTTAGCGTAACGAGCGGCAGCAATAAGTGTCCCCCTGGGGGGGCAATCAGCCGTTTTAATAAAGAAAGCAACTGTGTTGGAGTCAAAATACTCAGTAGGATTGAAGTCATGAGAAGGAATTCTTTCAAAACCCTCTTTTATTTTGTATCAACTTACTCATTTCCATGCAAAATTTGGCAACTGCAGTTCCGAACATGCATTTTACTGCAGAGCGATACGCACAGTGGGATCATACATAAAAAGAAGAAAAAAAACCCATCCATCTTTTTAATGATTGCCTAAAGAAGTAGAACAAATATTTGGACTTTACTTACACTCTTAAGAATGTGTGAGCGTGTTCCGTATAAAACACTTGATCTCACACATTTAAAAGCAAGAACTGCGCATAGAGATTACGCTCTGCTCGCTTTTGCTCTGTGCGAGCCCACGGTCTCACAGACACGTGCCAGCGTGAAGGGAAAGGAGTGGCCCTGCTGTTTTTATTAGTGCCTGAGTGACGCATGTGCCGGCCGTGTTGTGGTCGGAGGTGCTGCAGCCAAACTGGGGATTGAAGGACCACCAGGGATCGCTGAGAGGGGTCCTCAACGGAATTAAGCATAATGTTTGGTCACTATTACATTACCTGAATGTGTTTTGAGTACAGCGGAGGTGGATGAAATGCAAACATTTCACAGAAACACGCAGTTTGAAGATCGTTCACTTGATCTTTGAGTTTTGAATGAGTTTTTCTTTCTGCAGCTACAAAGTTTCGCACCAGAAGTCCTTTTTACATTGAAACTCGTGGTTGTGGATTCCTCCTCCTTCAGAAATAAACATCTACACAGTCATCAGTCCTCCAACAAAAAAAACAAGCACATCACAAAACCGTGTCGGATAATGTATGTTCTTAAAGAAATGAGACGGTGAAGAAATGAGCACAATAAAAGTTCTGGAGAAACCTAGAAGCCGTTAGTCATCGTCTGTTTAGTTGTATGGAAAGTCTACTACTTCTTTACCAACGTTGTGTTTTATTAGCCTGCAGCGGGGGAGCCTTTTCTTTCCGTGTCACGCTGTGAGGCCGAGAGGAAGACAAGTCTTGGCAGGCCGCCACGGCCTCACACCACTGCAGAACCCAGCGCGCACCGTCAAAGTAAAAGCCTGCAACGGTTGATTTATTTATATTAGGGCCATGACGCGTTCAGAGGCCTAATTTCCTTCTGAAATGGCAGCAGAAACCTCTAATGGAAGGCTGTGAGGTGGGAGGGAGGGAAGCCACATGAAGGGAATCGACACAGCGTCACAACGTTGGTTTTACTTGGGTTATTTTCCATTTGCACCATATAGCGAAACATCTGGCGTTCGACACCCTCGTCCTCCTCCGCCGCCTCCTTCTCCTTCAATTAGCCGGCTCCAAATGTCCCCAACAGCGTCGCCTCCGCGGCGGTGCGTGACGTTCTTGTTTCCCCTTCACCCCTCGGCCCGACCTGCCCACTGAGTTTGAGTTCTTGGAGGACGAATCTTCACGTTATTTATTCTTAAAGTCGCTCTCTCTATGTGTGTGTGTGTGTGTGTGTGTGTGTGTGTGTGTGTGTGTGTGTGTGTGTGTTGCAATCCGAGCTTCCACGTGCTTTGTTTACGCAGCCGGCCGGCCGTGTGGGCCTTCCGGTGCACGCGAGCGCGCCGCAAAGGCGCCACTGCAGTTCAACGCAACATTTGAAATGAATTCATTGTTGATTCATTTAATTGACTAATGGGGGGGAAAAAAACTACCGGCACAACAGCTTCATCTGCTACAAATATAACTCCCCCCTAAAGTACAATGTGTGGAGAAAATACTTGGTTTCACAGACTGGTTTTCTGCAGCTGTGCTGAAGGAGGAAAGATCAACATAGCAGAAGGTGCGCGGCACTAAACTGCGACATGTAGCAGTTTAATGAATAAAAGAAGAAACTAATGCGCCGCTTCACAACACGACAAAGTTCAAGTCTCATTAAACTTCCCCCCCCCCCCCAAGTCATTTAATCAAGAACAATTTCATCCCTCCCGTCGCCCGCGGTCACATTGAGTTCTTCCAGGGGACCGGGGGGGTGGGGCCCTCCGCTGAGGCCCCGGGACGGGCATTCTCTCCCGGGCTGGCACCGCTCAGCGAGTCCTGCCAGGAAAGCTTCACTCGCGGATAACAAGGTGTATAAATAGACCGGGGGGGGTGAAGCTGAATCCGATGAGCCACTCGTCTTTAGTTTGAGGAACAGACCATTCTGAAGTGACGATGAAAGCCGCGGCGGTGCTTTGCTTGGCCGCCGCGCTCACAGAATGACGGACTTGTTGGGTTGTTCTGGTACCGGCACCGTTTGCCAACCAAAGCAATGAGGAACTCGAAGGGCTTTAACACTTATTGAAAAGCACCGGAGCCCCGAGAGGCCGAGTGCAAATAAACTGTTACGCTGAGAAAGAGAAAGAGTGAGACGGGAGATTTGAAGGCAGCGGGGCAGCAGCGTCTGTGAGAGAGAGACAGAGAGAGAGGGGGGAGGAGGGGGGGCTGCTGGGTAAACAGTCGGGTTTGAGGGACCACCAGCAAAGCCCAGGACATCACACCAGCACACATGTGATGGAGAGACGGAGGGTTGAGGAAAGGCACGTCCAGATGTCACCACTTGTTGAGGCCAGTGGTGATATTACGATTACGTTGAAAGGTTTTAAAGATCATTAAATCATCTCGACGTGGCCAAAAGGAGGAGGTTGAACACCCCAATGTGTGAACTTACAGCAATTCTCTTATCGGAACAGGATTTATTCTGCAGATAGGAGGCAGGAATGTCCCTTCTCTCTACAACTATTCTTCAATGTTTCAGTTGAGTCCACTATATGGACTTCAATGTGCCAATAAGCTGGTGTTAAACCTACAAGTTCATCTATATATATATATATATATATATATATATATATGACTGTGAGAGTGAGCTGTGTTCTAAAGATGAGCCACGTGAAGGAGGCAGCAGCAGCTCCAGAAGATGCTGATTCTAGAGCCCCCAAAGCCCCCCAAAAGACACACATTTTATCTTCTAATGAATGTACACAATGAACATGGCTATTACATGTACACAGTAGACAGGCAGGTATGAAAATATTTTTACATTAATTATTAATTATTTTTCACCAGAGCTTTTGGTTTCCTGATTCCTATCAGGATGTAAAGAGAACACGTGTTTTTAACTCATTTTGGGGGCGAGAAGAACTGGGGTGAAAAACACACTTATATGTAGTATATATGTGTATATATACAGAATATAACACTATTTCTGCTGCAAACCAACAAAAAGCAGGCATGAAATGTATGTATAAATAGCACAGATGAAATGAATATGTTTCATGTTTTAGACATCTCGCCTCGTGGGATTCGCTCGAGAGTTTGTTCCGTTTAAAAAGCTCTGTGCATTAAAGTCGCTGCGTGACAGTAAACTAAACCCCAAAACAACCCATTTTTCACATTTTTCGGGGGAGATTCCGTGGTGTCACTTTGGAACCGCTAACGTGCTCCTGTGTCGGTGCGTTTGAGTGTCACTCATCAGATTGTGGAGCTTTGTTTCACTGCGAGGAAAATACACATTCTTATCAGTGTCACAAAGTGGTGGAGAGAAAACACCACCTCATCAGGGAGCCGGGGTGGAGGTACCGCTGAGCCCCTTACTGACAATTACAGGGATGGATCCACACACACAAACACACACACACACACACACACACACACGCCCTCTTTCTCTGTACTTTAAAACCAGCGTGACCTGCAAAACGCCTTTGATCATTCCGAAGATGCAGAGCAAGAACACCAGAGACTTTCTCCTCAGAGATGTTCCCTCAGATAAAGCTGAATCAGCTCGCCTGTGTGAAGGCAGCCTGGACACACACACACACACACACACACACACACACACACACCAACCTCTTCATGGATGCCTGAAGCGTTTTGGACACCTAACTGCTCTGATGGTGCTTACATGGGTTCCACCTGATTCATCTCCAGGAATCGTTATGTATGAATGAATACACATTGTGCTTATGGCAAAACCCCCGAACCAAACACAACGCCATCCCACGTGATTCGGGTTGAAACGGGGTGGATGGGGGAGGACACGTGGCAGGGGGGACGGAATACACCGGAGACCCTAAAACGACCAAAGCCGGGGGACTCGCGGGATCTGGATGTTCTTTGAGGCCGAGGGAGGTGGACGAAGCACCGGGTGGGGCGCAGTGGCCTCCAGTGGTCGATCCAAACCGATGCACATGACTCAAAAGTTCTCGCTGCGTGCTTTCTCTAACCACCACAAACAAACACATCAAATAACACTGAGCGCACTGTAAACGAAAGTGAATTGTTTAATTGTTCTACAAGAATGAATTATGCAGTGCTGTTAAAGCTTTCTGCATGGGAATTAGCATCGGGGGGGAAATGAGTGGAAATGCTGCAGTTTATCACTTATATGTATTCTTCTGCTTTTGTTATCACACGAACACCCACTCGTTTTCGATGAAACAACCAGCTAAAAGTTCCTCAAAGTAACTTTAACTGCATTTCCAATGACAGAATGAATGAAGCTGTGGGAGGAGGGGGCTGGTTGTGATTGACAGCTCTACGTATTGATTTCAATAACACCATCGTGTTGCAGGAGTTCTCGCCTTGGGTGGCATTTTAATTCAATTATCTCTTCTCACGGTGAGTTCACAATAATTGATCTCGTATTCGTTGGGAGACGCCCTGAGATCGGATGATGAACTGCCGCAGAGGGAAATCGAGGACAATCCCCTCATTTGCATAAATCTTCCCGTAATTAAGACATTAAATGTGATGTTCTGCTGCAGACCCACGCATGCATGAGCAGCGCACACACGGATTCCAGTCCCCCTTCCCCCCCGCCCCCCCCGGGCATGAGCCCCGTAACACGATTAACGTCTGCCTGAAGACAGCCGTGCGCGGTGTGATTTCACACTCATTGTTTCTGCAGACAAAAAAGGATTAACCGCCGCAGAGCCGCAGCGCCTCTGTCACATTCTCAGAGGATCCACCCGCTCTGATCTCTGAGGGGGGGCCGAGACACATCCACAGCCCAGAACTATGTTCTTAGTTAGGATATCAAATGCTTATTTAAAGGGAAACCCAAATGACACTCTAACAAATGTTAGAGACGTTTCACCAAAACTCGCTTTGTGTTTCTTTTGTAAATACTTCACCGCAGCAAAAGTGCTGTTTGACCTTAAAGCAGAGGAGAAGCCACAATACTCTGCACCTCAAACGCCGCGCAGGCCGGAGGCCACCGTGTCGTTGTTTTCTCACTGAGCAAAGTCCACCGGCATTGTGGCGTCGGGTAGATGATTCACCACCGAGCGCTGCTTCAGCCAATTCATTTCTGCTAAGATGTTACCTCTTCCAGCCAAAAACACAATATGACAAAACAAAAAGTGGTTAAAACTCACCATAACAACAAATACTTTACCATATTTACTCAAAGTAAATCAGCGTGTGTAAAAACACATAGTTACACAGAAGTTATGACATTTTTCATGTCAAGATGATTTCGGTTTCAGAAACAAATACACACAGATGAGCTGCAATGAGGAGGAACCTCCACCAGGTGGCAGCAGATAGAGTGAAAACTGCAGATCAGGTTGACCATCGGCTCGGCTGGAATTGCTGTTGCACGGATGCTAGTTTTGGTCAAGTGAAAAATGGGAGCAATCAAAGCATGTTACAGTGTGATGGACAGAAAGAATGTTTTTGTCTTCTCTGCACTCGCCAGAAGCAACATCTCACCGAGGAACGGCTTCATAGTAAAAACAAAAAAAAGAAAAAAAGTGATAAATAATGTAAGAAGCCGAGGACGGCGTCTCTAAGCCCACACCCACCAGCATCTCTGCTACGACAACGGAGCCGGCAGGAGGAGGAGTGAGCATTCAAAACCGAATCACACACACACACACACACACACACACACACACAGACCCCAGTAAAGGGTGAAGTGTCCAAACAAAAAGGAGACACCGTAGCTCGATCCATTAGGAGGTCTGTGGGAAATGCAACAAATGAAAAGAGCTATCAGGGGAGAGTTGTTCAAACAGCCCATTACCTCATTCTAGCACACACACACACACACACACACACACACACACACACACACACACACACACACAACCCCTGCCCTGCACTGCCTCTCATGTCAGTGTTCACACATAGAAAGGTTTTCCTTCTGCAGGACAGAGCCAATTAAAGAGCCCTGGTGATGTTTTAGTACCGGTACGCTTGGATAAGCTGGAGACGGAGACAGAGAGAGGGGGGCGAGACAGGGGGAGAGAAGAGGGGGGAGGGGGGTATCGAGGGCATATGAAGGTAGTCTTGGAAACCTGAAGAGAGGGCAGAGGGGTTTCTACCCCAGGAGTGACTCGTATTAACCTCCTCTTTATTCAGCCGTGGACTGTGAAGCGTCCCTTAAATCCCGGACACGACGCATGGCGTTGACGATTGGGACCTCAGAGGCGAACCTGCTGTCTGAGGTGCTGCAGAACAACGGCGTGAATGCACACAGGGTTGATGTGGACGCCGTCCGAGGCGACGTTACAGCAGGTTAACTGACCGCTGCTGTCCTACTGTACCTGTGGGAATAAAACCGCTCCATGAGGTCGGGACTAATGAGGCCATTACCGGCCTCCGGGCGCCTCAGGCCAGCAGGCAACACGAGTACACGGCCACATACACGGGATGATTAAGTTTTACTGCAGCGATGAAGCAGGGACCAAAGTCTTGGATGTGAGAGGCTGAATTATTGTTTAATCATCGAATGTGTCACCGCCTTTTCTCCCGCTGTCTGCTCCACCCTCTGTCAACCGTCTTCTCTTGCCGTTTCCTTTCCTTAAATCCTCTTTTCCTCTCCGTTTATGGCACCTTTTCTCTTTTTCTCCTCTCTTCATCGTATGGATTTGGCCGACCTGCCTTGGGGGTTTTCTCACCTTACTTAACACACACACACATATCTCTAGTTAACATGAAAATGGTCCTGTTGCACCAACGCAGAAACAGAGTAACGGAGCGATTAAAATGCTCTGACAGCAGCAATTTGCCGCGTCTGCATCACGTTGATCTCAGGCCGATAATCGTTCACACACTTTGGTCACTCTGGATCACACACAGGAGAACATGCGTATCGGCAGAAGGTCATATGTATGCACTGGTCTGTATGAATGAATGGAAGTATCTGTTGATGATCTGGATATCAGATACTGCGATGTTCCTAAATAGGGCCGGAGACAAAATCCCTGAAGCCAAATTAGTAGACCACCTGTTGACCTGTTGTGATGTCCTCAACATTTACATCTTTCTGCTTTTTAAAGTAAGCACACATCATCTTTTGTTTCAAAAGGAGAAAAGATGATCGGATTTTTACATTAAAAAATAGGGAAATATGTCTTTGGTCCCATAAATTGTTAATAGGTGCACAACAAGACTTAAGGGTTGTGATCCAAAAGAGGGTTGACAAGGGATTTTTCATCTTGTCTTGACTTAAAATATTAATTTGAAAGATATGAAGCGAGGCTGTAACTCAAAAAGCATAAAAAAGCATGTACGTATATATAACTAGGGTTATCGCCGCCCCCCCCACATTCCCCCCCACATTCCCAGTTCCTCCGTGACGACCTCCCAACCAAAGCACCTGAGCATCTAATGGGAATTGGCTGGCTGAAGATGTTGACACGCTCTCTGCAGACGCCTCCCTCCTTCCCCATCTGTCTGCTGTCACACACACACACACACACACACACACACACACACACACACACAAATCTTTGATACCACGTATTCAGAGCCATTCCGAGGCACAACGCCCCTGCTCTAGACGGAAAACCCCAAAATAAAAATCCATATATTTCATTATCTCTGCATGATTTGCGCGTTGTGGATTCGGGGGCTCATTCCTCACAACGGATCCACGCCGTGTTACTTGTGCTCATGCTGAAGAGCCACAACTATTCCATAAGACACGTTCAATTTCAAGAAACACAGAAATCAATTGATGCTCAATGTTTCATCGGCGCTGTCTGGGTGAACAGCGGAGCAGCCGACGAAACTCTGATCCCCGATTGTAGGAATCCGAGATCACATGATACAGTAATAAAGAACTGCAGCACAGAGCAACTAAATATGTGCCCATACAACCGAGTCTGAAGTTTGTCTACCCAAGCCACACGCAGCCCGCCTTCTCCAGGCACCTCCCCCGGCTCCTCTTGCACCACCTGCACATCTGGATGGTGCAAAGCAGTGCTTTGCATTCGGTGGTCGAATGTGGGCGTGTTATGAAGCCGATCCACGAGGACAGACATTTAGAAGCCGATTTAGGATTTACAGAAGAAAATAGCACTCGGGCAGGCATACGCCAGGTTTTATGAATCTGCTCATTCTCTTTGACATTTCCTCATCTGTGCGTACCCAAACAACTAGGGTGGCTTCAACACAGCGTTTTATAAATGAGACCTCCAACGGTGCAGAGAGTCTGCGAGTATCATTAGAAGCAAACAGAACGCAGCACAGGGAGGTCTCCCAAATCTCACCCGGAAGCAAACCTCCTCTTTGCAATCTCGTTCCTCATCTCTTCCTCAACCTCCATCGGTCCGCCATCTTTACTCCTTTGCACCCATCGCTTCCCGTTTCCCCTCCTTTTGTTCCGGCGTCTCTTTCTCTCCCTGAAACGGTACGTGGCCTTCATGAATATTTCATCCGGCGTCGCCAACTAAAGAGCCATTGGAAGGAGCTCGCGCCTCCGTCACATCGACATTTACAAACATCCATCAGGTTACGAGCCAAATCAACGCTCCGTTTTACCACGTGCAGCTGCAGCGACGGCGCCTGAGGTCACATGCTGTTAAAAACATGAAGCCTTCCATTTCCCTTTCACTCCCTCACTCCTTCTCTATTATTTGTGTAGGTTTGAACCACCCGGTTGTTTACTGGCTGCTTGTTTATTCCCTCCCGTCTCTGTTTAAGCCGGTGAGGATTTCCCTGGGAGCGTCCCCTCCATCCCAAATGGGATTACATGAAATTCCCATTGCCGATCCCTCTAGTTCCACCAGGCATCCTCCCCGCCGGGAAATACCACAACATCCACAAGGATATTTTATGACATTTTATCAAAACATGGCTTCTTTTCACGTTCAAGTGGAGCAGGGATTCCTTTTTTTTACCTCATTTCTTTCCCCCTTAATTGTAGCCGGCGGCTTTTTATCATTACAGACGTGACACCAGATCGTATTCTCCATCTTTCTCTCTGAACGGTCCGACGATTCATCCAGATAAAATTCCATTTCACCAGCTGACAGGGCGGCGCCCCCCCCCCCCCCCCCCACCCAACACCCCCCAACTAACCCCCGCCTCCTGGTCCTTCTCCTCGCCCCCCCGCCTGCTGACAGCCAGCAGCTCTTTAACGCACACAATTGATTCTCTGGCCTTTGAGCTAATAAATGGGGGAGTCTCCACAGGCTCTACTGTGACCCCGTGTGGTCGACCCTCTCTGGCCAGATTACCAGCAGCGGGCAGGGGGGGAGGAAGGAGGGGGGAGGGGCAGTGTTTAAATGTGGATCGGTGGGAGAAAGAGCTCACGGGTTTCTTCAAGGGTCTCCTTCCTTGAGCAGAAACCTGGGGGGAAATCTGGCCTAGTTTCCCGCATACACACATATGCACATGCGCGTGCGATGAGGTGGGCGTAATGAGGACGGATGAGGTGACTGCGGCCGTTGAGGCGGGACACCTGTAAGGGCCGCGGCGGGCGCCGTGTGTGCGGAGTGATGCATCGCCGCTTGGTCGGAGTTCGGATGCTCAGCACAAGATTGCGGCGCAGAATGAAACAAGAGTCCACCGTCGTCATCGCCACTATCACGGTCATCATCGTCCGCCATCCGCCATCCCGGCCGTCGCCCCTAAACGCCACCGCCGCCCCCGCCCACCGTCGATGCCGGCGGGATTCACTTGAATTCAAGTCAGAGTCCTTTTCGCTGGGCTGAAACACGCCAGAATCCGCAGAACCATCGTCAACTCAAAGTGGTGGAATGCGCCTTTTTTTGTCTCTCAAAAGCCTCTTCGACCTCCTCTGTCTTGAAACAGAACTCCTATTTTAGATGATTGTTGTATTTTAGACATCAGAATTTTTACGGGCCGTCAGTTTCCCCCCCCCCCCCCCCCCCCCGAAAAAAATGCCAAATAGTAGCTTTGCACATAGCACTCTGTGCTGCTCAACAAAACACCACATATTCAGGTATGACAATGTGCGAAGGCCGGGAAAATGGCACGGCCATAGAAAAAAAAGAGGACCTTGAAGAATCTCAGGACCATGAAGACATTCTAATGGACCATAGTGGACCTTACAGCAGGAGGACAATGTTTATCTGTCCTTTATTTTGTCATTCTCTAATTTCCATCGTAATTAAAACCCTAATCGGCTTAAATACTGTATCCACGACGACAAGGGGACGGCCGACACGGAGCCACAAACGGGCGCTCAAAGTCGAGCTGGTTCCAATTTGTTCCATCGCTCCCATGAGACCAAGTGTCATCGGTTTGGCTTCGGCCTCACTCACTCAACAGCTGTCAAAGTGCTATTTCAAATGTAACGGACATTAAAAGACTCGAACAAACATCAGGTTCCATTTACTGCATCCTCAATGTGTGCGCCATCTTTTGGGTTAAAACGCATCCGAGTCGCTGAATCGTCAAGTGTGCGTCGGTGGAACCAGACAGCCTCTGACCTTCGGCTGTGGCATTCAGAGAAATGCAACCGGGCGAAAGGGGGGGGTCGGGACACCAACAGGTACACAGGTGAGTCAAATATCAAACAACTTGTGCTCAATGCACTCGCTGCACCCAGGGCAGAAACTGCAGCGTAAGCAGTTACTGCAGAGAGGCCGCCGAGTCCAAATGACAGCAAAATAAACTTTCCGCTGACTTTCGTCACCCCCCACCCCCCGACCTCCCCCGAGGAGATGAAAGCGACGGTGTAAGCTGTCATCAAACATTCCACTTCGGAACAGTGACGACCGCCGCTCGACGGCGTCACATGTCATCGCGAGGGGAGGTGGCATCAAATCCCCCCCCCCCCCCGAGAGCTGAAAGGAAGGAGCCGGGGAGCGAGGAGAGGTCGTAGACGGGCTGGAAGCGCCGTTGGATGCTCCACACAGGAGCGAGTCATTCAGCACAAAGATGCTCATCACAAAGGGTGCGTGGGCCCTGGCAACAAATAGCTTGTGACAGTAGATTTAGCGTTTTAGTGTAAACGCCGATTTGATTTCTGTATTTTCTGCGGCTGATTTATACGCCGCGAGACACACGCTTTGAATTCCTCTCAATATTCTGCCGAGCCTCCTCCTTTTATTGGATAGGAAAGGCCCGTCTCACCCCGGTGCACATGGAGGAGCCGTGGAGATGTGGATTATGCTGCAGGAGGTTTCAACTGGCACTTTAATACTTTCTCGCTGTTGGGAGCCGGAATGTCTTTCGTTCTTCCGCAATCGACGGTTCCTCAACAGAGCGTTTTTTAATGGTTTCATGTTAACCGCCGTCTCAGCTATCAATAACTCTGGCTAGGAAACGCAAACGTGATGATCGGCGCCATGAGGGTGTTTGTCGGGTTGATTGACGGGATGCAGACTGTGAGATGAAGCACCGGCAACACGAAGCAGTATAAAAACATCAAAAGCAATACGTCATCGGATAGTCGGCGAAGCGATGACAACTTCTGCTCATTCGATTTAATTAACTGGCACTTTGCAAAACATACGTTTTTGATGTGAAAGTAATTAATAACAACAAGCGGAATCGTAACAACGAACTAATTAAGTAAGAGAGAAAATCCCGACTGCAAAGCATCCACATTATTCTCCACAATGCCCAAACAGAGGAGTGCACTCCAGTATTCTTCTGTGGCGGTACGTCCGTGCTGCTCGCCGAGCCTTTTCCGGGAAGCTTTTTCATTGTTTCACAGTAATCCACTGTCGCATCCGAACAACACACAAAACGCACATAAAACGCGGCACGTAAAAGGAGCCCTAATGCATTCCAAATTGGCGTAAGTGCAATAAAAATTGGCAGTGAACATGCAGACGGGCAGGCATCACCTCAAAGGGGGACAGCACATCTGCACTGATGGAGCTTTTATGGAGCGCGGGCACAGCGGCGACCGCACTAACGGCCTCATAACGTGGCGATTGAGCCCCCAAAATGGGACGGCCTCTCCGGCCAGCACCCCGGTGGCAGCGCCGCTCTCCTGGGAGCGGAGATCCTGTCCGAGTGGGGGCCTCCATCGGGGGCCGCGACATCCCCACCCTCAGCCCTCCGCCCCACCCCACCAGGAGTTGTAAATCACCGTGGTGCCGACAGCAGCAGCGAGGAGAGGAGTCCCCTTGGGTGGAGACATTCACTCACTAATGAGTCTTCCTTTTCCTCCTTTATTACCAATTACCCTCAACCCAGTGGCCTGAAAACATATCTTCAAACCACAGATAGGTTGAACTGAAAAAATGTTTTGTAAATATGTTTCATACGCGCCCTTCACTACGCTGAAATGCACATGTGGTTAACGTCGTGGACCGATTGGTTAGGCAGCAAAACTAGTTAACTAAGGTTAAAAAACACCCTGTTTGGGTTTAAATTAACATTTTACAATGCAAACAATGAACGGAACTATTGTGGATAAATAACTAGCCTTAGTGGACTAAGTAGTCTGGTGAAGTCCTGTGTTTGTCCCCGAGTGGACGTCCGGTCTTTGTTATGCTCCTTATCATCACAGATCAATAACATGTCTGATTTTCTTTATCGTGGGCCGTCACTGTCCACGACAACCAAACACGCCACGTTGGATTCACCAACAAACAAAAATGGCAACATCGCAACGTACTTGTGCAAATGTACAATGTGAGCAGTTGTTTCCTGAGCATTCGGCCTCACGCGCACCGAAGGCTGTACAATGCAGAGAGCTTGTGATTGCAGCGGCGTGCCGCTTAATGGTCGCCGCGCTTCGTGCTGTGAGGACGGCCATTACTCCTCTGCTGCTCAACAGCTCGAGCGTCTCAGAGCTGCGTGTCAACACCGTCCAACTAATGGAAGACAATGGAGCTGAAAGCAACAAGGACCGAGAAGTCGAGTGTTTGTGTGTGTGTGTGTGTGGGGGGGGGGGGGGGGGGGGCGGGACCAACATCAAGATGAATCCTCTCATCCCTGTCAGACCGGTCCAGCACGGTCCGATGCCTCCTGTCCGTCAAACAGCCGCTGTCACAGACCAGTAAGAATAAACCCCGGCTCCCGAGTGGGACACACGCGTTCTTGTTTACAGGGTTTTAAAGGAGTCCAGCATGTCACGTGACGTGTTCCCGTGGTCACGCTACACTGGCTGCCTTTCTAGCAGAGGAGGTGGTGGGCGTGGCCTCCTGACCTGCGCTGCCGGTTGGCGTTTGGAGCGACGGCAGCGCTGGCTGTCCTTTTAATTAAATATAGCTGACTGCAAACGTGTAATTAAATAATTCAAATACAAACATTTTTTATTGCCTGTGGGGGAACATTTTTAATCAGGTTATCTAGAAATGTCTTTCAATGACAAGATTTTTATCAGGCTTTTTTTTAATATTCTGTCATGAAGGTATTAAAATGCAATGACATTCTTTTTTTTTATAAAAGCAAATAACGATAGCGATTCTGGAATATGATCACCAACCCCAGCTGTGTGAGGACAATCTACCGCTCTGAGCTACAAACCTTCACTGCACGATCAGAAAAGGCTGCTTTTTTTTTATTACGAGAGACTTTTGTGGCCTTTCGTTCTGTATTATTTATAAAGGCATTCTGTGAACTTTGGAGACTCCGTTTCCCTCCAGCCAGCATTCTTCCACGAGCGCGGCTGTCTGAAGTCTTCAGTGTCACTCATTTTAGATCTTTTTGATAACCATCAGTGTCGCTGACTGAGAAGGTTCTTGTTGCACATCGCCGGGCCTCCTCCCGCCGACCCGCTTCCTCGCCGGTTTCGGCCTCGCGAGTTGTCGAATAAAGGGTTCGGGATTGTTAGTATAAAGCAAAGATCATGACCAATCTTCCTGCATGTTTCTTGACATATCGCGGGGAAACGCTTTCAGGGCTGCAGACACGTTTCATTATGCGAGCTGTCAAGATGTTACATTTTCATTCCTTGTGCGTCTTTGTTTAAAACGCAAACACAGATTTTTCCTGAGGATGTTCAAGAACAAAGTCTGTGTTGAATGAACCACAGACTGTTAAATAAGACAATATTATGAATAATATCGTGAAGACGATTTATCTGCCATCAGTTTAGATTCGTTTCTTGGAAAATTGTGAAAAACATAAACATGTTGCTATGTGACTGTATTGAATCTGAATTTCAATTTCTCCATCTGCATTGTTGTCATCCTCGCTTTTATTAAGTGAAATCATAGCTAAAGCAATATCCTCATCCAACAGTTTGTGTGATATTTTCACAAATTTTACTCTACGTATTTCTCCCACACCCAAAGAAAACAATCGCATGACCCTAAATGTCAAGCAGGTTGAGTTACTTCAACTTCCTGCCTGGAGTGAAATTTCAAAACAAAAGACGTGTTTACGTTACACCACAGTTCCCAAAAGTATGAAAGAATAAGTCACATCTTCAAAGACCCGGCCGGGTTCACTGCAGACAGAAGCGACGTGCACATGAGGGGAATTAAAAAAATAAGTTTTTACTGAAAAAAAGGAAGCCGACGTTTTCAGTGCCTGATCACGTGACGGTGAGTGTACCGATCTGTGCGAGTAAACTGCTTTTAGGCTTTCACTGAACCGTCTCCAGGGACTTTGTTTGACAGGTTTCTCACATCATCACCGTGTGTGTGTGCGTGTGTGTGTGTGTGTGCGCGCGCGCGCTGGGTTTTAATTAGAATGCAGACACGTACTTGTTTCAGCCAGAGATGTGTTAGTGGAGGTGAAAATGGAGGCAGGGAGAAGCCAATAGAAGACAATGCATCTAATGATGAATCCCGCCGCTGCTACGCATGACTTCTTCGCTGTAGGAGACTGAATCTGGCTGTAGATTAGCCGGTGAAGTTTGGAAACGCAGCGGCACCGTATTTTGAAGCTAAAAATAAGCAGTATTAAAACAAATTCAAAGCTGCACTCCATCTGAAGCAGGAATAATGGACTTTGATGTATGTCAACAAGAAATAAAGGCAAAGATCTGTCTGAAACATCCGTTGGTTATTGATCTCGGATTGTAGGACAGTTTTGTACCGTATTCTATTTTGGTTATTCTCAAAGAGCCGATTGGGTTTATAGAATTGAAGACAGCCCCTTCCACGGAAACAAAAGATCACACACTGATATTTATAGCCAGCAACACACCTTGTTTCCAATGGCAGGCGCTGCTTTTAATGGATTCCCAATCTGACTGTAATGTAATGATTTATCCAGCTCATTTGACCGTATACGCGCAGTTTGCATTGTGCCCGAGATGCAATTAAACTTTACTATTCCTGTGTGTCTTGCTATATGTGCATATGTGTGCGCCTGTGTGTACTACATGTGTGTACCTCTTCTGTCCCCCTTTATGTACTAATTACTTTATATTAAACTGTAGACTCCTTGTCAGAACATTTTGGCTTCTAATTACTGTACCAGCTCCCTGAACTGTACTCTTCATTCAGAACGATCTCTAAATATCAATCCCACATCTGTTTAAATTTAAGTACGACAATCAAGGATTTTGCCAGATTTTAATGAAAGTGAAGGCTTTAATTTAAATCAAAGCCAAAACATTGAATCAAAACTTAATTATTACAACATAGTGAGGTTTTTAAATGACCTTTTTAAATGATGTTTACCTTATCTATTATTATGTGTTGTTTCATTTATTTATTATTTATTCACATACGACTGTATGAGCGGCAAACACGCGCGTCATCTCCGCTTTCGCACACACGTGGGGCGAAACAGAAGAACAGGCACGAAGATATTCTCCATTTGACGGCTACACGAGTGCGAAAAGCAGCTTTTCCGTTTATTACTCACAACAATAATACGGGCTTATTGGATACTGCGATCTGTTTACCCACCTCTCATGTTCATGTTCATGCAGGGCGGCTTAGAGGGCTGAATCCCAATTTCACACTTTCGTGAGGAGGCACGCTGCGGCACGCAGGCGCCGCCTCGCACATTACTTCAGATCTCCGCGGGTCAAAGATGACACACAAAAACGTCAAATCAGACATTAAGCTCCTCCCTGCTGTTAGAAAAAAACATGGAATCACAATAACGTTTAATGCTGAAGGATTCCTGCAAAGAAAACAATAAAAAACTAATAGGACTGCACAACATTTTATTGTAGTATTATTTTTGGAGCACTAAAATGTCATTCTTATTTTATATCCATCTCATTTACAATGTGAAATGTTCAGATGGCATTTAGACTTAAATAAAAAAATTAATTGTCCCGTTTCCTGCTGCGAGCACTTGTAGCAGCAATCTAATGGCCCCATAAATGTAATTTATACAGTAGAAACACAACAGCGCCTTTACCCCCATGTATAGGGTTCATAACATGTGACAACGGGCATTTAGAGCGTTCAAAATGTCAACAAAAGCTTCTATTGTAAGAAAAATGTCGCTTGATTAAGCCCTTCCTCCAGTCGATCGTTAATCGTCCCCGCGTGGTTGTTTTATTACCCTCATCGCCGCAGACAGACTGAAGCACCGTCCTCGTCCTCTGTGCCGTACATCGATCGTTCAGTTTCCCCCCAGAATTGCGTAGCGAACATGAGGCTCAAAACGCGCACGGTGTCATTATTCAATCCACACTACGTTGTGCAAACCATCGCTGACTTCGTGCCACTTCGAGTCCAGTTCTGTGTAGTTTGTTACTTATAATGAATTGTGTATTTAGAAAGGATTTAGTAGCAAGGCCAAATATGAAAAAAGAGCATTTTCAGCCAGTCGTTAAATATAAAAAACGATCAAAAATGAATCGTGAACTACGGAAGATTGCAAAAGTACAGTTTCACCAAATAGACAAATACACAATGCAAGCCGCAGTTACCATAGAGACGGAGCACTCTGGACGTATTGAGGATTTATTCAAAAAGCCTCTCTGGCGTTATCGTTCCCTGAGAGCAGACTGTCACCACCCTGCTGGAACAGGAGACTCAGCACAGCGTCTGACAGCCGCCAGGAGAAGCAACATCCTGGACGCTGCCATGGTAACAACTTGAAGCGAAACCGCTCAGCATCCGCGGCGGCAAAATCGTTTACGGGGGTCACAGAGGCCGGTGGGGAAGCCCGGTGGAAGCAGCCACAGCTCTGACGGGGGGGGAGTTTCCTCGACGGGTCCCCCGAAGGAGGGACTTGTCTCGGCGCCGTGATTGAGCCGCTACGCCGGGTAAACTGGTGCGAGAGGGCAGCGCGACACGACGGACACTCCCAGTGAGCCTGCTTCGTTTTGGCCATCATTCCCATCGGTTTAGTGTCATTTTATTATTTATGACGTGAGGGGATGCAGAGTCAACGGGTCTCAAAACTTAATGCGGCTTTGTTTATACCGGCCTTGTTAAGATAGAATCAACACGAATCTTCAGGTGGTTTAATGTAATTACAGCAACCTGAAAAATGCTTTTACTGACCTCACTGTGGGTTCATTGGCAAGAAGTCACAAGTCAACTGGAAAAGAAAGTTGTGATTTAAAAAAAGAGAGCAACTTTGATTATGAAGCGAGGGAGAAACTAAAAGATGGAAGTAAAAGTGATGGAAGACGGGGTGGACGTGAGGGCAGCACTGTCACCACTCCTCACTCCACAAAGTGAAATCAAGTTTCCTCCTGGTTCCACATGAGAGTTCCGGCCGCGTCCCAGCCGAGGAGGCAGCGGAGCCCCGTGACATTTGGCAGGGAGAGCGTGCAGGAGAGAGACGGACATCCTCCATTATTTCACCAGCGCAGTGGAAAGGACGTCCATGCAGAGGAAATGAGACGGGCTGCTGCGCGGAGAGGCACGCGGGGAGAAAGGAATGGCAACGTTGAGATTAAAGGCCATCGTTGCCTTTACTGGAGAGATCAAATATGACTTATAGAGGACATGAGAGAGACGATGAAACAGGGAGGGGGAAAAAAAAAAATACACGCGGAGACAAAGGGAAAGCAGACAGCATTAATGTGACTGCCGGTCCCCATTTGTAAAGTCTTTAACTCACCTGAGAATTTCCACGCGACCCCCACTCTCCTATAAACTCCCCCCTCCGCCCCCGCCTGCCCTCAGACGCGCTCATCGCGTTGCACACTTCCACCTTTGAAGTTGCGTGCTGAATCTTTTTATGAGCATTGCCAGGGGTCCCAGCCAGTCAACCAGGACGTGGAGAATGGGACAGGAAAGAGGCGTCTGGGAAGAGGGAGGATGGGGGGGGGGGGGTTCTGATTTATATTCACACAGGCACAGACGCTGCACCTCAAGCAAAGCTAAAATTGAGAAGAGAAATCCTTCGCAAAAGCCAATCAGGAGGAGCGGCAGAGGGGGGGGACCGGCGCAGCCTGCTGATTCTGGCCGACGAGGGACCCCTAACCCGCCACATGTGAGGATTTGTGCCCGCATATGCAGAAATGTGGGAATCAAACACAAACCCACACACACACACACCCACCCTGCGGCCTGAGTGTGGGCGGGATGTGTAGGTGTGGGACACACGGGAGGGATTAGAGCCCCTCCGGGCTCAGGTAGCTCTCTAAGAAAATTAGCTTTGGGTTTTTAAGCGGCTCCGTCTGCAGAAAGAAGAACACAGAGGCCCCTCGTTTGATGACTGTGAAGACGCTTTCAAAAAGGTTGCGCTCAGTGTCAAAGTTTTATTGTGTTTTCTGTGGATAAATACATCATTTGAATGATTGAAATTATACAACGGAGCGGTTCTCCGGTTGTTTTCCGGTTCTCATCAAACGATGAGAAGACTCAGAAGACTGAGGGAGAGTCTTCATTTCTCTGCTTTTCCGTGTTTGAGTTGAAATGATCTGTATGAATAAAATTGCCGCTCTTCTTCATTGGTGGTGACAGTACGGCGAAGGCATCCGAAGTGGGGAGATCAAGGTGATATCTCTACCTTGCTTTCTTCTCCCCTACTCTAAATTATGCATTTATACCATTCACAGTTTTCTCCACTGTTTATCTCCCTTTTTTCTTCCCGTCTTCAGCAGTGTGTGGGGGAGACGGAAAGAAGGGAGGGAGGGGGGACACTCGTTACAACGCCCAGATGACGTCCATACGCGGCCATTGAGGTCGGACACAAAGAAATTAGCTTTTCTTTCCCTTTCACACTGTCAGAGTCTCTCTGTGCGGTTTGAAAAGACCCAAGAAGACAAAGCCTTCAAAGGCCGCCCATCGCTTTGGCTTCTCACTTGCTCCTTTCACACGGCACTGACCCTCCCACCCCTGGGACGTCCCGTTTTCCCACGGGGTGATAGTGCTTCACCGGGACACATCATTAAATCTGTGTGGGCCACTAGGAGCACAAGTCAAAGCCTGCACACATGCACACGCGCACGCACGCAGTTCAACCTCACCTCGCTCATCAAGCCGAAGGACCTCCCAAAATTAGCTCTCGTTAAACAACACAGATTTAAAAAGACAGTGCCTGTCAGTCATACTCGGGGAATAAAAGCATCCCTGGAGTGAAGCAAACAGCGGGCACTGAGGTGACAAAGAAAAATGCCAAATACGTCTCAACCAACTCCAGTCTTTGTGGGAGTAAAAGTAGAGACGAGATCAGTGGCCTGAATCCTGCAGCGCCTTCAGTGAGCTCGCCGTTTACGACTTTTCAGACGCGGATTTGAACTTGGACTTTGAGATCCAGATTTCCGCCCTGCTGGTTCCTGTTAGAATGATGACATGGCGGGGTGGATGATGACATCATGCAATAAAAAAACCTCGACTCAACTCAGCAGTATTCAGGTTCACCTGTTAAGTCAGTCAGACATGCAAAGTAAACTGCCAGCAGCTCGACTATCTCAACGAAGACGATAAATCTGGAGGAAAAACCCGTTCTAGTAGTCTGTAGTTCACGACGAAGACCAGAATGAAGCACCGGCTGAGCAATCCAGGACTAGCCGCTACCTGAGGACAATTATGCAGCGGATAATTAAAGACACGCTGGTCTTATTTAACATTGATGTTGAGTAATTAAAGGATCAGAGGCTTAACAGGATACCGGTTTAACTCTCTCTCTCTCTCTCTCTCTCTCTCTTCTGCGTCATTGCTTCTGCATACACGCAGACCTGAACACCTACCAGCACAGAAGCACAACATCGTGCATTCCCTGTATGTGCTGTAATACGGCATCAGAGGGAGGGGGGGGGGGGGGGTTGGGGGGGTTGGAGATAAGAGCTCCCAGGAGACTTCATCAACAGCTAATTGATTTAATTTGCGGCATTGTGAGACTGATTGTGTGCAAATTCGCTGCAAATAAGCTCAGACTGAACCATTTGTGTCTGTCTGCAGGATACGGACGCATGAATGGGAAGAGAAATGAAAGCTATTACAGCAAGGCTGGGGATCATAGATGTATGGACATAGCCTGCATGACGGCGTTCAACAAAGGAAGAGGGACGCAATGCTTCTCCGTCCTTTATCCTCCGTCCATCCACTGTTGCCTCTGATTTCAGGCCAGTAGAATTAGAGCTGCGTGATTAGAGTCGGTACGGCACGGCGACACTCTCGACCTCGTCGCCTGTGCTCCTGCAGGGGAGAAGGGCCGGGGGGGAGGACGAGGGGGATGCGCAGTGAGTGGCGTAGAAGTGGCCGCTTCACAGAGCCACGGTCAAGAACAGAACAACGAGGATCCTCAGCGAGAGAAGAGCGAAGACGCGCGGCGGTTTCACCAGAGTGAAAAGAAAAAACCGAGCCGTTTATTATTCTGTTCAACAATGACCGGAAGACGCTGCGCGTCTCGGGTCGTGGGACCGGTAGACGTGATAGACTGTGATTTATTAGCCTGTTGGGATCTATCGTAAAGCAAAGGCAATATAATGAATTGAAATAGGAGGACAAATAGAAAAACGACCTTGGACGCGTGAATCTGGGACGCTCCATCACGCAGCCACTCTATGCGCCGCAGTCGCCCGCTGGCCTCCAGGCAGCGCCGCGGCGCCGCCGTTCACACGTCCGAGGATCCCCCGGCTGCAGGCGGGGCAGAGGTTGACTCCCTTTCTTCGTCGGCGGTCCGCCCTCTTCCGGTCGGCGCTAATTAGCCCGGGTCCCCGAGGTGGTTTCACTCCGTTTCAGATCCGCCGTTGATCCGAGGACTCCCAATAACGTGCTCCCTTCTCCCACCGTGCCCTCTCACACAGTTTGGCAGCGATGGGAGCCCGAAGTAATAACAGCTGTCAAATGCACGTTACCCCGGCAACCATCTCTCCGGCAACTAGAGAGAAAAAAAGCAGCCGCCCTGACGTTATTGTGCATGTGGAAAAAAAAAAAAAAAAAACTAGATACAAACAAACTGGATGGTTTGAAAAGAAAGTTCAGGGGGTGAATGCAAATGTGTGAGTACTAAAAAAAGATGCCTTCTAAGGACGGAGAGCTGCTGCAACTGGAGGACCAGCTGAATACTGTGATATGCGATCCTGATTGATGTCCTACTGCTTCCTACACCACTGCATACAAACAGAACCTGAGCTTCATGCCTTGGACCTTCATTCCCTGCAGTATTCAGGAATCATTTATCAATAGTTATGATTATTATTTCTCTATCTTGTATACATTTATGGACTAAATCCTGCACAACATGTCTATTTTTCTACAACCACCTACGGATCTTAACGAGGGATTCTTCTGTGTTAATATTCTTCTGTAATATAACATCTTAAGTATTTAAAGATAGTCGGCTCTCCAGCTGCTGTTTCTCAGCTCACTCCCCTCAGAGACACACAGAGACAGACGTTCCCATTCAAACAGCTCACTTGAGATGGTTTGCCACATAGAAGGAAGTGCGTGCATTCATATCCTCACACCCAAACACAGACTGTGACGCGAGCACCTGTTTTGTCGTATGAGAGAAACAAATGGAGGGAAGACTGTATCTCGGGAGAGCGCTTCAAAGAAGACGGATGGTAAGAGCAAATAGCAGACTTTGCTGTGGATGATGCCAAATTTAGCATGTAAAAAAAGGCAGGGAAAACAAAAGAATAGGATTTTATAAATCGCTGCAGCACAATATTTGGGACACTATTATATTCTTTTATATTGCCTTATGTTTATGTTGCCTTAGACGGAGCAACTAGTTACAACATCAACATCCCCATCGTCTTACAGTAGCTTTGCCTTAAAGCTTTTAAGGAGCCAATTTGTTCAATATTTGCAACAATGAATGTGTCAAATTATTGTCTGACTTTTGTGCTGAAATATATGCACTTCCTGTCTGAACCATGACTCGGTTGCGCTGGCAGAACACATCCGTCTTCCTGTCCACCGCCGATCCTTTCCACATTCTTTATCTAAAAGGTTGTTTAATGGGCTTCCCCCTGCCTAGTGTCTCCAGCCTCGAGCTGCCACCTCCGTGTGATACCCCATTCACTAACGGGCCGGGTAATGAGGACGCTGCCCGAGAGGCCGCTCGCCACCGCGCGCTCTAACGGGCCACTGTCTCTGCCCCGTTCAAGCATTCACAGGGGCTGATCTCAGGTTTTACACAACTGCAAAGAACCCACAAGTCGTACTTAGAAAGTGCTATTGATCAAAGAGAACTTATTCTCTAGTGTGGACAACGTCGCCCCGGCTAGACGATGCCATTACAGATGTTGGTATTGATTCTGCTCTAGATTCACTAAGGGCACAAAATCGTTGATTTTTTTATGTATGAGAAGTGGACCATGGCGACAACAAATAGTCTGTGGGCTGCGGTTTTGTGGCCGACGCCATCTTGGTTTTAGAATGTGGCAAATTACTTTTTTGGGAGGGGGTAGGTGCAGCTGAACAATCCATAATAACGAAGTCAGGCAATCAAAATGTTACAATTATCCATCCGTTATATTTTTTAAGAAGACCTGAAACTCCCCACTGAAACCATAAACTCATGTTTACAATATTTACGTATAAATTCAATGGGAAATAGGCTTGTTTTCTCGTAGACTTACCTACAAAGGAACTTTTTTCTTTACAACCAGAGTAGTCGCCTCTCACTCGCCATTAGAAATAACACAAGTTTAAAGGTACCGCTTCAAATTTTCAGAAGCGTAGATTGCCATCGTATTCCCGCCCAAAAAAGCAAAATCAGTGGCAGATTATTCTTTAGATTAAAACATCTAAAACAAAACAGAGGCCAACGTGTAGCTTTAGGTTTTATGGTTCAGCTCATCGAACACTAATTAAAAATAAATATTTGATTACCTTTTTTCCCCCCCCAGACAATATCCCATAAAAATGTAACAGCATTCTGCCGTCCCCCTTACGTTTGAATCGTCCTGGGACAGAGGAATATTTTATGAACAGACAACGGTAACACTTCTGCTGGGTTCATTCAAAATTAAACATGGCCGACATCCTCGCTCGTACGTTTCCTCCATTCGAGAGTCGAAGCATAAGCGGGACCTCTGATCCTGAGATGGTGATTACAGGTTTCGTGCTCGTGGGTTCGCTGCCTCTATGTTTGCGTGCTGAATACACATCAGCGCCGTGATTTCATTTAGCTCCGAAACACAAACATTGTCTAATCATTTTGGCCTCATTTAGACTTTTCACGACGTTCCATCGATCCCTTTCTGCGGTAATCCTCATTCCACCGAGGGACACAAGGTGACGCAGCTCAACCCCGTAAACATCCTGTGATGCATATTGATCTTGTCCCTACACGTCATATCGTAACCGACTCACATCACTGCAAAGACGCCGTCTCGGCCCGTCAGGATAATCGTTTTTATCGGACGATACAATATCTTATCTGAGGATTAATCACGATAAACTATATTCTCATAGTATTGTCATTATTAGACAATTTTAGACCACTGATATATTGATGGTGTAATAGCCTAATACTGCAGCTACATCCTTTAAAAACGACTTTAATTACATGAAAAAAGTTCCATCTCAGTGCAGCACACGATGTGCATCTCTAATACACCGCCTGTCAGGCGCTCAGCAACCGCATTCGCCTCTTCACCAGTCGTTTCCTCGGCTCAGAGTGTCCCAGCTGCTTCCCCGCCAGTCCGACTATCAGCAACTCTGCGGGCTGCTAATCACCTGCGTCATTCAAAGATGACTCCACGCCGCCGTCACCGCACACCGGTCGCCAAGATAACTGTGCGGTGGCTAAACCCCATCTGCCAAATATCTGCATTTTGTTGGTGCCGATCGGCTCTCTGACACGTAAAAACCCAAAGTTCAGCCGTGTGCGATGGAATGCTGCTAGAAGGAGATGCTTTCTCTCGGTTGTGCCATCGTCACTCGGAGCCCCACAGGAGACAAAGGACCCGTCGGTCGTCTCTGCCAACGCGCCTCCATCCATCCGGGGCCGTCTCCCTGCCTTCGCAATCCAATTGAGCGAGAAAAGTCTTTGGCTCCGCGGAGGAATCGATTCATGGACGATAAAAAAAAAAAAAAAAACACTCACAAGTGTGGAATAGTTCCATCAAAACGAGACGGAACGAAAACCACAAAGGAAAAAAAGGTAAGTTGTTTAAGAAATCTTAAGATCTGTTTTTTCAGATCTTTTTATTTGTGCTTTATTTGTTAAAATAAAGCAAACATTATGAGTATATTCATTATTCAAGCTTGTGGGAAAACCATCCACAATAATTCGGGTAAAATGTAGAGCTTTTCCTCGCCGACGCCCTTGATGGGTGGTTTCTTACGGCGTCACACAAGTCGTTGCTTCTGTGCAGCATAAACGGGCTCACAAACGATGGCATCGGCTCGGCGCATAAACTCACACAACGATACTCGATCCGGCGTCTCAGGACGTGATAACGTGTGTGATTTAAGGCTCATTTCATGGCAACGGGCATTAGCACCGCTCAGAAACGCAGTGTCACGAAACCCAAATAGACATGACCTTTAACAGTATAAATGGCGTGTGGTCGTAGCCCGGCACCTCGCTGTCGCTGTGCCAAGGCAAACGGCAAAAACCTGCCATCCAAAATGCATGAGCCAATTACGCCAACACACAGCGGCGCTCATCTCAAACCTCCTTCCCTTTCCGCCTCCCCGGGCAAAGTCATCGCCAACTTACCACTCTCATTACATGACGGGGGGGGGGCCAGAGGTCCTGAGGAGGCCCGCCTCTCTCTCTCTCTCTCCTGTGCCTTAATCCGGGCAGGTGTGCGACGGCAGAGCGAGGAGGGTGCCGGGCCTCCGTCTCTGGCCGGCGAGGGCGAGATTACAGCGCTAATCCAATGTTTGTCTGACACCAGCACTGATCCCTTAATCCACACCGCTGCTGCCTTGCCGTTTCCAGCCAGCTAGTCTGCCAACAACCACCCCCCCCCCCCCCCCCCCCCACCCCAGGATCCAGACACCAGCTGTTGGGCCTCAGCTGTGTCACAATGCAGGCTGGTGTAGTTTGTGCGTGCGTGTTTGAGGGGGTAAATAAATGCATGTATACATATATGCACACACAGATGGCCAAAGTGTGAGTAGCTGGAGATCAGCACACACAACACATTCACATGAAAACACACCCAAAGAGCGGACGTTTCCTGAACACTGCACCAGCAACACACAATTCATACAAAAGGGAAACGGAAAGGGACGTAAATGAACATCGGCTTCACCGAGACAACAGCGTGGAACTCATCCAGTGTGTTTAGTGCACATTGCAGAGCTGCCAAGCTCTCTGACAGCCTGATTTCAATATGAAAAAAAGGAGCTTCACAGCTGTGCTGCAAACCAGTGCTGCAAAGTGACTGTAAAGCTGCACTTAAAGGGGAACAGCAGCATGATTAAGAATTTCATTATGTTATTCCCATTTCCTAAGTTCAATCAATACTGGTGAACATGCGCTACTCTCTTCTGCTGTGGTTTCCTCTCACAAACCACAGGAGTGGCATCATTAAGTTTGAGCCTGGAGCGGATTAAGGGGACAAGATTTTGGTTTTTTATTACGGAAAATAACTGGCTCATCGCAACGCTGTATAATCAAGACTTTTTTCCTCTTGTGTTTGAGTCACGGAGAGAGTTGTCCATGCCTTAAACCACGGGAAAAACATGTATGAAGAAAATGGTTCCCCTTTAAATTCAGTTGTATGATTCTCCAGCTAGGCTGTATACACCTATATATTATTATTGTATAGTGTGCAACAGCCTGGAGCTCAGATCAGCTACACCTCAGCCGGCTACAACAGGGAACTGCTGCTTACCTGCTTTCAATAACGCAATAGAACGTTCTAAAGGGGCAATTGTGCATACGGTATTTTACACTTAATCGCCTTTTTGCTGAAAATAATTTCCCCAACCTATTCTTGTGAATGTAGGTTTTGTTTTACTTGTGATAGGAGTTGTAAATGGCTACATTTAAATCATTCTTCTAATCATTTGATTAACCATTCAGTGAAAAACAACATCAATGAAGTTTCAGGCACTTCCGCAATGGCTTTTTAGAACCGGAGGTCTCAATGCAGTAAATGTACTATAAGAAAATACTGTACTTTGAGGAGGAGCATCTCTGGAAACGACTCATGGAGGAATGTACGACATAAGGGGAGGTGGACCGGTGAGGCTGGCGGCAGTGTGGGACCGTAAACTGGCTCTGCTGGTGATATACGCGGCCATCAACAGGAGGAAGCCTTTGTAGTCGCCCCCTCCCACCCCCCAGGTATGAAAATAACCTGTCTCTAATTCCAGTGGATCGCACAGGGGAGCTCCAAGCATCTGGGCGGCACGTGAGAATGTTCTGGTGGATCAGAAAAACGATATCCCGACCAGCACCGACTTCACAGCCGAGTGGACGCGGGACGGACGCGTAGGAATTATGGGTCCTGTACCGACCAAGGAGACTCATCTGGACACCTTTCACCAAACACTTCAACACATTTATTCACTGACCAGCTGGCAGAACTGAAAGAGGGGGCTTTTCCACTGACTGTAAGTATCCGTTGTGAGGATCTTTTTGTTGGTTCGGGGGGGGGGAAAGGTCAGTTGTGAGATCATTGTCGTGGTGGGAGAACAGAGGACGAGAGTGAGAGAGAATAAGACCCCTCCTCTCCCCCCCCAAAAAATAGACACTAGAAAACACTTCACAACTTGTTGCTCATTCAAAAAATATATAGGCAACAGTTTACTGCAGATAGACAATGTATTCAACATGTGCTGCCGCCCCCCCTTCCCTCCTCTGCCTCTCCATCTCTAGGCTGGCAAATCCTGCATTGGGAAACACTTTCCATGCTGTCTCATCACATAGGTAATTAAAAACAGCCTCCACGGGTCGGTGATTTGAGCTGATGCTGTGTACACACACACACACACGCCATGTATGTGGCCCTCAAAGTGTGTAAGCCTATAAGCTTTCCATTAAGCGAGACAAAATGGACTAATCTTCAGCACAAGGGACACTGTTGAATCGCGGCGGTCGGGCCTGTGGACAGCGGCTACTCTTGAGCGGGGAAATGACGCTGGGTTATTGTCTAGGGAGGATTTCATTAAGAGCAGAGCCTTTCACGTGGAGACAAATCGCCATTAGGTCACTACGTTACTTCTAGTTTCAGAGTACAAGCCTCCATGCCGGGTGGATGGGAATTTGAATTATTCACAGATTCAGATAAATATTTCCACCCGGCAGCGTCTCGCGGGTCGCATGGACGGCGAGGTGAAACGAATGCAAACACCCGGCTAGAAATGCATTCTTGAAGGACTCGCCTGGTGGCGATCTCCTTCTCCCAACCCCCCAAAACAAAATAAGTCAGCGGCATGCTAAAAATTAACCCCAGGTGCCGTGTGTCTGTTATTCTGTCAGTTTCCAGATGCTCTCCTCCCACCGCCTCCTCCTCCTCCTCCTCCTCCTTATCCTCCCCTTCAAAACACCCCTCCTCGGTGGATAGGAGGTTATCTGCAGCCTCAGATCCCTTCACGCTCCCTGCAGCAGAAGATCTGAGGGATCATGTTCAGCAGCAAACATCTGCAGCTTCCGTCTGCGTCCTGTGCGTAGGAGGGATGCCGCGATGCGGCTCTGGTGGCCGCCGAGTCAACCGCGAGGTCACAAGCGCAATCAGAAGGGTCGCCCCCTGCTGGCCGTTAAGGAGAATGCTGCAGGTTTAGTGCACTTCCACGGTTGCACGAGGTCGCAGCCTGATATTCAGCGAGGAGACGGACGAGCGGATTTATCAGCAGCACAAACATACAAAGACGTTTTTCAGTTTGGTAAAAACGTGAATTAGTGCGGTGCTGGTGGGTCATCTATCAAATTATGTTTTTTGAGGCTGCCATTGCCCTCCCCCATCTCCTCCTAATGTCCTCCCCCCTCCTCCTTTTCCAAACCATCGGAGCCCCATAATGGCCCACCAACAGTGTACTTTGTAGCCAATATGGGATCATCCAGAGAAATTCTCCCTGTCGACTCCATTGAAATCCTCACTCACCCCTCTGGCCTGGCTGGTCCCGACCCGCTGGGGGATGCTCACCTGTCATCGTTAATGAGGACCCCCCCCTGCTCAGGGAAAGGGGGGGGGAGTGGGATGGCTGAAAGGGGGGAGGGGAGCTAGTGATGGGACGCGAGGCCCTGACAGCCCCATCCCCGTGATGGATGACTGATGGGAGATTAAGAAAGCCAGAAGCAGCGTGACGTCTGCTGGGAAATAGCACATCGTCGGGCTCTTTGGAAAGAGTTAGCGAGGCGCTCCTAACTATAAAAGCTGCGTTAAACGTCTGAGCTTCTCTCAGGAGAGCTGGAGGCTTCACCTACAGAGCGATACACAAACACACATACCGTACACATGCAGAATTAGCTGTTTTCTTCATCAGTTCCAACATTAAACGTGTGTGAGGTTAGGACGGTCCGACAAAACAAAGATTATGTCCAAAATGTCCCAGCAAACCTATTTTTCATTTTATAAAATGGATCCATTACATAACATTTGAGCACTTATTATAAGTCATCAAGTGTAAAGTGTTAGAAGCTGCAAGTTCCTTGGTTCTAACATGGACACAGAATTAATTAGACGATAAGGCATAAGACGATAAAGAAGGTTAAATATTATCATTTTTAATTTACCATATACTTTGTTTAATACGGAAATCCTCCCCTGTGGTCAAATATTCAGTCTCAAATGAGGTGCTCGTGCTCATTCCTCGCATGTGTTCAATACGGGATTCAGAGCGAACTCTATTTTCAGGTTGCTTTGGCAGCTGAAGGTGTGAACAACACTAGCAGTGCTAAAAACAGCCACAGCGCTAACAGAACTAACAGTGTTTAACTGAGAGCGAGCCGGCGGGCCTGTACATCATCAGCACCAATTCACTCCATCTGAAAATGTTTTTGCCACTTGACTGACAAACCTGCTCTGGAGTTGCCACGGGACTTGACTTTCATTGTAGCTGCTGTCGGAAACACCAAATATCTGCACTAAACAAAAGGGAATGTGCAGAAAATATAAATCGAGGGTGAAAAGTTTACCGCAACGATGAGCTGCGCGCGGACTTTTTCTTCATTTTGCTTGTTAACTCGGTGAGAGAGAAAAAATATCCCAGCATGCCTGCGGGCATTTGATGCTGGTGAGCCGCTTCCATTTTGAAGTAACAGGACTGGATTGCAATTATTCTCCCCGTTGGTGTTTTCCGTTTCTGTTTTTTCGTGAGAGAGGTCAGGAGGGTTCCGCGTCGGCTTCGCTGCAGCGGATACAAGAGCTGAAGGAAAGCAAAGGAACAACGAGGCGGCGTGTGTCTCCCTTCCAAATGACTACAGACGTGCAGTACCAGACCCTGAGGTGTGCCACCTGCTCTGAGACCCCCCACCGCAAACACACACACACACACACACACACACAGAGCGCTCAGGGGGGCAAAACAAGAGCAAAATGCAGGGGAGGGGTTGTTTTGTGACATGAAGATGGGTCACACACGATAAAGCCCTGAGGACATCTTTAATAGCACCTCGTGGCAAAGAGACCCGACATGCGCGCACACACACACACTGACAACAGCCGAAGCTCAGATCTCCCTCTCAGTGTGCTGAACGCAGCTGGAGATGAAATGTGTCTTCTTGTCAGTGGTGAAAGGCAACAACTTACGTGACAAGAGAAAAGGTTGTCAGACGCAGGAAGAGCGACAGAGATGAACAACACATGGTGACGAAGAGGGAAAAGTTTCCCAGTAACACGCGAGTCCATCAGTGTGACATCAGCTCCACTCTATTTTCTCCAAGTCCATCTGGACATCTGACAGGTAAAAGAAGCTGAACTGATGGATATCGCCAACTTCCCCAGTTGATGACTTACATTCACATTATTATTTCTCCAACATGAATGCAAAATAGAGGCTATTATAACACAGAATGTTACGGTGGCAATATGTTGACCTGAAGACTATTGTCTATAATTTGTCAAAAGTTTTTGTCCACTCCTCAGTGTTGACGTTTTGCATATTAACCGCGTGCCGCTCATGAGGCTGACGATTGCTTTTTCAACCGAGGAACCGCCGCTTGGTGGAGCGGAGGAGTTCAAACGTCTGCACCCAGAGAAGAGATACACCGGCAATTTGAGTGGACTGAAATAAGACTGGATGTCTGCAATTTGATTCTGGCTGTTAAGAATGATAATTTAAGGTATTTGCAATATAACCAACGTCATAGAAATCATGCCATGTTAATTTTCATACAGATAATTTCTCAAAACTCAGATTCAAGATATTGCCTGTGTAGTTTTGAGGCGACAAGATTTAAATTATTTCAGCATATTTAAAGATAACTTAAGTGGTCTTCTGATAATAAGTCAAATTCCAATGGAAATAAATGCATTTTGGGTACAACTATTCAGTTATTTTAGTTAGATATTTGAGAAGGAGGTGATAGTGGGTTCTTTTTATGTTGTTGTGACTACCAATTTCCATGAGAATGAGCAGAACGTTTTGAATCACAGCTCGATGGGGGGGCGAGCTGCCCGCCGAGGCGGCCTGACATTCACGTAGAGAAGTCTGACATTTCATCGTCTGCGTGCGTTATCCTCGCACTTTATTCAAAAACACCGCTGCCGCCCCTCTGCTCCGTCAACCCGCCCTCCATTAACATCCATTCGCCTTTGCTCTCAAAAGGTCAAGATGGCTGTAAAAGGCGATCGGTCTCCATTTTAAATCACACGATTTGTCTTCTCCCCTCACTGGCGGGCAGCCCTGAACCAGAGGTCCAATACCGAATGCCGATTTGTCGTACTGAGCAAACCCGCGAGGTATTTCACCGTGACAACGGCGCGACAAAACCTCCCATTTCTCTTCTCAAGAAATACAGGTTTCAAAAAATTGGCTTGGCTTCCGTGAGATTCAAGCAGCACATCCGTCCTTATTGGGGAATTCTTTATCTTAAACCAACAGATTTAATTGAGTCTCTGGTGCACCTGCAGAGACTGAGGAGCAAATTAAAAAAAAAGGCCACAACAAAAAAAAAAAAAAAAGGAGACAAATGATTCAATTCCTCCAGACCCCCCGATGGCAGCGCCTCCTCGTTCCGATGAGATGGCGAGACAATGGCCTCCTCTGCCCTCAACAGACACACAGAAAGGGAGGAATATCTCGCCATAAATATATAATAGAGCAGCAGCCAGTGCAGCCAGGCAGGCAGAACGTAAGTGAGGAGGTTTCTCTTTTTTACTATGCTTCTTTTATTATTCATAAAGAGGACGAGGTTTCCAGGATGCTCGTTGCTGGCTGGAGTCCCGAAGCTGCTCCATTCACCCCCCCCCCCCCCCCCCCATCCCACCCCCCCCCCCGGCCCTGCACACCTCGGCACGCTTCTGGCGGGATTTGTCCAACAAGAGGCCGATCCGCTGTTTGAAGCGAGGCTCGGAGAGGACTTTGGCCAAAAGTGCCTAAGCGTGTCCGCCATAAAAATAGGCCGTAAAAAGAAACTCCAAAATCAATGCAGCGACTCTTCCACAGCGGTGATAAAAGCCCGGGTTCGATAGCCCATGTCACCTTGTATGGGGCCTAACACAGACGCCGGCCTCTGCGCTTTAATATTTCATTAGTCTCATCCGCTATCTCCCCCAATCAGTCAATATCCGGGCTGAGAGGGAGGGAGACAGCCAGCGCCTGTTGTCCCTCTTTCTCACCGTCTGGACCAGGAAAGAGTAATAAAACAGATGCTGAGATCACGGGAGCTCTGCCTTCCCTCCACAGCTGAGCTCTGCTTTTCAGGTGCGACGAAGAAGAACGTTTATTCTTTAAAGGGGTGAAAACGAGACTGCGAGGAGTCACAGTCGGCGCAGCGCTGGTGCTGTTGCATCCATCAACACAGAGAAACCCCTCCACCTGCAGATGCCTCCCGATGATGTCACTTTTCCACTCCACATCTGTACAGAGAGATGAGAGCAGAACCCAGAGCGCCCACAAATGTTTGTTTCCTCTGTATTTTATCTTTAAGATTGTTCTGCTTGTACAAGAACATAAGATCTTTGTCAAATATGACATCTATGTCTGACCACCACAGATACAGATACAAGTCGCTCAAACATTATATGAGAGAGAACGACAAAATGGATTTTGAGCTGTTAAATCACGATAGATGGTTTCTTGAACCTGTCCAGCACCAGGCAGGCGGAGATGTGGGAGGGAGGCCGAAACAGGTCAGAAAAGAATTAGGAATAAGGAGGGACAAAGGGAGGAAGGAGGGAGAGAAAGGAAAGCGCTAACGGGAGGACACGACTAGGAAGTAGAAGACGATTCCTGCACTTGCTGCTCAGCCTCCGTGTCAGAAACGAACAACAAACATGGACCCGAGAATATTCAAATGCACTGTTTCTGACCAATATTCTAACTGGGATATAAGTATTTTAACTATAGAGGACTGATATTGGCAACAATAACATGAGTGTCATTTAGAGTTTCAAACTGGTTTCAATGGACTTGGTCTTCCAGTGTTGTAAATAGAAGATCCGACATCTGAACTGGGTTAAAAACACACCCAGTAAATGGAACCGCTCACGGAATACAATCAAAATCCAGTTAGTGTCATCAACATACTTATTGGGAGCACAACAACTATCAGCTAAAAATCAGCTTTTCACACAATTGTTGTGGCTTTCCAGACTGGTTTAGTGGGATTTCTATCACTCAACATAAACACACGCCCAGAGTTAAACACACATCCTAAGTGAACGGCTAAAGGGAGGGTGATAATAAGACGAGAGACAAAGCGGAACAAACAGACGGGGAAATTCATTTAGCCCTCCTGGTCTCTCGCCAAATATTTGCCCCCGATGCCGTCTGTGTACCGAGTATTGATCGTCTTCGCCCTCCACTCACCACCTGTAGGAGTCAGTTTAAGGATTGGGGCGTCTACGGCCTCGCGGTGGACGGTGTGATAAGCGGCGGGGCGGTCGATGGGAGTTAACTGGAGGAAAGCCCTGATGGAAACACGAGGCCTGCAGCAGCAGGAACCAGATACCAGTGGAAACAAAACCGTGCGTAACAACTGTGGGGAAAACCTTTAACACAGTTATATATAAATAAAACACATTATGATGGTATTGGCCATCGAGCATGACATGATAATAGTTATCTAACGTTGTCGATATAGACCATACATTAGATAAAAATATGATATTTTGCAACCTTTTTACCGCAGAAATACAGAAGAAAGAATGTAATTTACTCTTGCTGCTCTTACTGATTGCTGCTCAAGTACTGGCATCTAGTACATTCTAGTATCTCTAAAGGTACTTTTAAGGTATAAAAATTGGAATCCAAAATAATCATCAGATGACTTTCTGCAAAAAGAAATGAATGTAGTACGTGTTGTTTCTTCTGCCTCTTGAAGTCCACTAGTTATGGAATCTACTACGGCGCTGCTTGTTATGCATCCTGATGCAGGTACAAGGTAACAGTTGAAGGTGAACAGCATTCCTGCATTTTGAGCAACTCATTATAATGATTTTAGAGAGTCTATAAAGGAAAAAACTGTCAACCCGTAGAGGTAACAGAGTAGGGGGGGGGAATGAGATAAACGTCACAGTAAACAAGTCCCCGTTTTTCATTGACTTGATCCTTCTGTAACAGTTTAAAAGCATAACAGGATTCTCAGTGCGAGCAGAGGGAAAACGGTTTGAGCAACAATAGAATGCCAAACGAAAGATAAGGAACACAATTTCATTTAATATAGAAATACGGTGGTGAAAATACGCCGCACGTGCTCTCCCGGGTGCTCATTCCTTTCACTCATTCTTCCAACCTTCCCTATCAACATCTGGATCGCCCGTCAATATTCTGCACTTTCCACCGCTCTCCTGAGGATGGACTGAGATGACATTAAGAGTGTGTTGATATTCTGCAGAGGTTGCAAAGTCGGGGTCGCCACGACTACCCATGGAAGGGGGGGGATGGAACCAGTGAGAGGTAAGGAAAGGAGGAGGAGCAGGGGGGAGGAGCAGGGGGGCGGAGCAGGGGGGCGGTCAGTGAGTGCTGAGGGAGAACGAGGACCGCTGGAGGACTCGGGTGGACACACCACGTGAGAATTACTGGAGGGCAACAGATGGAACGTGACGTGGATCTGCACAAAAGACTCCACTGCTACTTTGCACTTTGACCTCTGATTCCAAGAGCATCCTTTTTTTTCCCCCATTTACAATGACAACCATGCAGCCGCTTCTTACCTGTGAAAACCCCCCGGAGGTAAATGTGGCCCTCTGACACGTCGTCACATGCAACAGCATAGCGATGCAAAATAAAAACAAAGAATCAGCTGGTTCACAGCAACGACAACACCGCGGCAAGGTGTCCTCTCCCGCCAGCACGCCGCGAGGAGTCGTTGGGGGGGGGGGGGGGGGGGTCACAAACATTATGCTATTACAGCCTGAGTAAATTAGCGCAGTGGAGGGGAGGGGCCGGGGGTGTCTCGCTCAAAGCGAGCGGCTCTCAGGAAATCAATGGGAGAGGGGAGACCCTCCTGAATGCCGAATGCTGAAGAGAGACGGCAGCAGGGCGGGGGCTGGAGTACGAGAATAACATATCAGGGGGGAAATGAGCAAAAACGGGGAGAGAGGGGGGAAGATGGTGGCGGAAGGTTAAGGTAGTTATCTTTTCCACAGGGAAGACAGTGGTGACATGATGAATGGGCTGGGATGAGCATGAAGTATCCATGGAGACACACACACACACAACTTATCTGTAAGAGTGAGCAACTTAGTGTCTTCTGCACAGAACTGCAAATAAAATAAACACCCTTTGTGAGTGGCATTTTAACCATTCCAATCCCAAAGTGTCAGTTTTAATAGAATATAGTTTAACTGTGATTACTATCCCTCCATGTCCTCCTGCCAATTACTGTGGCCAAGTACTCTTCTTCTCCCACACTGAAGCTCCTCATTGGGGGATCCAGAGGTGTTCCCAGACCAGATGTGTGTCCTGCGTTCGCCCCGGGTCTCCTCCCAGTTGGACGTATGTAAACTAGAAAGGCTCCATGCAGATGTCGGAGATGCTCAATAAAAGTCTGTCAGTTTGTTGGATATCTTAAGCAATGCGCTTCATCGATGGGGAAATAAAACCGCAGCGCACCAGAGCTCGATGGAAGATCGACATAATGTAAACCAGCCTCACTTCACAAGTGTTCACCAATGCAGGTAGAAACCTGATCAAAGTTCGGTTTTGAGCTTTCTATTCGTCGGTAGCATCCACTCATGCATGTGCATAAGAACTAAATAAGAACAAAGAATTGAAAACACTAGACGCAGATGCGCTTTGTGCTACTTTAATAACGGCAAGATACCTGCAGTCTCTGTCAGCAATGCAGGACACACACACACACACACACACACACACCCAACGGAGCATTTACATTCATTAGCATGCATTCATTCTGCAACTGGCTCACAGCTAACAGACCGAGATGTAAACAAAACTAAGGAGAGAGAGAGAGAGGGAGGAGAAACCAGAGTGTTCCAACTTGAGCATCACGTGCACGTCCTCAAACCCCCAATTACCTGAAGGCAGCACAGTGAGCGGTCCGCCGCGTAACACCTGTCTGCCCACAGGGGGACATGGGAGGAGATCGTTCTCCATGAGGAAGATGAAACGACCAGAAACTCAGAAGGGTTTCCCAAGTTTTTGTTACACAAACTTGAGAATGTTTTCTTCCTCTGCAGTGTGACGTTTTAAAACAATATTATTTAGTGGTGAGAATTACAGTTTTACCTGCAAGACATGCATCGCCATGTTCTACATCAAGTATCGCCACAGTGCAGACACACAACACACCAAACTTTGCTTATGATGAATTAATAAGCAGTCAACCATGTGGTTAATCAATGTATTAATAACCTTTTCCTCAGGATCAATTTCGAGGACCTTTTGAGTGATTATTTAGCCGTTATGAGAGGCAGGGATCCCCACAAGCAGTCTATGGTTACCACTTATGTATGAACCAAAGCACGGCACATTCTGTCTCTCACACACACACACACACAGATTTCTATTGGTCCATGAGGTATTCCCCGAGCCGAGCAAATGAGTTAAAGAGCAGGGATGCAGAAATCCAGTTTTCAACATACACTATTCATGCGGCTTCCTTCTTTGTCCCCGTTTACCTCAGCGCCTCTTATTTACATATCCATTTATTCATTTATCTTGGTGACATCTCGCAGGTGGCTGCGGTGGATGTATGGAAATTCAAAATGCTCATTAATATTCAGATATGCAGGTTTTACATGATCGGATTGAGAGAAATGGCTAAAATGAGAATGATGACCATGTACCATGGGTAAATAAAACTAGTGTTTACACATATAACCACAATGCTCCAATGTAGAAAATATGATGTGTGTGTGAGAGCTAAATTATATAGAACGCCTGTAAGCTCGTCTCAGGGAGAGTAATTGTACGGCAGCAAGGGCTGAAAGGTTTTCACTTCATGCACAATCTATATCGGGTTGTTTGCCTGTTCAGCTCCTTCTCCCTTGACTGAAGGTGAACTCATCCGACTCTCAATGAGTCCTTGATACGTCTGCATGCTGAGAACCTCGCATCTCACACTTTGTAGTCCCGTGGACACACACAGGCATCCCGAAAAGGTAGAGATCCGGTGTTTTCTGCTGCAATACGCGCAGAGAAATGGGAGAACACAGCAGAACTGAGTGACAGATTTAATTGATGGGGCCGAAAAGAGGTTTGAATAGTTTGCAGGTTGTTTGTAGCTTTGCCGATTGCTGCAGAGAGCGACAACTAAAATCACAGAGAAGGGAACGTGTCTGTATATGCAAGTGTGTGCGGATTTCCTTTGCATGCATCTACTTCACGCTTGGCGGTGGGGGGAGAGGGGGGCATGCTGCGTCGAGTTGGAGCAATTTGGACATGCGATACCTTCAATAATAATAATAAACCTTGAATCAACAAGCAGACAGGGCACCTGCATGATTCTGGGTGGGGTGGATCTTCGGTATGTATGTATTTGTCATGGACATTTATGAAAAAGGGTTCTGCTGTATAACTTAATCAGGTGGAGGACGGAGCGTTAATGATTTAAACAAACAGTAAAAACGAGGCTGCCAGTCAATCGGATTTGTAATCTGACCAGACCGGAATATAAAAGGCCCATTTCACCAACTTTCAACTAGTCTACTTGTAATCTACTTGACACGGAGTATTATTATACTTGACAAAACTACCTGTCTACCTGCTTTCTTTCTCTTTTACGTTCCTGTTTTGTTAAAATTCTAACTTTATCTTCACTGGTTTAAAAGGTCTCTCTGTGTTGTTTGACTGAGATTAGGGTTCAAGGTCTTGGGGGTTGAAGTGAGGTCTTCTTGCCACTGCTCTGGCTGTGATTGCATCATCAAGTGTAGGATTTGTGATGAGCAAAGTCGCCCCAACAGCAATGATTCCCACGATTAGTGATTACGTGGAATGGAGACACACTGCAGACTTGCAAGGCAGTTGGAAATTTGGTGAAGTGGACGGTTAAAGATTTAAATTACAATTTAAAACCTTTATAATACTTTTTCAACCTGGGTTGATGTGCTTTGTTGTGAGGAAAAAACAATCTGATGGAACGATACAAGATCTTAGTGGCAAAATGCATAAAATTGATCATTTCCATTAACGTTTTTTTTTTTTTTTTTTTTTTTTTTTAAATGGAGGCTAATAAAAAAACAAAAACAAAGAATTATCAAAAAGCCCCTATACACTTTTGCTATTTATTTAAATGTAGTCATCCTTCATTTTATGCAGGGAGACCTTAGAATTATGATGAACTTATTTTCTTGATTAAAAAGAGAGTAGTGGCACAATAAAAAAACAATTGTATCAGATTTCAGCATGTCTTTCTGTTATTTTACATTTTAAGCATATTTTGATTGTTGCGATAATGAAGCCTGTGTAATATCTTGATTTCTCATATCATGTCCAACTCTAATCACACAATCCCTTTGTAACCACGGAATCTGTGATCTCGAGCTGGGTTGGAATTGTATTTGAGTCGTCCCTAAACTCCTGATCGGGGAGGAGCGGAGAAAAGAGAAGGATCGATATCCAGAAAAAGAGCGTAGTGATGAATGTGTGAGAAGAGCCACGGTGATATGCAGAGGAAGTGCATGGGGGGTGGAGAGGGAGTGATGGATCTTTACTTCGGGAGGGAAGAGGCAGCGAAAGAGACGGAGGGAGGTGTCCCGGGACGGGGGGGGGAGTAATCTTCCCTCCTGTTGATGGACGCTTCTCTTCCCCTCGTACATCACCAGCAGGCGAAAGCACCTCTGGATACAGTCGATATCATCAAGAGTTCAATGGCCGTTTTTTTTCCTCTTCAAGTGTGAGGACGGGTTTCTGAGAGGAAACGGTTACTGACACACTTTTACAACAAAGTCCTTGAGAAGTTGGGAGATGAAACGGTCTAATAAACCTGGGCCGGAGCCCACAAACCAACAGGCATTAATCAAACCCAAGCACAGCCATAGAAAGCGCTTTAACGGGAGGGCGGTCTAAACAAATAGTGGTTGTAATTTACTGACGGTGGATTCATCTTCATTTTATTACGCTTTAAGAGCACGAAGCATTAAGTCCTATCAGCTGTCAAGATCATCCTCCTCAGACACATACATCTTTGCATTTTATGTTGTTCCAAGTCAACTCTTATCTCACAATCACAAGCGTGGGCCTTACTATTGGAGTAACACGAGACGCCCTCTGTCATTGGACCATAGAATCTCGGGAAAGGGAGAAATACAAGCAGAGCCGCGACGTCTCTTCCAGGACGGAGACACCGCTGTGAGACAAGCTGCCGACTAGCGATTGAGACAATAAATAAAGTATGTTTGCAAGTTTAAGTCCCTTCCGCGTTGGATTCACATATGGGACGACAAATACCAACGACACAAAGACAACTTAACAGAGCCAGCAGGGGACTTGCGTCGTAGTTGGTGTGTGAAAGAGGTGATAAACTGTATCATAGCTCTACTGGAGGAGGAACCTGCTAAACAGTCGACGCGCCCTCAGAGTGAACTATGGAGCTAAAGTGTAATCTGTATTCAGCGCAGCAGCAGCAGCAGCAGAGGCCGCACGCGCGCGCACACACACACACACACACACACACACACACGCACACACGCGCACACACACACACACCTCCACAGCCACGATCCGACAAATAGCCTCGGCTGCTCGTTCTTTGTGCAGTTAAAGAGCTGTGGGGACTCGCAGGGTAATATTGGCACACCGCTTGTATCGACACGTCCTCACATTTCTTTTGCTCTACTCGCGCGCACGCGGCTGTTGGCGGCGGCGTCCTTCTCGCAGCGTTTCACTGGGCTGTTTTCCATTCTCCACTACGCGAGCGTTATCCCCCATCGGTGAGATACGGTTCGGGCTTTATTGCGTTTCCATGGAGCGGAGTGTTCCTCGGCTCCGCCGCTATGTTATCTCAGGCGGCTTATGGTGATCCTTCACTGGGACTTTCTCCTCTCATCAATTCAGCCTGTCGCTCCGCTGAACCCGCAGCGCGCCATTGGCGCCTCGCTGGGAAGGAAGCGCCGATTGGCTCGGGCCGTGTTCTTCGTTAGAGGAGGCCGGGACGACGGGCTGACCCCCTGGAAGGGTTCAGAGCACGCTGTGATAAATTACCTTTTTTATCCTCCCTTCATTTAAACACCTCCCGTCCTCTGCAGCGAATACTGCACCATCCCAAAAAGAGCTCAGCCGCCTGCAGGCCCGGCTTCCAAAACCGAAGTTCACCTTCTGTCAGAAGTGCTTACTGTAGTCTAAATTAGGAAATGCTAACACCCAAACAACCCCAAATTTGCATTCTGAATGAGGCAAAGCCTTCAGTTTTTCTGGCAGGTGCTGAGGAGCCGGAGCTGACCTTGATGAAACGATCCAAACTGACAAAACCTCAGTTCCTGCCCCACAGATCTCATGTGGATCCAAGCTGCAGGAAATAAATGCTCCTGTTGCGGTCAAGCACTGCACACATGCTTTGTGGAAAAGTTACCTTGATAGATGATGGAAATGATTTCTTCGGGCACTGAGAACAATATGTAATAGAATGAAACAACATAGTCTGGGCTCGGCCGTCACTAGAACATGAGTAACAAAAGGTGGATCATTTCAGTTCTCTAACGATGTAGCGACACAAACATACTGTAGCGATCGGAGCGGCGGATCGAGCGCTACAATACTTCTAGTTAAGCCAAAAGTAAATGTTTAACGCAGTGGTATTAGATCAGTATCAGCACTCTTATCATCATCAGGGAAAAAAAAATGTAGGCAGTTAATATCGGGTAGGATGTTTTACAGTTCAAAGTTGTGGCAGTAAATACAGGAGTACATGTTGATGCATGTAGTGACTAAATCACTAAAACGTGCACAATTATTCATATGATGAAAACAAGTAAAGTTAAACTTCATTAAATGATCATGAATACAGCCTATAAAACCTGTAGCTCATAATTTTACCATATTTGCCAGCATACAATAATACAGATATACTTTCAACAGGCCAATATCATTTAGTGCAAGCTCAGCAATTAATAGTTACACTCTTTAACTTCTGTTCTAATGTATTTTTAATATAAGCTTCATATTCATTTGCTTCCAGTACGACTGGGAGAGAAAAAGGAGAATTGGATTTTAACGCAGAGCTGTTGCATGTTGCTTTGTCTCTCCAATGCAATGACACACACACACACACACACACACACACACACACACACACGCACTAAATAAACCACCAGTCGCGTTTGTACGCAATCCAAGTCTGCATGTTTTGCACCGCTGCTGTCGCACTACCCACCCACTTCTCACACACACATACACGCACGCACGCACGCACGCACGCACACGCGTCTCCAAACATGCTGCTTTAATGTGAGTGAGTGCGTCTTATCTCCCGCTCAACGCTGCATCAAGGCACTTGGCTCCTCTGCCTCTCCGAGTCACAGGCTATCATTCTGTTATCACTGCAGCTACAGTGGGAAGGGTGGAGGAGGTGGAGGAGAGGGGTGGGGGGTCTCTTTAGCGAGGAAAAGAAGAAAAAAAAAAAAACCTTTCTCGCTGCTTCAGCCAACTGACAGCACCTCCCGCTCTCCTGCAGCACCTCCTCCCCTCGCCACTCGCGTCCGCCCGTCTGCGGCGTCCGTGGAGCCGGAGGGGGCTGGCGCAGCGTTTACTACATGAATAGTGGGCGTTTAGAGGCGCCCGTCAGTGGCTGAAGCCGCTGGAAGCAGAGGCGCGACGGGGAGTGAAGACACAGCGTGAACTTGATTAACTCAAATCAAGCACTAACGGCGGATTGCGATGGTGGAAGAGATGGAACGTTAACGTGATCAGGACAACTCGCTCCATATTCCCCTCCACAGGTTTTGGAGTGATCCCTTTTCTTTTTCTCTTGTTTGAAGGGGAGCTGCTAAAGTGTTTGTCTCCGCCTGACAAAGCAACGGTCAACGAAGCAGTGGAGCCTTACACGGGGAAATATTAATGGATGAGACCCACGGTGGGGACGGGTCGTCCGACACGGCAAAGCCACGTTGTCATCACAATGAGGGGAGTACAAAGAGCGAGTTTGGTCAATTAAATTGTGCTCAATCATATTAAAAGGTAGCAGAAAGGTTGGGAAAATATGGAGAACCATCAGGTGAGAGGTTTACACTCACCAGGAATGTTAACGCACATTTTAACGGAATATTGTGTCGTTAGTCGAGGAGCAGAACTGCTTTGAAACATTAAATGTCGTTGTGTTGCAGAGATGTTCTGGCCCTCACACCATATTCTGCAGCTCTGCGAAAAGATCATAATCATTTACATATTTTGTCGGATAAATCATCCTGCAATATCCAAATAACCTTAATTAGACATTTTTCCAAAAATCCTTCAGCCTCACTTTAAACAGTTTTCATTTGACAGCTCCTCAATTGAACTTGAAGAAAATGTTATTGCTCGACAGAGTAATGAAGTGCTGAGAACAGATCGTTTTTTCCACCATCTCTCCAGGGGATCAGTGCTCGCCTGCTGCGGTTTGGCAGTTTGCCCTCGAGGACGCATCTCCTCGTAGTCGCTGCACAGTAACTATTCCCAACTTTCGTCATCACAGCCTCGTCCGAGCGACGGCGCTGCCGGACCTCAACGCGACAGCTTTTGATCGAGATACATGGAGTTCTCTCCCGTGTGAAGCATCTCGGCGTCATTCGGCAACCGAGGTCGACGCCGTTGCGAAGACAGAGAGGCCAGATGTGTGCAGACAGACCTGGGACAGAAAACCAGAGACAGGCGGACAGACAGCGAGTCTATTCTCTCTTCCTGGATAAATATTTGATCAGCAGAACTCTGATGGATATTGATCCGCACTTTATCGACCGCCACGGACAGTGATCACTATTTAGATGAACGCACACACACACACACACTCTACTGACACCTCTGAAGGTCAAATCAGAAACAAAGGTTAAAGATATTAATCAGTTGGCTTCACCTGAGTGTTTTCTAATTGGATGAAGGCAAGTTTGTTCCAATAAAAGCTCTGGTTACCACGGACAACGCAGATAAAGTAAAAGATGTGTCTCAGCTCGTGTGCGTGTACACATACACACCTTGTGGTGTACACAAGTAGCCACTATCCAGTTACAATGCTTTCCCACTCTGAAACTATCGCACTCCCCCCTCAGAGTCCTTTTAACAGTCAAGATTCCATTACTGCGACGTCCTTGAGCCGGCTGATGGGTGACCCCTGCAGCAGCACTTACACCAGCCCCATCCGTGATGATGGGGACCACCACCATCACACAAATGTGTACGTGTGCGCGCTTGTGTGGCTTACAATGGACAACGGAGGCGGTGTTTGCCACCTGAATGCGATCACAGCACTATAGTTACATCGGGATGTGAGCCTTTAACACATGATCTGACCTGACGCGACTTTAAAAATCAAATGAAGCCAAACAGAGCAGGCCGGACTCTCTGGAGAGTAAGGATGCGCGTGGACATGGACATTAGAACAGCGTTAAACTGCATCCATGTGACTGTGCTCCTCGACCAGGCTAAAACAAAAAAATGTTAAAGTCCCCTTAAAAACAAATGAGAAGACTGAAAAATACTACATTGACTCTCACAAATGGGAACAAATTGAAGTTCATTCAAATAGTAAATACGAGCCAGGAAAGGTGAGAAAACCAGCATGTGACATGTGACACGTGTTCACTGGGAACTGTAACCACTTGATCCTGGAATATGTGCGATAGCCTTTCAGAGAGAATGATCTTGATTCTTTGGGAACCAATTGCCTGTGAACTTATTCTTTTTCCTCATGACTCATTAAAGAAAGAAAGTAGGGAGAGATGAAAGCAAGGGAACCGAGAAGCAAAGCGCTGATGTAGATTTACTGCGTGGACGGGAGTCAGAGGGGCATCTTTTTTTTCTCTACAACACCTCAAACACGATCTTTACGACGGCAATCCGGTCACTGTTAATCCCCAGCAAAACCCTACTAGACCAAATCATTTCCACTGATCCGGGTGTCATTTCTAATCTGTCGAAAAACATGAGGCTCCTTCAACACCTCATCAACTCAGGTCCTGTGAACAGATGAATGCCAGTGACACATCTCAAGCAGTGAGAGCTTACGGTTCTGAACGTGTGGATCAATCGGAAGGAAAAAAACACGTTTTGATCTCAGCTGATTTCCCTCATTGGCTCTGACAGAGTTAAATGTCCACGTGGGGAAGGTAAAAAATAAAAAAAAGTAATTGAATTCCTAGGATACAGTAACGGCCTGTCTTTATTATGGGCAAAACGGCCTTCGGATGGAGAGCTAATTAACGTTAGCGGTTAGCAGCCGGCGGCCTTCACAGTTCTGATTGAACATTACGGGGCAAACCTTTTGCGTTAATGGGATTTGCCGTGGATTGAGTTACATTCGGATACGTTCAGGCTCCATTCAGTAAAAACAAGTATTCGGCGAAAATAAATTACAACATTAGCGTGATGTGTCAACATATAATCTTGTTCACTCAGTTAACTCAAGTTAATGAAGCTGTTTGTTGTTGTATAAATATATATTAAATAGAGGGAATTGTGTCCTGTTCAACTCTACCACCAAGCAGATGAAAATAAATAATTAAAACTAATACTAATGCAATGATGTATTTATTCTTCAAATCAAAGAAAAACATTGAATATAAAATCCAATTAATTTCCTAATCATTTGATTTGGGTTTTATATGCAAATAACACCTTTAGATTGCAATAACCATTTTGAAACCTTATGACCGTTAATATCAACTTCAGGACGGTTGAAATTTTGGGACAGTGTAGAAAAACATTTTAAAAATATCTTTCCGGCGCCATGAGATTGAGCGTCGGCCGTCACCGTCAAGCAGGAGAAACACCCAAACCGCCCTTAATGCATCGATAGCCATTCACAGGTCAGTTATAACTCACGAGCACAGTTCATTATACGGTCATTGACCGGTTTTCACTGAGCAATTGACCTTGTACAAATTCATAGCTTTTGAAGTCTGTTCTCCGTTGCTCTCCACACATCCCGGAGAAGGCTGAGGAGAAGCAGGTGCGGATGATCAAGTGTCCTTTTCTGGGTCCTTGATTCCAGGCATGAGGCCACAGTCTGGGCTCGGCAGCTGTGTATACACCACAACTGGATCAATAACAGCAGAGAGGCTGTATTGATTATGTGTGTAAGTGATACTAGAGTGGGGGTTGTTTCGGAAGAGGGGGGAGGGAGGTGGAAGGGCGGCAGCGTGGATCAGGGGAACGGCCTTCGTGGTAACCCTGGAGAGCTGGTGCGTGTCGCTGCTCAGTGCTTCATTATTCTCTCACGTCGCCTGATCCGTCATAGACGTCGAACACGCGTGCACGGAGATGTCGTATTATTCAATAGAGGTCTGACCGCTGCTACTGGTTTGCCCCACTTCACCTCAAACAAGACCTTTGACTAATTAGAAACACAGGCTACATTTTGTGGAGGTGGCTTTGACATTCTGGATTATCTGGACTGCGTCTGGAGAGTCTTATTGATTGTGACCTCAGCTGCATACAAGACAATGAGGAAGTGTGCTGGTCGCATCTGTCAGGCTGTTGATCCATGCTAGGCCGGACCATGCAAGGCCGGTCCATGCTAGGAAGGTCCATGCAAGGAAGGTCCATGCAAGGAAGGTCCATGCAAGGAAGGTCCATGCAAGGCCGGTCCGTGCAAGGCCGGTCCGTGCAAGGCCGGTCCGTGCAAGGCCGGTCCGTGCAAGGCCGGTCCATGCTAGGGCGTAAATCAGGTTGCAGTTTAGAAAGTTTAAGCTTTTGAACATTGCAGCCCCTATAAAATAATTGCTCTATATCTATTACTATATCTATTTTTGTTATGTTGAATCTCAAAAATACAAGACGTGAACTGGAAAACACTTTATTAGTTGTATGTGGGAATTGTAGGTCGTGTTGGAGTGTTTACGTCGGAGAAAAGTGCAATAACCTTTTTTCACTTCAAGAACATTGGATATTATGACTAATATACGGCTGTTGGTGGCTGTTTCGGTATTGTCGGCTACATGGAAACTATACATCTATTAAAGTTAGAGCTGCTTTCTGTTGTCTGCTACGGAGAAATGCTGATGTGAAAATTGAAATTCTTAATTTCTTTGCTGTAGTTTGTACACTACATAATAATACTAATTTACCTCATTACTTTGACCTAAGCCACTGCACATTATATCAAAACAAAAAAATACATCAAAAGCTTAAGGGTCAATTATGTTTACCTCACTGGCATTCAGGGCATCAAGACTGCAATAACTTAAAACTCTAAAGGCTTACAATATTATGAGTAATATGGAGGTTCACATTGCACAAGTTACAATTAAATTGCATTACAATCATTATTTAGCAGATACTGAGTGCAGTAGGGCCTAAATATTTGACCACAAGGGAGATTAAACATTTCTTCATAATTATTCACGTACCATAAATGTCACATATTAACTAGTGAGACGACCCTTCTTCTCGAAAAAGAAACCCGAACCCGCCCGCTATCCCAGCCGCTCTTTATTTACATTGATTGTGTCTTTACTATAGACAGAGTCACGTGAAAAAACATCTGCTATAACGCAGAGCTGAGTGCTCTCTGTGGAATTAAATGGCTCAATTACAGCGGAGCTCCGTGTCTACAACGCTGCCCCCGAAATGGTGCCGAGGCGGCATCCGGGAGCCGTGACGCCCCCCCCCCTCCACACAGTCCTCTGAGGGCAGAAACTCCTCTTTCTGAAAATGTCACAGCCCACTGTGATAGAAATAGCCTCAAAGTACAGAAACCAGCGGCCATAATGAGCTACTTCTGCATGCTGTAGAAGTTAAACACAACTTAATGATCTCACGGACGATGTCCCGGGAGCTTCATAGCAACATGGGGGACCACGCGGTGGCGGATGTGGCCATGCTTTTGCATTCTCTCCAGTAATAAAGAGATGAATTATGAAAAGAAATTAAAGTTTGAGCAAGTTCTAGAAGAAAATAATAAAATTCCCCAAGCCCCATATTCCCTCAGCATCATTGCAGCTAATCCCAGTGCTTTCCCGCCAAAGAAATCTCTATTTTGTGCAACAGACGAGGCTGATTGGTGCTGAGGCTGCGGGTCGTGTGTATTGGAGGGAAAGGACGGGCTGGAGGAACCTCGAGCTCCCCACACTCTGCGCTACAGATTAAAAAAAAAGCAGCACCTTTCCCACCGCTCGGCCTCCTTATCACTCTGAAAATTCCTGGTGTGTAAAATTGCACTGCAATGTATTTCCGAGGATGAAGATGAGAGGGTGGGGATTGATAGAATCACAATGTGGAGGAGCTGGGACGGGCGCTCAACAACACACACACACGCACACACACGCACACAGTCCGACTGCAGAAACAAGATAACGGTGCCTTCCTAAAACAAAAAGGCACAAGTGGACCCCCACTAAGCCCACTTCCAGCATCACGCCTGCGGATCGGGTGGAGCTGGTGCTCACACTTCAACATTAATAAACAACGGCAACAATCTCACCATCCCGTTTTATTCCAGTCACAAACAACCGGAGCCTGGAGCTATATGCTAACAGGTGCTGCACAAGGATTTTATATTTTTTATGAGCTTGTGAAAATAGTGGCATATCTAATGAGATGAAATACATCCAGTGGCAAGAATCCATCAAAATAAAGAGCTCTCAGAGGGAAAATAATTAAAGTGTGAATTTATGTCTGATTGCCGGGTGGACAGCTGTAGAATAAGCTCCCTCCAGATAAAATGCCAGCGCTGCTTCAATTATTACTTCATTATATAATGAAATTAGAACAAAGACAAAAGGGTCCTTAATTAAAAGACTGTTCAATGTTCACAGCCACCAGCTAAAACGGTTCATCATTTCTTTGTAAATGTGTGAATTTGGACACAATGGGCCACGGCTCAGAGGAAGCCCCATCGCCACAGGAGCGATCTGAAGCACCTGTTCGTCATCCGAGCACCTCCCCTGAACCAGACTGAACCAGATCCTGCCCACCGACCCCCAGTCAGCCGTTACAATGTTGTGCGAGGCAGGACAGCCGGACCATCACGAACCCTGCTGAGCGCGTCGCCGACAACGCCGCGTATCCGCCCGCGTGGACTCGAGCTGTCACACAGAAAATGACTCTATTGAAAATGTGGATATTTCACTGGTATAGAGACTGAAACCGAATGTGTTTGTCACAATAAAATTAATTGAAGCTTTGGGCAAAGAAGCTGTTTTAAAGTGACCTGTCCATCTATAAAAATGAGGGGGAAATATGCAGCTTGTGTGTGTGTGTGTACACGTTATTTTACATGATATTAGATGAGGTGAGGCTTGGTTTGTCTATTTTTTGTAGTGTATGCAACTGATGTGATTGAACTGAGAGAAAATTGGACCGTTTTTGTAACAGAAAAAATGTGGTCCTGATTACCAAATATGTCTCTCCATCAAACTGTTTAACCTGCTGTAACTCATAATTAACTCCAAATGCGTTGATGCAAATTTGGTGAACTACCGACTACGAATAACAATGTGTAATCGGTATGAAAGACCGTTAAATACAGATTGAAGGTAAAAGATCTTGTTCCAGGGTCATGAAGGAGGTCCTTCCGGACACGAAGCTGAGCAGGCGTTTGGTGTGTGAGGGGTCCGTGTCTTTATGGGGGCCCCCCCCCCGTTAGCCAATCGCATGGCCCGGTAGCTGAGGTCCAGGCCGTCCCACCAGCCCCGGCCACCTGTCCTTCACCCTCCCTCGGGGTGCTGCGTAGAGGATGACGGCCAGATGGCTCTTGAGGTCCTAGCAGCATCCGGATAGCAGCATCCTCCTCCACCCCCAACCTCAGAGCTGCATGCCTGGTCCCACCTCCACCCTCTGACCCCCTCCCAGCCCCCCTTCCCCAATCCAAAACCCCTGAGCCCCGGCGCTCGTCAGTGCTGCATGACTGGGCAGACACAGTCCTCCACCAAAGTAAATCCCTCTTCTCTCCTCTGCAGCTGCCTGGTTCGTCAGAAAAGCTCAGCCGCTGCCTGAAAGAGCCGTCGCCCCGACCGGCAAAACAGCATTCATGACGTTAAGATTTCCACTATCACACAGTGCCAGAGCCGCTTCCACATGCCGAGTATTTATTTTTCCACGTTACATGGAACTCTTTAAAAGCAAATGGGCCGGGAGGTCTTCCGCTACGCAGCACCTGAGCTAAATGAGATAACAAGCAGCCAGCAGGATCACTACAGACGGCGATCAGTTATCCCAGCGAGAGAGGACCAACGGAAAACTTCGACGATAGGTCTAAATAACGTCACAGGGCTGCTCATTTTTCATCGCACTGTCCTATCTGTGTGATATTACATCCAATTAGTTTCAGATAGCGGCGTCGCGGGGCGGCTGGCACGCGCCATCAATCAAACTCTGTCAATGACGAATCGTCACCCTTCCGGGCGCCGAGCAGTGGAGAGAGGACGACGCGCGGAGGGAGGCGTTCACGACTCGGCGAGCGGGAATCCAGCATCGGCTCCAAGAGGTGCGTCATTTCAAAATCCTTCCCCAACGACGCCGCCGACTGGTTTGGAGACGGCGAGCGGAGAGGGGTGTGCCCTTGACCGCGTGTTGGAGAGACGAGTGAAAGACGGCCCTGACTTGCAGAAGGGGCACAGATGTTGTCGTCCTAATGAACAGGTTGGCTGCTCGGGGAGGGTAAGTGACCTCGCCCATATGTCCAAATGGAAAACGCCGTTGAGAAAGCAGTCAAATGCAATTTGTCTGCTGCCGTGATTATGTTCTGCGGCGAGCAAGCCATCTGATGACACATTAACACCTCGCCTGTTTCAGGGGTAAAGACATTATCTGAGGAAGGAGGATCAACACATCTGCCAGATATTTCGCTTCATCTGCAGCGGAGAGATTTTTCAAAAGGTTTGTTCAAACAACAACATCTGTTAAAAGTCACTAGATGCACAAACCCGGTTGTACCTGGTGAAGCAACAACATAGAAACTATATGAACTACATGTATTCAGAGGTGTCAAAAGTATTCACATTCATTACTCAAGTAGAAGTACAGATACTAATTATTAATTAATTACTAAGTTGAAGTATTGACTCAAGCTTTTTACTTAAGTAAAAGTATAAAAGTACTGGTTTCAAAACTACTTAAAGTATAAAAGTAAAAGTAATGTAAGACATTTTATTAAGGACAAACTCCTAATGTGTAACCTCGCTCACACAACACGTCAGTCCGTTACAATGTGATCAGAAGGTGCCTGCAGATCACGTGACCTGCCGTTGGGATGGTGGAAACATGGCGATATTCAGAGACACAACAACAACACATGTATCTAATTAACTTAAACAGATAGAACCACAACCCATTTTCCAGTGACACGAATCACACACACATTGTTCGCATTGATTCGGTAGACTGCAGCGTCTCCCCCAGGTTTACTACGTCATGGGGGGGGGGGGGGGGGTACACCCCTGTTTATAGTGATTGGAAACACTGAACTGTCAGCGGTCGGTTATCAAAACATTGGCCAAATAACCAGTATGTTCAGGCTTCATGAGCAAATACAGAATCCCCTTGTGTTCATTTCTCAAGCCGCATTAAGACACACGTCACTTTATTTAATGCGCTGCTTGCAAGTCGCTGTGTTGTGCCACTCTCAATAAAACATTTAGGACAAACCCACGGTCATGAAGATACTCATTTAACGTTACATGGAATCTGCGTGAGGAAGAGGAGGAGGCTCCATGTCGCTAAATACCAACTTTCCACCGACCACTTTTACCACCCGGTGTCGCTCCGATCTGCCGGCGCATCGCGGAGAAAACCAATCGGGTGTCTGGATGCTAAATGTTTATACTTCTCATCCAAAAACAATCAAATTCACTGTCTGGATAGCGGCATTTATCTGGATGTTTTTTTTTGTCTTTGTGTTTTTGAACTACGACAAGCCGGAAGTAACGAGACTGTTTTTAAAACGTAAGGAGTAGAAGTAAAAAGTCGTCTGAAAAATAAATACTCCAGTAAAGTATAGATACCCAAAATTTCTACTTAAGTACAGTAACGAAGTATTTGTACTTCGTTACTTGACACCTCTGCATGTATTACATTGAGTATATTTGCTGTCCATACTTTTTTTTTTTTTTTACATGTTAGAACAGTGGTTGCAACTGATTGCAAAGTAAAGGTCAATAATATGTGGCAAATTTCTCAAACTAGTTGCCAACGGCAACCTTTATTATGAAGCCCTGATTTCCCTCAGTTAGAAACCAGTCTAAGCAACAACAAAAAAAACAACTGACAGTGGACAGATGAATGGACGGGGGTGTCTCTGGTGAGCATGTTAGCGCAGTGCTAATCTAATTCAACAAAAAACAATCATATTGTCTTTGTCACTTTGAGTTCACTGACAACCCGTCATGTCTTATTGGAGCTTGAAGTCACAAGAGAGTCGCTGTGAAGAAACTAGGCTTCTCCTGCGAACTGCATCGTGAGGTTCAGCTTCTTGAAGTCACCCAGGATTCGCCACTAATCTGTGTCTCTTGGTTCATGAGGCTGTTAGAGGGTGACCGCGGCACACGTACCCACGGTAAACACCTCATTATCCTACAGAGCCGCACCCAACCGCATCGAACGCCTCTTAATGAGCAGTCAGAGAGGACTGGGGGGGAACGGATGCTCAACTTCCAATGGTTCTGACTGAACAATTAGTGTGAAATTGCCTCTCATCCTCAATGTGCTGTATCAATAATACATTCCATTACAGAAAGCTCTTTGTCACCTTGAGAATGCCCTTTGTCGTCTCTATCCGACGCAACTGGAAAGGGTTCAGATTTCCCGTCAAACTGTTCCTTTAATAAAAAATAAAAAAAACATCCACTTTACGTACTGAAATCTAGAAAAATAGTTCAGTCGGTTTTCCCCTAATTGCCTTTCCCAGCATAACAAAGTCTAGTTTGTGTTACAACGCTGTGGATGGTAATAAATATGTCCAGGGCGTTGCTTTATCGCCAAACATGTCGTTAGCTTTTAAAACGCGACTACGGGAAACAAGAGGTTATGACAACACTGCTCAAGATGAATGCTGTAAATCTGCACCGTATCCACAGCGACTCGGCGTGAGGTCGGTGCATAAATCACGCGGGCGGCTTAATAACACAGAGCTCATTGTGTTGCATTAGCGCGCGTTCAGGCCGCGTTATGCCAACTGTCCAATGCGCTGCTCATTGTTAATCACCGATCAGCTCACAGCTCCTTTTTCTTTTGACAGCGATCCAATAAATCAAGCAGGTTTATCTGGACCAGGAGTTCGGCGCCATTTAAAGCGTTCCGACATAATTTCACCGAATTTGTGATCCATTGACACAGTGCATGAATCAAAAAATGATCCACGGTGCCTTTGTCAAATGAAATGCACCGCCTGCGCAGCCTATTATTTTAGATTTGCAAGATTATATTCTTAAGGTTATCCAATTACCTGAGCGTAATGTTATGTTACAGGAGTTATTATAATTCTTTTCATGTCAGCCAGTTCAGAGGCAAATTCTAAACCAACTAAAAGCTGAATCATCTTCAGACGATAGCCAGTGAGTTTTAATATTACAGCCAATACATTAAAACTCTTTTCTTCACACAGGCTGTTTTCAGAGAATATTTTTATATGCTGGTGGTCCCTTATCTGAGACTTCATAGTCAGTCACCTGTACTCACTGGAAAATTGAATATGGAAGTTTAAAAAGAAAAAAAAGAAATTATGCAAAGCAAAAATTGTCTTGATGGATTTGGATATTATTTAAAGCAGATCAAAGCTGATTCTCCTCACAATTAAATTATACTCAAACAATCAATTCTGAAAAGTAATTTCCAAACGGAATGACTTTGAAAATCAAATAACAATTCGGATGCGGTTCCCCTCACACAATACATGCCAGTTTAAAACACCCCCTATTCGACCAGAGCAGACTGAGTGTTTCAAAGGTTCTGAAAAGGAAACCCTGCCATGCAAGTCTCATCCTACCATTACAGGGAAAAGCAGGCACAATCAGAACCACCTTCACAATGTCTCGTCTCCGGCTCGACAATTCACGACACTGGAGATCCAATCACACGGGATCCTCTTTTAATGAATACCAAATGAGCACAAATAGGTTTGTGATCAGAGAAAGTCTGTAGTTTGGCTTCTGCCTCGATACGCGATACAATGCATCGCCCGATTCTCCTCCCACGTTGTCGGCTTTCCCACGTAGGTCTATGATCGCTGCTCAATGAACATTAATACATAGAGAAGGGGGCATGTAGGAGAGTAAATCTAATTCTTACAAAGGGAACAAAATCCAATTATCTCCTGCTGCGGCCACTATCACGTGCAGGATCTTGAACTCACGCAGCCCAGGTAGTCGTCTGGGGACACGGAAACCTCTCCGCATGGATGCCCGGGGTAATTCCCCCAACAACGGGAGCCCGCGTGTCCACGTTACTACCTCAGTGCTTTCAATTTATTTAAGTCGTCTGATGTCCATTAAGAGGGAAGCTGAGTATTGGCTCAGTCTGGCACAACCTTCACCTCCCCGGGGAGCAACGTGGCGTCTGGCCTCGTCTGGTCTCTCCGATTGACGCCGCTTGATCACTCAGTGAGCAGGCGGAGGGAGGAAAAAAAAAAACGAAGTTTATGAATGGCGGCAGCGTAGGTTACCGCGGCAACATCGGCGCAGGCCAAAAGAAAAGGTGGTTGTGGTGTGTAGGATTCTTTGAATATTATCGTGTCCCTTCGCACCCACAGAGACGGGTGGAAAATGGGAAAGCGGCAGCTGGGATTTTGGTCACATCAATTAATATTCATGTTCTACATAATCCCAGGTGATTCATTTAACACACCTGATCAAATCAATAATTTATAGGGAGATAAAAGGAAAAGAAGCCAGGAAAAAAAGAATCTGATCTCTGGCTCACCTGCTGTAGCACCATTTAAAACACGACTAGATGTAAAGGTACACGATTGTCATTTATCAGAATAAATGTTTATACAAGACTGGCCCATTGTCGTCCATATTGGGTTCTGATACTTGAGTCGGTAACAAACTTTGAACATGTGAACATCATGACAACAGCTGCACTCTTGTTTGATTTGTACCAGCAATTGCGTGAGGACACAATAGTTAAAAATTAAGAATCAATAAATAAATGCTGTAATTTATCTGATTTTAAAAGAATTTCATGGTTTGCTATGATCAGGTTTTTGCTTGTTTAAAGTCACATTTTTATCATCACTGTGAAAAATAATTGCTTCGTAATTATTTGAAACTATGAGGTGCAAATAAAAGGCTTTCAGCATCTGAAAGTTAGTACAGCTTCCTGTTTAGATCAGTGGAATCAACATTAAATATGAACTGAATCAATGCAGACATCTTTTTAGCGTGTGTGTGTGTGTGGGGATGGCGACTCCATCACAACATCCTCACAGTGAAAACCTTCCATCCCAAATGTCAGTCCCACCGGAACGACTGCGAGAAAAGAAGCCAGGTTTCTCAGTCTGACACAGAGGTCAGAGGGTTAATAAGCCCGAGGAGCTGTCTATTAGTTTTCAACTGACATCATGTAATCCTTCATAGAAGTAGGAGGTTTAAATACGACCAAAGTACTACATCAACCTCGGGTGAAAAATGCTGAAAAGGGGAAAAGGAGTCACGGTATCAGGTGGCCCATCAATCTTAACGCAGACCGCCGGAGTAATTCTACCACAAGGCATCGAAGAAGACTTCACAGACGCCGCGATGTTTCCGCCCGAGTCTCTCGATCCGGTTATGCGTCCTGTGACACCCGAGCGCGTCGTCCCGACGAAGGTCAGCATGGGTCACGCGACGCAAATATCCGAAACCTCCACCAATGTGACAAACTCTTTCGGACCATTTTCCTGTTGACAATTTGGAATCTAAGCGTTCAATTTCTGATAAACGTGGAACACAGGGTACCTGCGTACAGGCTCTGAAGTGAAGGCGAACCTGTAAGTGCTCATCAAAAGGTAAACCAATCGCTTGGGTTGGGCTTATCGACCTCTGATGCATCAACCTACCCAGAAACCCCTTTCAACATCAAAGCCTCCGAACCACGTTGAAAGAGTCTCGGTCCGCTCCGTCACCACGGCGCAGCGCGCGCCTGGAGATCTGGTACGGTAACGAGGGTCACTCATTCACTCACCCGTTTCTGGTCCTCCAAGCCGTGCTGCACGGGCTTCCTCCTCGGGTGCTGCTGGGGACTCGCCTCTGCTCCTGCCTCCATCTTTCCATAAGTCAGCGAGTGCTCAGGCTCTCCCCTTCGGCTAAGTAGCTGAAGTGTTCAAGTCCCTTTCCCACTTGGTTCCCGGTTGTGGTGCATGAGTTTCAAACCCCCAGCCAAATTTTTTTTTAAATAGAATAGGAAAAAACTGTCTGTTCATCAACTCTGCTTCTTTGAAAAGGTGACACCCAATCGATGGGAGGATCCGGCCTGGGCCAGGCGCCTCGTCTCAGTCATATCGCCTCTTGGTGGTCTCTCTCTCTCTCTCTCTTGGTCCCGAGGGGCCGACCCTGAAACGAGCGTCAGGGCAGAAGACGGGGACCGAAGATCACCTGGATGGTCCTCTCTCTCAAAACCATCATCGCTGCCGTGGAGATTTCATCTTAGAGAAGGAATCCTGAGCCTCTCGACCGCCTGAGATTTAATCTAAACATGTAGGCACGTCTCAGTTTCTATTTGGAGGTAAGCTTTCCAGCAGTAGCCTGCAAAAATATTTTTTTTAAAAAGAATGTCCAGAGAAAGTAGGTGTCCAGAAGCTGGTGTCACTCACAGTTCAGAGGTCAAGTGCGGTATCCCGACAGTGATCAGAGCTTGGGGTCAAGAGAGGAGACAGAGTTAAAAGTTAGAATTAATTCAAAGTGCTGTGGTGTCAAAAAGACACATGTTCAGTATCATACAGACATAAATGCACCCAGATTCACATCAGACAAGATGTATCTTAATTATTTCCCGGTTGCCTCCTGAATTGCGATGTATTCTCAATGTTTAGAGTCCCTTGTATTGCATCCAGGACATCGACCATTCGTGGGAGTAAACGACGAGTTATGACGAGTTTACCGTCATCTATCGTTAATTACTGCAGGGGGGAGCTTTTACCACCAAGATCAAAAAACACTTATTTATACATAAACACGTAACTTTTTAAGTGTGCTGATAAACTTGCATTAGTGGCCGCGCCCTTCGTGGTAATTTGAGAAAACGCGTTGGCGACAAAACAAGCATTAAGTCAAGAGTTGGGGGGAGCCGCCTGGAACAAACCGCCTGCCGAGGGTTTGAGCCGCCGCAGCATCACCAACAGCCGAATCCAGCGCGCCCTCCTCGGCTTGGAAGACAGACCGGCTCACGGAGAAACTGTTTGCCCTCCATTTAGGAACATTCAATACAGCGCGGGGGGGAATGGAGGCTACAGGCGCGGCGGCGGTGGTCAGAACGGACGCTCGCGCAGCACTTCGCCGGTTCTTACCTCTCCGGTGGGGATGTTCCTGCCTCGTGCGTGCCGCTGTCCGCTCATCTCTGCGCTGGGAGCGGAGCGGCCAGGTGCGGCGTTCGCGTGCTGTGGGAGATATCGCGATATCGTCTAGTCACTTCGCGTTTGAAAACGTTTTGGACATTTTTCGTTTCGTGGGATTTTAAGTAGGTCTGTTGTCCTGAGTGTCTTTAGGTTGGCGGGTTATTTTCCGACGGACCTCTCGGGCAAAAGTTATAATTAACCAACATACATATTCCTTGGCTGAAGCGTCTACCATAGTTGTTCATTGATCATTCACTGTATTTCATGCCGAGTCCGTTTCTTTTTTAACCCAAGTACTTTTGAATTAATTTACCCCAATTGGAGCAGGTGGTCTAATTTACTAGGATAACTTGAAGGCAGCACCAGGGTCCCACTCGCTCTCCCTCTCTCTAGCAACCGTGACATTACGTCACCGGATGCTTCAAGCTCTGCAGTTCTCTCCCAGCATCCTTGAAGTCGCCCGCGGGTTTCCATGGCGACTCCCGTTGAGCAGCCCTCTACCGCCACCTAGCGCCGAAACGGAGACGCGTCAGCTGCATCCTGAGCTGGAGTCAGACACTATGACAAATCCATTAAATTAATCTATCAGATAACTGCGGCCGCAGCGATGACTACCGTGTCATTATGAATATCCATTTGACAATGTAATCACGTTGCGCTTCAACAGGCATAGATTAATTCATAGAAATAATTATTCACTTAATTAGACTCTTTTTCTGAAAGACATGGTCTGATTTGATTAGGTGTTTAATGGGAAACATTCATTAACTGCACAAACAGCGCGGTGGTGGTATTAAAATACAGCAGCAGTTAAATTATTCTTCAAGCATGTAATGCCACAGATGGGCTGGTTCCGTCTGCTTCAATGTGACGTGTTGTTTTCGTTTTTGTTTACAAAACGTTCAAAACAAGACTAGAAGTGGACGTCGTCGTCGTGGTGTCACCCCTTGGTTTGCGGACTACAGTTTTGAAGTCACCGCTCCATTTCCTCTAATAAAACACGATCGGGCAAATACTTGCTGGTGATACATATGCATAATATACATTTTATTGGCAATCCTTGGAATGGAAGTTGTCTCCGCTCAACACGTGAGTTTCAATGGAAGTTCTAAAGGCAGGTCAAAATAAAATGTGTACAAGTGTTGGAATGAACGGTACAGTTAATACGTAAATCAAGACAAATGAACAAGAAAATAAATAATCAACGGTGTAGTCATTTTCACCAGCAGGCAGTGTGGAGTGATTCGCGAAATGGGGAAATTGTCACAAAATATGGAGTCAAATTATCAAACAATCTCCAGAGTATACAAACCACATCCAATGAAACGTACCCTTCTCACGGCACGCCAAGGTCACTCAAACCAAATAACAAAAAATACAGGCAAGTTGGATTCTCGACACGACTCGTCAAAACCAGCGTGAGGAGGTGACTTCAAGAGCCAAGAGGCATGTCACATTCATTTAATAATTCAGTCAATACATCTGTATGTCTTAGATTCATTGTCAATGAATGTAACTAAATCAATGAATGACATCGTATGTAATGAATAACTTTCAAAACTGTTGACTCAGACTGTGCAGATTTGCTTTTAGGGACACCTTGAGTTTGTCAATTATTAATATTTTGTGGACTTTTTTTTTTATAACTACGGACCATTTCAATTTAAATCTAATGTGAAATTAAGAGATACATTCTACATCTGATGGTCTTAACTCTCTTAGTGACACGTTGATGTGATATCCTAAATTATTTTTGGACCATATCCTCTTACACCTAAAATTAGAGGGTATTTGGCTTCATTAATGTGAATTGATAAAAACTCTGAGATTTTGAAATCCTACATCAGAATGTCCTTATTTGGTCTTATGTGGCCTTATAACCTGGTGTACAAATGTCGTGATGTTCTCTGAGGTAGTCTGCTATCAATCCAAAGTGCAACTGGTCACTTTGGGTAACTTTGTAGTTTCTGAATTTGTTGTATGTTTAGGGCATATGTACATGTATATCTGTATTTATATTATTGAGTAAGTATTCACATAGTAGGAAATTTACACCTAACAAGGGAAAAACAGCAGGTGGGTACTCAAGTCTTTGTTTAAAAGTAAAACAAACAATAATGCATTAATATACAAAAAGCAGCCTTTATAAAAAAAACGTTTTAATAAAATATACAAAGTAACCGTAAATAATCTACCTTTGTAGCCCAGAACACAGTTGTAAAAACATCTCCGTTCTGCTTAAGCACACCTTCATTCCTGGTCCCTCAAACATAAATCAATGAAGAATTATCTCACAAAAGTTTCATTCAATGCTATATAGACTCCAAAGAATATATAATGAGCCTACACCAAATCAGTCTCCAAACAAGGCCGGCAATCGGCTGGCCTCCCATTTGGGTTTGAGTTCAGTCTAAATGTTTAATCCAGCCATGCTCCTGACAAGATTATCACACCGAATGGATGAGAGATTTCCAAACAGATTGCCTGTTTTTTTTATACACACTTGATATAGGAATATTATAATTGTAGCCTCACATGAATGAAAACAACCCGTATCATTTGTATCAAACACCGGCTCTGGAGACGTGCGGTCGACGTGTCGTCTGGCCCCGCCCCTCTGCCACAGGAAGGAAGCGCGCGGGGCGGGGCGAACGCTAGGAGGTCACTCAAACGTTTCACATCTGTAGTAAAGTTGACCGAGAGTCCACTCCTCACTAGCAAGGGAAAAGATATTAACAGTTAGTCACTATTATCGCTTTTGGGATTCTTTTTTTTTTTTTGCTTGGGAACGTGTGTTTTTGTATTAAAATCTGCACTTCAGCGCGCGGGGTAATCTTCGGTAAATAACGTTGCCGGCTAACTTTATCCACAACATGAAGACGGCACAATTCCTTTGAGCAAAGACGTGTTTCGCGAATTTGGGTAAGTCTGCACTCAACTCCTCGTGTTATAATTTTATTCGTATTCATTCTAAAAGGGATCAAGCCATTACGTTTAACTTAAGCGGTGTTGCGGGGGTCGCTGAATTGCCGCCTTCTGTTTATCAAGCGAGCCACTTTCCGGCCACGTAACGTAAGTTAAGTTCGCTTCCTCGGTGACTTTTAAAGCCAAATCCGTTGTCGTGAAGCTCCTCGATTATCCGGTTTTACCAGATTTATCAACGTTAAACTCCAGACGGCGGGCGCCTGCTGCGGGCTACGCGACACAAACCGCGTCTTTTAGCGGGTGAAGCCGAACGCTCCTCGAACGAGTCACCGCGTAAATGCAACGCTCTAGTCGTAGCGACGAGTCGGACTTCGGCCACAAGCTTATCTCGATTTTTTAAAGGGAAGTTAGCTGTAAAACAAGTTCCGCGCCAAGGATTTCAAAAAACTGTTTACCTGCGCGGGACGGACTTTCCACTTCCGGTACGCCGCCTCGCACGGCGCTCCCATTGGCTGCTCGCATCTGAAAAAGGGCGGGACCGCCGCGTCCGTTGCGCCCGGCGATTCGATGGAATGCACGTCAGTTACCGCCAATATTAATCTCGTGTTTTGATTAGACTTTCACATGATTTGTGATTTTATTTTTAAAAAAGACGCGCGGGGAGGAATATTATTAAACATCGTACGTGCGTCGTTTAGCTGATTTTTTTCTAACGATGATAAATAAAGAAGCGCTATCTAATATGTTGAGAAAATAATAAGCTAACGTTACGTTTAATAGCTAATAAAGGCTTTAGTTTCAAGTTAACGTTATATTACGTGCAGGCTAGATTCCGTTCCGGAAAAATAGTGGAATACATTAATCAGTTACTGCAAACACTTTTACTATTATTTATTAGTAGTTAATATTTAATGAATAGTTATCTCAATCCATAAAATATGCTTATGCTGAAGTGGAAAGGTATTTCATCAAATATTCCCCTCAGCCAGTTAGGAGTAAATGGGCTTGTACATCCAAATACAGCATATTTTCCATTTTTTTCCGATTAGGATGGTGGCTTTGTTGTAACCCAGGCTCCACTAAATACTCCAAAGAAGTCATCTGTGTGAGCGGTGTCACCATGGGTCCCCTCACTACGCCCAAGAAAGGAAGGGAAGCAGGTTCCGTTGACCCCTGGACGCCGACCTCCAACCTCAAAATGCTCATCAGCGCTGCTAGTCCGGACATCAGGAACCGAGAGAAGGAGCTGTGCATGGACCATGACGGACGGGACAGTCTCGACGCTTCACAGGTACAGAAAGAGGGGGGTGAAAAATCATTAACAAAAAGATCGATGCTAACTCTGAAGTCACGGTGTTCCTGGTGACCCATTTGTTATCTGTTCTCTCTTGGCAGGAAACTGAAAATGGAGAAGAGTCCGAGAAAATGATCAGCAGGAAGGAGAAGAGTCTGGGTTTGCTCTGTCACAAGTTCCTCGCCCGCTACCCAGATCACCCAGATCCTGCCCTCAGCAACGACATCTGCCTGGACGACGTGGCCACCGAGCTCAGTAGGTTTCCTTCATGGTTATTACTGGTTTTAGAACACTAAGTAATAAGATTAGATTAAGAATTAGATATTGCTAAATCTTTAGTTTAATGATTCAACGTGGGACCAAGCAAAATAAATCACTCCTCTGACAGTTCAGACCTAATTATTCTGCCTCCCGTCTGCACAGGCGTGGAACGGCGGCGCATCTACGACATCATGAACGTGCTGGAGAGTCTGCACATGGTGAGCCGCTCGGCCAAGAACCGCTACACCTGGCACGGGCGCACCAAGCTGGCCCAGACGCTGGCCATCCTGAAGCAGGTGGGCGAGGAGCAGAGGTACGGCCAGCAGATGCTGCACATCCGCCAGCGTCTCCTGAACAGGGAGTTCGACTTTGACATGGAGGAGAAGGAGAACGAGGAGGTGGTGGAGCTGGAGGGCGCGGAGCAGGGACAGAAGGAGCTCTTCTTCGTGGAGCTTCCCGGATTGGAGTTCAAAGCAGGTGAGAAGCTCGTGGGTTCGTATTTTTAGCACCGATTGTTTTTACACACAGTCAATGTCCTCGACATTCAGACATCAGTGTTTGTGATCTGACACGTTTTCCCCTTTCCGCTTCTCCCGTCCAGCGTCCGTTAACAGTCGGAAGGACAAATCTCTGAGGGTGATGAGCCAGAAGTTCGTCATGCTCTTCCTGGTGTCTGATCCCCGCGTGGTCAGTCTGGACGTGGCCGCCAAGATCCTGATCGGAGAGGAACAGGGCGCCGATCGAGACAAGAACAAGTTCAAGAGTGAGTACTCGCCCTGATGGAGACAGACGTTTCTTTTTCAGTGCTCACCGGTTGAAATGGAACCGGATGGTTGTGCGTTGCTGCAGGCTGATGATTTAGTTTTGTGTGTTCTGCAGCCAAAGTGCGCCGGCTGTACGACATTGCTAATGTGCTGCGCAGCCTGAAGCTCATCGAGAAGGTCCACGTGACAGAAATGAGGGGGAGGAAACCGGCCTTCGAGTGGGTCGGCCCCGAAGAATTCCCACAAGTTGAAGGTATCGTAGATCTTGGATTTTATTCTTGTTCTTTTGTGCAGACTGCTGTGTGAGTCGAATGTATAATTCAGGACATTATCGATCTTTTAAATGGGCGCCTCCCTACATTTCCCACGTGTGTCAGGCTTGGCGAGCTCCACGTCCCAAGTCACCGCCACCAAGAAAACCCTCCTGGACTCCCGCGCGTCCGTAGACAACTGTGCCAAGAAGCTCTTTTCGTCGCCTGGGACCAAACGCGGCTTCACCCGGCACCCCTCCCTCATCAAGCTGGCCAAGAGCATCCAGGACGACCGCCGCAAGATCAACTCGGCCCCCACCAGCCCCGTCCGGAGCGTCCTCGGTGAGCGGCCGCGGCTCCCCGGGCGTCTTGCGCATGCCGCGTCCTTTATGAACCGCGCGTTGACGTCGTCTTCTTCTCCCCTCGTTTCGTCGTCAGGCGATTCCTCCAACACTTCCTGCCTGAACAAAATGGCCCAACTCGCTGCTATTTGTAAGATCGAGCTCGACCAGAAGTCTCCGTAAGTTTAGATCCGTTCAACCTAAACTCCTTTTTTTTTTTTTATAATCTGTGCGAGACAGCGAAAACACGTTTTCAA